>NC_072425.2:91152500-92402500 GCF_028878055.3 Symphalangus syndactylus | reverse complement strand
TGCATGTGTCTTTATAGTAGAATGATTTATAATTATTTGGATATATACCCAGGAATGGGATTGCTGGGTCAAATGGTATTTCTGGTTCTAGATCCTTGAGGAATCATCATGCTGTCTTCCACAATGGTTGAATTAATTTACACTCCCACCAAGAGTGTAAAAGCATTTCTATTTCTCCGCAGCCTCGCCTCGCCAGCATCTATTGTTTCCTGACATTTTAATGATCGCCATTCTAACTGGCGATCATTACATGAGATGGTATCTCATTGTGGTTTTGATTTGCATTTCTTTAGCGACCAGTGATGAGATTTTTTTTTTCATATGTTTGTTGGCTGCATAAATGTCTTCTTTTGAGAAGTGTCTGTTCATATCTTTCTCCCACTTTTTCATGGAGTTGTTTTTTTTCTTGTAAATTTAAGTTCCTTGTAGATGATGGATATTAGACCTTTGTCAGATGGGTAGCTTGCAAAAATTTTCTCCCATTTTGTAGGCTGCCTGTTCACTCTGATAGTTTATTTTGCTGTGCGGAAGCTCTTTAGTTTAGATTTCATTTGTCAATTTGGCTTTTGTTGCAATTGCTTCTGGTGTTTTAGTCATGAAGTCTTTGCCCATGCCTATGTCCTAAATGGTATTACCTAGGTTTTCTTCTAGGGTTTTTATGATTTTAGAAAACATCAAACATTTTAAATATTTATACTAAAGTTGAACAATACTTTATTTGGAATATAGTAGAAATTTTAAATCTGCTAATGTGGCTAGTTTACATGTAAGCATTATGAATGTTTGTGGAAATGTATGTAATACATACTTGTGTGGCATATTTGTTATATGTGACTATTAAGCAATGAGACCATATTTAAATACTTTGAGAAATAATTGCATCAGCTCATACTGACTACTTTGAAGGCAAAACATTCATTTGCATATATAAGTTCTAAAATCTTCAATAAAATACCATTTTATGTAAATGTCATATATGCATAAAAACTACTGATCAATAATGTTAGCCCTTAAGTATTTCTATCAGATCTCCTACATATATTCTGCCCAAATTCTTTTATTGTAAATAATAATATAAGGCAAAACATTTGTCAGCCATGGATTAATATTTCTGGGTAAACAAATGAAGGAAAACCTCACTCCTCATAAGACAAACATGAAAAAAAAAAAAAAACACCGAAAGTCTGAAGTTGAAATGTACACAAAATCCTATGAATAGAGAATAGATTTATTGTGACTCTCTAAATGAAAATTTTAAACTGAATACCCTGACATAGCTGATTACTTTTAATATTAGAGAATATTGCAAATCCTTTTGGAAATGCTGCCACATAAAACACACTCTAACATGTACACATCTAACACCTACGCAAATACACAGGGACTGTGTACTCAGAAGTACAACAGATGAAAACTAACTTAGGTGTGAAATTTGCTGAATCACTTCCAATCTGAAGTCTTTGTCAAAGAAAGTTCTCAGTGGTAAAAAGTCAAGGCATTTAATTTCTTGGTAGAACTTTTAATTTGGAACACATGTGTATCAAAAGGCATTCTCATAGCAAATATGATTGACTGTGGCTCATCCTCTGTACGTGCCCTTGCTTCCCTTATCTATAATCAGGGTTGATTTTTGAGGAAATCTGTAATTTAAAATGGCCCAAACTTTATTTCCTCTAAAGTCTTGCTCTGACTTAGAGTTGATTTAGGACTGGAAGTGCATAATTGGGCTCGTTGTTTCCTGCTCCCATGCTGTATTAAGAAAATATTTAATGTATCCTGCAAGGATTAGCATAATTTTTTGAAAGCTGGACCTTTGCTTCTGAAGCTTAAATTCTATTGTCGATTTTTCTATTCAGATTTTATGCAAATTGCTTTTTATTTTGGAGGTCTTGTGATTCTCAAGTCAACTTGTTTCTTTGTTTACTATAGTGTCTGCTGTATAAAGTAGAATACACATTCCATGTGACCAAAGTCTCTGTCTTAGCTATTTCCATATTTCCAGTGCTTGTCATGTAAATATTTAATGGAGAAAAACATACTTTTATTTCAGTGATGTAATACTTTGCAGAATATTTTTTGTGGGTTGTCCCATCCCTGTCACCCAGCCTTCTCATGATCACTGTCTGAATTTTTTACTTGAGAGTACTGAACACAGTTCTTCTTTCCTAGACCTCAGTTCCTCCTCACCCTTGACGAGTGAGCCTCAAAGTATGGTTGGGTGAACCCTGGGGAGGAGAGGTGTTCTGAGATCCCATCAGGAAGTTAATGATGTCAAAATTATTTTCATAACAATATCAACATGCTCTGCCTTTTTCACTTGTTCTCTCACAAGTGTGTAGTGGAGCTTTCCAGAGGCTAACGTGTGATATCAGTGCTCTAACCACTAAAAGAACAGGTGCTTGTGTACTCTTGTGTTTAAAAAATTTCTCCATTTTAATATGGTCAGTGTCAATAACCATGATCCACATAAGCCTTTGAGATCCTCTCTGGATCTCACGCATAACAATTACGCATGGTTTTTATGGGACACGAGCTCAGTGTTCCAAAGAAATAACTTACAGGTGGACTTTTAGAAATGCCATTCATAAACAGTGGATCTGTTGTTTGTGTACAAAATAGCATGTTAAATTAGAACTATTCTTTTGTCAAATTTCAGCAGAGGCCCCTAAAACCAATAAGTGCCAAGAAACCTAAGATTCGAAATGGAGGAGTAATACTATCTAGTCAGGACATCCTAAATTGTGCAACTGATAGTCCATATCCAGATGATATAACATATTCTTGCATGAAAATCAAGGTAATAGGTATTCATTTGAAGCAAGTAGTAAATGTGTTATGTATTTCTCCAAGGGAGATGGGAAAGGAGTCTTTTTATTCATCTCAAATCAAGTGAGGGAACTTTGAAAGAAGACTTGGAGAACTTGTCATGTTTCTGCTGGCGTGTGGAGTTAGGGGACAGTCTAGAAATAGTCCAGCATTTTGAGAAGGCAAACTGAAGAGAAAAAGGGCAGTCCTTCAACAACAGCGAATACAAGATGCATGCTTTTCATTGGCTGGATAGGGAGCTGGCTACAAACGCTCTTGAAAAGGAAAAGGGCTTCTGGCTGTGAGCACAGCAAACATTCGTTACTGAAGCTGAGGGGGCTCTAGGCAAAGGCTGTGGGAGGTCTGGGAGGTAACGTAGGTACAGAATCTAAGGAACTCTCAGAAGTGTCCTGCAAGAGAGAGTCAGCTTTCTCATCTGCCATGACTAGAAGGTACCAGTGCCCTGTTAACTGTGCCAATCAAATAAGACTCCCCTTAATTTACTGCTTCTTCCTGTCCTCCTTTGGCCACCAGAAAATGCAGCCAGGAAGTAAGAGAGGAGCTAACCCCTCCTCATTTCCCCACTGCAAGATCCCCAGCCTGAGGAAAAATATAAGTTGTAAGTTGGATGACAGCTTTGAGCTTTGATATTACACTGGACAAAGCTTTTTAATACCTGGAAAAGGAGACTACTTATTTAATACCTGCATAAGCTATGAGATCTACCCCAAGATTCTCTCTAAAAGTGGGAGGATGGAGTCTACAGTATAGATTCAAAGAGATAGAAGTAAAATGAAAAAAAATTTCATCTTCATCTAGGACATAGGGAAGGCATCTTGGTCATGTATTCAAGTAGAATTGCTGAAGACATGCTAACTCCTGCTAAATGTATTTCAGCTTTCTTGTCCAGATTTTCAATATGACCCCGAACCTCTTTTCAGCCTTGCTTATCTTAAAACACGTGCTTATCTCTTTTTTCAACCAAATAGAACCTTTGCTACCCCTACCCCCAACATCTCCCACTCTTCTGTACACCCGTGTATGTATATGATTTCCTGTTTCTCAGATTTTCCTATTTCTGCTAGTTGAAATCCCTTGGGACTTTCAAGTTCACTTCAAAAGCTCTTTTATAAAGCTTGTAAGGGAGAAACAGCTGGGATGGCAAATCCTAAAATCCTTTATGAGCTGCCAGTGGCAGATGACACCTCCTCTGCGGGATTTATTTTCGTGGGATTCGCTGAAAAAAAAAAAGAAAAGATAGGCTCCTGATTTCTAGATAGAGATTAGTAACAAATCCTAAGCTCCCTCCTGCTCTAGCACACAGAGATGGGGCCATTTGTACTTTACCCACTAAACTTATCCCTTTATTACAATACCAGGTTTAAGAAGTGCCCCATTTCCAAAGTGCCCCAAATGGATGCTGCTTCAGAACACTGGACACTCCCATAAAAGCTCCATCAGCCAAATGATATGGAAGAGAGCACCACAAAGAGGAAATTTTTAACTCCTCCATCTTCCCGTGAAAAGAATCTCCATTAATTGTGACAGCATCTTAAATATGAGTATTTGAGGGTTTAATTTTCTCCATTCTATACTCATTGTATTCTTCCGTCTTTGGATAGGTGGTTTTATTCAGATTTCAATATTGGTTGTGATGATGGGAATAGTTAGCTCTCCTGTAGAGATTAAAAAGTGACACTAGCAAAGCCTTCCCCAACCCACTACAGTGTTAGCCCATTTTGCATTACTATAAAAGAACACCTGAGACTGGGTAATTTATAAAGAAAAGAGGTTTATTTGTTTCGTGATTCTGCAGGGCAAGCAGATGCATGACCCCGGCATCTGCTTGGCTTCTGGTGCGGCCTCAGGAAGCTTTTATTCACAGCAGAAGGTGAAGGGGGAGGAGGTGTGTCACAGGTGAGAGAGAGAGAGAGAGGGAGAGAGGGAGAGAGAGCCAGATTCTTTTTAACAACCAGCTCTTATATGACTAATAGAGTGAGAAACTCTTATTACCATGGAGAGGGCACCAAGCTATTCATTAGAGATTTGCCCCCATGATCCAAACACCTCCTGTGAGGCCCCACCTCCAACTTGGGGGATCACATTTCAACATGATATTTGGAGGGGACAAACATCCAAACTATATTAACTACCTGGAGCACAGAAATATTTTATCTTTGATAGCACTTATTTTTCCTTATAGAGTTGTTATGGCTATATGCCTACATGGGAAGACCATGAGGACATAAATTCTACAAAGACAGTCTTTCTTGTCTGTCTTACTAATATTTGTATCCTCTGTAGAAGGCAGCACATAGGAGATATTCGCTAAGTATCAATGTTCATATAATTAAAATGCTGCTATATTATAATTGGTCTTGAATATAACTTGGGATAAAATATGACTTTCTTGAACTACATTCCAGAGGTTCATTTATTGGTGTCTCAGGGACCCTTTTCTATAAAATAATCTCCTTTTAAGACTCTTAATATATGGATCCTAAAACAGTTACAGTAGGACTCAATGCATCAAGTTGCTTATCACTTCATTATATACAGTTCTTAGAAAGTCTGTTATCCATTGTGCAAGTTCTTGTGAAAGTACATGGGCCAACTTTGTTCTACAACTCTTATGCCAAGTTCAAAACCACCATATCTTAGCAGCTGTATTTTTCTTCCAAAACACCATAAGTTATTACACTATATTATGCATTGCATACTTGCCAAAGCATTTCAGCCAGACTTTTTTGTTACATAAGCATAAAAGCATCCAACACTAATAAACTCCTATTTTTCTTTCTACTTTTATGTAAATTCAAAGAACCAATGCATGTTTCTTATGTCTTTTGGGTAAAAATTAAACAATCACTAACACTTAAAAAGTATGGTTCTAAACCCAAATTGTGAGATATATTCCTCAACTGACTAAACTTTTTTCTTACAGGTATAGTTTACTTGGTATGACAAAAGTTTTGTAACAATTTTTCTTGGTAATACATCTGAAATGGATGGCTTTATGGATCCTCTGCAATGACCATTGGTTTCTCTTTTTGCTTGCTTGTTTTTCTAAATGCAGTATATTTGAGTGAGTGTCTTGCTTTTTATTTTGTTTGCGCAGTGTATTTATTTCCATGCTGCTGCTGATAAAGGTATACCCAAAACTGGGCAATTTACAAAAGAGAGGTTTAATAGACTCGTAGTTCCATGTGGCTGGGGAGGCCTCACAATCATGGCAGACAAGAGAAGAGAACTTGTGCAGGGAAACTCCCCTTTATAAAACCATCAGATGTCGTGAGACTTATTCACTATCACGAGAACAGCACAGGAAAGATGTGCCCCCATGATTCAATAACGTCCCACCAGGTCCCTCCCACAACGTGTGGGAATTGTGGGAGCTACAATTCAAGATGAGATTTGGGTGGGGACACAGACAAACCATATCATTCCTCCCCTGGTCCCTCCCAAATCTCATGTCCTCACATTTCAAAACCAATCATGCCTTCCCAACAGTCCCCCAAAGTCTCAGCTCATTTCAACATTAACTCAAAAGTCCAAGTCCAAAATCTCTTCTGAGACAAGAAAAGTCCCTTCTGCCTATGAGCCAGTAAAATCAAAAGCAAGTTAGTTACTTCCTAGATGAAATGGGGGTACAGGCATTGGATAAATACATCCATTACAAATAGGAGAAATTGGCCAAAATTAAGGGGCTTAAAACCCCATGCAAGTCCAAAATCCAGCAGGGCAGTCAAATTTTAAAGCTCCAAAATGATTTATTTTGACTCCATGTCTCACATCCAGGTCATGCTGATGCAAGAGGTAGGTTCCCATGGTCTTGGACAGCTCTACCCCTGTGGCTTTGCAGGGTACAGTCTCCCTCCTGGCTGCTTTCACGGGCTGGCATTGAGTGTCTGTGGCTTTTCCAGGTGCACAGGACAAGCTGTCCATGGATCCACCATTCTGGGGTCTGAAGGATAGTGGCCCTCTTCTCACAGCTCCACTAGGTAGGGATACACACATTCCAGTGGGGACTGTGTATAGGGGCACCCACCCCACATTTCCCTTCTGCACTGCCCTAGAATAGGTTGTTCATGAGGGCCCTACCCCTGCAGCAAACTTCTTCTGCCTGGACATCCAGGCATTTCCACACATTTTCTGAAATCTAGATGGAGGTTCCCAAACCTCAATTCTTGACTTCTATGCACCCGCAGGCTCAACACCACATGGAAGCTGCCAAGGCTTGGGGCTTGTACCCTCTGAAGCCACGACCCTAGCTATACTTTGGCCCCTTGTAGTAATGGCCAGAGTGGCTGGGATGCAGGGCACCAAGTCCCCAGGCTGCACACAGCATGAGGACCCTAGGCTGGCCCAGGAAACCATTTTTTCTTCCCAGGCCTCTGGGCCTGTGATGTGAGGGGCTGCCACAAAGATTTCTGACATGCCCTGGAAACATTTTCCCTATTGTCTTGGCGATTAATGTTCAACTTCTTGTTACTTATGCAAATTTCTGCAGCCAGCTTGAATTTCTCCTCAGAAAATGGGATTTTCTTTTTTATCACATTATCAGGCTGCAGATTTTCCAAACTTTGTGCTATGTTTCCCTTTTAAAACTGAATGCCATTTACAGCACCCAAGTCACCTCTTGAATGCTTTGCTGCTTAGAAATTTCTTCTGCCAGATACCCTAAATCATCTCTCTCAAAGTTCCACAGATCTCTAGGGCAGGGGCAAAATGCCCCTAAAACATAACAAGAGTCACCTTTGCTCCAGTTTCCAACAAGTTCCTCATCTCCTTTTGAGACCACCTCAGCCTGGATGCCTTTGTCCATAACATTATTGGCATTTTGGTCAAAGCCATTCAACAAGTCTCTAGGGAGTATCAAAGATTCCCACATTTTCCTGTCTTCTTGTGACCCTCCAAACTGTTCCAACCTCTGCCTGTTACCCAGTTCCAAAGTCACTTCCATATTTTCTGGTATCTTTTCAGCTGCACCTCACTCTACTGGTACCAATTTACTGTATTAGTACATTTTCACGCTGCTGATAAAGACATACCCAAGGCTGGGCAATTTACGAAAGAAAGTTTTAATTGACTCACAGTTCCACATGGCTTGGGAGGCCTCACAATCATGGCAGAAGGTGAAAGGCATGTCTCACATGGCAGCAGACAAGAGAATTTGTGCAGGGAAACTCCTCTTTATAAAACCGTCAGATCTTGTGAGACTTGTTCACTATCGTGAGAATAGCATGAGAAAGACTTGCTCCCATGATTCAGTTAGTTCCCACTGGGTCCCTCCCACAACATGTGGTAATTGTGGGAGCTACAATTCAAGGTGAAATTTGGGTGAGGACACAGCCAAACCATATCACCCAGCTACAAGTTTAAACCTATGTGTCTGAATTTTAAAAGTTGAAATGTATACACATATACATATTGAACAATAATAATTCAGGAATTTTTCTGAAGCATCTAAAGAAAGATAAAGAAAGTTTTCTATCAATAAATGTAGCTTTATAAGCAGTGGTCCAAATCTTGCCTAAAGATTCTTTACAAATTTCTCTAAGGTTTATGTACTTTATAAGTCCATTGTATCCACATCTTTATAACTAAGCACTAATTTCTTTTTTAAGATTTACACATCAGTCTGAAAATTAGGCTTACCACAAGAAAATAACCAAGGGCTAAGGAACTACTAACAGCAAGAGAGTTAACAATACAGAAGCTACTTACTGAGGGACAAGAAGACAGTATTAAGGAAACAAAAGCCATTCAGAGGAATAGATCTGCAGCACATCAAGAGTTATTTTTCATTTCCCCAAATCTCAAAAACATTTGCAGTCTTGCAAAAAAAAGTAATTTCTGTGAATAAATATGGCAATTGAAATATGTAAAGTGATCTGACTCAAATTTTTCCATGAAATGATGGAAACATTCTCCAAGATTCTTAAGTGACAGATGTTCTTTTCTGTGCCCTAGTAAGTAGCAGCCATCACCAGCGTGATCATTTTGAAATATGACATTTTAAAAGTGACTACTTTGCAGAGTGTCTAAAGCTAACGGCAAGGTCAATATGACACCAAAAGAACTAGTGAGAAATGAAGAATTTGGCTGATCTGCTCCTTCCTCTGTAGGACACAAACCTCCAATTTGACTGGTACGTTTTCTACTTGCACATGATCAGAAAGAGTTGAGGAGCCAACCTGGGAGCCCAAGTGGTCATTATGGAATAATAAGGTCTGAGTTTTAATGTCTGAGCTGACTGTGCCCATGCCCATCTTATCTCATATAATCACCATGATGAGACTGACCAAAATTTAGGGTTGGAATTCTTCTGGGAAAATTGCATTGCTGAAGGTACCTCCTTAGTTAACTGGCTGTTTTTCTATGTTATGGGTATACCTACAGATTAGTTGGTAGTATCCTATTGCCTCACTTCATTGCAAAATTCACTATGGCTTCCAAGTTGTTTGTGTTTCTTCCTCACTGGAGGAACAGTGGAGAGTTTAAAGTCTCACACACACCCTAATGCCACATGATGGGCCGGAGTCTGAATAAACAAGAGAAAATAAATCAGATACTGTTCCTGCATTATTTTAACTTATATTCTAGCATAAGAGACTGGATTTAAGCAAGTAAATACATAAACACATACTTGTAAGTTAGGACAAGTGTCATAAAGGAGGAGAACAAGATGTCATGAGAGGATAGTATTGAGAGATTCACTTTAATTTTTTTTATTTTTATTAACTTTTTTTGAGATGGAGTCTCACTCTGTCACCCAGGCTGGAGTGCAGTGGCGTGATCTTGGCTCACTACAACCTCCGCCTCCTGGGTTCAAGTGATTCTCCTGCCTCAGCTTTCTTTTTTTTTTTTCCTATTGTTAAAAAGGCTTAATTTATTTTTATTTTAATTTTTTTATTATCGTACTTTAGGTTTTAGGGTACATGTGCACAATGTGCGGGTTTGTTACATATGTATCCATGTGCCATGTTGGTGTGCTGCACCCATTAACTCGTCATTTAGTGTTAGGTGTATCACCTAATGCTGTCCCTCCCCCCTCCCCCCACCCCACAACAGTCCCTGGAGTGTGATATTCGCCTTCCTGTGTCCATGTGTTCTCATTGTTCAATTCCCACCTATGAGTGAGAACAGGCAGTGTTTGGCTTTTTGCCCTTGCGATAGTTTACTGAGAATGATGATTTCCGGTTTCATCCATGTCCCTACAAAGGACATGAACTCATCATTTTTTATGGCTGCATAGTATTCCATGGTGTATATGTGCCACATTTTCTTAATCCAGTCTATCATTGTTGGACATTTGGGTTGGTTCCAAGTCTTTGCTATTGTGAATAGTGCCGCAATAAACATATGTGTGAATGTGTCTTTATAGCAGCATGATTTATAGTCTTTTGGGTATATACCCAGTAATGGGATGGCTGAGTCAAATGGTATTTCTAGTTCTAGATCCCTGAGGAATCGCCACACTGACTTCCATAATGGTTGAACTAGTTAACAGTCCCACCAACAGTGTAAAATTGTTCCTATTTCTCTACATCCTCTCCAGCACCTGTTGTTTCCTGGCATTTTAATGATTGCCATTCTAACTGGTGTGAGATGGTATCTCACTGTGGTTTTGATTTGCATTTCTCTGATGGCCAGTGATGATGAGCATTTCTTCATGTGTTTTTTGGCTGCATAAATGTCTTCTTTTGAGAAGTGTCTGTTCATGTCCTTCGCCCACTTTTTGATGGGGTTGTTTGTTTTTTTCTTGTAAATTTGTTTGAGTCCATTGTAGATTCTGGATATTAGCCCTTTGTCAGATGAGTAGGTTGCGAAAATTTTCTCCCAATCTGTAGGTTGCCTGTTCACTCCAATGGTAGTTTCTTTTGCTGTGCAGAAGCTCTTTAGTTTAATTAGATCCCATTTGTCAATTTTGGCTTTTGTTGCCATTGCTTTTGGTGTTTTAGACATGAAGTCCTTGCCCATGCCTATGTCCTGAATGGTATTGCCTATGTATTCGTCTAGGTTTTTTACGGTTTTAGGTCTGACATGTAAGTCTTTAATCCATCTTGAATTAATTTTTGTATAAGGTGTAAGGAAGGGATCCAGTTTTAGCTTTCTACATATGGCTAGCCAGTTTTCCCAGCACTATTAAATAGGGAATCCTTTCCCCATTTCTTGTTTTTGTCAGGTTTGTCAAAGATCAGATAGTTGTAGATATGTGGCATTATTTGTGAGGGTTCTGTTCTGTTCCATTGATGTATATCTCTGTTTTGGTACCAGTTTTGGTTACTGTAGCCTTGTAGTACAGTTTGAAGTCAGGTAGCGTGATGCCTCCAGCTTTGTTCTTTTGGCTTAGGATTGACTTGGCGATGTGGGCTCTTTTTTGGTTCCATATGAACTTTAAAGTAGTTTTTTCCAATTCTGTGAAGAAAGTCATTGGTAGCTTCATGGGGATGGCATTGAATCTATAAATTACCTTGGGCAGTATGGCCATTTTCACGATATTGATTCTTCCAACCCATGAGCATGGAATGTTCTTCCATTTGTTTGTATCCTCTTTTATTTCATTGAGCAGCGGTTTGTAGTTCTCCTTGAAGAGGTCCTTCACATCCCTTGTAAGTTGGATTCCTAGGTATTTTATTCTCTTTGAAGCAATTGTGAATGGGAGTTCACTCATGATTTGGCTCTCTGTTTGTCTGTTATTGGTGTATGAGAATGCTTGTGATTTTTGTACATTGATTTTGTATCCTGAGACTTTGCTGAAGTTGCTTATCAGCTTAAGGAGATTTGGGGCTGAGACAATGGGGTTTTCTAGATATACAATCATGTCATCTGCAAACAGGGACAATTTGACTTCCTCTTTTCCTAATTGAATACCTTTTATTTCCTTCTCCTGCCTAATTGCCCTGGCCAGAACTTCCAACACTATGTTAAATAGCAGTGGTGAGAGAGGGCATCCCTGTCTTGTGCCAGTTTTCAAAGGGAATGCTTCCAGTTTTTGCCCATTCAGTATCATATTGGCTGTGGGTTTGTCATAGATAGCTCTTATTATTTTGAGATACGTCCCATCAATTCCTAATTTATTGAGAGTTTTTAGCATGAAGGGTTGTTGAATTTTGTCAAAGGCCTTTTCTGCATCTATTGAGATAATCATGTGGTTTTTGTCTTTCGTTCTGTTTATATGCTGGATTTATTGATTTGCATATGTTGAACCAGCCTTGCATCCCAGGGATGAAGCCCACTTGATCATGATGGATAAGCCTTTTGATGTGCTGCTGGATTTGGTTTGCCAGTATTTTATTGAGGATTTTTGCACCGATGTTCATGAAGGATATTGGTCTAAAATTCTCTTTTTTGGTTGTGTCTCTGCCCGGCTTTGGTATCAGGATGATGCTGGCCTCATAAAATGAGTTAGGGAGGAGTCCTTCTTTTTCTATTGATTGGAAAAGTTTCAGAAGGAATGGTACTAGTTCCTCCTTGTACCTCTGGTAGAATTCGGCTGTGAATCCATCTGGTCCTGGACTTTTTTTGGTTGGTAAGCTATTGATTATTGCCACAATTTCAGAGCCTGTTATTGGTCTATTCAGAGATTCAACTTCTTCCTGGTTTAGTCTTGGGAGGGTGTATGTGTCCAGGAATTTATCCATTTCTTCTAGATTTTCTAGTTTATTTGTGTAGAGGTGTTTGTAGTATTCTCTGATGGTAGTTTGTATTTCTGTGGGATCGGTGGTGATACCCCTTTACCATTTTTTATTGCATCTATTTGATTCTTCTCTCTTTTCTTCTTTATTAGTCTTGCTAGTGGTCCATCAATTTTGTTGATCTTTTCAAAAAGCCGGCTCCTGGATTCATTAATTTTTTGAAGGTTTTTTTGTGTCTCTATTTCCTTCAGTTCTGCTCTGATTTTAGTTATTTCTTGCCTTCTGCTAGCTTTTGACTGTGATTGCTCTTGCTTTTCTAGTTCTTTTAATTGTGATGTTAGGGTGTCAATTTTGGATCTTTCCTGCTTTCTCTTGTGGGCATTTAGTGCTATAAATTTCCCTCTACACACTGCTTTGAATGTGTCCCAGAGATTCTGGTATGTTGTGTCTTTGTCCTCGTTGGTTTCAAAGAACATCTTTATTTCTGCCTTCATTTCATTATGTACCCAGTAGTCATTCAGAAGCAGGTTGTTCAGTTTCCATGTAGGTGAGCGGTTTTGAGTGAGTTTCTTAATCCTGAGTTCTAGTTTGATTGCACTGTGGTCTGAGAGACAGTTTGTTATAATTTCTGTTCTTTTGCATTTGCTGAGGAGAGCTTTACTTCCAACTATGTGGTCAATTTTGGAATAGGTGTGGTGTGGTGCTGAAAAAACTGTATATTCTGTTGATTTGGGGTGGAGAGTTCTGTAGATGTCTATTAGGTCCACTTGGTGCAGAGCTGAGTTCAATTCCTGGGTATCCTTGTTAACTTTCTGTCTCGTTGATCTGTCTAATGTTGTCAGTGAGGTGTTAAAGTCCCCCATTATTATTATGTGGGAGTCTAAGTCTCTTTGTACGTCACTCAGGACTTGCTTTATGAATCTGGGTGCTCCTGTATTGGATGCATATATATTTAGGATAGTTAGCTCTTCTTGTTGAATTGATCCCTTTACCATTATGTAATGGCCTTCTTTGTCTCTTTTGATCTTTGTTGGTTTAAAGTCTGTTTTATCAGAGACTAGGATTGCAACCCCTGCCTTTTTTCATTTTCCATTTGCTTGGTAGATCTTCCTCCATCCTTTTATTTTGAGTCTATGTGTGTCTCTGCACGTGAGATGGGTTTCCTGAATACAGCACACTGATGGGTCTTGACTGTTTATCCAATTTGCCAGTCTGTGTCTTTTAATTGGAGCATTTAGTCCATTTACATTTAAAGTTAATATTGTTATATGTGAATTTGATCCTGTCATTATGATGTTAGCTGGTTATTTTGCTTGTTAGTTGATGTAGTTTCTTCCTAGCATCGATGGTCTTTACAATTTGGCATGATTTTGCAGTGGCTGGTACCAGTTGTTCCTTTCCATGTTTAGTGCTTCCTTCAGGAGCTCTTTTAGGGCAGGCCTGGTGGTGACAAAATCTCTCAGCATTTGCTTGTCTGTAAAGGATTTTATTTCTCCTTCACTTATGAAGCTTAGTTTGGCTGGATATGAAATTCTGGGTTGAAAATTCTTTTGTTTAAGAATGTTGAATATTCTCTCTGGCTGCTCTTAACATTTTTGCCTTCATTTCAACTTTGGTGAATCTGACAATTATGTGTCTTGGAGTTGCTCTTCTCGAGGAGTATCTTTGTGGCATTCTCTGTATTTCCTGAATCTGAATGTTGGCCTGCCTTGCTAGATTGGGGAAGTTCTCCTGGATAATATCCTGCAGAGTGTTTTCCAACTTGGTTCCATTCTCCCTGTCACTTTCAGGTATGCCAATCAGACGTAGATTTGGTCTTTTCACATAGTCCCATATTTCATGGAGGCTTTGTTCGTTTCTTTTTATTCTTTTTTCTCTAGACTTCCCTTCTCGCTTCATTTCATTCATTCCATCTTCCATCACTGATACCCTTTCTTCTAGTTGATCGCATTGGCTCCTGAGGCTTCTGCATTCTTCACGTAGTTCTCGAGCCTTGGCTTTCAGCTCCATCAGCTCCTTTAAGCACTTCTCTGTATTGGTTATTCTAGTTATACATTCGTCTAATTCTTTTTCAAAGTTTTTAACTTCTTTGCCTTTGGCTTGAATTTCCTCCTGTAGCTCAGAGTAGTTTGATCGTCTGAAGCCTTCTTCTCTCAACTCGTCAAAGTCATTCTCTGTCCAGCTTTGTTCCATTGCTGGTGAGGAACTGCGTTCCTTTGGAGGAGGAGAGGCACTCTGCTTTTTAGAGTTTCCATTTTTTTTGCTGTGTTTTTTCCCCATCTTTGTGGTTTTATCTACTTTTGGTCTTTGATGATGGTGATGTACAGATGGGTTTTTGGTGTGGATGTCCTTTCTGTTTGTTAGTTTTCCTTCTACCAGACAGGACCCTCAGCTGCAGGTCTGTTGGAGTTTGCTAGAGGTTCACTCCAGACCCTGTTTGCCTGGGTGTCAGCAGCGGTGGCTGCAGAACAGCAGATTTTCATGAACCGCGAATGCTGCTGCCTGATCGTTCCTCTGGAAGTTTTGTCTCAGAGGTGTACCTGGCCGTGTGAGGTGTCAGTCTGCCCCTACTGGGAGGTGCCTCCCAGTTGTGCTGCTCGGGGGTCAGGGACCCACTTGAGGAGTCTCCTGCCTTAGCTTTCTAAGTAGCTGGGACTACAGGCACACGCCACCACACCCAGATAATTTTTGTATTTTTGGTAGAGACGGGGTTTTGCCGTGTTGGCCATGCTGGTCTAGAACTCCTGGCCTCAAGAGACCCACCCCCCTCAGCCTCCCAAAGTGCTGGTATTACAGGTGTGAGCCACTGTGTCTGGCCAAGAGACTCATTTTAAATTGGATAGTCAGGAATGGCATTTCTGAGGAAAAAAGGAAAACTAGAAAAATGAGAAAAACTAAAAAAAAAAAAAAAAAAGAGCCAGCCATAAGAACATGTCAGGTTAACAAAAGATCTGGAAGCAGAAACAAGCTTAGCCTATGGAGGAAACACAAGGAAACATATTCGCAGGAGATGGTGGACAAAGAGTCGGGTACAATAACATGAACTAATGAGGTAAATAGGGCAAATCATGACAGACTTTGAAGGCCACAGTAAAGAATTTCTTTTTTCCTGCAAAAAACTGCAAACCAAGGACAGCATGGGATAGGCAAGATACAATTTATATTTTTTAAGAAAATACTCTGGCTGTTGAGTGGTATAGAGTGGAGGCAAGGAAATGGAGTAAAAGCTGGAAGATGTCTGGCATGTGAATGTGTGTGCACGCATATGTGGATGTGACATGTATTTTCTGTATTCAGGATGTTGAAATGCTCCCCAAGCCCTTAAACCAAACATTTTTGTGTTTGAGCATTATAAATGTCAAATAATCATGTCAAAAGGTACTTAGAAGAGAGGAAAGTGGGACAAAAGAACTTCAGGGGTTAGGCTCCAGGGACTTCTCCATTCACCAAGAACTGTAATTTCCTCATTACCAGAGTGAGCCGACTTTCACACATTATTGGAACTTGTCTGTCATATCCTTAATATACTTAGACACCCAATTCTATTTTTGTTTTTTTGAGATGGAGTTTTGCTCTTGTTGTTCAGGCCGGAGTGCAATGGCGCAATCTCGGCTCACTGCAACCTCTGCCTCCTGAGCTGAAGCAATTCTCCTGCCTCAGCCTCCCAAGTAGCTGGGATTACAGGTGTGTGCCACCATGCCTAGCTAATTTTGTATTTTTAGTAGAGATGAGGTTTCACTGTGTTGGTCAGGCTGGTCTTGAACTCCTGACCTCAAGTGATCCACCTGCCTCAGCCTCCCAAAGTGTTGGGATTACAGGCATGAGCCACCACATCCAGCCTAGATATCGAATTCTTCATTTCCTCTCAATATGTTTTCCATGGGGGAATGCACATGGCATGTAGGTCAGTCATATTTTCCTCTATATTGGTTTGTTTCTTGGGTCAATGTTTGGCATTCTTGCTTTTCCTGGGTAAACCAGGTTGCATCACCATTTCATCCCATTTCTTGCTGCCGGGTAATCCTGTCAATAATATGTTTAGGAATATTTTTGGAAAGGCACTTGTTCAAAGTACAGTTTTTATCCCTGTTGTGGCATCCATTGAGAGACTTTCCAGAACTTCACATTCTTTGGCAGCCAGAACTGCTAGAAGTAGTTATAATTTGGAAGTTATCTCTAGTGTTGCTTAAGGCTTTAGAGTATTAAGAAGAATACTGATAAAAGAAACAATGTTTTGTAATATCTGATTGTATATGTAACTGAGTGTGTATGTATACATTTGTAATGATATACAGTTGACCCTTGAACATCAGTGGTGGGGGAGCTAGGGGAACAACCCTCTAAGCAGTCAAAAATCCATATATAACTGTTTTTTGTTTTTTTAAGGACAGCATCTCGCTCTGTCGCCCAGGCTGGAGTGCATTGGTGCCATTTGGCTTGATGCAACCTTGGTTCCTGGGCTTAAGCCATCCTCCCACTTTAGCCCCTCAAGTAGTTGGGACCAGACGTGTACCACCATGCTTGGCTAATTTTTGTTTTTTGTAGAGAGGGGGCTTTGCCATGTTGCCCAGGCTGGTCTTGAACTCCTGAGCTCAAGTGATCCTTCCAACTCAGCCTCCCAAAGTGCTGAGATTACAGGAATGAGCCACCATGTCTGGCCCCACATATAAATTTTGACTCCTCAAAACCTTAACTACCAGTAGCCTACTGTTGACTCCTTACCAATAATGTAAATAGTCAATGAACACATATTTTGTCTGTTATATGTATTATAAACTGTATTCTTACAATAAAGTAAGCTAGAGAAAAGAAAACATTAAGAATATAAGGAGGAGAAAATATATTTACCATTCACTAAATGGAAGTGGATCATCATAAAGGTCTTCATGCTCATTGTCTTCATGTTGAGTAGGCTGAGGAGGAAGAAGAGGAGGGGTTGGTCTTATTGTCTTCAGAGTGGCAAAGATGGAAGAAAACCTACCTACAAGTGGACTCACAGTTCCAACCATGTTGGTTAAGGGTCAACTGTGTGTGTGTGTGTGTGTGTGTGTGTGTGTGTGTATTTGTGTATGCATTTATATATCATTGTGGGGAGGGCAGAGTAGAAGTTGGAGAGTGTGTGTATGTGCACGTGTGTGTGTGTGTATATATGTATGCATTCATGAATGGAAAGAAAACTAGATACTTTGAAATCTAAAAAAAAAGAAACAAAAAACACACCCTTTTTCTTCACATATTCGTTCATTTTCTAAGCCCCCTGGAAGAACATATTGTTTTCAAAATCCACCTGCAGGCATCCAAAAGCCAAATTTTGAAGGTGAAAAAAGAGAAACTGAAAAATAGAACTCCTTGTGTCTCTTTGAAGCATTTCCTTGTATCTTGAGGGTAACTGATAGGCATTTCACAACACGTGACTTTCAAAGATGATGAATGACAGGGAGGCTCAGTGTCAGACTCCAGATTGTCTTCTGGATCTCTTAGATTTGGGAAAAGATGAGAATAAGCAAATCTTTTAACATAAAATCTTCCTATTTAATTAGAAGGGTGTATGGAATAGTCTTAAGGTAAAAGGAAACATTTTCAACTTCTAATTCCTTTCTGGACATATCTTTTTAGGAGGAAGTTCTAGTGACGAGATCAAAGTATCGCTTTTCCCCCAGAGGACAGTAATATCACTTTCCCTGTGAAAAACCAGCCCAGTCCATTTAAAGACAGGATTTTAGGATATATTATTCATGACTGTGCTTTTAAAAATCTGAGTTTTATAACTCTAAATTCAAAATTATCTCTATGGTTTCATTTTTAGGAGTTCTGCACATAAGCTGAGCAGATCCTTTGAGTCAAAGCCTAAAATCTTAGACTTAGAGGTCAGGCGTCTTCCATTTGAACCCTGGCATAGGCACATATTTGCTGTAGGACTGGCCAGACTGTCAAATCTGTGTCTCAGTGTCCTCAGTCTTTAAATGGGGATAAAAACAGCACTAGCCTCAGAGAGATTGTAGAAGGATTAATCAAATTACCTCATGCATAACACTTAGCACAATTCCTTCTACATTATAATCACTTAATAATAAATACGAGTATAATAACAACTAAAGTAACAAATTATGTTGAAATAAATTATTTAACTCAGTACAGGCAGGGCCTAAAATGTTGACGTGACTTTCAAGTGTCTTGAGTTCTTAAGGAGAATGTAATCCCACTGCGATGGGACTGAGCAATAAACAGGCAGAGTTTTGCTACTCTTTAGAGCCCACCTCAGTATCCTACAGCTAATCGAAGAGACAGTACAATACCCACAAACAGCAACTGAAAGCAATTTAAATCTCTAATGAGGTGTCCTGAAAAATTCTAGAGGAACATTCTACTTCTGATGCAGAGAAATACTTCCTAAAATCTTTCCCTGAGACTCCTATAATTGTCTCACCAGAAAAGGAGTTGCCTTCCCTTTCCTCAGTTTGACTCAAGCTCACTCTTAGTGCAGCCCACATTGCCTTCTGTCCTCTTTCTCTTTGCACAGAAGCAGCTCTTCTGTTTCTATTTACTGACCCTCTGCCCTTTCCAGTCCAAAGCAATCAAGTCACAGCGGACTAATTTGAACTCTTTTTCTCCCTTTCATCTATTATGTAACATCTACACAACAAAATTTGAGAAACATAGAAATAAGAGCTTGAACCTGGATGCCTAAACCAACATCCATCTCAGCAGGTAGAGTAGATGGTGAGATTGTGATGACCATACGTTTTTTCCTGAAGCATACATACTACTATTTAAAGCATGGGTCATTTTCTCCTAAGACAGACCTTAACAAAACATGAGCCTTTAAATAAAGTATCAATGTATGTGTAAATGAAGTCGTCTCACTAAAATCATTCAGTTTGAAGGATAGATTCAATGATCCAGAGCCAATATTAAATCTATAATATGAAATGGGCAGAAAAAAAATAGGACTCCAAATTATCGCCTTCCCAGAAACCAACCTCTCTCTCACCAACTGCTTGGAAAAGAAGAAAGCAAATATAAAAGAAATATGACCATTTTGTTATTTTGCTCTTACATGGAATTGAAATTAAGCTATATGGAAAATTCATTAAATTCTACCTATCTTTTAAAAAGGGAAATGTTAAGCAGTTCTGAAAGAGTGCACCCAGCTTCCTTTCCAAAGGGTGCTGCTAGCAGAATTGCACACACCCTTCCTGTCACCCCAGGTGCTAAATATGTGGTGGTTGGGAATATCTAAATGCTTGGAGATCCTGAAGATATTCCCTGAGGTGGCTATAAAAAGACTGCGCTTGTCTTCTGAGAATGTAGTGGCAGACACTTTCATTTTATTTTATTTTACTTTATTTGATCATGGGAGGAAGTTTACTGAGTCACCATCCCCCTACACCTCTACTTCTCTTTTTTAAAAATATGTGTAACTTTTTTCTACTTCTGTCTCTCAGGAACAGGTTTTTAGTGGTTCAGAAATCTCTCCCACTTTTACCTGACTGTGGGCAACCTCAGCAACAGAGGCTCCTGGAAAATATCCTCCACCTATTTTTCTCAGATGTGAGAACGGTTGACTGGAGTTATGAGGGGGAAGTGGCTGGTGCAGAAAGTTGCCAAAAGGGTGATGGAAAGTTCTTTACTGATGTAAAAAGAAAAGAATAATAATTCATATTTATCTTTTGACCAAGACGAGATAGGAACAGAGGTGCCTTTGCTTGCTTTCACCTCAAGCAGGAAGTGAGAGTCCTATTAGCCTCTGGGTTCTGGGAAGTCAATGATTTGGGGTTATTTTTCTTCCCGCCCATTTCTTTACCTTACTCATAGATTTAATATTGACCTCTGTCTTTATCACTGAATCTGTTTTTCAAATTGAGCAATTCTCAATTTGTCAGATGATTTATTTTTTACATGTACATGAATATTTTGTTGAAATAAGACTTTCAGCAGTATCAATCATGGGGGAGCTTAGCTGTGAACCCGGAGGTGAGAGTAAAGTCTTAGAACAAAGAGGAATTCGAAATTATGCAACATTTTTAACTTCTTTACTCAGTGGTAAAGAATGGAACATCTTTTACGTCAAACTACTGAAGTTGTGGACAAAATTACAAGCGATGATTATGTAGGATAGGTTAGTTTTTGGCCATTTTAGGCTTTTCTTGATTTTATGGAGTAGTCTGAAAGGAGTGAGCTGGTGAGAGAATTTACTAGGTGCTGAAGCAATGAGAACTGACAGCTGATATACAGGGGAAGAGCTCCGTTTCAGTCACATTGAATTTGAAGTGCCTTTAAGAGGAGATAATCAGGAAGAATTTGCAACAGTTCTTTGAACCCTGGTGGATATCAGAGCTAATCATGTATCCGTGGGAGTTGTCAGGGTCAATCTGATGACTGATGCCAAGAACCTCACATAAGGAGGTCAGGTGGCATGAGAAGAGATGATGAGTGAGAACACAAGCTGAGAAAGAACAGTATTTAGAGGACGGACTGAAGGACCAATGGGGGAGTTTGAAAATGTGGAGCTGTAGAGGTAAAGGACACTGAGTATATCTGCTCTGGTCCTTAGGGGACTTTCCACAGCACTAGCTTCACCTTGGTTGCTTGCCAACTGCTGAGATAGTAAGTCCAGATTTTAGTATTTGACCCACTCTGCCTTCTCCAGATCATGCTTCTTGATATTACCTCTGAATTTGCTGAAAGAAAAACATTTCCACTCAAATATCACTTGAACATGATTTATGAGTAAAATGAATAATATTTTACTATAAAACATACAGAGGTGAGTCTCATAACGATATTCAGGGTGGCCTCAAGCTATCTTCTTTTTTTTATTTTTAAATTTTAAAAAATATTTTCAGGCCAAGTGTGGTAGCTCATGCCTGTAATCCCAACACTTTGGGAGGCTGAGGCAAGAAGATCACTTCAACTCAGGAATTTGAGACCAGCCTGGGCAACATAGCGAGACTTCATCTCCACTTAAAAAAAAAAAAAAAAAAAATAGTCAAATGTGCTGGCGCACGCCTTTGGTCCCAGCTACTTGGGAGCACTGAAGTGGGAACTCTCCGGAGCCTGGGAAATAAGGGCTGTAGTCAGCTATGATCGTGCCATTGCACTCTAGCATGGGTGGCACAGTGAGACCCTGTTTCAAAAAAAAAAGATCTTTATAAAAAGTGAATATATTTAAGGTATACAGCAGGATGTTTTAATATAGAGAGTTAAATGACTGCTATCATTAGCTAATTAACATACCCATCTTCTCACATAGTTACCTTGTGTATGTGTGTGGTGAGAATACTTGAGATATACTCTCCCAGCAAATTTCATGTATATAATATAGTATTACTAAGTATGGTCACTATGCTATACATTAGATCTCTAGAATATATTCACGCTACATACCTGAAATTTTATACACTTTGACCAGCACCTTCCCTTTCTTCTCTCCCAACCCCTTCCCCTAACAACCACCATTCTACTCTCCGCTACTGTGAATTTAACTGTTTGAGATTCCACATCTAAGCTATCTTCTTTATTAGCCATTGCTAAAGAGTCACTGATAAGCCTGCTTCCGGTCTGTTGGGTGCAACTAAAAAGCAGACCCTTGATCTGGCATTCTGGTGGTGAAGTGACTTATAGCTCTAGAGCCTCCCACCTCAAGCCATCCTAAAGCAGCTGTTCTGAAGCTGACTTTCATAGCTTCTACAGAACTGGAAGCTTGCCATTGAAAGTGGCACCTAGCCATTTATTCACCAGTAATTCTAAGCAAATGAATCAACTTTGAAGCAGGAGTGTAATAAAATCAGTAATGCATAGGATTTTAAGCAACAGGCAAACTTCTAAGAGGGGTTGGCATATTTGAAAAATAGATTAATGTCATCTGCAAACAGAGACAATTTGACTTCCTCTCTTCCTACTTGAATACCCTTTATTTCTTTGCCTTGCCTGATTGCCCTGCCAGAACTTCCAATACTATGTTGACTAGGAGTGGTGAGAGAGGGCATCCTTGTCTTGTGCCAGTTTTCAAAGGGAATGCTACCAGTTTTTGCCCATTCAGTATGATACTGGCTGCAGGTTTGTCATAAACAGCTCTTATTTTGAGATATGTTGCATCAATACCTAGTTTATTGAGAGTTTTTACCATGAAGTGGTGTTGAATTTTATTGAAGGCCTTTTCTGCATCTATTGAGATAATCATGTGGCTTTTGTCATTGGTTCTGTTTATGTGATGGATTATGTTTATTGATGTGCATATGTTGAGCCAGCCTTGCATCCCAGGGATGAAGCTGACTTGATTGTGGTGGATATGCTTTTTGGTGTGCTGCTGGATTCATGTCCTTTGCAAGGACACGGATGAAGCTGGAAACCATCATTCTCAGCAAACTAAAACAACAGAAAACTAAACACTGCATGTTCTCACTTATAAGTGGGAGCTGAACAATGAGAAGACATGGACACAGGGAGGGGAACATCACACACCAGGGCCTGTCAGGGCCTAGGGGGCTAGGTGAGAGATAGCATTAGAGAAATACCTAATGTAGATGACATAGGTATTAAGGTAGATGGGTGCAGCAAATCACCATGGCATGTGTATAGCTATGTATACCTATGTAACCTGCACATTCTGTACATGTACCCCAGAACTTAAAGTATAATTTAAAAAAGGTAGTAAGATGATAGATTTAAACCCAAATATATTTGTAATTACATGAAATGTCAACAAAGTAAGTACTCTAATTAAAAGCAAAAGATCGCTAGATTGAAAAAAAAATATGCTACTTTCAAGAGATATTCCTTATATAGAAGAACATAGAAAAGTAAAAGAATGGAAAACGTATAACATGCAACCAATATGAAACAAAATAGAATTTAAGGCAAGGAATATTATTAGAGATAAAAAGGGAAGGCTGGGTGAAGTGGCTCACACCTATAGTCACAGCACTTTGGGAGGCCAAGGCAGAAGGATTGCTTGAGTCCAGGAGTTTGAGGCAAGCCTGGGCAACACAGTGAGACCCCATATTTAAAAATAAAAAAATAAAAATAAATTTTAATGAAAAATAGATTAATGGCAGAGCAGACTTGAGAGACAAATGGTTCTTGCAATAAGCAACAGCGGTATTAAGATGTATGTTCAGGATCTCATTGGATAGAGGATTCGGAACATTTTTGTTTTAATGTTTCTTAGTAGACCTTTTTAGAAAGAAGGGTAGTGTAAAAATAACATCGTAAGAGCTCATAACGGCAAATGCCAAGGTGTGTGTGTGTGTATGCATGCCTGTGTAATATTATGAGATAATACAAGGGAGAAGGGTGATTCATGGAAAGAGTGGACGAGGGTTTCGAAAGCTACCGAGTGAGAAAAGGCCTGATGAGTATTTATTTAGGAATTATGATGTCACTGGTGACCTTAGCAGGAATGGAATCTGTAAAATGCTAGGGGCAAAACTGGGTTACAGGAAGGTGAAGAGTAGACAGAGACTTCCTTTTCCAACAATATTGGCAGAGTAAATATCCTGAAAATCTGTCCTGCTACAAAGTACCTAAAAGGAGTAGATACAAAATGAAAAACACATTTAAATGCATGCCTGTGTTGGAAAGAGTAAGGGAAACCATCGGAGTTATCAGAGGCTAAAGGTTCTGGGAAGGACCAATTCAGAGAACTGTAAGCAGTGAAATCATCTGTGAATTCCAGGGGCCTGGGGCTTCAGTTGTGACATAGATCAACTCAGGTCAGCACAATGGGAGAGTTAGATTCAAATTCTGGAACCCATAATGAATTACATCTTCAGTGAAACTGCAAATTAGGAAAAAAATAAAAATTAAAAACAACCTGCCCTGAATGAAGAAACAAATAAAACTGGTGAATTTTTTGAGCATCTTGTGAGAATTTATAAGTCAGAGCTAGTCCTCAAATGGCCCTAGGGTCTGTGATGGTTAATTTTGTGTGTTAATTTGACTGGATTGAGGGATACTTAGATAGCTGGTAAAGCATTATTTCTGGGTGCATCCGTGAGGGTCTTCTGGAAGAAATTGGCATTTGAATCAGTGGACTGAGTAAGGAAAATCTGCCTTCAGTGTGGATGGGCACCATCCCATCAGCTGAGGACTAGAATAGAATGAAAATGCAAAGGAAAAGCAAATTTATTCTCCTTCTTCAAGCTGACACACCCTTCTTCTCCTGCTCTCAGACATTAGAACTCCAGGTTCTCCAGCCATTGGACTCGGGCACTTGCACCAACAGTTCCTGGGTTCTCAGGCTTTTGACCTTGTACTGGGAGTCATACCATCAGCTTTTCCAGTTCTCCGTCTTGCAGATGGCCTTCTCAGATTTCATAATTGTGTAAGCCAATTCTCCTAATAAATCCTCTTATTTATCTATCCATCCATCCACCCATCCATCCTATTAATCTCTGTACAATTCTGACTAATACAGGATTCCCTATCTCACCAACTGCATTGTCTGAAAAAGACTCCTGCCACCCTAGGTTTGAAGCTTCCTTAACTGCCTGACAGAAGCAAATAATTTTCTCTAGATGAATCAACTGTCAACCTCAAAGAACTTCCATGTATAAAGTCCCAACAGTATCCCAGAATCTAAAATTACAAAATGAAAGAAGAAATAGGAGTCAATTTCAGTAGAAACAATAAACAACAGAATCAGCCTAGGTAATGAACTAGTTACATTTATACTGCAAGACTGGTATTTAAAGTTAAAGAAAATCAATATTTAAAGTTGGAAAAAAAAGTCACATACATGAATGAGGAAGAAGTAACTATAAAGATGACTAGACAGTTCTAATAAAAACAAAAAATAGGACATTCAGAAATGAAAATTACAGTAATTAAGATTAAAAATTCAATAGGCATACTGCTTAGCCTATTAGACATGACTGAAGATAGAATGACAAACCTAGACTATAAAGCTGAAGTAGTTGGCTCCAACAGAGCACAGAGAAACAGAGGGAGTATAAAAGCAGTGGAGAGACATAAAAAATATTCGTAAGATATAACATAGATCCAAATCAGAATTCCACAAAGAAATATCAGAGAAATGAAAGAGAGATAATTTCAGAGGGGAAAATGTCTGAGAAATTCCAGAATTCCAGATGACATGAATCTTCAGATTTAGAAAGCAAAACAAATCCCAGTCTTCACTGAACTGTAGAACACCAGTGAAAAAGAACTTTTAAAAATCCAGAGAGAAAAACATTGCCTCCAAAGAAATATTTACAGTGATAGCTGAATTCTAAACAACAGTGGAAACCAGTAAACTGTGAGATCATATTAAATCCATGAAAAAATGCTTATAGCTACATATCTAGAATTGTAAAATTGTACGTCATTTTTAGATTAAAAAAGATCAAAAGAGTCCTCACAAACATCTTTTCCCTACAGGAGCTTCTAAAATATTTATTTCAGAAATAAGGAAAATGCTTTCAGAAAAAACTGAGTTCAAGAAGAAAGGGTGAGCAAAAATAAAGTGGTAAATGTGAGTAAATCTAAACAAATGTTAAATATAATACTCAATAATAAAGTCTAATTTTAGAGTATATTAATTTTTTATTGCTGTGTAAAAAAGTACCGTAAATTTAGGGGCTTAAAACAACACAAATGTATTGACCTTAAGTTTCCATGTGTCATGAGTCTGGACAGAGTTTAATTGGGTTCCCTGATTTGGCCTCACAGCCTGTGTTCTCACCTGGACAGCCACAGAGGAAGAATCCACTTCCAAGCTCATTCAGGTTGTTAGCAGAATTAATTTCCTTTAAGCTCTACACTGAGGGCCCAGACTTTTCGCTAGCTGTCAGCTGGAGGCAGGCCACCCCATCCCATAGACCTTCTCACAGTATGACAGCTATTTTCTTCAAGCCACCAAAAGGATTTCTTTCCAGGATGTATATGATAAGTAATTATTAAAGTGGCATCCTATCATTTTTATCATATAAAATAACTTAAGGGAGTGATGTCCCATTGTCTTTGCCATTATTTCATTGGTTAGAAGCAGGGCACAGGTTCTGTATGCACATAAGCAAAGAAAATTGTGCAAGGGCGTGACTCATAGGGGTCACTTTAGGGTGTGCTCACCACAGAGAAATTGGAGAAACAAAAACAAGACTAAGTCAGAAAGGTCATGCTCAGAGTTAAAGCATGCTAAAGTCCTTGTAGGAAGTGCAAATAGATACAGATTAATTATAAACTGTATTAAGCCTGAAAGAAAAGTACAAAATAAGATGGTAGGAATTAATCAAAATACATCAGGAATCTTAAAGACACAAAACATTTTTAAATAAAAGGGTAAAAAAATATATTGTGGCTATATTATTATCAGATAAAATAGATCTTCAGGTAAAAAAGCATAATTTGAGTTAGAGGATGACTACATAATGACAGAGTAATTCTAAATTACCATCTACCAAATTTCACAATTCAAAATTGTATATAGTAAACATTAGCAGCGGAGATTCATGAATCATCACGTGTGCTTTTGAGAGAGTGCTTGGCAATTGAGAAATTAAATAGACAAAATCAAAAACGTATCCTCTCACAAAAAACAGTAAAACATAAAAAATGTTAAGACCACAACATACTTGAACTAATTGCTGTATGTGGAATAAAGCATGAAACAATTACAGACAATAGAATTAAGCACATGTGACACTGACCATATAAGTATATAAGAGCCACGTAATAAACTATAAAACTAGTGTTAACCAATACGAAAGAAATATTTGATAATATATAGGCCACGTTCTCTAATCACAATAAAGTTTAAAATCAGTGATGAAAAGATTATGAAAAAGCTCATATATTTAGAAATTTAAAAACAAACTTCTAAATAATACATCAAAATAGCAATCAAAATGGATATTAGAAAATGTTAGAACTAAACAATTATGAAAAATTCTATATATCAAAACATATGGAACACAGATAAAATAGTGCAGAGAGAAATTTATAGACTTTCAGAAGGGAAGAAAATTAATAAATTAATCATCAGTGATTTAGAATAATATTGAAAAAATAAACCCAGAAAGTAGAAAAAGAAGATAAAAAAATAAAAGCAAAAATTAATAAAACATAAGAATATGGAAAATTAATGAAACTACATCTGTTCTTCGAAGCAGTTAAAATCTAGATGTCTCTGACAAATTAAGAAAAAAGGGATAGATAGAAACAATAATAGCAAAGCACAAGAAAACAGCTTCAGAAGGACTAGAATGATAGCAGAATGTTATAGACAACTTTTAATTATAATGACAACTTGGATAAAATGGGCACATTTCTAGAAAGTTATATTTTGCAAAAATTGAAAGAATTAGAAAACCTGTGCAATCCTGAATCATTGAAATTAATTAAACATTGAAGTTAAACTATCTTTTCACATAAAACTCAAGTCCACAATTTTATAATAAATTCTACTAAATATATTTAATGAGGAAATATTCCAATTTAACATAAACTCTTCCAGAAAATAAAAAAAAAGACACATTCCCCTTTAAGTTGTTTAATGAGGCCATTATTGTTATCTTGATTCCAAAATCCAGTACAAAATATTAGCAATCTAAATATAGTAATGCATTAAACACACAAATTACTAAATTGGCTTTATCCAAGAAATAAAAGGCTAATTAGCAACAAAACTATTAACATAATTAACAAAATAATGACAAAAACTTATAAAATCATTTCTTTTTGCGGATGAAAGTCAATATTCATTCACATTAGAAATTCTCAGTGAACGTGGAATAGAAGGAAATTCTCATAACTGGTAAAAGAGTAAATACAAAATTCTCAAAGGAGATATCATATTCATTGGAGAGGTGGTAAAATCATTTTCTTAAAGGAACAAAAGAAGGATGCCCACAATTACCATGCATAACGGGACGGCAGAAACCACATAAGAAAGAATAAGAAAAGAATAAACAGAATTCTCATTATTTGCAGAAGATATTATTGTTTTCATAGAAAACCCAAAGAAGGCTACAGATTACTCAAATGTATAAAAGAGCTTAGCTAAGTGATTAAGTGATGATATAAGATCAATACACAAAAGTTAAACAGAAAATGTCATTTGTAGAACCAAACATAGATAATTAGCGATTAATTTAACAAGACATGATCAGTCATTTCATGGAGACATTTATACATTTTGAAATAAAAGATCTAAATTGAGAGATATACAATGTCATATTTTAAATATGCCAATTATCCCAAAATTAATATATAGTGTCAATGAAATTTCTTCCAGAAACCTAAACTGAATTTTCCTTGAAATTTGAGGGTGATTTAAAGATTTGGGTAGAAGTGGTAATGAGTCAAGATATAAAAAATAAAGTGTAACAACTTGCCCTAGCAGATATCATGGATTCTTTAGTGTAGAAATACACAAATAGACCAGTGGAAGTGAAGAGAGAGCCCAGAAATAGACAATGCTTATGGAGAAACAATATATCACAGATGCAGTATTGCATCTCATACAAAAATCAGTTCTAAATGAATTAAAGAATTCAATGTGAAAGTCAAATTTCAAAAAGTTTAGATGGCAAAGTAGGAAAATATCTTTATGACTATGAAGTAGGAAAGGATTTAACAAGCAAAAAAAGAAAAAAAATGAATTGGTGAATTTGACTCCATTAATATTAAGAACTTCTATTCAAAACACACTAAAAATTGAGGGGGTAGGGAGGGAAAGCATTAGGACAAATGTCTAATGCATGCAGGGCTTAAAACCTAGATGACGGGTTGATGAGTGCAGCAAACCACCATAGCACACGTATACCTATGTAACAAACCTGCATGTTCTGCACATGTATCCCCGAAATTAAAATAAATTTTTTTAAATGAGAGGGTAAATACACGCCACAAGTGAAAAGATGTACTTACAATCTGCATCACTGAAAAAAGTTACTATTCAGAAATTGTCAATAACTCCTACTAAACAATTTTTAAACAGAAAACTGGGCACAAATATGAATGGAAGAGAAAATACAAATGGCCAATTAAAATGTGAAAACATAGTTAACCTCATCACGAATCAGGGAAACTAAAATTAAAAATATAACCAAGTATAACTTTATATCTCTCAGTTTTGCAAATTTTTCAGAGGGAAAAATACCATGTGTTGAAAGTGCAAAACAGTGGGATCATTTATATTTTAATGGTGGGGATATAGATTGGTATAATAGTTTTTGAAAAGAATTTGACATGATGCAGTAAATATGGAGATGCCCATCCTGTTGGAACTATGAATTTCACTCCTTGCCTAGAAAAACATTCACACATGGCATAAAGAGAGATAGACAAGAATGTTTGCAGCGTATTGTTTGTAAGGATTAAACCATATTAAATTGCTGTGAAACTATAAAAACTGCAGTTTCATGTGGTTCAATGTAATAATAGCAACTGAGAACAACAAAGTTCATTTATAATCTATTCAGATAATATAAGTTATAAGCCACAGCTGCTCTGTTTATCATTATAAAGCTCACAGAGCTATTGTGAGCAAAAGCAACAAACAAAACAAACCACAGAAAAAAACTAACAATATGATAGAATTTACAGAAAATCAAAACATGCAAAACTGAACCATATATTGTTTAGTTATGTATAAATTGTAAAGAAACAAGAGAAAAGCAAAAATTTGATTGCCCTTATGTGAAGGAGGAGTTGGGAAGAGGAATACAAATTTATTTTAAAGGCATTGCTAATCTTAAGCTAAGCAGCACATATATTTTAATTATCATTTATATCTTATATATGCATATTTATGTGGATTATCTATTTTAAAATCAATAATTGATTAAATATAGAAGAAAGTGAGGAAGTGGAGGCTAACAGTGCATGCTACTTTCTTTGTGAACACTTTGTATGAAAGGAAGAGACCAGAGAGAAGTAGCTGGAGTAGAAAACAGAATCGGAAAAGGTCTCTGTTTTCTGGTTGAGAGGAGTTTGAATGTGTTAACACACTGAAAAGGCGAGGCTGACCACAGAGGAGAGAGGGTACTTGATGAGTCAGGTGACTCAGGATATACAAGAGAGATGGTTAATTTTAGGTGTCAACTTGATCGAGTCAGGGGAGGCCCAGATAGCTGGTAAAATATTATTTTTGGGTGTGTCTGTGATGGCCTTTCCAGAAGAGATTAGCATTGAAATCAGTGGAGTGAGTAAAGAAGACCCACCCTCACTCAACATGGGCAGTCATAATCCAATCCAACGAGGGCCTAAAGAGAACAGAAAGGCAGAGGAGGGGCGAATTTGCTCTCCCTTCTTGAACCTGGCACCCACCTTGTCCCACCCTTGGGCACTGGTGGGAGCTCCTGGCTCTTGGACCTTCAGACTGCAGGACTTACACCAGCATCCCTGCCTCCACTCAGTTTTCAGGCCTTTGACTTTGGCCTGGGAGTTACACTATGGGCTCTCCTAGATCTCTGGCCTTGAACTCAGACTGAATGATACCATTAGCTACACTGTGGGACTTCTCAGCCTCTAGAATCTTGTGAGCTAATAAATTCCCATAATCTCCTCTCCTCTCTCTCAATAGGAGAATATATATATATATATATACATATATATATATTTAATTCATGAAGAAACATATATATATGTTTCCTCATGAATTAAAATTTCAATCATCTGTTGAAACTAAACAGTAACAGAGCAAGTCAGGACAGTTGAGAGTGGTAGAAGTTTCAAGTAATTACAGTGAGGCTGGAGAAGAGAATGATTACAGAGCAGCAATAAGGGTTTGGATCAAGTTGGAGACCATGGGTATGCCATCACACCCATTTGTTCCTTCTTGCCAGGTATGCCAAGCTTCTCAGGTGTAAGAGTATAGGAAGGGTTTGGATTGAACTAAGCTTTGCATTTTTCTCAGTGGGTGCTACAACAGGTGCACCTGGGCTCAAGTAAATGAATTCACAAGCCATGGGGTTTAGGCATTCTCAGGTCAAGGAAAGAAGACAAGAAAGGGAAGAAGGACAGAATGTAAACAGTAAAAGTGTTGGTGGCCTTGATGTGGTCAAATAACTGGAGTGCTGAAAATAAGAGAGTGAGAGAAATGTGGGGAGGATAAGGAAGGCACTACCAAAAGTTTAAGAATCTGGAAAAGAAAACTAAGGCACTGATAAAGTCCAGGGTGTGGCCCTGATGTATGTGGTGAGAGAGACCTGGTATGCTGGTCTGGAAGTGAAGTGATCAGGGAACTGTGAAGCAGGTTTGTTGGATGTCTGCACTGATATTGAAATTGGCCTGGAAAATGGTGGTGAGAAAGAAAATGATCAGAGGGCTAAGGTTCTTGATAAATGTGGAGTGACTGGAGTGTTGGTGAACAACAGCAAGGGAGGATGGTGGAAGGTGGAAACCAAATGGCAAGAGCCCCAAAAGCAGAGAGGATTTGTCAGGCCTCTGAGCCCAAGCTAAGCCATCGTATCCCCTGTGACATGCACATATACATCCAGATGACCTGAAGCAAGTGAAGAATCACAAAAGAAGTGAAAATGGCCGGTTCCTGCCTTAACTCGTGACATTCCACCATTGTGATTTGTTCCTGCCACACCTTAACTGAGCTATTAACCTTGGGAAATTCCTTCTCCTGGCTCAGAAGCTCCCCCACTGAGCACCTTGTGACCCCCCACCCCTGCCCACCAGAGAACAACCCCCTTTGACTGTAATTTTGCACAACCCAAATCCTATAAAATGGCCCCACCCCTTTCTCCATTTGCTGACTCTTTTCGGACTCAGCCTGCCTGTACCCAGGTGAAATAAACAGCCTTGCTTCTCACACAAAGTCTATTTGGTGGTCTCTTCACATGGACGTGCGTGACATTTGGGTGGGGGACCTCCCTTGACAGATAGATACCCTGTCCTCCCGCTCTTTGCTCCATGAGAAAGATCCACCTACAACCTCGGGTCCTCAGACCAACCAGCCCAAGAAACATCTCACCAATTTTAAATCGGGTAAGCGGCCTCTTTTTACTCTCTTCTCCAGCCTGTCTCACTATCCCTCAAACCTCTTTCTATTTTCAGTCTTGGCATATCCTTCAATCTCTCTCCTCTTAATTTCAATTCCTTTCCTTTTCTGGCAGAGACAGAGGAAACGTGTTTTATCCATGAACCCAAAACTCTGGTGCCAGTCACGGACTTGGGAAAACAGTCTTCCCTTGGAGTTTAATCACTGTGGGAACACCTGCTTGATTACTTACTGACGTTTCAGAGGTGTCTGATCACCATGGGGAAGCCTGCCTTGATCCTTCACCTTTAGTGGCAAGCACCACTTTCCTGGGGGGCAATCACCCCCTACCCCTTCTCTCCATGTCTCTATCCTCTCTTTTCTCTGGGCTTGCCTCGTTCACTATAGGAAATCTTCCACCCTCCATTCTTCCTTCTTCTCCCTTAGCCTGTGTTCTCAAGAACTGAAAACCTCTTCAACTCACACCTGACCTAAAACCTAAACCCCTTATTTTCTTGTGCAATACCACTTAACCCCAATACAAACTCAACAATGGTTCCAAATAGCCAGAAAATGGCACTTTAGATTTTTCCATCCTACAAGATCTAGACAATTCTTGTTGTAAAATGGGCAAATGGTCTGAGATGCCTGATGTCCAGGCATTCTTTTACACTTGGGTGCCTCCCTAGTCTCTATTTCCAATGTGACTTGTCCCAAATCCTCCTTCTTTCCCTCCCGCCTGTCCCCTCAGTCCCAACCCCAAGCGTCACTGAGTCTTTTCAATCTTCCTTTTCTACTGACCCATCTGACCTCTCCCCTCCTCCCCAGACTGTTCCTCCTCAGGTCACTCCCTGCCAGGCTGAATCAGGCTCCAATTCCTCCCCAGCCTCTGCTCCCCCACCCTATAATCCTTCTATCACCTCCCCTCCTCACACCCGGTCCGGCTTATGTCTTACAGTTTCATTCCGTGACTAGCTCTCCCCAACCTGCCCAACAATTTCCTCTTAAAAAGGTGGTTGGAGCTAAAGGCATAGTCAAGGTTAATGCCCCTTTTTATTTATCCGACCTCTTCCAAATCAGTTAGTGTTTAGGCTCTTTTTCATCAAATATAAAAACCCAGCCCAGTTGATGGATTGTTTAGCAGCAACCCTGAGATGCTTTACAGCCCTAGACCCTGAAGGGTCAGAAAGCTGTCTTATTCTCAATATGCATTTTATTACCTAATCTGCTCCTACATTAAATAAAGCTCCAAAAATTAGATTTTGGCCCTCAAACCCCACAACAGGACTTAATTAACCTCGCCTTCAAGGTGTACAATAATAGAGTAGAGACAGCAAGGTAGCAACATATTTCTGAGTTGCAATTCCTTGTCTCCACTGTGAGAGAAACCCCAGCCACATCTCCAGCACACAAGAACTTTAAAATGCCTAAGCCACACATGCCTAAGCCACAATGGTCAAGCATTCCTACAGAACCTCCTCCATTAGGACCTTGCTTCAAATCTGGCCACTGGGCCAAGGAATGCCCGCAGCCTGGGTTTCCTCCTATGCCATGTCCCACCCATGCAGAGACCCACTGGAAATCAGACTGTCCAGCTCGCCTAGCAGCCACTCCTAGAGCCCTGAAGGCTCCAGCCCAAGGCGCTCTGACTGACTCCTTCCCAGATCATCTCGGCTTAGTGGCTGATGACTGACCCTGCCTGATCGCCTCGGAAGCCTCCTGGATCATAACAGATACTTTGGGTAAATCTTAACAGTGGAGGGTAAGTCCATCCCCTTCTTAATCAATATGGAGGTCACCCACTCCACATTGCCTTCTTTTCAAGGGCCTATTTCCCTTGCCTCCATAACTGTTGTGGGTATTGATGGCCAGGCTTCAAAACCCCTTAAAACTCCCCCACTCTGGTGCCAACTTGGACAACATTCTTTTATGCACTCCTTTTTAGTTATCCCCACCTGCCCAGCTCCCTTATTAGGTCAAGACATTTTAACTAAATTGTCTACTTCCCTGACTATTCCTAGGCTACAGCCACACCTCATTGCTGCCCTTTCCCCCAGTTCAAAGCCTCCTTTGCATCCTGCCCTTGCATCTCCTCACCTTAATCCACAAGTAAGTATAGGACACCTCTACTCCCTTCTTGGTGACTTATCATGCACCCCTTAGTATCCCATTAAAACCAAATCACCCTTACCCCACTCAATGCCAATATCCCATTGAGTGGGATTTAAAAGGATTAAAGCCCATTATCACTTGCCTGTTACAGCATGGCCTTTTAAAGCCTATAAACTCTCCTTACAATTCCCCATTTTACCTGTCCAAAAACTGGACAAGTCTTACAAGTTAGTTCAGGATCTGCGCCTTAACAACCAAATTGTCTTGCCTTTCCACCCTGTGGTGCCAAAGCCATACACTCTCCTATCTTCAATACCTCCCTCCACAACCCCTCTATAACCCATTATTCTCTTCTGGATCTCAAACATGCTTTCTTTACTATTCCTTTGCACCCTTCATCCCAGCCTCTCTTTGCTTTCACTTGGACTGACCCTGACACCCATCAGGCTCAGCAAATTACCTGGGCTGTACTGTTACAAGGCTTCACAGACAGCCCCCGTTACTTCAGTCAAGCCCAAATTTCTTCCTCATCTGTTACCTATCTCAGCATAATTCTTTATGAAAACACACATGCTCTCCCTGCTGATCACGTCCAGCTAATCTCCCAAACCCCAACCCTTTCTACAAAACAACAACTCCTTTCCTTCCTAGGCATGGTTAGGTACTTCTGCCTTTAGATACCTAGTTTTACCATCCTGACTAAACCATTATATAAACTCACAAAAAAATACCTAGCTTGGATCCTAAATCCTTTCCCCACTCCCCTTTCCATTCCTTAAAAACAGCCCTAGAAGCTGCTCCCACACCAGTTCTCACTAATTCATCCCAACCCTTTTTATTACACATAGCCAACGTACAGGGCTGTGTGGTCAAAATTCTTACACAAGAGCCCAGGACTGTGCCCTGTAGCCTTTTTGTCCAAACAACTTGACCTTACTGTTTTAGGCTGGCCATCATGTCTCTGCATGGCAGCCGCCGCAGCCCTAATACTTTTAGAGGCCCTCGAAATCACAAACTATGCTCAACTCACTCTCTACAGTTCTCATAACTTCCAAAATCTGTTTTCTTCCTCACACCTGATGCATATATTTTCTGCTCCCTGGCTCCTTCAGCTATACTCACTCTTTATTGAGTCTCCCACAGTTACCATTGTTCCTGGTCTGGACTTCAATCTGGCCTCCATTATTCCTGATACCACACCTGACCCTCATGAATGTATCTCTCTGATCCACCTGACATTCACTCCATTTCCCCATATTTCCTTCTTTCCTGTTCCTCACCCTGATCACACTTGGTTTATCGATGGCAGTTCCACCAGGCCTAATCGCCACTCACCAGCAAAGGCAGGCTATGCTATTGTATCTTCCACATCTATCATTGAGGCTACTGCTCTGCCTCCCTTCACTGCCTCTCAGCAAGCTGAACTCATTGCCTTAACTTGAGCCCTCACTCTTGCAAAAGGACTACATGTCAATATTTATACTGACTCTAAATATGCCTTCCATATCCTGCACCACCATGCTGTTATATAGGCTGAACGGGGTTTCCTCACTACACAAGGGTCCTCCATCATTAATGCCTCTTTAATAAAAACTCTTCTCAAGGCTGCTTTACTTCCAAAGGAAGCCAGAGTTATTCACTGCAAGGGCCATCAAAAGACATCAGATCCCACCACTAAGGGCAACGCTTATGCAGATAAGGTAGCTAAAAAAGCAGCTAGCATTCCAACTTCTGTCCACGGCCAGTTTTCCTCCTTCTCGTGGGTCACTCCCACCTACTCCCCCACTGAAACTTCCACTTATCAATCTCCTCTCACACAAGGCAAATAGTTCTTGGACCAAGGAAAATATCTCCTTCCATCCTCATAGGCTCATTCTATTCTGTTATCATTTCATAACCTCTCCCATGTAAGTTACAAGCCACTAGCCCACCTCTTAAAACCTCTCTTTGTCCTTTCCATCATAAAAATCTGTCCTCAAGGAAATCACTTCTCAGTGTTCCATCTGCTATTCTACTACTCCTCAGGAATTTCTCAGAGCCCCTCCCTTCCCTACACATCAAGCTCGGGGATTTGCCCCTGCCCAGGACTGACAAATTTACTTTACTCACATGCTTTGAGTCAGGAAACTAAAATACCTCTTGGTCTGGGTAGACACTTTCACTGGATGGGTAGAGGCCTTTCCCACAGGGTCTGAGAAGGCCACTGCAATCATTTCTTCCCTTCTGTCAGACATAATTCCTTGGTTTGGCCTTCCCACCTCTATACAGTCCAATAACAGACCAGCCTTTATTAGTCAAATCACCCAAGCAGTTTCTCAGGCTCTTGGTATTCAGTGGAAACTTCATACCCCTTACGGTCCTCAATCTTCAGGAAAGGGAAAACAGACTATTGGTCTTTTAAAAACACACCTCACCAAGCTCAGCCTCCAACTTAAAAAGGACTGGACAATACTTTTACCACTTGCCCTTCTCAGAATTCAGGCCTGCCCTCAGGATGCTACAGGGTACATCCCATTTGAGCTCCTGTATGGACGTTCCATTTTGTTAGGCCCCAGTCTCATTCCAGACACCAGCCCAACTTGAACTGCACCCCAAAAACTTGTCATCCCTACTATCTTCTCTCTAGTCATACTCCTATTCACCATTCTCAACTACTCGTAAATACCCTGCCCTTGTTTACACTGCCGGTTTACACTTTTCCTTCAAACCATCATAACTGATATCTCCTGGTTTTACCTCAAATCACTACCCTTAAGTCTCTCTTAAAGTGGATAATCTTTGCTGACAGGGTACACTCTAATACTTTCACCCTGATGAAGTCCTATTCTTTACTTTTATACTCACTCTTATTCTTGTTCCCATTCTTATGCCACCCTCTGCCTCTTCCCAGCTATCTCCACCACACTATCAATTGCACTCACTCTCTCCTAGCCATTTCTAATCCTTCTTTAACAATTGCTGGCTTTGCAATTCCTGGCTTTGCATTTCTCTTTCCTCCAAAATTGCGGAGGCCTCAACTTACTGCCAAATAAAAATTAAAAATTAAAAATTAAAAAATTAAAAACTCCATATATTTTTTAATAAAGAGTGTTGTTTTTACCTAAATCAGTCTGGCCTTGTATATGACAAGATAAAAAACTCAAGGATAGAGCCCCAAAACTTGCCAACCAAGCAAGTAATTATGCTGAACCCCTATGGACACTCTCTAATTGGATGTCCTGGGTCCTCCCAATTCTTAGTCCTTTAATACCTGTTTTCCTCCTTCTCTTATTCAGACCTTGTGTCTTCCATTTAGTTTCTCAATTCATACAAAACCACATCCAGGCCATCACCAATCATTCTATATGACAAATCTTCCTTCTAACAACCCCACAATATCACACCTTACCACAAGATCTTCCTTCAGCTTAATCTCTCCTACTGTAGGTTCCCACACCGCCCCTAATCCGGCTTGAAGCAGCCCTGAGAAACATTGCCCATTATCTCTCCATACCACCCCCTCAAAATTTTTGCTGCCTCAACACTTCAATACTATTTCATGTTACTTTTCTTATTAACATAAGAAGACAGGAATGTCAGGCCTCTGAGCCCAAGCTAAGCCATTGTATCCCCTGTGACCTGCACGTATACATCCAGATGGCCTGAAGCAAGTGAAGAATCAGGAAAGAAGAGAAACTAGCCAGTTCCTGCCTTAACTCATGACATTCCACCATTGTGATTTGTTCCTGCTACAACTTAACTGAGCCATTAACCTTGGGAAATTCCTTCTCCTGGCTCAGAAGCTCCCCCACTGAGCACCTTGTGACCCCCGCCCCTGCCCGCCTGAGAACAACCCCCTTTGACTGTAATTTTTCACCACCTACCCAAATCCTATAAAACGGCCCCACCCCATCTCCCTTTGCTGACCCTCTTTTTGGACTCAGCCCACCTGCACCCAGGTGAAATAAACAGCTTTGTTGCTCACACAAAGCCTGTTTGGTGGTCTCTTCACACAGAGGTCATGACAGCTTTTATCTGAGGAGTGAGAGAATTCCTGATGTGGGAGTCATGCTGTGAAGCTAGGAGGCTGTTATTATCACCTAGTTTATGGGGTACACGTAGTGTGGGAGAATAACATGACTTCCCTTGAGGATAAAAAGTTAGGTTCTAGCTTCGATGCTATAATGTTTTAAAATAGCTGAAGCCCCTTGTCTTCACTCTTATTTTTAATTTTCAAACTTTTTCTATCTATGAGTTCTACTGATTTCTTTTCACTTGCTAACCTCACAGCACCTAATCACCATGCATAGTAAAACTTGGAAATATGTCTAAGACACTGGATTGCACTCTGCTGAAAGACAAAATCTAATATTTGCATTTATGTCCATAGTGCCTAGCATAGAGCCCAGAAAATAAAAGGTGCTCTATATGTTTATTGAATGAATGAATAGAGCAATATTAACAAGTGGAAAGGATTGTGAAAGCAATGAATGAATACTAACACAAATCTGGGTTTGTATTTGTGGAGGAGCATGTGTCTGCTTCTTGCATGAAGTCAAGGACAGTTATAAAGTCTGATCACTGGAGAGAGTTTTGGGCAAGGAATATCATTTTAATCCAAAATATAGGAAAGTCACTAGAAAAATAACAAACAGAGCATTATGGAAAATACCATCACAATCACTTAGTGAATAGCCATGAAGAGAAAAATGTCAATACAGTCCCCACTGGTACATTCTGAAACTAAGATCCAGCTAAATACCTACTGAATATGTTTTTTTAATTGAAAACATATTTTCATAATTTAAGTACTATAGAGTACACATTCAACAAAGAAAGCCTGTTTCATAGTGTTGGAAATAAGAGTCCTGTGAAATCAAGTTTATTGTTAGAAGTGGGTTTTAAGAAACCTGAAAAGATTGGTAATACTAAAAGAAATATGGAACAGATGTTGTCTCAAGCAGAGTCCTGGATAAATAATATCAAAATATTGATATGAAGCTAATGACAAAGGGTGATATAGCATTGGTATGTTTTTTGTTTTTGTTTTTTCTTTTTGCAAAATGTATACATGCTCTAATCAGCAGTGTACAACTTCTTTTGAATCTCAGGAATAGCTAAACAATTTTAGTATTAGGTAGGCTTTGAATTTAGATTTTAATAGGTCATATATTTATAGAAACCACTAGATGAGGTTTCAGAAGTGTAAATCTTGCTCTTTGCTCAGCGGAAGTGTTTCTCATTAAACAGTCTGTTCTGGTCCTTGTAAATAAGTCCGCCTAGAAGTTATGCCTAAAGAGATAATAAACATCAATCTAATAGTGTACGTGATACTTGAGTAAGTTTGTAAACTGTAGGGTACTCAGTGATGTAACAGCATTGGTGTGCTGGATATCCTGAAAAGATTTAAAGATATAGAATATACACTTTCCTCTACTACTTAGGAGATACATGGAATTCTAGAAATAAACAAATCCTGATATTTTGCCTCAATATGTTAGCTTTATTTAAAATGAAAAACAAAAGGAATTTAAGGGAGATTAACCACTGACTGATGACAGAATTTGGACAAAGGGTCAGATCTCCTGTGCTCTGGGCCTCCCCCTTCTCTTTTGCCTTGTATTCAAAAGCTGTATTTATGTTACTAACACTTGATATCTACCAAAAAATGTCTTGACTTTTACATATGAACAAAACGACCTTTAAAAATTCAGTTTAAATTTTATTATAGAGGTATGGACTTTAATACATCTAACAATGAATGAAATAAAGTTTCAGGTAGAAAAGTAATTATTCCATTAGAGTGACAGGATGAAGAATCAGGAGTCATATTAGCCTAGACTTAAAACCATGCATATAATTTATTCATAAAGATTTTCCAATAAACTGTATAACTGATCTTCCCCTTTTCCAAAAAACCCCACAAGATTTTCATAATAAAGAGGTTAGTTTGTGCAGTGATGTTCCAATATTATAACTTGTTTAAGGGGCTGGATTCCATTGAACATGCTTTCAATTCTTTTAGGTATATACCCAGAAATGGAAGTGCTGGATCATATAATAATTCTATTTTTAATTTTTTGAGGAACTGCCATACTGTTTTCCACAATTCTACATTCTGGATTCCAAAATGTTAAGTTCAGTTATACAGAACCGAAACTGACTAACCCGAACTGAGAGGCTCTTTGGGTTGAATAGGGCTGGTTATTTACAGAAGGCATGGCTGAAGCAGATCTATTGTTCTGACTGGCCCTAGCAGCCACATAAATTCCGAAATTCTTTCTTTCCTTCCTCCCCAAATTAAAGATTTGGAAGTAGAGTTGAAAGCAAAACTTCAGAATGTCAAACCCACAAAAATGTTATGGTTTTGGGGTATTTAATCTTCTTAGACTATTAAAAAGATCTGAGTGGGTATTTGTTTTTATTTGGGACTAACGTCGGGTTCCAAACCAGAAAAATGCATCGAGAAGTTTCACAGCCACTTCAAATAAATTTTGGCTTAAAGAAAAAAAGCTTTAAATCAGGTATTAAAAAAAAGTGACAAAGCATTATATACAAATATTTTCTACCACAGAAATTTTGGAAAGCTGCATAAAGAATCCAATTTTGATCCTTAAAAATTATTTTTATCAATTCCTGTCTTTCAAGAAAGATGATAAAATGTAGTCACTTCCCACACAATCTTGGCTCACTGCAACCTCTGCCTCCCGGGTTCAAGCGATTTTCCTGCCTCAGCCTCCCAAGTAGCTGGGATTTACAGGCGTGTGCCACCAAACTTGGCTATTTTTTATATTTTTATTAGAGACAGGTTTTCACCATGTTGGCCAGGCTGTTCTCGAACTCCGGATCTCAGGTGATCCGCCTGCCTCAGCCTCCCAAAGTGCTGGGATTACAAGTGTGAATCACCACGCCCAGCCAAATTTAGTCACTTCTTTCAGCTGAGAGAAACTTCCAGTCTAATCTTTCTTCTGCCTCCACCTCCCTCCCCAATTCACCCTTCTGTGCATGCATAACTATATGCTCTCTTCTCTTCCTCCTACTATAAAATAATTCCAAAGAATTTGGCTCCAAGTAAATTATGTCCCGGCTAGTCTCCAGTAAGAGCCACAGAATCATTTATTATGCACTGGATGCCTTAATTATAGAACAAATGATTTTATAGTTTGAGTATAAAATAGAGATATATCTTGATGTTAGAACCATTTTGTATACCGTTTTACATCAATTGGCTCATCAAACCTCCTGTAAATATAGACAAAAATGAAGAGCAAACTTCATTGGGATGTTAAGCTTCTTGAAATGAGAATTCTTTGTTTTATCTCGAGAGTACAGGGCCACACACATAGTTAATAAACAATAAATGAGGAAGGAATGAAACCCTCCTTAATGATTACGGATATGTGATATCTTCACATGACTTACTCATGAGGATTAGCTACAAACATTGTGTCTTCCCTTTTTAAATTTCCTTACAGATTGTGGACCACACAAATGAGAGGTTGGCAACTGCTAAGTTTGCTATTCTGTAATTAGGTTATTAATCCTAAAGTTTTTTCTTTATGAGGAAAATTAAAGGCTGACTGTTTTTCTTGTTTTTAAAAATATAACTAAGTTCTAGCCAGGCATGGTGGCTTACACCTATAATCTCAGCACTATGGGAGGCCGAGGCAGAAGGATTGCTTGAGTTCAGGGGTTCAAGACCAGCCTGGGCAACATGGCGAGACCTCATCTCTATTAAAAAAGGAATACACAGTTCTATATTTACTCTCTACCTCTCAACAGGGTATATTTTATAGTTAGTATCACATTTGGCCACCCTGTCAATACTGTTGCTATTCACTCAGGAGAAAGTATATGCCTACGTCAATTTTTCCTGGGGCTGATACATTTCTGTTATTTTTCCTTCCACTGAAAAAAGCCATTATTAGTATTACTTCTTTGCACAATGAATATGGCAGACACTTGGACTGGTTGATCAACCTGTATTTTCAAATCCATTCCCCCCCTGTCTGCCTGTACCACAGTGTAATAAAACTCACTTTTCCAGACTATCTTTAAGCTTTGAGTGATTATGTGACACAGTCCTGGCTAGTGAGATGCAAAGCTGACTGGCAGCTGCTAATGCTTTCTGTTCCCTCTCCTCCTCCTTCCTGCCTAGCTCATGGATGGTGAAGCAGCCATCTTACAAATATGGAGATTAAAACTACATGCTAAGGATGGAAGCATAGAAAGATGTAACAAGCCTAAGACATTAGCCACATTGTAGAATCACTGCACCAGAATGGAGGACCTATCTGAACTTTTTCCAATTTTTAAAATAGTGGTAATATACACATAAAATTTACCATTTTAACCATTTTAAGTGTACATGGTATTACCTACATTCATATTGTTGTACAACCATCACCACCATCCATCACATCTCTATAAGTCTCTTCATCTGGTAATACTGAACCTCTATACCCATTGAACAATAACTCTGCATTCCCCTTTCCTCCAGCCCCTGGGAACCCATATTCTACTTTCTGTCTCTGATTTCTGACTGCTCTAACTACCTCAGCTAAATGGAATCATACAGTATTTACCTTTTTGTGATTGTCCTATTCATTTAGCATAATGTCTCCAAGGTTCATCCATGTTGTTGCATATGTCAGAATTTTTTTGTTTTTATGGCTAGATGATATCCTATTGTATTTATGTGCCACATTTTGCATATTTATTCACCCATTCATGGACACTTGGATTGCTTCCACATTTCAGCTGTGGTGAATAATGCTGCTATGAATATAGATGTACAAATATCTCTTTGAGAACATGCTTTCAATTCTTTTAGGTATATACCCAGAAATGGAAGTGCTGGATCATATAATAATTCTATTTTTAATTTTTTGAGGAACTGCCATACTGTTTTCCACAATAGCTGTATCATTTTACATTCCTACCAATACTGACAAGGGTTTCAGTTTATCTACATCCTAGCCAATATTTGTTACTTTCTGTTTGTTTGGTGTTTTTAAAGTAAATCTTAGTTATTCTAATGCATGTGAGGTATCTCATTGTAGTTTTGACTTGCATTTCCCTAGTTATTGGTGACATTCAGCATCTTTTCATGTGCTTACTAGCCATTTGTCTTGTATTTTGACAAATGTCTGTTGAGCTCCTTTGCTCATTTTTGAATTGGGTTGTTTTTTGTTGTTGAGTTTAGGAGTTATGGATATTAATATCTTATCAGATATGTGATTTGCAAACATTTTCCAGCATTCTATATGCTATGGTCTAAATGTGTCTTCTCCAAAATTCATTTGTTGAAACTTAATAGACAATGTGATAGTATTAAGAGGTGGGCCTTTTGAACAGTGATTAAGTCATGAGGACTCTTCCCTTGTGGATGAGATTAAGTCCCTTACGAAAGTGCTGGAGGGAGCAATCCCATTACTGGGTATATACCCAGAGGATTATAAATCATTCTACTATAAAAACACATTCACATGTACGTTTATTGCAGCACTATTCACAATATCAAAGACTTGAAACCAACTCAAATGCTCATCAATGATAGACTGGATAAAGAAAATGTGGCACATATACCTCCATGGAATACTATGCAGCCATAAAAAGGGATGAGTTCATGTCCTTTGCAGGGACATGGATGAAGCTGGAAACCATCATACTCAGCAGACTAACACAGGAACAGAAAACCAAACATTGCATGTTCTCACTCATAAGTGGGAGTTAAACAATGAAAACACATGGACACAGGGAGGGGATATCACACACTGGGGCCTGTCACGGGAGTAAGGGGCTAGTGAAGGGATAGCATTAGAAGAACCTAATGCAGATGACAGGTTGATGGGTGCAACAAACCACCATCGCACGTGTATACTTATGTAACAAACCTGCACATTCTGCACATGTATCCCAGAACTTAAAAGTATGAAAAAAAAGAACAGAATAATCTCTACCTATAAGATGGATTTGCATTTTGAATCTTGTAATCTTATGAATCCATTATGAATCTTGCATTATTAATCTTGTAATTTTGTAAGATTCATAATGGAAATCCAACTTATACATCTAAAATTAGTATTCATTGGAACAATGTGGAAGTATGTATGGGATGTGATCACAAAGCAATGTTAGTAGTTCAGATTTGTATCAATCAACCAGTCAACACTACGGATATAGTCCACCTATCGCTTTTGAACCCATCCATTCTCTATTACTATTTCATTGTTATCCTTCATTCTTTCTCACATGCTTTGGCCAGTGACTTGCTAAAATCCAAACACACTGTGTCTATAGAATTTTTCTACCTACGAATTTAGTCACCCTAAACAACAGCAATGTGTTGTCTCTTATGGGTTGTTTTCAGTGCTTTAAACCATGCTGTTTCTCAGTTAACTGCTTGCTGAAAATGTGTTTGTTTGTTTGTATATTCTGGAATCTGCTGGCCATTTGATAAAATGGGCTTAATTCTGACAATGTGAATGGATTTCAGCTTTTTTATGCAGTGTTTCACCATTAACGTAATACATTCCTATACGTTATAAATGAAATTCATTGAATTTGAATCATATAATTTTTACACACAGGAGATTATTAATTGCTATATAATCTGAGTACGTTATGTTTCCAAGGTGGAAACAGAGTTTGGATGGCTTAGGTGTCTTCCTTTTACTGGTTGTCACACACTCTTACCACAAATGAGTGGGAAGAGAATAGCTTCAGAGCCACAGGTCAGTTGAACTTGCCTCTTACTACCTGAATCACTTTAAGCTGCTACTTAATATTATGAGTATTCCTTTCTTACTTTTGTTCAAATACGAATATAGTGTGTATCTTGAAGCACTTGAGATATCTATATCTACATATCAAGGTTATATATAATATATATATGTATTTTATGAAGTCCTTCAAAATACATACTATATCTCTATTTGAACAAAATACACACACACACACACACACACAAACACATACCTCTTATATATCAAAAATATAAAGAATGGCAATTTACTTCTACGTCATTCTTTCCAAAGTTTCTTTCAGTCCAGTTTCAATAAATAGTTTCTCATTGTTTACAAAGGAAAAAAAAAGAAGCTACTCCCTTTGCAATCCCCCCCTTTCCACTGCCTTACAGATGAAAAATGGAAAGTACCTCTGACTGGTTCCCTCCCACAACCAATCAGACTGGCTGTTGGCCAGGTTTTCATTTACATAGGGTGTAACCAAGTAACCAATGGGAAACCTCTAGAGGGTATTTAAACCCCAGAAAATTCTGTAACCAGGGCTCTTGAGCCGCTTGCTCAAGCCCACTCCCACTCTGTGGAGTGTACTTTTGTTTCAATAAATCTGTGCTTTTGTTTTGCTTAAAAAAAAAAAAAAAAAAAAACTGCTGGAGAGAAATTTCTAGCCCCTTTTTGCCCCTTCATCTCTTCTGCCATGTGAAAACACTAACATAGCACCATCTAGGGGAAACCTGCCCTCACCAGACACCAAACCTGTCAGCACCTTGACCTTGGACTTCTCAGCCTCCAGAACCATAAGAAGTAAATTTCTGTTGTTACTCAGTCTCAAGTATTTTTGTTATAGCAGCACAAATGACCTGAGACACCATAGGCTGCCTTTTCACTCTGTTGATAGTGGCCTTCCATGCACAAGGTTTTTAAGTTGGCTGGGCATGGTGGCTCATGCCTGTAATCCCAGCACGTAGGAAACTGAGGTGGGCATATCATTTGAGCCCAGGAGCTGAGGTCCAGCCTGGGCCACATGGCAAAACTACTTCTCTACAAAAGATACAAAAAAGTTAGCCAGGCTTGTTGGCATGCCCCTATAGCCCCAGCTACTCTGGAGGCAGAGGTAGGAGATCGCTTGAGCCTAGGAGGTTGAGGCTACAGTAAGCTGTGATCACACAACTGTACCCCAGCCTGGGTAACAGAGTTAGACCCTGACTCGAAAAAAAACCCAAGTTTTTAAGTTGCATGAAGTTCAATTTGTTTATTCTTTTTTATGTTGTCTTGCCTTTGGTGCCATATCAAATCTTGCCAAATCCAATGTCGTAAAGCTTTTGCCCTATGTTTTAACTAAGAATCATACTTTAAGCCTTTATTTTTAGGTCTTTAATTCATTTTAAGTTAATTTTCAATATGGTGCTAGGTAAGGGTTCAACTTTGTTTTCTTGCATGTTGATATCCAGTTTTCCCAGTATCATTTGTTGAAAAGATTGTCCTTTTCCACTGAGTGTTCTTAGCATCCCTTTGAAAATTATTTGGTCATATGTGTGAGGGATTATTTCTGGGCTCTCTATTCTGTTCCATTGGTGTATATGTGTGTCTTCATGCCAGTACCACACTGTTTTGATTACCATAGCTTTGTATTAAATTTTAAATTCAAAAAGTTCAAGTCTCCCACATTTGTTCTTTTTCAAGATTTTGTCTGAACATTTAAGAAAAAAAAAAGTCCTTCATTATAATTTTGGTTTTATATTATCTGCTGCTGAACACAATCCTGACACATTGGTATGATGTATTTTTGGTATTGAGCTCAATAATATGAGAAATTCCAAAAAACAAAGTTACAATTGAGTTCTGTCTCTCTAATATGTAAGACAGTAATTTATCAAGATTAATTTGAGATCATTTTGTGAGAAAAGGAATTTTTCCTTTTTTGTTAAATGTAGGTACGAGAAAATTGATGATAATTCGTATTCAATACCTGAGGGACTTCTAACCTCAGAGCTTTATTGAGAATGACTGAATTAGATTTTCATATCTGCTTCTGCATTTAATCTGCTGTGATATGTTATTTTGGTTGACGTATACATAGAAAATCTCACCTCATACACAAAAGAGATGGAAAAGAGCTTCTCAAAAGTTAGTTGCAGTGTGGAATTGGAAATTGTATCAGTGAACTTTTCATACTCTGCAACATTAAAAACAGTCTCTCTTTCCACTTCAAATGGATCTTTTACCTCTGAATGATTTTGTAACATCACAGACTGGTCATTTGGAAAAGATTGGCTCAATAAGTTAGGTAGTTCTTCCAAATATTGATCCATTCCATCATGTAATGTTAAAAGAAAATCATAGGGTTTTTCATTTTGTTTCTGTTTTTGGAGATAGGGTCTTCCTCTGTCACCCAGGCTAAAGTGTGGTGGCACAGTCTTGGCTCACTGCAGCGTTAACCACCCAGGCTTAAATGATCCTCCCACCACAGCCTCCCGAGTAACTGGGACTAAAGGAAAACACCACCATGCTTGGCTATTTTTTTAATTATTTGTAGAGATGAGATCTTGCTATGTTGGCAGACTGGAAAAATCATGTTAATAATAACAAAATTGATTTTATCGGAAAAGTCTTTAAATATTAGGAAACTATTAAGCTCATGGCAGTGGATACCAGTTTTCCAAAATCCTAATTGTTACCAGAAAGCTCAGATTTTTATCACCAACAACAGAGACTTCCAGTTGATCCCCTTGAAGTAACAGGCTCACTTTGATCATTTTCAAGAAAATTTCTGTCAAATATTAGATCTGAATAACGATAGCTTCCTGTCATTCATTATTTCAAGGAAGAGTGGTGCTCAAGTAACAATGGTTACCCATGCTCTAAAAAAGTGACAGTTCAGCCCACATTCAATCAATAGCACACGTGCTTGTCCTTAAGAAAACCATGGTACTTGGTATGCTTTAGGTTCATTTCCTATTGTGGCATAATTTTTAAAACACATATTCAAGGGCAGAGATTCAATACTAATTTTTCACTGTTTCATAAGGACATTCTGAAGTAAATATTTTAATTTTTAAATATTTAACAGTGAGTACATGATAGCAAAAAATACAGTGATAACTAGTAAAGTTTGGTGCCACTATCTTGATTCATGCTAAGGCACCAACAATCTTACCCTCTATTGCTTTGGCACCATCACTGCAAATGTCAACACAATGAAAATAATGCTAAAACATTATTTGCCTTTATGAAAATAGTTTTGACTCTATGGGCCACCAAGGGTTCACAATACATTTTGAGTAGCACTACCATATGGAATACCAAACTGACCAACAATTAAACCAAAAATACACAATATATCAAGTAAAGCTGCTACCTAAGAAATCCAAATCATTCAACAATTAGCATTAAGGGTCACTGGTTCATGAAACATGAATTCCTTTGCTGAGGTAATAGTACTTGTATTCCAAAAACAAGTCATCACATTAATATTTGTTATTTGCTTTTTCCTCTGATAGAAGTAACGCATACTGACACTTGGAAAACTATGTAGGCCTAAAATTACCTCTCTCTCACCACCAACCCAGAATTAACTGTTTTTGACAATTGACATGCTTTGTCAATACTGTAAGCTTTCAACCTATCATTTAAAATTCTATCAAAACATAATTTTGGTGGCTGTAAAATATTCTACTTTGAAATTAAACAATTTTCCAACTACTTCGCTATGGTCAGGTTATTTCCAATTTTTTGTTATAGGCATTGCTGTCAACATTTAATATAGATACACATTCTGGTCATTAGGTGTTGTCAGACTTTTTAATTTTAGTTATGTTCTGGTTTGTGTAGTAATAGTTGATTGTGGCTTAAATTACATTTCCTTGATAAATAATCTTTGGCAATTTTTCATGTGCTTATTTGCCACTCATATCTTCTTTTATGAATATTATTAATAATTATTGTATCCCTTCCTCTTATATCTTTTTAATAGTTGCTTTCTGAAAAATTTGATTTTGTTGTATATGCCATTTTGCATATGTTGACTTGCTATAGAACTAATAAATGCAGCTCATGGGAAATAGAGAAAAATATGAAGAAAACATAATAGTCCCTCATAATCTTACCACTAAGAGGTTACCACTGCCAACCCTTTAGTTTATTTTTTTTCAGTCTTTGCCTGATGCAATTTTCCATAATCAGGTCAATATTATAGATTCATTTAGTGAACTACTTTTGTTTCAACACCACTGATGAGCACTTCTGTGCATTGTTAAATACTCTTTCCATATCACCCTTTCTTATTCCTACACCATCCACAGGAAACTAAAGTTTAGATTGGGGAAAATCAATACAAAACAATAAACAATACAGTACTATGATATAAAAGGTAGTAAATATATAAATATATAAGTAAATATATAAATTTACTGGAGAACTGTAGTAAATTTAGAGGGCACTATAGAAGGTCAGTTAGAGCTAGAGTTAAGAAAGAGCAATGAGAGGAAAAGACAGCAGGTGTGAGCCAGTGACCCATGTGAGCAGTCGCACCGAGGCAGAAGTGAGCAGGGCTATGGTGGGACCATTTGGGTTTGCATGAATATTCAGTAAGGAGGGCAGTGTGTTTGGTTCAGATTAAAAGTGGGAGTCGACAGATATTAGAGGTCCTTAAAGGTTGGCAAATGAGCTGCTGCTCTCTGTAGAACTGAAATATGTTTAGAATTACATAGAATTTAATGGTGTACAGGAGAAAGGCCTGCTTAACTACAAAACTCTTATTTATGATGGAAAAATAAAAACACCACATGCATACTGCCATTCCCAGAAAATACTGTGAAAATACTGCCTTGTTGTGGCTACAAATTGTGTAACCCCACCTTTGGTGAATGACATACATTTTCTAATTTTATGCTAATAATATGATAGAGCTACAATTATCTCAGATTTTAAAATTGATAAAGTCTAGGTGGGTTGAGCCATTTGCCTGCAACCACCTCATGTCCCATAAGTCATAGGAAGGAGTTCAAACTCAGACCTGATTTCATGCTTGTTCTTTATCTAAAGGATGGTTCTCAACCCTGGATACACATTAAAATCAGCCACAGAGCTTTTAAAACTTCCAATGCCCACATTTCCATCCACTATTCTGAATTTCTGATTAATTAATCTGAAGTGGGGGTCTAATCTCAATGTTTTTAAATGTTCTCCCCCAGTAATTATCATGTGCATTCATATTTAAAAACCGCTGTTAGAGACCACACTGCTCAGCCAGCATGGACCTTGGTGTTCCTCAGATTATTATGAAAACTGTCAGGGCTTTTTCTCCAGAACTTACCTAGTTTTGAATTAATAATTTGGTTGATTTCTTGAGTGCATGTTAAACTTCCCATTGAAATTTATTTTCAAGAAATGTACACATGTGATATGTTTTCTGGCTCTTTCATATGTGAGAATGTCTTTTTCACTTCTTAACACAAGGAAAACCAAGTAAATATGGACTTTGGAGGAGCAATATTGACTCAAATTTTATAGATATTTTTCTACTCTCTTCTGGAATTTATTGTTGCAGAAGGCAAATCTTATGCAAACCTTTCTTTTTAAAATAACTTCTGTACTTTTTTTTTTTTTACTATTTTATAGCTATCATCTCTTTATCATTGATTTTTCTTATGAATTCTGAGACAGCATCTGATATTTAAACTCTAATTCAGTGATAGACATTGTCAATTCCTTCACTGATTTCAACAAAGACTCTAATACTCCTATATTTTCAATTTCTTGAAATGTCTTTAACTCACCCAACAAGCTTCTTAATTCATCTTTGTACCTTCTGGCTCTTGTTTCATGTAATTTATATTCTTTTGATTACGTCAGATAGTATAAAAATACTTTTTTATATTCTTGGGATAGTAATCACTTTCCCATATTCTGAAATATAGTTTCCTTTGTTGTTTTCCTCCTCCTTTATTCTTAATCAAACAAGTTCTGTTTAGACTGTCAATGATGGGCATGTGGATTTCCATTCATGACATTTGATGTCTGTTGGACTCCAGCTATAAATAGCTAAAAGGCTAATGAGCATACATTCTAAATTCTAGTCCAATTCTTACTTTGTAAGAATTCATATTGTTTTGATTGAATATGTCAAGTAGTATCCTTATGGGGATATTGTCTGTGTTTAGATGATTTGGGATATTTGCCTTCAAGATTATGATTTCTGAAAAGAGTTAATAAATATAAATTTATAATACCCAATTAGCACTGCTGCAAAGGCTTCTGTGTCTTGGCCTCAGCGTACAACATTTTTATTTTTAAGGTCTGTATCTCCATGATGCAATGTAATAACGTATTCTCTTTTTTTGCCCTTCCTCAAATTGCCAAGTTAAGTATAGAATGCCCAGTTAAGTTAGATTTCAGATAAATGACAAATAATTTGTTAGTGTATGTATGTCCCAAATACTTATGGGCATACTCACACTAACAAATTATTTGTAGTCCTCTTTTAAGACTTGGGACATACTTATATTAAAAATTGCTTGTAGTTTATATGAAATTCAAGTTCAACTGGGCATCCTTGTATTTTTATTTGCTAAATCTGACAATCATAAGTTTCTCTACATTCCTTTCAAGTTGTTTTCTGGGAGTCTCAGTTTCTAATTTGTATAGAAAGAGCTGTTTTAGTGGGAGTGAGTGTATGTGAGGAGGGTTTGGTAACACAGAAGTCTCTCTGATCACTTCACAGGACAGTACACCTGTGCAGGAGAGTGACAGCTGCACAGTTTTGTCTTGGTATAATTCTGGTGTTCTCGAGCCAGAGGACAAATGGTTTGGGGATTCCTCTAGTTTCTTCCAGCTGGACAGCTTGTTCTGTGGCAAGGACTTGGCATTTGTGGGTCTTGGTTGCATTTTTCAATCCAAGTGTATCCATCTTGCTCTTGGATGTAAGAGTTCCCAGATTCTGAAAATTGGAGTTTGAGATGGCTTTTGTTAATTTTAAACATTTTGCATGAGAAATTGGGAAAGGCTGACTCTGAGGCTTTTAGCCAGAAGTTAGTGGAAACTCGACTCCTGGCACTATTTGTGTGTGCTTGGACTACAACTTCTGAAGCATTGTCAGAGGCCCAAAATGAAAGGAGCAATAGTTATTTTTGGCCAAATGAATCCTGCCAAAATGGGATCAACTGAGATGTCTAAATCTACCTTTACAATAGCAAGGCATATTCTCTGGGAAAAGGCCATGGAGTTGCTGGATGCAGGATTGTCACCTAAGGATGTATTTCAAGTGATGCTGTAGCTTTTGAGCTTTTGTGTGTCTATAGATGTATGTTGGAATGCCTCAGGGTTGTTGGACACAGTGTTGGTTTCATCCCAATAAGGGACAGATTGTTGAAGGTCTACTCACCTCTTGCCTGTTTTACAGCCACTTGATACAACAGAGGCATTTTTAACAAGAATTCCTTCTTTTATGCGACTCTGAGTAAATGGTCAATCATGCCATTCCTCACACCACTTAGCATTGCACTTAGATACAGGACCATCTGCTGCTGGTTGTTTGGCAATCTTCAGAGCATGTAAAAACAGGCAAAGTACAAGAAAACATCATCACAATTGGTCTTGACACTCTTAGTTCAACCAGTTCCCAGCTACCAGCTCTTCTTAAATAAGTCATGCATTTAGCTCAGTTCAAAGCATAAGATTATAGATCTTGCTTTTGTGTAAATGTGCAAATGCTTCATGCTGTGTTTTATCTTCCCAAACACAAGCCAACCCACCTGCTTTGCCTGTTCGATTTCTTCCAGCTGGTTTCCCACTTGTCTTAATTTACTCTCAAGGTTTTTGCCTTATTGACTTATCAAGGAAGCCTAGTCATTTATTTTATGAAGATTATCTGTTTATGGCTGTACAATTTGATGAGCATAACACAAATTTGGTGTTAATTGTATTTACTTGGGTTTAGTAGAACAAGATGATGGATTTTTTTATAAACTCCCTAAGAGACGGGGACCGCTGAGGAACTCATGTGGAAAGAGTCCTTTCTTCCACTACCGTTCATCAGAGGTGTTGAGACAAGCTGGGATGATGCCACACAACCTGCAGCCTGCAACCCCAAAAGCTCTTTTTGAACTTCTTACACTGTTGACAAGCTGTTGTGGGAAAGCAAACCTCTTGAGGAGAACTGCTAGACAGAAAGGTGTTCATTTGAGATCCAGAAATGGGAGGATTAAAGAGTTTTGACCTGGATCCTGTGTAGCTGAATGTTCTCTTGTTCCAGGCCCACCCCATTTTGTTTTGTCCCATTCCAAATGGGTTCATTGTGTTTGAGTGGAAATATACTCTGCTGGGCAAGGAGGGAGAGCTGGAAAATTTCTAATACATTAGTGACTTGTACCCCAGAACTTCATTTTTCTTGACCTGAAAGATAAAGTCAATAAGTGTTTAGCTGGGGACTAAACAGCTGAGAGAAAGAGATCCCAAACTACAATGCTCTTAAAAAGACAGCGGCTTAAATTAGAGGTTTGTTTCTTCTCATGTCATTGTTTTGAGGTGGGCGTTTCAAGCTGGTTGGGGGGCTCTGAATCTCTAAGCTGTTCAAGAGCACAGTTTCTTTCCGTCTTGCCCTGGGGTCATACTTGAGGCCATTTTTCACACATGCAAGGGCAAAGCCGGGTCTTGGCAAATTCAGCCAGCCTGCAAGAAGGATGAAAAGAAGTCCAGGATGAGCAGTTGTTTCTCAATAAGTCTCACACACAGGAGCTTTTGTACTTTCCCTCAGATCACATTAGTGAGAACTTAGTCACATGACTATCGCCACATGGGAAGCTGAGAAACATAATCTTGAATAGGGAAGACATGCCCAGGAAAAAAGGGAGAATGGAATTTTGAGGACTAATAGCTATTAACCAGAAATATCAATATCAATAGTTGTAAAAGTCAAATAAGATAATAAGTGCTAAGCACCTGCTGATGTAGAATATTACTGAGGACATAATACTCAATAAAAAGCTTTTTCCTGCCTTCATTTATGTTCTTCTTAAGAGACTGATAATTATTAGCAGAAGAGGAGGGGCAATTAGAAACATGATGCACAGCTCTAAATACAGACAGGAGAGGAATGGGAAGAACTGAGCTGGGTCTGGTATCACTTGAAATTTAAATAACTCTCATTCCTGAATGATTTAATTAACTGGTTACACAGTGGAGGCTGAGTACAAAACAATTATCCTAAAGAGCCTCTCTAAAGACATAACAGGAGTCATCCATTTTTAGTTATAGGACCATGAATCGTCTTATAAATAAACTTTCCAACATAGTTCTTTGGAAATTATAGATGTTAGATAATTGCTAGCTCAATATTTATTGTTCACCATATTCAACATTGAAAGTCCTAAGATAATAAGCTTAAGTGTGGATTAGACTCTGGCTGGGGCTTTGTCCATTGAAAAAATTCATGTGTAAATTTCTGAGTAAGGCACTATCCCAAGTACTCTAATTTCTTTTTCTGTAACTTTGGAACAATCCAAGGATTTGGATGATACAAGCTTAATAATACATGTGAAATGTCTAAGTCATACAAAGTCCATTTAAAACTTTTAAAGTATTACTATGCTTTAAGATCAGAAAAAATAAAAATTAGGGTGTTTGGCAAAAACAAAGTTTTGTGGAAAGTAAAATACATAATAGACTCCTATTTTAATAACTGTGCTTAATAAACTAATCCCCTTTGTTATGACACAAAACTCTTTAATTCTTTGACAAAATATATGCATACTTATATAACTTGAAGGATATATATTGAGATTATTTCTGGTTGATGTATTTATGAAGGGTTTTTTTTTTTCTTATTTGTTTTTCTAATATTCTCTGTCCCCAAGAAAATTAATGTGGGGAATGGGAGGGCAGAAGGAACAAGACTTGATATAATCATGCATTTTAATAGATCTTCTAACTACAAATGTTCCAAAAGCCTTTTCATATTGTCTGGAATCACAACAATCCAATAACCCCATTAGGTGACCAAGGAAAGGAGGCATGGGATGATGTTGGGTGTTTTTTCAAATGTAAATCTATTATGTATGGCTCCCCAAGATAGTTGCGGGAACAAAATTGGAACCCGTAACGCATCCATTAAAGGCCTCGAAATTCATGAAATTCATTGTTCATAGAAACATAATGAGTGCAAAAGACTGACATTTCCTTTGCCATTGTTTCTTTCTTTTAATGCTCCCTAGTGCCCCATACTCCTACAGGAAACAGCTCCCCACTCCTTCCTCTTAATGGACATCAAAAGGCTTGGAAGCTATTTGTACATACACCATATGTGCATTGTAGAGACTGAAATCAAATCTTATTTCAAGTTCCCTAGTGGGAATTATGGGGGGGGGGGCGTGTCAGGGTTACTCCAGGAAATGAAGGTGAAGGTTATCACATTTATTTTCCATATCCAGCAAAATCTCATGTAGCCTATCTCCAATAAGAGATTTGTCTTTCAAAGTTAACTCTGTATTTCCCAGAGAGAGTTCATTATGTTTCTTCAAATGCCTTCACACCACAGGAACTTGAGGGTGGAAGACGAGGATGGAAACTACCAGGTATAAATGAAAAACATTTATTTGTGTAGTCCTACTTCAAACAGTGTTGCTATTCTAGTCTGGGGTTCTGTCCTCACTCTTTACCATAGCATTTGTTCTTATCTAAATCTCATTTTCTCATTTTCCCTAAGTTGGTAGCAAAAACAAATTTGGCCATACAAAGCTCAATAGTAATACTGGCTCACAAGTAGAAAAATGTATATCTTCTTGTCCTTTATATGGTTTCATTTATCTATGTGGGGGGTGTGTGGAAAGAGTGGGGTAGAGGGATTCTAATAAGTCTACAACTTTGTTTATTCTACCTTGTTTGAGAAGACGTTCTTTAAGACTTTAGGTGAAAAGTGTTTGATATCCTCTTTCTGCTTACTTGTCTATAACTCAAAAATATAGTAAGGGAAGATAAATGTGTATTCCTGGTAATTCTTTCTGTGAGGTCCATTTGAATCCATATTTATGGGGGTTCACTGGTGACAAGAAAGTTTGATCTTAATGACATCAAATCTAACTAAGAAATCTCAGTGTTTTTGGTCAGTGTAAGTAAATTTATGTCATTGTTTTCCAAAGTGTATTTCATAAAACACTAGTTCAGAAGCATTATTAATAGGTATCACCCAAAAACTAGCTAGTCTCATTTTTTCAGATGTCCAAGAATTACTTGTGAACATACTCCAGTAAGTAAAATATGAATCCAGATAAGAGAGATAAAAACAAGAAAAAATGTTGAGTGAGAAACCAGTAAAACTAATAACCTTCTTAATTGTTAAAAATGAGGTCATGCAGCCTAATGCCTGAGTTTAAGAAAGGATCTTTTAGAAAGGAGGATGTATTAGTCTGTACTCACATTGCTAATAAAGACATACCCAAGACTGGGTAATTTATAAAGGAAAGAGGTTTAATTGACTCACAATTCCACATGGCTGGGGAGGCCTCAAAATCATGGCAGAAGGCAAATGAGGAGCAAAGTCATGTCTTACATGGCAGCAGGCAAGACAGCATGTGCAGGGGAACTCCCTTTTACAAAACCATCAGATCTAGTGAGACTTATTCACTATCATGAGAACAGCACAGGAAAACCCCACCCCCATGATTCAATTACCTCCTGCTGGGTCCCTCCCATGACATGTGGGGATTATTACAATTCAAGGTGAGATTTTGGTGGGGACACAGAGCCAAATCATATCATTCTGCCCCTGGCCCCTTCCAAATCTCATGTCCTCATATTTCAAAACCAATAATGCCTTACCAACAGTCCCCCAAAGTCTTAATTCATTTCAGCATTAACTGAAGGGTCCATAGTCCAAAATCTTATCTAAGACAAGGCAAGTTCCTTTCACCTATGAGCCTATAAAATCAAAAGCCAGTTAGTTATTTGCTAGATACAATGGGGGTAAAGGCATTAGATAAACACAGCTGTTCCAAATTGGAGAAATTGGCCAAAACAAAGGGGTTACAGGCCCCACGCAGGTCTGAAATTCCTGCAGGGCAGTCAAATCTTAAAGCTCCAAAATGATCTCCTTTGACTCCATGTCTCACATCAAGGTCACAATGACGCAAAAGGTGGGTTCCCATGGCCTTGGGCAGCTCCACCCCTATGGATTTGCAAGGTACAGTTCCCCTCCCAGGTGCTTTCACAGGCTAGTGTTGTCTGAGGCTTTTTCAGACACACAGTGCAAGCTGTCAGTTGATCTGCTATTTTGGGGTCTGGAGGACAGTGGCCCCTCTTCTCATAGCTCCACTTGGCAGTACCCCAGTGGGGACTCTGTGTAGGGGCTCCAACCCCACATTTCCCTTTTGTACTGCCCTAGCAGAGGATCTCCATGAGGGCTCCGTGCCTGCAGTAAACTTTTTCCTGGATATCCAGGTGTTTTCATATATCTTCTGAAATCTAGGCAGAGGTTCCCAAACCTCAATTATTGACTTCTGTGTACTCATAGGCTCAACACCATGTGGAAGCTGCCAAGACTTGGGGCTTGCACCCTCCAAAACCATGGCTTGAACTGTACCTTGGCCCCTTTTAGCCACAGCTGGAGCAGCTGGGATGCAGGGCACTAAGTCCCTATGCTCACACAGCAGGGGGGCCATGGGCCTGGCCCAGGAAACCATCCCCCACCCCCCCAACCCCACCCATGGGCCTGTGATGGGAGGGGCTGCCACAAAGTTCTCTGACATACCCTGGAAACATTTTCCCCATTGTCTTGGTGATTAACATTCAGCTCCTTGTTACTTATGCACAGTTCTGCAGCAGGCTTGAATTTCTCCCCAGAAAATGGGTTTTTCTTTTCTATTGCATTGTCAGGCTGCAAATTTTCCAAGCTTTTATGCTCTGTTTCCGCTTGAATGCTTTGCCACTTAGAAATTTCTTGTGCCAGACACCCTAAATCATCTCTCTCAAGTTCAAAGTTCCACAAATCTCCAGGGCAGGGGCAAAATGCCTCCAGTCTCTTTGGATAGGAAGAGTGACCTTTGCTCTAGTTCCCAACAAGTTCCTCATTTCCATCTGAGAGCACTTCAGCCTGGACTTTATTGTCCATATCACTACCAGCATTTTGGTCAAAGCCATTCAACAAGTCTCTAGGAGGTTCCAAACTTTCCAAAATCTTCCTGTCTTCTGAGCCCTACAGTCTCTAGAAAATTCCAAACTTTCCCACATTTTCCTTTCTTCTCCTGAGCCCTCCAAACTGTTCCAGCCTCTGCATGTTACCCAGTTCCAAAGTCACTTCCAGATTTTCAGGTAATTTTATAGCAGCACCCCACTCTACCAGTACCAATTTACTGTATTAGTCCATGCTCACACTGCTAATAAAGACATACCTGAGACTGGGTAATTTTTAAAGGAAAGAGGTTTAACTGACTCACAGTTCCACTGGGGAAGCCTCATAATCATGGCAGAAAGCAAAGGAGGAGCAAAGTCAAGTCTTACATGGCAGCAGGCAAGAGAGAATGTGGAGGGGAACTCCCTTTTATAAAACCATCAGATCTTGTGAGATTTATTCACTATTATGAGAACAGCACAGGAAATACCTGCCCTAATGATTCAATTACCTCCCACCAAGTCCCTTCCATGACATGCGGGGATTATTACAATTCAAGGTGAGATTTGGATGGGGACACAGAGACAAACCATATCAAAGGTATACAGGAATTTATTCTAGTACAGGATGTAATCAGTAGCCTCTGTCTAGAAAAGGAAATGCAAACCAAAAACCTGTGAGTCTCCTTAGATTTAAGTATAAAACAATCTTGTGGGGGCATCTTCTCTAGAATGAAAATGAGACCTGGAACCTGGGAATCAGGCCCCAATTAGGAGAGAGGTTGCTGCCAGGTCACTATGGAGTCATCTATGAGCTATGAATATGCAAAATCATGCAGACTGTTTGGAAAATTGAAGTCATTTTATGTACTATCTATAATTTAAAGAATTACTTCATTGTGCTTGATTTTCTAGAGATGGGATTATTACCTTGTAGGGTGGGTAGAATTTCTATTTTTTTTTTTTTGAAACTACAGATTTAAGATACTACAGCCATCACAGTGGATTTCCTAGACCACACTTCTCTTAGAGGCAATGAGTCCCAGAGAGCAAGAAGAGCACATGTCTTGATCTTGGCTGCCTGAGAGTCCTACAGAAGCTTATCATCCTTCTCCATTCCAAGACACTCACAAAGTCCTATAGGAAATATCAAGATTGTTGTCTTTGGATGGTGACATTTCCTCTTTCGTTTTGTGTTTTTTGTGTTTTTATTTCTGAAAGGGTGAAAATGATGCCTTACTTTTTATATTAATAACTCATGAAATACTTACATGTATATTGTAAAAAATATAATTTACTACCACTACATCAAGGAAAGTGACCAAAAAGAGTTTTACTCTAGAAATGTTTGAAATGTAAATTGAAGACACTTAGCTAATTTTTTAGTGGTAACTTTGATAAAATAGGCTTAGGCATGGTTCAGACATGTTAAGATATTTTAAGAAATGTGGTTTAAAAACATGCAACTTTTATTTTGCCTTCTATTTAATGCTACCTAGGGTTTCATGCTTAACTGCCTCTTCCTACAGTTATGCTATTTCATAGAAGCCCTCCACTTGAGAATATATCTGATCAAAACCTCCAAACGCTTCAGGTTTTCTCTAATTTTAAATGTTATTTATTATTATTATTATTTTTAGACAGAGTCTTGCTCCATCGCCCAGCCTGGAGTGCAGTGGCTCAATCTCTGCTCACTGCAAGCTCCACCTACAGGGCTCATGCCATTCTCCTGCCTCAGCCTCCCAAGTAGCTGGGACTACAGGTGCCCGCCACCATGCCCAGCTAAGTTTTTTGTATTTTTAGTAGAGACAGGGTTTCACCGTGTTAGCCAGGATGGTCTCAATCTCCTGACCTTGTGATCCTCCTGCCTCAGCCTCCCAAAGTGCTGGAATTACAGGCATGAGCCACCGTGCCTGGCCTCTGTTATCTGTTTCTTTAAAGAAACATTCAACAGCATCATGAATGCTCTTAAATTTTTTCAGTGTATCAGGAAAACAGGGGAAAGCTTATTACAATATGATGCTAAAAATTCAGACTGTAATGTTGACAAAAAAAAAGCCTACCATGACCTACAGTAGGCATGAGAAAAGAGAAGGAACCAAAAAATCACTTTCTCCTCTTACACTAATCCTTGCAAACAAGTTAACACAGAAACAGCTTTAAGTTTAACAAAAGTAAATGACAAAACAAGCAATTGTAAGGTATGTGTGTATATATAGGTATATATATCTTGCAATTCCTGTGTCTATACATATCTATATCTATACATACCTATTCCCCTACATATATAGCCATATATATATTTTATATATATATGTATTTTTTTTTACATATTTGGGATTTCAAAAGTTTGGGAGAATATATACTTTATATATACACACACACATAGAAAATACATATATATAGAATATAATATATTCTAATCCCAAATATTTAAATGCTTTGCCTATCTTGCATGACCAAAGGGATAAAAATGCCTTCTCTTTGGAGTCCTAGAGACCATGTCTCCAACTTTCATGTCCTGATGGGATGATGTTCTTCCACTCCTGTAAGAACCCTAACTCTGGCACAACCTCAGCTGTGTATGCTTCCCTCCATTTCTTTGAAATTTTGGCTTTCACACAGATCCCTGTAAACTTCAAAGGAAAAGGCGAATCTTCCTACTTAACCAACTATTTGTCCATCTGTCCATCCTATGCCTGCCTTCTTTCTCCTCTTTGTTTTCCATCAACATGACCATACATTGAACACCTACGATATATACCAAGCATTGTGCTAGGTGTTTACAACATGCACTCTGTTTTCCATGCTATCATCTTAAATACTCTTATTTAGCCCTCTCTCCTGAGCAGTACTGCCTTTGGTTTCCATGTCATTAGAAGCCTTTCTACCTCATCAAGCTGTAGATACCCTAGAGTAAGATGGAAGTGAAAGAGTGTGGCATAGTAGAAAGAGCATGAACTCTGAGAGAATTATCCTTAGGCTTAAGCCTTGGCTTCTCTATTTCCTACCCATGTGTCCTTGGATGAGTTACTTACCCTCTCTCAGCCTCACTTTTCTCATCTACTATCTATCTGAGGGTAACAATACTTACTTCAGAGCTGCTAGAGGAATTCGATGAAATAACATGTAAATTTCCTTAAAATATGCCTACAGCATGGGAAGCATTTAATAAATAGTAGCAATTCTAATATCTAAGTGATAGCTGCCAATTCATTAGATATGGGCATGTTCAGAATGGTCCATTGACTTATACTTGCCCCATTATGTATGTATGAGGACAATAAAAAGTTGCCCAGTTGATTTTTTATTGCGCTTTTATATGTACATGCATTACATAGACAGCCTACTCAATAGGTATTTATTATAATAATGAAGTACGCAGTCTAATGTTTCTCTTCATTTGTATAAGCTTTAAGAAAGCCCTGTTTTATCAGCTTTTTTGGTACATAAATTCATGGCAGTTTTGTTATAATCCCCATCGTTTTGTTTGATTTTCCCTGCATTTCTTAAATTAAGAAATATCCGTAAATTCAAATTAGCTGTAACTGACTCATGGTGTTCCTTCCTTTTGCCATTTCCTTCCTTTCCATCTTCTTGTAATTTAAACTTTCCATATCCTAGAGTGAGTAATATGAGTTCCCAGTTTTTCCACAGCTTCAATAAGCAGGCTGGAAAATGTTTTAATGGACTGCTAGAACCAATGAATATTAGTGGTTTTTCCCCAACTTCCTGAAGGTTTTCCTATCCAGCCCTTCTCTCCCTTTCATGTCCTCCACATCTTATCAGTTGTAATGAATTGCACCCATAGTAGCAGTGCTAGAAGAGCTGTTTCTTAGTTTAAATGCTAGTGGTACTATTTTGCTACTAAAATTAATTTTATACTCTTTTAATTAATACTTTATATTCCTTGTTCTGTTTATTTTGAAATGAAAACTCCTCAAATATTTTTCTCTGTATACCTCGTTGTACCCAGAGGAGACAAGAGATCTAGAAATATCCTTAACGCGTACCTGGAAATTCTTTCTATTCCAATATGTACCCAGTTTTTAAAACATTTTTCCCATATGTAAGTCTTACTCAAAAGTTTTCCTAGAAAAGTCATATTCTGGGCATGCTATGTTTTTGCTGAAGTGTCTAGGCTTTGTTTTTGTCCTGTCAGGGATATGACTTGTGAGTTTTCCTTTATCTGTGAGAGAAAGTTGACCTTTTGTGCTAATTCCATTTCCTGGTGAGTCAGCCTTCTTTCTTTTGGGTTTGCCTATTGCTCAGTGCCAACTCTTACATTCCACTAATTCAGCACCTGTCCCTTCTTAAACAGGTTGTTCAAACCCCCATACTAGCCCCATCTTTGACCTAGTGACTTCTTTGTGTGGCCAGTTATTTAATTTTTCAAAGCCTCTGTTTTGACACTTGAAAAAAAAGTAAAAATAACATTATCCTAGCAGGGCATATTAAATAATGCAAATGAGGGTAACTACCAGTGATAGATTTTACCAGGAACGAAGTAATGGTGAAATAATGAGAATTTATTTTATCGTAAAAATTTAACTTGCAGGCAGCTCCAAATAAGTAGCAATTTCCCTTTTCTTACTATTTTCCTCCAGGAATTTGGGCTGAAATTATTCAGGATCCATTTTTCTTCACATATTTCCATTTCAAAAATGGTAGAATGGAAAGGAATAGAAGTAAATCTGAAGAATTTTCAAAGCTTACTTAGGAGTTTGACGTGGAGAGGGGAAAGCTGTCACAGCTATTGATGAATTTATTCAGTAAATACTGAGTGCCTATTCGGTGCTGCATCACTGTTTCTATATGGAAAGGAACTATCCCTCTGGGACAGTGTTTCCTTAGTGGGGGTTAGCAGTCCAAGGAGCAAAGCACATGTGTGTTTCTATAAGCAATGGAAAAAGGATACTCCAAGAATCCTATATATGTAGCTGTTTGCTGATTCCAAGAGGGCAGCTAAGACTTTTTGGAAATAGGAATAGGAATCGACCTAGCACAATGCTTGGCATATTGTAGGTGATCAATATGTGGTCATATTGAGGGAAAACAAAGAGAAAGAAGACAGGCATAGGATGGACAGATGGACAAATGATTAGTTAAGTAGGAAGATTCTCCCTTAAAAGACATGTCTCTACTCGGCCAACCTTTGTTTAAAAAAAAAAAAAAAAAAAAGGAAGATATTTAAAATTAAAGAGTTTATATGAAGTCTAAGAAGGTCTTGTTACATTCTGAGAGAGTGCCAGAATATCAGCATATGAATCATAAGATCATTATTTTCTTTTTTTAACTTTTTTTTTTCATTGTTTTTCATTTTTTTTTTTTTTTTTTTGAGATGGAGTCTGGCATTGTTGCCCAGGCTGGAGTGCAGCGGCACGATCTTGGCTCACTGCAACCTCCACCTCCCAGGTTCAAGAAATTCTCCTGCCTCAGCTTCCCTAGTAGCTGGGATTACAGCTGCACACCACCATGCCCAGTTAATTTTTGTATTCTTAGTAGAGATAAGGTTTCACCATGGTGGCCAGGCTGGTCTTGAACTCCTGACCTTAGGTGATCTGCCCACCTTGGCCTCCCAGAGTGCTGAGATTGAATTTTATTGAAAGCCATTTCTGCATTTATTGAGGTAATCATGTGTTTTTCATCTTTAGTTCTGTTCATATGATGAATTACATTTATTGATTTGCATATGTTAAACCAACCTTGCATCCCAGGGATGAAGCCTACTTGATTGTTGTGGATTAGATTTTGGTATGCTGCTGGATTCGGCTTGCATGTATTTTGTTGAGAATTTTTGCATTAATGTTCAGCAAGGATATTGGCCTGATGTTTTTTGTTGTGTCTCTGCCAAGTTTTGGTATCAAGATAATGCTGGCTTCATAGAATGAGTGGGGGAGGAGTCCCCACCCCGCAACCAACCCAGTTTTTTGGAATAGTGTCTGTAGGAATGGTATGAACTCATCTTTGTACATCTGGTAGAATTTGGCTGTGAATCCATCAGGCTCTGGGCTTTTCTTTGGTTGGTTGGTTGGTAGGCTATTTATTATTGGTTCAATTTTGGAGCTCATTATTGGTCTGTTCAGGAAACCAATTTCTTCCTGGCTCAGTCTTGGGAGGGTGTATATGTCCAGGAATTTGTCCACCTCTTCTAGGTTTTCTAGTTCGTGTGTGGAGAGGTGTCTATAGTAGTTTCTGATGGTTGTTTTCATTTCTGTGGGGTCAGTAATATCTCTTTCATCATTTCTAATTGTCTTAATTTTTTTATTAGTTAGTGGCCTATCTACTTTAATTTTTAAAAAAAAACAACTCCTAGATTTGTTGATCTTTTAAATGGTTTGTCTCTAAATTTCCTTCAGTTCAGCTCTGATTTTTGTTATTTCTTGTCTTCTGCTAGCTTTGGGGTTGATTTATCCTTGCTTCTCTAATTCTTTCCATTTAACTTTAGGTTGTTAATTTGAGATCTTTCTAACTTTTTGATGTGGGCATTTAATGCTATGAATTTCCCTCTCCACACTTTCTTAGCTGTGTCCCAGAGATTCTGGTATGTTGTATCTTTATTTTCATGATATTCAAAGAACTTCTTGATTTCTGCCTTAATTTCATTATTTACCCAAAAGTCATTCAGAAGCCTATTGTTTAATTTTCATGTAATTGCATGGTTTTAAGCGATTTTCATAGTCTTGACTTCTATTTTTATTGTACTGTGGTCTGAGAGAGTGGTATGATTTTGATTCTTTTTACATTTGCTGAGGATTGTTTTATGTTTAATTATGTGGACAGTTTTAGAGTATGTGTCATGTAGTGATGAGAGAGTGTATATTCTGTTACTTTCCAGTGGAGAGTTCTTTAAAGGTCTATCAGATCCATTGGTACAATGTTGAGTTTAGGTTCTAAATATCTATTAATTTTCTGCCTCGATGATCTAATATTGTCAGTGGAATGTTAGACTCCCACAGAATAATAGTGGGAGACTTTATGTCTCTTTGTATAGTAGGTCTCTAAGAACTTGCTTTATAAATCCGGGTGCTCCTATTTGGTGCATATATATTTAGGACAACTATGTCTCTTAGTAGAATTGAACCCTTTATCATTATACACTTTGTCTTTATCTTTGTTAGTTTGAAATCTGTTTTGTCTAAATTAGAATTGTAATCCCTGCTTTTTGCCATTTCCATTTGCTTGGTATGTTTTCCTCCATCCCCTTTATTTTGAGCTTATGAGTGTCATTACACGTGAGATGGGTCTCTTGAAGACAGCATGCCATTGAGTCTTGCTTTTTTATCCAGCTTGCCACTCTGTGCCTTTTAAATGGGGCATTTAACCCACTTACATTCAAGGCCAGTATTGATAAGTGTGGATTTGATCCTGTCTTTGTGCTGTTAATTGGTTATTATGGTGACTTGTTTGCTTTACAGTGACACTGGTCTGTGTGTCTTTGTATTAGCTGGTAGCAGTCTTTCCTTTCTATATTTAGTGTTATTTTCAAGATCTCTTGTAAGGCAGGTCTGGTGGTAATGAATTCCCCCAACATTTGCTTATCTGGAAAGGATCTTATTTCTCCACTGAGGAAGCTTAGTTTGGCTGGATATGAAATTCTTGAAGATGATGTTTTTCTTTAAGAATGTTGAGTACAGGCCCCCACTCTCTTCTGGGTTGTAGGGTTTTAGCTGAGAGTTACACTGTCTGATGGGGTTCCCTTTGTAGGTGACCTGCCCTTTCTCTCTAGCTACCTTTAACATTCTTTCATTTTGACCTTGGAAAATCTGACAATTATGTGTTTTGGGGATGATCTTCTTGGGGAGAATCTTGCAGGAGTTCTATTTCCTGATTTTGACTGTTGTTTGTTTGCCTCTCTAGAAGGTTGGGGAAGTTTTCATAGATGATATCCTGAGATATACTTTTCAACTTGTTTGCTTTCTCCCCATCCCTATAGGGATGCCAGTGATTCATAGATTTGGCCTCTTTACATAATCCCATACTTCTCAGAGGTTTTGTTTATTCTTTTTCTTTTTTATTTATTTTTGTCTGACTGCTTTGTTTCAGAGAACCAGTCTTCAAGTTCTCAGATTCATTCCCCAGCTTGGTTTATTCTGCTGTTAATACTTGTGATTGCACTGTGAAATTCTTGTATTGTGTTATTCAGCTCTGTCAGACTTGTTAGGTTCTTTTTTATACTGGCTATTTCATCCTTTAGCTCCTGGAAAGAAGTCTACGGACTATACTCAACCTACACTCCAGTTAAAGGAACATCTACACACAGAGGTGAGAAAGAACGAATACAAAAACTTTGGTAACTCAAATGGTTAGAGTGTCATATGTCTTCCAAATGACTGAATCAGTTCTCCAACAAGAGTTCTTCACCTAGTTGAAATGATAGAAATAGAATTCAGAATATGGATAAGAAGATCATTGAGATTCAGGAGGGAAGCAAACTCCAATCCAAGGAGAAAAAGAATCAAAATAAAGCAATACAGGAGAGGCTTTCAGTTTACCCCGGGTGCTCTGTCCAGGGAGTTGCCAAGTTGCTATGGGCTTGATAGCTCTGGTGGGGGGTGGCTAGAGGCCCAGGCCTGAAAGACCTGGAGACATGGGATATGGGAACAAGCACCCATGTAGCAGTCTGGCCACTTTTCTGTAGGTCTGCTTCGGTATGCTTGGGACCCACTCCAATCCCTAGTCACGTCAGATTTTCCAGTACCTGGAGGTATCACCAGTGAAGGCTGTGAAGCAGCAAAATGGCAACCTGGCCCTCTCTCTGGGAGCTCTGACCCAGAGAGGTATGTGCCTGCTGCTGGCCCAAAGGCACCTGTAGGAGGTGGCTGGAGACCCCAGTTGGGAGATCCTGCCTGGTGAGGAGGAAAAGGATCAGGGACCCGCAGGACCCGCTTAAAAAAGACGTCTGGCCACATTTTGGTAGAGCAGGTATGCTTTGCTGGGCATTTGCTTCAGCCCCTGGTTGCCTAGACACTCCAAAGCCCAATGGCTGGAATGGCTAAGTCACCCAAACAGCAATGACAGTGGCCCACCCCCTCGGTGAGCTCCATTCCCGGGAAGTTACTAATCTCTGTTGGCCAGAGAACACCTCTGGGGGAGAGGTGGCTGGAGGTGCCCCAGATGGGAGGTCCTGCCCAGTGAAAAGGAATGAGATTGGGGACCTGCTTAAAGTAGTAGTCTGGCCATGTTTGGTAGAGCAGTTTTGCTGTGTTGGGGGATCCCTTCTGCCCCTGGTCAGCCCGGATTCTGCAGGCTGGAACAGCTAATGTACCTGAAAAGTAAATATGGAGGCCTGCCTGTTCCCCTGGGAGCTCTTCCTTAGGGAGTTACAATGCTGGTACCAGTGGCTGGCCAGAATTCTAAGCCATGGGTCTTATCTTGTGAGGTAGCATGGACGTGGGGCCTGCAGGCTGTTGCTGCTCAGCCCCCTGGATTCAGCCTCTTTTCTATGGGTATGTACAGGGGTCTAACCTCCCACTTTGCTGGAGCTGCAGCTACTTTTGCTGGAAAGCCCAAGTATCTAAGGCTCCAGTGATCCCACGCATGTCTGAGTGGTTGCTCTGACAAGACTCCATGTAGCTCTGTCAGACTGAAGGCCCTGGTAGACCGGGTTCACAAGGATATCTCCTGTGCCAAGGGTTGCAAACATCTATCAAAAAAGCATGGATTCCTTAGGTGGGGGAGGGTCCACTGTCTCCGTGTTTCTCCCAGATGGGCTTTGTCCTGTCTTGGTTTTCTTTGTTCTCCATGAGTCAAGTTGTTTCCTTGATTACTCCCTTTGTGAATACCGGGATGTTTCAGTTGAAGGTGTTATATTTATTCACCCCTTCCCTTTCTCTCCATGAGAGCTACACACAGTAGCTGCTTCTAGACAGCCATATTGGCCATTTCCCTCCATTATTTTCATCTAGAATCCACCATCTTTAAAAATAGAATCCACCATCTTTAAAAAATGAGTTTTCCCTCAACTGTGCATCATTTTATTTTCAAACTGAGCCTATTTCTAGCACTTAATATTTAATTTCTAGCACTTAATATTTACACAGTTACCATTCATTTTACCTATGGGTCATTATATTTATCTCATGTGTATTTATACCTGCTCTAAAGCTTGGTTTTATGGTCAAATTAATGGGATATGCTTTATAAATAATACTTAGGGAAGATGGTATAGTTAGAGGACCAGGATTCTAGGTCTAGCCACTAACTAGCTATGTGAACTTAGACAAATCATTTAATTTTATTTAATTCAGAAAAATGTATGAAAACAAAGTAGCTCAATCTCACCGCTCACATAACTACTTGTAAATAAATACATGTACAGAGTTTGTTCTTCTTTTTTATCATTTCAGGAAATGAATAACATGAAGTGAAGTCTTCATCTCCATTCCCAACAGTCCCCATTCTACTTCCAGAAAGGTAAACATTGTTCATATTTTGTTATGAATTCATTTTGCTATGAATTCTTCACAAATCAGCATACTAAAAGATGTTTGAGTATTTCCTAATAGATGCAGATCCTACCATAAAACTGTATGCATATAATATTTTTAAAGAAAGAGAAATCATTGTTTTAGAGAACATTTAGGGAGTAAACGTACGTGTGAAAATTTCTTTGAAATGCTTATCTATGACTAGAAGCATTGCTTTCTTCTACTCTATACAGATAGTAAATTCAAAGGCACATTTGGAGACAGGATTGTGAGTTTTCTCAAATAACCTCCTTAAATAGGTAGAGAAAGCACCTCTAGTCTTGGGTTTTTAAAGAAATTTTTAATATTTATTATGTTCAATTTTTTTAAGGCAAATAAAATAAGCTGGGATATGATTTTTATTTATCAAGGTAATTATTTTCCCTAAAGTTTAAAGAAAACTTTAAGGAACAAATAGGTGTAGCTGGAGCAAGTTTATTGAGGTATGGATATACCACACCACTAATTTCATAGTGCAGACAGTCCTCTCAGAATGGTATCAAGAGTTCTTTGAAAGGGCAATACAGTTTCCGAAAGCCCCACAGGAAGACCTGGGTAGTGACAATAGTACCATCTGTTCTGGAAACCTGACTCTGAAATGAATTATACTCCGGGCAAAAAGCATTCTTCTGTATTTGTAGATAGCCTAAAATGTACATCACAGCTGCCTGGGCTAATTTTATAGGGCTCATTGAGGCTGCTACATTTGCTATTCACAATGGCAAGATGAGCTCAATATTTGAACAAAAAAAGTTAAATTTACCAACTGTAGGATTTACATTCTCAGAACAAAAAAATAAATGAAACCTTTAAGGAAGGGAGCTTAGAAAGTGCAACCATAAAGAAATAGTCATGAGTCATTTCTTCAGTTAAACCAGCATCAGTACTCAAGTATGATTACTATATTAGAAAAATCATCTTTAAACACAAAGAAAACTTCTGCTTGTGTATATTAGTGATCGCCAATGAAAAGGTTCTACCAAAGGGCCAGTGCACCCAGGTGTTCATGTACATACAACAGCATATCATGATGGACACTAGAAGCCTCGCCCTATAGTCTGTGCTCTTAGGTTCCACCTCTGACCCTCACTTGCTGGGCTTTTCTTGGGCAAATCTTTAGCCTCTCTCTCCCTAAACTGCATCATCGGAAAAAGAGAGATGACAATAGTATTTGGCTCACTGAGTTGTTATGAAAAAATCCTTTTCTGGTACATGGTAAGTGCATGTAACGCTGTTCTTTTTCTTATTCAATGGGTATATACCAAGGGAAAGGTTTAAATAAAAACATTAAGTTAAAATAATTTATTCAAAAGCCATGCCACTGTTAAATTAATACAGTCAAAACTACAAATAAAAAAAGTACATGCAAAATATTTAAAAATATTGTATAAAGGCTTTTATGTGTAAGCTTAAAAACCCTTCATTTATGAATCAATTTGTGCATAAGAATTGTATACATGCAGAGACTTGGGCCAGAATGGATATTGTTGGATTAATTTCAAAAATACGTTTTACAGCTTTTCCAAAACTCTTTAATGAAAAGTCAGCAAGAAGATAATGAGAAAGGACCAAACAGATGTTGGTTTCTGCTGAAATTTGCCAAACTTTTACAGCATCATTATGATAGCTTTCCATTTAGGTCACCAAAGTTTAAAAGTAAGTGGGACATTTGGATCTAGAAGAGAGCAGTGATGATTAAAGAGTTGGAAACCCAGGCTTAAGAGGAAGGGACCATGGAAATGATGTTGGTTGGCCAAAAGAGGAGAAGGCTGTGGGTGCCTTAATTACAATCTCAGTATCTATAATACACCATGTAAATGAACAGATGTTGTTCCGCAATGAAAATAGAACAAGATGGGAGCACTGTAGCTCTGATTTGAGAACCATCTTTGTCTATAAAGAATTGTTGAATAACTAAACCTCTGTTCACCCAACCAATATCTATTCTGTGTACCATATTAAGTGCTAACGATTGATCATTCACATATTTAGACATATTGGGTGGAATATGCTCTATAATTGTATTGCAGGAGACTTGGTGACCTATACGCATTAGAGCATGGGAAAGACAGGAAACTAGGCAGGGGCAGTGATGCATTTTGGATTCCCACTTCTGTTTCACAAGGATGCATGCGTATCCTGAGACCACCACAAAAGATAGCTAGGTGGGAGTCTGCTTGTTGATACGTCAACCAAAAGGACTACCCTGGGGGCAAGTAGAGTGCTTCTTCCAGCTCAGGGAATTATGCAGTGAGCAGGCTTTCCTTGCAGGACCACCTAGCTCCCCAAGGGACGACATTCTCCTTTAAAGCCACCAATAACCAGTTTTGGATTACCCTGAAAGACATATATCGATCTATCATCTATCTATATGTATATATTTAAATGGTCTTTTCTGTAAATAACACTTCACTTCTGATACCAAATATGTAGGGTTTATTTCCCATACCAACCAATTCTCCAGTTCCTAGCAGACACCAACTGGGTGTCCTAAAATGCAATTAAATTCTAACACTATATCTATCTATCTATCTATCTATCTATCTATCTATCTATCTATCTATCATCTATCAGAAATTAGATCCCACAAGATTGTCCACACTTCACATGCCAATAGCAAGTCTCAGCCTCCTGTACTTCTGACTGACCAGCTATACACTGGGAGTTTCCATAACTCTCATCTCAGTTTCAGTAATTTGCTAGAATAGCTTACAGAACTCAAACATTTACTCAATTTACCAGTCTATTAAAAATAGTATTTTGTTGAGAATGTTTGCCTCTGTGTTCATCAGGGATATTGGTCTGTAGTTTTCATTTTTTATGTCCTTTCCTGGTTTTTGGTATTAGGGTAAGACTGGCTTCATAGAATGATTTAGGGAGGATTCCCTCTTTATCTTTTGGAAGTTGGTACCAATTCTTCTTTGAATGTCTGGTAGAATTTAGTGTAAATCTGTCTTTTTTGGTTGGCAATTTTTAAATTACCATTTCAATCTTGCTGCTTGCTTGTTATTGGTCTGTTCAGAGTTTCTATTTCTTTCTGGTTTAATCTAGGAGAGTTGTATATTTCTAGGAATTTAACCATCTCCTCTAGGTGTTCACAGCAGCCTTGAATGATCTTTTGTATTTCTTGGTATCAGTGATAATGTCTCCCATTTCTAATTGAGCTTATTTGGAACTTCGTTCTTTTCTTGATTAATCTCACTAATGGTCTATCAATTTTATCTTCAAAGAACAAGCTTTTTCATTCATTTAGTTCTGTTCTGATCTTTGTTATTTCTTCTGCTGAGTTTGGGTTTGTTCTTGTTTCTTTAGTTCCTTGAGGTATGTGACCTTAGATTGTCTGTGCATAAAGGGCATCCAAATTAGTAAAGAGGAAGCCAAACTAGCACTGTTTGCTGATGATATGATCATATATGTAGAAAACCCTAAAGACCGCTCCAAAAAGCTCCTAGAACTGATAAATGAATTTAGGAAAGTTTCCGGATACAAAATCAATGTACACAATCAGTAGCAATGCTATACACCAACAATGACCAAGCTGAGAATCAGATCAAGAACTCAACTCCTTTTATAACAGCTGCAAAACAAATAAAATACTTAAGAATACACCTAAGCAAGGAGGTGAAGGACCTCTATAAGGAAAACTACAAAACACTGCTGGAAGAAATCATAGATGACACAAACAAGTGGAAACATATCCCGTGCTCATGGATGGGTAGAATCAATATTGTGAAAGTGACCATACTGCCAAAAGCAATCTACAAATTTAATGCAGTTCCCATCAAAAAACCACCATCATTCTTCACAGAACTAGAAAAAAAATGCTAAAATTCATGTGTAACCAAAAAAGAGCCCATATAGCCAAAGAAAGACTAAGCAAAAAGAGCAAATCTGAAGGTATCACATTACCTGACTTTAAACTATACCTGACTTTATACTTTAAGGCTATAGTCACCAAAACAACATGGTACTCATAAAAAATAGGCACATAGACCAATGGAACAGAATAGAGAACTCAGAAATAAAGCCAAATGCTTACAGCCAACTGATCTTTGACAAAGCAACACAAAAACAAAGTGGAGAAGGCATACTGTATTCAACAAATGGTGCTGATATAATTGGCAAGACACAGGTGGAAAAATGAAACTGGATCCTCATCTCTCACCTTATACAAAACTCAATTCAAGATAGATCAAAGACTTAAAATCTAAGACCTGAAACCATAAAGATTCTAGAACATGGAAAAAACCCTTCTAGACATTGTCTTAGGCAAAGACTTCATGAACAAGAACCCAAAAACAAAGATAAATAGGTGAGACTTAAAATTAAAAGCTTCTGTGTGGCAAAATAATAATAATCAGCAGAGTTAACAGACAACCCACAGAGTGGGAAAAAATCTGCACAAACTATACATCTAACAAAGGACTAATATCCAGAATCTACATGAAATTCAAATCAGCAAGAAAAAAAAAATCCCATCAAAAATTGGGCTAAGGACCTGAATAGACAATTCTCAAAAGAAGATGTACAGATGACCAATAAATATATGGAAAAACGTTCAACATCACTGATTAATTATCAGGGAGATGCAAATCAAAACCACAATGTGATACCACCTTATTCCTTCAAGAATGGACATAATCAAACAATGATAGATGTTGACATGGATGTGGTAAAAGGGAGCACTTTTACACTGTTGTTGAGAATGTAAACTAGTACAACCATTACGGAAAACAGCGTGGAAATTCCTTAAAGAACTATAAGTAGATCTACCATTTGATTCAGCAATCCCACTCCTGGGTATCTATCTGCCTAGAGGAAAAGAAGTCATTATTTTATTATTATGTGTATACAAGTATCTTTTAAAAGATACTTGTATACATATGTTTATAGCAGCACGATTTGCAATTGCAAAAACATGGAACCACCCCAAATGTCTATCAATCAACAAGTGGATACAGAAAATATGTAAATATATATGATGAAATACTAATCAGCCATAAAAGGAACTAATTGTAAGGTGGATCTATGTCACAGTTCAAATTCAGTGTTCAGTGACTTATTGCCTAAATGTACAATGATCTATATAATCTCCTCTTAAATGAGGCCAGAAGAGTGAGCTGGTAAAAAGAGGGCTAAGATCCTCCAAGAACTGAGTTCATGTTCCAGCTCTGTCACTTACTATTTGATTATCAATGGCAATTTATGTAATCTGTTTTAAATCATGGACACTGAGGGAATAAGTGTTGGGCACCAATAGCATCTACTATAGAAGTTACTCAATATCTTCCCTGAAAGCCTTTGAACATAGCTAGGCCTCTAAATAGTCTGCTTAAACTCCAGTTCTTTTGGAAAATGGCAGAGAAAATGATTATCAGATTTTAAGTCTATCAAAATTCCATTCAGCATTGAATACATATAAAGTATAAGGTGAGTTACGAATATATGCAAAAATTTATATTCAAAATATAAGACAGAAAATGTTCATTTTTATAATTTACTCTTATAAATCAGCCTCAATAAGGTAGCTGCGGTTCTCTTCCTGTCTCAAATATTGAGCCCAAAATTTTCCTAGCTTTGTGACAGTATTAGGTTCACACCAACTCTTTTGGATGCCTTCCTCTCAAAATCAAATTCAATATAGAGGGACAGAGACTGAGAAGCCTAGGATAAGCCAGAAAGTTTGTGATTGGTACATACTTGCCTGGGGCCCAAGTCACCAGAAGTCAAAGTTTCCTCAGGAAAGAATGTATTGTCAAATGGCCATCTTCCAGTCAATGGGGCCTGTTAAGTCAAAAACACATCAGTATTATAAATCACCGTACACACTGACTCATTTAGTCTCAAGACAGGCAGGATCTAAATTATTATATCCCTTTTACTGGTATGGAAAATGTGATTTAAAACAGATTATATAAATTGCCCATTGATAATCAAATAGTAAGTGACAGAGCTGGAACACAAACTCAGTTCTTGGAGGATCTTAGCCCTCTTTTTACCAGCTCACTCTTCTTTTCTTCTGGCCTCCTTTAGGAAACTAGATAGATTATTGTACATTTAGGCAATAAGTCATTGAACACTGAATTTGAACTCTGACATAGATCTACCTTAAAATTAAGCTAAGGCAAAATTGCAAAGTACCCACTTTTTATTAGAAAAATGATTTGATTGTAATTTCTTTTGTTTTCTAAACCTGAGTGTTCACCTTTCTTTTCTCCTGTATCCCTATGGCCCTCAATCAAATAACACTGGAGTAACATTTGCTAAGTGTTTTGTTATCTGTTGCTGCATAACAAATTACCCCCAAACTGAGAAGCTTAAAATCATCATAATTATCTCACAGTTACTCTGGGTTAAGATGCCAGGGATAGTTTGACTGGGTGGTTCTGATTGATTCAGAGTAGGTATATCTCTTGAGGTTGCAGTTAAGTTTTTGGCCAGGGCAACAGTCACATGGGGCTAGAGGACTCACTTTCAGGATCACGCAAGCTGTTGTTGGCAAACCTGTTTCTTGCTGGCCCATGTCTGTCCATCTCCATTCCTTGCCATGTGCTGCTTGAGTGTTCTCACGACATGGCAGGTGGCTTGCCCTGAGCAAGAAATCTGAGAAAGAGAGGTCAAGGTGTTAGTAGCTAGTGTTCTTTTACAACCTCATCTCAGAAGTAACATACCATCACTCTTGCCACATTATTTGATCCCACAGACTAATGCTGGTGTGATATAGGAGGTGACTTCACAATGGTGTGAATTCTAGGAGGTGGGGATCATTGGGAGTGCCTTGGAGGCTGGCTATCACACTAAGAAGCATACAAATGTAGGGGCATTTTATTCCCTCTGTTGCTCCTCAGAGGCAGAACAGGGGATATGGAAAGGGGATGTTTTTTCCATGTGTATCAGTACACAATTCAATATACCTATTATGTCATCTTTATTAGACTGAGCTCAAAACAGATACTAACATAGAATTGATAAGACATTAAGATCCCATCTCTATACTCAAAGAGCTCAATCTAAAAGACCAAATATACCAAAATATATAAATCAAGAGAAGTTCAGTAAGAGCTCAAAAAAGTATAAGGGGGTTCATATAATGATGGTAAGCTGCTGTACACTTGGGGAAGAACAAGACACAATACCTAGGAGAAGTGGCATTTGAAATGAGTAGAATTTCAGAGTAAAGATCAGGGCAAAGAGAAATCAAGAGAAAGGAGATAAAGGACTCTGAGGAGTGAAACTCACCAAGAATCTTTGAATCAGAAATTCTGGTAACCATGGCTTCACAACTATGGAAGTCCAGCAGGGAAAACAAGTTGCATGTAGTTTGATATAAAAGTAGCTATTTGTAAAGCCTCTGATAGGAGCATACCCAAAAAGAAGGAAGAAAAAGATGTTAGATAGACTCAGCTCCCTGCTGAGTTTCTCCAGTGGCTTCCCATTGTCTGCAATAAGTTAACGCATACTCCCTAGCATTAAGACCTTCAGTCTGGCCTGAACCTTGGGAGCCTTATTCCTAACCACCATCCTGCCTCCAGGCCCCCAATGAGGCCCCAGCCTAATCGGGGGAACCCACTGATTAAGTGGTTCAGCGTAGCTTCTTTCTGTTGTCCGTAAGTGTCGGCTGGCTGAGAAATAAAGTGAAAGAGTACAAAGAGAGGAATTTTACAGCTGGGCCTCCAGGGGTGGCATCACATATCAGTAGGACCATGATGCCCACCTGAGCTGTAAAACCAGCAAGTTTTTATTAAGGATTTCAAAAGGGGAGGGGGTGTAAGAACAAGGAGTAGGTCACAAAGATCACATGCTTCAAAGGGCAAAAAGGAGAACAAAGATCACATGCTTCTGAGGAAACAGGACAAGGGCAAACCAGAAACTGATAAGGGTCCAACAAAGATCACAAGGCAAAGGGCAAAAGCAGAATTACTGATAAGGGCCTATGTTCAGCAGTGCACGTATTGTCTTGATAAACATCTTAAACAACAGAAAACAGGGTTTGAGAGCAGAAAACCAGTCGGACTTAAAATCAGGGTGGGGGTTTTTCCCCACCCTAATAAGCCTGAGGGTAGTGCAGGAGACCAGGGCATATTTCAATCCTTATCTCAACTGCATAAGACAGACACTCCCAGAGCAGCCATTTATAGACCTCCCCCCAGGAATGCATTCCTTCCCCAGGGTACTAATTATTAATATTCCTTGCTAGGAAAAGAATTTAGCAATATCTTCTCTACTTGCATGTCCGTTTATAGGCTCTCTGCAAGACAAAAAATATGACTCTATTTTGCCCAACCCTGCAGGCAGTCAGACCCTATGGTTGTCTTCCCTTCTTCCCTTAAAATCGCTGTTACTCTGTTCTTTTTCAAGGTGCACTGATTTTATATTGTTCAAACACACGTTTTACAATCAATTTGTACAGTTAACACAAATATCATAGTGGTCCTGAGGCGACGTACATCCTCAGCTTACGAAGATAACAGGATTAAGAGATTAAAGTAAGACAAGCATCAGAAATTATAAGAGTATTATTTGGAAACTGATAAGTGTCCATGAAATCTTCACAATTTATGTTCCTCTGCTGCGGCTCCAGCCAGTCTCTCCTTTCAGGGTCCCTGACTTCCCACAACACAGCCTCCCCATTTCCTTATCATCCCAGGACATGCCAGGCTGGGTCCCAGCTAGAAAGGCACACTTTTTTACCCATTCTATTTATTCTGCATGGAATAGCCTGCACATCTCTTCTTCACACCGCTTCCTCCTTACCTTTCCACATTCAAAGGTCAGTTGACCTAGAAAGATTTTTCTGACTCTCTTCTGGGCCCATCCTCATCCCAGCTGTAACATCATCACTATAAATGCATTGACATCTGGCATGGCATATACTCTACGTAGTTGATTCTAAAAGGAATATTCAAATCCTATAACTGAAGGCATGATATAGTTTGACATCTTTTTTTCCTTGGAAAGGAAAGTAAGAGATAAGTTAATCATGCCTTAAACTTGATGGAATTTACTCATTTGCATATTTACTCCTTCCTTGAGACCAAAAACACCTTCTGGTATGAAATCATTTATTTTATATCCCCATTGCCTATCACATTGCCCTGTATAATAAGCTCCCCATGAATGCAGGAGGCTGATCCTTAAATAGCTAAAGGAAACATCACTTCTTTCCACCTAGTTCCAGGATGGGTGACACTTCTTTCTACCTAGTTCCAGGAAGGGTGACCCTGATTACTCATGTCATTTCATTTAAAAGGGTCAGCATAAGGTGAATGAAAATTGTATGATATGTTGACTTTGTTATATCATTTGACCCAAAAACTATTACCTCCTTCCTTTCATGTCATACATCTATCTCCAAATCTTCCTGGAATTAATCTCAAGTTTTCAACGATGGACTTAGAACTCTAAATATATACAGTTGATAAAATGCCTAATCAATGAAGTCAGGCCTGAAGTCTAAGCTTTAATATTTATTAGCATGTGACCTTTGTTGGTTAACCATTCTGAACCTTAGTTTTATCTTCTGTAAAATGAGGGTAGCACAACTCACCTGTCAGGGTAGTTGTGATACAGCTGCAATGACTGGAGGAGCACCAGGGTCCTTGGTCTCACACTGATTTAGATAAAACAACACGGAAACACATGGAGTGGTTTTAAGGAGCAGGAAGTTTAACAAGCAAGCGAGAAAGCAGCAGCTCCCCCATACAGAGACAGAGGGAGTGGGGCTCCAAGAGAGAAACCCTGTGTGCAACAGAAAACTGGTCAGTTATATCGGAGCCTGGAGGAAGTGGTGTCTGATTTGCATGGGGCCCAGGGGATTGGTTTGACCAGGTGCATCATTCACGTAGCCCACGGAAAAACCTAGTCCTCCCACCTTAGTCTTTTAATATGTAAATGTGGGCTGCCATGATGTCCTGAACATGTTATCTGGAGGTGGCCATGACACTGGGCACACCTTGCGACAAGAGGAAGGTGGGAATTGCCATATTGGGTGGACCCAGTTTCTAATGGCCTGCATTTGCATATCAAAGCTTGCTGGTCTGGACCTTCAAGCCGCCTTTCTGTTAGGAAAGAAATGGTTTGGGGGTTGCTTCTTCTTTCAGGAAAATTACCACCGAGAACCTTTACCCTTTCTAGCTGCCTAAAAATTATTTCTTAATAATTCCTGTATTAGTTGTAAAGATTAACTCTGTTAACAAATAGAAAACATCTAAGATGGGGCCTGGGTATAGTAAGATATTCAGTTAATTTTAGACCATTGCCTGGCACATAACAGAATGAACAACAAAAATAATGAGAAGAGTCTACAGGGTTAGGTGAGCTATGTGGGCTTAGAAATCCATTCCAACATCATATTAATTAGGCACTGAGGTAATTGCCCAAGTTAATGATGTCAAAATGCAATGGACAACAATCCTTGTGGAGGATTTATTCTGCTTGAGTTTCTCTTTCTCTCCATGTATGAGTAATTTGAAGTTTGAATCTAGTTTTACCTACTGTTTTCCTATTGACCACAACATTTTTACCACGAAAACATGGAATTTATAACAATTTGACCATATATTTTTCCTCATATCATTTTGGGGACCAGACGGTTGCTTTGCTTCCAGGCATTGTAATTTGACACGTACTCTACAACAATCTTTAGCCCCCACTAGCTCTTAGTGAGACTATTTCCTCTAAACCTTTCCCATAGGTTTCACAACTTTCTTTTGAACGTTCTCCAAAAACTAAATCCTTACTTTGCTTAACCATATTTCCCTTTCTCTTCTATTGTGCATTTCTCTATGTTGAGAAGTCTTTGAGAAAGCAGGGAGTCCCTCTGCCAACTGATGAAATACTAGGATAGGCATGGGTGATGAAGGCCTTCTACAGGTCATTTAGAACCATGGGAGCAGGGCAGTAGGTAGAGCAGAGAAGAAAGGAATTAAGAAATGGATAAGAAATGTCAGAAAATTAGGGGGAAAGAAGAGCAACAATTCTGATTTGTTGCCATGCAAAGACGGAGAAATGAAGATTGGAGGGGATGTTTTAGCTGGCTTCCATATCAAGAGGATGAAGTGAAGGGATAAAGGTACAGTTTACACAAAGAAGTTTAAAAGCCAGATGCAAAATCCCAAATCTTCATCATATACTGATAAGCCTTACCACACTAGTTGGAAAGGAGGTTCTAGACATCAACATGAGAAGAGGTGGAAAACCCCTTTGATCTTTCATAATGTAGAAACAGAATCCCAGAACAATAAAATAGACAACTAATCCTACTATTTTCTGATCTTTTGGCTCTTCTGAATCATTTTATAAACTTAGCTACTCTGTGGGGGCCTAATCCTTGTCCCAATAGTCCACGTGGTTGAATGGCTGCCTGATCCAAATGCTTTGATCACACCACAGTCTTGGAGTCTTTTCTACCCTTTTTATAGGCACAACTTTCAGAAATACTTTCTTCAAAAGCCCTGTGCTTTGATAAACAGGTTTAAGTGCTATAATCACCAGGCATTTGAATGCAGATTAATTCATAAACCCAGATAATAGATCTTGTTCTGTCATGTTGTTTTTAGCCAAAAGTTGAAAGCTTTGAAGAATGTGGAGAAACTATGAAATTTTAATAGCCTTGGGGCACAGAAACTTAACACAAAGAAAGAATCGTCATTCATTCAAAGAGTATTCATGGCCTTGGTGGAAAGATTGATGACAAATTCTGTGATTAATTACAGTTGTTGAAGAAAGCTAGAAGAAAAAAGGCACCAAGAGTTCTTGAGTTAATCAAAGACAGCAATTTAAATAAATGGTCCTAAAGTCCACAGTAAGTATTTGGTCAAATGAACCACATTATTACTTTGAATTGTAAGATTTTACCTTCATCCTGAAAAATAAAAATAAAAAATAAATGCCTGGCTGAACATTATTGATTTGGTAGGGAAAGTACCAGTTATTTTCCTACATAAAAGGGACTCATAAAATCTGAGGGTTGTGATATTTAGGTTTTCTTGCCTGAGGGAAGGTCATTTCACAGTAACCTCCTGAAAAAATGACTATATATTATGATTAGTAACTTATCCATAAAAAGGATAATGATACGGTTTTGCTGAGTGTCCCCACATCCAAATCGCATCTTGTAGCTCCCATAATTCCCGCATGTTATGGGAGTGAGCCAGTGGGAGATAATTGAATCATGGGGGCGGGTCTTTACCTTGCTATTCTCCTGATAGTGAATAAGTCTCACGAGATCTGATGGTTTTAAAAATGGGAGTCTCCTTGCACAAGCTCGCTCTCTCTTTGCCTGCTGCCGTCCACATAAGATGTGACTTGCTCCTCCTTGCCTTCTGCCATGATCGTGAGGCCTCCCTGGCCATGTGGAACTGTAAGGCCAAGAAATCTCTTTCTTTTGTAAATTGCCCAGTCTCAGGTATGTCTTTATTAGTAGCATGAAAACAGACTAATACACATAATATAACAAGAACAAGAATGAAATAATTGACATGAAAGACTCACCTGAACAATTACACCAAAAGAGCATCTTCTACTTTCTCTAATCTAGACAAAGCCCGTCCACAATAGGCCAGTTCTATCAGAGACAAGGCTGATGGGAAGGTTCAGAAATAATTGCAACTTTTCCTCCTCACATTTCTATGTAATCTTTTGGAGAATAGAAAAATAAATTCTTTAATACAAGGCAGGGTTTCTCAAGCCCTAGACCAGTACCTGTCCATGGCCTGTTAGGAACAGGGTCACATAGCAGAAGGTGAGTGGCAGGCAATCCAGCATTGCTGCCCAAGCTCCGCCTATTGTCAGATCAGCAGCAGCATCAGATTCTCGTAAGAGCACGAACCCTATCGTGAACTCTGCATTCAAGTTATCTAGGTTGCACACTCCTTATGAGAATCTAATGCCATCCCCCACCCACCCTGGTCCTTGGAAAAATTATCTGCCATGAAACCGGTCCCTGGTGCCAAAAAGGTTGGGAACTGCTGGTATAAGGTTTCAATAGGTAACTTGCATTCAATAGCTTGTGGTTATAGCTTCCTGTTTGGCAGAGGAAAAGGATATCTCTATATATAGATATATATATCACAGATCTTAAAACTTTAAATATCAACTGTATAGAATTTGACTACTGAGCTTGAGTTTGCCACCATTCTTAAAATCATCAGCTCTACTTCCATGCTGTTTTTTACATTTATATATTATAACTTCATCTTTAATAAAATATATATATTAGCTATTTTTCAATGTGGATTTTATGTGGTAAGTGTTCAGATCTAAGAATGTTATGTTTCCCAAGTAGCCTGTTTTTCCTGAGTGAAAATTTATGAATCCTACTTATGTTAATTAAAATTATATTTTAACCTTACTAGATCTGTGCTATGACTAGAAAATAGTTGTTAACATAAAATTCCTCCCAAAGTAAATGGATAGTTTAAAAAAATACTCCAGTAAAGTACTAAGTCATGAAAACTATATTTTCTTGACACTTTTTTCTAAGATGCATAACATGCTTTAATCTTTTATAAAATATAAACATTCCTTCATAATATATGAAAGAATTAAAACAGTGCATTTTATACACTTGAAACCAAAAGTTCCCAACCTTCCTGCTCTTTAAAGAATGGAAATTAGACTGCTATGTTTTTCTTACTTTTTTAGCAACATAACATGATTTGGATATTAAGTCTCATTTTGGATAATCAAAATACGTAAGTGTGTGTGTGTATGTGTGTGTGTGTATAAATATATATATAAAATAAAAGTTACAAAATATGTATGTGTGTATGTATATATTAAGCTTGTGAAGTCCTAAAAGCCTGGCAGAGTGGGAGAGACATGTAGCTCCAGTCCCAGTAAAACAAACCACATGGCTAATTAAATATGTGTTCTATTGATCTCTCCACTAACTGCTGAAAAATATATACACGTTTTCAGTTAGTCAGCTAATAGTCTGGCATTCTGCATGCTACATCTTTTTCATCTATTGTTGTGATTAACTCTATGATTTTAAGCTTTTATTTGTAGATTTGCACTTTACAGACTTCTAAGTCCTTGAAGCAAGCAAATAAAAAAATGTAGCTCAATGAGAACACTGCAAGTTATAAAAGTGGTCCAAGGAGTTTCACTATTTTTTCCTTACAATGTCAGAACAGGATGAAAAGCAAATTTGAGTCTATGTTTCTTTCCCTGGAAGAACTATATATATAGTTGACAGGGACCCCCTCTCTTTTCACCCTTGCTGACTTACCATACTGTCCAACCAAGACTTGCTCTCCTTCCCAATCACTTCTTCATGAACCTCTCCCGGAAAAAGTAGAGGTGAAATGTAGATATTCAAATTTTCCCACCATTTAAGAAATCACAACTCTTCCTAAGAGAAGGAAGGAAACATGAAAAATGGACAAAAGGCTGATCTAGATGTGCTTAATTTAGCAGTCATAGAATGGGAACTCCGTATTTGTATATTTTGTATAGTTATGAATATTACGTAGTATAGGATGAAAATTCAATAAATAAATATATTAGCCAGTTCACTTATTATCAACTAAATATTGAATCTGAACCATGGTGAATTGATTTAGGACAAATACAGAAATAAAATAAGGATATTTAAGCCAAACTTCATTCAACTCTGTTGTTTAGTACAGAAATACTATGATTTGATGAAACAAGTTGCTTTCAAATATAGTTTTACATGATGTGAAAGGTATATGAATAAAATATAAACCCTGGGTTTATTATTTTTGAATTATGAATGCTAAATAATAATTTTATCTTTTTACTTTTTAAGTAATAATAATTTTATTAAAAGGCCTGGTTTGGCTGTAGGCAAAGAATTGATTACTTGGAGCAAAAAAAAAAAAAAAAAAGTGATGTGTTGGCTCTCATCACTTTCCTATAACTCATGAATATTAACATTTTCCAGAAGATTACTGCCCTTGGTTATGTGGGCTCTTCCTTTTCAAATCTATTGTTTTATGTATTATTTTTCTTTTAATTAAAAGAAGGCAATCAAGACTGTTTAATTTAAAAAAAAATTCTTGCCAAGTTTCTTGACCCCATTGTATACATGCAAGCTTAAGTTAGAACAAAGACATGACATTATTGTATGGAGTCTAATAAGAGCTTCTATTGTGTCTTCAATTCTCTTCCTAAATGACATTCTCATTTACTTATATTTGTCCCTATCTTCAGAGGTTGCTCACACTGAAAATCAGTTTCTTTTCCCCTGGTGCAAAGAACGGTAGTTTCTCCAAAACTGAAGCTGGAAATTATCTTAAATATCAGGTCCTCCAGAAAAGGGACGTGAAGCCCCCTTTGTAATTTCTGCATTAGCGTGCTCTCCTGGCAAGCAGGAAACTCCATCAGAGAAGTCAGCCAAGAACGTCTTTAAATGGAAATTGTGCAAACGAGGAGCAAATGCATTAAAAAGTTGCTGATGGGCATGAAATGCTTTGATGTGAAGACGGAAAACTCCAAGCAGGAAGGATTTTAACATTTTGAATCTGATTGACTCTGTGGTTTCTCAGCACAGTTATTCCATGGGCTAAAATAAATGCAGAAATGGTATTTTGAGACCACAGCTGCAGAGGGGATCATGGTGAATTTCAATGAAAATCCATTTGCATCTTGAGGTTCAGATCTTAAAAAGCAAAGGACATGAGAGAAGTAATATTGTTGCTTGAAATTTCATTGCTTATATCTAAAAGAAACTCCTATTCTTAGGAGAAATGTTGAATCTTTGCAACGTGGTAGATGCTCCCACAAAACTTTCTCCCGAAATAGGAGATAAATGTTGGAAAGAGGCAATTTATTGAGTATGCTGATAGAGGTGGAGTTCAGAGACAGGCAAGCATACACAAGAGTCATGATGTTTTACATTATTATCTTTACAAATGAGTTTCTTACAGTGGTCAATGACAAACCAATTTCATTCAAAGCTTGCTTCAATAGGCAATGGTTTGGTGCCAATATGTTAGCTATTTACTTTGACCACTGTATGCATTAAAAAGAGTAAAAATTAAGAATACTCAAGCAGATCCTCCAACTTAGATAGCATTTTCCACAAAAAGTGATGGAGGGATAGACTGAAATTAAATGGGACCAGGTATGTGATTAGATCTCAGAAATGTTTGCACAATAATGCAGATACTCATTTTAAACAGAGTCATAAGGATTGGAACTAATAAAAATAATAGAATAAAATACTGATCAAGAATGTGTCCTCCTGAGTATCTGGGTTTTGAATTCTGGCTCCACAGAACTTGTCAGATATATGACATTAAACAAGATACTTCAGCATTCTGTGCCTTCATTTTCTCAGCTGTAAATGGAGATTTTACTAGAACTCCATAAGATTATCATGAGAATTGTATTAATATATGTAAAGCTTTAGACATAGTATATGGCACCTAGTAAGCACTCAATTAAATGTTAGTTACCATTAGTAGCAGTGGAGAATTAAAAAACAAAAACTGCAAACTGTAAGTTAGGCATCTGGCTCTGCAAACTAGTTAAATTCCCCAGACCTTATTCTGGCCATCTGTAAAATGAAAGGGTTGGGCTAGATCATCTCTAAATTTTCTTCCAACTTAAAAAACATTGTTCAAAAACACGTTTTAGGAGTACACAAAGTGTTTCAGCAGAAGGCGATGTTTTAGAATATTTTTAAAGGCACTTAATCGCTTTCACAAAAATGTGTTTCATGGCTTGCACTTCCTCCTCAATCAACTCCTGTTGGGACTTCACTTGCTTCTATTCCACTGAAGTGGCTCCTGTCAGTGTCACAGGATTTCTATGTTGTCAAGTCCAATGGTCACTTCTTTAACCTCTTAGTACACCCAGTAGCACTTGACACATCCGAATCTGATTTTGTCCTTCTTTCTCCAGTCACCAGTGTTTCTTTTTTTTTTTTTTTTTTTTTTTTTTGAGAGTCTCTCTTTGTCTTCTAGGCTGGAGTGCAGTGGCACAATCTCGGCTTACTGCACCCTCCACCTCCCAGATTTAAGCGATTCTTGTGCCTCAGCTGGGCACCACCACACCAGGCTAATTTTTGTATTTTTAGTAGAGATGGGGTTTCTCCATGTTGGCCAGTCTGGTCTTGAACTCCTGACCTCAGGTGATCCACCTGCCTCAGCCTCCCAAAGTGCTAGGATTACAGGCTTGAGCCACCTCACATGGCTGAGATTGTCTTTTTAATAAATATTTTATTTTACTCCTCTACTTAAAATCCTGAAATGGCTTTCTATGACATTTGTTATCTAGACATGTTTGATCTTATTTTCTACCATCTCTTCTTCTTCTTCGCAGTCCCTTCAGCCACACTGGCCTTCTTTCTGAACTTCAAACACCCCAAGCTTATTCCTTGGATTGGTTGGTACCTTTGCTTAGAATTTTCACCTTAAATCGTGGCTGGCTGCTTCTTGGCATTGTTTCAGTATGTATGTCTCCTCCTCAGAGAGGCCTCCCTGATTAAATAGTACCCACTTCACTTAGTCTACCTTGCCCTGTTTCGTATTCATAATGAAATGATCTTATTTTTACCATGTCTATTTCCCTCAAAGAAAGTAAGCCCCATGAGAACAGGGATATTATCTGGCTCAATGCCAAGCGAACATCCTCAATAAAGTTATTGAATGAAAAGATAAAGAAGCCAGTTCCCCTTGCATCATGTTCAAAGTGTTCTCTGCCTTCCCTAAATTTTAATCACCCTTATTGTCAATTCCACTTATTTGATATCACACATCATCCTGTATTATTATGAATTTTTTCCTACACGTATGTCTTTTTTCTCCAATCATATGATACTTGTGGGATGAGACTATGAGACATTTCAGGTGTCTCACAAGTGATGGGCCCTTGTTCACAATTATTCACTAAATGTATGTTAAAATATTTAAAGAGAGACAAATTGACTAGTAATTTACAAAAACCTAAATTACTCATGGCTGGTCAAAAGGAAGAAAACAAAAAAGTGCTTAAATGTTTCAATAAAAACATGTCCATCCAATGGTTTACATTTTCCTAGGCAGTGGGAAAAGAATGAGAGTTGGACTTCAGTTTTTAAGTGGGCAACCCAAATTGTTTTGGTTCTTTAAAAAATTGATTTGTTACTTATGTTAGGAACAATCTCTCTCTAGTCTAAATACAGATCTAAGGAAATGCAATCTAAAGAAAATCTAGTCTTGGTTGAATATATTTTACTTTACATTTTACATATCTTATTACAGTGAGTACTCACAGGCAAAAGTTCCATTGTATACATTGAAATCATCTATCATTTGTCTCTTCTGGACTTGACACTCTGCCATGACTCCCCACCATTGTACTTACTGGTTCAAACTCCTTAGCAGGTCCTACCAGACTGTCCAGGATTAAGTCTTTATTTACACCTTAGTCTTACCTCTTATTCTGTCTCCCCTCAAGATCCTCTTTTGTCCAATCCCCAACAGACACACATTCAGCTCTAGACACAACAAAAAATGCAGGCCCCCTAATGAACTCTACCACTATCCCCTCTACACTGTTTTCTCTTAGTGACGCATCCTGATCTCTTACCCATCCACCTAGTTAGCCTGGTTAACTCTCCTCTATTAGGTTTTTGCCAAACTGCAATTACTTTTGCACAAACCTAATAGATCATCTTCTCTAGCAGGCCTTCCCTACCCCTGCCTACCTTCTTGCCCAGATTGAATCAGACTCCATCTATGGATTCTCATAGTACCTGTGCTTACCCACCATAGAGCACATATGGCATGACTGAAAGTTCCTTACCCAAGATCAAATAAATGAATAGCCCAATTCATTTTTTAATACTATGCTATAATATGAAGGTTTATGCTCCCCCCTCAAATTCATATCCTGACATTCTGACACCCAGGGTGATACTATTAGGAGACAAGGACTTCTAGTGCTCTGTTGTTCCCGATCTTAGAAGGAAAGCATTGGTTTTTTACCATTAAGTATAATATTAAGTATAGATTTTTAGTACATGCTGTTTATCAATTTTAGAAAGTTCCTTTCCATTCCTATTTTTCTTAAAGTTTTAATCATGATGGGTATAAAATTTTGTCAAATGCTTTTTCTGCATTGATTAGTACAGTTATATGATTTTTCTCTTTTAGCCTATTAATATGGCCAGCTATCTTAGCTGATTTTCAAATATTGAACCAGCCTTGTGTTCCTGGAGGAAGCCCATGGTTCTGCCCTCAGTAATAAAATCAGTGCCCTTAGAAAAACAGCCTGATGGAGCATGTTTGCCCTTTTCACCATGTGAGTACACAGTTAAAGGGCCCCATCCGTGAGGGGTGGGCCCTCAAGCAGACACCACTAGCACCTTATCTTGGTCTTTCCAGCCTCCAGAACAGTGAGAAATAAGTTTCTGTTGTTTCTAAGTTACCCCATCAAAGATTTTTGTTTCAGCAGCCAGAACATACAAAGACACCCTATAATACCAAAAACAGGCAAAAATATACAAAAAATGAAAGCTTTAGGCCAATGTCCTTCATGAATATGCATACAAAAATTATTAGCAAAATATTAGCATACAGAATTTACAATATATAAAGAGAATTATACTCCATGACTCTGTGACCACATGAGGCTTATTCTAGGGATGCAAGGCTGGTTCAATATTTGAAAATCAATGAATATAATCAACCATATTAACAGGCTAAAGAAAACAAATCATATGATCAATCAATGCAGAGAAAGTATTCAACAAAAATTTTATACCCATTCATAATAAAAACTCTTAAAAAAACAGCAACAGAAGAGAACTTCCCAAAATTGATAAAGCACATTTACTAAAAACCTACAGCTAACATTATGGTTAATAGTAGAAAGCTGAATGCTTTCCTCCAAAGATCAGGAACAGTACTAGGAGGTGACTCTTGCCACTCTTATTCAAAATGGGGCTAGAAGTGCTAGTCTGTACAATAAGTTAAGAAAAAGAAAAGGCAGGCAGATTGAAAAGATCCTAAATTTAAAACATAAAACTATGAAACTTGCAGGGAAAAAGCACAGAAAATCTTTGCATCTAGGGCTAGACAACTTTTAGATTTGATACCAAAAGCATGGTCCAAATCAGGAAAACTGATAAATTGTACTTCATCAAAATTAAAAATCTTTTGCTCTGTAAGAGATCCTGTTTCTCTGTTAGGACACTGAAAAGATAAGATATAGCCTGAGATAAAATATTTTCAAATTATATATCTGATAAATGAGTGCATAAAGAAGTCTTAAAAAAGAGTCAAAAAATTAAAAATCCAATTAGAAAATGGACAAAAATCATGAAGAATAATTTTGCTGCAGATGGTGTACAGATGGCAAATAAGCATCTAGAAAGATGCTCAACATCATTAACCATTAGGGAAATCCAAATTAATACCACAGTATAATTACAAAGCTCTCAGAATGGCTAAAATAAAAAACAGTGGACTACACCAAATGCTGTTGAGAATGTGGAAAAATTGGATCACTCATATGTTTCTGGTGGGAAGATAAAATAGCCCGGACACTGTGGAAAACTGTTTTGCAGTTTCTTAAAAAGCTAAGCATGCAAACACCATACAACTGCACTCCTGGGCATTTATCCCAGAAAAATTAAAATATTCACAAAGAAATATGTACATGAATGTTTATAGCAGTTTCATTCATAATAGCCACAAACAGAAAAAAACCCATGTGTTTCTTAACGGGTGAATAAACTATGGTACATCTATACCTTGGAATACTACTTGTCAATAAAAAACAAACAATTGCTAAATAAAACAACCTGAGAAAATCTCCAGAGAACTGTACTGAGTGAAGGAAGAAAAATCCCCAAAGATTACACACTGTATGTCATTTATATAACATTCTTGAAATGACACAATCACAGAAATGGAGAATACTGGTCACTAGGCATTAAGGAAGGTGTGGAAGAATGTAGTGATGGCAGGAAATGTGTATGGCTGTAACAGGGCAACAGAGGCATCATTGTGATGATGGAAATGTTCTGTATCTTGTATTTTTGGATGTCAGTATCCTGGTTGTGATACTGTACTCAGTAGTTTTGCAAGATATTACCACTGAAGAAAACTAGTTAAAGGGTACACAGGATTTTTCTGTATTATTTCTTACAAGTGCATGGGAATCTACATTTATCTCAATATAAGTTTCATTTTAAGAATTATATCTATATTTTCTGAATCTTTAATAATGTGTCAACTAGAATTTAACTGGGTATATTTTTATGATAGCTATCTACCTTACCATGCCCTTTGTCACTTGAGTAATCATATATTACATGACTCAAAGGCACAGAAATCCAGTAAGTAAAGAAAAAAGGTGTCTGTCTATTTATCTGGAGACAGGGTCTCTCTGTTGCCCTGGCTGGAGTGCAGTGGTGCTATCATAGCTCACTATAGCCTCAATCACCTGGGCTCGATCTCCTCCTGCCTCAGCCTCCCCAGTAGCTGGGACTACAGGCACCACCATATCCAGCTATTTTTTTATTTTTAGTAGAAATTAGGTCTCACTATGTTGCTCAGGCAGGTCTTAAACTCCTGAGCTCAAGCAATCCTCCTGCTTTAGCTTCTGAAGTGCTGGGATTACAAATGTGAACCACTGTGCCCAGCCATGGTTTTTTTTGTTGTCGTTGGGATTTTTGGTTGTTGTTTTGTTTTTGTTTTTGAGACTTGCACTGTCACCCAGGCTGGAGTACAGTAGCGTGATCCTGAGACACTGCAACCTTTGCCTTCCAGGTTCAAGTGATTCTTGTGCCTCAGCCACCTGAGTAGCTGGGACTACAGGTGTGTGCCACCACGCCAGGCTAATTTTTGTACTTTTAGTAGAGATGGGGTTTTACCACGCTGGCTAGGCTGGTCTTGAACTCCTGCCAGCCTAATTTTAAAACAAATTTTCTAATCAAAAATATACCCACAGGTTGAATTCAATGGCCCAGAAAAAAAGTGGAAGTATAATTGCCTTTATAATACAGTGCAATAGACCACAGAATATTCAAATCTTTAAATGGTTTGGCATTTCCATTGAATTGTTTACAGTCTACGCAGACTTGTATTAGTGTTAATCCATTAGCAAACACTAAAATTATATAATTGCTATTAATTTTATTAGGAAAGAAAGAAACGTAGTTCTTTCTTCTGATATGAATCATGGAAGAGCTTGGATGAACATTAGAGCCTATCCAGTGCAATTTTTTCACCTTAAGAGGAAATGGAAGTAGTTGAAAGTTAAATGTTGCATCAAAGATGATACAGCTAATATCCAGCACACAAAGCCTCCTGCATTGATTCTTAGATATACTTAGAAGTCACAAATGCAATAGCCTTTTACTAGTGTTACAAAACATAGCAAGGAGACATTTATATTCTGCATCATGTAAAGTCATCCCGGAGTTGGGGATCCAGCCTAGAATTGCTGGGCATCAGGGACAGTGAAGTTGTGCAAGCGTATACATTGTCTAACACATGCTTGAAGTTGTATTTATCTTCAGGACATCTGATTTGACTCCCGTTCATTGGTCCTATATTTTTATCAGTTTTAATTAACTATGTCCTTTGGAAATCCTTACCTCTATCTTTCCCTTTTGCATGTGTCAGGCTAATCTCAAGTATAAGTCACCCGGAGAGGAAGAAAATATTTTTTGTTTGATCTTATGTTTGTGGCTACTAATAGCAGCATTAAAAATTGAAGTACAACAAAATATATAAGATTACAGAATCCTAGGAAAATAAAATAGGAATGTGAAAACAGATCTAATGAGGTATTATACCTCTAGTAGAGAGCCCCGTATCTCTTATCATGTTTCTTTAAGTCATTAGAATTGTCCTACCGGCTAAAAAGAGCTTCATTCTGATGATGGCCCCAAACGCTTTTTTCTCCCAATGATGTCAACTTGCAAAGTTTGGCAAGTTCTCTTAGAACATTCTAATGTCTGTTAATGACGTCTTAATGCTAATTGGTACACATTATACCATCTGTAAATTTTAACACATCCATGTTACTTTCAACAATACTTGTATCTTCATCCTATTCTGGTATCAGATAAAGCCAACCAGGCAAAGGAAGCCTTCTTAAAGCAACACTGGTGTGATTTTTCTCAGTCTGAGCAAGAGATTCTTTGCTGAAAAAAACTATACCTAGATGGGTTGTTTAATTCAAATTTGTGAAGACACTAAAGGATTGATAATGGCAAAGCAGGTTATGAAGTGCAGGATACACAAAGTTTACTGCATATTTGATTTAAACAATTATTTAGGTGTAGATAAGAAAATACAACTTACAATGGGTTTGTGGGATATAGTTTAGAATTTGCTCTAAGGAATCTGGGATGACTATAACCAGGGCCTTGGTTCCAGTCTAGCCTGGAGTCCCTTCCTTGTGTCATCCAAGTTCACAATTTGTCTTTGTGTGTTTGGTGCAGCTTCAGTCACAGTTGGGGATAAATTGGGATTCAATGTTCACATTCTGAATATGGGTCCTTGTATATACAAAAATTTTTCTAAATCTGTTATTGCTTACGTAGTAAATGAATTGGATTAGCAGGTCATTATTAACAGGTCTGACATCTGTGGGCCTGTCTAGCAGACAGGATGCAAGGAGACAATAGAGAGCCTCAAGGAAACAACAAACAAAAATCAAAATGAAACAAAACTATCTGGCCATAAAGATGGAGAAGATGAAGACTTTCAGAGTAGACTTGTAAATTGGAGCGAGCAGTGGGTCCAGGCACAGTGGGAGCCCCACCCACACCCCATAACAGTCCTTCTAACCTTCCCCATCCAACATTCTTGCCTACCCTGACAGGGAAAGGACTGCAGTTAAGGGCCCAGTCCTACTGTGGGATTTCTCCTTGGAGCGCGCTGGTTATGAGAAGTGAATGGAGTTTCTCTCCATTCCCCACGAAGAGAGAAGAGCCCCAGGGGTCGGTGAATCTGAAGGATCAGCTGCAGCAGTCGGGGGAGAAGGTAGAGAAGGGAGAGGCTGACCTAGACCTAGACAGAGGTGCCCAGCTCTTATGCGAGCAGCAACAGGGACCTAGAGCCAGCCTGACGCTCACCCCAATGCTCACACACCAATCACCTGCAGAGGCTTTCTCCTGGACTTCCTCCTAATCCAAGGTGCAAGGCTCAAATGTTAAAATATTAGGTATTGCTCCAAAGTTGTCTCACTACTTAGAAATGCCTGAGACATCCTGCACAGGGCCGACCTCCTCTCTTATCGGTGCTCTCAGCCCCTCTGAGCTCTCCTTCCGGTTGGTGCTCTTTGAGCAGCTAACTCCACTTTCTGATTATCCTGAAGTGAATTCCTAGTTGGAGTCCAGGTGGAAAAAAATCTAACTTACAGCCAAAACGTGGACTCCTTAAGGTTTTGTGCATACAAGTGATGTGAGGATGAATAAAAAGAAAAGCATTTATCTGGTAACTAATGTTTTCATTTGTTTTTGTTTTTTGAGATGGAGTCTCACTCTGTCGCCCAGGCTGGAGTGCAGTGGTGCGATCTCAGCTCACTGCAACCTCCGCCTTCCTGGGTTGAAGCGATTCTTCTGCCTCCGCCTCCCGAGTAGCTGGGACTACAGGCACGTGCCACCACGCCCAGCTAATTTTTGTATTTTTAGTAGAGATGAGGTTTCCCTATATTGGCCAGGCTGGTCTCAAACTCCTGACCTCGTGATCTGCCCACCTTGGCCTCCCAAAGTGCTGGGATTACAGGCGTGAGCCACCATGCCCAGCCACTAATGGTTATTTTTATAAGTGATAAATAGCAATGACTATTTTTTGTGAGAAGCTGTACTTGATGAGTTCTTACTAAATTTAAATGTAGAAAGTATTAGCTCATCTAATATAGTAAATCTCATGTAGACAATAAGTAGTTCAGAAACAGAATAATCACATTGAAATAATTATTAACCTAATTCTTTTAAAATGATTAATAACCATTAATATTCTCTTTTAAAAATTCATGGTCAGGCGTGGTGGCTCACGCCTGTAATCCCAGTACTTTGGGATGCCAAGGTAGGTGGATCACTTGAGGTCAGGAGTTTGAGACCAGCCTGGCCAACATGGTGAAACCCCATCTCCACTAAAAATACAAAAATTAGCCAGGCGTGGTGGCATGCACCTGTAATCCCAGCTACCCGGGAGGCTGGGGCATGAGAATTGCTTGAACCCAGGAAGTGGAGGTTGCAGTGGGCAGAGATCATGCCACTGCACTCCAGCCTGGGCAACAGAGCAAGACCCTGTCTCAAAACAAAACAAAAAAAATGCACTAAACTCTTTCATAACCATTCTATACTTAATTCTGATAGCAATACCACTAGGCAAATATTTCTATTCTTACCGATACTTTCTACCTCAGGAAACTGTGTGTTCTGTGAAAGTAAAGATGTTGGAAAACTTTTTGTAAGGTTAGACTGGGTGCCCAGGCTTAGTAGAGCATTCAGCAGGTAGTTGGTAGACCCAGTAGCTGAACCAAGAACTTGAAAGTTTATTATTCAGTTTGAAGATTAGAAAACTTATCAGCTACAAATACTGTGAAGACTAATTAGTAATAAGCTTGACATTTTAATAAATGCCATAACTCTTTGTATTTCAACTTCCACTTTTATTCTTATCAGCTGAATAAAAAATTTTTTATTCCTTAAAGAGAAAACTAATGAATATTTCTACATTAACTATAAAAATATTAACATTCTGCAAAGTAAGGTTTAGAATGGCATTTCATCAGAAATTAAATTGAGCCAATTAATACGAGAAGACTTTTATTTATTCTTTATGTATTTTTTTTTTTTATGTAGGAAAGAATTCAGTTAGCTTAAACTCTTATTCAGAAAAGTAGAAGAACATTGCCTGGTAGGTAGATCCAGACCAGAGTTTATTTCTTAGGGAAATATGTAGGTGTAAGGGTTGGGATATCCGATTAACAATTCATAAACCTTTTGCAGAAATCCCTATCACTTAAACATAGGAATACGTTTGTCATTCCTTACGACTTAATATTTACATTAAATGAAATACATTTGTCTGTTTTTCCTTATTATTGTTATTATTTTTAATCTCTTGGTTCTAGAGAGACAATATGGCACAACTATTTCACATTGACCTAGGTTGGCTGTGCCTTTGGACTTCATACCAGGCTGTCCTATGATTGATTAAGCATTCTCAGCCATTCTCAGGAAAGGATTTTCTGCTTCTCCATAACCAAGCATTCAAAAGATGCTGACATGCCACGGTCCTCACACTTAGATTCCATATCTGTATCACTGATGTGGTCCTAGAAACTTACTAATAACCAAAATTTATGGATCTAAATATTTGTTACCTTTGGCCACAATGCTGCTCTTTACCCAGATCTGTCACTGTCAGGACCTGAGAGTTTATTCAAATAATAATTGAACAGCTAGAAAGGTGGTACCACTTGTTAGATTGCTTTATAGCCTCCAAGACTATGGATGAATAGTTTTGAAGGAATGAACTGTGAGTCTCCTCCTGGAAAATCTTAAACTCTTATATAGTTGAATGGTATTTTTATATTGGCCATAAAAGTGTCATCTAAGTAGTTTTTAAAAACTTTATTGGAGGAAGTCGTATTTTAGGAAGTATTTGAATAATAGAGAGTGTTTTCACTGGAAGACCAAAGAAGGACATAAAGAAAAAAATGGTTCCAAGCACAGATGTAACTTGAAAAAAGCATCTGAAGCTGGAGTTGAATTATCAGGCAAGGACTGTAAATATATTTATCTAAGACAAGTGGTCTTTGATGAAGATGAGGAATTTATAAATTAATAGAGATAAAAATATTAGTTAAAACGCTCTAAACCCTTAGTACTTTGAATAAGCTATATCCATTCCTTTTAGTTTTGTTATGCATAGCATTGAAAAGAATGGAATGAAAGGAGACATTTGAATGTATTTAAGTATCATGAAATGATACTTATAGTACTTCTAAAATAGATAATTGTTTTATAGTATAAGTGACAGAAAACAAACTCCACAAATAGAAGCATGAAATCCATTTGAAATAGCTAAATCAGCCAAAATTTGTGTTACTAACTTGAAATACATTCAATCATTTTGTCAAGCACACATTCTCTTTATTTTCTTGACTTGGATGGATATTTGAAGGAAGATGTAATGCATATGGTTTTTATTCTTTTACACTTGAGGTATTAAAATGGGGCTCAAACTAAGTATTCACATATCAAGAGCCAGTTATTTCTCTTAAAACATCTCTTTTCTTGGTTAAAAAATAATTCACACTATATTATAGCCCAAAGTTGTTAATTCATACGTCAACTCCTAGTCCAGAATACACATATTCTCTTAACATATCAGAAGATGTTTCAAGTTTTACAAACAGCCATCCAGCACAATTAAAGATAAGTTCTTGCCTTGTCTGTCACTATTAATGACCACTACAAGCCATGACAAAAATCATAAACAATAATTCCTATTTAGCTCTGAATTTCAAGGCTCAGTACATTTTATTATATATATCCTAGGAGATTTCAGATTTAGAAGTTGCTTTATGCCTCTTATTCAGTTTTTATAATTTTATTTTTATCAAATATAGAGGATGCTACCATATGCTCTAAAAGACATACAAAATAAAACACAACACAAAACCAAAACACATAACTATTTATGAGTATAAATCCTCATCTAACACTATAGTATCCCTTGGTTTCCAGATCAGCTTGTCTTGTTCATTAAATTTATTTTATTTGTGATGGTTTATGTCATTTCCCTCCTCAACAGATGTCTTCATTGCCACTTTTTGTAGGAAAAAAAAAAAAAAAACAAAGAGAAAAGAAGAAAGATCATGTTGCAGCACTGGGAGCAGATATCATAGGCTTCCTTGCCAACAGACTTCCCGAAGGCACAGTTGGCGCATTGTCTGAGATGACAGACAAGATACAAGGGACTCCTGTGACCCTTACAGGGGAAGCTTCTACTGTGGCTGGTAGGATGGTAGCTTTAACTCATCCTCCATAATACCAAATGTCACTTTGTGGGGGTAGCCTTCTGGCATTGACACTTGTTTTTGTATGCCACAGTTCAAAGTACCACACTACGAAATAGCTCCAGAATGTGCCTTGTAACATTTAGTCACAATAAGGGCATTTACATTCTTCCCAAATATCCTTTCAAAAAAAAATTCAGTAGATTCACACTCTTGAGTGAGATGCAAAATTGCAAAGGGCTCAAGATATGTTCTTGGTCCTTAGAACAGAAAACATACTCTTCTTGTACTCTGTTTAGTGAGTTCAGTTAAGGCTATTACTTTCTGAGCTGTTTTATAAGCCAGGAGTCAGCCCACTGCTATCTCCCTTGACTATACATTCAATAAACAGAATGTGATTATACAAAACTAAATTTTCCAGAACCATTATTGAAAGTACCATAGGAACATCTAATTAATAAGAATACTACAGATGAATAATCAGGATATTATGAGTTAAATCCTGTCCCTCCAAAAGATACATTCAAGTACTAAGTCCTGGTACCTGTGAATGTAACCTAATTTGGAAATACAGCCTTTGCAAAGGTATTTAATTTAAGGCTTTTATTTTAAGGTATTTAATTTAATTTAAATTGGGGAAGATGCTAATCCAGTATGACTAGTGTCTTTATAAAAGGAAAAAATTTGTACATAGACATGGAAACAGAGACACAGAAGAAAGAACATTATGTGAAGACAGAAGTGGAGATTGGAGTTGATGCTGCCACAAGTGAAGGAACACCTGGGCTACGAGAAGCTGGAAAAGGCAGGGAAGGATTCTCATCTAAAAGTCTTTGAGGCAGCATGGCCCTCCCAACAACTTGATTTTGGACTTCTACCCTCCAGAACTCAGAGAGAACAAATCTCTCTTGTTTTAAGCTACACAGTTTGTGGTATTTTGTGGCACTCCAGGCAGCTAGAGGAATAAGTCTTTGAAGCTTGCAAGGGAGTTCTGGTGGTGTATCACAGTGTCCACCTCAATGGATTAATTTGTAGTCATAAACATAAATAAATCTGGATTTTTAAAAGGGATTAAGCATGTTTTCTGTTAAACTAAAATCTCAGTATGTTATATAGAAGATGCATATAGAAGATGCACAATCACTAATGAAGATACACTTACACAACCTAAGTGCCACAAAGAATCCTCTTCCAGAAATATCCTTCCAGGAGAGGCCATCTCTCAAGCCTATTTGTTACACTCTTCACTGTAAGGATTGCATAACCTATAGGCCACTGAATGTGAAGATCATGTGCAAAATCCTGGTATTTCAATTGTTAGCGCTTTTCAGGTATGGCTTTATAAGATAAGCACTGATGACAACCACTCATATTCAGTACAAAGAGTTTTGTGTTTAGCCACTTGAGAACAGGGATTATTTTAGATAGTATTCCAATAAACTGGCACAGTATCTGCCACAAAGTGAGTGCCAAAAATGGTTGAGGAAGTTATAGACATTAAATATGTGTAAGTGGTTGGTTAAACATGAGGGAGATAACCTGTAACTGAAAACTGAGTAAAAGTATTTAATATCAGGTTGGTGAAAAAGTAATTGTGGTTTTTACAATTACTTTTAATTTACATTACTTTATATGTATGCAAACAACATAGTTTGCAAGGATATTCACATACATTATTTAATTTTCAAAACAACAGTGTCAAATAGATATTATTGTGTTTTATGGACAGGAAATTGAGGCTCAGGTAATTTCAAGTGAAATCCCCAAGATCATATAATTAATAAATACTGTAAAAACAGTAGAAGTGACTCACATTTCAAATCTCCATGCTATCTCACTCAATTGCCTCTTGGGGAAACAGGCTGGGAGAAGACCAGGCCTCACTGTAAACTGTTGAGTGCCTAGAAATTATTTACTTCAACTGTTTCTATCACAGTTTGTCCACTTTAAATGGGATAGAGATTTTCTGAAACCTCCTTTCTCATTTGAACAATCTGAGAAGACATGTGTTTATGCTTAAATCATACCAGAAACTGTCAGGCAGAACAGTTCCTTTGTAAGTCCAAGGATTATACAACTTTAGTTGTATAATTTAGTTGTATAATTATACAACTAAAATTTTAACTAGATACAGTCCCAAATGAATTATGTTAATTCACTCCATTATTTCTCTTTTAAAGATAACAGAAATTTTATGCCAATTTTATCTACATTATGCTGCAATATTCTAAATATCCCTAATTAAATACCAACTATTTTGATGAAATATTTTCTTTAAAGTCATCATTTATTATCATCTGATATGAAAACCATTCCTACTAGACACTGGATGCTTTAACTGCCCAGCATCTCTCTAATATGAAGTAACAGGTCCTGAACCCTGCCCCTACCAGCATGTCCTTCAAAACCATCACTATGGGAGGAAGCATAAGAACAATGCAGCTGTGTCTTCTGGGCCCAAGCTTGGTGAATCCCAGTACTTTCCTAGGAATCTGGAATTTGGACCTGAGAGTCAGAGATATGTCAGGGGTCATTCAAGCTGCATCACGTAACTACAGTGTTCTAGGAAGGAGGTCCAGGATGCCTGGCTACCAAATTCCCTAAAGCTGGTCGTCTTAATATAAAGTTGGTTGTAAGATATTCTGAAAGACTAGCCAGAAATAAATCAGCCAAAAACTAATTCTGAGAGCATGAGCCTGACCAGAATAAAATTTAACTACCTCACTACGAACGAAATTTCAAAACTCATTTGGACATTTCATAATGAAACCCATCATCTATAGTACAAGCCATGCTATGGATGACAAAAAAATTAATAAGTCACACTTAACACTATTGAACTGTATACTTAAAAATGGTTAAGACAGTAAATTTCATGTTATATGTTTTCTATCACAATAAACATTTCCTTAAAACCATCCCCCAAAAAGTAATATAGAATTAATGTACTAGTTATGAATATAGTATTTATCCAGTTGACGTTTCCTCTTTCCAGTTGATGAGGATTTAAATTTGTTGGACATGACAAAGAGATGAGGCTCCGAATGTGGCCCTGAATAATAATAAATTGTACTCTTGAAGAAATTAATATACACTAGCAGTGATGTGCTGGTCAAAGTTTAACGATCAGCTCTCAAACAATAAAAAAGCTCTGATTTTGTAGCATTGGTCAGTTTCCATGACATAAATATTCCCATCATGGCCTATTTCGAGCTACTTATGTGGCATCAGTCAACACAGAGTTGTGAAGAGATGTAGACAACTGGCTCTCTTGAGAGGGCTTCAGCATACCACGGGGGTCACGGCCAAACAAAACCACCCCAGACATCTCCTGTGTCATTTCATTTATTTCAGGCTCAAAATGTATTGATGTAATGAAAGGAGCCTAATAAGTATGACGTGGCTACTGTGTGCCAGACCCATTTAAAATGATCTAATTTTATAATGTTATGTTTACGACTGAATTGTACATTTAAAGGGTGAATTTTATGGTATGTGAATTATATCTCAATTTAAAAAAATGTTCTGTATAATTCCTCATCATAGAATTGACTACATTTCAGGAAAGATATTTTCCTTATTAAAAAAAATCCTTTTAAGTTCGCCCAAATGAAAGATTGCAGACAATGAAAAGTCATTATCTTTTTCATCATGGGCACTGTTGTTACCTGAATGCTTACCTAAATTGCATGCTGTAGCAGTTTGTAGTGTTCACCTTTGGGGCACAGGTAACAATAGGGTAACTTGGAAGTTTCTCCTGGTAGCTTAATGTTGGGGTGCAGTCCACATACCTGTCAGCTCTTTGTCTTTCATGGAAACTGACGTTGGTGTTTGTAGAAGGTTACTGGTCCCAGCAAGAATCACAGTCGATAACTGTTCCAGTTATGCTTCAAAAGTGCCAATGATGTTATAGAAGATGAGAGCTTCAATTTTTATCTGTATGACAATTTAAATATATTTAACAATTCTTTTAGAAAATTATAGTCTCATTATTAAAACAATGATGCAAGTTACAATACTAAAATCATAAAATTCTGGACTGGAGAATGCCTACAAATTTCTTCTGACATATTTCTTTTATAGATGAAAAGAGACACCGGGCACAGTGGCTCACGCCTGTAATCCCAGCACTTTGGGAGGCCAAGGCGGGTGGATCATGAGGTCAGGAGATCAAGACCATCCTGGCTAACACAGTGAAACCTCGTCTCTACTAAAAATACAAAAAATTAGCCAGGCATGGTGGCGGGCACCTGTAGTTCCAGCTACTCGGGAGGCTGAGGCAGGAGAATGGCATGAACCCGGGAGGTGGAGCTTGCAGTTAGCAGAGATAGCGCCGCTGCACTCCAGCCTGGGCTACAGAGCGAGACTCCATCTCAAAAAACAATAAAAATAAAAATAAAAATAATAGATGATAAGAGAATTATCTAATAATAACTCTTTTCTCTTCAAAAGAGAACTAGAACTAGCAACTAGAGAACTCATTAGTTACTTGAACTCTGGCTTCAGCTTCCTCCTCACCACCCTGCCATGTGGCATTGAAATTTGGAATGTTTATGGTTTTCTAAATTCCTACCTTAATTTCCCATTCTGGAAACAGCAGACTTCTTCAATGAAATCTTCTCTATTTTGTACATTTTCAGTATAGTAGCTCCCCCTTATCCACGGTTTTGCTTTCCACAGTTTCAGCTACCGAGGACACCATCTGAAAATAGGTGAGTAGAATATATTAAGATTTTTTTTTGAGAGAGGTCATATTCACATAACTTTTATTGCAGTATATTGTTATAATTGCTCTATTATTGTTGTTAATCTCTTACTGTGCCTAATTTATAAATTAAACTTTATCACAGGTGTGTATTTATAGGGGAAAACATAGTGTATATAGTGTTTGGTACTATTCAAAGTTTCCAGCATCTATTGGAGGTCTGGGAACGAATCCTCCTCTGTTATAGGGGGACTACTGTACATCTAGATATTTACATCATTAAGAAACAATGCTTGGAACATACTAGGTCATCAAGAGTTAACGCATATCTTTCAACTTAATATGGTTCGGCTCTGTGTCCCCAACCAAATCTCATCTAAAATTGTAATTCCTACATATCAGGGGAGGGACTAGATGAGAGATGACTGGATCATGGAGGTGGTTTCCCCCATGCTGTTCTCATGATAGTGAGTTCTCAGGAGAGCTGATGGTTGTAAAGTGTGGCACTTCTTCTTGTCACACTTGTGAAAAAGGTACCTGCTTCCCCTATGCCTTCAGCCATGATTGTAAGTTTCCTGAGGCCTCCCAGCCATGCTTCCTGTTAAGCCCGCAGAACTGTGAATCAATTAAACCTCTTTCCTTTATTATGATCCAGTCTCATGTAGTATTCTTTATAGCAGTGTGGGAACAGACTAATACACAACTCTCAATTTCTCACTTCTAATAATGAAACTTACAACTTATGTTGAGTCTAGTGTCCACAGTTTCAACTATAAGTTTGATTTTATACTATTCAATATATATGAATACACACACATTAACATATATATATCTACATACTACCTCAAACAGTTGTTCTTGCACTGGTTCTGCCTTTAAAAGTAATTGGTGGCTGGGTGCGGTGGCTCACGCCTGTAATCCCAGCACTTTGGGAGGCCAAGGCAGGTGGATCACCTGAGGTCAGGAGTTCGAGACCAGCCTGGACAACATAGTGAAACCCCATCTCCACTAAAAATACAAAAATTAGCTGGGCATGGTGGCATGCACCTGTAATCCCAGCTACTGGGGAGGCTGAGGCAGGGGAATTGCTTGAACCTGAGAGGCGGAGGTTGTGGTGAGCCGAGATCGCACCACTGCACTCCAGCCTGGGAGACAGAGCAAGACTCTGCCTCAAAAAAAAAAAAACAAATAAGTAATTGGCAATAAGGTGTGAAAGTTGACAGTGTTACATGCTAGTCAGCAAAAGGAAAATTTTAGATTCCAACCATATCATCACCAATATAGCTAGTAATAGTGGCTAAACTTTATGGAGCACTACATTTCATACCTTAAATGATTGTCATAATTTTAAAAGTAGGAGCTCTTATTAATCCCATTTTTTACTCAAGGAAATTGGGAAAAAGAAAAGGTAGCTTGCCTACTACTACGTGTTGCAGCCCAACCTTGAACCCAGGTAGTCATCTCTACAGCCTTGGGCACTTAATATGAGGTCTACACAGCCCTCATCAATGAGGTCTAATGAGCCCCTCCCAAACCTTTTACAGTTGCAAGAAATGCTTTTACAGTTGCAAGAAATGCTGAAAAGCAGATGAAGTACTGGGGGCTAAGGAGGAGTGATGGAGATGCCAGAGAACAGAGGCTCCTACATTCCTTCCTTCTCTCCCTCATGCCCTCTCTTCTAGGGATGGAACTAATCTCCATCTGCCCCTACAGTCCACAAACTCCTTAGGAGCATAAGTATAGGACTTTATGGTATTCAGCATTGTATCTCCAGCATCTAGTATAATACCAAGCACACAATAGGCATTTGCTATTTATAGAATGAATGAATCCTTTCAGGTTTTGAGTGTTAAATGAAAATGCACAGGACATGAAGAATTTACCGCAATATCTGACATGTACTAGGTGCTTAATAAATATTAGTTACCATTATTCTACTATTCCTATCTACTGTTACTATTATTTGTCTATAGAATAACATTAAGCAGAGTAAATGTTCTATTTCATTGCTCCATTGTTTATTTTATTGGTCCCCTGTTACCTGATCTTTAAATGGGTCCCATTTTATTCAAAGAACAGAGTCAACATGAGTGTGAGGATGGTCATTATTATTCTCAACACACATGCAACAATTACTTTTCAGTGAATTTTTAGAAGTGAAATTGCTGGGTCAAAGTGTATACAAAATTCTAAGGCTTTTGATTTTTATAAAGAGAACCACATTTTTTAAATCTCTGATAAAAGTTAATCAATCGTGACTCAAAATAGATTTGCCAATCTATTACCTTGGAATAAAATGATTCAATAGAAGAGAAAAGCTATTTGCACAAGGAGATTTCTTTCAACTCATTTCAATTGTCAACAAATACAAAATTACTGAAATATCCAGCAATAAGGTAGTGTTTAAGTTACTATATCTCAGCATAATGGAATATTATACAGCCATTAAAATAAGTCTAATGACTATACAGCAACATGGAAACGACAGAAACATGGGGAAATGTTTGACACTAATATTAAGTGAATAAGGAGAACAAATAAACACTGAAAGAAAATTTTCAAAACTAAAAACAGTAATGATGAGTCATCTTTTTCTTTTCCAAAAGCAATTGAGAGAAGTGACCACATTCTAATAAGCCTTTTATGTCAGAAAGGAGTGGGCAACATAAATTGGATCATTCTGTGAAATCAAAACTAAGGCTCACTATTTTTAAACCTGCCATCATTATGTACTACATGGTTAGTTGGCAATAAGTATTGTAAAGTAATTAATTTAAAATGTTAAAAATTGAGTTTCCAACGAATTAGTGAAACTGAATTATAAATTCATTCTTCTCACATCTATTGCCATCAGCCTTTTGTGTCGGTATAGCACTTTGTGTTAACATAGCAGTCAGAAGGCATGAATGATATTTATAGTGTAGGCTATTAAAATATTGTAGTAATGCAATGAAGAGTATCCTTGTTCTACTCGTCTTTCTTTCTAGGAAGCTGGTTACAGCCCACTTGAGTTCTCTTTACCATCTCTGGTGGGGAGAGCATGGGGATATAAGTCCTTTCTATTTTGGCCTAATTATCAATGGCTCAATCTTAAGTCCAGGCAAGAGGCTTTTGAGCAAGTATCAAAGAGCATGGAGCCATTTTGAAAGTTGGATATCCTTGTCAGTTACCTAATGTCTTCGAGTCTTCATGTCCTCAGCTGCCTATGAAAATACCACCACCTAATGTTATATAGAGGCTGTGTGGATTGAATGAGGGAATAGGGCAATAAGCCTGACAAAGAGAAGGCACTGCCATACCCATGCCCTCCCCTTTCTATGCTGAAAGTCCATAGCAAATGCTCCTCAGTGGCTCTTACCACTTTCAGGTCAAGGACTCTGGGAATTTTAGGGGATCTAAGGACCCACTGTATAGAAAAAAAGCAGACCCATTCCCACAAAATGCAGCACATGATTTCAAGGGTTACACAAACCTCAGGGAGGATCTTCCATGGACTGCCTAGGTTTCCACAGATCAATGGTTAGGAAATCCTAGGTCAGTACAAAGTCCCCAGTGAGGAACAGTGAAAGCAAGTGTGGAAAATCACAAGAACAAAGAGAGTGGGAGGTGAAGGATTGAAGGAAAAAAAAATAAGTAAAAAGATAAATGAAAAATGGAAAAAAGGAAAGATGTGGAAACTTGGTTTGGGAAGAGAGAATCTGTAAGAAATATGGACCCATTTGCAAGCCATTGTCCCTATTGTGGCCTTAGAAACATTTGACAACAAAATGTACCCTAATCCTAAATATAATCAAATTCTAAAAGCCAAATTGACCGTCCAGATGTTGAGGATGAATAATTAAAGTCAGTCCCTTCCCAGCCCCACATTCAGTGCATTATACTGATGAAGGTTTGCTTTTGTGCTTGGCTTCACTGCTTTAGAATTACAGAACCACCATTTCTGGAGGCTTCTTTGAACCACATTCACAAACAGATTAGCTTAATTATTTACTGCTTCCCTAACTCAGGTGAAATGATTCTGTTAATGAAAAAAAGTTACTCCCAGAAAAGACAAGACAATATTCAAGCCAAGTGAGAGCTCTCTGCTAGGTCTTTGCTGCCCTCTTTGTGGCCATTTCAGCCCAGATTCAAAGGCAGATTTCTGGCGTATCTACTGTTTTCCTGCTCTTCTCCCTTCCCTATTGTTAGCCTTCCCAAATAAAGGAAGAGGGCCTGCTTCACCATGCACCCTGAGGGCTGGAGTCAGCAGACCCCAATATACTGGCAGGTCTCTCCTCGCTCTCACGTAGCCTTGTTTCCTGCCTCTCGGCATAAGTAGAATTTTCTATCAGTGAAACCACCAGAATGGGATTTTACCAGGGTTTATACTTCAACCCAGTGGTTCCCCATCAGAGACCATTTTGTCCCCAGAAGTCATTTGCAATGATTGGAAACATTTTTGGTTGTCATAAGCAGTGAAGAAAGGGAAGATGGCTACTGGAATCTGGTAAGGAGGGGCCAGAGATGCTGTTAAACAATTCACAAGACAGCCCCCCAGCCCCCACCACAATAATAAATTAGCCCCAAATCTCAATAATGCCAAAGCTGAGAAACCTAACTCCAAAGTTAGAATATGGACATTTGAGAGAGATGTTTCCATCTGTAATTCTCTTGGCTCAACTCACACCACCACAGTATTTGTCTAATGTGTCTTTCTCCTTAACTACACACTCAACTCTCTTACGGACCTAGAAACTTCGTTTAAGTGGGTTCTCTAAAGAAAACAATATAGAATGCTCCCCTATTCTCATGAGTCTGGCGCCTAGGAAGAAAGATGACTGAAATAAACTCCAGGAAGGAATCCCCAGTGCCACTTAAGAACCAACTGAGTTTGAAAAGATACTTAATCTCTTTGAGCCTGAACATAATAAAATAAGACAATAGATCTTGCAAGGGTGTTGGGATTAAACAATATCTGTGTCTGATCCAGTGCTTGTTGAAATAGGTGCTCAATAAATGCTATTAATACTTAATATCAATGGACTCCAAAGTGTATTGTACATCATAATTAACCTGAGGATGTTGTTAGAATTCACATGCTCAGGCCCCATCCCCAGAGGTTCTGATTTTCTATGCCAGGAATGTTTGTCTAGCATCTGCATTTTGTAGAAGACACCAGATGGTTCTGATCTACCTAATCCATGGATCACATAGGAGAAATGCTGCTGCCCAGGGGTTGGCACTGGACTTCCCCAAATATTCTGAAGCAGACACACTGGTTCCTTAACCTCCAGAAAGGTGGCAACATTGGGACATTCTTTCTTGCCTCCCTTTTCTCTAGAATCTAAGTTTCAGGATAATTAATCTGATGAGTCATTTTTCCCGACATGATGCCCTCCTCTCTCTCTGTTAGCTACAGACTCATGGATGTTTTTATCTCTTATTCTGAAAAGAAAATTTGGCCAAATGAGCCACCAGATAACAACTTGGGAGAGAGGAACTGATACATGCTGACTTACCCTTGGAGAGTATCATGGTGTCAAAAAAAAAAAAAATCTGGCTTTAGTGTCAAACAGACTGGAGTTTCTATCTGAGCGCTGCCCTTTGCTTACCCTCTGAGCCTCAGCATTCTTAGGTGTAAAATGGAAATGCAAACACCTATTTCCTCCACTAGCAGGTGTTCTCAACTAACTGCTCTGCATGGGTTGGTCATTCTGGGATTAGTTCCTCTTGTATATGGCCAACAATACAAGTTACATATCCATTCTTCCTTTTTTGCTACCAGAATTCCAGCATTTAGTGAGGGGAGGCAGACAGCAATGTACCCAGTTTAAAAAACAACATCCTTCATCCTTATTTGCAGCTAGAAATGGCCATATGACATAATTCTGACCAAGAAGACCCAAGATGAATTCAGCTGAGGGTTTCTGGGAAAGTATTCTTTTCTGTCCCCTTCTTGTTGCTTTCTCCTTTTCTTCTTCCCCTTATTATTCCTCTTTCCACTATTGGAATGTGTGAGGCTAGGGGTGGCGTGGCCAAGTTGCACTTGTGATGACAAAAGCCCATGCTAAGGATGATAGAACAAGAAGCCTGAGTCCTTGGTAGGGTCCCTAAAGCAGCTGTACCAGCTTTGTACTGTCCACCCCTAGACTTGATGCTACTTGACAAAAATAAGGCTCTATTTAAGCCACTGTTATTAGGGTTTTGGAATACATACAATAAAACATAATCTCTAACCAAACTACTGCCCCTGGAAGAGAAGTGCTTCATCCCAGCCAGAAGATCACCAGTACTGGCAACATCCAGACTTTCTAGGTTAAGCCTCTTGTTTTTGTAGCCCTCCTCTTTGCTTGGACTTTTCTAACTTGGATCTGCCCCCTGGAATATTCTGCTGCAAACTGGTTTATTGGGTGATTTTTTTCTACCTGCTGTTTGCCCTAAAAATCTTTGCTCTATTTTACTTTCTGAACTCACTTATCTTCCTGGTTCTGCCAGAATGAAATGGGTATGTCCCTATAAGGAAGGTCTTCAGAGCTGAGATTAGGGCATGGAGTGAATTGCAAAGGAATAAAATGTAAGGAGGCACTCACTAGCAGGTCACGAGTGAAGTGTTGGTATGTTAAGAAGTTGAGTAAGTACCTACTTAAATTGCCTCACAAGCCTCATCCTATTTGCCCTAGACTGACTGTCCTTCCCTTCTACACTTGTCCAGCCTTGTCCCCACTACCGCCTTCAAGTTCAGTGCCTTTCCAGCCGAAGTTTATTACCACTTTTTGTGAAATCTCTATAATGGATACAGTGTTTATTTAATGTTACGCAATAGAATTGAAAATACCAGAAAGCATCCCACATAGAATAAATATCATTACTTTTGTTTCAGCTATGCAGATAAGTATGAGGTGTACAAGTGCATTACTGGGTAAAATGTAATACTCTAAATTATAGTCCAATAATTTTTTTAAATTCTTTTTCCTGGCGTATCCTCCACCTCCATCCAGGTGTCTCACCTTCTACTCACCATACAAGCTATCTACTAAATTTCACCTGAAAACTTAGCTTACATAAGCTTATATAACATTTAGCATATATTAGCTACAATGAGCTTATGTATGTGCTGCTATGTAATGTCCCAGCCCCCCAAAATCTAATGTTGTTCAAAATTATGGATTCCTTCATAAAGGTATGGACCAATATATCACAAGTACTTAACAGCTTATCTTTATCGTTCATAAAAGATTGTTCACCTTCGTATGACAATTAATGTTTCCACATGTATTCCTTTGAAGAAGTGGACTTGATAATTTTAGAGTTTTGCTATCACAGTGTATCAAGCCTCTATTTTTATGTTAGGAGCTTTTGGGAACATCAACCTAGATTTTCAAAATTTTCTCTCTGAAAAAGCCACATCTCAAATCTTCTAACACTTGAGGTTTCTCAGCTCAACTAGAAAACATAAAAAGTATCTGAAATTCTTAGAAGGACTCAAAGTAACAGAAACCTTGATTTCTACCGTTTAGATTGGCGCTAAAATCTTCACAAGGGCTTATTAGGGTTTATGTTATCTATTCCATTTGAGAAGCTAAGCATCACACAAAGCCAATAAAAAACCTATGAGACATCTACTGTAATTCTATGTAACGTATGAAACAAATGAAATGTATTATCTCAAGGATACAGACCTTAAGACTACAACCAAGATGAGGAAGAAAAAGTGTATGTAATTGAAAATGCAGCAAATATATCAGAGTTACCCAAATAGTTGATAGAAGGTAAAGTACATCATTGCAAGATGTGGCCTAATTGAGCTAATTTATCACTTTTGCACCTTGGCATACCAAAGGCAATTATGTCCACACAAGTACCAACGACAAAAAGATGCAAAAAGTTAAGAGAACATTTTTAAAATTTGGATTTCTGATGCTCGAAGCCCTTTAAAGTGTTGTCCAGTCCCTAAGTAACAATTGCTTGCTGTACCTGGCATATTTTAGGCTCTCAGCGAATGTGTGTAGAAGCAATGAATAAATGTTTGACCAAGGATATGTAAATTCAGATACATTTTTCTTTTATTTTTTAAATTTTAGAGACAGGGTGGTCTTGCTGTGTTCCCCAGGCTGGTCTTGAAGTCCTGGCCTCAAGCAATCCTCCCACCTCAGCCTTTCAAAGTGCTGGGATTATAGGGGTGAGTCACCACCGCACCTGGCCCAGATACATTTTTGATCCTTCATATAGCAAGCTACCAACAACAATTTCTGGATTTAAATATCTGAAAGTATTCATAAGAGTATCTTTTCCATTCATTTGCAATCATATTGGAATTCAGGAGAGTCAGGCTCATATATTTTTTATTCATTTATATTATTCCATTAAAATGCTATTGGTAACTAATTGCTCTGTAGGAAGTAATTGCATTTGAAGCCATTTGTAAAATAAGTCTTTTATCTTTCAAGCAACTATTTGCTTTGCCAAGAATAAAACTCTTAAACACAAACACATTACAAATGGACTTTACTTTAATTATGTTCCAAATGTGATTTCTTTGCTTATGTTATTTCTATGTTCTGCATTTGTATGTAACTTGTACCTTATATTGTTTCTCTTCTTTTTTCTCATGTTAGAGAATTTGTAAATGTGGATGATACAAAAATCTTTATCATAGTGTTCAGTGGCCTGGTATGCCTACAACCCCCAAATTTAATTCAACATTTATCCAGCATGTACTAATTGCTCTGCACGCACATTAATTGGGAACCTATGGTATTCTAGATGCTTCACAACATATATTTATTAGATGCCTCCTATTGGCCAAGGTTCAGAGCTGAATTACATACTGTTCCTACCCACACAAGGTTCACACTAATTAATCTACCATCATATATAACATGTGAAACAAAATGATTGGCTATTTTACTGCTGTTTCCCAGCTTCCAGCTGAATATTTAGATAGTTCATCTTGAGAAGCTTGTTCCATTTGTCCCCAGGCTGGATGGTTGGCATTGTGTTCAAAATGTTCTTGGGCTAAGATCATGCAAGCCCTAACAAGAAATGAGTTTTCCAGAACCATCAACATGAAACGGCAAGTAATTCTGCGCTTATTTTTAGTGTGTGAAACCTCAAGTGTCATTTTTCTAGTTCTCTGGGTTTCTGTCTGCCACTATGTAAATAAAGTGCTTGGCAAGGTGATACTGACCCCTCCTCCAGTTCTCATTCTATAGTTCTATTTAGACAGCTCATTTGATCACTGGACATTTCTATGCAAGAATCTATGAAACAAGCTTGCTGGAACCAACCTCTTAAAAAGTCCCTGTCCTACAAAAGATTGGCATGTCCACCCACAGACAATAGGAATTCTTTTCTGGTCATGAAAGAATGTATTCTCCTTGTTTACAGCAGTGAATGTCATCTCTGGTAACACTGAGGCTATAAAGGTTTCCAAAGATTTGCAGCAAAGTGTGACAATTTGTGCAAGGACTATGCAAAAGGCTTAAGTTCTATATGCATATAGGATTATTTCCATCTCTATTTATTGATACACACGCATGTCTATATGTATTTATGCCTATATGTGCATAGCATGCAATGAGTTATATATGCATAGTGCCAGGACTATGCTCATTTTCACATATAATTTTCACAACAAACCCCAAAGTGTTTGTCCAGTTTTCCAAAACAAAAAGCTGAGGTTGGTTTATAGATGGAACATAATTTGCCTAAAGTTAACAGTGAGAAAGTGACAGAGCTATAAAGTCAAATTTATCCAACTCTGAAGGAAGGACACTAAAAATTTATATTCATATAAATATAAGGATTTCACATGACTTATAAGTTGTTAGAAACTGGACTGGTAAAAGATTGAGAATTGTTTCAGTAAGAAATATGCAAATCCTGTAGGCATTAATTAGCTCCTGAAATTCTACCATCCTTATGCTCATAGAGAAGCCATCTACAGTAAGACACGACTAACCAGAACTGGAATACAATCATTAAGAAGCGACATATAAATATCGCTAAGCTTACCCCTTACTAGCAAGGATGTCATAACATAACCACAACAATGTTATGGAAGATTAACATCTAGGAAAGCATTAGCAACACCTTAAAACACATAAAACAATTATGATGGTTGCCTCACTTCTGTACTTTCTTTAGTAAAATTTATAGCAATTCACATTCCACATATTCTAACACCAATACACAAAATAATGGTGAAATCTAGATTTGTGAAACAGCATATATACATTGCTTCTTTGTTATTTCCAATATACTTATATAACCAAAATTAGTAAATTACTTTAAATAATTTTGTCCGGTTAATTTCATACAGTTGGTATCCCCAAAGTATCTTGAGAGATGTAAACAATGCTATTAAATTAACAAGAAGCAGGTTTGCATTTCGCTATGTAATATTTTAGTGCTAACATAGGATTTCCATAGTACCTTGCTACAGGAATTATACCTATTTATTCTGGGGCCAGAGAATTTGATGTATATTTAATGTTAGCCTAAGAAACAGAAAATATAGTCCATAAAATATCTAATGTGCTTAGTTTTCTATGCATTTGTATGGGTTATTTATAGAGATTTACCTGGAGATAAACATTGTATTAGAACATATGAAAACGTTAAGTTAAATGCTTTACTTTCCAAGTTACTGAACTGGTTTCCAAAGGGCTTTGCCATTCAGAAGGATGAAATATATAAAACATATACATAAGCCTTTTAATATGAAGTCTAATCAGAAGGGTGGTAGTATATTTGTTTCTATAATTAAAAAATTGTGGTCCCTACTGATATGGACAGGAGAGAGGGAAATACTGAGTAGACGAATGCTACCAGGAAAGGCCCCAGCCTGAAGCCTAGAAACCCACAGTCCTAAATGAGAACAGGCATTCTTGTTTTCACGCCCAAAAAGTTGCCTTCCGGCCTACCACACCCTTGCTCTTGTACCCACATAAACCCCGAAACCCAAGCTCCAGAGGCAGATGAGCAGATGAATGGCAGAACAGCATGGCAGAGAAGGAGAGTAGAGAAGAAGCATATGAACACCGAGAGGAGTTTGGCTGGGGACAATCAGAGAGGAGATCGGCCACTGGACAACCAAACTCCAGGGAAAGATCATCTTCCCACTCCATTCCCCTTCCAGCTCCTCATCCATCCCACTGAGAGCCACCTCCACCGCTCAATAAAACCCCTGCATTCATCCTTCAAATCTATGTATGACCTGATCCTTCCTGGACGCTGGACAAGAAGCTGGGTATCAACGGGAGTCCACTAAATTGCTTAACACTTAAGCTGTCTGTGGATTGCAGAGCTAAAAGAGCAAATGTAACACTGGGGCTTCAACAGTCACAGGCACCCAGCGCTAGATGCTGCTGTGGGGCCAAAGCCCAAAAGCGCTCACCCTAGTTCCCACACCTGCCCGTCTTTGTGCTCCCCCCTCCCATAAGGGGTTTGAGCTTGCAGCAGCCAAACAGAGAGCCACATCCCTGTCACACGTCCTGTGAGGTGGACCAGGAAACTCTCCCGTCTTACTACCAGTTGTTTTATTAGGTGGCCCTTGGCAGGTTGCTCAGTCTTTAGATCAGAGTTTCTCAATGAGAGGCACAGGTACAACAGGGGATCTGTCACATTGCTTTTTCCCTTGCCAAGTATTTTAGAATCTTGAGACTGAAAAGAATAGGGCATATAAATTTTTCAAATTATATTGAGCATTTTAGTAGATTTTTGAAAACAAAAATATTCTCCTTATAACAATACAGACTAAAAGTTGGCAGAATCTCAATTGTTGGCAATATTCATAGATTTTATTATTTCAACTAGGGAGTAGAAGACATAACATGTCTAGGAGGCCATTACATTTTTATTTTCACTAGCCATGGACATACATGGACTTACATTTTTTTTTAAGATACACAACTTTAGATGGCTTTTAAATCAGCTCTAAACATTCTCATGCTCTATGACTTATGGTTTAGGTGCTACACCTTGATTCCTGAATATACTATTGGATTATAACTGAGCTGTTTTGCTTTTCACCCTGAGTTTTACAGGAATTTGAGAATGCCGGTCACATGAAAAAGTACATTGTACTGGAGATTCCTGAGATGATTCTAAAACCGTCCTGAAAAACAGTCATACAGGAGTAGATTACAAAGACAACACCTGCTGGGGAAATACATATCTTTGAGACATCTTCTGACTAATAAGTCTCCCTGTCATTTGAAAATAAAAGGAAAATGAGATCTGGAAGCCTAAAATATCACAAATGTTTTGGCACCTAATATTTTGGTGTGCTGGGCCTGGTCTGACTGACAATAACCTTCAAGAGTATACTGTGTACATCTCTATGCAACAGCTTGAAGTCACTCATGATAGGAATCTTTATGCCACTGAAATTAGCAAATGCTACAAATCAAGCCTCTCACCTCTACCCCCACAGATAGTTAAACATTTAGTAACATTTATGGAGGAATGAAGGAGGATTCCTTAAGGACGTTTGTTTTTGCGTTTTCCATGTAATAAAAGTGCAGTAGTTTATGGTTTGTTTATTCAATAACTTTCTCAATAATGTTTATGATGGGGATTTTGTTTTCCACCTGAATGAGAAGGCAAATTGAAGCATATCTGAAACTCTGCATGTAATTGTGCTTGCTCTCCTCAGGGGAGATGGCACAAGGATAGAGATAGAGAGCTTCTTGACAGGGACAACACACAGCCTGAAAGAGATGCCTGAGAAGGTGCTGGGAGTAATCTCCTCTGTGGAATCAGGCAGGCTGTGAGGTCAACGGGTGCCACCTTACTGGGGAAGGAAATGTAGGAAGAGTGAAAGGAACTTATGAATTCAGACAACGGGTGTCAGCTTACAGGAATTGTTAGCCTGACAGGTAGTAGAAGATGAATCAAAAAAATGTAAATAAATTAAAAAGTTGACAGAGGTACAAAGGAAGCAACATTTCAAACATATTTCTCATCTCTGAGGAGGGTATTTGGAATAAATTCAATTCTCTTCATAAACAATGCTTTTCTTGCCAAACAAAATAGATCACAGCTCTTATCCATGCAGGAATTCCTTTGGTTTGTATGTAGAAAGGTAGCTCACCGTTTCAACATTATCCAGAATTAAATGTAGCCTTTATAACCCTTGGAAATAACAACGTAACACTTCTTCATAGGTGAGTAATACATGACTTTTTCCAAAATCAACCATCAACCACAAACACTTGGCTTGCCTAGGGTTTTAAAACTGGAGAATATTAGGACAGGCTTACAATGGCAAATGTTCCAGCTCACGTGCCCACACAAAACCTATCTGTGCTTTTAGGGAAAATGACCAATATGTGCTCAAGGGCAGTATTTTGTTCTATTTAATACGTTGCAAAAATCACCTCATATCTGTAAAATTAGGTACTATTTCTCTCTCTAGCTTAATCTATATCCTGACCTATCCATGCAGGAGAACTTTCTGTTCCCATTACAATCTGATAGAGAATATACCTTTTGAATGAAAGTGAGGTGGGGAAAAAAGCTAATGACCCATGGGCTGTATTTCTAAGGTCTTAGCCCAGAGATGGCAGAATACAGGAGAGGTTAGCTCCAGTTGGTATGTAACAAAGCTAGAACAAAGTAAGGCCAAACAACAAAGCCGAAATGTGTATGCAAGCTGCTAAAAATCCAGTGATCAAACCAATTTCATGCTTGGGCCCCAAGTGTTTCCTGTCGGTCCAGTGGCTGACGATAGGATGGCAACAGGAAAAATTAGTCCTCCAAGTCTCCTTCTGTTGGGAAACAAGATTACTCTCTCTGGATTTTTCAGTTCCATCTACAGTGTGGTTCTCAAACATGACTGTACACTGGAATCCCTTGGGGAGCTTTAGAAACTAATGATGCCTTGGCCCTAGCCCCAGAGATTCTAATGGAGCTGTTCTGAGGTTCAGTCTGGGCATCAGGATTTTTAAATGCTCCACAGTTGATTCTAACAAGCTAAAGCTGAGTTGTTGATTCTGAGGCACAAAGAGACTAAGTAGTGCTTCTCAAATTCTACCCTCGTGGGTCTGAGTGGGGTCTAAGATTCTATAGTTCTAACAAGCTCCCAAGTGATGCTGGTGTGGTCCAGAAACAAGGCTTTGATTAACAGGGCTCTAGATCACCGGCCACAGTGAGGTTCCTGAAGCAGCATCAATGTCACGTGGAAACCTGTTTAGAAATGCAAATCATCAAGCCCAACCCCAGATATACTCAATCAGTCATGGGGTGGGGCGGGTGGAAGAGTAGCAAACTGCATTTCAACAAGCCCTCCAGGTGATTTTGGTGCCAGCTAAAGTTTGAAACCACGGGTCAGAGCGGTATTATTCAGTGTGGTTATCAGACCAGCAGCCGTAGCATTGCCAAGGAGTTCATAAGATGAATTCAGGATTTCAGGCCCCACCCCAAACTTACTGGATCAGAAACTGCATTTTAATGACATCCCAGGTGGTTTCTATGCATATTAAAGTGTGAGAAGCCCTAGAGTCTTGGCAAATTTCCTCCTCAAAACCGTTGCCCAGAATGACAGATAATAAAACACTCATGTGAAACAAAAAAAGGCCTAACAACAACGTTAATTATGATTGTAATACCTGGTAGGTTTCTTTTTAATTACAAAAAGCCCCATATTTTTATAGTGACAAGTTTTAAAATATGGAAAAAACCTCATCAAACAAATGGAAATCACATGTGATCCCACCATGTCGCTGAAACTATTGATCTTTATTCTTCCATCCAAAGAACTGTTTCTAAAGAGAGAATTAAAACAAGTTATTGAAAGAGACAATATTATCCTGCTCCAACAGACACTTGGCAATGTTTTAACTGAAACTTTCACCCATCAATGTAACTTCCCAATGGGTTCACCTAGCCCACTGCCTAGACAGACCTGACTTATCAAGACAGTGGAATTGCAATGGAGAAAGAGTAACTTACGAGGTGCCAGCTGTGCGGGAGACCAGAGCTTTATTATTACTCCTGTCTCCTGTAGTTAAAGATAATTTTGCGGGTAGGGGCTTGGGAAGTGAGGAGTGTTGATTGGTCGGGTTGGAGATGGAATCATAGGGGGTCAAAGTGAGTTTTTCTTGCTGTTTTCTGTTCCTGGGTGGGATGGCAGAACTGGTTGAGCCAGATTACTGGTCTGGGTGGTGTCAGTTGATCCATCCAGTGTAGGGTCTGCAAAATATCTCAAGCACTGATCTTAGGTTTTATAATAGTGATGTTATCCCCGGGAGCAATTTGGAGAGGTTCAGACTTTTGCAGCCAGAGGCTGCATGGCCCCCAAACTGTAATTTCTAATCTTGTAGCTAATTTGTTAGTCCTGCAAAGACAGACTGGTCCCCAGGCAAGAAGGGTCGGTGGGGGGTGGCTTTCAGGAAAGGACTACTATCGATTTTGTTTCAGAGTCAAACCATGAACTGACTTTCTCCTCAAAGTTAGTTCAGCCTACGCTCAGGAATGAACAAGGACAGCTTAAAAGTTAGAAGAAAGATGGAGCAGTTAGGCCTGATTTCTTTCACGGTCATAATTTCCTGTTATAATTTTGCAAAGGTGGCTTCATCTTTAGCCCAATGTGACAAAAATGAGTCTCTTGCTTAGAATAATGTTGGTTACTGAAGGAGATACCATAACATCGGTTCCTATGGTCATCTTGGGAATAAGAAACCTCTTTGCCATGTTTGAGAATGTTGAAACCAAGTTATTTTGTTCTAAGTTAGAAGGTCAGAGCTCAGACTTAAAAATACCAGCCAGTAATGAAAAACAGAGCGGCCTCATTTAAGTTACCAGCAATGAATGAATTCCCAGATAGTTGAAACACCGTTGTGTACTGGTGACCTTTAAACATATAATGAGTAAACAGTTTGGGAAAAAAAAAGGAATTCACATGGATCTCAAATTGTATTTTCTTTCAATCTGTAACAGATCAGCTTTTCTGTTAGAGGTCAGATTGTTAAAATTTTAACAAATTTGGCTGCTTAGAACATCTATGGCCTTAGCTGTCAAATCAGAAGCCTAGCAAAAGAAACTGGAGCTTTCATGTAATAACCCACGATTTCTGGTTCCTTTGTAGTAAGCTAGACTGGTGAAAACTAAAATTTAAACTGTTTCTTTTTGATATAATTCTTGCTTTAGGAAGCGGTCAAGGTATTCAGCAAGTGTTGCCAATTTTCTTAAATGAGTCTGAACTTCATCAAGACCCTTCCCTTACCTGGTGAACATCTTTTGCATCAAATCCCAATGTAAGAATGAAACTACACATTGGGATAAGGAGCTGGAACAAGTCATACTGTTTCTGTACAAAGAGAAAAACACACTGGACACAGCACACAGTGATGGGAAGTAGAGTAATTTGAAAACTAAAAGATGAAGAATTTGGAGGGGGAGTTAGGACTGGGGATTAGAATAGAAAAGACATGTGGATGGCAATGCCTGTCAAAGAGGCACCAAGGAGAAGGGGATTGCCAAACTGTGTTAAGAAAAAGGTCATTGGATCTGTTAGAACCTGTGGAACTGGTTAATTACCTTATAATCAATATAAATAAAATTACATGTGTGGCTATTTGATTATCATTACCCCATTCCAAAGAAATACAATGTTAGTTTTCTTAGTTTTCCTCCAAATTTGGAGGACATGTTTGGGATGGTTTAGTTGAAAACCAGCTCATATGACATGTATAAAACTCACTGTTAGAAACCAAAACTGAGTTGGCCTCAAAGGCTTGGTAACAACTGATTAGAAGAGAACTGATATTAATATAAAACATTATGGGCCAAAAAAAATGTTAATATAAACCCTAACTTGTAAGTCCCAAGAGTAGGTTTTGACATATTACTAAACTCTATCTCATATGGGTAACTTTATCCAAAGAATTTTAAAGGCAGTAGCAGGTACATATTTATTTACTGTGGTTAATATGGAAAACTACCTAGTATAAAATTAGAGAAGTCTGGAAGGGTGTATTTTGCAAATGGAACAGAAATATTATACTGAAGTTGGTTTAGGTAAATTTATTAAGTCCCCTCTATAACTTTGGCAACTAGAAAGTGTATTCAAGACCAAAAAGAAATAAAAAAAGGGTCTGTCACAGCATCACTTTGCTGATTTTGAGTATTCTTCAGAATACCAGTATGTATGACTCTTAATAGCCAGGAAGCATGGCATGGGGACTTCTAACCCAATGTTGTAGGACTTTCTCCTTAGTTCAGCTAAAAATGGGGTCCTTGTCATATGACCATGAGAGATTAGGCTCTCAGACACTTTGAAGAGAAAAATGGAATGTATTGGGCAAAGAGGGGAAAAAAAAAAAAAAGAGAAACAGGCCTTCCAGCTGGCTTCCCACCTCACAGATTGAATCCCAGATTCTACCTGGAACAAGAGAGGCCAGGCTCTTCCCCTCACAAACAATGCAAACTTCCCAAGGCTCCACCCCAGTGCACACTCCTCCCAGTGCACAGACCAGAAGAAAGTTCTGCCAAGAGGCCCTTTTTACTTGGCTGTCTTACCAACATGGCAGTACACTTGGTTTTCACTTACATTCTTACATCTCTGCCATGTTAACACGGGAAAATACTGGAGTCCAAATAGGAACTCTCCAGGAAAAGATTTCTTAAGGGCAAAAAGGAGAAATGCAAGCACTTCCTACTTTAGAGAGCCCCTAACACAGTAGCCTACCATATTAGCTCTGAGACACAAGAGCAAGAAGAGGATTCCTAAGAGGACTGGAGCCGCAGCTGAGATTTCCAAGGTCCTCTAGTTGGCTATAGTGACAGTAACCATTTTTCCTTATCCAGTGGTTTTTCTCAACTTAGCTACACATTAGATTCACCCAGAGAGCATTCAAGCTAAAATCTGATACCCATGTGTTACCCTAACCAATTAAATAAAAATCTCTATAGTTGCAACCCAGGCATTAATATTTTTAAAGCCCCCTCGATGATATCAATGTTGAGCCAATGTTCAAAACCACTGCCATGGCCATTTCCCAGAAATAAAAGTTAACCCGGAGAACTATAGAAAGCTTTATGAATCATGCAGAATAATTATCATCATGATCATCTAAGGCTCCCCAATAGGGCCCTTCAATTAAGTTCAAAATTGGCTGGACATTGGGTCAGATGGGGAAAATCAGCTAAACAAAACAAAATTATTTGATGGAAATTTAGCTTTCTGCCAACTGCATATTTGAGTATTTGTGGCCCAACTTCAAATGAAAACAGAAGTGTATTTTTTTTTTCTAACTGAATCATGGTATTCACAATATACAGCTTGACTAACAGTGCTTGTGGGCAATCAAGCAACTTTAGAGATTCCTTTTTGATTAAAAGTACACTGTGGACATTTACTTAATTCATTTCCAGAAAAACTCTGGAAGCTGGGCTTGATTCTTGCATTAAACAATCTGTGGAATTTGAAGAACAACCCAAAACTATCTAAATTTTAATTTTGTCGCCTCTAACTAAAATAAGTTTGGACTGAATGATCTCAAAGATCTTTTCCATCCCTTGACATTCTGATTCAATGATACATAGTTTTCTCTTCTTTCCAAGGCATTTGCCCTCAAATCACTTACATTCATATGATGATACTATTTATTTTCACTAGTTAGGCTGCATCTAAATGACAAAGAGTTGCACAATAACTTGATTCTTTTGCATGGCATACAATACAATAAGTACCAAAAACACTAAGCTTTTCACAAAGGACAACACAAACATTAAGCACCATCCATCCATTAAGTGTGAAGAGACATCTCCAGTAGAGGCCAAGAGAATATTTGCTTTCAAACAAGACATCACTTCTCTATAAAAATTATTGTCTTAGGAGGTACTCACTGAAGGGAAATTGCTGGCCCTGGAGGCAGAGATGTGATAAGGTAATGATTTCTATTCTTTCATTTCAGCCAAATGGTAAATAAGTCACAAATGAAATAACTTTGGCACTATTAATTCTCAAAAGCAGATTTAGACAGAGACTTCAATAAGCCTGAAATCAGCACTTAATTTTTCATTTTCTCTTTTCTGGGAGACTTCAATGGAACAGTTTTAATTCTAAATTCAAGATATGTTGCCAAAAACTGATTGAAAAAACATGGTGCTTGAATAAGATGTTTAGGTAGGTTTAAAAAACTGGATATGAACACTGCTTCAAAGGAAAATGAGTTTTACACTACACATTTTTATCCTTTTAATACAAGACTCCTTTCTTTTGATTTTGGAACAACTTGATGCCTAAAAATATATACTTTTTGGTGTTGACTCAATAGTTTAAGAAGTACAGGTCAAAGTTCAGAATTTTAAGAACTACTTTTCAAATGGAAATAGTTTGCATAGTTTTAACATTCTCTTTTCTTTCCCCATTTCCCTTAATAATATTGGATTTAAAAGTTATGCTGCTTTCTGTTTTCATATCCTCAGACATGGATGATTTTACCATTTAGAAATTCAAAGAAAAAATGTTGGAAGTGGTATGTATTTTCTAATCTATATTTTTCTAAGATTTCAGGTAAACTCTTTCCATTTGAGTGAGCACATTTTATGTAGTGTTTCTCAAAATGAAATTACTTAGATTCAAGTAGATTGATATATTACTGAGTAAAGAATTCTTTTACAGACATAAGGTCTTAAGATGCCAAATGAAGAAAACATTCCTTTTCCAATTTATTCCTACTGTATCTTAAACAGGCTACTGACTAGCACAGAACTAGATGAAATTGAATCTCCAATTTGAGTTGTGGTCACCAGTTTTAATTATTCTAACCTAGCTTGAATCCCCTTGAACCAAGTTTGTTATAGTCAGAACTAGGCTGAACTAACTTACGTTGGATTGAACCACTTTCATCAGTTTTCTCTTGGTCTTAGCTTTGTCCAATGCCTGCCTGTAGAATGAGACATGCCTGGAATGAAATGTCTGTAACAATGGTACATTGGTACTAAAATAATTGGATAATACTGAAAGTGGGGGTTAATATCAATTATCATTTTGAAGAAAGGCTATGTAAAATGTAAGAGATGATCAGGATTCTGGGATCAAAAGTCAAGTCAGGAAAACACACAGTTGGTGCTTACAGAGCCAGAGCCAGGGAAGATGAATCTGAAAATGGGGAATCCAAGAGGTAGAAGAAAATACAGCAAGGAAGTTATGTTGGTATAATCTGAGCATACACTGGGATTTTTTTTTTTCTTTTTTTTTTAAGCAAGCTGTCTTGGAGATGTGAAAGGGCAGGAAAGGGCCAGGCTTCTAAAAAAAAGTGAGTTAAACCAAACATCATCCTTGAACTCAAGCTGGGAAAATAGGTACAAAGGCTTACCTGGCAGAAACCTGCTACAAAATGTGGGTCAAAGTGGACTTTTCAAATGCACTCCTGTGTTCAGTGTCCCTTTCGCTCCCCGGATACTATATCTCTATAGTCTTGGAAGCCTAAACATTCTGGTTTCTTAGTGACTGTGGGAGGTTTCAAGGCTACAGCTACTTAAAAGAGTCTTACTGAGCAAAGTCAGCAAGATAATAACTGAGTCAATATAAAACACGCCTAGATACCTGTTCTTAACATTGTGGCAGAACTGGGCAAAGAAGACGTAGAGGTACATATACCTGGTCTTCAAAGCAAAGATTTCTCCCAAGTGTGGGGTGCCAATAACAGTAAAATGGAGTAAACCAGAGATGGTATGAACATTTTTTTCTTTTTTTTTTTTTTTTTTTTTTTTTGAGATGGAGTCTTGCTCTGTTGCCCAGACTGGAGTGCAATGGTGCGATCTCGGCTCATTGCAGCCTCTGCCTCCTGGGTTCAAGCAATTCTGTTGCCTCAGCCTCCCGAGTAGCTGGGATTATAGGCACCTGCCATCATGCCCAGGTAATTTTTGTATTTTTGTAGAGATGGGGTTTCACCATGTTGTTGGTCAGGCTGGTCTTGAACTCCTGACCTCAAATGATCCACCCGCCTCAGCCTCCCAAAGTGCTAGGATTACAGGTGTAAGCCACTGTGCCCAGCCTGTATGAATATTTTTTCTAAGCACGAGACAAAACAGATCCATTGAGCAAAGTAGAGAAGTTGTAGTTGGTATCTGTAACACCTATACTCCCAGAAGAAGGGTCAGTTCTGCTTGAGAGTATAGAAAAATTTGTAAGTAATTACGCAAATTCCTCCAAATATTTTAATGAGGTCACTCTGAAATAAAGACATGATTATAAGCCCAGGGTTCAAAACAGTAGTTTTGATTATGTTATACACTTGGTTCCACAAAGCAAGTCATGGCATAGGAAGGGTGACAATGGCCTTGCCACGCAGGTGGCCCTTCACTGTATGTTGAGTTCTGTGGCTTTTGGAGGGCAGCTCTTGAGCTCTGCGAGACAATGTTGTCATGCAGTCTGTACAGTGGCACAACCATGCCTGCTGTTTTCTCATCTTCCAGTAGGTCAACCAATACCGATGCTTCCCTTACAACTGTGACATCAAAACCAATTTAAACCAGCTAGGATTATTTGAGAGAAGTTCATTTAGGTCTGAAATATTAAACTAAAACAACTTTAGTTAATCCTTAAGAGGCAATCCTAGGGTTGCTGTTATTTAATGAATAATTACTTTTGAAGAGGTTTTGTAGACTATATTGCTGAACTCTTACCTCAAGGAGAGTAGTCACTAATTCTGAAATGAATGAATTAGAAAACAGTCAACGCCCAAATCTCCAAATGGCCTTATTGCTTTCTCCCACTGAGCACCTCTGATGAGGCCTCCCTTTGAGGTCTTATCAAATTCTCCCAGATTTCAAGATCTTTCTGAACCACAATTATTCTTGTGTGTCAGTTTTGATATATTTACCATCTGTTGCCTGTTTATAGTGAATACATGTGTGTGGTACTATGTATATACAATGTGTGACTAGTTTACAACTGATTTGGTCAAATGGGAATCAAATGAAGGTGAAATTTTATTCAAGGATATATGTTTAATTTAAATCATTTTGCTTATGACATAATCATTGTAGGTTGATTAAATAAAATGATTAACCTGCTTAAGAAAAAGCTTGTTCATTACTTAAATCTCAATGACATCAATTTCATTTAATAAAAGTTTTTCATTTATTTACAGGACTGAAATAAAACCCTGGTAAAACTAGATTTTAAGACTCAAAGCAGTGTAGGCCATTCCTGTTACACAGCTGATAATGTGGGGAAAAATCAGATCTTTAAGTAATTCATATATACATATATATATATATATATATATATATATATATATATATATAATGAAGTGAACATTGTAATTTTGCAATATGAATTGGCACTGGCACAGAAGTGATTTAAACAACCGGCTTAACAAATTAGGAGACTCTCATGTGTTTAATGATTTCTTTTTTAAAAAAATGAGAGTAAGGGCTAAATGTAAAATTTAGGGGCTTTTGCTAAGTTTGTTTCATTTTAGTCTTTCCCTTTACCAAAATAAACTAGTACAAAGAAATGCAAATATTTGAGTATGTGCTAAAATAAAGATTGCATCAATCATGTTTGAGGAGGTACAGAGGTAAGGAGGTCAACCGCCTGACTGGAAATGGTGGGTGGGGTCATGATAGGGAAAATACAGGAAGGGACCTTCATGGCCAAAACCTCAGGGCTCCGCTCTCCTGAAATCAACCATATGGGAACCTCAAAGTTCAGAAATCACTGCCAACAGACTCCTAGCCTAGGAGGAAAAACTGAGCTTGAAGCTCAGATGCTGCTCACAGTAGCCCCCAAAGGGTCCCAGTTAACCCCTCATTTATTAGTCTAACAATTTTATTATCTTAGCTAATTTACATATTGTATTTTATGATTGTATGTTGCCCTTCAAGCTATTATTTTTAAACTCAATTTTATTTTCTTTAATCTTCAGTTTCTAGTTTTCATCATTGGCTTTCTAACGTTTATCATTTGTTATTAATTCTTGGCTTTTACTTTGCCATTTTATAGTGCTCATTTTATACCACTTTATCTTACTGTTTATGTTATCTTGGTTATTTTATCATCTTCTTTAAGATACTACCCAACTTTTATAACTGACAAGCAGAAATATTGGCTAAAGACAGGCATCTGGGAGGTCAGTCCAGCCCTAAGCAAGAAGAGGTGAAAGATGTTCTTTCTTCCTAGGGGTTTTACGACATCTCTTTCAGATTTCCACAACTGATTCCTAAATTCCCTTCCTAGACACATCATTTCATTGTGAAATCAGTTTGAAAGAAGGATGTGACCAGACCACTATCATGGACCCTTTACACTAGGTAACCCAATCAACACACCAGCCCCAGATATGGCCGCAGCATAAGGCTAACATCCATAGCACACAGTAAGAGCTTAATTACTGCGGTGTCCTTCTCTCATGAATTAGCCAATCCATTTAATGAAACTGGGGAAAACTTCATGATGTCTATCCTATAAAATTGTTGAAATCTAGGTAAACTCTGGGAACAAACTGCAGTTTACCAGAAGAAAAGAGGTCACAATCATTGGGATGAGAAGGAAGTCAGTCCAATTCAAGGAGAGAAACTGGCCGACATTCTCCAGGCTTAATCTTTTGTTTTCCTCTATAATGGAATGGTTTCATTCTTTTTCTCTTGCTACTTAAATAACTATCATTTGGAAAACTCAAATGACATAAAGTTCTGAGAAAGAAAGTAAAAACATGATATCCCACCCCCCGAGATACCACGTTTAAATAATCACCACTAACATTTTAGCGCCCATCCTTTCATGTACTTCCCTTGTGTACAAATACCCACAGGCATATGTCCTTTTAGATTTAGGCATATGTCATTTAGATGAACAAACTAGTTGATAAATTTCTATGTACAGACATATGTACACATACAAAGATATACATACGTATTAGTAAGGAATGGCTAGCAGTGATGCCACTGTAACACCCAAAAATAAATATTATCTTTCCATTTTTGGTGAGCTGTATTTCTGCTCAAAGTTATCTTTACTCCTATATTCTGGGTGAGGAAGAGGTTGTTGCACTTGTAGTGGCAAAAGGAAAAAGAATATGGTGACACTACTCCACTGAGACCCAGGCAAGAGCTGCCCTGCTCTAGTCCACACTCTTTAGTCTGATCTGGCCTTCCTCTAGTCATGTGCCTCTTTATGAAGAGAGCGGTCTGGAGGGCTAAAGGTCACGGCTTCTCTGAGTCCATGTATCTATTCCCATTCCAATGTAGACTCTGCTGCAAGTCCTGTGATCGTCAGAACTCCTCCCCAAATAGGCTCTCTGAGGGCCCACTTCTAAGGGCAGGCAAGGCTGTAGGAGCACGTATCCATTAAGTCCAAGAGAGAGCCAAGGGTTGGCTGCTTCCACAGAATGTGGATGGAGTTTGAAAATGGGGTTTGGAGTGTTTACAAAAATGAGCTGGAGCCCTTCTTGGTATGGAACAGATGGAAATTAGGGGTCCTACTTTCTTTGAGAAGGATAGTGTTTAATGCAACTTAATAAATCATAGATTTCCCACTAAATTAAAATACATTTTTACTTATAATCATTTCTTGATTCTCTATTCCGCTCCACTGATGTATTTTTCTATGCTTATGCCAAACCATACTGATTTCATAAGTAGTTCTCATCTACATTCTAATATTTTGTAAGACAACTGTAACCTCATTTTTCCCCAAAAATATTGGTGATTCTTGAGGATTAATTTTTCAAAAAAAATTTATATTATTATTTTTTTGAGACTGCATCTCCCTCTGTCACCCAGGCTGGAATGCAATGGAGCCATCTTGGCTCACTGCAACCTCCGCTTCCCGGGTTCAAGCAATTCTCCTGCCTCAGCCTCCTGAGTAGCTGGGATTATAGACGCCTGCCACTATGCCCAGCTAATTTTTATATTTTTAGTAGAGATGGGGTTTCCCGATGTTGGCCAGGCTGGTCTCAAACTCCTGACCTCAGGTGATCTGCCCACTTCGGCCTCCCAAATTGCTGGGATTACAGGAGTCAGCCACCACTCCTGGCCCCAAAAATTATAAAGTATCAGTTTTGGAAATTGAGTACAGAAAACTCTGTTGGCATTTTAATAGGAATTGCATTGTATTTATGTTTATAAAAATAGAAGACTGATATCTTTATAATATTGGTATTTCCATCTAAGAATATAATATGCCTTCCAACTATTTAAAATTATTATTTTTTGGCTCACACCTTTAATACCAGTACTTTGGGAGGCCAAAGTGGTAGGATTGCTTGGGGCCAAGGAGTTTGAGACCAGCCTGGGCAACATAAGGAGACGCCATCTTGTTGAAGTGGCAGAACAGGAGAGGAGGAACCTGGGTGCCAATGGTTGTCATATAGAGTAAGTTCAGCCATGAGAAATGGATAACTGAAAATAGCAGTGGCATAAAACAGAAAGGAACTCCTCTCTATTGTATAAATGTAGTAAGTCAAGGGCTGGTAAAACAGATCCACAACCATTGGCACCCAGGCTCCTCCTCTCCTGTTCTGCCACCTCAACAAGCAGCTTGTGGCCCCATGGCTGCTTCAGGGCCAATTATCATGTTTTAATTCTAGAAAACAAGAAGAAGAAAATGGAAAAAATCAAGGGCAAGTCCCCTTCCTGGACAAACATTGCCAAAAGATGCATATGCTACTTTTGCTTGCGTTACATTGGTCAGAACTTAGTGATATGGCCATGAGTAAATCCATGAGAGTCTGAGAAAGTATTTATTCCGGGAAATCATGTGGCCAGCTAAAGTTGGGATTTTATTATCTTTAAAGATGTGAAGAACAGATACTGAAGGACAACTGGCAGTTACTTCTACAAGCATCTACTCTATGGACATTTGGATTTTTATCCCTTAACATGTTCATTGTAATGAACTACATTGAACAGGTTTCCCAATATTGAAAATTCTTGCATTCTTAGAACAAAACTTAATCATATTGTATAATACATTATTTCAACAGATTTCCAAAATATAAATTACCAAATTTGACCCAAGAAGTAGAAAACATGAGTAGACCAATTACCAAAGATATTATTACACTTGTTAAAATTCCTCTTGTAAAAAAACAGACAAGGACCACTTGGTTTTCTGACTTAGTTCCATCTATATGTCAAAAAATAAAATAGACAATTCAAATGTCATTTAAATAATCCCAGATCATAAAAAAGGAAATATTCCCAATTCATTTTATTAATTATTTTAATATTCAAAACATGTTAGAGTTCTAAAAACTCTATTTATATGCAAATTTTAAGTAAAATAATCATAAGATCCATAATAAAGCACTGGTTCAGGAACCAAAGTATGCGCCCACTAGAAGTTTGTCAATTGTCCTTTATCATGGATTAAAAAAAAAAAAAAAGAAAAAAAAACAACAATTAGGTCTCCTGAATGTCAGTGGGTTGATTTAAGGCATAGCTACAGATGTAGAGAGCTACAGGCTGTCTAATAATCTCTGGAGAAGTGAAGCCTATTCCCTGAATTTTTATTATATTATTTAACCTCTATAAGCCTCCATTTATAATATTGGAGTAATAGTGGTCTTGGGACAATTTAATAAGATAGTGCAGCCAGATATAGGGGCTCATATTTGTAATCTCAGCACTTTGGGAAGCCAAGGCAGAAGGATCGCTTATCTCGCACCCCTGGCTATAAAATTCCTTGCAGTAAGTGCTGCAAGATACCAAGTTCCCATGCATTTTAAAACTGAATTTTCTGCTTTGGTTCCTTTTTTAAAAAAAATAAGGACTTTGTATGTCTTAATAGTCATACTCCTTCAACACAGATACTAGAAGATTGATGTCTGATATCAATTGAATACTATAAATTATAAGTTCTATATATACTAGGCACCAATCTAAATACTGACCTCTTTCAAAAAATCTAAATAGAAGAATCCTTAATGATATTTTCCAAAACTACACACATAGATGACTTACATGATTTGGGTTTAGAGGTTTTTTTATGGGTCATTTTCCTAGAACTATATGAATTAACTTGAAAAACCTCTAGTCAGTGAGATTAAGAAATACAACAATTTGAATAGCAACTAATAGAAACAAATTTTAAGTAACAAAAGGATTTACAGAAAGCTTAATAATGAGCTTCTCTTTATTATCACCCTGGATATATTTCTTAGGCCACAGTTGAAGTAACTATTTCTCACTGATCTTAAAAAGTTTCCTCCTACTATACTTGGGCACATAACAAAAATGTCTGAGCATGGGAGTTAGGATGGCTGTGATGGATCAAGGGACTCTCCACAAACTACCTCTGAATGTTCAGTGAATTCTGTACTGACCTATTAAGAGAGGTTTCTGCTCTCATTGGGATCCAGTAGGTTTCAGGTGCAACTACTCGTCTACTTTACTCTTCCACCTCCCAGAGAACTCTGCCAAGAGCCATGTAAAGACTGCTTTCTGCTTTAACTACTAATAGTCTTGATTATAGGAACAGAATTTGAGTATCAAGTTCTAAGAACTTAAGAACTGGCTATTAATGTATTTGCAAAATTTGCATTTTAAATCTGAGGCAAGAACAGGTCAGGCAAAAATGGAATCCAAACACCAAATTGTTAAAAGTTGTAAATCCATTTCTCTTGTTAGATTGCAACTTAAACTACTAATTCTCTAATGTTTTAGAGCAGAAGTTGGTAAATTGTTTCTGTAAATTGTTTCATAATCCACATTTTAGGTTATGCAGGCGTTACTATTTCTGTTGAAACTATTTAACTATAATCTAAATAAATGGATATAGCTGTGTTCTAACAAAACCTTATTATCAACCTGACAGGCCAGATTTGAAATGTTAGCCAGTTTACACACCCCTACTTTAGAAAAATTCAGTCTTTATACCTTCCAGTTACAAGATGTATCTGTTTTTGTTTTTTTTAATAAGACAATATTATTCCAAATGTCAGGTGGCTCATACAGAAATTTGTCACCAACATACTAAATTGTACAAAATGTTGGCCAACAACTCTAAATGCTCCAGACCCTTTGCACTAACAAGATTACCATTTAGTGTTGTCTTAAACATACTGAAAACAATATTATTTCATAAGAAATAAATCACAGAAGATAATACTGAAAAAATAAACGGGGCTAGCCCTTCATCTTTAGTGACATATGGACACACACATTCTCCTAAAGCAATCTAAATAATTTTTTTCTTCATATCAAATTATTGTAACATCGATCTCATGGAAAAGTGAAAGTAGCTAAATATATTTACAGAATCAAGATATGGCTGAATTGATATTGAATGATGGGGGCTTCCTCTTTAACTGTTCAGGTTAGAACAATTTATGGTTGAAATTACTTTGGCTTTTGCCATGATTTCCAGCATATTATGGTAAAAAGAAACAAAACCTTGTAGGTAGACACATATAAGGTCCTATTGTATTTTTATTTCAGTTGCTCATTCACTTTTCATGAATTTTTTAAGAAAAAGTGATAAGCAATTTTAGGGGTATAGTGGTTCACCAGAAGCTACAAGGATATTGAAAAAAGAAGGGCACATAAATAAATTATTAACTCTGAAAAAAAGTGAAGACACAAAAAAAGCCTTTTATTAAAGGCACCTGCTGACAGGTATTTCTGAAAATGTGTGAAAATGATGCCTTATTTATTTGCTTGTGTTATACACAAGGAAATAGGTTTTATCTAGTCATGAAGCATATTAAACTGCCACTCTCCCCCCTTCTGTAAACATTCCGGTGTCTCATTAACAATGGCACCAGAACTTTATCTTCAAAAAGCTTTTTCTATTCATGTGGAATATTTTATGGTTAGATGCCCAATTAATCTGCTATAGTTTAGCTTTGTGAGGTTCAAATGTCTGTTTCACTTAGCTGTTTACTTCTAAATGGGCCGGAGCTCTTTAAAATTTAAAGAGTAAGAGGAGACCTTAGGGATGCACATAAGGAAAAATAGCATGTCCTCTAACATATTGATTTTTAAATCAAAATAATATAAATGATTATTCATGGAACAATTTTTCTTCTACATACTTGAACTACACTTCCATTTGCCTTAAATATATGGCTGTGCTCCAAGTTCCAATATTTTTTCATTTTCTATGTTAAAGTTTGCTTCTTCATGACATTTATACCCTTCAAATATTTATAAATGCTACCATGCTCTTGATTCTCTGCATTTAAATCTGATTCATACTTTCATGGATATATGGATATGCTGCAATAAAATAGAAGTCATTAAATGACAAGGCACCAATCTCTTTTTGTTGGTAGGTTCCAAAATCCTTCATCTCATTCCAACAAGGAAGCTTTTAACTCTATCAATTTCTGACCATTAACTCTCATCTTTAGTTTTTTATCCCTTCAAATGTGATGATCATGTCCTCTAAGGCAGCTTGGCAGATTTACAATGTATAAATACTGAGAGAGTGAGACTCCATGCCAATTGATGTAAACAATAAATGCACAGCGATTATTTTCAGAAACAGATGCAGGGAATGTCCACAGATGTTTGGAGTTTAGTCTCCTTTAAAATGTTCTATTTGAGTAATGATGTAAATAAACAAGTATCAATGCAACTAAGTAATGAAGACATTTTTCTGTTGGTTATGCTAACACCATGCTGCGTTCTCCCAAGTTGTGTGTTTTAAGTATATTTTTAACTCCGAGATCGGGCATTGGCCAAAAAACTAAGTGCAAATGCTGCTTATTAAAAAAATACCAACATGTGGATTTCTATTCCAGAAAAATTGCTTGGTCTATGTTTTCCAAAGTGGGAAATTATAACTTTCACTATCAGAAACTCTATCTTTAATAAATTAATATCCCACTACATTTCCCCTCAAAATATAAATATCAATTAATATCTAGTTCTGGGATTGGAAGTATGATATGAACTAAATTTCATAAACCCAAAATGTATGCATCACATCTTCTACCAAATGTTTTTATCAGCTAATTAATCTATACAGCTAACAATCTACAAGGACTGAGGTCAGGTTGTTAAGAACTTCCGTACAGATAAAAAACTAATTCAATTGTGGTGTGCACATGAGATATGGTATATTCAAAATTAGATATCAAATGAAGAATAAGTAGTCGTTGGAGAACCAGCCTTTGAAAAAACTGGATTCTGTCATTTCTACTTTCAAATCACAGTTAGGGTAAGCTACCACTGCTGCTTACAGATAGCTAAACCTAAACTCACTTGTCAATGTTAATAGCATTTTTGTTTATCGGATTTTCTACACAGTTTATTATATTGTTTACAAATAAAAAACAGTTTTACTTCTTTCTTTTAAATCTGAACTCCTGTTTTGCCTTATTGCACTGGGTAAGAACTCCCATAAAATGTTGAATAGGAGTTAAGAGTTCGTTTAAGTTAAGAGTTCTGCCTTGTTTCTGATCTTAGAGGAGGAAGCATTTAACCTTTTACCTCTAAAGATGATATTAGCTACAGGATTTTCACAGATGCCTTAAATACATTTTCAGGTAACAAAGTTTTCGTCAATTCCTAGTTTCCTGGGAATTTTTACAATGAATGTTAAATTTTACCACATGTTTTTCTACATCCATGGAGATAATTTTATAAAGGATTTTTCACCTTCGTTAATTCTGTGAATTTCATTGATTTTCAAGCATGAAACCAATCTTCCACTTCTGAAATAAATCCAACTTGCCCATAATATCTTCTCTGTATATTGCTTGATTCTTTGTTAAGAGTGTTTGTACCTATGTTCATAAAGAGTATTGGCCTAGGGTGGAGACAAGATGGCCGAATAGGAACAGCTCCGGTCTCCAGCTCCCAGCCCCAGTGACACAGAAGACGGATGATTTCTGCATTTCTGCTTGAGGTACCGGTTTCATCTCACTAGGGAGTGCCTAACAGTGGGTACAGGACAGTCGGTGAAGCGCACTGTGCGCGAGCCGAAGCAGGGCGAGGCATTGCCTCACTCGGGAAGCGCAAGGGGTCAGGGAGTTCCCTTTCCTAGTCAAAGAAAGGGGAAACAGACGGCACCTGGAATATCGGGTCAGTCCCATCCTAATACTGCGCTTTTCCAACGGGCCTGGAAAACGGCACACTAGGAGATTGTGTCCCGCACCTGGCTCGGAGGGTCCTATGCCCACGGAGTCTCACTGATTGCTAGCACAGCAGTCTGAGATCAAGCTGCAAGGCAGCAGTGAGGCTGGGGGAGGGGCGCCCGCCATTGCCCAGGCTTGCTTAGGTAAACAAAGCAGCCAGGAAGCTCGAACTGGGTGGAGCCCACCACAGCTCAAGGAGGCCTGCCTGCCTCTGTAGGCTCCACCTCTGGGGGCAGGGCACAGACAAACAAAAACTCAGCAAGAACCTCCACAGACTTAAATGTCCCTGTCTGACTGACAGCTTTGAAGAGAGTAGCCCAGCACGCAGCTGGAGATCTGAGAACGGACAGACTGCCTCCTAAAGTGGGTCCCTCACCCCTGAGCAGCCTAACTGGGAGGCACCCCCCCAGTAGGGACAGACTGACACCTCATTCAGCCGGGTACTCCTCTGAGACAAAACTTTCAGAGGAACTATCAGACAGCTGAATTTGTGGTCTCACGAAAATCTGCTGTTCTGCAGCCACCGCTGCTGACACCCAGCCAAACAGGGTCTGGAGTGGACCTCTAGTAAACTCCAACAGACCTGCAGCTGAGGGTCCTGTCTGGTAGAAGGAAAACTAACAAACAGAAAGGACATCCACACCAAAAACCCATCTGTACATCACCATCATCAAAGACCAAAAGTAGATAAAACCACAAAGATGGGGAAAAAACAGAGCACAAAAACTGGAAACTCTAAAAAGCAGAGCACCTCTCCTCCTCCAAAAGAACGCAGTTCCTCACCAGCAACGGAACAAAGCTGGATGGAGGATGACTTTGACGAGTTGAGAGAAGAAGGCTTCAGACGATCAAACTACTCTGAGCTACGGGAGGAAATTCAAAACAATAGCAAAGAAGTTAAAAACTTTGAAAAAGAATTAGAAGAATGGATAACTAGAATAACCAATGGAGAGAAGGGCTTAAAGGAGATGATGGAGCTGAAAGCCAAGTTTCGAGAACTACGCGAAGATTGCAGAAGCCTCAGTAGCAGATGCGATCAACTGGAAGAAAGGGTATCGCTGATGGAAGATGAAATGAATGAAATGAAGAGAGAAGGGAAGTTTAGAGAAAAAAGAATAAAAAGAAATGAACAAAGCTTCCAAGAAATTTGGGACTATGTGAAAAGACCAAACCTACGTCTGATTGGTGTACCTGAAAATGATGGGGAGAATGGAACCAAGTTGGAAAACACTCTGCAAGATATTATCCAGGAGAACTTCCCCAATCTAGCAAAGCAGGCCAGCATTCAGATTCAGGAAATACAGAGAACACCACAAAGATACTCCTCGAGAAGAGCAACTCCAAGACACACAATTCTCAGATTCACCGAAGTTGAAATGAAGGAAAAAATGTTAAGGGCAGCCAGTGAGAAAGGTCGGGTTACCCACAAAGGGAAGCCCATCAGACTAACAGCTGATCTCTCAGCAGAAACTCTACAAGCCAGAAGAGAGTGGGGGCCGATATTCAACATTCTTAAAGAAAAGAATTTTCAACCCAGAATTTCCTATCCAGCCAAACTAAGCTTCATAAGTGAAGGAGAAATAAAATACTTTACAGACAAGCAAACGCTGAGAGATTTTGTCACCACCAGGCCTCCCCTAAAAGAGCTCCTGAAGGAAGCACTAAACATGGAAAGGAACAACCGGTACCAGCCACTGCAAAAACACGCCAAATTGTAAAGACCATCAACGCTAGGAAGAAACTATAGCAACTAACGAGCAAAATAACCAACTAACATCATAATGACAGGATCAGATTCACACATAACAATATTAACGTTTAATGTAAATGGGCTAAATGCTCCAATCAAAAGACACAGACTGGCAAACTGGATAAGGAGTCAGGACCCATCAGTGTGCTGTATTCAGGAAACCCATCTCACGTGCAGAGACACACATAGACTCCAAATAAAGGGATGGAGGAAGATCTATCAAGCAACTGGAAAACAAAAAAAGGCAGGGGTTGCAATCCTAGTCTCTGATAAAATAGACTTTAAACCAACAAAGATCAAAAGAGACAAAGAAGGCCATTACATAATGGTAAAGGGATCGATTCAACAAGAAGAGCTAACTATCCTAAATATATATGCACCCAACACAGGAGCACCCAGATTCATAAAGCAAGTCCTCAGTGACCTACAAAGGGACTTAAACTCCCACACAATAATAATGGGAGATTTTAACACCCCACTGTCAACATTAGACAGATCAACGAGACAGAAAGTTAACAAGGATATCCAGGAATTGAACTCAGCTCTACATAAAGTGGACCTAATAGACATCTACAGAACTCTCCACCCCAAGTCAACAGAATATACATTTTTTTCAGCACCACACCACACCTGTTCCAAAATTGACCACATAGTTGGAAGTAAAGCTCTCCTCAGCAAATGTAAAAGAACAGAAATTATAACAAACTGTCTCTCAGACCACAGTGCAATCAAACTAGAACTCAAGATTAAGAAACTCACACAAAACCGCTCAACTACATGGAAACTGAACAACCTGCTCCTGAATGACTATTGGGTACATAATGAAATGAAGGCAGAAATAAAGATGTTCTTTGAAACCAACAAGAACAAAGACACAACATACCACAATCTCTGGGACACGTTCAAAGCAGTGTGTAGAGGGAAATTTATAGCACTAAATGCCCACAAGAGAAAGCAGGAAAGATCCAAAATTGACACCCTAACATCACAATTAAAAGAACTAGAAAAGCAAGAGCAAACACATTCAAAAGCTAGCAGAAGGCTAGAAATAACTAAAATCAGAGCAGAACTGAAGGAAATAGAGACACAAAACCCCTTCAAAAAATTAATGAATCCAGGAGCTGGCTTTTTTAAAAGATCAACAAAATTGATGGACCGCTAGCAAGACTAATAAAGAAGAAAAGAGAGAAGAATCAAATAGATGCAATAAAAAACGAAAAAGGGGATATCACCACTGATCCCACAGAAATACAATCTACTATCAGAGAATACTACAAACACCTCTATGCAAATAAACTAGAAAATCTAGAAGAAATGGATAAATTCCTCGACAAATACACCCTCCCAAGACTAAACCAGGAAGAAGTTGAATCTCTGAATAGACCAATAACAGGTTCTGAAATTGTGGCACCAATCAATAGCTTACCAACCAAAAAGAGTCCAGGACCTGATGGATTCACAGCTGAATTCTACCAGAGGTACAAGGAGGAACTGGTACCATTCCTTCTGAAACTATTCCAATCGATAGAAAAAGAGGGAATCCTCCCTAACACATTTTACAAAGCCAGCATCGTCCTGATACCAAAGCCTGGCAGAGACATAACCAAAAAAGAGAATTTCAGACCAATATCCTTGATGAACATTGATGCAAAAATCCTCAATAAAATACTGGCAAACCGAATCCAGCAGCACATCAAAAAGCTTATCCACCATGATCAAGTGGGCTTCATCCCTGGGATGCAAGGCTGGTTCAACATATGCAAATCAATAAATGTAATCCAGCATATAAACAGAACCAAAGACAAAAACCACATGATTATCTCAATAGATGCAGAAAAGGCCTTTGACAAAATTCAACAACCCTTCATGCTAAAAACTCTCAATAAATTAGGTATTGATGGGACGTATCTCAAAATAATAAGAGCTATCTACGACAAACCCACAGCCAATATCATACTGAATGGGCAAAAACTGGAAGCATTCCCTCTGAAAACTGGCACAAGACAGGGATGCCCTCTCTCACCACTCCTATTCAACATAGTGCTGGAAGTTCTGGCCAGAGCAATCAGGCAGGAGAAGGAAATACAGGGTATTCAATTAGGAAAAGAGGAAGTCAAATTGTCCCTGTTTGCAGATGACATGATTGTATATCTAGAAAACCCCATTGTCTCAGCCCAAAACCTCCTTAAGCTGATTAGCAACTTCAGCAAAGTCTTAGGATACAAAATTAATGTACAAAAATCACAAGCATTCTTGTACACCAATAACAGACAAACAGAGAGCCAAATCATGAGTGAACTCCCATTCACAATTGCTTCAAAGAGAATAAAATACCTAGGAATCCAACTTACAAGGGATGTGAAGGACCTCTTCAAGGAGAACTACAGACCACTGGTCAGTGAAATAAAAGAGGATACAAACAAATGGAAGAACATTCCATGCTCATGGGTTGGAAGAATCAATATCGTGAAAATGGCCATACTGCCCAAGGTAATTTATAGATTCAATGCCATCCCCATCAAGCTACCAATGACTTTCTTCACAGAATTGGAAAAAACTACTTTAAAGTTCATATGGAACCAAAAAAGAGCCCACATCGCCAAGTCAATCCTAAGCCAAAAGAACAAAGCTGGAGGCATCACGCTACCTGACTTTAAACTATACTACAAGGCTACAGTAACCAAAACAGCATGGTACTGGTACCACAACAGAGACATAGATCAATGGAACAGAACAGAGCCCTCAGAAATGATGCCGCATATCTACAACTATCTGATCTTTGACAAACCTGACAAAAACAAGAAATGGGGAAAGGATTCCCTATTTAATAAATGGTGCTGGGAAAACTGGCTAGCCATATGTAGAAAGCTGCAACTGGATCCCTTCCTTACACCTTATACAAAAATTAATTCAAGATGGATTAAAGACTTATATGTTAAACCTAAAACCATTAAAATCCTACAAGAAAACCTAGGCAATACAATTCAGGACATAGGCGTGGGCAAGGGCTTCATGTCTAAAACACCAAAAGCAATGGCAACAAAAGGCAAAATTGACAAATGGGATCTCATTAAACTAAAGAGCTTCTGCACATCAAAAGAAACTACCATCAGAGTGAACAGGCAACCTACAGAATGGGAGAAAATTTTTGCAACCTACTCATCTGACAAAGGGCTAATATCCAGAATCTACAATGAACTCAAACAAATTTACAAGAAAAAAACAACCCCATCAAAAAGTGGGCAAAGGACATGAACAGACACTTCTCAAAAGAAGACATTTATGCAGCCAAAAAACACATGAAGAAATGCTCCTCATCACTGGCCATCAGAGAAATGCAAATCAAAACCACAGTGAGATACCATCTCACACCAGTTAGAATGGCCATCATTAAAAAATCAGGAAACAACAGGTGCTGGAGAGGATGTGGAGAAATAGGAACACTTTTACACTGTTGGTGGGACTGTAAACTAGTTCAACCATTGTGGAAGTCAGTGTGGCGATTCCTCAGGGATCTAGAACTAGAAATACCATTTGACCCAGCCATCCCATCACTGGGTATATACCCAAAGGACTATAAATCATGCTGCTATAAAGACACATGCACACGTATGTTTATTGCGGCACTATTCACAATAGCAAAGAGTTGGAACCAACCCAAATGTCCAACAACGATAGACTGGATTAAGAAAATGTGGCACATATACACCATGGAATACTATGCAGCCATAAAAAATGATGAGTTCGTGTCCTTTGTAGGGACATGGATGAAACTGGAAAACATCATTCTCAGTAAACTATGGCAAGGACAAAAAACCAAACACCGCATGTTCTCACTCATAGGTGGGAATTGAACAATGAGAACTCATGGACACAGGAAGGGGAGCACCACACTCCGGGGACTGTTGTGGGGTGGGGGGAGGGGGGAGGGACAGCATTAGGAGATACACCTAATGCTAAATGACGAGTTAATGGGTGCAGGAAATCAACATGGCACATGGATACATATGTAACAAACCTGCACATTGTGCACATGTACCCTAAAACCCTAAAGTATAATAAAAAAACAATAAAAAAAAAAAAAAAAGAGTATTGGCCTATACTATTTTTAATGTCTGTCTGGTTGTGGTATAAAGGGATTGCTGACTTCTCCTGGTTATCCTTTTTTAAATGTCCCTAGGATTTGTAGTGACTCATGTTTCATATTAGTAATTTTTCTTTTCTCAATTTTCTTTATGAATACCCCTATATATTTTTAATTTTATTGATGTTTTCAAAGAATGTGCTTTTGTTTTATTGATATTTAATTAACTAATTTTGATCTTTATTGTTTTGTTTTGCCTTTTGAGATGGAGTTTTGCTCTTGTTGCCCAGGCTGGAGTGCAGTGGCACAGTCTCGGCTCACTGCAACCTCTGCCTCTCGGGCTCAAGTGATTCTCCTGCCTCAGCTTCCTGAGTAGCTGGGATTACAGGTGCCCGCCACCATGCCCAGCTAATTTTTTGTATTTTTTAGTAGAGACGGGGTTTCACTACGTTGGCCAAGCTGGTCTCAGCTCCTGACCTCAGGCAATCCACCCACCTTGCCCTCTCAAAGGGCTGGGATTACAAGTGTGAGCCACCCCACCCGGCCTTGTTTTGTTTTTTACTTATTTTGGGTTTAATTAGCCCTTCTCTTTTCTAGCCTACTTAAGTATGGGGCTTAGAGAGTTTATTTTATACTTCCTTCTATTTTTTTTGTTTGTTTTTGAGACAGAGTCTTGCTCTGTCCTCCAGGCTGGGGTGCAGTGACGCGATCTTGGCTCACTGCAACCTCCACCCCCCTCGTTCAAGTCTTACGCCTCAGACTCCTCAGTAGCTAGGTTTACAGGTGAGTACCACCACACCATGCTTTTTTTTTTTTTTTCCCAGTAGAGACAGGGTTTCACCATGTTGGCCAGGCTGGTCTCAATCTCCTGGCCTCAAGTGATCCACCCGGCTTGGCCTCCCAAAGCGTTTGAATTACAGGCGTGAGCCACCGTGCCTGGCCTACTTCCTTCTCTTCAAATAAACATTTAAAACTGTAATTTTTAATCTAAGCACTGCTTTAGCTGCATCTCTCAAAATTTGATATTCTGTGTGTTAGGTGTCATTTCATTACATTTTTTAGTTGACTTCATGATTTTTCTTCATTGACCTTGTGTTGTTTTAATGAAAAGTGTTGTTTAATTTTCAGATTTGAAGGTATTTCATGTATCTTTTGGATAGTTTTTTTCCATTTAGTTGTTGTGATCAGAGAGCAAACTGCATGATTTTACCTTTGTGTTAGGACATACGTTATAGCCATACACATTCTATCTTGGTAAATGTTTCATGTGCACCTGAAAAGCATATTGTTTATCAACAGACACAGAAAAAGCACTTGAGAAAATTCAATACCCATGCATGATAAAAAAAAAAAAAACCTCAATAAAGTAGCAGTACAGGGGAGTTTCCTCAAGTTGTCTAAGAATAACTGCAAAAAGACCTACAGTTAGCATCATATTTAATGATGAAAAGCTTTTCAAGTAAAATCAGGAAAAAAGCAAGGATGTCCTCTCTCACCACTCTTTTTCAACATTGTCCTGGAAGGTCTTAACTAATACAACAAGGCAAGAAATGAAATAAAAAGTATACTGATTGGAAAATAAAAAATAAAACTTGCCTTTTTTTCATAGATGACACTATTGTCTATGTAGAAAATTTGGCGGAAGGGGGCAGAATTCACAATAAAAAGCCTCCTGGAACTAATACGCCTTTGTTGCAGGGTTGCAGGATACGAGATTACTATACAGACAGCAATTGTTTCTCTATGTTCCAGCAATGAATAAGTGGAATTTGAAGTTAAAAACACAATAGCACTTACACTGGCACCAAAAAAATGAAATAGGTATAAGTCTAACAAAATATGTACAAGATCCATGTGAGGAAAAATACCAAACTCTGATGAAAAAAGTTGAAGAACTAAATAAATGTAGAGATATTGCATGTTCATGGATAGGAAGGCTAAATATTGTCAAGATATCTGTTCTTTCCAACTTGATCTATAGATTCAATGCATCCCCAATAAAAATGCTAGCAAGCTATTTTGCAGATGTAGACAAACCAATTCTAAAGTTTATATGGATAGGCAAAAGACTCAGAATAGCCAAAACAACCTTAAAGGAGAACAAAACTGGAGGACTTACAATACCTCAGTTTGCAACTAATTCTAAAGCTACAATAATCAAGACAATAGTGTTGAAAAATAGACAAACAGATCAATGGAACAGAACAGAGAGCTCAAAAGTTGACCTATATAAATACAGTAAATTGATCTTTGACAAAAAGCAAAGACAATACAATGGAGAAAAGACAGTCTTTTCAAAAAACGATGCTTGAACAAATGTATATCCACATATAAAAAAATGAATCTATATACAAACTCTATACCCTTCACAAATATTGACTTAAAATGGACCACAGACCTAACTATAGAACACAAAACTATAAAATTCTTAGATAACATAGAAAAAAAATCTAGATGGCACTGGGTTTGATGATGACACCAAAAGCACACTCCATGAAAAAAACAATTAATAAGCTGGACTTCATTAAAATTAAAAATTTCTGCTCTGTGAAAGATACTGTAAAGAAAAGAAAAAGATACACCACAGTCTGGGATAAAATATTTACAAAAACATATTTAATAAAAAACCGTTATCCAAAATATACAAGAACTCTTAAAACGTAACTATAAGAAAACAACCTGATTAAAAGATGGACCAAAGACTTTAAGAGACACCTCGCCAAAGAAGACATTTAGATGGTCAGTAAGCATATGAAAAGATGTTCCACAGCATATGTCATTGAGGAAATACAAATTAAAATAATGAGATACTACTAATCAGCATGACCAAAATCCAGAAGACTGACAATGCCAAATGGTGGCAAGGATGTGGAACAGTACCTTTTCATTGGGGGTGGGAATGCAAAATGATACACCCACTTTGGATTAGAGTTTGGTGATTTCTTATAAAACTAAACATACTCTTACCATATGATCCAGCAGTCATGCCACCATTTAGCATTGTCAGTCTTCTGACATATGATGTGGATATTTAAATAACAACAAAACGACTGGGAAGATAGGAAGATTTAATCTAGAAAGTTCATTTTTAGCCTTAAAATACTGAGTAGCTCACAAAAAAGTCTTGTCCCTTTTTCTTCACAGTGAATAGTTTTTATGTTAGGATGATTTTATTGTATATGCACAATAATGCTGGATTACGCTGACTCATCCATTCCTAATTTTGAGTGTGTGAAGATCTTGATGTTGTGCCGCGCAGATCCAGATGTCAGGCATTTTGCCATACTTGCCAATATAGGCAGCTGATTATAATTATTCACTGCCATTAAATTGCTGCTCAAAAATTTTCCCATTCAAGTTGATGAATCAGGATGTTGTTTGGGCTAAGCTTTTCTCAAGAAAATGGTTTCCTAATTCCTAATACTTTGACCTCAAGAATATTTCAGAAAAACGCTGCTGTGATGTATGCATGGGATTTATAGTAAGTCTATTAGAGATCTTTTTCAAAAGAAAGAACTGTCAAACCAAAATATAAACATAGGCAATAATGAGATTGTAACCCAAATATCAGTTACACAATACCCCATTAATTTCACTTATCATTTCACCTCCAAACGAGTCCATGGGTTTTGTAAATATAAAAAATAAAAACCTCCCCATGTTCTCTACCCACTCATATGGCATGGGGAAGGAGGGTAAAGATCTTTATCTCTGTGGCTTCTTGATCTAGAATTCTGCTTTCACACTTGCTCTCTCTCTTCTATTCCAACCTAAACTTGAAATAAATCTTCTCTGATTTCTACAGAACAAATAAATAAGCAAACACAATAAGAATTCGAGGGCATATTTGTCGGGCGCGGGGGCTCACACCTGTAATCCCAACATTTTGGGAGGCCGAGGCTGGTGGATCACCTGAGGTCAGGGGTTGGAGACCAGCCCAGCCAACATGGTGAAACCCCATCTCTACTAAAAATACAAAAAATTAGCTGGGCATGGTGGCAGGCACCTGCAATCTCAGCTACTTAGGAGGCTGAGGCAGGAGAATCGCAGTGAGCCAAGATGGCACCACTGCACTCCAGCCTGGGCAACAGAGAGAGATTCCATCTGAAGGAAAAAAAAAAATTGAGGGTATGGTAGACTTTGTTAAATGATTCCTGGAATAGAGCAGAAAAGAGTTCATGTTCCAGCCACAAAAATCAACTTCAAATGAAATAATAGGTATCATCTATCTTAAAATTCCATTTGGTTACATCCCCACCAGGCTTGCCACTGGCCTTTCACTTTATGTAATCCTAGCTCTCATCATCTTGTTGGTTTTTCTCTCCATGCTTCATTTTATACGTTCTCTCATTGCCCTTCTCCCTCTCTGAAGAAGTAACAGGTTCTTTCCCGGTCTTTCATAGCTATAGGCACTGTCTGCCTTTTCCCCGGAATCTTGGTGCCAGCCAATACCAAAGCTCTGGGGATCCAACTTCCTACTGGATGGGCTCTTGAAATAACATTTCTAATTCTTTCTAAGAAGAATTCTGGTGACTGTTGCTAAATATGTACATTTAATTTGATTTTATTATAGTCTCAGTCTCTCATTATGGAAGAGGTAAGAGAACGTTATCCAACATTGTTAAGCACCTACCATGTATGGAAGGCTAGGCACACAGCACTGACCTTGGTACTATCGGGAAGGCAACTTGACCTAACATACTCAAGAAATTCTAATATTTTATCTTCAGTAGCCATTTAGATTGCAAACATGACATTTTCAAGAATACGACATAAAAAGGTTTGCAAATATCCTTTTTCCCTGTAATATGTTCCATATTAAGGGGCCAAATTTGCCAGGCTTACACAAGAAATGTCTTTTTCCTCTTTTGATGTGCTTTTTAAATTTATTTCTGCTTTAGTAACAAAACAAAAAAATCACTGAAAATAAAAATTTAATTCCATTCTTTTAACAAGCAGCTGTCAGCCATATTCTTTACTAGGAAATGAAGGTTGGAAGGTTTTAGTGGAGAAGGAAAAGTTACATCAAGTACAAGAAATAGGCCAGGCATGGTGGCTCACACCTGTAATCCCAGCACTTTGGGAGGCCAAGGCAGGTAGATCACTTGAGCTCAGGAGTTCGAGACCAGCCTGGGCAACATGGTGAGACCCCAGTCTCTATTAAAAACACACAAAAAAATAGCCAGGCATGGTGGTGAACACCCATGGTCCCAGCTACTTGGGAGGCTGAGCTGGGAGGATTCCTTGAGCTGGCAGGGTGGGGGTTAAGGGGTGGGGAAGGTTTCAGTGAGCTGAGATAGCACCACTGTACTCCAGTCTGGACAACAAAGCCAGACCCTGTCTCAAAAAAAAAAAAGTAGTACAAGAAACAGTCTTTAGTCTTAGGAGAACATTTATGTAGGCATCAGGAAAAAGTGAAGAGTTCACAAGAGCATAATAAGTGTTAAGGATTTGCTGTACAAGATGCTACAAAACACATCTAAATTGTTAAGGCAGTATCAGACAGAATTCCCAGTGTGGAATGAAGTTTGACCTATAGATTGAATCTCTAGCTGGCAGCTGAAACTTGAAAGTATTATATGTGTATGACTACTATACTGACCCAGTACGATACGTGACTTAATTGAAATATGATATTTTTATCCCCACAATTGTCCTCTAAACCTTATTCAATAGGAGCAGTTTCCTCTAGCACCAGGTCAAAGACTGACTCTTGGATAATAAACAGTCTTACAGTCACTTTAAGTCTTTAGCTCTCTGCATGCTGGAACCAGCTCCTACAAGCTCAATAGAGCCGATTGTGATTATTTCTGCCCAACTCCACATTTAATGATGTCAAATTAACAGCTTCAGGTAGGTTATAACTTCCCTATATACACTGCCAGAAGTGCTAAAAATTGAGGATGGGAAGAGGACTGCTTTTGTGGAATTTTTTTTTTTTTTTTTTTTTTAAGAATCAGTTTTTCAGCACAGCACTGGTTCCATGGCAAACAAACATCCCTTAGCCCCAACAATTTTTAGAAGTACAGGCAAATCCCAACATTGCTCTCCTACTGGCTTCATTACCAGCAGCAGCTAGCATCTTTTGCCCTTTAAATAGCCCTGTTGGGAGCCACACTACCAAAAGCCTCAATGCGGGAGCAACATATGAAATTGCCCAAGTGTCATTGGAAGCCTCATCATTAGGTTTGATGATAGGGAGCCGGCACCCTTCCTCCAGTGTGTATAGCTCATAACATAGCTTTCTCCAAAGATATCTTCTTCCCTGAAATTCACTCTCTTCCAATCCATACTCTGCCTCAGTCTTATATCTTCCATCTGGTGAAGGGTCCAAGAATTACGGAACTGGTGAATTCTACATTTAGGATCTGTCTTGTGAAACTCATCTCTATTTTTTCTTGGTATCTTGCTCAAAATTCAGTTTTTACATTCTGTTTCAAGAAGTCAGCATAAATAATGTCAAAGAGAAGGAAATCCCATATATATGTATATATATTTTCTGTTTGGGAGGACTACCAAAAATAAGCTCAAATGAGAGAATATATCAATCTTGTATTTTGTGGTTATAGTTGTTATTGTTGGGTTGGTTTTTTTTGTTTCTTTTTATGTCAAAGGTAGTCAAATTCATGGGTTAAAACTCATTTAATTTGTAAAGAAGAAAACTACACTAACTGGACACCACCCTGTGCTAGGCCCTGTGCTAGGCTGGGCAGCACTTCTTATACTTAACGTGCAAAGGAAGCTTCTGGAGGGTCCATGTTAAAAGCTGATTATCATTAGGTGTAGGTGGAGCTGATATTTTTATTTCTAACAAGTTCATAGGTAATGCCCATGCTGCTAGTCTGGAACTTCTCTGAATAGCAACGGACTAGAAAATATATATACACACACATGCACACACATACATACATATACATATGTAAACACATGCACATGCATATTTATACACGAAGATTCACGAAAAAATTAAAACAATTCCATGAGATAAATGTTTATCATTATCTGTATTTTACCAATACAAAAACTGAAAATGAATGAGGTTAACTTGTCCAACCACATAGATAAATGGCAGAGGGGATTCAAAACCACATTTGTCTTCCCTTTTTTCATTGGTTGACATAGTATCCAGAAGTTGTTACTGTTTTAAAACTATAAACTGTAATCAGGTTAAAAAAATAAGTAACAATGTTGAATTTCTTTTTCTCATAATATGATTGACTTCCCAGTTTTAGTAACTGTTCAGATTCTCCTATTTCATGTCCCAGAGTTTTAATGGATTTAATCAAAACTATTTTCAAATACTAGTTGCTAGTACATATAGTCTACTCACGAAATATCTTCAAGATGCTTGGTCCATGACTAAATGGTACAAGTGTCTGGATTAAGAGAGGTATTTTGTACTCTGCAATGATGTATCTGACCATTCAGTTTCTCTCATTATACTAGCTAGTCTTCAGGCTTTCTCATTATGCTATTTAGTGAAGAGATGTTCTAAAACCTTTATTGAGTCTCTTCATCTCCTTCACTTATAATGAATTGGTACAGAATGCTACAGCCAAGGAACGCAAAAGCTGAGCCCCAAGAAAAAAAATGTGATTAATGTGGATTTTCCCTAAAAAGATGGTATTAACAACCTCAGCCTGCAAATCTCAATTTTAAAAGATAACAGTCTAAGTCCCTGATAGCTCACAAAATACCTTGGTTACGTATAATTTGTTTGTACAAAATTCAAGATTATTAGTTAAATAATGATTCTTTTAATCTTAGCATTTACACAGGTATTTTTTTCAATTGTTGTCATTGCTACAGCGACTCAATCCCTTGGTCTTTTCCTTTAAGCTTTTTAAAAACTAAACGAAGGAAGGAAGACAGAGGACGTGAGTCACATGCTAACAAAAATAACAAAACAGTGTTGGCCACAGATAATTTCCTGAAACCGGTATGAGAAGGAATAAGCTATGTGAAAGAAAAACATTGGCAAGTCATTTTGTGAAACAGTAAAATTTCCAAATATAATTGAAAAGAGAAAAATCTTCCCAGCAAAATACCCATTTCCGAGCCTAAGGCAACAAATAAACAAATAAAGGGTGGGGAAAGTTCAGCCTTAATATTAAAAACAAAAAATTTCAACTTTGTTTTCTAGATATCTGATATGATTGAGGAGCTGTTTAAGAAAAACAAAGAAACATGTCAGTAAAATTTCCTTTTGTTATATATATATTATGATCTCTATATGAGAGATTTAATACAGTGTTAATGTATGCTGGGTTCATTGAGTTTTAGCTTTGGAAACATCTCCTTGGATAAATGGAGTTTAATAATCGGAACTCTATGTAATATATCAAGAGACCCAAAACAAACACACAGAACATTTGATTAGCTCAACAGCTGCTAAAAATCATTTTGATAAAAGTCAGCCCCATTTCTGATTTAAAATTTTTGTTAGCATCAGGATGAAAAAGCATTTTATATGCAAAAACATTAATCTACCTAAAATAGCCATTTTCTTGCTTAATAGAGGAAATATTAGGTAGCCATACATTAAAATCTGGAATAGACAAAGGATGTTCGTAATCCCAGTATTTTGAATTTTTCTAGGATTTTCAACTATTATCAAAATATAAAGCAAAAAAATTTTGCTAGTCCACTTAGAAAATTCAAGACAATCAATTGAAAAGTTATTAGATTTCATAAGAAATTTCAGTAAATCAGACAGATACCAGATAAAATCAAAAGAGCAATCACTCTTTGGCATGTCAGCAATAGCTGGTTAAAAAATAAGATAGAACAAAAATAGTAGACAAGAACGAAAAATATATAGAAATAGTCTTTTTAAACAAATGAGCAAGAACCATGAATGTCCTTTCTGAGTTATTCATTTAAACAACATGAACAAATGGTGAAATTTTCCCTGTTCATGGATGAGGAAATCGACTATTATTAAATGTTAGATCTTTTCAAATTTATAATTATGAAGCAATTACACCAAAATGTCAAGAGGGCTTCTTTTGAAATATTTCTAGATTTAATGTGAAAGAATAAATGATGAACAGTTAAGAGAATTTTGAAAAGGAAGAGTAATGGGAGAAGAGAGTTTAGCACTACGAAATATTAACATGTTATGAAGTTCTAATGAGGTGAAGAGCATGGTACTGTCAAATACTTAAGAATCAAGAAAGTAATAAATGAGGCCTTCCAAATGAATGAGTAGATTTGTTTGAGAAACAGTTCTGAACAATTCCAAAATAATGATAGTAAAATGTAAAAAACACCAAATATTATAACATAAAAATAAAATTAAACAAGCAAATTTGTCACTCACAGAAGAAAAAGAAAAGCATAAGCTCAAAAACAGAAACAGATTACTAAAGATCTAAAATTTTTTATTTCTGCCCATTGTAAAACCTTAGAAACCTAAATAGTAAAAACAAGCTGGATAAAATATATAAAGATAATTCAACAAAGAGCATCAACTGAACATTCAGAAAAATAAAAATACACATGGCTAATACAAATAATGTTCACCTTTAATAATCAAAGATATAATAAAATTTAAAGAAAATGGCATACTTTTAGTTCTTTAAAATAGTAAACATTTTAAATGATAGGCATAGCCAATAATACATTCTTCATTCTTATGTTTTCTCAGGTTGATTTGGAAGTTAACCATTCAGTAAAACTGAGCTGCCACGTTGTAACGAAAGCAAGTCTCATACAAAATTCTCCCACACTTACAATTATATAAACATTCATTAACAAGCAGGCAAAAAACAACCTGTACTGTAGTTTCACTGAAATGCCAGCATTGTCCTTTTAAGTGATCAGCCGCCCCACCAACATAAAAAAATAACTGAAGGCAATTATGACAGCCTTCCAGAAGCAGGGCCTAGTACCCTGACAGTTAGCTCTAGACAACTTGAAAAGTTCATAAACCAATGGCTGGCCATAGGGCCATTTAAGGATCAAGCCTTGGGCACTGTTTTAAGGGTATGGTAAGGCCTCGCTAGTTTCTTATTCCACAGGCGTATAAATATGCAGAATGTCTCTAACATGTTTTTAAAGAAATCATTTTTCCTGAAAACTTAAAATTTTACCAAGCAGTGAAATTATCCTAATTTATAAGCCACCAACTTCACCAATACAAGCAAATTTCTGCTCAATCTGCTAATTTCCATATGGATTGCTAATTGAAACACAAAAAACAGAAGCACTTCTATTAGCCTCCTACGGAATATGGACTTCCTGATCAGAACTCCAGCTGGCTTTCTTTGGACTTCTGTACTATTGATTAGCACTTGGGTAATTGCTTAACCTAAAGTGATCTGCATATTCTATATAAAGGGAGTTATAAACATTTAATACCAGATGTTTACTCTTCTTCCACATGATTCCTCTTCTTACCCTTGTATTTTCTATGCATTCTGTATTTCTATGGAGATGACTGGGAAGTTCCGCACAGTTCTGGCTCTATTCACCGTTCAGGTTACATTCAGCTTAGGTCCATCAACACTCATTTTGGTAAATCAGAGCAAATGTCAAATTCTTCAAGCCAAAAGAAAATCCCCAGTCTGTACAGAGTGATAATTATTTCTTTTTATGAAAATTTCTTACATACTCTGCTGAAAAAGATTATCCTATTTTTACGTTTTTGATGGTAGTCTAGTGTTTCATAATCTCAAACTTATTTCAATGGCCTTACCTCATTGCTCTCAGAGCCAAACAAGGTCAGTGAATAGTCCTTGGCAAGACACTCTGCACTGTTTACAATGCCGCAGCTATTTGCAATGATACCTGCCCATGCCGCCATTAACCTTAGGCTGCCTGCATCTTTGCCAGCAGCCATCAGTGGAGAGAGGAACTAGTACTTCAAATGTCTCAGTACAGCTCATAAGAGAGCAGGGGATTGACCCAAGCCAAGATGAAAATTGTACATTTGTCAGTTATATTTGGCTATTTTGGCAAGCTAATCCATAGAAACTCAAGATAACTGACAGAAAGTCTACATTTAATAGCCCCAGAGAAGGCTACAAATAAACGTAAAAGAAAACTAAAGATCTCCAGGGGAAAATACTTAGTATCTCCTCCCCATCTTAGGAGAAAAAAGGGAAAGAAGCAAATAGTACCACTTATGATTTAAAGAACTGACCACGTGTAACAAAAATGTTAAATATGCAGGGAACAAAAGTGAAAAAGTGAGGGAGGGAAACCAAGCATTCAAAAGAGATGATGAGTAAGGTGGTGAAGAGCTAAAGGCACTGCAAGTCTGGGGCACACTGAGTGTGAGAAGAAACTCCGAAGGGTTTAACAGGAAACCAGGATTTCCAGGAAACTAGAAGCCAGTTGAAAATTGATGCACATTTCAAGCCATTTCAAATAAGAAAAGGGCAAAATTAAATATGGGTTTAAAGGACAACTATACATCCAAAGGCCACTGCCCCAACAACTCGGAAATCCTTATACACCTAGATGAGAGTTCTTTTGCAATTCCTAGATATTAAAATGTTATCGACCCCAGTACCCAGTACCTGGCTGCAGAGAAGGTGAAGCTATTATCAGATTTTATACTTATACCCACCCTGTTTCAAAAACAATATAAGGTTCCCTACAAACTATAAAATGTTGCAACATGAGAAGTGAAATAATTCAGGCAAAAAGACAAGGTAGAGCTTTTGAAACAAAGCCAAGAATAAATAACACACAAATCTTTACCAAAACATCTGATAACAATAGTTCCCAATTTTTTTTAGTATGAGGTCACTTTTTCTAAAATCAGAAATTTTCATAGATCACCCCCAAATGACAATCTGCCCCCCACAGCCATGATACCCAACAATTCTATTTACACAAGTAGACATTGATGAAAAATGCAATAAGCTACAATAAATTCAGTTATGTGAAATTGTATTTTATGAATCAGAAGTGTACCCATACGAATAGTAATAAATATGTAAATATTATTTTAATAACAATATTTGAGATCCTTATCAATTCATGGATTTCTGCAAAAACCCTAATGCCCTGATTTAGCCAATCTATTTGTTTTCTAAAAATCTTTGCATCCTGTGTCTTCACAAATACAATAGAAGTTTTAACAGAAATTCAACAGGGAATAAAATGTGCCATTAAGACCTATTTTACAAACTACCACCAAAAGAACTTTTGCTTGGGGTCTGTGGAAAAGACCCTTTATGTCCCCAGCTATCGGTTTCATTATCTTCACAAATAGACAGCCCCCTGCCCAAACCTCCACAGGCACACAGTGACACCCAATTTCATTTAGGTACAGTCATGTGACTGCTAGTCAATGAGATGTACACAGAAATGGGGTGAGCAAATCTCCACAAAGGAAGCGTTGTGTGCTTTGCCTCCACTTTTCTTGCTGGGTAGAATGCAGACAATACTGTCAAGGATCATACCCTTGGGCAGCAGGGGAAAATAGCTGGATGGAACCTGGGACTTTGTGAATTAATGGAAATTCTTTATTAAAATTCTGACTATTGAACTTCTTTTTAGAATAGAACAAACTGTTTTTAAGCCACTCTTAATTTTGTATTTTTGCTGTCACATGCTTTCAGATAGTAATTTCTAGTTAATACTGTCTCTACCTATCAAAAGTGTTCAGTTCTAATATTCAGTCTTCACTACTCTTAGAAAAATCACATACAATCAGAACGAACTTTATTTCCTGTAACTTTGCAGCCTCATTTCTTGTCCTTGTCATTAGTTCTTTCTCTCCTTTCCCCGCAACCTTAGACACTAACTCTGATACCACCTTGCTGGTCTCATCTTGATTGTGCCTTACTGTAATTTGGGCTTAGCTTTCCAGATCTCGTATATAATTGATGTGTACGCTGGCATTTGTTTTCAATAGAACTGGGTTATTTTTCTGTATATTTCCCCCATGTCTTTTTCTTGGTTTTTACCTTTCTTTTACTGGAGCAAATCTTCAGGTAACCTCCTTACAGAAGTACATAAGAGAAAGTTTCTTAAAGTCTGAAAATAGCTATATTTTACCATCACACTTGATTGCCAAGTGACTAAGCCTAGAATTTTTCTCAGAGCTTCAAATGCATTGTTTCATTGCTTCTCAGATCTTGTATTGTTGGTGAGATGTCTGATGTCAATCTGGTTCATTTTAACATTATGAATCATAAATATGGTTGTGTTCACTACATCCTAACTATAAAGTTTTAAAAAAATTCCTTGTGTTCTGAAAGTTCAGATATAAATTTTTTCAGCATCCTGGGAACCCAATGGGCCTAAAGAATTCCGGTGCTTTAGTATTGAAAAATTTTCTTGCATATTTCTATTGCTAACTTCCTCCCACTCCAATTCCCTCTCTTCTTTATTTCCCAGAATATTAGGTCAATGTCAAGCTTCTGGGATTGAACCTCTATGTTTATCTTTTTAAAATTTTCCTCTTTTGTCTTTTTTCTGTTGTTCTGAGAGATTTTCTTAGTTTCATCTTCATAACTGTCTACTGAATTTTTGCAATTGCATCTTCAAGACAAAATATCTTATTTTGTTCTTCATTGTTCTTTTGTACTTTCCTAGTCTTATTTTTCGATGCAATATCCTCTCAGATTTTCAAGCTAATTTCATAACTAGGTTCGTTTAACATTCTCCTTTTTCTGAATTATCTGTTTCTTCTAAAGTAAATGTTCTTGTTTTAGTTATTTTGTGCTGCTGGTTTTATTTATTTATTTTTTGTTATCTTTGGCTGTCTTCTTATAAAGAAGGATAGTGGACTAGGTTGATTTTCTAGGATATAAATTATGAGCCCCCTCTGCTGTTGTTTATCTTTTATTTCATGGTGAGGTCATTCAAACAAAGATGGGTGGACCTTGTCTACTGGCAGGCTTCGTATTGGGGAGGGCAATAAAGGAAAACGAATTTAGGCTGAAGAAGGGACAGAGCCTCCAAATGCAGTGATGAGGGCTTTATTCCCGAAAGACCTAATTTTATATCTGCAGTTCTTGATCTCTTTGCAGAAGAGGCTTTAGATTTATTTCGTTGTTACTCTTTCATCTTTTCTTTTTAAGTGTTAGGCTGCCTAGAAATGCATGAGCTCCACCCATACTTTTAAATGAGTTTTGATGCAACTATGTAAAAATTGTTATATTTTGGCTTCTGGAGGGAACGATGTTTAGACACCTTTTAAGTGCACTTAAAAACATTAAGAAGTAAAAATAAACATTTCACAGAGCTGAAAATAAATGTCATCACAGGTACTGTCACTAATTTACTGATTATTGATCACAGGAATCCATCCTGAGCCAGAGGAACAGCAGCACATGATAAAACACAAACAGTCCAAGGTGTACAAAAAAGCCTTGAGAACATCCACCTGCAGACTGGACACCACATGTTATAGTTAGGAGCATATTTGGGGCTTTGCTAGTTACAAAACTCCATTGGGTTTTCGTAAGTACACTTTATACTCAAAGCCACTGGAGTAAACCATATAATGACAAGATTGTCTTGAACTGAATGTAATTTATTCATATTGTTTGGAAGGGGAAAGTATTGTACTTAAAATAATTATACTTGCAGTTTTAAAGGTGTTTTGGGGTATCACTATATTTCACTCAGAAAGAATAAAAGCAGAAACACAGAAAAATTTTAAATTGGTTTCCTGTATAATATCTATGAATATACACACAAAACTCTGCAAATGTGTTATTTTTACTTTTCTATTTTTTGAGACAGGGTCTCATTCTGTCACCCAGGCTGGAATGTGGTGGTGTGATCACTGCCCACTGCAGCCTCAACCTCCTGGGCTCAGGCAATCCTCTCATCTCAACCTCCCAAGTAGCTGAGACCACAAGCGTGTGCCACCACACCCAGCTAATTTTTGTATTTTTTTGTAGAGACAGAGTTTTGTCATGTTGCCCAGGCTAGTCTCAAACTCCTGGGCTCAAGCGATCTGCCCACCTCAGCCTTGCACAGTACTGAGATTACAAGTGTGGGCCACTGTGCCTGGCCAAATATGTTATTTTTAACATAAATCCACTGTTTATTTTAGGATTCCTCACCTCCTGAATTTAATGTGATTCATTTACCTTAGGCAATGACTTATTTGTATTCACTGATAGGCTGCACAGTGGAAAAAGGTCTTCAGAGTGACTAATAAAAGACTACATCATCTGTCTACCCCAGTATAATACATGTCTCCTAGACGTTTTTCTCTATCCCTACAAGTAAAACAGAGGTACAATCCTTTGACTACCTTTTCACTCTTTAATTGATCAAATGAGAAAATTTCTTTTCGTGGAAGCATCAATGAAGGAAATTCGAACTGAATTCATGATGTCCAACAAACAATCCATCTTTTTAAATGAGATATAATTCACATACCATAAAATTTGCCCCTTTGAAGGATACAACTCAGTAGTTTTTAAGTATATTCACAATGCTGTGCAATCATCACCATTATCTAATTCCAGAATGTTTTCATCACCCCCAAAAGTAACTCCCATATCTATTAGCAGTCACCTCCTAATCTCTTCTCCCACTCCCCAGACCGCCCCATCCCTGTCAGCCATCTACTCTGTCTATTGACTTGCCTAGTCTGGAAAGTTCATCTCAATGGAATCATATAATATGTGGTCTTTTTTGATCAGCTTTTTATTTCACTAAGTGTAATGTTTTCAAGGTCCATCCATGTTGTGGCAGTTATCAGCACCACATTCCTTTTTATTGTCATATAATATTTACTTATATGGATATACTATCTTTTATTTATCCATTCATTTGTTGACAGATACTTGGGTTTTTTCCATCTTTTGGTTACTGTGAATGATGTTGTTTTAAACATTTGTGCACAAGTTTTTGTGTGGACATATTTTTTTTTTTAATTTCTCTTGGGTATATGCCGCCTAGGAGTTAAATTGCTGGGCCATGTGGTAATTCTATCTTTAACTTTGAGAAATATTTTTAAAGCACATTTAAAGCTTTTTACTGTATATGCTGAGTGGAATAATTTTTTGAGTAACATTACCAAAGAGAAAAACATGTTCCAAACATAAATAAGTCTCATTATGACAGAACTTTGTAAAAGATGCTGTTTACTTTGTTTATGTTTTTTCAATCTGGACAACAGAATTATGACTGTGCTATGTATTTATAGGTAATAATACCAGAAAGGCCTAGGGCTTTATAAGGAAAAAAGTCAGTAGAAAATGCTTAAATCCTTACTTAAAATTAGAATCTGAAGATATTACTTTGAAATACCTAAGATTACTCTTAGTATTCGCATGGGCTTATTTATCACAAAGTATATACAATGAAGTCTTACAGTCAACTTTCAATTCTTCCTCACACAATATGTAGTTCTTATTCTAGAATAACTACAAGTATAATCTGTCCTTGTCTGAATTTTTTTTTTCTAGTTTCTGCTGATAATTCTCAGTATTTTATGTCTTTCTTGTCCTGAGCCATGTTACATTGACAAATAACATTTCCAGAGACCTTATTCCCTGTGTCTTTCAGTTGCTTAGATTTCACTTTAAATACCAGAAGTTTCTAGAGAGGATTCTTTTTCTCATTAGGCCTACAAAATTCTTGCTAACATAAGAAAGGCTGTTCACACTCTGTTAACATGGTGATGGAGCTGTGTAAATTCCTTTTTGTTGAGCATTCTTCTTTCAGTGGGTCTCAGTCTTGGCCATTCTGTGATGAAATGCTGTTTTAGCCTCTTGGTGAGAAGAATGACCTACAGAATGTGAGCCCAGCTGGAAACATCCTTCACAGTACTGAAATACAAGTGCCAAGTCCAAGTACTTTCTGGGTAACATCACATACCCTCCCTGGCTGTTAAAGCTCAAAGATAAGAGTTTCTAGCTGATCATTTTGCAGTGGATTTTCCTTCCTTAAAAGGAGAGAATAAAAATACTATTTTTTTCTAAAGAATCAAAATTTATAGTTTTTAAAAAAAAACAAAACAGTGCAGAGAAAAAAAATTTAAATACTTTTGGAATTGAATGTTTCCCAATCATTTTCTTAAATGTTGTCTTCACTTTTTTCTTCTTTAACTACCAATGCCCATTTAAATTTTTTTCTTTCATGAGGCATCAGTATTCCTTGCCTAAAGACAGTGTGTCTAATGAGTGACAAGAATCAGGTAAAGAAGAAGCTTCTCCTGTCTTGAAGGAGGTGTGTCTGCTGGGGAGGAGAAAGGAGTTTTCCTTGCTTGCTATACACTGAAGACTGTTCCCTTGCCAAGTATACTTTCATTGTCTAAAATAAATCGTAACTGCAAAATGGAAGAATTTGCAGACTTATAGTGAATGACCTTGTTGCTGCTATTCTGTGGTGTCAATATAACAACATAGACAGACTTTACAAAATATCATTTTTTACTTTACTTTTTTGCCCCCGTAGACTTTACAAAATATCATTTTTTTACTTTACTTTTTTGCCCCCGTTATCAAACCAAGGGTAAAGGAGTCATTTACTTTGGTGACACCTACAGGCACATTCAGATAAAAACATTCTCAACCCTCCTTTGTAACCAAAACACTCTCATTGATCCAGTCAGGAACCCCTGTGTGGATTCTGAATGGTGGTTAGTGGACATCATCTCAGATTCACTGAGTCTTAAAATACATCGGTTTGTCTCCAAAAGTCATCCTCAAATGTTTAGTAATTTTCATTTGGCTATTTGTGTTTGATACTGAACTACAACAATGTAAATGTCTTCAGCTGGCCTATGCCTCATTCCACTAGCATAAATGTTGCCTTTTACAGGCCATGACTGGATGAGCAGAGACTGCTGAAGTCTCTCTCACTGAAATCTCTCTCACACACACCCCCCTGCTACCATCATACTTCCTGAGCTATAGAAGCTGGACCTGTTCCAAGATGTAACAATTAGATAAAATGATAAACTCCTCAAAAGTGGCCTGGATTCCCAGTGTTGGAAGACTATAGAAGACCACTGGGATTGAGTAACCTTGAAAGAAGTTCACTCAGACAAGCTGTTATCACATCTGAGTGATCCCGGTGCAAGTAAAACTGTGGGGTGGCAGGTAAAACTACAACAGGCAAAAAGAGCAGAAGGAAATGGGTTCACCAGAAAGTGCAACTCCTGCAGCAAGGAAATGACCAGGAAACCCACGATAGTGCCCTATTAAAGAAAGAGCCTGTCATGACAGAGAGCCCATGACAGCCAAGTAAGCTCTACAAACAGTACCAGCTAAGTACATAAGACTCTGTTTGCCTTCTAGGTCTTAATAGGTCTTAATCCTCTGTCCCATCTAGCCCTGGAAGATCCAGAGGCACATCACCACCATGACATCTTTCATGTCAGAAGGATACGGAACAAGAAAGAGAAGAGAGACTCACCACACCTCTTGTCCAGCCTTCTAGGTCAGGCCCAAAAGAAAGGGAAAAGCTTTAAACTGGATATCAGAAGTTTAGTTTAGATCAGAATGCACTTTTAATACCTGAAAAAAAATGAAACTGAAAGTGACCATAAAATATCATGGGGAAAATGGAAGGAATATCTAACAGAGAGGTTTGCAAAACTGGTAGGAGAAAAATGAAGCTATTTTCTAATTTTGTACTGCTGAGTCTGGCCCATTAGGTTGTTGATCCAGTTGGGATTTTACTTTCTAATATCTTTTCAGTGAACAAAGCAGGTAATGTTAAGGATTGCTCGAGTGAAAAATATATTGGGTGGCGGGGGAGGATATTTTTGTCCATGTTCAAAATTCAGGAAAATATCACAAAGTGTATATCTATATTAAAGTCTATTTACCTTGCTTATTTATAGTTTCAAATTTACATAAGCTCCATGTAAAATTTTCTTCCACATCATGTAGAACTTTGCCTCTGTTCAATGAGAATAGAAGGGCAAACTGCAGGGACATCTTTTATAGACTTTTATTTTGCCCCTTCGACAAGACTTTTGATCCTCCAACTGCTCCTTGCTCAGAAGTGAGGTTTTCAATGTTTGACCCAGTAAAATTTAGTATCAGTAGTCTGAAGCATCTGCTTCTGTGAAGGCTAATTTATCTTTGCTGAAGACCTGATGAGTTTCTTATCCCTGACCCTCATGAGGAAGTTCCCATGGTCAGAATGCACTACTGTGTCTCCAAATGGCTTTCCTAGGAGACTGTCTTGCTTGCTGATTTACACTGATCAGACATGAGGATTCTGAAACTTCACAAATATTTATCAAAAGGATTTACAGATGCTTAGTTTTTATAGCTGCCTGTTGATGCAACTGCCACATCAACTGCCTAGAAAATAAAATGGGTTACTCATCAGACAGGGACATAAATGATAAAACACAAAAAGCCCACTAATAAATTATATAACCTCCTGTGGACCATGGCACAATGAAGGCAAGGGTCCAAGAAAAGGTTTCTTGAATTGTTTTTTGATCCTTGGCAGGGTAAATTATGTTGCTCAGGTAAGAGTCATGAATACAAGAATGGGGAGGGAGTGCTTTCAAGAACTGATTTACTGATAGGAAGGACCAGGAAGTGGTGATATATGTTGCACAAATATCTACTTCCTTGTTCTTTGCCACACACAAGGACTGACCACACTCCTGAGTCACCCAGCAGCTACTGCTTTCTTGTTCGCCTGTCTCCCATCTTTCCAGCTTCTTCCACTATGACTCAGGCAACCCTCCAGATTCAAGGACACAGTGGACGGGGCAGAGGGATTTTTGTGTGTCCTTTTCTCTCTCCTGCATCCCTCTGAGCACATCATTGCCTTACATATCACCATCACAAGACAGGAAAGCCAGGGCCCATCCAGTGCCCACTGGAGGTGGCTGAATATACTTGGAGCACAATTCTGGCCTGGCTGGAAGGTGAAGGGTTAAAAACATGAATAAGCAAATCTGTCCATTCCTGAGCATGTCCTTCTCCCATCCTCCCACTCTGTCCTTTACTCCATCCCAACGGTCTTCTTAAAAAGCACCTCTAGGGAGAAATCATTACCAACATCTCTAAACCAACTAAACTCATCAAGAGGGTCACCCTCACACATGTTACTGCCTAAGCAACTATCGTGCCTTGGGTAACATGAGCTTAAAGGGAGGAGCAATATAGCATCTTAGGGTTATAATCATTAAAAGAAAAAAAAATATGTTGTATTACTTCATTTTCTGTTGCTCAGCATATGAAAAACTGGGTAATTTATACAGAAAATAAATTTATTTCTTAGTTATTTCTTACCTGAAAAATCCAAGGTCAAGAGGCCATATCTGGTGAGAACCTTCTTGCTGGTGGGCATTTTCTGAGGAATCCCAAGGCCACACAGGGCATCACATGGTGAGGGGGCCGAGTGTGCTATCTCAGGTCTCTTTTTCTCTTATGAAGCCACCAGTTCCATTCCCATGATAACCCATTAAAATCCACTAACCATTAATCCACTAATCCATTCAGGAGGGCCGAGACCTCAGGATCCAATTACCTCCCAAAGACCTCATCTCTCAGTTGGAGGTGAGGTAATCACCACTATACTGGAGATTAAATTTCAACATGAGTTTTGAAGGGAAACTATTCAAACCATAAAAGGTGTTTATTGGAAAAAGCAGAATTATTAAACCAAAAATAAAATTTGAGAGTAAGCATATAAAATGTTCTCATACAGCAGATACGAGAAACAAAAACAAGAGGAAAATCATTAAGAAAAACAGGTGATGATGTTACTATGAAAAACCAAAGATTGAACAAAATAATAGATTGCCTATTATGTTACATACAGCTGAAGAACCGGAAGATTAAGTGGAAGAAGCTCGCCTTCTCAAAGGTGGCTACAGTATATTCCCCAAAGTATTGCTTAATCCATCTGAAATAATTTTCTGTTCATTACAATCCAATGCAATCTCTTCTTTCCGGGAAATCACTTATTTATTCTTGTTATTCAAATCACAGTCAAACTACCTTCGCCTCCAATTCACATTATTGAACTGGAAATATAATATACCAGGACCTAGCATCTGCATTCAGGCACAATATTACCTCATAGATTTTAGATTTTGGGTGGGTTGATGGTGGGTGCCTGACTACATTTGTGTAAATAATGTCAATCCTGGCGATTGTCTCTAATCCAAGATAGTTTTGTCTCCAAAGCTAGTAACATTTTCATTTCTAGGGATTGAAATCACCACTGGTCCACACTCTATCTTTCCCACAACCTCCCCCCACACCTCAGAAAATGGCAGACACATTGCTAAATGAATAAAATATAAGTCCCTTTTCAACTGATCCTGTTATATAGAATGAAATTTGACATGTTTAAGGAAACATCTTTGCTAGTGTTAAAGGCTCATTCCTCACAAATGAAACACAACGGACAGTTTTAAGAGTTTGAAATATTCATTTTTTAAAATATCAGGCACATAAATCAATTTGAACATGTTTAAATTTATATACCCTTTTGGTTTGTAGGGAAATAATTTGTGCCAGGACTATGTCCAAGACCTACATATAGCCTCAATACTGGTTTGAAATGCCTTAACAGGCAGGGTCCCACAACCGCAGCCCAACCACCCAGGTGCTACAGGTGTTGCCACGAGTAGCTGTTGGAATTACAAAATATTTTTCCTGAAACTACAGAATTTCAAGTTATGCCTTTAAAATTGTGGCATCAGATGCAATACAGAGCAGGAATTCTCAAATAAAAAATGTCATATTCATTTCATTCACAGAAGTTTATTAAACACTTACCTGGGCCAGGCACATTTTATATAGGAAACATGCCCATAGTCATTAAAATAATTTATTTGGAAGAAAGATTTTAAAGGAGGAAAATCTCATACTTCAGTTGTTTTAAAATCACAAATATGACAGCACTGGCTTTCAATGCAGTTAATTTTAGTCCCTAATTCACAGATAATGATAGCACCTTAAACATGGAAATGTTTTTCTCCAGAAGAAACTCTGAAATGGACTGGAAAAGTACTGAAATACATATCTTGTGTAAGCAATTAATAGGAAATGTTGCAAATCAGGATCAGATTTGTGCTGTCCTTCTGCTTTTTACAGTAAAATATAATTTATAATCCATGTATAAAATGCTGCTTTTGCTATGTATGGACAAGTGGATAGAAGAAACTACTCAGTCATGTGACACTTCTACCAATAAGGCTTTTACAATATGTGCATACTATATCTCAATGATTGATACAATTTTGGAAAGAGAAGAGAGAAAATAAGGATTTAATTAGTCTGTGGGTTGAGTAACATCCAAGGATTAATACCTCTGCTTGAAGAAAGGGATAATTTTCTAATGACATCATTCATTACAACATGCAGGGTATAAAGAGAGGACACTGCAGTCATTAGCCATGCCCTATGAAATGCAGAGACAAGTGGTTGCCTCATTTGCTCATCATCAAGTTTTGGCCTTTAAAGATGTTCAAAACTGACTATTTAAGGCATTTAAAATTAAACACTTAGCCTCAACCCCCCTCAGTTGGCTTAAAATCGTAAACTTCTTCTATCTGGCAACTAAAAATATTAAATAAGAAATGTGGCTGGGCGTAGTGGCTCAAGCCTGTAATCCCAGCAACTTGGGAGGCTGAGGTGGACGGATCACGAGGTCAAGAGATTGAGACCATCCTGGCCAACGTGGTAAAACCCCACCTCTACTAAAAATACAAAAATAATTACCTGGGCATGGTGACAAGCACCTGTAGTCCCAGCTACTCGGGAGGCTGAGGCAGGAGAATCGCTTGAACCTGGGAAGCGGAGGTTGCAGTGAGCCAAGATTCTGCCACTGCACTCTAGCCTGGCAACAGAGTGAGACTTGGTAAAAAAAAAAAAAGAAAGGAAGGAAGGAAGGAAGAAAGACCAGTTTTTAAAAAGGAAAAATGTGGAGACAAATTTAAACAACAACTTAACATAATAAACAAAATCTAAAGAAATGAAGAGAAACTGAAAGAACAAAAATGAATAAAAATTAAACCTATAACATAGATGTAATAGAGATAATCAAATGCCCAAAGGCTGATTTTTAAAGACTAATAGAAAATTTTTTTAAATCACATGATCATCTCAATAAATGCAGAAAAAGCATTTGACAAAATCAAGCATTCCTGTATGATTCAGACCCTCAGCAAAATCAGCATAGAAAAGACATACCTTAAGGTAATAAAATCCATCTATGACAAACCCACAGCCAACATTATACTAAACATGGAAAAGTTGAAAGCATTCCCCCTGAGAACTGGAACAAGACAAGGATGCCCGCTGTCACCACTTCTATTCAACACTGTACTAGAAGTCCTAGCCAGAGCACCCAGACTAGAGAAATAAATAAAGGGCACCCATATTGGTTAAGAAGAAGTCAAACTGTCACTTTGCTGATGGTATGATCATATACTTAGAAAACCCTAAAATCTCATTCAAAAAGCTCCTATTAACTGGTAAATAAATTCAGCAAAGTTTCAGGATACAAAATTAATGTACACAAATTAGTAGCTCTGCTATACACAAACAGCGACCAGGCTGAGAATCAAATCGAGAACTCAGTCCCTTTTAACAATAGCTGCAAAACATAAAATACTTAGGAATATACCTAACCAAGGAGGTGAAAGAGTTCTATAACGAAAACTACAAAACACAGCTGAAAGAAATCATAGATGACAAAAATAAATGGAAACACATCCTAGGCTCATGGATGGGTAGAATCAATATTGTGAAAATGACCTTACTGCCAAAAGCAATCTACAAATTTAACGCAATTCCCATCAAAATACCGCCATCATTCTTCACAGAACTAGAAAAAAAAAATCCTAAAATTCACAGGGAACCGAAAAAGAGCCCAAAGAGTCAAAGTAAGACTAAGCAAAAAGAACAAATCTGGAGGCATCACATTACCCAACTGCAAACTATACTATAAGGCTATAGTCACCAAAACAGCATGATACTGGTGTAAAAATAGGCACATAGACCAATGGAACAGAATAGAGAACACAGAAATAATGCCAAATCCTTACAAGGATTTGGCCTTTAAACATGTTCAAAACTGGCTATTTAAGGCATTTAAAATTAAACACTTAGCCTCGACTCCCCTCGGTTGGCTTAAAATTTTAAACTTCTTCTATCTGGCAACTAAAAATATTAACTAAGAGATGTGGCTGGGTGAGGGGGATCACGCCTGTAATCCCAGCAGGTTGGGAGTGGGGAACTGACCGATCTTCGACAAAGCAAACAAAAACAAAGTGGGGAAAGGACACCCTTTTGAACACATGGTGCTGGGATAACTGGCAAGCCACATGTAGTAGAATAAAACTGGATCCTCGTCTCTCACCTTAGACCAAAATCAACTCAAGATGGATCAAAGACTTAAATCTAAGACTCGAAACCATAAAGATTCTAGAAGAAAAAATCATTCTAGATATTGGCTTAGGCAAACACTTCATGACCAAGAACCCAAAAGCAAATGCAGCAAAAACAAAGATAAATAGATGGGACTTAATTAAACTAAAAAGCTTCTATATGGCAAAGGAAATAATCAGCAGAGTAAACAGACAACCCATGGAGTGGGAGAAAATATTCACAAACTATGCATACAACAAAGGACTAATAGCCAGAATCTACAAAGAATTCAAACAAATTAGCAAGAGAAAAATACAAGCAATCCCATCAAAAAGTGGGCTAAGAACATGAATAGACAATTCTCAAAAGAAGATATACAAATGGCCAATAAGCATATGGAAAAATGCTCAACGTCACTAAGTACTAGGGAAACGCAAATCAAAACCACAAGGAGGTACTACCTCACTCCTGCAAGAATGGCCATAATTTAAAAATCAAAAACTAATAGATGCTGGTGGGGATGTAGTGAAAGGGGAACATTTTTACACTGTAGGTGGGAATGTAAACTTGTACAATCACTATGAAAAACAGTGTGATTTAAGATTCCTTAAAGAACTAAAAGTATATCTACCATTTGATGCAGGAATCTCACTACTAGTTATCTTCTCAGAGGAAAAGTCATTATACGAAAAAGATACTTGCACACGTTTATAGCAACACAATTTGCAATTGCAAAAATATGGAACCAGCCCAAATGCCCATCAATAATGAGTGGATAAAGAAAATGTGGTATATATACACCATGGAATACTACTCAGCCATAAAAAGGTATGAAATAATGACATTCGCAGCAACCTGGATAGAATTGGAGACTATTGTTTTAGCTTAAGTAACTCAGAAATGGAAAACCAAATATCATATGTTCTCACTCATAATTAGGAGCTAAGCTATGAGGATGCAAAGGCATAAGAATGATACGATGAACTTTGGGGGACTCGGTGGGGAAAGGGTGGGAGGAGAGTGAGGGATAAAAGACTACATATTGTGTAGAGTGTACAGTGCTTGGGTGACAAGTGGACCAAAATCTCAGAAATCACCACTAAAGAACTTATCTATGTAACCAAACACCACCTGTTCCCCAGACATACCAAAATAAAAAATGACGGCCAGGCACAGTGGCTCACATCTGTAATCTCAGCACTTTGGGAGGCTGAGGTGGGTGGACCACTTGAGGTCAGGAGTTGAAGACAAGCCTGACCAACATGGTGAAACCCCATCTCTACCAAAAATATGAAAAATTAGCTGGGCGTGGTGGCGGGCACCTGTAGCCCCAGCTACTCAAGAGGCCTAGGCAGCAGAATTGCTTGAACCTGGGAGGTGGAGCTTGCAGTGAGCAGAGATCACACCACTGTACTCTAGCCTGGGCGACAGAGCGAGACTCTATCTTAAAAAAAAAAAAAAAAAAAAAAAAGACTAAAACTAACTAAATAAATAAATAATAAAGTTAATGAGGCTGAGAAACCAGAAAAAAAAAAAAAGACAGACTCCAGTAAGATTGAACAAGACAACCAGAGGAAATTCACAAACATTAGAAATGAAATGAGAGACACAATGGCAAAGATTAAAAGGGTAGTCTAAACAACTTTATATCACTAAATTTGAAAACTTAGCTAAAATGAATAAATTCTTTAATAATTTAACAAAATCAATTCAAAGAGAAATGCAAAAAGATACTGAAACACAAAAGTTAATAAAACTAATCAGTTTATAATAATTCTACAAAAAAACACAAAGACTAAATGACATGACACGCAAGGTCTACCAATCATTTTAAGGTCCACATAATATTAACCCTAGAAACATTAATAGAGAAAATAGAAAAACAAGGAATACTTCACAACTTATTTTCTGAATCTAGTAGTAAAAACTTGATCCTAAAACCTGAGGTTTCTAAGTGAAAGGAAAATTACAGTCAAATTCATTCTGAATATAGATGCACCAAAATGGAATTCTAGCAAACCAAATCTAGTAATAAATACAAAAGGCAAAACATGTTGACTAATTTGGTTTTATCTCAAGAATGGAAAGTTAGTATAATAAAATCAATGATTCAACACATTAACAGATTATGGGAGAGAAATTATACAATCATTTCAACAGGTAGAGAAAAAGTATTAGATGAAATTTAGTACCTATTCATGATTTTTAAAGAAATTCCTGGAAAACTCAGAATAGAAAGGAACCTAATAAAATATTTCCACAGAAGCCTATGGTAAACATGGTGCTTGATGGGAAAATGTGCAAGCATTTCCTTCATAAGAGAATAAACAAGACCAGCATGCCTGCTATTATCCCATAAAAAGCTAACAATTGTACAGTGCTGATACTATGCCAAACAGGCTCTAAGTGCTTTGCATTTAGGCAATGGATAGAGAATTTGGTGGGGTTCAAGACTCTGACTTAACTTCCTCAGAAATGCAACTAGCAACTAATTTTCTGGTGACTTATGGATACTACTAGCATCTCTAGAAGAGCTGCTTCAAGCGAACACTACCACCCTCCCAAGAATCTCTGGGTGTAAAGTGTAAAGTGAACCTTGTTGTTTATTGTGTGAGATTAGGCAATGCAATATTTCTGATGACAATTTGAACTCTTTGGAATTAGACTAGCTTCATTTTCTGAAAACAGCAATAGTGATCTACTTTACAGCATAACACAGAGAAAATCTGTCTGTGTGTGGTCAGTACTTTCTGGTCCTTTAAGGAAAAACAACATACAACACTAAAATGTTGTACCTCCCACTTTACAGTATTTTAAAAAGGATCTCGGAAAAGATCATATGTAAACACAACTGGTTAAGTTTAAGATGGTCAAAGGATTGGATATTCTGATTTTTTTTTAATAAATCCCACTGCCTGCCTAGCCCCAGAAATACGAGGAACTCAGAAAAGAAAGGGAAGGAAAAAGGAAGGAAAGATTGACTCAATAAGCTAAGGAAAAGTAAAGCAACAACTATTGCTCTTCAATTTTATTTAACCTTTATAATACTTGATATTTCAGATGCTGGGAAATGTATCATATTCAGTTTGATTCAATAAATGTGTGTTAAGCACCTATGATCAGGCACCATGGTAGGCACTGGGTATAGAGATGAAAAAGGCATAAGACATTCCCTGGAGAGATGTGAGGTTAATGGAAATTGGAAGCATGTGTATTTCCCTCCAGGCAAATAAAAAGGTGCTTTACAGACATCTAAGCACAGATCAAGAGACCCTTCCAAAAATATGAACACTGCATGTAAAAAGTTGAATACCAAAATGAATTTTCTGTCAGTATTGATACTATTCTTGGCTTCTGATGAAGAGAAAGAAAAAGGATCAGACTCTAATACAAAATAATTTGAAGAATAATTAAAAATATGACTGATTTGAAGAAGGACAGCCTTATCTATATTCACCCGGTCATTTAGGGGGGGAGAAATATATGTATATATAATGTGCTGTTACAGGAGAATGCCTTTTCTAAAAAGTTGGTTGTTTTGTTGTCAATGTTGAGTTCAGCTGCACATACTGGATTGGTGGCATGATCCTGAGCATAGCAATTCAGGCTCTGACCAGAGTTGTCATGACCAAAATGATAATCAATTACCAAGGACATAGTGAAGAGATGTCCACACTGGACTCACTGCAGGACGTAACAGAGAGGGAATTCTGCAAAGTTGGAAGACTTGTTGGTTCTAAGCCTAAATAATAGCTAAAATGTATACAGCCCTTATTATATTCCAGGTTGTATGCTAAACCCTTATAAATATTATTTCCTTTTAATCTGATGGTTTAGATTTGGGCCTGACGAATGCCTATATGTAAACTCAGGTCATATCATTTTGCTTTCTGCTCATCTGCCATGGCAAAGTCTAGCATTATTGACATTTAGACTATCTAATTCTTTCTTATGGGGGACTGTCCTGTGCGTTGTAGGATGTTTAGCAGTATATCCCTAGCATCTAGTAGATGTCAGTAGCGACAAAAAAAAAAAAAAAAAAAAAAAAAGGTTTCGGATGTTACCTAATGTTCTCTGACAGTGAAAATTGTATCTGGTTGAGAATCACTTTAACAGAGGAATATTTATTGTCATGAGAAAATGTCCACAATGAGCTAAAAGATGAAAGGAGAGAGCTCCAAAGCACTATGACAAATAGGCCTGCCCACTCCCCTCCCGGCTCCCTCCTCCTCTCCTACCTAGCACATCTTTTATACACACATATGCATAATAACTTTTTAAAAAAGGACTGAAAGGATATTCACCAAAATGTATTAAAATTATTTGGGGTGGTAAGATTATAGGTTTGTTTGCATTCATTGATATTTTTCGAGTTGAACTTGCATTCCTTTTATCATGAAGAACAAAGACAGCAGTCTTTTTAAGCATCACTAAATGGGCCTCCAGCATCTACAGAACAGTGTCTACTTCCAAAGCAAAGGATAGTCAATGAGTAAGGATTGCAATGTAGTTATCGAAATTTTCTAAAAAGAGGGCTCCCCTACCCCACAATACTGAGCGTTCACTGCAGGGATTAAGGAAGGTTGGCATACATGGAGAATGGATCGTCCCTGTCATGCATGTCCCCCTCGCCAAGCCATTGGCCTAGCTGCTCAAGATTGTTTGAAAACTTAGGATTCCAGGTGGAATTTGCCCCTAGTCAATTTGGAACAAGTAAACAGAAAACCAACATTCCTGTGGTACTCTGCTTAACAAATACACTCAACAGGGGTGTTTGTGTGTGAAGAATGTGGAAAGAAAATAAGCAATAGTCACTTAGGAAACATATGGTTCTGAAAAACACAGGAACCATTCCATTTCCCCACATTTACCAGGCCTCAAATGTACACACACACACACACACACACGCACACGCGCGCACACACACACACACACACATATATATATATATTTCCAGAGAAATCTTTAGTTGGTAATAAGGCCATTTGAAGAAGCAGGCCTGAATGAAGGAGGTCCCATTCCTGACTTGGAAGAGATCCTTGGGACTCACAGACCCCGTAGGATCATGTTACCAATAAGCTGTTTCTGTGGCACTTCAAGGTGAAGTTCTTTGAGTATTGAGAATGTGCTGCTAAGAAAGGGAAGCAAAAGAGTGCACAAAGCAGTAGCCAAGGACACAATCAAACTTCGCCTAGTTTCCTATTCTCCACTGCCTGGCCCAAACACTGTTATACAGCTAGTTTGGCTGTAAATAAGTCTTTCTCAAAAGGCTCAATAGAAATCAACCGTTGTAGCCAGAAACTCTGTCTCAATGTAAGTCTTCCAAAACATTTTCCACATATAAAACATTTACTTCAAAATATTCAAGTTTCTACTCAAGTCAGCTATAATGAGCTGTGATGATGCCTTCCTGAGTAATCTTCAAAACCCAGGATTCTTAAACGACAGGATTAAATCTCTTCCAGTGTTGTTCTTCTAAGGCAAAATGCTTTTGGATTTCTCATTACAGAAAACTGTTTTTACTTATAATCCCACATAAATGTAAAAATACTTTTTATTATCCATCAGGATGTGTGTTTTAGATTCATGTAATTTTTTGAGAGATGCTAGAAGAATATCAGAACTATGATATTTCTCTTAGACATAACCTTGAAAATTCCCAAATGATATTTCTTAAGGTGCCTTTGAGAATTACAGACTCCTTAAGGTTAGTCCCTACCAACACACTGGGAAGCTTGCTAGGGGAGCACATGTGTAACTCCTAGTGAAACAGGAAGAAGGATTACTGTGTCTTTGAGCCCACTGCCCCAGGGTAGATTGTCCTACCTTGGGAGGATATGTCTTCTGTTGTGTTTTTCAGGGGAGAAAGTGCAGAGGGATGAAGGAAGAAAGACTGGTGCTGAAAAGATTCAGGAAAGAGAATAGATGTTTTCACAATACCGTTAGAAGTAAGGCCGAGTGATTCTCAGGGGAGCCAACTTATTCGCCTGCTCTTTCTTAAAGTGTTAATATGGTGATGAACAGAGAGAATGCTCACCTTTTCTGCCAAGAAAGCCAACGTTTTTCCCTGCCAAGTTTGAAGAGTAGAATTAAACTCATTAAGCTTTTCTAGATCCCACTTGTATCTCATTCTGATTTTTCTTTCTAGCCTAGATAACGTAACTTTAAAAAAATGAACTGTTTTATTAATTTAATGTGACCTTGACAGCTCTGTGTAGGTTGGAAAAAGAGCCTAAAGGAAAGCCTAGTTCTGCTCACTCTAAAGAAGACAGTGATTTTAGGAAAGAAGATGGAGTAGTGGGGAAGAGTCAGGTCCCTGGAAGATTTTACTTTACAGGCTTCTCTGCTCCTTCTTAATTGGGTCTGAGCCTTGTAGCCCCTTGAGAACACTGAGGTAGAAATCGGCAGGGTGCCGAGTGGCTTGGACCATGGCATAAAGGAAGAAAAAGAAAAAGAAAAAAACACATATACACAAACATAGATACCCATACTAAAAAAGTAGCCAAATAAGAAAGCCACATAAATGTCTAAACCATGCAAATCACAAGATGGTTGATCACATGTCACCACTTCAGTGTTTCTATCTACTATCAAAACAAGCATATGTATGAATCCATTGATAACATATCCTTTGACCCTCTGCTCTGGTAGAGTGTTACATCTTAAGAATTATTTTTAGCTGGTGTCTTCTTTCCTCTGCTATAACTTGATATTATACACTCTCTCACTCTCTCTCTCTCTCTCTCTCCAGCTTTTTCAGAACAAATAAAAAACTTTAATTCTGTCATTTAAAAGATTTACAGTTTTGGAAGAGTCTCCAAACCTAGCACTAACCATCAATTCTTGGTTCTTACCATCAGAACCATCCTCCCCTCTAAAGTGGCAGTAGCCCTGGCCAGCTTTGCCTACCAGTGCTACCTCCATAGAATTCTGCCTTGATGCGGGCACACCGTGTATGTGTCTGTTTCAGCAACAAGAATTCATTTAATCACAAAGTTTGAAAAGTTGAATATTCTAGTTAACTTTCTGAGAAACGATTTCAAACCTATAAAGTTATGTTTTTTCAAAACATACTACTTTCTGGCTGCAATTTGAAGATAAATTTGTCTAGGTTTCTGTAAGTGATAAGAATCTAGCAAGAATCTAAATAGATGTCAGGCTTTATGGGTTAAGTGGTATTTAACTACGTTGCCTTGCTTCTCTATAAATGGAGATCATCAGTATTTTAAGATTAAATGAGATGTATGCCATGTCCTGGTGCAGGATCTGAAATCTAGTAGGTACTCAACATATATTAGTTTATGTTAACTTAGTTCTTCCTCTGTATTTAACTCTAATTTCTTTTCTACTTTTTCTCTTTAGGGTTAAAGGCAGCTCCATTTACAGAATATGACTCTTATCTGGATGAGATTTGGGCTGTCTTCTATCTTATCCTTCATGTGGTTTATTTTTTGTTATGGAATCTTTTAATGTCAGATGTTGCTAGGCAATCTTTTCTGGCTTGATTAATTTAGTTCTAGTACAAACAAAAATATATCCAAATCTCCACTAATGTTGTTTCTCTTCCAAAATAAATATGTTCTACTTTTGTGTCAAAAGACTTTTATGATGTGGTTCCAGACCTTCACAGGGCTGTGGGTGATCATAAACTTAGTAGTTTAACTATTTCACCATTCATTGTTAATATAAATACATGGAGAACGAATAATAAGAAGTGATGAAGTACCGCTAAAATAAGCCCTCCATATTAATTGGATAGGAAAGCACATGAGTTTCAAATTGTAAGCAGACAAAAAAGAGGTGTGACTTCGTTTTTGAATTCATTCTGTGTCTATATAATATGGGGAAAATATGACCTTTAATTTCCAAGAAAACACTGATATGCCATAATGTGGGCAGAACATAGTAACAGGTTCCTACAATTATTTAGATGAATAATCTTGAGGTTTGAAAAATCTACACAACTTTTAAAAGTTAGCAAAGGAAAGCTTGAACTGCTTTAAATTACTGTTCACCAAAGGGAAACTAAAATATTCTGGCTTAAAAATTCCGGTTAAGAGTGTTGGCTTTAGATCTTTTAATATTTAATTTTGAAATGTTTTCTGATTTTCTGGTTCCTGATATCTAATTTTATTTGCACAGGCTGTGGAATATTGCCAGGATCATTGCTTTTGGTATTAAAAAAAAAAAGAACACTATTCAAGGGAACAGGATTCAGAACAATTTTCTCTTATCCAAGGCTAATTTCCAGAGTAGCTTTCTGAAAGATTGTACCCTATTTTATAGCTACATTAAAATGTCAGAGGGCTCTATGGACTGTTTGATGCTGATGGAGTTACACTTTCAGAAATACCCACTGTGCTGGACAGAAGAGCCACAGCACTGAGAACTACACTGCTTTTGTTATTAACAGGAGTGTAAGAGGGGAATTCAGTGAAAAGGGCTAGCATCCAAGTTCACAGTGGATCTTTTCTTCCATTGAAATTATGGATTATAATCAATGGCTTATAAGGAACGAGGTTGGTGAATCTCACAGAAGAGTTTTTGAGATACTTTTATTACACAAAAAAGCTTTTGAATGAGGCAATAAGCCTTCAAATGGGATGGCCTCCCTCAGATATTTTACTCATTTCCAGTTAGTCCTCAAAAATGAACAATGCCTCTAACTGAACAATCACAGTATTTCAACACACCCAAGGCAAACTGGGGAGGAAGAGCTGAATTATGATGAAAGCCTGTACTATTGTGACCTTTCCCATGACCATAATTGATGGATGTGCCCCTGAAACACTTTGCAGAGCTGTTGATATATTTAGAAGTGTGCCTGTGACTCATTATGCTTGTAGTATGGCAATAAATGACTATGAAGGCCAACTCAGTGCCCAAGGATGTGGTTCTTTCATGTAGAATCATCGTCTGTAGAATATACAGTTGGATCCTTTTGGGAATTGTGCAAGCGGGGCTCAGAGCTCTATAAGCCCAGCTCTATTTTTTATCAGAATCAATATCAAATAGTTAAGATCAAAATGTTTCAGCATCCATTCTGGTATGAATAAAAGTGAAATGCTATGAATATTTTACTTAAAAGCTTATGCTGACTTTGGTTTCTGCTGGGATGTGCAAATGAGGAAAGAATGTCACTCCTACCCTATCAATCAGAAAAAGCTAGCTATACTACAAATCTTAATTTTTCTTGAACCTAGAGAAGTGAAGTTTTAGGCTAATTAGATACCTATGACCTAAGAAAAGGCAGGTATCTTCAAGAAGAAAGAGAATATGAGCATGGACTTACTAATGAGAGCAGAAGGAAGACAGGGCTGCCTGCCATACAAGTAAGTAAGACAAGTTCCATTAAAATTTAATACATTCTTAAAGTCTAAGTGTAGGCCACTATGAGAATATAGAACTTCTGGAAATTTCAGATAGAAGGGAAATCTGTACCATCTCATTCTTCTCCATGATTATTTAATAATAAAACAGAGCTCCTCTCCCTACTAGAATAGCAGAAGCTAAATGATAGGCAATAGCAGCCTATCACTGTGGCAGTGATAAGAATAGAGACAAACTATCTCCAAAATACGGGTGCACAGAGAAGGTCTAATGATGAGGGTGGTACAGTAATAAAAAAAAACCGAGTGGCAGACCCCACCCTGAACACAAGGTAATGATGGAGGAATTTGAAGTCAGAGATACAGTGAATAAACCCATAGTAACAACACAACCTAAATCTGGCTCTACTTTTTCGTAGAATGACCTAATACCCCACAATGACAGCCTAGCAGAGATGGGTGTGCCCATTCCAGGCATAAATACTAGTTTCTTGCTCTACTGTTCTACACGTATCTGGTATTCAGTGAAAAATTATGAGGCACACACAAACAAGGACAAAACAACACACTTATAAGAGAAAAAACAATGAACAAAGCCAGAGATGGCCTGTATAATGAGCCATAACATAGCAAATTTAAAATTAATGTGACATGTTAAAAACTCTCGCCAAAAAAGTAGCCAACATGCATGAACAGACGTTGAATTTCATAAGAGATAAAAATGAAAAGAGTCAAATGGAAAGTCTAGAAACAAGTACAAAGAAACAGAAATGAAGAATGCCCTGAATTGTCACTTAGGTAGACACAGTGCTGAAGGAAAAAAAAAAAAAAAATCAGTAAACTTGAGAATAGGTCAACAGAAATTACCCAAACTGAAACACAGAGAGAAGGGTAGTGGCTGAAACAGGAGAGACTGTACAAGGGTGCTATGATCTGAATGGATTCCCTCCCAAATTAAGCTGTTTCCAATGTGATAGTATTAAGAGGTGGGGCCTTTTAGGTGATTAGGCCACAAAAGCTTCTCCCTCATGAATGAGATCACCCGCCCTTATAAAAGGGTTTAATGGAGGGAGTTTGTTCCTCTGTTGCCCTTCCACCTCCCACCACACAGGGCACAGCATTCCCTCCCTCAGGAGGATGTAGCCCTCAGACGCCACATGCCATTCTCTTTATCTTGGACTTCCACCTTCTGGAACTGTGAGAAATTTCTGTTCTTTATAAATTAGCCAGTCTGTGGTATTCTGTTATGGCAGCACAAATGGACTAAGACAATGGGCTATGTACCAAATGGTCTAGCAACACCAGTTGAAATCCCAGGAGATGAGAGAGAGAATAGGACAAAATAAATATTTGGAGAAATAGTGGTCAAGAATTTTCCAAAAATATTAATAAAGCATCAAATCATAAGTCCCAGAAGCTCAGAGGTTTATGACAAGCACACACACACACACACACGCATCATATATAAGGTGGGGAAAAGTAAAAAGAAAAAGAAAATCTTAAAAACAGCCATAGAGAAAAGGCACATTACTTAAAGGTAAGTTTACAGAAAGGTAAAATTGACAGTAGATTTCTCATTAGAAAGTACTAGAGTAAGAAGACATGATAGAAGAGGCAAGAAAAATCTAAGGCTGAGTGTGGTGGCTGACGCCTATAGTCCCAAGCTCTTTGGGAGGCTGAGGCAGGTAGATCACTTGAGTCCAGGGGATCAAGACTAGCCTGGGCAACATGGCAAAACCCTCTCTCTACAAAAATTTTTTAAAAAAGAAAATTAGCCAGGCCTGGTAGCATGAGCCTGTAGTTCTAGCTACTTGGGGGGCTGAGGTGGGAGGATCACTTGAGCCCAGGAGGAAAAAATCCTTGCAACTGAGAATTCTATACTCAATGAAAATAGCCTTCAAAACAGAAGGCATATTAAAGACTTTCATACAAAAAAGAAAATTCCTTACCAACAGCCATGTACTATAAACAAAGAAAGTTCTTCAGGCAGGAAGAAAATGATACAAGTCAGAAGCTTGGATTTATACAAAGAATTAAAGATCTTTGAAACTGGTTAAAATGAAGATGAACAAAAGGCTTTTTCCCATTTTAATTACTCTAAAAGAAGATTGACTTTTGAAAGCAACAGTAATACACATTTATTGTATATGTAGAGGACATATAAAAGCAAAATCTATAGCAACGTGATCTCAAAGTCTGGGAGGGTGGAGTTGGAAATATACTGCTGTAAAGTTCTTACACTATTCATGAAGAGGTAGACTATATGAAGGTAGACTGAAATTAATTAGAGATATATATGGCAAATGCTAGCCAATGAGATGAAAAACATTTTTAGAAAGCCAATAGTGGAAATAATATTGAAACATATAATGAATAATGAAACAAATAATAAGTCAATAGTGGAAATAAAATGGAAATGAAAAATACTTAATTCAAAATATATAATAAAAGAAAAAGAGAAGATAGAGTAGAAAACAGCAAGATTGTATGTTTTAATCCAACCATAATGGTAATTATATTACAATTACATTGAAATGGTCAATACAAACTAATTATAAAATAAAAATAGATTTAAAAAGAAAAAGAACAAGATGCAAATGTATTCAATTGACAATAAGCTCATTTTAATTCTAATGACAAAAAAGGTAAAAATAAGTTTATGGGGAAAGATTTACTATCCAAAAACACTAATCCAAAAAAAGTTGCAGTGACTATGTTAATGTCACATAATGTGGATTTCAGAACAAGGAATATTTTTAGGGAAAAAGTAATATTATATAATGTCAAATGGGTCAATGCACAAAAGACATAACAATGCAAAGGCAGGGGTGCCTAATGACAAAGATATGACAAGCAAAATGAAAGAGGAGACCCAGAAGTAGAAATGGACAAATCCAACATTACAGTTGGAAACTTAAATACTTTTCTCTTCCTTTTTCTGTAATAAAACAAATAGAAAGAGAACCAATAAGTCTATAGAACCTTAGCAAAGCTAGCAAACAACTTCTGTGAGCTCACTGGTATTTACAAAAACCACCCAACAGCACCCATTCTTTTGCACAAGGAAAATTCAACAAGATAGGTCTCATTCTGGACCATGAAGTAAATCTCAACCTTTGTATCATCTCAAATCTTTGTATGTAAAATCATACAAACTATGTTCTATGATACTAAAAAAATTAATCTAGAAATTGATAACAAAAATACATTAGAAATTCTGACTTATTTGGAAATTAAGCAGCAGAGTTATATGTAACTCATGAATTAAAGAGCCAAAAAGGAAATTAGAAAATATTTTTATTTGAAATAAATTAAAAATACAATATAAAAAGATTTGTGGAAAGCAGCAAAAGCAGTGAGTCAAGGAAAAATATAGCCTCTTAAATATACTGAAGAGAAGAAATGACCCTCAAAATATGTACAACTATGATACATTAATTTTCAAAAAAGATAAAAATGGGAAAAAAGGAAAAGAAAGGGCTTAAATCAATTATCTAAACTTACACCATAACAAAAACAAAAAAAGGAGCAAATTAAACCCAAAACAAGCAGGAGGAAGGAAATAAGAATGATGAGAAGAGAAAAACCGATACAATTTTTTAAAGAAAAATATGGAGAAAAAATCAATTTAGCCAAAAGCTGGGAAAAACTGATAGATTTATCAAAATATAAAACTTCTACTCTTCCAAATATACTGTTAAGAAAATAAATACAACCAACTGACCTAAATAAGGTATTACTGAAAGACATGTCAGAGAATGACATCAACAAGATGGCAGAACAGCCATCAGCCCAATTCTCATCCCAGAAGCACTGATTTCTCAACCATCTGTGGATAAAAGTTTTAGGAGCTTCAGGATCTAGATGGGGGGTTGTGACACCCTAGTGGAGCCCAAGGCCATGGAAAGCTGCTTTGACAAGACAGGCCTGTGCCCTGGGGTAGCAGGCCAACCGCTTGACGCAGCTGCACAACCAGAAGCAGTAACCCATTACCCACCATCAGCTCCTTTTCACCCAGTCCCAGAGGGTGACCCATCCACCCAGCACAGAGGGGTCACACCCACCCATACCCTCCAGTAGTTACAGGCCCACTGATTGTGGACCCGACTGCATACACAAACACAGCCACATGACCAATGGAACAGAACAGAGAGCCCAAAAATAAATCCATGCTAAAGTTTCTGCTATGCAAAATAAGATCTGGAGAATGTTTTTAAAGGGATGTCAGATAAAGAATCTGTATCTAGAATATGTATAAAGAACTCTTGAAAAGGTAAGAAGGTAATTTTAAAAGTAGGCCAAAAAACTGAACAGACATTTCACCAAAGAAGATATACAAATGGCAAATAAGCACATGAAAGAATGTTCAGTATTTAGTCATTTGGAAAATGTCAACTAAAACCATTATCTGATAACACTACCGCACTCATTGATTAAAAATTGTAAAAAAAGAAAAAAAAAAAAGGAAAAAACAGACAACATAGCAAGGATGTGGAACAACTGAAGTTCTCAGGCATTGCGGGTGGTAATGTGAAATGACACAGCCACTTTGAAAAGTTGTTTGGCAGTTTCCTAGGAATTAAGTATGCACTTAACCACACAAATCTAACAATCTTGCTTCATGACTCTTACCCAAGAAAAATGAAAACTTCTGTCCCCAGAAAAACTGAATGTTTATAGTGGCCTGTACTCACAAACACTAAAAACTAGTAAAAACCCAAATGACCTTCAGCTGGCGAATTCATAAATACACTGTGTTTATCCATACAATGGAATACAGATATAATTCAGCAAGAAAAACAAATTTTTAATACAGATAAGAAAAATGAATTTCAACTGTATCGTGGTGTCAGAATCCAGACTCAAAAGGCCTCACACTGTATGATTCCATTTAATTGTCATTCTAGAAAAGGCAAAATTATAGGAACAAAAGGCAAATCAGTGGTGGCCAGGCACTGAAGGTAGGTAAGAGTGATTTGGGGGAACTTTCAAAACTGTTCTAGATCTTGATTTGGTGGGGTACACATTTGTCAAAACACATGAAAAAATATACTAAAAAGGGTGAATTTTATATATAAATTATACCTTAATAGAACTGACCAAAAAACACATAGGAATAAACTAAATGCCTCTGAGATTTTTTTCAAGTCTAGTGGATAAATATGAATAAACATGGTCTGAGAGATAGAACCTACACTAACAGAACAAATCTCATATAGGCTCTACCCAAAGCAATAAGTACTGAACCAGTCTAATAATGATGATGATCATGAGGCTAAATTTCATAGCTCTCACATTCCCTTGCTACAAAAAAAACATGCTCATAAGATCTTTTTATCTCCTAAGACCCAAGATCAATCCTCAGCACCCACATGGTCATTTCCATATGGCTTTGTCTGTCTCCTGACTTGACCTACTTTCCCAGCCAACTCTGATCTTTCTTACTCCTCTTTGTTCTCTGGTACTCCCAATCTGTCATCAGCAAAATCCACAGGTATCCTAAACATTTTATGTAAATGCTCTCTTGACCATCTTGCTGTATCTGAAACCTGAGTTCCTTTGAGGACATTGCTTCTCTTATAGCCTTAGTCGTCTCATGGGGTTGATGTTTTCTCTCTCAAATCGCTACGCCACAAGGCCAGCAGTTTCAGTAGTTGTTTTTCTTGTGCTTAATGATCCTTCCAAATCATTGTTCTTCTCATATCAATAGAAACTTCTAGCAATTTGAAAGTAACCTCTGACATCATAGTACCCAATACTCCTCCTTGTTGTGGTCACCTACCGACATCCATCTCATGGGGCATTTCTTGAAGAGTTTAGCTTGTGGCTCCCTCTGTCCCTTCATCACCAGTGTTTTCACAGTTCTTGTGATCTTCATATCCCTGTAGAAAATCCTTCCCCTATCTCAGCCTTTATGTCTCATGATCATCACCTCACCTCCAGTAACCTTGATCCTTCTGCGACTCACTCCCCAGTCATACCTCCAACAACCCTTCCACCTTCTCACTGTCAGCTGATAGCCTCATTTCCCATTTCATGAAAAACATTAGCAGTAAGAGAATGTCCTCATTCTCCATTCAGTGGTCTACCCACCTAACTGCATGTTTACTGTGTACTCCACCTTCCCCACTGTTCCTTCAGATGAATATCTTTCCATCTAAGCTCAACACTTCTACTTGTGAACTAGTACCCAATCCGGCTCACACAATAAAGGACGTCACTCTTGCAGTTGGCTGCTATCACTGTTGGAATAAACCAACAGTCCAAGAACCATCTGGACACAATCAACTTTCAGTTTCCTCTATGAGGATTACACACTTTATGCACTCTTCCTCTTCATTCAGTCTACCTCCTATCCCATCATCTCCACTCCCTCCTGGCCTGCCAACATGAGACAATTTTAGTGTTTCTTGATTGGGGTAAATCGTACCTGTAGATGTCTATCTGGTGGCAAGCTGCACCTAAACTCCCACCCCAAAAGGCCACATAAAGCAGCAGAGCACAGATTCTTTGGTGAGATCATAATTCAGCCCCATTTATAAAGCAAGCACTTACTGATTATCTGACCTTAGACTCTGCGCCTCACCCGCCTCTGTGCATCTCAGGTACCTTCATGCTTGCTTGGCTTTAGCCAACTGCTCTGACTTGACACATTGCTGCTGTTTATTCTCAGCTGGACCTCTGGCCAGCTAAGTAGACTATGTTCACTTTTTCAAAATAAATCAAGATGCATTATAACACATGCAAAGAGATAAAAATTGCAAAAGGAAGCATTTAGCGAAAGAAAAAAAGGCATTTATTGATCTCTTTCCAAGAGTCTGTCCATCTAACCCTGTTTCTCCGTTTTATGAACACTCACACAGCCTTGGCAGAAAGAAAAGGTCATGCTCAAGAGTACCTTGCTGCATACTTCCCAACTTTAATTCAGGTACCACGGGCCTTAGATAGAAATCTCCCAGCTCAGAGCAGAACAATGATTCTACTCAAACCACTTGTCCTCTCACCAAGAGTACAGGCCTGCTCTACCTCATACACAAAGGATGGGCTCTGTTTTGCTACAGGTGGTCCTGGTAAATAGGATCAAAATGACTGCTTTATTATCAATCAAACCACATAAAGTTGGGGTCAGGGCAGAAAGGACTGGACACCAGTTCTGGATATAACTGGCTCATTTAGCAGCATGCCTCTAAAATCCTTTCCCAGGCAACCCATCCCACCCACCTTGGTTCATAAACTGCCTGTGCCACGTTTGTACTCTGGTTTCCTCTCACAAATACTGTTTTCCAAACTTACATCTGTTTATTTCTTCTTTACTGCTGCCATGTCCCTTAAATATTTTTCTCATGTCTAAAAACTCCAGAAAAAAATCATTAACTAAAATTAAGCATATCAATTATTTTAAATATAGGCAGTGTTTTTATTCCTGTGTTATAAATCAGGAATCTCAGATTCAGGTAATTTAAGGAGCCAAAGGTCATACAAGTGAAGGTCAGTGCTCAAATATGAATTTGGGGCTCTTATTTGAACCCCTGTTACTTTCCATGAGACCATGCTGCTGCTAGTAGTGGTGAAGGAAGGACACAAGGCATAACAGTCTATGAGGCCAAAGGCAGTAAGAAACAGTATGGAATTGTGTGTGGCACATAGTAGGTATTCGTGCTGAAAACAACATTGAGTTACTCAATGAATATACATTTGATTCCCAGATTCCATGGGCTTCAAACTCATTCCTACAATCCATGATTTCCTATTTTTCCTCCCTGCTAAGCGGGGCTTGCTGCCATATGGTAACTTTGCCACTAACAGTCTAGCTGCTTCTAACCAGGGCCTGCTTTCCCTTGGCTTCAGCCCTCAAAAGTCAACTTGACCTTGCAGGGAAAATGAGCAGGGGGCAAGCACCTCTGAGGACACGGCAGACAGGCTGCAGTGTGGCTTTGACATTTACAAGAAATGAAAGCATCTCCATTTAGAAAACTTTTTTAAAGATACAGAAAAAGTAAGTCTAAAAATAGCCAAGATCTAAAGTTCACCAAATAATTAATATCATGTCCCCATAACCTAAAGGATTCTCTTGATTTCAGTGGAAAAAAACTCTGCTTTTAAGTTTGAGAGACCTTTTTTCTTGCAGAAAACTGGGCGTCATATTGTCTGATTGGGTAACTTCTTTGAAGCCTACCTTTATTAGAAGGAGTTAGCTGTTAGTCTGCTCTTTCCTTGGATCTCAAATATTTTAGTTAAGAAAAGCAGTATTTTTAGCATTGCTGATTTATAGTTATCAAAATGCTATGATTGCAGATCATGCACAGTGCATCCGTCTGGGCAATTATCTTTTGGTTCTAATGGTTAGAACTGTGGCAGTTTCTGAGGTGTTAGAGTTCAGGTTCAATTCAAAGCATCAATGATGCTCTTCATACTAGACCAGGATCTGCCTCTGTAAGACAGACTCAATTCCCTTCTCTTCTTGTTTTGCAACAACCACAGCCATTACCCCAGCCTCAAATTCAGATCCATTGGTTCAGAAGCCCTAAGGAAGGGCACTGATTTCAGAGAGGAAGCCCAACGTGCACAGGATTTTTTGCCCTGGATCCAGTGATATCTTTGAGAATCAGAAACACTTATTCTAATGTATTGTAATTTACTTTTCAAATGGAGCATTTAAACAAAAGTTGTTTATTGGGTTCAAATTCAGAGCCAAGTTGTGTGTCGAGAGAGTCTTACTTTTTCATAACAGGACATGTTTGGCTCTAATGTGTGGGTTATGAGTCAATATATCAAATTTGACTAAAGTATTTGCTCTAAATAGGGAGCAAGCCATTTAGCATTACAAATCCTGAACTTTTTGTGGGAAGGAGGGAAATAACTTTGATTTCTAAGCTCTCTTATTAAGATGAATCAAAGTTGATGAATAAACTTTCTGGATTGCTTAATACCTTCCACATATCAGTATCAAGGCCTTGGCAGGGCAGGTGAAAATATTTCCATGAGCAAGAAGCAATTGAGAAGGACTTCCTCTGTGGGATAAATTCTTGGTAATTCCTGTGGGAAACTTTCCTTTATCCTAACATCTTTTTTTTTTTTTGCCTTGCCCTATTCTCAATGTTTTTAAATACACAAAATATGGCTTTCTACTAAAAACTGGTAAATAAAGTTGGAAAAATACAAATACACACACACACACACGGTAGCCCTTTTATTGCAGCCATGTACATAGCTTCGTTGAAGAGTTGACAAGTTATATTGTGCAGCCATAGAGAGACACCACATCTTCCTTCCTCCCAGCACAACTTATGCAGTGACTAAATGTGATTAAAGTCTTGGGAACTTGGACACAGTCATATCTATTTTGGTACCACTGTCTTGATCCATCCCTACAGCCAGAAGGGAATCACCCTCTTTGTGTAAATGTTTGCTTTGTTGGAAATTCTCAAGCAGAAATTAATAGTATACATGCTTCAGGAGGAGTATTAAATCAAGCATGATAAACAACTCCTAGGCAGTGTTTAGACTGGCCAAAAGTCATCTTAAGAGTTGTGCACAATGATAGAATACCACGTTTGGCATCTATACACCAGAACTATCTATAAACAAAAAGCAAAATGGAGATCTGTCAATTAACCAACTAGTCTGATTAATGGGATCTGTCAGCATAGATGGATAATAAATGACTAGAAAAGTATCAAGTCTCCACTCATTCTATGTGGTGTAGACACAGTTAAATGAATCATGAATGTTTAGTGCTCTCTATAGCAGTTAGTGAACACACTTGGAACTTGTCTGGAAATTAGTTTTGATCTCTTGTTTGAAGTCAGATGCCAATATTCTAGACCCCTATGACATCAACTATCACAGACTCCTGGTTATCGAAGAGCTGAAACTAGTCAGATAGAATTGGCATGAAAAGAATTTTCAACAGAAAACAGTCACATTCAAGGAACCCGAGTCTAGGATTTCAGGAGTTCGAAGTTTCAAATATTTTTATAAAAACATACAGACATACACATACATACATACATACACGTGGAGAGAGAAAATGAAAAGCAAGAAGACCTTTTCTTCCTTAGATCAAATCCAATTTAATAATTATCCAGGGTATTCTTAGTAAAAAACAGGTATTTATGCCTCTATATGTATGTCACCAAAATGGAGCCAGCTTACCTGAAGGCCCTCTGAGGCTGTCACTTTCCTCTAGTGCTGTCCCATAAACCTGAAGGATATACAGTAACAAACCGGACAATTCCATGGGACAAAAATCTTATTTTAAACAACTTCTCCACACTGACTTCAAGCCAAATGAAAAAACTATAGCTTTTTTGGAATTTTATTCCATTTCTGTTGTCTGATTCATAAGTGTTGTTAAATATTTACCAGGAACCTGACAACAGTTTCTCAACATTAGTTAATCATAGGTAATGCTATTCCATTAACAACTCAATGAACTTTAAAGTTGTACAAGGTAAATTTCAGTACCTTAACACTGCTAACCCATCCTTGTAGAATAAATATTTGCTTTGAGTTTCTCTATGCCAAGATTTATGGGATCAAGTAATCTAAATCTCCTTTTGTAAATAAGGTGTGCCCCCAAGAGGATGAGAGTGCAGACTCTACAGTCTTGTTCACAGGTCCTTGAATAAAGGGTTCCATGTCTCCAGATAAACAGACTTGGGGCACTTCTGACCAGTAACCCAGCAGCAGAGGCTTTGGGAAATATTTTCAAGATGGTTCAAGCCTCCCTTCCACAGATTCTCTCACATCTGCCAGCCCGAAGTAGGCTGTGTTGGTTCATGTCTACCAGGGCACTAAATGGCTGAAGGCCATTTTTTCTATTCTAATTATTGTTGCTTCTTTATAACAATTTTTATAAAAGTCCAGCCTAATTTCTTTCCCAGGACACATGTATCTTCAGACACACATCTAAATCCAGGCTTTCATGATTAATCCTACTCTGAGTCAGCTGGGATACAGCTCTGATGATGGGTTATCCTACATGGTCATTAACTGCAGTTTGCACAAACACATCACTCAACGAGACTTCCAGTGGATCTACCTTGTACGCAGAGTAGAAAGCTGCTTCTATGGAGTGACTTCTCTGTTCCCTGACCAACCACACACAAAAATAACCTTTCCCACTCACTGATACTGAATTCTCCCAAAGAAGATAAGCCATCCAATCAACAACTCTCATAGTAAAGCACATGGTAAACACTATAACTGTATTACTATTATTAAAGTCTACTCTTACAGAATACTCGAGGAAATTAAAAAATGACAAATTCTCATTTATGTACAAACCACTTATATCAGGTTCTTCTGGAGAATATACTGTTTGACAGAAGAGGAAGGAAGAGAGGACAAATTATGTTTACTGGAGAACTACCTATCCCAGACTTTGTATTAGGTGCTTAATGAAAATTTTCTTTAATTTCTCAACCACGATAAGCCATAAATAACCCTGTCTTTGCTTCAGAGATGATTGTGCCCAGTCTCATAGGAGTTAAGCAATTTTTCCCAAGTCCTGTAGCTGGTAAATAATCAGTTTAAGATTCAAATAAGTCATTTTTATCAAAGCAACATTGAGGCAAGAAAGAAGAGTATGATATACAATTTTTAAAAGCACACACACCCACACGTTTCCTGAAAGGAAAAAAAATATATTGGTGTGTATGATAAAAATTAGGCCCTCAGCTCCTTGAAAAAGAATTGTTTGAGCCCCTATAAATCTTTACCCAGTTAGTGTTCAAATAAATATTCCTGTAAAGATATCTTCAGGGTGAGAAAAGCCATAAACAAACTCCATTGTCATTTCCAGCATTTAAATCAGGACTAATCACATGGAGCCAGTGTTAGCCCAATCCCCCTCACCTAGTTCCCCTCACTCTTTGCCAATAAGCAGTTTTTAATCTATTTCAGGAAGGAGTCCAAGGCGCTTTGGAAATACAAATTAACCTGAAAGTACTTCCTAAGGCATTACCAGAAATCATGTTTTAGATTTCAAGATGACTTGCATTGTTCTAAACTTCCAGGCTGTGCCAATGGCCACAAAGGTAAATGGGGCATTGGGACAACCATGTGAAGGACTAAGTTGCAACATGAAGCAAGCACACTCTTCCATATGAGTCACCTGAAAATAAAGAGAGAAGAATAGCTGGAAAAGATGAAACTGTCTGACAACAGCATTTCAAATAAGACACAAAAAACTTGTCTGCATTTGCTTTCAGGTCATGAAATGCCACATGAACTGAATGTTTGAGAACCCACTGGCTATGGATCACCCTGATTCAACAACCCAGTTAATCATATTCTCAGGTCTATGGCATAATCAGTGTTTCTCAACCTACACTGCATAATAAAATCGCCTGAGGAGATTTTTGGCTTTTTGAGTGTTTTTATTTAAAAAGAAAAAAAAATCAATGCCTGGACTCCAATACCAAAAATTTGGATTCACTGCTACAGGGTAGAGGCCAGGCATTAGTATTTTTTAAAAAGCTTTCCAGGTGATTCTAACGTGAGTCACTGTTGAGCGCCACTGTTAGTTGTATGAATTGGATTTAGAAATCTTATCCCTTAGGCCCTTAGGGTTGCCAGAGCTGTCATGGCTATGAAACCTGCAAGAAGTTGGGCAAGTTACTGGTTCCTGAGACTCTATTTCCAAATCTCCAAAGTAAAAGGCAGAACACCTTTTAGGCACATGCTTTATCATGGAGGCCTGACGATCATAGTTTCGAAATAGATGTCTGTGAACCCAGATACTTTATTTTCCTTCAATCATTTTTGATTCATATGTCTTTAGAATGAACACTGAATGTAAATTTTATGTGAAAATATCTTCTACATGTAATAGCATTATTTCTTTTGACTATGTAACTTATGTCTTCAGGATGCCAAAACAATTGCCTCAAAAGTAGGAACATATTGTCACCTAATATTTGTTGTCTCTATATCCCTCAGTTAGAAAAACAGCAGGTTTTGATTTTATGTTTGTTCATTTTATTTTGTTTAAAAAAGACCAGCTACCCCATATTTAGAGGCTCCTACTTCATATCAAGACTCAAGTTGCAAGTCTTGGAAACAAAATAAAACCCCAAACTTAGTGCTTTAGACTTTTTATACTTCCTACCCTATGTTACTGAGAAATTCATTGCTGTGAGAATGAAGACTTTAACTTGCATATGTAGGTATATATGCAAGCAGGCTAGCATGATTCCTGAAACAAAGTGTTTACTATATATTTATTAAGATTGTTTTTAAATATGAACTTCAACATCTTGATTGAATGATGAAACATGGACATATGAATCAAACTTTGGTATCTGTTCACTATCAAATGCTATAGAATCAAGAAAGAGCAACGATATTTCCTGTGCAACACACTATACACCTTAAATTTGGAAATATCTTTTGCTTTCATGAAAGTTTTATGATAATTTCTATTACAAATTTTGAGGGGTGGTTTATAATTCTACTATATTCTGTATCTGTAATCAAATCTTTGACAAATCAGTTGAATTTTCCCCCACAAACATAAAAGACACAGAATCAATAAATAAAAATACTAAGATACTTCACAGAGCATCTTTTGACATTTACAAAGAATTTTAGAGTATAAAGTAATTCTCTTTTAGAGAATGCATGGATTAAACTATTATATAGAAGAGCATTACTTAGATCATAGTAGAGAAGGATATATCTATGACCCTATGAAACTGATGCTGCTAGTTGTTGCCAATATTTGCCCTCACACTTCATTCCTTGGGGTAGCAATGTGCCTGGGCACAGGTGATAGATTATGACTAGACTGACCCAGTCATAATTTTGTTTCTTGATTTCCCAGTCTCCCTTGCAGCCAGGTATAGTTATGTGGTCCAGTCCTGGCTATGAGAAGTACAGGGAAGTCTCCTGGTAGGCTTCTGTCATTTTGCTTTCCCGACAAAAGGAGATAGGCTCAAGAGGCGTAGTCCCCTTCCCTCCAGCTTCCTGCTTAATGAGGCATTCTGTAATTAACTGAAGTTTCAGAAGCTATCTTGTGACCATAGGCAGCAATCCTAAGGACAAAAGACAACAAAACAAGGACAGTTGGACTAAAAGATAAAAAGATCCTGGCTCTTTGATGGAAGCATCAGGGAGCTAAATCAATGCCAGCAAACACCTACTCTGGACTTTCTATTATATGAGAAAAGTAAACTACTTAGGAGAAAATCATAATCCCCATGTCTGAAAGAGATTTTAAAGCATATATTTTCTCACAAATCACCACTAAAGAACTTATTCATGTAACTAAATACAACCTGTACCCCAATAACTTATGGAAATATAAAATAAATAAATAAATTTCATATGGGATCAAAGAAGACCCTGTATAGCCAAGACAATCCTAAGCAAACAGAATAAAGCTGGAGGCATCAGGCTACCTGACTTCAAACTATACTACAAGGCTACAGTAACCAAAGCAGCATGGTACTGGTACAAAAACAGACCTATAGACCAATGGAACAGAACAGACCTCAGAAATAACACCACACATCTACAACTATCTGATCTTCGACAAACCTGACAAAAGCAGTGGGGAAAGGCTCTTCTACTCAATAAATGGTGCTAGCCATATGCAGAAAACAGAAACTGGACCCTTTCCTTATACCTTATGCAAAAATTAACTCAAATGGATTAAAGACTTAAGTGTAAAACCCCAAACCATAAAAACCCTATAAGAAAACCTAGGCAATACCATTCAGGACATAGGCATGGGTAAAGACTTCATCACTAAAATACTAAAAGCAATTGTAAAGAAAGCTGAAATTGACAAATGGGATCTAATTAAACCAAAGAGCTTCTGCACAGCAAAAGAAACTGTCATCAGAGTGAACAGGAAACCTACAGAATGGGAGAAAATGTTTGCCATCTACTCATCAGACAAAAATCCAGAATTTACAAGGAACTTAAATTTACAAGAAAAAAGCAAACAACCTCATCAAAAAGCGGGCAAGGGATACGAAGACACTTCTCAAAAGACAACATTTACGTGGCCAAGAAACATGAAAAAAAAGCTCAACACCATTGATCATTAGAGAAATGCAAATCAAAAACCACAATGAGGTACCATCTCATGCCAGTCAGAATGGTGATTATTAAAAAGTCAAGAAACAACAGATGCTGGCAAGGCCGTGGAGAAATAGGAACACTTTTACACTGTTGGTGGGAATGTAAATTAGTTCAACCATTGTGGAAGACATTATGGCAATTCCTCAAGGATCTAGAACCAGAAATATCATTTGACCCAGCAATCCCATTACTGGGTATATACCCAAAGGAATATAAATCATTCTACTATACAGACATATGCACATGTATGTTTATTGCATCACTATTTACATAGCAAAGACATGGAACCAACCCAAATGCCCATCAATAATAGACTGGATAAAGAAAATATGATATATATACACCATGAAATACTATGCAGCCATAAAAAGGAATGAGATAATGTCTTTTGCAGGGACATGGATGAAGGCAGAAGCCATCATCCTCAGCAAACTAACACAGGAATGGAAAACCAAGCACTGCATCTTCTCACTCATAGTGGGAGCTGAACAATAAGAACACGTGGACACAGAGAGGGGAACAACACACCACCAGGGTCTGTTGGAGGGTGGGGGATGAGGGGAGGCAATTTAGAGGACGAATCAATAGGTACAGCAAAACACCATGGCATATGTATACCTATGTAACACACATGCACGTTCTGTACATGTATCCCAGAATTTAAAGTAAAAGAAAAAAGAAAAAGAGTTGGAGAGAATTTAGGGTGTGTCTTGGCCAAGGTTACACAAAGAATACAAGTAAAATAAAGAATAACTACTGGACAAAAGAAAAAAATAAAAAATAAAATTAATAAAATGATAACTTTTTTTCTGTGAATGAGAAACAATCTTTTATAACAAGTCAATCATTAGGAAAGACATTTCAAGCTCACTTTCACTGTTTCTCTCATTTTTCTTCCAAATTCCTAACACTAAAAACGACTATTTCTACTACCTCGAACTATCTTAGTTATAGCCATATAAACAGACTCCCTCTCCATCTCAAATACATGTGAGTATATGTGTATATATGCATATTTACATAGCCAAATAATATATACCCAACTTTCTGAACAATTCCATCCACTTGAAACCTAGTTTTAAATGTGTAGGAAAGCAATTAATATGAGCTATAATAGAGTACTGACTGCACAAGAGATGCTTCTAATATACTTTATTTCCATGACTAGACCAATGCCTTTGCATATCTTTTAAGAATAATAAACTGACCACATATCCTTTCCAGCTTAACGATTTATGAGTAAGCTGGTTTCAAATAAACCAAAACAGTGCTACCCACAGAAATAGCAGAGAGTAAGGATCTCTTAAAAGGGGTTTCTTCTTCACCAGTGTGACTCATCAGAAGCCCAGATTTGAAGAATGCATTTGCCTTCAAAACCTGAAGGCTATTCTAATCCTGACTCCTTGTACAGACCTGGAAATTTACCTAAATTGTTAATGCCCTGGCTACTAAATTGACAATAGTAATTTCCTCCTTTTTATCTCATAAGATGTTGAGGAAGTTAACAAGAAATTTTAAAGTACTATACATATCAGTGCTATTAAAAGATTTTTTATTTCATACACTCCAGAAATACCCGGTTACCAATTTAAATATAACAAGTAGTCCTCTATCTACATAACAGGGTACTATCAGCCACACAACAAAATAACTAGCTTATTTTAGGGCACATAAAACATCTCATCCTTATATTTCTACTTGGGTGACACACAAGGTTATTGGCCTTAGTGTTTTTTTTTTAATCAAAAGTCATTTAACCAAGTAACAATCTGATGGACAAAGACAGAACCAAGCAGTAAAATTATAAATTTCCTTAAAATAACGTTCTTTAAAAATACTCTACAGTTTCAATATATTTGTATATATTTTTAAACTATTCCAAAAGAAGTACCCAGAGTCTCAATCTGTCCAGTCTGCTCTTAATCCACAAGAAAACAACAAGACTATGGTATATGACAGTTTATCCATAAAAAAACCATAAAGATATTTGCATAAAATATTTTACAAACATCAGTATTCTAAAAAACAACAAATACAAACCATTTTTAAACATATGCTTATGAAAAGTATTACAACCATGAGCATTTTCATGGTGCTCAGAAAGATAAGATTTAAGTGGTATGGTCATAACCAACTAATTGGAAAAATAGAAAAGCCAAAGAGATCACTTACAAAAGCAATTTTCTAGCATGTCCTGTGTTGAGAAAGGAAATGTATACTACCTACTTTCTAGGAGTCTATAATTAATATTAATCTACTTTACTATTAATGTCATAAAAAGGCAAAGTATAGTTTTTTCTTTTTTTATTATACTTTAAGTTCTAGGGTACATGTGCACAATATGCAGGTTTGTTACATATGTATACATGTGCCATCTTGGTGTGCTGCACCCATTAACTCGTCATTTACATTAGGTATATCTCCTAATGCTATCCCTCCCCCCTCCCCCCATCCCACAACAGGCCCCGGTGTGTGATGTTCTCCTTCCTGTGTTCAAGTGTTCTCATTGTTCAATTCCCACCTATGAGTGAGAACATGCAGTGTTTGGTTTTTTGTCCTTGAGATAGTTTGCTGAGAATGATGGTTTCCAGCTTCATCCATGTCCCTACAAAGGACACGAACTCATCATTTTTTATGGCTGCATAGTATTCCATGGTGTGTATGTGCCACGTTTTCTTAATCCAGTCTATCATTGTTGGACACTTGGCTTGGTTCCAAGTCTTTGCTATTGTGAATAGTGCCACAATAAACATACATGTGCATGTGTCTTTATAGCAGCATGATTTATGATCCTTTGGGTATATACCCGGTAATGGGATGGCTGGGTCAAATGGTATTTCTAGTTCTAGATTCTTGAGGAATTGCCACACTGTCTTCCACAATGATTGAACTAGTTCACAGTCCCACCAACAGTGTAAAAGTGTTCCTATTTCTCCACATCCTCTCCAGCACCTGTTGTTTCCTGACTTTTTAATGATCACCATTCTAACTGGTGTGAGATAGTATCTCATTGTGATTTTGATTTGCATTTCTCTGGTGGCCAGTGATGATGAGCATTTTTTCATGTGACTGTTGGCTGCATTAATGTCTTCTTTTGAGAAGTGTCTGTTCATATTCTTTGCCCACTTTTTGATGGGGTTTTTTTTTTCTTGTAAATTTGTTTGAGTTCTTTGTAGATTCTGGATATTAGCCCTTTGTCAGATGAGTAGATTGCAAAATTTTCTCTCATTCTGTAGGTTGCCTGGTCACTCTGATGGTAGTTTCTTTTGCTGTACAGAAGCTCTTTAGTTTAATTAGATCCCATTTGTCAATTTTGGCTTTTGTTGCCATTGCTTTTGGTGTTTTACACATGAAGTCCTTGCCCATGCCTATGTCCTGAATGGTATTGCCTAGGTTTTCTTCTAGGGTTTTTATGGTGTTACGTCTAACATTTAAGTCTTTAATCCATCTTGAATTAATTTTTGTATAAGTGGTAAGGAAGGGATCCAGTTTCAGCTTTCTACATATGGCTAGCCAGTTTTCCCAGCACCATTTATTAAATAGGGAATCCTTTCCCTATTTCTTCTTTTTGTCAGGTTTGTCAAAGATCAGATGGTTATAGACGGGTGGTATTATTTCTGAGGGCTGTGTTCTGTTCCATTGGTCTGTATCTCTGTTTTGGTACCAGTACCATGCTGTTTTGGTTACTGCAGCCTTGTAGTATAGTTTGAAGTCAGGTAGCATGATGCCTCCAGCTTTGTTCTTTTGGCTTAGGATTGACTTGGCAATGCAGGCTCTTTTTTGATTCCATATGAACTTTAAAGTAGTTTTTTCCAATTCTGTGAAGAAAGTCATTGGTAGCTTGATGGGGATGGCATTGAATCTATAAAGTACCTTGGGCAGTATGGCCATTTTCATGATACTGATTCTTCCTATCCATGAGCATGGAATGTTCTTCCATTTGTTTGTGTCCTCTTTTATTTCATTGAGCAGTGGTTTGTAGTTCTCCTTGAAGAGGTACTTCACGTTCCTTGTAACTTGGATTCCTAGGTATTTTATTCTCTTTGAAGCAATTGTGAATGGGAGTTCACTCATGATTTGGCTCTCTGTTTGTCTCTCATTGGTGTATAAGAACGCTTGTGATTTTTGCACATTGATTTTGTATCCTGAGACTTTGCTGAAGTTGCTTATCAGCTTAAGGAGATTTTGGGCTGAGACGATGGGGTTTTCTAGATATACAATCATGTCATCTGCAAACAGGGACAATTTGACTTCCTCTTTTCTTAATTGAATACCCTTTCTTTCTCCTGCCTGATTGCCCTGGCCAGAACTTCCAACACTATGTTGAATAGGAGCAGTGAGAGAGGGCATCCCTGTCTTGTGCCGGTTTTCAAAGGGAATGCTTCAAGTTTTTGCCCATTCAGTATGATATTGGCTGTGGGTTTGTCATAGATAGCTCTTATTATTTTGAGATATGTCCCATCAATACCTAGTTTATTGAGAGTTTTTAGCATGAAGGGCTGTTGAATTTTGTCTAAGGCCTTTTCTGCATCTATTGAGTTAATCATGTGGTTTTTGTCTTTGGTTCTGTTTATATGCTGGATTACCTTTATTGATTTGCATATGTTGAACCACCTTTGCATCCCAGGGATGAAGCCCACTTGATCATGGTGGATAAGCTTTTTTGATGTGCTGCTGGATTCAGTTTGCCAGTATTTTATTGAGGATTTTTGCATTGATTTTAATCAGGAATATTGGTCTAAAATTCTTTTTTGTTGTGTCTCTGCCAGGCTTTGGTATCAGGATGATGCTGGCCTCATAAAATGAGTTAGGGAAGACTCCCTCTTTTTCTATCGATTGGAATAGTTTCAGAAACAACTCCTTGTACCTCTGGTAGAATTCGGCTGTGAATCTGTCCGGTCCTGGACTTTTTTTGGTTGTAAGCTATTAATTATTGCCTCAATTTCAGAGCCTGTTATTGTTCTATTCAGAGATTCAACTTCTTCCTGGTTTAGTCTTGGGAAGGTGTGTATGTGTCCAGGAATTTATGCATTTCTTCTAGATTATCTAGTTTATTTGCGTAGAGGTGTTTGTAGTATTCTCTGACGGTAGTTTGTATTTCTGTGGGATCGGTGGTGATATCCCCTTTATCATTTTTTATTGCATCTATTTGATTCCTTTCTCTTTTCTTCTTTATTAGTCTTGCTAGCAGTCTATCAATTTTGTTGATCTTTTCAAAAAACCAGCTCCTGGATTCATTGATTTTTTGAAAGGTTTTTTGTATCTCTATCTCCTTCATTTCTGCTCTGATCTTAGTTATTTCTTGCTTTCTGCTAGCTTTTGAATGTGTTTGCTCTTGCTTTTCTAGTTCTTTTGTGATGTTAGGATGTCAATTTTAGATCTTTCCTGCTTTCTCTTGTGAGCATTTAGTGCTATAAATTTCCCTCTACACGCTGCTTTAAATGTGTCCCAGAGATTCTGGTATGTTGTGTCTTTGTTCTTGTTGGTTTCAAAGAACATCTTTATTTCTGCCTTCATTTCATTATGTACCCAGTAGTCATTCAGGAGCAGGTTGTTCAGTTTCCATGTAGTTGAGTGGTTTTGAGTGAGTTTCTTAATCCTGAGTTCCAGTTTGATTGCACTGTGGTCTGAGAGACAGTTCATTATAATTTCTGTTCTTTTACATTTGCTGAGGAATGCTTTACTTCCAACTATGTGGTCAATTTTAGAATAAGTGTGATGTGGTGCTGAGAAGAATGTATATTCTTTTGATTTGGGGTGGAAAGTTCTGTAGATGTCTATTAGGTCTGCTTGGTGCAGAGTTGATTTCAATTCCCGGATATACTTGTTAACTTTCTGTCTTGATCTGTCTAATGTTGACAATGGGGTGTTAAAGTCTCCCATTATTATTGAGTGGGAGTCTAAGTCTCTTTGTAAGTCTCTATGGACTTGCTTTATGAATCTGGGTGCTCCTGTATTGGGTGCATATATATTTAGGTTAATTAGCTCTTCTTGTTGAATTGATCCCTTTACCATTATGTAATGGCCTTCTTTGTCTCTTTTGATCTTTGTTGGTTTAAAGTCTGTTTTTATCAGAGACTGGGATTGCAACCCCTGCCTTTTTTTGTTTTCCATTTGCTTGGTAGATCTTCCTCCATCCCTTTATTTTGAGCCTATGTGTGTCTCTGCATGTGAGATGGGTCTCCTGAATACAGCACACTGATGGGTCTTGACTCTATCCAATTTACCAGTCTGTGTCTTTTAACTGGAGCATTTAGCTCATGTACATTTAAGGTTAATATTGTTATGTGTGAATTTGGTCCTGTCATTATGACGTTAGCTGGTTACTTTGCTCATTAGTTGATACAGTTTCTTCCTAGCATCAATGGTCTTTACAATTTGGCATGTTTTTGCAGTGGCTGGTACCAGTTGTTCCTGTCCATGTTTAGTGCTTCCTTCAGGAGCTCTTTTAGGGCAGGCCTGGTGGTGACAAAATCTCTCAGCATTTGCTTGTCTTTCTCCTTCACTTATGAAGCTTACTTTGGCTGGATATGAAATTCTGCGTTGAAAATTCTTTCAAGAATGTTGAATATTGGCCTCCACTCTCTTCTGGCTTGTAGAGTTTATGCCGAGAGATCCGCTGTCAGTCTGAAGGGCTTCCCTTTGTGGGTAACCCGAGCTTTCTCTCTGGCTGCCCTTAACATTTTTTCCTTCATTGCAACTTTGGTGAATCTGACAATTATGTGTCTTGCAGTTGCTCTTCTCGAGGAGTATCTTTGTGGCATTCTCTGTATTTCTTGAATTTGAATGTTGGCCTGCCTTGCTAGGTTGGCAAAGTTCTGCTGGATAATACCCTGCAGAGTGTTTTCCAACTTGTTTCCATTCTCCCTGTCACTTTCAGGTACACCAATCAGATGTAGATTTGGTCTTTTCACATAGTCCCATATTTCTTGGAGGCTTTATTTCTTTTTACTCTTTTTTCTCTAAACGTCTCTTCTCACTTCATTTCATTCATTTGATCTTCAATCACTGATACCCTTTCTTCCAGTTGATCGAATCGGCTACTGAAGCTTGTGCATTCATCATGTAGTTCTTGTGCCATGGTTTTCTTTTTCTTTTTTTTTTTTTCAAATTTTATTTTATTTTATTTTATTTTTTATTTTACTTTTATTTATTTATTTTTTATTTTTATTTTTTTTAATTATACTTTAGGGTTTTAGGGTACATGTGCACAACGTGCAGGTTTGTTACATATGTATACATGTGCCATGTTGGTGTGCTGCACCCATTAACTCGTCATTTAGCATTAGGTGTATCTCCTAATGCTGTCCCTCCCCCCTCCCCCCACCCCACAACAGTCCCCGCAGTGTGATGTTCCCCTTCCTGTGTCCATGAGTTCTCATTGTTCAATTCCCACCTATGAGTGAGAACATGCGGTGTTTGGTTTTTTGTCCTTGCGATAGTTTACTGAGAATGATGTTTTCCAGTTTCATCCATGTCCCTACAAAGGACACGAACTCATCATTTTTTATGGCTGCATAGTATTCCATGGTGTATATGTGCCACATTTTCTTAATCCAGTCTATCATTGTTGGACATTTGGGTTGGTTCCAACTCTTTGCTATTGTGAATAGTGCCGCAATAAACATACATGTGCATGTGTCTTTACCAAAAATGAGCCCGCATCGCCAAGTCAATCCTAAGCCAAAAGAACAAAGCTGGAGGCATCACGCTACCTGACTTTAAACTATACTACAAGGCTACAGTAACCAAAACAGCATGGTACTGGTACACAACAGAGACATAGATCAATGGAACAGAACAGAGCCCTCAGAAATGATGCCGCATATCTACAACTATCTGATCTTTGACAAACCTGACAAAAACAAGAAATGGGGAAAGGATTCCCTATTTAATAAATGGTGCTGGGAAAACTGGCTAGCCATATGTAGAAAGCTGAAACTGGATCCCTTCCTTACACCTTATACAAAAATTAATTCAAGATGGATTAAAGACTTATATGTTAGACCTAAAACCATTAAAATCCTACAAGAAAACCTAGGCAATACCATTCAGGACATAGGCATGGGCAAGGACTTCATGTCTAAAACACCAAAAGCAATGGCAACAAAAGCCAAAATCGACAAATGGGATCTCATTAAACTGAAGAGCTTCTGCACAGCAAAAGAAACTACCATCAGAGTGAACAGGCAACCTACAGAATGGGAGAAAATTTTTGCAACCTACTCATTTGACAAAGGGCTAATATCCAGAATCTACAATGAACTCAAATAAATTTACAAGAAAAAAACAAACAACCCCATCAAAAAGTGGGCAGAGGACATGAACAGACACTTCTCAAAAGAAGACATTTATGCAGCCAAAAAACACATGAAGAAATGCTCATCATCACTGGCCATCAGAGAAATGCAAATCAAAACCACAGTGAGATACCATCTCACACCAGTTAGAATGGCCATCATTAAAAAATCAGGAAACAACAGGTGCTGGAGAGGATGTGGAGAAATAGGAACACTTTTACACTGTTGGTGGGACAGTAAACTAGTTCAACCATTGTGGAAGTCAGTGTGGCGATTCCTCAGGGATCTCGAACTAGAGATACCATTTGACCCAGCCATCCCATTACTGGGTATATACCCAAAGGACTATAAATCATGCTGCTATAAAGACACATGTGCCATGGTTTTCAACTGCATCAGGTCATTTAAGGACTTTTCCACACTGGTTATTCTAGTTAACCATTCGTCTAATCTTTTTTAAAGATTTTTGCTTCTTTGTTATGGGTTCAAACTTCTTCCTTTAGCTTGGAGTAGTTTGATCATCTGAAGCCTTCTCTCAATTCATCAAAGTCATTCTCCATCCAGCTTTGTTCTGTTGCTGGCAAAGAGCTGCGTTCCTTTGGTGGGGGATAGGTGCTCTGATTTTTAGAATTTTCAGTTTTTCTACTCTTTTTTTTTCCCCATCTTTGTGGTTTTATCTACCTTTGGTCTTTGATGATGGTGACATATAGATGGGTTTTTGGTGTGGATGTCCTTTCTGTTTGTTAGTTTTCCTTCTAACAGTCAGGACCCTCAGCTGCAAGTCTGCTGGAGTTTGCTAGAGGTCCACTCCAGACCCTGTTTGCCTGGGTATCAGCAGCGGAGGCTGCAGAACAGCAGGTATTGCTAAACAGCAAATGTTTCTGCCTGATCGTTCCTCCGGAAGTTTTGTCTCAGAGGGGTACCTGGCCACGTGAGGTGTCAGTCTGCCCCTACTGGGGTGTGCCTCCCAGTTAGGCTACTCGGGGGTCAGGTACAAATTGAGGAGGCAGTCTGTCCATTGTCAGATCTCAAAGTGGGTGCTGGGAGAACTACTATTCTCTTCAGAGCTGTCAGACAGGGACATTTAAGTCTGCAGAGGTTTCTGCTGCCTTTTGTTCAGCTATGCCCTGCCCCCAGAGGTGGAGTCTACAGAGGCAGGCAGGCCTCCTTGACCTGTGGTGGTCTCCACCCAGTTCGAGCTTCCCGGCCACTTTGTTTACCTACTCAAGCCTCAGCAATGGTGGGCGCCCCTCCCCCAGCCTTGCTGCCGCCTTGCAGTTGGATCTCAGAATGCTGTGCTAGCAATGATCAAGGCTCTGTGGGCATGGGACCCTCTGAGCCAGGTGCGGGATATAATCTCCTGGTGTGCAGTGTTCTAAGACCATCGGAAAAGCGCAGTATTAGGGTGGGAGTGACCCAATTTTCCAGGTGCCATCTGTCACAGCTTCCCTTGGCTAGGAAAGGGAAATCCCTGACCCCTTGTGCTTCCCGGGTGAGGCGATGCCTCGCCCTGCTTCAGCTCACACTTGGTGCACTGTACCCACGGTCCTGTACCCACTGTCTGACAAGCCCCAGTGAAATGAACCTGGTACCTCAGTTGGAAATGCAGAAATCACCCGTCTTCTGTGTCTCTCACGCTGGGAGCTGTAGACTGGAGCTGTTCCTATTTGGCCATCTTGGAACCACCTTGGCAAAATATAGTTTTCAAGTTGAATTTTCCTTCTCACAATACCAGCCTTCTTAAAAAGGCCAAAGGTACTGTCACACATTCTCATTTAACATCCCTATGCAGAGAAGTAGAAAGTGAGAGGAGATGAGGAAAGATGAAGTAAATTAAAAGATTTGATAAAAATATTTTGATAAAAGATAAAAAGTCACAAATCTAATCTTAAGAGTTAAAAGCTGAAGAGTATACCAAAAATCACATAGTTAAATTACTAAAAATCAATTTTTAAAAGCCCTTTAAAATAATCAAAGAAAAAGGATACATTATATATTAAGGAACAAAGATAAGAATTACACAAAACTTCCGGTCAGAAACATTGAAAGCCAGAAGACAATGGAAAGGATAAAAATAAACCTAACCTAGAATTCTACACCTAGCAAAAATCTCTACCAAAAAAAAAGAAGGTGAAATAATGACTTGATAAACACAAACAGATGTAATTCATTGCCAGCAGACATGCACTGCAAGAAATATGTAGAATAGCCTTGTGGAAAGAAGGAAAGTAATTCCAGAGGAAAATTTTGATGTATAATTAAGCATGAAGAACACTGGAAATAATATGTAAACATGAAAGGTTTTGAAATTTTTGAAAACCCTTTAAAAGAAAATAAGTTGGTTAAATCAAAACTCAAAACAGCATATTATGTGATTTAGACCACATGCAGAAACAAAATACATTGGTGCACAAAAGCTAGCAAAGGGGAAACGAAAGTATTTGTCGTAAAATCCTTATACTATATATGAAATGGTACAATTTTTGAAAATAGACTGTGCTGAATTAAAGATACAACTTTATACCCTAGAACAAACATTAAAAATAGTATACTTGATAAGGCAGCTGGGTGCAGTGGCTCATGCCTGTAATCCCAGCACTTGGGAGTCCAAGGCGGGTAGATCACCTGGAGTCAGGAGTTCAAGACCAGCCTGAACAACATGGCAAAACCCCTTCTCTACTGAAAAATATGAAAATTAGCCAGGCATGGTGATGCATGCCTGTAATCCCAGCTACTCGGGAGGCTGAGGCAGGATAATTGCTTGAACCCAGGAGGTGGAGTTTGCAGTGATCCAAGACCACACCATTGCATTCCAATCTGGGCAACAGGAGCAAAACTCCATCTCAAAAAAAGAAAAATAGTATAATTGATAAGCCTATAATATAGATAGAATGAAATAAATTATTTAATTTAAAAGATAGGAAAAAAGAACAGAGAACAAATGGAACAGAAAAAAACAGCAAGACCTATTTAAACCCACGCATATTGATAATCCATTAAATATAAATTGTCTAAACTCTACAATTAAAAAGGGAAAGATGATCAGATTGGATTAAAATTTTAAAAGCAAGACCCAACTAAATGCTGGATACAACAACCCCACTTTAAGTATAAAGTGACTAATAGATAAAATGTAAAAAGATGATAAAAGATATGCCATGTTATCGCTAATCAAAACAAAGTTGGAGTGTTTAAATTAATATCAGATTAAGTAGATTTCAAAGTAAACAATATTACTAAAGTAATATTTTGCTTCAAAGTAAATAAAGCAAAACCCGATACAACTAAAAGAAGTGAAAGATAAATCCATAATTATAGTTGAAAATGTCTAATCCCCTCTCTCAATGATAGAAAAATTGGACAAAAAAGATCAGTATGGATATAAAAGAACTGAATAGCACCAACAAGTTTGCTTAAATGACATTTCTAAAAGACTCTACCAACATTATCAAGATACATGTTCTATTAAAGTGCATATAGAACATCTACTATGATACACAAGATTCTAGGCTATAAAACAAGTTCCAATAAAATGAAAAGAACAAAATATATTCTCTGACTGAAATTGAATTAAATTAGAAATACACAACAGAAAAACATTTTAAATTCCTATCTTTTTTGTAATTTCCAAGTAATCCAAAGGTCAAAGAAATCAAATGAAATTGTAAAACATTTTGAATTTAATAAAAATGGAAGCACAACATATCAAAATTTATGAGATTCAACGGAAGCAGTGTTTAGAGGAAAATTTATAGCACTTATAGATAAAAGAAGATTTCAAATCAATGATCTAATCTTCCTTCTAATTATTTTTAGAAACTAAACAGATGAACAAATTAAACTCCAAATGGGCAGAATTATGAAAATAATAAAGATCAAAATAATAAATAGTAAAATAAAAAGCAATAAAACCAACGTTGGTTCCTTGGAAAGTTCAAACAAGCTGATAAAATCTGTCCAGAAAAATCAAAAGACGGAGAAAGGAGGAGATAGAGAAACACAAATAACCATAATCAGGAAAGAGGAAATATCACTACATAACCTAGATGTTAAAATAATAAGGGAAAGTGATGAACTTTATGTCAATAATTTTGGACACTTGATGAAATATTTAAATCCCTTAAAATACATGATCTACCAAAGCTCACTGAAAAAGAAAAAAGTAATCTGAATAGTCCTGTGTTTACTAAGGAAAATAAATTTATGGTTTCAAAACTTCTCACAAAGAAAAGTCCTAACTCATTTGGCTTCACTTATAAATTCTACCAAACACTTAAGAAATAATGTTATATATACTGCAACTCTTCCAGAAAATAAGAGGGGACATGTCCCCATTCATTCTATGAGAATATCATTACCCTAATACCAAAACTACATAAAGTCATCCAATAAAAAAAGACCAATATTTCTCACAAGAGACACAAAATTCCTTAGAAGTTTAGCCAACTGAATCTAACTATACATAAAAAAAATTATCACTGCCACATTGGCTTTACTCTGAAACACAAGGTCTTACATTCATAAATTAATCAATATAGTCCATCAATTCCAGAGCCTACAAAAGAAAATGCCATATAAAAATACCATTTAAATAACATATATAGAAAAGTCCCTCCACAAAATTCAACAACCAATTGTGATAAAAAGTTATCTGCAAACTAGGAATAGAAGGGGACTCCCTGACACTAAGAAAGGGCATCTATGAAAAACCTACTGCTAACTTCATACTAAATGGTTATAGATGGAGTGCTTTCCTCCTAAGTTCAAGAACAAGCCCATTTCCATTCTACACTATTGTGGAGGTCCTATCCAGTACATACATAAGAAAAAAAATCAAATATATATGAATTGGGAAAACAAATTATCCCTCTTTTTATTCCCAGAATATATGATAGTCTATGTAGAAAAATCTGTGGAATATACGCCCCCCCTAAAAAAAACTCTATTACACTTAGTGAGTTTAACAAGTTTGTAAAATGCAGAATCAACATTTTATAATCTACTGTATTTCTATATGCTAACAATGAATAATTGGAAATTTAAATTTAAAACAAAGCATTTACAATAGCACCAGAAATTACCAAGTATTTAGGGATAAACTTAAAATATTTACAATGTTGGGGGAAGGGCCAAGATGGTCAACTAGAAGCAGCTTCTGTCTACAGCTCCCACTGAGAAGAACGAAAATGGTGAGTGAATCCTCCTCCATCAACTGAGGTATCTAGGTTCTGTCAATGGGACTGACTAGGTGGTTGACCCACACAAAGAGAGGAAAAGCAGAGTGCAGCAATGACCTGACAGCTGCAGGGGATAAGGGGAGCTCCCACACCAAGCCAAGGGAGGTGGTGAGTGACTATGCTACCCCACCTGGGAAACCACACTTTTTCCATGGATCTGTAAATCCCATGCATCAGAAGATCCCCTTGTAAGCCTATGCCAGAGCCTTGGGTCCCAAACAAAGAGCTGTGCAATCTGCTTGGGTTGCGGCTAGCAGCAGCAGGCTAGACACAGCCTAAGATGACTGTGTTCCTGGAAGGAAGGGTGGCTGCCATCACTGCACCTCCAGTCAGCCGTTTTCCCCCTGCTGGTGTTGGGGAGACCAGGTGGTTTGGACTGAGAGGAATTCCCAATAGTACAGCACAGTGGCTGTCACAGATTGTGGCCATGACAGATTGTGGCCAGGCTATTTCTTTAGGTGGGACCCAGATCCATCCCTCCTCACCAGGCAGGGCCTCCCTGCAGAAATTGCAACAACTCCAGCTAGGGGTTTACAGACAGAAGTTTGATATCGCTGGGAAGGAGCCCCTGGAGGGAGGGGCAGACATGGTCTCACAGTTCAGCGGATCTCACAGTTGACATGTATTTGTAAAGGGCTATGACAGTTCTGGGATTTTATACTACCAGCAAACTGACAAGTTAGCTCTCCACCCCTCACCAGTTTCATGGATTCTGACAGAAGACACGTCTGCTGCCAGTCCAGACAAGGGGGATTCTCTCCAACACAGCCAAACCTGCTCAGCCAATGGGCAGCCAGATGGCTTCTTTAAGCAGGTCCCTGATCCTTTGCCTCCTGACTGGGTGAGACCTCCCAACAGGGGTCACTAGACACCTCATACAAGAGTGTTCCAGCTGGCATCAGCTTGGTGCCCCTCTCAGACAGAACTCCCAGAGGGAGGAGCAAGCAGCAATCTTTGCTGTTCTGCAGCCTCCACTGATACCTCCAGGTATGGGAGGAACTCAAATAAATTGGGTCTGGTGTGGTCACCCAGTAAACCACAGCTGCCCTGTGGAAGAGGGACCTGACTGTTTAAAGAAAAACAAACAGAAAGCAACCACAACAACATCAACAAAAAAGACCCTACAAAAACCCCATCCAATGGTCAGCATCCTCAGAGATCAAAGGTAGATAATCCCACAAAGATAAGAAAGAATGCAAAAACACTGAAAACTCAAAAAGCTAGAGTACCTCTTCTCCTCTAAATGATTGCAATACCTCTCAAGCAAGGGCACAGAACTAGGCTGAGACTGAGATGAGTAAATTGACAAAAATAAACATCAGAATGTGGGTAAATGAACTTCACTGAGCTAAAAGGGTATGTTCTAACCCAATGCAGAGAAGCTAAGAACCATGATAAAGCATTAAAGGAGCTGTCACCCAGAATAACCAGTTTGAAGAGGAACATAACCAACCTGATGGAGCTGAAAAACAAAACACAAGAACCTCACGATGCAACCGCAAGTGTCAATAGCTGAATAGACCAAATGGAAGAAAGAGTTTCAGAGATTGAAGACTATCTTGCTGAAATAAGGCAGGCAGCAAGGTTAGAGAAAAAAGAAAAGGAATGAACAAAACCTCTGAGAACTATGGGATTATGTAAAAAGACTGAACCTACAATGGATTGGGATACCTGAAAGAGATGAGGAGATTGAAACCAAGTTGGAAAACATACTTCAGGATGTCATCCAGGAAAACTTTCCCATCTTAGCAAGACAGACCAACATTCAAATTCAGGGAATCCAGAGAACCCAAGTAAGACACTCCATGAGAAGGTCAACCCCAAGACACATAATCATCAGGTTCTCCAAGGTCAAGATAAAGGAAAAAATGTTAAGGGCAGCCACAGAGAAGATCAGGTAAGGCCAGGTCACCTACAAAGGGAAACCCATCAAACAGCAGACACCTCAGTGGAAACCCTACAAGTCAGAAGAGATTGGGGGCCAATATTCAACATTCTTAAGAATTTCGAACCCAGAATTTCATATCTGGCCAAACTAAGCTTCATAAGCAAAGGAGAACTAAGATCCTTTTCAGTCAAGCAAATGCTGAGGGAATTTGTCACCACCAGGCCCGCCTTGCAAGAGCTCCTGAAGGAAGCGCCAAATATGGAAAAGAAAAACCATTACCAGCCACTACAAAAACACACTGAAGTTCACCAACCAATGACACTATGAAGCAACTACATTAACAAGTCTTCAAAATAACCAGCAAGCATCATGATGACAGAATCAAATTCACACATAACGATATTAACCTTAAATGAAAATGGACTAAATGCCCTGATTAAAAGACACACAATGGCAAGCTGGATAAAAAGACAAGACCCATTGGTGTGCTGTATTCAAGAGACCAATCTCACATGCAAAGATACACATAGGCTCAAAATAAAGAGATGTAGGAATATTTACCAAGCAAATGGAAACAGAAAAAGCAGGGGTTACAGTCTTAGTTTCTGACAAAACAGACTTCAAACCAACAAAGATCAAAAATGACAAAGAAGGGGATTACATAATGGTAAAGGGTTCCATTCAACAAGAAGAGCTAACTATCCTAAATATACATGCACCCAATACAGGAGCACCCATTTCATAAAACAAGTTCTTAGAGATCTACAAAGAAACATAGAATCCTACACAATAATAGTGGGTGACTTTAACACCCCACTGTCAATATTAGACAGATCATCAAGACAAAAATTTAACAAAGATATTCAGGATTGAACTCAGATCTGGATCAAGTAGATATGATAGACATTAACAGAACTCTCCACCCAAAAACATAATATACATTCTTCTTGGTGCCACATGGCACTTACTCTAAACTTGATCAAATAATTGGAAGTAAAACACTCCTCAGCAAAAAGAACTGAAATCATAACAGTCTCTCAGATCTCAGTGCAATCAAATTAGAGCTCAAGAAATTCACGCAAACCACACAGCTACATGGGAATTGAACAATCTTCTCCTGAATGATTCCTGTGTAAATAATGAAATTAAGGCAGAAATCAAAAAGTTCTTTGAAACCAATGAGAACAGAGACAATGTACCAGAATCTCTGGGATGCAGCTAAAGCATTATTAAGAGGGAAATTTATAGCACTAAGTGCCCACATCAAAAAGCTAGAAAGATCTCAAATCAACATCCTTACATCACAACTAAAACAACTAGAGAACCAAGAGCAAACAAACCCCAAAGCTAGAAGAATACAAGAAATAACCAAGATCAGAGTGGAACTGAAAATCCCTTCAAAAAGAATCAATGAATCCAGGAGCTGGTTTTTTGAAAAAAGTTAACAAAATAGATAGACTGCTAGCTGGCTAGACTAATAAAGAGAAGAATCAAATAGACACAATACAAAATGACAAAGGGGATATTACCACCAACCCCACAGAAACACAAACTATCAGAGAATACTATAAACACTTCTATGCAAATAAACTAGAAAATCTAGAAGAAATTGATATCTTCCTGGACATTTACACTCTCTCAAGACTGAACCAGGAAAAAGTTGAATCCCTGAATAGACCAATAATTAGTTCTGAAATTAAGGCAGTAATAAATAGCCTACCAACCAAAAAAAAGCCCAAGACCAGACAGATTCACAGCTGAATTCAACCAGAGTTACAAAGAGGACCTGGCACTATTTCTTCTGAAATGATTCCAAACAACTAAAAAAGAGGGACTCCTCCCTAACTCATTTTATGAGGCCAGCATCATCCTTATACCAAAACCTGGCAGAGATAACAAAAAATGAAAACTTCAGGCCAAACCACTGTGGCACATGTTTTTATATGTAACAAACCTGCACATCCTGCAAATGTACCCAGAAACTTAAAATTCAATTAAATTTTAAAAAATATTTACAAGGTTTATAAGTGGTAAATATAAATCATTACATACAGAAATGAAAGACCTAAAGAAATTAAGAAGCATATTGTGTTAATAAATCAAGAGAGTATTGTGAAGAAGTCATTTTTCCCCAAATAGATCTAACAATCCCAATAAAATAGATCAACACAATCCCAATAAAAACTCCAGAAACCTTTTGTAGAAATTGTCAAGCTGGTTCTGAAATATCTAAGGAAATGCAAATGATCTAAAATACGCAAAATACTTTCCAAAAAAGAAGAAAGTTATAGAACTTCTACAACCTGATTTCAAGACTTTATTATAAAGCTTCAGTAATCAAGATAGTGTGACTTAAAGATATACTTATAGATTAAGGAAACAATAGAAAATATGTAAACAGACCTATCTATATTTAAGCAAATCATTTTTGACAAAGGTGCCAGGGAAATTCAACGGAGAAGAGAGAATCTTTTCAACAAGTGGTGCTGGAATCATTACATATCCCTAAGTGAAAAAAATATATACAAAATAAACCTCACACTGTATATAAAAATTAACTTAAATGACTCATGAACCTAAAGTTGTAACACTTCTAGAAGAAAACAGGGAAAAAAATTTTCGTCCTTAGGTTAGGCAAAGATTTGTTATAGGGCATAAGAAGCAAGAACAGAAAAAAAGAATCCCAATAAATTGGAGTTCTCAAAAATTTAAATAGTTTGCTGTTCAAAGCCACCATTTAGAAAATGAAAGGCAAGCCACAAGCTGGAAGAAAAATTTTTGGACAACATGTATTTGTAAAGGGCTATGACAGTTCTGGGATTTTATACTACCAGCAAACTGACAAGTTAGCTCCCCACCACCCACCAGTTTCATGGATTCTGGCAGAAGACATGAGATTCCTGAGTCACAGACAAACGACTTTATTACTCACAGTAGTGGGGATGGTGAGATGTGTGTGTGTGACTGGCCCCAATAGATGCTACACATGCAGTAGATTTGTCTTGCCACTGAGTAACCCCAAGCTTAATATCCCAGTCTTATTTAAGGCCTGCAAGAAACAAGGGAGATATCTTTATTATCTTGGACACCAAATATATCTTCTCTTTCCCAAAAGGAAAACAATATCTCAATTATACAAGGCTTTTTTGCTATACAAACCCCTTTGAAAAGACAGTCTAGAACAACAGTTGTCAATGTCCCTGCTCACAAAATGTGCAGAAATATGGAGAGATCCATAAAGAGTTATCTCCAAACAATAAAGAACAGGTGTGCAGAGAATATAAAGAACTCTCAAAACTCAATAACAAGGCTAACAAGCCACAATTTTAACAAAATAGTTGAATAGACACATTTCAAAAAAAGATGCTGATGGAAAACAGCATATGAAAAAGTATTCGATGTCATTATTGTTAAATATAAATTAAAACTCCAGTGCAATGTCCCAACACACCCTCTAGAATGACTAAAATTTAAAAAGATTGATAACAAGTGCTGTGGAGCAACTGGAAATCTCCAACATTGCTGTTGGGAATGCAAAGTGGTACAGACACTTTGGAAGACAGTTTGGCATTTTCTTATAAAGTCAGACTCATCCTTACCATCTAACCCAGAAATTCCACTCATAAGTATTTACCCAAGATAAATGAAAACATATGTCCACACAAACATTTGTATGTTAGTGTTCACAGCAGCTTTATTCATAATCGACAGAACCTGGATGTTGGAGATTAATTATCCATGTGTCTCCTGTGTCTCTGCGTGTCTTGCTAGTAGAGGCACTGATTGCCTTTGTTTCATACTATCTCTTTAAGCATGTGTATAGAGCAATTTGTCTTTTGAAAATGCAAGTTAAATTTAAAATATATGTAAAACATAAGCATTCAGGAAAATGTTATCAGAATTCAAGAGACTTGCCAGGCAATTTAGCTCAGAGTTCTAGAGTCATATTCACAATGACGAATTGCTGAAGGAAAAATAATCAGCAATCTCTTGCTTCTGTGCAGGTAGATGATTCTTCACAGCCAGAAACTGAATGCTCACACTTAAGACTGGAACTATTTGCAGACTCAACATTGGGAAATAATCTTCACATGGAACTTTACCCCTGCTTCCACAAGGATCTGCAAATAATTACAGCAGCACAGAAATGTCTATGCTTTTTTTCAGAATTGAGAAAGCTTTTTACCATCTATATTTATTCTCCCTTGAGATACAACTCTATTGATCATCAAAAATAAACAAGCAACCCAGTAACTTCATCCTGGTGTCTATGACTTAAAACAAAAAGGTTCTTGCATGATTGAAACTGACATCTCTTGGGCATTTTGAAAAAACTGGATTGAAATTACAAAACTAATCTGGTAACATCATATTTTAGTTAGATATATAAACATAACACAGAAATTTACACAACATCCTGCCCCAAGCACAAATATAATTCATTTTCTAGTTCTGAAGAAAAGTGAGTATGTAAAAATCATTCTTTACCTTAAATTATTGAAATATATATGATATACATATATGTGTGTACATATAATACTAGGATTTTATTACACTAGGTAAGTTAAATAAGGTACTGCAAATAATTTGAAGAACTATTTGATAAAAACTACATACTGTAGAATCTGAAAGAAAATAACTGCATAATTTGAAGTACCTAGTTGTAAAAGCAGAAACACCACAATCAACAGGAGTATCTTAATTACCAAGGAGAAAGTGACAAATTGTTAATTTTTAAGGTAAAATATTAAGGTGAAGATCAGCAGTTCCAAGGGGTTGGGGAATGGAAAAATATGTGGAGGACCAAGGATTTGAGAGCAGTGACAATACTCTGTATGATACTCGAATGGTGGATACATATCATTATACATTTGTTCAAACCCATAGAATATGCAACAGCAAGAGTGAGGGAAAACTGGCTAGCCATATGCAGAAAACTGAAACTGGACGCTTTCCTTATACCTTATACAAAAATTAACTCAAGATGGATTAAAGACCTACATGTAAAACCCAAAACCATAAAACCCTAGAAGAAAACCTAGGCAATACCATTCAGGACATAGGCACGGGCAGATTAAAACGCCAAAAGCAATTGCAACAAAAGCCAAAATTGACAAATAGGATCTAATTAAACTAAAGAGTCTCTGCACAGCAAAAGAAACTATCATCAGAGTGAACAGGCAACCTACAGAATAAGAGAAAATTTTTGCAATCTGTCCATCTGACAAAGTTCTAATATCCAGGATTTACAAGAAAAAAAATGACCCCATCAAAAAGTGGGCAAAGGATATGAACAGACACTTCTCAAAAGAAGACATTTATGTGGCCAACAAACATGAAATAAAGCTCAACATCACTGATCATCAGAGAAATGCAAATTAAAACCACAATGAGATACCATCTCACACCAGTCAGAATGGTGATTATTAAAAGTCAGGAAACAATAGTTGCTGGCAAAGCTGTGGAGAAATAGGAACGCTTTTACACTGTTGGTGGGAATGTAAATTAGTTCAACCATTGTGGAAGACATTACGGCAATTCCTCAAGGATCTAGAGCCAGAAATATCATTTGACCCAGCAATCCCTTTACTGGGTATATACCCAAAGGAATATAAATCATTCTACTATAAAGACACATGCACACGTATGTCTATTGCAGCACTATTTACAATAGCAAAGACATGGAACCAACCTAAATACTCGTCTGTGATAGACTGGATAAATAAAATGTGGTACATATACACCATGGAATACTTTGCATACATAAAAAGGAATGAGATTATGTCCTTTGCAGGGACATGGATGAAGCTGGAAGCCATCATCCTCAGCAAACTAACACAGAAACAGAAAACCAAACACTGCATGTTGTTCTCACATAAGCAGGAGTTGAACAATGAGAACACATGGACACAGAGAGGGGAACAACACACACCAGAGCCTGTTGGGGGGTTGGGGGAGGAGAGGGAACTTAGAGGATGGGTCAATAGAAGCAGCAAAACACCATGGCACATGTATACCTATGTAACAAACCTGCACATTCTGCATATATATCCCTTTTTTTTTTTTAGAATAAAAAGATTTTTAGAAAATAACAACAGTGAACCCTCATGTAAACTATGGACTGTGGATAATGATGTGTCAATGCGGGTTCATTAGTTGTAACAAGTGTACCATTCCTGGTTGGAAACATGGCAGTGGGTGTGGGGTATACATGTGTGAAGTGGAGGTTCATAGGCATCTCTATACCTTCCTCTCAATTTGGCTGTGAACCTAAAACTTTTATTTAAAAAATTAACTTTTTTTTAAGTTGGAAAATAAGAATTGTTCTTCTCTTCAAGTCTTTCATTTAAAGACCATGTATTATGAGATAGTATACCATACCATGCACGCATGAACTCCACAGTCTAATGTGAAGGCCAAAGATAAGTACACAAATAACTATAGTTCTGAATATAATCCCCAAAATTCTGCAGGAGAGGTTGATACAAGGTAGTAGTCACTTCCAACAAAAGAAATCAAGGAAGGTGTAACGACGGAGGTGTTTGAGCTAGTTGTTGAAGGATAGCTCAGCTCTCTGCAATGCTGTTGGACACAAAGGGCATTCCAGGTAAAAAAAAAAAAAAAAAAAATACAGCAGTAGGAACCAAGACATGGTGGGAAGACATCATGAGTTTGTAACTAGATTGCAAAGGACATTGGTGACTTTTCCTCACTGGTGTCCAGTTCTCTAATTTCATAGCATATGGACTGTTTCTGACATTCTGAAGAACAAGTCTTCCTGAATAGCTAATCCTTATTTAATAATTATTATTGTGATATCTTTAAAACAAATCAAAGTTCTGTTATATCATTAATCCCACTGGTGAAGGTACATTGTTATATGTAGTTCCAAAGCTGTTTGAGTGTTATTTATCTATAAACAAACAAAATTAACTAGGTAAATGAAAAATGTCAAATCTGTATAGGTATTGGATGGAGGGAATATGGAGGTTATTAGGTATTTTAAAGAGGTATTTTAATGATGAGTATATTGAAGTACATAAAGATTTAATGAAATGCTCAAATTTAATTATTTTTCACTTAACAATTGCTTACATGGAATATTTTAGAGCATTAACTAATTTGACTTTCATAACAATCTTGATATGGTGCTACTGTGATCCTCATTTTACAGATGAGGAAACTGAGTCACAGAGAAATTAAGAGACTCCCCTGTCAGCAGTAAAGCCAGGATTGGTTCCCAGGCAGGTGGAGGTAGATTCCATATACCAGGTCACTAATCACTACTCTAGTTGCCTCTCCAAACCAGTTAGTGGCAGAGTGAAACCCAGAACACAAGGCTCCCGAGTCGAAATCTTTTTTCTTTTTTCACTCTAAAATATCTGTTACTACACAGCTAACACAAGTTTTCATGATCCCAGTCACTAAGGCTCTTTGCTACCTCAAAATGCTTTTCTCCTCAAATTTTAGATGTGGTTGTGTTTCTTATTTTTACAGATGGAATTTCTCTCCCTCAGCTACACTCATTTTACATCTCACTACAACCAAGCCATGACTACTTAAACCACAACAAACAAGCCTCAGCATTATGCATTCCTTAAACAAAAAGGGAGAGAGAGGGAACTAACCACACATATTGTCTGCCTGTATTTGCCCTGGAAATGAAGGACTAGAAAGCAAGCTGTTGCACTGATTCATACAACTCATTTGTAGCACAAATACTTGGTGGTGGTTAATTTTACGGTAACCTCCCTTTTAGAGGCCACAGCTGAGGAAAGCAAAAGGCCCTCTTTTCATTTCATTTTCTGTACTCAAGCATGTCATTTCATCCTCGTGGAACAGGATATTGAAGGGAATTTTTCCCTGAATGACTGGCTAGGATCCATGACTGGAAACTACAGGACAGAAGTATCCTAATGTTTTAGAATGTCAATAGCTGCAGATAGCACCCAACATCTGCCAGGATTAAGAGACGGCAAAGTAAGGCTTCTACTGGTGCCTAGATGCCTCCTGTAGAGATATTTGATTGGTCTGGTGCCACCCTTGGCAACAAGATGTTTTTTAAAGCTCTCCAGGTAATTCTAATTGCAGGCAAGGTTGGAATGACTGCTATACAAGAGAAGGGGGCAGTGCAGACATTGGCCTTGAAGACAATGAGAAGATTGTCATCTTCTTCTCAAGCAGTGAGAAGATTACTACTTCCAAGTAAGATGTATCTTTCTTCTCTGAATAGCCTGGATAGTGGGAATGTGGTTGGAAACAAGTCCAAGAGGGCTTTCCTATAAGAAAGAATGCTGTTTAGGGTTATGCTTAGACTCTGCCTGTGTGGGAAGAGAATGAGAACAACATTATGGTACACAGAAGAGAGTGACATAGAATAGATAGCTACGCTGCAGTTGTCTTTCATCATAGTTTACCCAAGAAAGCTGTTTACCAGGTGCCAGCCAAAGTCTGGGTTGTGGCAGTAAAAATCTGTGGCTAGACTACTGGTGGTGGGGATTGTCTGGGCTGTAAGATATAGGGTTCCACTCTGACAACTGGGCAGTGGAGAGACTCCACTCTGTGCCCCAAAGGTAGACACTTGGATGCTGCCCCATAGAGGCATGGAAGGACAGCAGAGAAGCATCAACTACCAACAAAGAGATCTAAACCAGGGCCAGATGAAGACAGACACCACCTCTACTCCCTCCTTCCATTCCAAGACACAGGAGGTACTTGCACCTAAAAGATGAAGCAGAAGAATTTAGATTTCTTTGGATTAAATTGTGAGCTTGGAAATTGAAAACTGAGCTCAGTTATAGTAATGAGAATTAACCAGAAATGTATTGGATTAAATTGTGAGCTTGGAAATTGAAAACTGAGCTCAGTTATAGTAATGAGAATTAACCAGAAATGTAGAGAATCCACCAAAGATGTTGCCTAAAAGCTGAAAAGAAGTCTTCTAATCAACAAAATCAAGGCAGAATGGGGCAGATTTGTGGGAGCTTGCACGTTTGTCCTGAGGCAGTTTATTTCTGTGAAAGAAAATGGATATGCTCAAAGGATATGACAGTTTGTGTGACTGACTGACTTTAACAGGACCAATGAGCCATTATAGCATCCTTTGTGTAGAATGTAGGAACGCTATTGGTGGACGCTCTGAACTTGACTTCCTTACCACTTCTGTGTCTTCTGCCTTGGTTGACAGGGGTTAGAAGTCCAAGTTGATGCTGACTTGGCTGCAATGAGAGATGAAATACACACCAGGCGGTTGCACTGACCATGTACAAATTATGTATCTCTTTGAATCTCAATTTTCTTATATAGAATATGGGAATAATATCTGCTCATGAGATGGCTTTGAGGATTGCATTTTGCCTCACAAAAAATGACTGGCACATGACCTACTCAATAAATGTTCACAAAAATCCGTCTTGATATAACACTTTTCTAGCATAAAATTCTAGTTAATAACCCCTATTTAAATGAACATAAGTACCTAAAGGACTTTGTTGAAAGATTGTTTCATAGAGAGGGCATCCATGTGGCACAATAGACAGGACACCAAGGGTCTTACCTTCCTCCAGATTAATGCTTGTGGTTCCCTGGTAAGTTTTTAAGCACAGTTCATACTAATAACAGCCATCCATCAGCTATTGAATCCCGTTTAAAAGCTACTTCACTTGATGATTTTTAAGTATTCAGATTTAAAGTGTCTGGCCCTTTTAAGAAAATAGTAAAATAAAGAAACAGAGATTTTGAATGAGAGAATTACTAACACTTATACTTCCAAAACTATCATTTTTCTCTTTAGGAGGCAATTCAGAGCTGGAGGGCAGACAGAACAAATGCTCAGTAACCAGGCAGCAATCTATGGATCAGACGAATACGAAGGTAAAAGTAATTAAGGCTAATTAAGGACACATCGCAACAGGAGAGGCTTACAGAAGAAAAAAAAATTATACCTTTCCTTTGAATAGAAGTTAGGAATAGCTGGAATGGGGCCTAGAAACATGAAAAAGTACCAAAATAGTCTCAAACATGAAAGAACAATTAAAAACCTTCCTTTAGAATAAAAAGAAGCTAAATTCTTAAATACTCAGTTTTTATTAGTTATTACTTACAAATACATCCTATGAACTACACTTAGGATTATCCATTTCTTTGACTCTAAATTATAAGACAAAAGCAGCTCATCAATATACATATCATTTTCTTCATAAATAATTGTATAAAAAAGCAAAGTCAAATGCACCTTGCTTTCCATCTTGGATTCCAGTTTATCCTTACCAGAAGAAAACCTGTGAGTGCAGGAAAAAGGCAATCCTTATACACTGTTGATAGGAACACAAATCAGTACAACACCTGTGGAAAACAGTATGACGATTTCTCAAAGAACTAATAGAACTCCCATTTGACCCAGCAATCCCACTGCTGAGTATCTACTCAAAGGAAAAGAAATCATTCTATTTTTTTTAAGACACCTGCACCCATATGTTTATTGCAGCACTATTCTTGATAGCACAGTCATGGAATCAGCCTAAGTGTCCATCAGTGGTGGATTGGATAAAGAAAATGTGGTATATATACAACATGGAAAACTATGCAGCCGTAAAAAATAATGAAATCATGTCCTTTGCAGCAACATGGATGGAGCTGGAGGCCATTAACCTAAGTGAATAGCTCAAACTGAAAATCAAATACTGCATGTTCTCACTTATAAGTGGGAGCTAAACAATGGGTACACATGGACATAAAGATGAAAATAATAGACACTGGGGACTCCAAAAGGCCGGAAGGTGGGAAGGAGTGAAGGCTAAGAAAAATTACCTATTGGGTGCAATGTTCACTATTTGGGTGATGGGTACTCTAGAAGCCCAAATCTCACCGTTATACAATGTATCTATGTAACAAACCTGCACATGTACCGCACTGAATCTAACATTTAAAAACATAACTTTTAAAAAAAAGAAAACCTATTCTTGGGCACCAAGATATTCCAAACTCCAAACCAATGGCTTTTAACTGTAAATGTACATCAGAATCATATGTGAGCTTTCAAGACACACGCACATATACACACACACACACACACACACACACACCCCACACCCACTTGGTTCCCAATTCGAACCATCTGGATCAGAAACTCCTAGGGTAAGCATGGCCCAGGAATGTGTATTATATGTTAAGTCTCCAGAGATACTAATATGTACCTCCCGTCATAACCACAAGCCATCACCATTTCACTGGTGGCAGCTACCGAAATTGTAGATATTATCCCCCAAACAAGAGTTAATCCACTATACTCCCTCTCATTTTCAAGCGGAGAGCCTTCCACAGTTTTACTTTACAGTCTCTGATAAACTCTCCCAGACAATTATAACCTATATTATTTTAAATAAAAGTCTGTTTGCATACCGAATGTTTCCAAAAATAAAAAACAGGATTTGCCCAACAATAATTTATTGTATATTCATCAAGACTAGATTCTAATATTGAAGTCATTAGAGCCTCTTTCCCAATGTTCTCCATCATCTGTACTTTTGGCAGAATGAACCACAGCATATGACAAAATTATCTCCTTATAGGCCATTATCTCCTGCTGTGGGGATTGGTCAATAAATAATTAGCAATTGAGCACCTATTATAACACGGCACTCTCCGGGTGCTATACTTTCAACTTAATCTGTGTTTTTAAGAAAGTTAAAATGTGAGAGTCAACCCATGAGAAACTAAGCAACAGGAACAAAGTGCAAGATGTAAGTTTGAAGTCAAAGTCATATAAAGGAGGGAAGCTGTTGGCTGAGCTTATCAGATAATAATTCGTGGAGGATGTCTGAGCTTGGTCCTAGGAAATAGCCATAATGAGGTTAGTAGAAAAACTTTGAAAAGATCACTTGAATTCAATTTGTAGTTCAAGAAATATTCACTGGAGATATGCTACACGATCAATCCTGGAGTAGTCAATATGGTAGAAGACAAAGATGATGGGCACCCAGCCCTGTTCCTGAAAGGCTCACACTAACTCACAGCGGAGTACAAGTATTCATCACCTACACAAACAGCTGTTGGAAAACCATGGCAGGCTTCACGGAGGTGGTGGCTTTTTTAGATAGGTCTTAATATAAAGGAATTTGACAAGAATATGAGGAAAATGACTTTCTAAGGCAATGAAGCAGGCTGTATCTGGGGAATTAATGTATTTAATTTTCTGCAAATTGTATTGTATATATTTGTATATCAAATGCATTGTTTATATATTTACATAAAGAATATACATCCCTGAAAAGGAAAATATTCCTATTTTAATTATTCAGGCAGATAGATAACCAATGCCTCATAGGCAAATTGGCCACATGTTCACAACAGGTTCCTCCAATGAGGGAAGAAAACATTGAAAAAACAGGATCGTTGACTTGCCTTCATTCTATGTCTCAACACATGCAATTCTGACTTAGAATTCTGTATTTATCCAATTGTACCACAAAGCTTGCATTTATGGAAATATAAGATAAAAATAAATAAAGGCACTGGGAAGTGTTTGGGAAATATGACACATGTTAGCTTATAACTTGGGGAGTATATGGCAGAGGCAGAATTCATTTCAATATCAAGTCTGTCATCACCATTGAGAAAGAAAGGTTTGATGGAATACACGAATCATAGTGTTTATTTGTATTGAAAGGTGTCCCCATCTTTCAAGGCATTTTAAAAATATATTTATATCCTTTTATATTCTGAAAAATTCCTTGTTACTCCCATTATATAGATAAGAAAGTAAATGCAAAGAAAGCCGATTATCTCACAACTAAATTGGTACCCAGCTTCAATTTCTAGTTAACTAATAAAGTGAAGCTTTATTGGCTCTTCATTTAACACTGTGATGTTCTGCCCTTGTGTCTGTGCCAGATTCACGTCTTCACCTTTGAAACAACTGCCTTTGATACCATGCCTAACATATTCTAAGGTTAAAAGGCAACTTGGAGTGTATTTTAGAAATACTCAGAGGGTTTGATGGATGTTAAAATGCTCTCATAAAATAACATCTTGATATGAGTTAATTGTGAATTAATGAAAAACATGTGAATCCTAATACATTCAAATAACTCATTGGTTCAAAAAAATAAAGCAGATCTGCTTAGCAGAAAACATGCTGCCAACTCCCAGATATTTAAGCAATAAATCATGACAGTCTAAATCCAACACATGCTGGATAGGTCTATCTCTGTGCGTAAGTTTAAAGAAGGCATTTTTGTGAGTGCTAAACAACCAGTCTCCCGAAAATCAGCCAAGCATTTGGAGATTATATTCTACTTCCCCATTAATGCTGTAAAGAAGTCTATGGAATGGCAACGTTCTCTGAAAAGGGTACCTGAATCACCTGGGAAGCAGACTCCCAAAGACAGTGAACTCTGGCATTTATCAGATTAGTCCACTTTCTGGTTTGCAGCAGCTTGAAGTAAAGAAAGGACTATATTGGTTTCAGTTTTTCTGAAAACCCTGATCCTCCTAAGGAAGGCCCTTCACAGTGAACTCATGCAAGTCCAAATTTAAATTCTGATTCAGCCCAGATATCAATAATCATGGTCAACTCCCACTGGACAACATTAAAAATTGTCACCCTCAGAGACAAACTCATTACAGCTTCCAAAACGGATTAGGGCATTTGAGGTTTCTCTATTCTTAGATTATACCCTAGATCACTTAGTGCTTTGAAAGTCTGAAAGGTCACCAATATCTTTTTTTTGGCTTTGAAATTAATCCAAAAGACTATAGACTTAATATAATAGAGAGTAGTATCATACAAGTTTTTATGAAAAGAATATTCAGAAAATAGCATTTTTTTTTTTTTTTTTTTTTTGAAACGGAGTCTCGCTCTGTCACCCAGGCTGGAGTGCAGTGGCGCGATCTCGGCTCACTGCAAGCTCCGCCTCCCGGGTTCACGCCATTCTCCTGCCTCAGCCTCTCCGAGTAGCTGGGACTACAGGCGCCCGCCACCACGCCCGGCTAATTTTTTTTTTTGTATTTTTAGTAGACACGGGGTTTCACCGTGGTCTCGATCTCCTGGCCTCGTGATCCGCCTGCCTTGGCCTCCCAAAGTGCTGGGATTACAAGCGTGAGCCACCGCGCCCGGCCGAAAATAGCATTTTTAAAAGATTTTCCTGCCACAGTTTGCCAGCTGTAATGATGAGTGAGGAGAGTCTGGAGTTAAGAAGGTCACCTGGGTTAGGATCCTATTTAAGCAACAGAGGCTCAATTCAAACTAAAGCAAAAAGCAAACTATTATGTTTACTGGGGTAGGTTCAGCATTGAAGAAAGCTGCTGGAGCCAACGCCCCCAGGAACTCCTTACCTCCTGGATTCTCTCTCCATTCGCCTCTCATCCCTCCTCCTCCTCATATGCTGGCTTCACTCTCTTCTGGAAGTTGGCCTTCTCTGCTAACAGGAGACATGGCTGCTAGCAGCCTCAACCTTGCACCACCCCATGAATCAGAGGGAAGGATGCTCATTGGTTCTTCCTGTATCACATGCTCAACTTACGTCCCACAGATGAAGGAGTGTTAGTAGCTACACCTGGTACCCATACACAGCCTGAGATGGTGGGCTTGTGACTAGAGGAAGGACAGTGGGAGGGCTCTCTTGGCAGACTAAAAATAATAATAGTAACAATGATGGCCTCTACAGTTTTACTGTCTTCTACAATGGCCTGATAGATTGTGGAGGCTAAAGGTATGTCTACTCGAGGATGCAATTGTGGAAATGTTCTTTCCTCATCACTTGTCAGAAAAGCACTCTTCCTCTAAAGCCAATGTTACATTGAAGCCCCCCCAGATAATTTACCTGCTATTAACATATTTGGATATGAAGCCACTGGCTGCTGTACATCCCTATCCTAGGGGTTGACTCAGCATGGCTCTTGCTCTCGCTGGAAATAATAGAATCCCACATTTTACACAATTTTTGGACTCTCATAAGTGGTCCTATATGCTGGGGTTTTATATATGCAGAGTGAATTCTTGGGTTTCTGACCTAAGGCAAATCGCTCTTCCTTAAATAATTGCCGATCTCTCTCACCTGTACTTTGATAAAAAGATGGAAATCCTCGAATGAGGTAGTTCTCAAACGTGGGCCCTAATCATTACCAGCATCACCTGGAAATGCAAATTGCTGCGTTCCACCAAAGACCTAGTGGAGATTCTGACGCTGGTGCCCAGCAATCTGTTTTAATGAGCTCTCGAGGTGATAACAAGCACACTGACATTTGGGAACCACTGTTCTACTGTATTTATCATTGACACCGGCACCATCAAATGAATGTGGGAAATGTGAGGAAATTCCCTCTTTCCAAAAAAGACAGACATGGCTCCAAGGACATTGAAGTATCTGATGAGTCAAAGAATTGCCAAAATGATTGCCTGAAAATAGGATGTTTTGTGAATGGGACTCATGTCTGGGAATGAGGTAAAAAAGGATCATAAAATAAAGGCTATGCCTAGACAAATTGTGATATTTTCTTACCAATGTAAGAGTATAATTCATTAAATCAATCCAATTCTGTGCATCAGAAAGAGAGGGGGACAGAGAAGAGAAGAGACAATGAAGGCGGAGGAGTGGAAGGAGGGGGAGGAGGAGGAAGTTTGACTATGGCTGTGTTTTGGTTGGCTTTGCCCATTGGATTGCAAAGTAACTCAGAAGTTAAGCAGGATAAAAAATAATATTAGCTAATGTTTAAGAAGTAAGGGGGAAGATCTGGTAAATGAGGACAGAAGCAAGGTAAACTAAGTGATGTAACAACAAAGAAAGTGTCATCATGCTGAGAAAGATCAAGGACAGAACAGAATATAAAGTTGCATATTATCATTACTATTTTTTTAAAGTGTTATGGGAACAAGAATTGAACGACAGTATCATGAATAGCATTGTAGATTAGATGAATGATTGTTTTTCTTAAAATCGACTCTAATACCAATGCAGTTCGTTGTTAAGGTATGCTGGCTGAAGGGTACTGGTGTTTGTCCCAGAAGGTGCTCTGAGAGATTCTCTGTTCTTAGTTCTTATTAGAACTAATACATTCTATGATCATGTCCTGCAGGGCCTAGCAGTGCCAGGAGGCTGTGCAGCACATTATTGTTGCTTCATGTTGAGCAAATCTATACAGGTATGGGTTCATCCAGTTTGTCACGTGTTGCTAATGTGATCGGTGAATCTGACTGATGTGAATGCATTCCAAAAGCCTGGCAGAATTTTGGAGAAAGAGCTAAGTTGCACATCCATATTTTTAAACCATTTTGTTTAAAATGCAGGGGAGACTGGTTGCAGTGGCTCATGTCTACAATCCCCGCATTTTGGGAGGCCGAGGTGGGAGGATGGATTAAGCCCAGGAGTTTGAGACCAGACTGGGAGACATTGTGAGATTCTGTATCTACCAAAAATACAAAAATTAGCTTGGCATGGTGGCACAGCTGTAGTCTCAGCTACTCGGGAAGCTGAGGTAAGAGGATCGCTTGAGCCCAGAAGTTAGAGGCTCCAGTGAGCAATGTTTGCACCACTGCACTCCAGCCTGAGTGACAAAGCAAGAACCTGTCTCAATCAATCGATTGATCAATTAATCAATAAAATGTAGGGGATACAACATCTTAAGTCATTTGAAACTTCCAAGTCACATTTATATGGTCAATGGTGTGGTCAGCTTAGATATGAATATTGGTATTAGGAAGAATATGTAGCGAAGACATGGAAAGGACAAAATAAAAGGGCTCACAAGGAAATCCTGCTACACTCTAATCACTAGAGTCACATAAGATGTTGCTGACAATGGAACAACGTTAGGAAAATAATATGCAGAATGTGAACAATTAAGCAAATGTCAAGTGCAGAGGGCCAACCCCTATAAAGAATAAATAATTGGTGAAGCATTTATTTCTTTAGTACCCAAGGGGAAAATAAATAGAAATGGAAGAAATAGAACTTGCTCAAAAGTGGCTTGGCAGTCTAAAGAACAGCTGGATTTAATTTAGCTTTCCCAAGAAAAGAGAGGGATTTGGAGTTAACCCAACTTGACTGTTCAGATTAACTCAGCTTTTATACACTCATTCATTCATCAACAAACCTCCACCAAGTGGCCACCACACACCAGGCAGACAATGTGCTAGGCTTTAGGGAGGCCTGTCCTCATGCCTCCCCTGGGCTCCTCTCTGCCTCTTCCCCATCCTTTCATTTTGACACACTAACTCTTCCCTGAGGAGAAAGTATGCAGCCACATTCCACACTATTCAATTTTTAGACCACCTAGGATAATCTGAATAAACATAACCTATAACCTAAAAAGTTCAATTCTTAATGCATCAGTTGGAACCAAGTTCTATTTCTTAGTCAGTCAAAAAGTAAGTCTCAAGAGATTACTTCTACTTCTACTTTTGACCTAGTCCTGGAAAAGCCTCTAAGATACTAAAAGGGAGTTAAAGAAGCCCAGTGCCTGCCATTGAAAGGCTTCCTGTCTACAGTTTAAGCAACTAGAGAATACAAGATTATTTAAAATGATGTGGCAAAAAAAATATAGCCTAGTAAATAAAATATTAGAGGCTGGATACGGTGGCTCATGCCTATAATTTCAATCCTTTGGAAGGCCAAGGTGAGATGCCAGGAATTAAAGAACAGCCTGGGCAACATAGCAAGATGCTGTCTCTAAAAAAAATTAGCCAGGCATGGTGATATGTGCCTGTAGTCCTAGCTACTAGGGAGGCTGAGGCAGGAGGATCTCTTGGGCCCTGGAATTCAAGGTTGCAGTGAGCTATGATCACACCACTGCACTCCAGCCTGGGCAACAGAGTGAGAACTTGTTTCTAAAATAAAATAAAATAAATATTAGAGAGAGGAAACACAAAATACATACATCTTTGCCTATCTTTCCTAGCTAGTTTGACACTGCAAGAACTAAAAGTGAAAGTACCAGGCACATGTGAGTTATCAATGCCATGCGTCAAAAGCAATCATTGGCAGCTAATATCTACTCTTCTTTGTGTAATATCTTCCAGGATGTTGGGCACATATGAATCAGGTATCTTCTTTCTATGCAGTGGTGTTGAGACATCTATGCATCTGGCTATTTCAGATAAGCATTGTAAGTGTGGAGTCTTGATAAATTTACAGCATTCTGGACTTTTCAACAGAAAGTGAGTTTTATTCCAGCAGATTCAGGGTATAAAGAGAGCTGCTGCCTATGCCCATGCCATAGACCGTAGATAGCTGCCTTCCCCGACCCATAGTTATGCCTTTAAGTTTGAGCATACACCCACATAATCAAAAGGTATAAACAAAGAATCAAGTCTGGTGAGGAGACCCCAGCCTGACTCAAAGGCTTAGGTAGCAGCCAGTGGATTCCTAATGCTTCAGACAGGCAAAAAAAAAAAAAAAAAAAAAAAAGGTCTCTGGTATATCTGTCTCTTGTGCCAAGCTAGATTCAAAATCTCAAAGAAAAAAAAATCCTTATTTCATGTAAAAGTACACCTAACCTACCCAACCCTTAACTAGGATTTGACAACTCCTATTATGATAGAGCCACAAATAAAAAATTATACTGTCATCTGAAAGAATGCACAATTAGAGTCAGATATTGAAGATATAGTTACAGTTTATCTCAAAGGGATTAACTTAAAATACCAGGGAAAGGTCTGATTGCTATGTTTGGGGTGCCCTGACCCCAAGCCCTACTATGAAATCGAAATGACTCACCTAATTCTCAGATAGAATCACATTGTGAGTAGAGAAATTCCAGACTCAATGCTCTGAAGACAAAAATCATAAAAGTATGACTATTAAGAGTTGGAAGGACATTAGAGTTTCTACTATATCTACCATAATCTCCTATTTAATGTGTCAATTCTCACTACAACATTCTAGAAAAATGGTCATCAAGTTTGTTTGAACAAGGAAATGATTATCTTCCAACACAATGTTTACGTGAAGAGAAATCACTGGGTGCTTAAAATGATGTGTTTTCCTTGATGTTTTTTCCTCATCCTAATGATAAATAATCATCTTTTCGTACCTATGTGTAGAAGAATAATCTATGCCCCTATGTGCCAAGAATTTTGATGCCTTCTTACCCTGCCTTTTTCCGGATTATATGAGCCGGTAAATCCGTCATGTGCCTAGCCTATCCATTCACACTAGATAAGGAAGACATTTATAGAGAAAAAAAAGAATATCACAAGTGTCAAATTAGTATCCACTTTCCAGTTCCAAAGTAACTAAAGATTCCATCTAGGTTAAGTTAGAACCATTCATATTGATTCCATGTTGCCTTACATACATATTGTTCTTCTTCATCTTTACAACCACAGAGAAGAGTCATAAAATGATACGGTTAAACAACTGGAAAATTCCTTAGGTGTCATCTACTTTGGCCATGCAGAAGAAAGTAGAGAGATTTAAAAAAGAAATCCTGGGTAAAATATTTTACAAGGAAGAAATAGAAAGAAAAGGTGATTACATCAGGTAAACCTGGACCTACTTATAGAAATGTGAGCCCAGGCTGGGCATGGTGGCTCACACCTGTAATCCCAGTACTTTGGGAGGCCGAGGAGGGCGGATCACGAGGTCAGGAGATCAAGACCATCCTGGCTAACATGGTGCAACCCCGTCTCTACTAAAAATACAAAAAATTAGCCAGGCATGGTGGCGGGCACCTGTAGTCCCAGCTACTTGGGAGGCTGAGGCAGGAGAATTGCGCAAACCCAGGAGGTGGAGCTTGCAGTGAGCCAAGATCGCACCACTGCGCTGCAGCCTGGGCGACAGAGCAAGACTCCATCTCAAAAGAAAAAAAAAAAAAAGAAATGTGAGCCCAGAGAACTGGGAAGTTCCACATTTGCAAATCAGCCACCCAAATTGAAGGGCACAATTAAGACCAACAGAGCTAACAATCAAATACCAAGTAATATGCCAAGTACTTCACAGGTATGAACTCATTTAGTCTTTAAAATAACCTTATAAGATAGGTTCCAAAATTATTTCATTTTACAGATAAAAAATGTGGCTTTGAGAAATATGACTTCAAAATCTACACTCTTAAACTCTGTCATGTCTACCCATAGATACTGTGGTACAGCATTAAATTCAGTTCTGAGATCCTGATGTCAAAAAAAAAAAGCAGAAAACAATGATTATGTTAGCATTTTTATTTTCCAACAAATTAAATGGGACCTTCGAAAGAGAAAAATTTTGAGACCAAGATTCAGAAAGAATAAATCATGCCTGGTCTTATGTTAGAAATAGTGGACATATTAACAGGCAGAAAAGAGTTTTCAACATTTTTTCATAATCTGTTTCTTGTATAAACCTCCAATTAAAGCTGAGGACACAGTGTTGACCTGGAACCCAGTGGGTTTTCCACAAGTGAAGAAGGCACAGAGGCTGAAGAATAAACAGGTCCTCCAGCAAAGGGTCCTTTGTTCGCAAAAGGAATTTTCCTCGTCTGGCTCAGTTTAATTTAGGAAGCAAGCCTAACAGGAGAGAACAGAGATCATGCAACTGATTAAAGATTCTCTTGTGCTGCTTCATGTTCAGGAGACCAAATGAGAATAAAATCTGCAATAAAACAACCCGTTGAGGTAGCAATATACCAATTAAACTAAAACTCTTCCCTTGAATTGGGTTCAGCTGCATCTGTGATAATTCCTATCTCCCTTTCTTCCCTGCCCCACTCCAGGGCACGGAGTTCCCCCAGCACCATGTCCACACACTGCTTTTCTGCATTCTGCTTACGTTGCTATAATCCAGATAGTTATTCATTCACAAATATTTACTGAGACTCCATTACATGGGATCCCCAACACTAATGGAAGAGTTAGCCTTCAACAACTACCTACATCTGCTCATACCATCCCCTCTTCTCTTCTTGTTACTAAGAAAAAATGTTCTATCAAAGCCCAGTCATCCAAGTTTGTATTCTGAACTTTTGTCCTCCTGTTTCTCAGAAACCTTCTTCATCCACTATTTCACCTCTGTCATGATCGTCAAGCTTTTCTTTTCTATAGTATCATGCCCTATAACATACAAACATCACTTTCATAAAATTCCTGTCTTTGCCATCATCTTCTTAAAGTTACCCATCTAAGTGTCAACTCCCAGCTCCACCCAAGCTTTTTAAAGAGCTACACATCCTTTCTTTGCTTTTTTTATTATACAGTCTTTAATCTAAATTACTCTTGATCGTGGTTATTTCCCAAAGATGGCCCAAAACAATTATGCTGGTTCTTGTATAAGCAGACTGCTCCTCAATTCAAACAGTAAAGTTTATTACCTCTTCCCTTGATTCGGGTCTGAACCTGTGACTATTTTGGTCAATATAATACATTGGAAGGGCTGCTATACACCTTGACCTGGCAGCTTCTGGTTTTCTTGGGGTGCTCCAAGAAGCAGCACTCTATCTCAGAAACTAGCCACCATGCTCTGAGAACCCAAGCTACATGGAGTGACCATGCATAGGTGCTCACCCATCTCAGGGCCTACGTGTCATCTGTTCACTCTTCCAAGGAGACTAGTCTGTTTTCCTGCTTCACTCATCCTTCAAATCTGAAATTAAAAATTATTTCCTCAGAGATGGCTTCATTTGAAATACTCCAACTCAAATCAAGTACCAGTATTGTAATTTGTCATCAAACATTATATTTCTAATCCATAGTACTTATCAAAATATGTAATGAATATTGTATTTGTATTTTATATCTGTCTCCCCTAACAAACAAAATCTTCATGTTTATGTTGTTCACCATCATGATAGGCAGCTTTTCACATGGCTCCCAGTGATCCACAAATCCTGGTATTCATACTGTTGTATCATACTCTCCATTTGAGCATGGGCTGGACCTAGTGACTCACCTAAAATAAATACGGCAAAAGTGATGGAATATCATTTCCATAATTAGGTTGTAAAAGACTGTGAGTTGTGTCTTGCTAGCTGACTCTATTAGCTTCTCAAGTTGCATGCTTTGACAAAGCAAGCTGCCATGTTGAAAGGATGCAAATGGCAAAGAATTGAGGGCAATCACTGCCCAACAGCAATCAACAAAGTAAATCCTGCAATTATGTATGTAAGTTTGGAGGCAGGTTTTTCCTCAATTAAGCCCAGTGGACCCCTTAATTTTAGCCTGTGAAATAGTGGTCCCAAGTAAGCCATGCTCAGATTTCTGGCCCATGGATACTATGAGATAGTAAAGAAGTGATGTTTTAAGCCACTAAGTTTTAGGGTAATTTGGTAGGCAGCAATATAATCATTGTGTCTCCAATACCAAAAAAAAAAAATAAATTTTATTGTCATGTTTAGAGCTGTTCTAAGCACTTCATATGTATTTATTCATTTAATCATGACAACAACCTCAGGAGATAAATACAATTATTTTCCTATTTACATATGAGGAAAGTGAGGCAGAAAGGTTAACTGCCAAATTTCACTCAGCTAAGTAAGGATTAGAGTGAGAGCTCAGATTAGATATTTTTAATACATAATCATTAATTCATTCATTTAGCAAATGAATGAATAAATGAATATCTCTATTGCTCTGAAAAGCAAGAGAATAAATATTTCAGGGACTACTAAAACACTTTTAGCACTTAAAAAAATTCAGTGAAATTAATCAATGCCCATGTAATGGACTCTCAGTGTGTGTTAGTACTTTGTGGCCCTGTTGTTGACATAAAGTAGCTGCTCCCTTAATCCAATATGCACTGTAAATATTACATATACTTTATGCTATCTACAGGTCAGTTAAGGAAATCATGCAGAAGAATCTGGTCATTAGCCATGATTTATGGCATGAGATTTATGGCTGAGACAGGTGAATCTGACCATTTTATTCAAAATAAATTACCAGCTTCAGCTGTAAGCAAACCACTTACCTATCTTGAATACCTAATGGACATTTTATATGATATCCTCGTTTCCCATTCTGTGCTGTGCTATGTAATGCCAGCTCCTTCACACCAGCAAGTTGGATCATATGGTTCATATCGGATGACTTCCTTGCTATGATTTAGGTGTGGTTTCCAAATAAAATAGTTCCAGAATATGGCTTGACTCCAAAGACTGAGACCAGCCTGATCACACATCTTTACCATATCCCTTACTAGAAGCAAAAATGAACCCTCAACAGTGATCATTTCAAAAGTTTGATTTGAATAAAAGAGAAATGGGTGGGACTAAATTCTTCAACACTAATCCTATTTTACCTCCCGGGATTCTGTGGGTGTTTGGGCAGTAATGTAATAACAAATATGCTGATATGTGTCTGAAAAGAATGTTACATGACCATGAGTCATTATGCCCACTGCTTCAAGGCTGTTTGGGTAGCTGGCAGGAAGTAGTGTGTGTCTCCAGAGCATAAAATTGGCCGCAAAGTAGGTAGGGCCTATGAAAATATTGATGTAATGTAAACATTGTATTTCTAAACTATTTACAAGGTCATCCCTACCCTACATGAGAGGTCAACTCTACCTCTAAGAGGTCCCACATGGACTTCTACAACATTCTTTGGGTTTTGGCACTCTTGCAGCCCAACTCACTTCTGAAGTCTGTGGGAAAGGCTGAATAAAGCCATCAAAAGAGCCCTTGATTTAGAGTTCATCTATGGGATTTTCATTCAAGTCAGTTCACTTGGCTATAGTTTACTCAAAAATGAAAATAATGTTAGACCTCCTTTTTTTTTAGGATTAGCCTCCTTTCCATAGCTTGATAGAATTCCCAGTGATGAAAAACTACCTCTTTCTGATATCTCTCAGGGGCAATTTCACTCTGAGAGACAACATTATCACATCACTCCATGGTCACCTAAACTTGCCCAGAGATTTTTCAATATCTACACCTCTCTTCTAATTTACATCCTAGTAACTTCAAAGTGTGTGGAAAATAAAAAGTAGCATCTCCTCTCCAAACGTTTGGGGACCGCTACCCTTAATAAGAAAGCATATAGGGAAGGAATGGCAATCACTTATGTATAAATCAGTTAACTTGATCCCCCACCTTCTACAACACTCCTAAGACAATGTGTTTATTCTTACTTACAGTGAGAATGCTTTAAATTAAGAAAGGGGCCCTGCAGTAGCAGTTAATATTTATTAAACATTAATTTGATCCTCACAATAACCTGGAAGTAACCAATTTTACAAATGGGGGTTCTCAAATACAAAGAAATAACTTTCCTAAGGTCACGTGGCTCACATTGATAGAGTGATTGAACCACCTTAAACCAGAGACTTAGCCACACCTGATTCTAACTCAAGGCAACATCTTATTCTTCAGCATGATAGGCCAGGTCAGGATTGAGAGGCTGAAGTTTAAATCATGTCCTCAGCTTCCTTTCTCAGCATGTTTTTCCCACCTCAGCCATCCAGTCCTTTCCCACACTCCAATAAGTCTGTTTTCTAGAAAAGACAAGTTATCAGTCAGGATATGTAAAGATAAATCATTGCTTTGCCTCCGCTGAGGATATTTGCATTTAAAACACCTTGCTTTATTTTTCAACATAAAAGTTTCTCACAAAGTTGCCATTAAAGAAATTTTAGACCATCTGCAAATGTGGAGGAAAGAATGGGCCAGGAATGTGTAATTAAGGCAGAATTTTTCTTCATGCTTCAGAAAGCACACCACATGGAGCTACCAACTCACTCATAATTTCTTGTCCAGAGATTCCTACTTTGCTGCTAAATGAGGAATAGAAATTGCATCCAAGTCTGTTAATGTCAGCTTTAGTCCTTGGGGTTTTTTCCCTCAAGATGGTGGATGAGGGGCTTTTAGCATGCCTCAGCCACTTGGAAATAGAAAGATAGTGCATATATATCAACTCTGTGAACTTTAATTTAGGAAGGAAAAAGGAAATCTACCAGAATCATGAAGGACACTAGATCCTGAGGAGGAGAATATAGGCAAATGGCCCCTATGTAGGTACAGCTGATAAAACTGACTGAAGCCCTAGTATGTGAGAGAGGCAGAGAACCTCCTTCTATGACTCACCTTTCCCCTAAGAATCTCAGCAACCCAGGCCAGGGAGAACATTTTGTTTCCCCCAAGCTCTAGAGCTAACACGGGGAGAAGCTTGGACATACTGTGAGAGAAAGACATTGGGAAAAGCTGTAGACATTTCCCCAGACCAGAACCAAGAGGAGAATGTCATTTTTATTCTGAGTGCATACAAAATCAGCTATTCTTTGGTAACACAGCATCATGGCTGCACAGGCATTTTACTCTTGGGCCAGAGATTGGAGCACCTGCTCTGCAGCAGGGCAGGGGCCCCCACAGCTAGGACTGTGGAAAGTACCTCAGGAGTAGATCCTGGAATTGTGCTCTCCCCCATTACAGGCGTGGGGTGCAAGGAGAGCTGCTACCGCTGCAATTTCTTTGGGGTGATGAGATTTGCAGCCAGGACCACCTTGATGACCTGAAACTGGTCTGAGTGTGCCATTGCTGGGTGCACCAGCCTGCTCCACTGAGATCATGGTGAAGCAGGGCCCTCTCCACTCTACTCCCAGGCAGATCTCCAGGCATTTAGACCACTTCCTCATCTTGATCAGCAGCCTGAGATGGCCTAATATTGGGGCCCTCTCCACTCCACATGTAGGCAGATCTCCAGACATTCAGAGCACTTCCTCACCTGGGTCAGCAGCCTAAGTTGCCCGACCTTTGCTGCACAGAGATCCTGGTCCAGGAGGGCCATCTCCACTCCATGACCAGGCAGATATCTAGGCATTTGGAGTACCTACTCACCTGGAGCAGCAGCCTGACCCACCCCACCCTTCCTGTGTAGAAATTCTGTTATAGGAAGACCTTCCCTGCTTCAAAAACAGGCATATCTGAAGGCATTCAGAGCACCTGCTTGCCTGGTTCAGCAGCCTGAGCCGCCCCACCCTGCCTGCACAAAGATCTTGGTGTAGGTGGGGGTGGAGGGCTTTCTACTCTATGCCCACACAGATCTTGAGGCATCTAGAGCACTCACTCTCCTGGATTAGTTAAGGCTGCCTGCTTCCCTATGCAGAGAACTTGGGAATGACGAGATTTCCCAACACTAAACCTAAGCACACCTCTGGGCACTTAGTCACCACCCACTGGATTCTTCCTCAGAGCTGGTGCTTGTGCCTGCAATTGGGGGACCCATAGATGGATATGCCTGGTCTGGCTCTGACCATCTTGGCCCCCTTTCTCCTGCAACTGAGCAGAGAGCTCAAACCACTGTGCACTCCATGAATCAACCCACTTCCTGAGGCAACAGAGAGTTTCTTCCAGTAAACAAGGATCAAATATATACCCAGCATGTTGGCCACAATCTGGCTGTTACCTATAAGCATGATTTCCTGGCTTATAGGTTGAACTGCACAGCCCAACATAAACCCTGCTAACAAAAGTACATAGGATATAGAAACAAAGCCAAAAGACTCTACACAGCATTTTCTACAGTTACACCCTCTATGAAGGAGGAGAAAGGGAAAGGGAAATAAAAAAAATTATAGGGAAGGAAAAAGAGAAGAATCCTACCTGCATGAAATAATTATAAAAATTAGAAGTTCCAGTATCTCCAGATGAGAAGGAACCAGTGCAAGAATTCTGATACCATGAGAAATCTGAATATACTTATACCACCAAAGAATCACACTAGCTCTCCAGAAATGGTCACTAACCAAAATGAAAACTCAGAAATGACAGATAAAGAATTCAAAGCATGGATTACAAGGAAGAGTAATGAGATCCAAGACAAGGTTGAAAATCAACACAAAGAAACTTCTAAAGCAATCCAGGAAATGAATGAAGAGATAAGTATTTTTAAAAGAATCAATCAGAGCTCTGGGATTGAAAAACTCACTTTCAACCAGGTATTGCAATGCACATCTATAGTCCCAGTTATTTTGGAGGCTGAGGCAGGAGGATCACTTGAGCCCAGGAGTTCAAGGCTGCAATGAGCTATGATTGTGCCACTGAACTCCAGCCTGGGAGGCAGAGTGAGTCCCCATCTCTAAAACAAAAAGAAGAGAAAAGAAGGGAAAAGAAAAGAAAATCTTACTTAAGGAATTTTAAAATACAATTGAAATCTTTATCAATAAACTGGACAAAGCAGAAGAAAGAATTTCAGAGCATGAAGATCAGTCTTTCAAGCTGACAGTTAGATAAAAATAAAGAAAAAAGAATTTTTAAGAAAAGAACTGTTTGAGAAATACAGGATTATGTAAACCAACCAAACCTATGAATTATTGACATTCCTGAGAGATAAGGAGAAAAAGTAAACAACTTGGAAAATGTAGTTTAGGGAATAATTCAAGAAAGTTTCCTTCATCTTACTAGAGAGGTAGACGTTCAGATACAAGAAATCCAAAGAAAACTTCCTAGATATTATACAAAATAAACAGCACCAAGGCATATAGTCACCACACTGTCCAAGATCAACGCTAAAGAAAAAAATCCTAAAGGCAGCTAGGAAAAAAAAGGTCAGATCATGTACAGGGGAACCCGATTAGGCTAACAGCAGACTTCTCAGCAGAAACCTTACTATACAGAGGAGATTTTATTTTCAGCATTCTTAATGACTAGAAATTCCAACCAAGAATTTCATATCCTATGAAACTAAACTTTGTAAGTGAGGAAGAAATAAAATCTTTTCCAGACAACTATGCACTAAAAGAATGTATTACCACTAGACCGGCCTTACAAGAGATCCTTAAGGGAGTTCTAAGCATGGAAATGAAAGAACAATACCTATGACCACAAAACATACTTAAGTACATAGACCACATACACTATTGGGCAGTCACACAATAGAAACTACAAAGCAACAAGCTAACAACTTCACAGTAAGATCAAAACCTAACAAATCAATGTTAAACTTGAATGTAGGTGGTTTAAGTACTCCACATAAAAAGCACAAAGTGGCAAGTTGTGCTAAAAAACAAGACCCATCCACTGCTGTCTTCAAGAAACCAATCTCACACATAATGACACCCATAGGATCAAAGTAAAGGGCTGGAGAAAGATCTACCACACAAATGGAAAACAAAAAAGAGCAGGGGTCACTATTCATATATCAAATAAAATAGACTTTAAACCAACATCAGTAAAAACAAAGGGGGGTAGAAAAAGAAAGGCATTATATAATGATAAAAGGTTCTATTCAACAAGAAGAACTAACTATCCTAAATATACCTGCAGCCAACATTGGAGCATACAAATTCATAAAATAAGTACTTCTGGACCCATGAAAAGACTGAGACGGTCACAAAATAATAATTAAAGACTTCAACATTTCACTGACAGCATTAGACAGATCATTGAGGCAGAAAACTACCAAACAAATTCTAAATTTAAATTTAACACTTGACCAATTGACGCTAATATATATCTACAGAATACTTTGTTCAACCACAGACTATACAATCTCTTCATCTCCACATAGAACATACTCCAAGATTAACAACATGCTTGGCCATAAAGCCAGTCTCAATAAATTTGAAAGAAAGGAAATTATACCAGCAATCTCTCAGACAACAGTGGAATAAAGATAGAAGTCAATACCAAGATCCCTCAAAACCATACAATTTCATGGAAATTAAACAACTTGTTCTTGAATGACTTCTGAGTAAACAACAAAATTAAGGCAGAAATAAAAAAATTATTTGAAATAAATGAAAATAGAGATACAACATACCAAAGTCTCTATGATGTAGCAAAAGCAGTGTTATGAGAAAATTTTATAGTGCTAAATGCCTACCTCGAAAGTTAAATCTCAAATTAACAATCTAACATCACCTAGAGGAACTAGAAAAACGAAAACATACTAACCCCAAACTGGCAGAAGAAAAAAAAAATAACTAAAATCAGCGCAGAACTGTACAAAATTGAGACCCAAAACAATCACACAAAAATTCAACAAAAGCAAAAGGTGGTTCTTCAAAAGGATAAACAAGATTGATAAACCACAGGCTAAATTAACAAAGAAAAGAGAAAAGATCCAAACAAGCACAATCAGAAACAACAAAAGTGAAATTACAATCAATCCAACAAAAATACAAAAAATCCTCAAAAACTATTATGAAAACCTCTGCACACAAACTAGAAAATCTAGAGGAAATGGATAAATAACTGGAAACACACAAGCTCTCAAGACTGAATCAGGAAGAAAGTGAAACTCAGAACAGACCAGTATCAAGTTCTGAAATGTAATCAGTAAGAAAAAAATCTACCAGCCAAAAAAATTCCAGACCAGATGGATTCACATCAAAATTCTATCAGATGTACAATGAAGAAATGGTACCAATTCTACTGAAAGTATTTTAAAAAAATCGGATGAAGGACTTCTCCCTAACTCATTCTACAAAGTCAGTATCAGCCTGATACCAAAACCTGGCAAAGACACAGTGAAAAAAGAAATTACGGGGCAATATCCCTGATGAACATAGATGCAAAAATTCTCAACAAAATACTAGCAAACTGAATCCAACAGCATATCAAAAAGTTAATTCACCATGATCAAATAGGCTTCATTCCCAGAATGCAAAGGTAGCTTGACATATGCAAATCCATAAATGTGATTCACCACATAAACAGAATTACAAACAAAAACCATATGATCATCTCAACAGATAAATGGAAAAAGCTTTCAAAAAAATTCAACATCCCTTCATGATAAAAACCCTCAACAAACTAGGCATTGAAGGAACATACCTCAAAATAATAAGAGCATCTATGACAAACCAACATCAGACTGAACAGGCGAAATTTGGAAGCATTTCTCTTGAGAACTGGAACAAGACAAAGAAGCCCACTCCCACTATTCCTATTCAACATAGTACTTGAAGTGCTAGCCAGAGCAATCATGCAAAGGAAAGAAATAAGAGGCATCCAAATAGGAAAAGAAGAAATCAAACTCCCTTCTGGAAAATGAATCTATATTTAGAAAACCTTAAAGACTCTGTCAAAAGGCTTCTGGAACTGATAAACTACTTCAGTAAAGTTTCAGGATACAAAATCAATGTACACTGTACATCAGTAGCATTTCTATGCACCAATAATGTGCAAGCTGAGAGCCAAATCAAGAATTCAATCCCATTTATAATACTCACAAAAATTTAAAATACCTAGGAATACACCTAACCAAGGAGGTGAAGGAGCTCCATGAGGAGAACTACAAAACACTACTGAAAGGAATCATAGATTACACAAACAAATGGAAAAACATTCCATGCTTATGGATTGGAAGAATCAATATTAAAATGGCCATACTACCCAAAGAGATCTACAGATTCAGTGCTATTCCGTTAAACTACCAATGTCACTTTGCACAGAACCATTAAAAACCATTTGAAAATTCATATAGAGGGCCGGGCACGGTGGCTCACGCCTGTAATCCCAGCACTTTTGGAGGCCGACGCAGGTGGATCATGAGGTCAGGAGATCAAGACCATCCTGGCTAACACGGTGAAACCTCGTCTCTACTAAAAAAGTACAAAAAATTAGCCGGGCGTGGTGGCAGGCGCCTGTAATCCCAGCTACTCAGGAGGCTGAGGCAGGAGAATGGCGTGAAGTGAACCCGGGAGGTGGAGCTTGCAGTGAGCCGAGATCACGCCACTGCACTCCAGCCTGGGCGACGGAGCAAGACTCCATCTCAAAAAAAAAAAAAAAAAAGAAAAGAAAATTCATGTAGAGCCAAAAAAGAGCTTGAGTAGCCAAAACAATCCTAAGCAAAAAGAACAAAGTTAAAGGCTTCACAACTTCAAAGTATACTATAAGGCTACAGTAACAAGGTACTGGTGCAAAAGCAGACACTCAGAGCAATGGAATAGAATACAGAACCCAGAAAGTTGCAAACCTACAGTCATCTGACCTTTTACAAAGTTGACAAAAATAAGCAATGAGGAAACGATGCCCTATTCAATAAATGATGATGGGAGAGCTGGCTATCCATACACAAACGAATGAATCTGGATTTCTATTTTTCACCATATTCAAAAATTACCTCGTTACATTAAAGACTTTTTAATGTAAGACCTCAAATTATAAGAATCCTAGAAGAAAACCTAAGAAACATCATTCTGGACATTGGCCTTGGGAAAGAATTTATGACTAAGCCCTCAAAAGCAATTGCAACACAAACAAAAAATGACAAGTGGGAACTAATTAAACTAAAGAGCTTCTGCACAGCAAAAGAAACTATCAACAGAGTAAACAGACAACTTACAGAATGGGAGATATTATTCAGAAACTATGCATTCAACAAAGGTCTAATATCTAGAATCTATAAGGAACTTAAACAATTTTACCAGCAAAAAACAGATAACTCCATTTAAAAATGGGCAAAAAAATATAAACAGACACTTCACAAAAGAAGACATCCAAGCAGCCAACAAACATGAAAAAATGCTCAATGTCACTAATCCTCAGAGAATTGCAAATCAAAACCACAATGAGATATCATCTCATACCAGTCAGAATAGCTATTATTAAAAAGTTAAAAAAAAAAAACTCACAGATGTTGGTGAGGCTGTGGAGAAAAGAGAATGCTTATGCACTGTTGGTGGAAACATAAAGTAGTTCAGCTACTGTGGAAAGCAGTTTGGAGGTTTCTTAAAGAACTTGAAACAGAACTACCATTCAACCCAGCAATCTCATTACTGGGTATTTATCCAAAAGGAAATAAATCATTCTACTGCAAAGACACATGCACTCATATGTTCGCCACAGCACTAGTCACAATAGCAAAGACATGGAATCAACCTAGGTGCCCATCAATGCTGGATTGGATTTTAAAAATGTGGTACGGGGCCGGGCGCAGTGGCTCATGCCTGTAATCCCACCACTTTGAGAGGCCAAGATGGGTGGATCATGAGGTCAGGAGATCGAGACCACCCCAGATAACATGGTGAAACCCCGTCTCTATTAAAAATACAAAAAATTAGTTGGGCTTGGTGGCACGCATCTGTAATCCCAGCTACTGGGGAGGCTGAGGCAAGAGAATCACTTGAACCCAGGAAGTGGAGGTTGCAGTGAGCCAAGATTGTGCCACTGCACTCCAGCACTCTAGCCTGGGTGACAAAGCGAGACTCCGTCTCAAAAAAAAAAAAAGAAAAAAAAAAGTAGTACATATACACCATGGAATACTACATAGCCATAAAAAGGAACAAAATCATGTCCTTTGTAGCAATATTTATGTATTTGGAGGCCATTCTCCTAAGTGAACTAACACAGGAACAGAAAATTAAATACCACATTTTCTCACTTATAAGTGGGAGATAAACACCGGGGACTCACGGACAAAAAGGTGGCAATAATATACACTGGGACTGCCAGAGGGAAGAAGGAGCAGGGAAAGGGTTGAAAAACTATTGGGTATTATGCTCAGTACCTAGGTGATGGGCTCAATCGTACCCCAAACCTCAGCATCATGCCATGTACTCAGATAACAAACCTACACATGTACCACCTAACTCTAAAATAGAAGTTGAAATTATTTTTAAAAGAGAAAAAAAGAAAGCTTTAGCATTTTTTTCTCTTTCTTCTGGGGAAAAAAAAACAAAATTCAGCTTTGTTATAACATAAAGCTCTACAGCATACCCAGAATCAAAATATATAAATGATGGTTGATACCCTTGCGGACATCAAATCTCACTAGAAAGAGCACACATATGAAGACATTAGGCAGTTCAAGAACAACAGAAAGGAATATTCAATGATGTGTGATATAATTTGGATGTTTGTCCCCTCCAAATCTCATATTAAAATGTGATCTCCAATGCTGGAAGTGGGGCTTGGTGGGAAGTATGTGGACAAAGGGGGTGTATCCTTCTTGAGTGGCTTGGTAGACTCCCTACAGTAATGAGTTCACGCAAGAGCTGATTAGTTGAAAGCTTGACATCCCTCATGCTCCGTCTCTTGCCATATGATACGACAGCTCCCCTTTGCCTTCCTCCATGATTGAAAGCTTCCTGAGGCTTCACCAGAAGCAGATGCTGGTGCCATGCTTCTTGTACAGCCTGCAGAACCATGAACCAAATAAACCTCTTTTGTTTATAAATTACCTAGTCTCACATATTCTTTTACCGTGATGCAGAATGGACTAACATGCAAAGACTCTCCATTCTTAGAGCATATAGTCTAGTGAAGGAGAGAGATGCATTAAAAAATAGAGAAATAATTCAAATTCTAAGAGTGACAAATACTGGGAAAAAATAGCACAATGGGAAAGCGGTTATGAGCAGAACTGTGTCCTCCTAATATTCATATATTGAAATCCTAACCCCTAGTACCTCATAATGTAACTATTTTGGAGACAGGATATTTAAAGAGATAATTAAGTTAAAATGATTTCATTAGGATGGGCTATTCCAGTCTATTCTAGTATGACTGATGTACTTACAAGAAGAGGGGATTTGGACACAGACACAGAGGGAAGACCACGTGAAGACACAGTGAGAAGATGACCAGCTACAAGCCAGAGAGAGTGGCCTTAGAAAAAACTAAATCTGACAACACTTTGATTTCAAACTTCTAGCCTCCAGAACTGTGAGAACATAAATTTCTGTTGTTCACCTACTGAGTCTGTGGTACTTTGTTATGGCAACCCTAGAAAATTAATACAGAAGCCTACTTTAGCTAATATTGTCAAGGAAGGTTTCTGTGAGGTGATGACAAGTAACATCGGGTGTGAAACTTAAAGGAGCATTGTCTGTTCCAAGCAGAGAAAAGGTCAAGTGCAAGAGACCAGAGACAGAAATTTCAAAAAACAGAAAGAAGTCAATATATCTGTGGCACAAGGACGGGGGTGTGTGATAAATTGTGTTCTGGAGAGCATAGAAATGCTCTCTCCCATTTCACAGGGATGATCTTCAAGTATAAATAACAGGATGTGGTGAGAAGGGTAGTCCTTAGATATGAACTGAGGACAATTCTCCCAGCATAAAAGGAAAGAAGGTAAAAAATGAGTGAGCAGATACATGTCAGTTTTTATCTATTCTTTCAAAAATAAATTACAAGGCAATGTCATCAGCTGAGGAAGTTAGAAGACAAAAAAATGTCACCTCAGTTTGTGGGAGAGTGAATGTAGGAAAGACGTTAGTGGGATTGACAGTCTATGTTGAGTGCCCATTTTAGATCTGTAGTTACAATTTTAAAGGAAGAAAGCACAGTTGCTCGATTTTCTCCAACGATGCTCGCTGTTAGATAAAGATTCAAAGTAGGCAGAGTTAATTTTAATCAGGGTTCTAGTGTTACAGATGAGTACAACTGGGGACAAAAGAATAAAGGGTGTTTTTTTTTAAAGACTAGTTATAGTAACTGATTAAGAAAGCTACACTCCTCCCTCTTTTCCTCCTTTGTGAACTCAGTAGTCTACAGGGCTTTGTATCACCTGTCAAGAATACCAGTAGAATAAAGCCAAATTATGAAGAGTCTTAAATGCCCAGATTGGAAGTTAGACTCGATCATGGAGAAAATAGGTAGTCATTCATGATATTTTAAACAAGTAAGTGATAAGATTCAAAAACTTAACATGATTTAGAAAAGAGGGAAATTGGCAAAGGAGCAGGAGGTTTCCTCTCCTCTCTTGAGTAATCAGGACTTGTGAGCATTTATAGCTTCCTAAGTTTACAGAGTAGAAAAGCTATGCTATTGTTAAAGAGCATCCTAGCAAATCAATTATATCGACTGTGCAAAGTCCAGTAAAGAGAAATTAGTGAAATGTGATTCCCATATTCCAGGAACTTTTGTTATAAGCATGATGACCAACAGCAATGAATTTTTCCTGAAAATTTCAAATTCCAGTACTATTCCATTGTCCCAAATGATACCCTTATACTTGTTAAACCACAGGCCTCATTGTTGTCTCTGAAAAATATTACTACCATAACAACTAGACCAAACATACTGACATTAAGAGAACAAAAACAGAATGCAGATTAAAACCTTCTGTAACAAAGATTCCAAAATATGGGTATAAGCCATTTACTTGTTAAAAATTCCACACTTTCAGAATCTTGAGGTCCTTCATGGGAAGGATAATTGAGTTGACATGTTCATACTAACAGCTGTACCATACTGATTTTGCTAAAACGTTAAGGGAAAAAAGCCATCACTCAACTATTCAGGCTCTATCTGGGAGAGTCAAGATATACAAGTTTGATTTGGATATACTGGTTGGGGGTTGAGGAGAGGAACAATTCTAATTGTGTCCACTGATCACTTTCTAGACCAATATATTACTTAGGGTATGGGTCAAGATGCTGTACCAAAGGGTCACCAATACACAAGTGGCTCAAACAAAACAGAGGTGTATTTCTCTTCCACATACCAGTCTGAAAGAAGCTTGCTGTGTTCTAAGAGCTCACTCAGTGGTCCAGGTGGATTTCACTGTGTAGCCCTGTCATAACTGAAGGCAAAGGTTCTTAAATGTTTTGTTCTCAGGATCCTTTTACACTCTTAAAAAGTATTGAGGACTCTAGGCCAGGTGCGGTGGCTCACGCCTGTAATCCTAGCACTTTGGGAGGCCGAGGTGGGCAGATCACGAGGTCAGGAGATCGAGACCATCCTGGCTAACATGGTGAAACCCCGTCTCTACTAAAAATACAAAAAAATTAGGTGGTGGGCGCCTATAGTCCCAGCTACTTGGGAGGCTGAGGCAGGAGAATGGTGTGAACACGGTAGGCGGAGCTTGCAGTGAGCCAAGATGGCGTCACTGCACTCCAGCCTGGGCGACAGAGTGTGACTCCATCTCAAAAAAAAAAAGTATTGAGGACTCTGAATAGATTTTGTTTATGCAGGAAATATCTGTTGATAATTACTATATTAGAAATTAGAAGGAAAAAGAAATTTGAACTAAAAAAAATTTAAGTATTAACTTATTTTTTTAAACTATAATCAACCCATTGTTTGTTAACAAAAGTAGCTTCTTTTATGAATTCTTTGTCATGCAGTTTATAAGTCTCTATTCCTTTAGAGTCAGTAACTAGTGCTTTATTTTGCCCCTTTGGAGATGTCATGTTTCCCTGATTGTTTGTGATCCTGTGGCCATGCATTGATACCTGCACATTTGAAGAAGTAGGCACATATTCCAGTATTTACAGAATGGCATTTGCAAGGAAAGCCCTACAGTAATCAGCCCACACAGAGATTCTGGGCAGGCCATCTGGCATAGTATGTGGCCAGGCCTGGGCGAGTTTGGTGTCTGGGTCAGCAGGTAGGTGGGCCTGGCACTTTGGTTTGCAGGGTAGGACCCAGAGCTTTGGTTCACTTGGACAGGCCTGCAGCTTGGGTCTGCTGGAGTGGGTGGACCCTGGGTCCATGAGACCAACATAGCACTGGGTCCACTTGCATGGACCTGCTTATTGGGTCTACAGGGACAGGCCTGGAGCCTGTATCCATAGGGGCCAGCCTAAAGCCTGGACCCATGGAGGCTAACCTGGTACTGGGGAAGGCCTTCTTCAGCCTGCATATTCAGGGGCTGGCCTGGCACTGAAATGGGCCTAGCACCCGGATCCATAGGGACAAGCCTAGAGCCTGAATCCACAAGAGCTGGCCTAGCACTGGAGTGGGCCTGAAGCCTGGGGCCATTGGGGCTGGCTTGTAACTGAGTTTACTGGCATGGTCCTGGGCTGGAGTCTGAGGCAGAGCATGGTGCTCACTTGCTCACTTCACTCTCCTTCTGCCATAGAAAGGGTGTATTTCTCCCCACTGTGCTGTCTAGGGTTGGGGCTGGGGTGATGCAAGTAATGTGAAATTGTCTTTCAACCCTCTTCAATGTATTTTCTTATCTGTGTGCTACTCTCAGGTGGTATAATCTCTCATCTGGTTTCCTTAGTTCTTGTGAAGTCATTTCCATGCGTGGACAGTTGTTCAAACTGATGTTTCTGTGAGAGGATGGATGAGTGTTGGAAAGTCCTATTCCACCATCTTGCTGATATTAGTCATAACATATTTCATTTTTTAAATCTTTTTAAAAAGATAATAAAAAGAGTGACATTGTTTGACATGAAACTAGAAATCAATAATAGGAGGAAAATCGGAAATTTCACAAATATGTGGAAATTAAACACTCCTGAACAATTAATTGGTCAAAGAAATCAAAAGGTAAATTTTAAAAACTCTGATACAACCAAAAATGGAGAAACGTAACATATCAAAACTTATGAGAAGCAATGAAAGCAGTTCTAAGAGGGAGCTGCTTTTTAAATACTGTATGTAAGCATATAATATAAATGCTTACATTAAGAAAAAAGAATAATCACAAATAAACAACCTAACTTTAAACTTTAAGGAATGAGAGAAGGAAGGACAAACTTAACCTAAAGTTAGCAGAAGGAAGGAAATAATGAAGACCAGAGCATAAGTAAATAAAATAGAGATGAGAAAAGCAATAGAAAAGATCAACAAAACCAAGACCTGGGTTTTTAAAAAGATAAATGAAATTTACAAAGCTTTAATTAGACAATGAAAAAGGAAGAATCAAATAGATAAAACTATAAATGAAAGAGAAAACATTACAACTGATAGCACAGCAACACAAAGAATCATAAGAGAATACAATAAACAGTTATATGCCAACAAATTAGATAACCTAGAAGAAATGAATAAATTCTTAAACACATGCAACCTACCAGGACTTAATCAAGAAGAAATAGAAAATCTGTACAGAACAATAATGAGTAGAGAAGTAGAAACAATAATCAAAAATCTCCCAGAAAAGACAAGCTCAGGACCAGATGGCTCTACTGGTGAATTTTACCAAACATTTAAAGAATTAATATCAATTCTTCTCAAACTCTTCCAAAAAATTGAAGAGAAGAGAACATTTCCAAATTCATTTTTCAAGGCCAACATTATCCTCATACGAAAGCCAGATAAAGACATTATGAGAAAAGAAAATTATACTCCATTGGCCCTGATGAACATAGATGTAAAAAATTCTCAATGAAATACTCAAAAACTGAATCCAACAGCACATTAAAAGGTTCAAGTGGAAACTATCCCTGGGGTGCAAGGGTGACTCAACATGCACAAATCAATAAATGTGATATACCACATTAACAGAATGAAGAATCAAAACATAAGATTATCTCAAATGATGCAGAAGAAAAACATTTGACAAAATTCAGCATCCTGTTATGATAAACACTTTATTAATTCATTTCTTAAAGCATGATAAACTCAATGTTTGTTAACATGTTACTTATTTTATAAAAACTAAATGTATCTTGGCCTGGTGCAGTGGCTCATGCCTGTAACCCCAGCACTTTGGGAGGCCGAGGCGGGCGGATCATGAGGTCAGGAGATTGAGACCATCCTGGCTAACACGGTGAGACCCCGTCTCTACTAAAAATAAAAATTAGCCGGGCGTGGTGGCGGGCGCCTGTAGTCCCAGCTACTCGGGAGGCAGGAGAATGGCATGAACCCGGGAGGCGGAGCTTGCAGTGAGCTGAGATCGCGCCACTGCACTCTAGCCTGGGTGAAAGAGTGAGACTCCATCTCAAAATAAATAAATCAATAAATCAATAAATCAATAAATAAATCTTCTAAAAAGATGGTGAAAATGAGTGGCATTATTTGATATTTTTGTAAATCTTAAATATCTGACTTACTAGAAGACAGATTATCGTTATTATTACTATGAAATACTTCTGCATTCAATCTGGTACAGTAAGTTGTTTTAAAGTATGTAAAGAGTGGCCTGGTGCGGTGGCTGATGCCTGGAATCCCAGCATTTTGGGAGGCCGAGGCAGGGGGAGTCACAAGGTCAGGAGATCGAGATCATCCTGGCCAACATGCTGAAACCCCATCTCTACCAAAAATACAAAAAATTAGCCAGGTATAGTGGCATGTGCCTGTAGTCCCAGCTACCGGGGAGGCTGAGGCAGGGGAATCACTTGAACCTGGAAGGCAGAGGCTGCAGTGAGCCCAGATTGCACCACTACATCCCAGCCTGGTGACAGAGCAAGACTCCATCTAAAAAAAAAAAAAAAAGAGAGAGAGTATGTAAAGAGGAACCAGCCTCACACAAATATAGCTGGGAAAGGGATGAATACTGCTTTTCAGACAATTATGAATATTGTTCTTTGATACTACACCAAGACTCAAATGGTAGTTTCTTAAAGGTGAATTGCTGTGTGGAATCTGAAAACATATCAACAAACTTTTAATACTGTATTACACTAAAATCCATTAGAATGGTGGTAATTATACAACTGATTACATTTGTCAAAACGGATCAAACAAAAAACAAGCAAAATTTCTTATTTTATAGTTCCAATGCCTCTTCTACCCATGCACAGATTCCTAATATTTTGCATTGGTCTTTAGAAATTACTGGTTCACCGAATTATGCAGAACTGCCTAATTTTGACACATTTTATTACACAATATCAGAAAATCACATTTAATATTATTATTATTATTTTTTATACTTTAAGTTTTAGGGTACATGTGCACAACGTGCCGGTTAGTTACATATGTATACATGTGCCATCTTGGTGTGCTGCACCCATTAACTCATCATCCAACATTAGGTACCTCTCCCAATGCTCTCCCTCCCCCCTCCCCCCACCCAACAACAGTCCCCGGTGTGTGATGTTCCCCTTCCTGTGTCCATGTGTTCTCATTGTTCAATTCCCACCTATGAGTGAGAACATGTGCTGTTTGGCTTTTTGTCCTTGAGATAGTTTGCTGAGAATGATGGTTTCCAGCTTTATCCATGTCCCTACAAAGGACGTGAACTCATCATCATTATTTATGGCTGTATAGTATTCCATGGTGTATATGTGCCACATTTTCTTAATCCAGTCTATCATTGTTGGACGTTTGACTTGGTTCCAAGTCTTTGCTATTGTGAATAGTGCCACAATAAACATACCTGTGCATGTGTCTTTATAGCAACATGATTTATAATCCTTTGGGTATATACTCAGTAATGCGATTTCCAGGTCAAACGGTATTTCTGGTTCAAGATCCCCGAGAAATCGCCACACTGTCTTCCACAATGATTGAACTAGTTAACAGTCCCACCAACAGTGTAAAAGTGTTCCTATTTCTCCACATCCTCTCCAGCACCTGTTGTTTCCTGATTTTTTAATGATTGTCATTCTAACTGGTGTGAGATGGTATCTCATTGTGGTTTTGATTTGTATTTCTCTGATGGCCAGTGATGATGGGCATTTTTTCATGTGTCTTTTGGCTACAGAAATGTCTTCTTTGGAGAAGTGTCTGTTCATATCCTTTGCCCGCTTTTTGATGGGGTTGCTTGTTTTTTTCTTGTAAATTTGTTGGAGTTCATTGTAGATTCTGGATATTAGCCCTTTGTCAGATGAGTAGATTGCAAAAATTTTCTCCCATTCTGTAGGTTGCCTGTTCACTCTGATAGTGGCTTCCTTTGCTGTACAGAAGCTCCTTAGTTTAATTAGATCCCATTTGTCAATTTTGGCTTTTGTTGCCATTGCTTTTGGTGTTTTAGACATGAAGTCCTTGCCCATGCCTATGCCCTGAATGGTATTGCCTAGGTTTTCTTCTAGGGTTTTTATGGTTTTAGGTCTAACATTTAAGTCTTTAATCCATCTTGAATTAATTTTTGTATAAGGTGTAAGGAAGGGATCCAGTTTCAGCTTTCTACATGTGGCTAGCCAGTTTTCCCAGCACCATTTATTAAATAGGGAATCCTTTCCCCATTTGTTGTTTTTGTCAGGTTTGTCAAAGATCAGATTGCAGTAGATGTGTGGTATTGTTTCTGAGGGCTCTGTTCTGTTCCATTGGTCTGTATCTCTGTTTTGGTACCAGTACCATGCTGTTTTGGTTACTGCAGCCTTGTAGTATAGTTTGAAGTCAGGTAGCGTGATGCCTCCAGCTTTGTTCTTTTGGCATAGGATTGACTTGGCAACGTGGGCTCTTTTTTGGTTCCATATGAACTTTAAAGTACTTTTTTCCAATTCTGTGAAGGAAGTCATTGGTAGCTTGATGGGGATGGCATTGAATCTATAAATTACCTTGGCAGTATGGCCATTTTCATGATATTGATTCTTCCTACTCATGAACATGGAATGTTCTTCCATTTGTTTGTATCCTCTTTTATTTCATTGAGCAGTGGTTTGTAGTTCTCCTTGAAGAGGTCCTTCACGTTCCTTGTAAGTTGAATTCCTAGGTATTTTATTCTCTTTGAAGCAATTGTGAATGGGAGTTCACTCATGATTTGGCTCTCTGTTTGTCTGTTATTGGTGTATAAGAATGCTTGTGATTTTTGCACATTGATTTTGTATCCTGAGACTTTGCTGAAGTTGCCTATCAGCTTAAGGAGATTCTGGGCTGAGAAGATGGGGTTTTCTAAATATACAAACATGTCATCTGCAAACAGGGACAATTTGACTTCCTCTTTTCCTAATTGAATACCCTTTCTTTCCTTCTCCTGCCTGATTGCCTTGGCCAGAACTTCCAACACTATGTTGAATAGGAGTGGTGAGAGAGGGCATCCCTGTCTTGTGCCAGTTTTCAAAGGGAATGCTTCCAGTTTTTGCCCATTCAGTATCATATTGGCTGTGGGTTTGTTATAGATAGCTCATTATTTTGAGATACATCCCATCAATACCTAATTTACTGAGAGTTTTTAGCATGAAGTGTTGTTGAATTTTGTCAAAGGCCTTTTCTGCATCTATTGAGATAATCATGTGGTTTTTGTCTTTGGTTCTGTTTATATGCTGGATTACGTTTATTGATTTGCATATGTTGAAACAGCCTTGCATCCCAGGGATGAAGCCCACTTGATCATGGTGGATAAGCTTCTTGATGTGTGGCTGGATTTGGTTTGCCAGTATTTTATTGAGGATTTTTGCACTGATGTTCATCAGGGATATTGGTGTAAAATTTTCTTTTTTTGTTGTGTCTCTGCCAGGCTTTGGTATCAGGGTGATGCTGGCCTCATAAAATGAGTTAGGGAGGATTCCCTCTTTTTCTATTGATTGGAATACTTTCAGAAGGAATGGTACCAGCTCCTCCTCATACCTCTGGTAGAATTCAGCTGTGAATCTGTCTGGTCCTGGACTTTTTTTGGTTGGTAACCTATTAATTATTGCCTCAATTTCAGAGCCTGTTATTGGTCTATTCAGAAATTCAACTTCTTCTGGTTTAGTCTTGGGAGGGTGTATGTGTCCAGGAATTTAGCCATTTCTTCTAGATTATCTAGTTTATTTGCATAGAGGTGTTTATAGTATTCTCTGATGGTAGTTTGTATTTCTGTGGGATCAGTGGTGATATCCCCGTTATCATTTTTTATTGCATCTATTTGATTCTTCTCTCTTTTCTTCTTCATTAGTCTTGCTAACAGTCTATCAATTTTGTTGATCTTTTTGTAAAACCAGCTCCTGGATTCATTTATTTTTTGAAGGGTTTTTTGTGTCTCTATCTCCTTCAGTTCTGCTCTGATCTTAGTTATTTCTTGCCTTCTGCTAGCTTTCGAATGTGTTTGCTCTTGCTTCTCTAGTTCTTTTAATTGTGATGTTAGGGTGTCAATTATAGATCTTTCCTGCTTTCTCTTGTGGGCATTTGGTGCTATAAATTTCCCTCTTCACACTGCTTTGAATGTGTCCCAGAGATTCTGGTATGTTGTGTCTTTGTTCTTGTTGGTTTCAAAGAACATCTTTATTTCTGCCTTCATTTCATGATGTACCCAGTAGTCATTCAGGAACAGGTTGTTCAGTTTCCATGTAGTTGAGCGGTTTTGAGTGAGTTTCTTAATCCTGAGTTCCAGTTTGATTGCACAGTGGTCTGAGGGGACAGTTTGTTATAATTTCTGTTCTTTTAGATTAGCTGAGGAGTGCTTTACTTCCAACTATGTGGTCAATTTTGGAATAAGTGCGGTGTGGTGCTGAGAAGAATGTATATTCTGTTGATTTGGTGTGGAGAGTTCTGTAGATGTCTATTAGGTCTGCTTGGTGCACAGCTGAGTTCAATTCCTGGATATCCTTGTTAACTTTTTGTCTCGTTGATCTGTCTAATGTTGACAGTGGGGTGCTAAGTCTCCCATTATTATTGTGTGGGAGTCTAAGTCTCTTTCTAGGTCTCTAAGGACTTGCTTTATGAATCTGGGTCCTCCTGTATTGGATGCATATATATTTAGGATAGTTAGCTCTTCTTGTTGAATTGATCCCTTTACCATTATGTAATGGCCTTCTTTGTCTCTTTTGATCTTTGTTGGTTTAAAGTCTGTTTTATCTGAGATGAGGATTGTAACCCCTGCCTTTTTTTTGTTTTCCATTTGCTTGGTAGATCTTCCTCCATCCCTTTATTTTGAGCCTATGTGTGTCTCTGCACGTGAGATGGGTTTCCTGAATACAGCACACTGATGGGTCTTGACTCTTTATCCAATTTGTCAGTCTGTGTCTTTTAACTGGAGCATTTAGCCCATTTACATTTAAGGTTAATATTTTTATGTGTGAATTTGGTCCTGTCATTATGATGTTAACTGGTTATTTTGCTCGTTAGTTGATGTAGTTCCTTCCTAGCATTGATGGTCTTTACAATTTGGCATGATTTTGCAGTGGCTGGTACCAATTGTTCCTTTCCATGTTTAGTGCTTCCTTCAGGAGCTCTTTTAGGGCAGGCCTGGTGGTGACAAAATCTCTCAGCATTTGCTTGTCTGTAAAGGATTTTATTTCTCCTTCACTTATGAAGCTTAGTTTGGCTAGATATGAAATTCTGGGTTGAAAATTCTTTTCTTTAAGAATGTTGAATATTGGTCCCCACTCTCTTCTGGCTTGTAGAATTTCTCCCAAGAGATCCGCTGTTAGTCTGCTGGGCTTCCCTTTGTGGGTAACCCGACCTTTCTCTCTGGCTGACCTTAACATTTTTTCCTTCATTTCAACTTTGGTGAGTCTGACAATTATGTGTCTTGGAGTTGCTCTTCTCCAGGTGTATCTTTGTGGCATTCTCTGTATTTCTTGAATCTGAATGTTGGCCTTGCTAGATTGGGGAAGTTCTCCTGGATAATATCCTGCAGAGTGTTTTCCAACTTGGTTCCATTCTCCCCGTCACTTTCAGGTACACCAATCAGATGTAGATTTGGTCTTTTCACATAGTCCCATATTTCTTGGAGGCTTTGTTCATTTCTTTTTATTCTTTTTTCTCTAAACTTCTCTTCTCGCTTCATTTCATTCATTTCATCTTCCATCACTGATACCCTTTCTTCCAGTTGATTGAATCAGCTACTGAGGCTTGTACATTTGTCACATAGTTCTCGTGCCTTGGTTTTCAGCTCCATCAGGTCCTTTAAGGACTTCTCTGCATTGGTTATTCTAGTTAGCCATTCGTCTAATTTTTTTTCAAGGTTTTTAACTTCTTTGCCACAGGTTCGAACTTCCTACTTTAGCTCGGAGTAGTTTGATCGTCCGAAGCCTTCTTCTCTCAACTCGTCAAAGTCATTCTCCATCCAGCTTTGTTCCATTGCTGGTGAGGAGCTGCGTTCCTTTGGAGGAGGAGAGGTGCTCTGATTTTTAGAGTTTTCGGTTTTTCTGCTCTGTTTTTTCCCCATCTTTGTGGTTTTATCTACCTTTGGTCTTTAATGATGGTGACGTACAGATGGGGTTTTGGTGTGGATGTCCTTTCTGTTTGTTAGTTTTCCTCCTAACAGTCAGGACCTTCAGCTGCAGGTCTGTTGGAGTTTGCTAGAGGTCCACTCCAGACCCTGTTTGCCTGGATATCAGCAGCGGAGTCTGCAGAACAGCAGATATTGGTGAACAGCAGATGTTGCTGCCTGATCGTTCTTCTGGAAGTTTTGTCTCAGAGGAGTACCCGGCCGTGTGAGGTGTCACTCTGCCTCTACCGGGTGGTGCCTCCCAGTTAGGCTACTCAGGGGTCAGGGACCCACTTGAGGAGGCAGTCTGTCCGTTCTCAGATGTCCAGCTGTGTACTAGGAGAACCACTACTCTCTTCAAGGCTGTCAGACAGGGACATTTAAGTCTGCAGAGGATTCTGCTGCCTTTTGTTTGGCTGTGCCCTGCCCCTAGAGTTGGAGGCTACAGAGGCAGGCAGGCCTCCTTGAGCTGCGGTAGGCTCCATCCAGTTTAAGCTTCCTGGTCGCTTTGTTTACCTACTCAAGCCTCAGCAATGGCGGGCACCCCTCCCCCAGCCTCGCTGCTGCCTTGCAGTTTGATCTCAGACTGCTGTTCTATCAATGAGTGGGGCTCCGTGGGCCTAGGACCCTCTGAGTCAGGCGCAGGATATAATCTCCTGGTGTGCCGTTTGCTAAGACCGTTGGAAAAGCGCAGTATTAGGGTGGGAGTGACCCAATTTTCCAGGTACCATCTGTCACCCCTTTCTTAGACTAGGAAAGGAATTCCCTGACCCCTTGCACTTCCTGGGTGAGTCAATGCCTCACCCTGCTTCAGCTCACGCTCGGTGCACTGCACCCACTGTCCTGCACCCACTTTCCGACACTCCCCAGTGAGATGAACCCGGTACCTCAGTTGGAAATGCAGAAATCACTCGTCTTCTGCATCGCTCACACTGGGAGCTGTAGACTGGAGCTGTTCCTATTTGGCCATCTTGGCTCCATCCCCCACATTTAATATTATTGCTAGTCTCATCAGAAGCATTTTAAAATATTGGGATGTTGCCAAGTTTATAGCAACAGATAGATATTTTCCAAAATTAAAATTTCCTCTTGAAAACTCAAATTTTATCACTGGTAACAAATATTGTCAGTTTTTTTCCCTTGAAGTAACAGGCCCATTTTTAAAGAAATGTCTAAATAAACATAACTTGACAATCATTCTTTTTTTGTTTGTTTTTTTGTTGTCTTGTTTTGAGATGGAGTTTCACTCTTGTTACCCAGGCTGGAGTGCAACGGTGTGATCTCGGCTCACCACAACCTCTGCCTCCTGGGTTCAAGCGATTCTTCTGTCTCAGCCTCCCAAGTAGCTGGGATTACAGGCATGCACCACCATGACTAGCTAATTGTTTTTTTGTTTGTTTTTTTGGTTTTTTTTTTTTTGAAACAGAGTCTCACTCTGTCACCCAGGCTGGAGTGCAGTGGCGCGATCTCGGCTCACTGCCAGCTCCACTTCCTGGGTTCACGCCACTCTTCTGCCTCAGCCACCAGAGTAGTTAGGACTACAGGCACCTGCCACCATGGCCGGCTAATTTTTTTTTACTTTCTGTAGAGACGGGGTTTCACCGTGTTAGCCAGGATGGTTTCGATCTCCTGACCTCGTGATCTGCCCGCCTCAGCCTCCCAAAGTGCTGGGATTACAGGCTTGAGCCACTGCGCCTGGCCAATTTTTTTTATTTAGTAGAGATGGGGTTTCACCATGTTGGTCAGGCTGGTCTCAAACTCCTGATCTCAGGTGATCCACCCACCTCAGCCTCCCAAAGTGCTGGGATTACAGGTGTGAGCCACCGCGCCTGGCCGACAATCATTCTTTCAAGTAAAAATGGTGTCACTTGAGAAAAGTGACACTAACAATCACCCTCTTTTTCCTGTAGACAACATGTATTCATATGCATCATAAGTACTTACGCATATTCCCTATTTTATTACACAGAATCTTTTTTAAAAGTGTGCTCAATGACAGTGATTGAATTAAATCGATCATTTGTAAGTGCTTCCTCAAGGACATTCTTTACTGAAACTGGCATTTTGTTTTGCTTTGTTTTATTGCAAGCACAAAGCTGTGAAGAATGTCATGAGTCTTGGCTCCACCTCATGTCACTGTCTTGATTCATGCTAAGACACCAGCAGTTCTACTCACCATTGCCTTTGTACCATCCGTACAAATGCAAAACAGTGAAAAGGCAAATAGCATTTTAGTGTTATTATGAAAACAGCTTTGATTTCCTAGACTCCCTGAGAGGGCCTCAGGAATCTTCAGGTGTCTGCAGAACACACTTTGAGAACTGCTGCACTAGGGTAAATAGTGGAAAGGATAAGGTACAGGGCAAATCTTTCTTTTTTAAGAAAGTGACCACAAATGTAAACTCTCATATTCCATTAGCGAGAGCCTAGTAAAATGGCCTCAATTAGCTTCAGGACAGACTGGGAAAGGTACTCTGAAGAGGCAGCCATATTACATGGATGAGAGGAATAACAGATTTGGGAATATAATCAACAGTCTGCCATGCCCACCCAGTTAATCAATGAGCAGGTCAAGTGTCAGGATAGTCAAGGGCCTCCAGATAATGGAGGACATAGGAAGCTGTGCTTTCTGCATGGTACCAGGGTGTAATGCTGGTCAGAGGGAGCTTAGACATCATGAAACAGGAGCAGAGGAGTGGCTATATCCATTCCTATGGGAGCCAGCAGAGTGGAGTACCAGGAAGAGTGTCTTCAAAATGAGTCTCAAGTACTGCAGCCAGGAGACAATCACTGGAAAAATGCAGAACAGGGGCCACAGGGAGAACAGTGGGACCCTCGAGGCAGAAAAAAAAGGGCAGGTCATTTGTGGGCTTCAGTGAGCATGTCATAGGGCACCCAGTGACCCCTTCAACTAGAAAGAATTTTGGATTGCAGCAATATCACTAATTGGGCTGAGCTAGAAATCAGCTGCTCTGTGACTATTGCCGTGATCTTACTGTGTCCTAGGCAGAAGAGCTGGAGCAAATCTGGGTTTATTGTGTTTTTATAGCTCTACCTCTTCGAAATATATTACTATTGAAGAGTTGAGTTCACATACTTTACTTGTATTCCCTTTTCGATTAGCAACAAGAACAGAAGAACCAATTTTGCAGAAAATTGCCATTCTGCAGAAAATTGATGTGAACTTAGTAGACAAAGGTAAAGAAAATAGAAGTAAAGGTAACTCTGGTCACGGAGAACAAATTCCCAATCACAGCAAGCACACTGAAAGCCGAGGCTAAACCAACCTTGCAAATCTAGATAAACAGTAAATCTGGGACCAAAGGGCTTTTAACTGCTGTACTTTATCTGATATGCCAGGAAATGTACACAGAAACTGAAAGAAAAGGCTGGAAGGCATTCATTTTGAGATCAGACTCAGATCAACTGAGGGGTCATAGGTCCTTGGGCTTCATTCTATCAGCAGCAAACAGAAAGCCTATAGTTACCAGCGAAAAGGAGCTTGTGACAAAATAATCGTCCAGAGGTCATGCTCATTCACAATTTTTCCTATTTTTCCTGGAGGAGCTAGCACTCTCTTGCCCTCCAAGGGAAAGCAGCTTATGATATATTATTTTGGTAATTAGCTTAGATAAAAGAACATACAGACAATAAAATAATAGAAATGAATGACATATCAGAACCAAGGAAATGAGAAGGAAACTTATATGCCAGCTTCCAGGGTTAATGCATTCCCTGTAAATGGGCACAATTTTGAGTCCAAGTCTTTTGGCAGTTTGGGCAAAAAGGTACACATAATTATTTACGCAACTCCGATTATAAGAAAGGAAGGAGCAAATTTTTGTTGACACTACACTCTCAAATAATTTTTCATATAAATCCTTTAATGGGAATCATTGAGCTACATATTGAGGAGAATGTTCATTCTCCTCATACCGGTGCTGTGGTCAGTGCAAATCAATGCTCATTTAACCCTAAGCCTATGGCTTATGTTACTGACCTTTGTGCAGATTTTTCAAGAACCCACAAGAGCGTAACAAATTCCGTATAGAATGAACTAATTGTGGCTTTGGAATTATTCCAATTGACCTGATATAAATCTGACCTGGCAATACTTGACAATGGTGTAGGGAAACCCATGCTACCTTGGCGTCTGGTTGGAAAATACTGTCCCCAAGTAAATTAAAAGGGCTAGTCTTGTCACCAAAGTTCTGGGCCACCACAACTAGCTTCTATGACAACTATTGATTTTAAATTCTGTAGCCTTGTCATAAAGTCCTGACTCTGCCACCATTCACTGTGAAATCTGAAGCGTGTCACTTAACCTCTTGGCGTGGCAATGCCCTCATTTCAAAAATAAATAATGAGATAGCTACCATCTTTTGAGACCCTACTCTGTACCAGTCACTAGTTAATATCTGCTTTCCCAGCTGGATTATAAATTCAGTGAAGGCAAGGAGAGTATTTCTTTTGCTCACCATTGAATTACCAACAACTAACATGGGTTCAGCATAGAAGATGGTTCATATTTCTTTTCTGTTTTAACTAACCAAATGTCCACTGTCTTAATAACCCTGAAAGTGACCATCATTTCTATTTTGCAGCTGAAGAAATTGAGGTTCAGAAAGTTTAAGTGACTTTCAAAGGATCATACAACTGGTAAATAGAGTGGCCTGGATTTAGGCCTAATCTGTATAGCCCCAGAGCCTAGACTAGTTCCACAAGGGTGCAGAAATGGAAACAGACTGGAGCATGTCCCAGGACTCCTCCTGGTTCTGAAATGCAATGATCCCCACAATTGATAGGCAGCCAATCTCCCTGTTTTGTGAAGCTCCTCAACAATTTTCATCACTTTATGACCCAGAGTCATGGCCACAGCAAATTTGCACCTCTGCCAGAGTGGCAGGGAGGCCGGTGAAAACCGAAACATGTCACTCTGGGAGGGTCTCCATTTATTTAGGAGGCCTCTGTTTATTCAGGTGGACATTGCCCACTTCCTATTGCTACCTTAGGGGACCTAAGTACCGCATCCCATTTTCAAAGACTTAGCAAGGATGAGCATCACTCTGAAGCTAATTGGTCATGTTTTAGAGATCTGTATAGTTAACATCTGTTGATAAAGCAGTTGCTAGATGTGTGGGGCATGGCACTGTGTGCTAGCTCATGGTCATTTCATTTTGAAATTCAAACTAGAATGAAATATTCAGCTTAGCTTTAACACCTTGTTTTGAGTGTACTCTTAACTCCTTCAGTCCACATGTTATTTATGACAGATAAAATCCTTCAGAGGCTTCTTAAAAATATTTTTGCTATTTGCTGAGGACTAGCATAAAGGTATAAAAACTCTTACAAAGTGCTAATAGGAACAATACACATGCTTTACTTTATTCTTAGCAAGCAAAAGTTGACAACTGTCTACTCATCAAACGCAGCTGATTCATCATTTCACCCTCTACCATCTACACTACATACTCTTTTTTGTTCTTGCAACCAGCATATTGTGCTTGTAATGAAACAAAATAGACAAGGAAATAAGCAGATTTTTAAAATAAGTTGCATGACAGACAGTAAAGGGAGGTATCATTTGTTAAAGCTTTTGTTTCACCATATGAATATGAATATAGCATTTCTTGTATTTTTACATATTTGTTTTTACTTTTATTTTAGGTTTGGGGGTACATGTTCAGGTTTGTTATTAGATAAATTCATGTCATGGGAATTTGTTGTACAGATTATTTTGTCACCCAGGTACTGAGCCTGGTACCTGATAGTTATTTTTTCTGCTCCTCTCCCTCCTCCCACCCTTCAGTCTCAAAGAGGCCCCAGTATCTGTTGTTCCCTTCTTTGTGTTCATGAGTTCTCATTATTTAGCTCCCTCAGTGAGAACATGTGGTATTTGGTTTTCTGTTCCTGTGTTATTTTGCTAAGGATAATGGCCTCCAGCTCCACCCATGTTCCTACAAAAGACATGATCTTGTTCTTTTTTATGGCTACATAGTATTCCATGTACACTACTTACTCTCTACCTGTAGACTGGAATCTAGGAAATTAGGAGATGTTCAGGACCTCAGAGACTAAAGCCAATATCAAGGTTCCTTATTTCTCTTGAGACTCTCTTTCTGGCAGGAGATGCTTTATTGTCCTCACTATATTTCTGGACCATGAAAAATAGTTTCAGCACCTAAATTCAAATCCCTGGTGTTCTGAGCCCCTCCTATCATGTCTTTGTTGTAGGTTATATCTCACCTCTTCATCCTACAAATTTCTATTTATTTCACCTCAAAACCCAGGTTTCATTCTATAGACAGAAGTAATGTATCCATCCAAAGGTATGGTATGGTGACTGTAGTTAACAACAATGTGTTACATACCAGGAATTTGCTGAAAGAGAAGATTTCAAGTACTCTTGCCACACACAAAAAAAAGAAAAGTAACTATTTGAGGGGATGCATACATCACTTAGCTTCATTGTAGCAGTGATTTTTATATACATGTATGTCACAAACATCATGTTGTATACCTTGAATATATATAATTTTTATTTGTAACTTATACCTCAATAAAGTTAAAAGAACAAAAGTAATGTGTCCTTAAAATTCAAAACCAAGGTGATTGTGTTTTATCTGTGTAGTTGATATAGGTCAAAAGAACATGGGCTCTGCTCTCACCCAAGTAGCCCTGAGCCATGGCAGTGAAGTTGAGAATAGGGAGGGACTAGAAAGAGTCTTACCCTTGCCATGAGCCTCTGCCTTCTCCCACCACCCACTCTTCTCTTGGCCACCAGATAACCAAATGGAGCTAGAACTGAGAGACTGGGGCAGGGGGGACCGGAAGAGATCTCTATTGCTCTCCACGGACACACGGCATTGATCCAACATTGGACAGATAGGAAATGGGAAAGAAAGAATAGTGGAGAAAAGTAGAGAAGAGAGCAATACATTGAAAGGCAAAGGCAACAGGGGAGTGGAAGAGAGAGATAGACACAGAGTGAGGTAGGAAGCCTCAGACCAACCAGCACCAACCTGTCAATACTAGCAGTAACATTTACTAAACATTTACTACATGCTAGTACTTCGCTGAATGTGTTACATGTATTAACATTCCTTTATTCATTCACAAATATTTAACTGACAAAATCCCTGCCCTCCTGAAGCTAACACCCAATCAGGCAGTCAGATAAATTGGTAAAATATATAATATTTAGAAGATAAATGCTAACAATAAAAATGAAACAGGGAAGAGGGATAGTGCGTGTCAGAGTGGGAGAAAAGGGAAGCGGCCACTTTAGCTAGTGTGTCCAAAGAAGGCCTTATTGAGGAGGTGACATTTGAGAAAGACAGCAGCATCAGCTTTGTTCACTCTTGGGCATTTTTGCCACACTTTGAGACCCTCAAAATATTTGTTTTGTATTTGAGCTACTTGTGCTTGTTTGGGTTTTTTTTTTTCTTTTATTATATTTTATCTATCATTTCCATGTGTTGAAAGCAGAAGGGATTATCAAAGTGTAAAATCTCTACATCAACTAGTGTGGTCATTTTTTTGTATCAACTGTGAAAGGACTAAAGTCTTACTCAAGAAGAGCAAAACTTTTTGAAGTTTGGACATCTTGTCTTGAGAAGGAAGAACCAGAGTGTCTACAGTATTAGTCTATATTAGTATTAGTATTATAGTATAAGTCTATATTTCATCCTGCTGATGTTATACAATTCAATATAGACAGCTTCAAAACATGATTGGAAAAGCGGAAGACACGTCATGAGACAGTTAACCTCATTTCATTATATTATTAAAAATTATTTGAATCATCTTACTTGCACTTGGAATTCTAGTCCAATATTAGGATGACCTTGCATAAAATTGAGGGCTGCTATCTATTTGTATAGTTTGTGCCATTTTGCAAAACTCAGAGACATTGTAGTAAAGTACTTGCCAAAGTCACATCAGTGGGTTGTACCTGGGAAATCTGTGAGTATAGACTGGGAAAAAGAGTTAAAGCTGGTGAGCTGATGTGTGGATTGATTTCATTACAGCCTCAGGAGGCTAAAGAGAGCAAATTGAAGAGAGAAGCCTTGAGACCTTGAGAACACTGGAAAAACGTGGTATGCCAACACCAAGACTGAAGGCCTGAAACAGAACAAATATCAATTCATGTGTGGGGGGTGTAGGGGTGTTCATCTTGGCAAAATAATCCCTAAAATGAAATTTTACAGTTAAAAATACATTTGAAGTGGTAAGTAAAAGAGTTGATAGAGCAATAACTTGACACTCAGAACTGCTGCTGAAGGAAACTCTTAGCTGCCTGCCTTCCCATTGGTCAAAAGCATCAGAAGTGAGCTGAGCCCACATAAGCTATTTGATGAAAAGACAGAAGGGGCAAAGCAGGACTCTTCAGGAGCCAGCTCCTGAGATCTCATTATGCACATTTTCAATCCGGCATCCAGTGGTGTCAGGTTGGTAGCTTGAAACAGGTGATGGAAGACTATTTACACATGGAAATCAGCAGATTCTACCAATCAGGCCAAGGCATTGGGTTTGCTTTTGTTTCTTTTTCCATGATTGTTAAGTATTTCCCAGCACACCATGAGGTAAGGGAGAGGCTGTTCCGGATAAATCAGATGTTCTTTGTCATGACTCAGAAGCAAAAATGAGAGAAATAATTCCAGAATGCATGAAAATATACAAAAGATATGAGATAAATATCCTGATGATAAGGTTACTCTAGGGAATTGAGTGCCACATTCATTTAAGGCAAGAGCATCCCATTTCAGGACGGGAGATTCTAAAAATCTATTAAACCCATGATTATCTTTAACTTCATTAAGGAAAACAAGGAGCCATAAAGCCTGTGATCCACATATGATTAAGGATTCTAGGTAGCTATTTTCAAGAGCTCTTGGAAAGCCAAAACAAATGATTGGCTTACTCCAAAACTTATTTCATAAAGTCAAGGCCAATTTTCTATTTTAAATTTATTTTTTTAATGCCCTTTAATCCCTAAAGGTAGAAGAGAAAAAAATGTACATATGAACTCAGGTTCATTCCATAGCTTTAGCCATATAGCTATCCCTGTCTAGATTGCCAATAAAACCCACAAACATTTCCTAATTATCCTAATTATTCTCTCTAATCAAAGATCAAAGCTGTCATCAAAACTGAAGGACTTAAACTGAACGGGGTGGAGCAACAGTACAAAGAACCACAAGCAAACAAATGTCTGTCATAAAATCTCCATATTCCTTGCTTAAAAATCTGCAAGCTGATTGAACTCATGTCAAGTCCTGAGGATATATTATATTTGACATCACTCACTACAGAAATTGTAAACTTTCTAATAAATAACATAGAGCAGGATGGGACATTTAGTTTGTTCACCTTCATTTATGCAGAACCCAAAAGTATTGCCTGTGTTTTTCCAGGCTCCTTCAGCAAAACTTTTCCTGTGAATTCTTATAACAGGAAAGCAACAAACTAATACCAAGTAGGGAAAAATTACAGTAATTTCTTAAAATGGAGATTTCATTTGTGATATCTGCATTCTTTCTATAGGTGCAGATTTCTTTGAGTTTTAGATGGTCAAACCCCTTGTTATGACATAGCATGATGGTTAAAAATAAAGTCTTTGGAGACAGCCAAATCTGTTTTTTTTCTCTTAATCTGCTACTTGCTAGCTAGCATTGTGGCTTTGGACAAGCTACTTAGCAGAGATTTTTTTTTCATTTGTGTAAATGAGGTTAATAATGCCTAACCCTCATAGTTACAGTAAAGATTAGATAGGAGACTGTATGTTAAGTGCCTCACATGGGGCCTGACTCATAATGAACCCCCCAAAAATGTTAGTTCTTACAGTTCTCTTAGTCAATCTCCTCATAATTGAGTCACTAGATTAACTGATGCATGCTGATGTGTGTGGAATACTGAGCACTTACAGCTACTACATTCATCTCCAGTACGCTTGCACACTTCTGCTCCTAACCGGTGTTTATGTTCTCAAAACTGAAAATTCCAATCAGACTTATTGTTTTAATTATGTACAATTGATTAAATTTTATGTAAACCCATAAAATATGAGTAGAAAAAGACCATTTCTATAAAAACTAAAATGCGTGAATGTAAATGAATCCTTGGAAAGATTCATAAACACGGACGACTAGAAAAACAATACTGCTAATATATAAAGTATGGATGAGCTGACTAAAAATAACTGAGGAATTTCTTAACCCTTTAAGGATATATCTAGAAGACCACTTCAGAAGCATCATTAAATTATCACTCCACTTGAAAATGGATGACTGGAAATAGGAGAGGATGCAGTGTGTGTGTGTGTGTGTGTGTGTGTGTGTGTGTGTTTTGAATCAATGAATAAGGTAAAGGATTGGATTAATGCTTTGGGGGCAGGGGAGAGCAATGAACAAAGTGAAAGGATTTGGTGTGACTCTCTTCCATGTCCTAGTTCTATGTCATTAGGCAAATTATATAGCCTCAGCCCTAAAATGGGGGTATAGAAAAAGCCCTAAAGGCATGAATTTGAATCAGAATCTTTTAAGGTGCTTTCTAACTCAAGGATTCTTATTTATCACAGTTTTCATAGGAAGTAATGATCCATGACAAAGCCACAGCATTGACCTAAACCAACAAATGCACCACAGGAAAAACCTGGCTTCCTTGTCCTGCTACTTTCAAATTATGATGGCAAATTCACAGAGTTTATAGAGATTTAGAATTTTGATTCTGGTCTAATTTACTTACATGTATGTAGATGTAGCTGGTGTTCAGCAATGGCATTTATAATCCCAATGTAAGCCAACAAATCCCAGATTCTGTAGCAATGCTTGGCAGATTTCATCTTTTTTGTGTAATCGATACATTCAAATCTTTTGAAAATCACTCTAAGGATTATCTGCAAGGGCCTACCTCTTTCTATCTTTGCCTCACTATATAATCAACAGAAAGAAGAGATGTTTTTTAAAATGTTAGATTATTGCCATTTGGTGGAGATTATCATCTGAGCCCATTAACCAGAGCCTTAAGGCACTGGGCAACCTGCCAACAAAATGAGATGAGCTGCATTAAGATCAATTTGTTAATTTTTAATGAGGCTTCAAAATGCCCTAGTAAATTACTTAATCATTTTAAGAATGCATTGCTGCTTCTTCACTATTCCTCCTTTCTGTACATAAAAAAGCTAATTTATTTTTAATCATTTCCATTCCTCCTTTCATCCCCCTAAAGGCTACAATAATTATCTGCTATTACTACAACTAACCAAAGCAGCCCATAAAACTGAAGACCAAATATAATGAAAGTAGATTAAATAGCATGACAAGATTTTCAAAGCAATCTGATTCTTTGACTCCATAAAAAACATTTCACACTTTTAACATAAGGAGTTAACATATTATGGGTCTTTCTTTTTGGAAGCAATGGTTTAAGTTGTGCAGGATGTTGCACACCACCATGCTTCCAATGAGTTAGATTATATATAAGACTTCATTTCAATTGATCATTTTTAAAATTAACTAAAATTTGTGTGGAACATAACAAAAAAAAGAGGGAAAGGGTTTAAAAGTGGACCATTAACAAAGTAATCTAAATCCACCAGGACACAGGTCTTAGGATATTTTGTTCACTGGGTATCCCCATGACTGTGTAGTGCTAGGCATTTATGAGGTGCTCAGTAAATACATATTTTTAAGTAATGCTTTAAAGGAGATTCTTTTTTTCCCCTGTACTTGAGAAACAGTTCAGAGAGTATAATGGATATACTTTCAATGGATAGGTTGAAGACACTATCAAACCTGTAACTACTGGAAATGAAACCATGACTTTTGTGTAATACAAGGCAAGAGTAGGTTGCATAGCCAATTAGAGTAGACATAAACCACAGACAAGAGTAAGTCCTGTTCCCGTTCACAGAAACACCTCTTTCCACCCAGAGCAATGTGCATTCCTACTAGGGAGGTCTGCAAATTAAAAGTAAGATGAAGCATTTTCATTGGCTACTCAGTATTAAATATCTGGCAAATAGAATATCTCTCTAATATAACTGAAAATTATTAAAAATCACATCTTCTACTAATTCTATAGGAAGAAGTTAAGATTTACAAAAGTCTTCCAACCACAAAAAGCCACTTTAAGGAACCACGTGGGGCACATGACAATAACAATTTCAAGTCCTCCCTGCTAGGATGTAAGCTCACAAGGGCAGAAGTCTGTACCTCTCTGCTCACCTGTTTCCGTAACACCTAGGAGTGACAGAACAAGCACTGGAATTTTAATCAGTAGAACTGGATTCAAATCTAAGCTCTACCAGTTTCCCCCTGCTTATAAAAATAATAATAATAATCCATTCTTCGCAGGGTGTTCCAATGATTCAGGCTCAGGAATCTGCATTTCATATGAAAAGGTGTCATGACTCTTACATGTTGTTTACATAAATAATATCCTGAGAAACACTGTCTCCCCAAACTCCATGTTGTCCAAATGAAGAAACTGACACCCAGGTGAGATTAACTGATTTACTAAAGGACTTTCCGTTACTTTGAGGAAGGAAGAAATAGATGTAGAACAAAAAGGAGCATGCGAGTTGTGGAGCAAGCAGAAACTGTCTTTTGCCTCCCATGGGCACCGTAGCCATCTCTTTTAAAATTGATCACTTACTAATCCATACATATAATTATTTTTTAATAAATTTGCATCATCAGCATTGCTGCATCACAGAATATTCCCTTTTGGATGATTTCGATATATATTTATCAAAATTGTCTTCTACAAGGCCTATAGTAATTTACAATCCCACAATCCCACAATCTCTCTTAGCAGGGTAAGAGAGAAGGGTAATCCACTTCAACCTCCCACCAAATAGTGGGTCAGGAGGCGATAGCATGCTACCTGGAGCTCCAGCTAAACTTGCTGGGGTGCTGCAGAGTCTCCAATGGAAGGTTAATTTTTAGGCACAGCATTTTGTTTTTGACACAGACCTGCGGCTGCATCTCGGGCTTACAATATATTTTTGGTCAGTTTGTTGTATCCTTAATCCTTGCTACTGATTTAGGATAAAACTAGATTATTTCACAAGAACTGTGGTTGCAAATGAGATAAAACCACAAAATCTTACTCTCAGGAGAAGCAAATTAAAAATGGTTTACATGACGAGTTTTAGTCAGCTTTACTACATGAGCCAGAACATAACATAAACTCAGAGTAAAAGAAATTAGAAATGGAAAAATAACCAGTTCCAAAGACTAAAGTGAATAAGCCAAATATCTGAAATTTAACCATTTTACATATTTATATCCATCACTTGCAATAGATGGAATTGTGTCTGTTTGGTCTGCTTGTGTTTTTTTGTTCATTGGTTTTTTATCAATATCCATCACCCAAAATACAGCAACTAAGGAATTTCTGCAATTGCTAAGTATGGAGCTTACATAGACCCATCTAAATTAGTGCTACGGAAACTCTGATGTGTATACAATTTACCTGGAGACATTATTAAAATGCAAATACTGATTCAGTAGGCCTGGGGTGGTGCCTGACGTTCTGCATTTTTAACAATTCTCCAGGTCATGCTGATGCTGCTTTTGCCTGGGTCACACTTCGAAAAGCAAGAATCTATACTAAATGGACTGAGGAAATACAGCAGGACATCAACTGTTTATTCCCAAGCCAATTGTTGTCCACAATAGTATCACAGTACACCAGTATGACTATTTCCACTGAAGAGGAAAGTGATAGAATTAGAACAAGCACCTGGTCTTGAGAATCACTTGTGTACACCACAATCTGTACTATCAGTGACCCAACCATTAGTTACTTGACAGGGCTGTGTTGCCTTAAGAACTTGTGAACAAGTGTGTGGTGCAGAAAAAAAAGAAAGTGAAAATCATCACCTCAAGAACTTTTCTGCTATAATTTGAGAAGTGTACTACTAATTTTTTAGCCCTAGAGCTCCTTCCAGAAGGGGATCTCATCAGGTTGATTAAAAAACACGTATCACCAAAGTTATTAGTCATTTAAGTGGGCTGGGGGACAAGATGACATTGTGGAAATTTTAAGCATACCCTCCTATAGATTGACATTTATGTGCAATATATAGGGCCCCTGGTTTCCCAAGCACCATAGAGAAAGAACAATTTTCTAGCTAATATAGTTGAGACAAACATGAGTTGAGAAAAACAGTTCTAGAACTATTTCCAATGATCTCAGAAGTAACATGATATTCTCAAAACAAAATTAATTTTTAAAATAGATATATTTCAATTAGACATCAGAAGAAAAGAGAGTGATAGAAAAGCTGCCACAAAAACAATTTTTAAAAATTATTAATTTAGATATAAATATTTACTACCTTCTCAGAAGCATTGAAAATTAACTGGACTATGGAAACACATAAGAAAAGTCAATGGGCAATGACTAAGTGTACTATTTCTACATAGTTCACTGAAGGACTGGCTTTGCAAAAGCCATTAAATTTTACCTACATGAGTGAAAAAGTTCTATTTCCAATAATCAAAAAATATCTGGCAGCAGTAAATTTTACTTGGTAACTTATAATAATCAAATGTAGGAGTATATTTTCTAATATTTTAAGAAGCACACCTTGCCTTATGCATGGAAATATGAATTACTATCGTTAAAGTAATAACCACAGATAGTATGTGTAGCTATCATATGGTTGTATTTGAGAACAGAGTTTCTTATCCCAAGCTTTAACCTCGGATATAATCCCTTCTCAAATGCCCTGTTAGGGTTTCTTTCTGAGCCTCTTGCACATTCTTTGGATTTATTTAATGACGGATTCCTTTGAGAATGGTTTGTATTTTTAAAAATAGCCAAAAGCCATTTGAAAACAAGGATAATGGACAAGGAAGGACAATAAATAGTTTGAGGGAAACAGAAGTAAATAACTGGGATTGATTTTCTTTTGTAGCCAGTGAGTGGAGGCCATTCTGAAGTTGGAGCTCCAGAAATATTTTGAGCCGCAAAAGTGTTATTTGAATAGCATTGTGATGACTTGGAAGACTAACACATATTTAAAGATTATTTTGTTGAAAAATTGATTCATTGCTCTTATCCAGTGTCAACGCATCCACAAGGGTGCACAGATGGGTTTCAGGGCAATCTCCTGCAACTGCATGTAAAATGTGGTAGGTACGTGCCTTTGGGTTTATTTTTAATCAGAAGAGAAAACTGTTCTCATCAGAGTTTCAAAAATGTTCATAATTCACAAAAAAGAAGCAAGTTAGGATGTCCTGCAGATATGTGTGCTCAGGCCACCTACTTACTTGCAGTGTAACCTTGAGCAAATTACTTAAACTTCCTAAACAGGAGTCTCTTCCTCCATAAAATGGTGATAATCATATCTATCCTGAAGATTGGCATGAGAATTAAAGTGAATGCAGTGCCTGGCACATGGTAACAACTCAATAAATGGTAAGTAACCTTGTTGATACACAATTGTGTAGCCTTAACATGACTTAATTTCTCAAATATCCTGTTCATTGCCAAATAGCCTTGACTCTCCTTGTGTCATTTCTTCCTTCTCTCAAGGCTCAGAGAAAAATGGTATCATTTTCCACACTGACCCCCCCAATCTCTCCATCTCGTTCCTTCATGTTTCTTGGATCTTACTTTCTCATTGCTTCCTTCAACATCTTTCATCTCTCTTCCTCTGCTGTGTTCTTCTTCTCTCCATACTAGTTCCCCACTTTTTGCAAAATATTTTCTTGCTATACTTCTATCTATAATTGTATACCTCCTTTTCCTTTTACTATCTCTTTTTGAATATGTGGTGGGCTCCAATGTGTCCAGTTCTTAATTCTCAAATGGCTAAATATGGTTTCTGCATGTGAATGAAAATGAACTCATAAAGGTCAGTAGTTACGTTCCCAGGAGCTGACTTCTCTGGCAAACTGCTGGTCAGAAACAAGGCTGGTGAACAGTTCTGATGAGGCTTCATTTGGGCATTGTCCTGTGTATGGAGACAAAGATCTATTGCAGATCTTGTTGCTAATGTATTCTCAATTCCTCAATTTTATTTATGCTATCAGAACAAGCTCCATCCTAACTAGACTATGTGATGCTCTTTATCAACTAACCAGCATAACATGCAGACTCAACATGAACAGATATCCAGAAAGAATGACTTCAAACAGTTTCAAATGTCTTCACATAGCTTTTCTCAATTCTCAGCCTATGATACTGCTTATAGCATTGAGTGTGGCAGCCTTACCTCAAGCTCCATAATTTTTTTTTTTTTTTTTTTGAGTTGGAGTTTCACTCTTGTCGCCCAGGCTGGAGTGCAGTGGCATGATCTCAGCTTTCTGCAATCTCTGCCTCCTGAGTTCAAGGGATTCTTCTGCCTCAGTCTCCCAATTAGCTGGGATTACAGGTGGTGCCACCACTGGCTATATTTTGTATTTTGAGTAGAGACAAGGTTTCACTATTTTGGCCAGGCTGGTCTCAAACTCCTGACCTCAGATGATCCACCCACCTCGGACTTCCAAAGTGCTGGGATTACAGGTGTGAGCCACCGCACCCAACGCTCCATATTATTATCGCTTGCATCGTAACACATCTACTCAAATACAATATCACTAAAACTGAAAATAATCAATAGCTAAATTTTCATCCGCCTGAAACTGGTTCTCCTACTCCACCTTCTTGAGTCTCCAGTTTGTGCCAGTGTTATCACTCAAGTTCCCTACTATGAAAAATCCAACCCTGGTGATGAGTTGACACCATGAAACAGAGACTCCAACAAGGAGTAACCTGCAGCACCTCTCTTCCCACCCCTAAGGGATCAGCTATCCCAAAGCACTTGGTCCTCTCCTTTCAGTTTAATCTGAAATTAGCCTAGTCCATTCCTAGGGCATAGATATGAAGTCTCCTTTTTCAGGAACTGGGTCTTGCTCTGAAGGTCCAAATTTCTTGAGGTCAAAAGTAATTAAATTTGGAAAACTTTCCATTATGGTGAGTGAAAATCTCCAATACAATTAATTCAGAGTTTTAATAGGGCTTTTTATGATTTTAATAATGCTATCCATATTTGTAAGCAAATTAGAACTTCAAAAGACCATTTCATCTCTTTCTATATTATATATGTGCACATACACACAAACACACATACACACATATATGCAGTTACTTATTAGTCAAAGATTTATTGAGCAACTTTCATACTCAAGCTAGGTTGTTAGGCAAATGGGATACAAAGATGACTAAAATATCACCTCTGTCCTGGAAAAGTTCATTACTAGAGGAGACAAATATATAAACAAATAACATCATAACAATAGCAGTTGTACTAGCTAACTCTTGCTGTGTGCTTCCTGTTTGCTAGACACTTTGTCAAGTGCTTTACATGGATATTTTATTTAATAGCATACAATAATACTACAGGTAGGTACTATTACAGATAAACAGAGGTTTTAAAGATGTTGGGTGCCTCGTCCAAGCCTATGAATGGGCGAAAGCTTCAAACCTAAGTCTGTCTAACCTGTAAAGCAAACTCTGAACTAGCACATTTTTCTTGCATCCAAAATTCTGGAGGAGCAAAGAAACAGGAAGAATGCCATGGGGTGTGCAGCGAGGAAGGTGGTTCTTACTCCACAGCTAGTCTTGGATTTACTAGAGAAAAGAGAAACTGATTGAGTCCCTAGAACCTAAAGCCTAGGGAATAAAAGGAGGCAAGGAGCAGGGGTCCTTCCAAAGTCAGAGCTGCATTGCTGGGAACTGCTTTATCAATTGGCCCAGGCAGCCCAACCCTGGGTACAAGAGGCACAGGAGGACTCCCTTGCCTCTCTTTGTACCTCTCAGTTAGGTTTACCAATAGCTCAGACATTGTTGATCTATGTTGTCATTCCCATTTATCACCACAGAGTGAGTCATTGTTTTCCCATACTGCTTCTTTGAAGAAGCAATAAATGTGATCCACACCCATTTTACACTGGTCAGCAGCACTGGAATTGAGGAACAACCAAGGACTGTTACACTACAAAATTTTTGGTAACATAGGCCTAATATTTGCCTAATAAAACTTTTCTATTTTTTTTTTTTTTGAGATAGGGTCTCACTCTGATGCCCAGGCTGGAGTGCAGTGGTGCAGTCTTAGCTCACAGTAACCTCTGCCTCCAGGGTTCTATTTATCCTCCCACCTCAGCTTCCCAAGTAGCTAGGTCTACAGGCATGCACCACCATGCCCAGCTAATTTTTGTACATATTTTTGGTAGAGGCAGGATGTCACCATGTTGCGCAGGCTGGTCTTGAACTCCTGGGCTCAAGCAATCTGCCCACCTTGGCCTCTCAAAGTGTTGAGATTACAGGCATGAGCCACCGTGCCCAGTCTATAAAACTTTACTTAGAAAAAAAAAGTTATCATGTATCTTGAGCTCTTTCAAAAAGGCAGGACAAATTCTTAGTAACATTTATGTACTTCTTATACTTTTTGCTACGGGAAGACTTTTTAATTGACACATAATAATTGTACCTATTTATGGGGTACAAGTGATATTGTGATATATGTATACAATGTATAATTATAAAATCAGGATAATTAGCATGTCCACCACTTCAGACACTTATCTCTTTGTCTTCAGAACATTCAAACTTCTTTTATCTATTTTGAAATGTATAATAAATTACTGTGAACTATGTGTTACAGAACACTAGAACTATTGTGCTATAGAACACTAGAACTTATTCTTTCTATCTAAGTATAATTTTGTACTGATTAATCAACCTCTCCCTATTCCTCCTCCCCTTTACCTTTCCCAGCCTCTGTAATCCCTATTCTACTCTCAACTATGATATCAACTTTTTTAGCTCCCAAATCTCAGATAACATGTGGTATTTGTCTTTCTGTGCCTGGCTTATTTCACTTAACATAATGTCCTCCAGGTTCATCCATGTTGCTGCAAATGACAGGATTTTATTCTTTTTTATGGCTGAATAATACTCCTTTGTGTGCATTTACCACATTTTCTTTATCTATTCATTCACTGATGCACACTTAGATTCCACATCTTTGCTACTGTGAATAGTGCTACAATCAATGAGAATGTGGATATCACTTCAACACACTGATTTCCTTTCATTTGGATATATAGCCAGTACTGGGATTGCTAGATCATATGGTAACCCTATTTTTAGTTTTTAAGGATCCTCCATACTGTATTTTATAATGACTGCACTAATTTTCACTCCCACTAACAGTATATTAATTCCTCTTTCTCCACATCTTTGCCAGTATGTGTTTTATTTATTTTATTGATTATAGCTATTTTAACTGAGGTGAGATGATATCTCACTGTGGCTTTGATTTGCATTTCCATGATGATTCATGATGTTGAACATTTTTTCTTATATCTGTTGGCCATTTGTAGGTCTTCTCTCGAGAAATGTCTATTCAAATCATTTGCCCATTTTTAAATTGGATTGTTTGGGGTTTTTTTTTTTTTGCTGTTGAGTTCCTTATATATTCTGGATATTAATCAATACAGCGGATATTAATCCCCTATCCGTGAATAGTTTGCAACTATTTTCTCCCATCTTGTAAGTTGTCTCTTCATTCTGTTGTTTCCTTTGCTGTGCAGAAGCTGTATAGTTTGATAGTCTCACTTATCTATTTTTGCTTTTGTTACCTGTGCTTTTGAGGTCTCATCAGAAACATTTTTACCCAGACCAATGTCCTGAGCATTTTTTTCTATGTTTTCTTGTAGTAGTTTCATATTTTAGGTCTTATGTTTAAGTCTATAACCCATTTTGAGTTGATTTTTATATATGGTAAGTGATAGGAGTCTAGTTTCATTCTTCTGCATATAGATATCCAATTTCCCATGACCATTTGTTGAAAAAGACTGTCTTTTCCCAAATGTATGCTCTTGGCACCTTTGTCAAAAATCAGCTAGTCATAAATATGTGGATTTACTATCATAAGACTTCCTATCAAATGTGCTCAAAGTTCTTCATCCACTTAGTCTTTTAAAAAATGTTTTCTGAGGCCCTGCTATGCACCTAGGCAGTGATCTAGGCACTGGGGTAGAGCTATAAACAGAAAAGACAAAATATCTGCCCTCAGAAAGCTTTACTTGCAAATGTAGCTGGATGAAAACTTAAAACTTAGCTTGAAAAGGAACTAGTCCTGAAACAAATTACATAGAATGATAAAAAGGACAAGATGCAATTTCACTTATAAAAAGAGCTTCAAAATGAGTTGGCAAGTGGATGAGATTCTTTTTAAGTTATGATTTTACTGTTTTTTAAAAAACATGTCTTTTTAATTTTTTTTTAAATAAAGCTATGTAGAAAATTACAAAGAAAGAAAGCAATAAATCGCCCATATCCTCCTTTCTGGATTAGCTTATGCTATCTTTGATTAATACAATTCCAGACACCTCTGGGCAGCTTTAGACACAGGTAGATATGATGGTATATGAGAAGGATCACACTATCTGTGATTTTAGTAGAATTATTAAATAAAACTATACTTGAATTTAAAAAGAAACAGAAATCGGAGTAAAACTGGGTTGGATTATTGAATTGTAAATAAATGTTTTTAACAAACAGTAATACTAAAAATTCATCAAAGGGAGGGCTGGAAATCCACATGCAGAAGAATAAAATTGGACCTTTATCTCACACTATATAAGAAAATAAACTAAAAATGGACTAAAGACAAAAATGTAAGATCTGAAACCCTAAAACTACTAGAAGAAAACATAGAGGAAAAGCTACATGAAAGCGTCCTGGGCAATAATTTTTTTGGATATGACAATGAAACCACAGGCAACAAAAATAGACAAGTGAGATTGCATCAAAAGACAAAGCTTCTTCAGAGCAAAGAATACTAACAGAGTGTAAAGATAACTTCTGGAATGGGAGAAAAAATTTGCAAGCCATATGTCTGATAAGCAGTTCAAATCCAAAATATTTAAGAAGCCACACAACTCATCAGGAAATAATTTAAAAATCAAATAACCTGATTCTAAAATGAGCAAAGAACCTGAAAAGACATTTCTCAAAGGAAGATACATAAATGGCCACGAGGTAGATGAAAGGGTGCTCGACATCACTAATCATGAGGGAAATACAAATCAAGGCTGTGATGAGATATCACCTCACCCCTGTTAGAGTGATTATCATCAAAACACAAAAGATAAGTATTGGCGAGGACGTGGAAAAAAGAGAACTCTTGTACACTGTTGGTAAAAATGTAAATTAGTACAGACATTAAGGAAAATGCAATGCAGGTTCTTTAACAAATTAAAATAGAACTATGGTTCTAAAACTGATTCAACAAACCCACTTCTGGGTATATATCCAAAGTAAATGAAATCACTATCTCCAAGCGATATCTGCACTCCCATGCTCATTGCTGCATTACTCAGAATAGCCAAGATATGGCAACAACCTAAATGCCCACTGACAGATAAATAAAATGGGTTACATACGTACAATGAAATATTATTCCTTCACATAAGTGAAGGAAATCCTGTCATTTGCAACAACATGGAACCTGGAGGACATTATACTAAGTGAAATAAGTCAGACAGAGAAAGACTAATACTGCATGATCTTACATGTGAAATCTATCTAAAAAAGCCAAATTTATAAAAGCAGAGAGTAGAATGGCTGCCAGGGACTGGGGGAGAGGAAAATAGGGAGATGTTAGTCAAAGGGTACAAGGTTCAGATATGGAGGGTGAATAAGTTCCAGTGATGGAATGTACAATATGGTGACTATTGTTAACAATCCCTTATTACATACTTGAAATTTGCTAAAAGATACATCTCAAGGATTCTTGCCACAGCAAAGAAAGAAAAAGAGAAAGAGAAGAAAAATAAAATTGTAACTATGTGAGGTGATGGCTATGTTCATTAGGTTGATGGTAGTGATTATTTCACAATGTATACATGTATAAAAACATCAAGTTTTTCACCTTAAATATACAAAATTGTTATTTGTCAATTACACCTCAACAAAGCTGTGGGGGAGGATGGGGAGGAAAGCTGGAAAATGCACCATGAGAACAGCAGGAGAATGGGGCTGGCTGAAGAAGCCAAAGTGAGAAAGCAGTCCCTTCTTAAGGTGGCAGCTCATTCTCAGGTCCAGACAGGCTTGCCTTCTGGGAACTGAGTCTTGTAGTTTCAAATTTTATAATGACTTGAGAAATCCCAGAAACTGGATTTTTATTTAAAATTTTGATTTTTTTTTTAAAGATTTGGACTTTTTTTCAAGTTATTTAAGAAAAGTGCTGTCCCCAGCCTAACACCTCTGACTCTCTAATTTTAATCCCCAATGTAAGCACTTTTAACGACCTGCATTTTCCAAATATTTATCTTGCTATTTCCAAAAACTGTGCTTATGTTGTTATTTCTTGATTTATCCATTTTAAGTATAATCCATTCAACTCTTATTATCAGAGATGACCTACCCCCCCCACAATTATTTTTGTTTAAATTACCGTGACTGTATAAATAGCACTGCTAAACCAAGTGGTAAACTATAATTATTTCCTAGATGTGCAACTTTGTTTCAGTTTGCTAAAAAGTAGCGCTTTCTTATATTATTATTTTTCCCTTTCCATGTAACTATTGCTAATTCTTCCCTTATTCTCAAATAACCTCCCAAAACAGTCTTCCAGCTATCATATGTATCACATCAGCTATTGATCCATTTTCCCCACCTGAAGATTTCCCTCCTAAAGTGCTCCATGTTTTTGCTACAATGTGTACTGATTTTCTAAACATGGTTTTTAAAGCCTCAATAATATTGTTGTGGTGTAAGGAAACGGAAACATACTTTCTTAAGGATTATTATTTAAATAAATATTTTAAACATTGGCTGCCTTTGCTGCGTGGAATTAGAGGCTTTTTTTCCGAGACAATTCTTACTAACTTTTCACTCTCAGCAGCCATATCTATTGGTAGACATAAACCCATACAGCCCAGTTGCAGTAAGAAGCCTTTAGGTTAACATTTTTCTTGAAGGTGGCCTATTTTAGGATTTCTCATTGTTTAATACAGAGGAACAGCTGCTCAATATTTCAGTCTTATCTTCCAACATTAGTTTTGCTTCCTCTCCGTGTGTTTGAGTGTTTTTGATGTCTAAGGTTTTTACAGCAGACATTAGCTTCCTGAAATTTAATTCAAACATTTTGTAAAGGTCACTGTGTATATGTGTGTGTGCGTTTTCTGAGGAGCAGGTCCACAGTTTTTATCAGATTCTCAAAGCCGTTCTTGATGCCAAGAGATTAAAAATTTCCGCTTTGTAGAGTAGATGTGCTTGTAATTTGGAGAATCAAAATAATAAAGTTAGAAGGGACAAGAAGAAACCATTTGGCAGTTAAGCAATTAAGCCATCCAGGAGATAGAGTGAGTTATCCTTTTCTGGAAGCGGCTCATCCATGACTAAAGTGCACAGCTTTTCACCTGTCAAAACCAGTAGGCTTCAAATCTCCTCACCAGACTATAGAACCCTGTTAGGCTCTTTGACAGACAGCAGCCTATTGCTCCTTATTACATTTCTTACAGGGCCTCCTCACCATCCCCCACCATGCAGATTGCACAAGTCACCACCTGCACAGACAGGCAACTCTCTCTGCACACCAAGCTGGATTTCTGGTAAGTGTGTGGGATTACATAAAATGCATCAGACAAGGAGGAAGAATACTTGTAATCAGTCCTATTCATCTATAAACTCACCACATCCCTCAAGAGTGACATGAGGGAATTTAAAGGAAAAGGAACCAATTTTTTTTAAGTATGCATAATGAGCCAGGAGCTGCATAGATATAAATTTCAGTTAATTCTCTCTATATTGGTATAGGATCTGTTATTATCTTCACTTGACAGAATAAATACTAAGAGAGAGATAACTTGTTCAAGATCATAGTGAATCACAGAGCTAAAATTCTAACTGACCCCTTTTTGTAAATATAAACTTTATTTTTTTAGACTGCTTTTAAGTTTACATCAAAATTGACTGGAAATTACAGAGAGCTTTCACTTACCCCATCCCCACACGTGCACAACCTCCTCAGCTCTCAATATTCACCGAGTGTGTTTTTTTAAACACGCAAAAAAGGCATTTTCTTTTTTCTGCCAAAATTCTGCAGTTCTAAATCCATTCACGTAACAGCAAATGTGTTTGAGTAATATCACATTTAAAAGGCCCCTACTATTAATTATATTATAGCAAAATATGTCTTACATAATGAATAATTAATAACCACTTCATCATTTATATTTTGAGTAAATGTGGAATTTCTCATACAGGATTTTCTTAGAGTAAACTCTATCTAAACCTAGTCCAGGTGATAAAATGACTCTATTGATGCTTAAATTCATGTATGGGATCATATTAAATTGCATATCTTGAAGAATAACTTGTGATATACGATTTCTAAACTGTCTTTATTCACACAAAGTTCCATGAAAATCAGAAAATGAAAGTACCTAATCTCACTTCGTAGCTGGAGCCATTTAATGACGAATACTCAACCAAAAAAAAAAAAAGTGATAGGGAGACAGTAGGCAAGAGAAACAGAATTTAGGACTGTTTGGTAAAACGTAGATTAAAAACTTCAAAAAGATAAAAAATATTGGTGGCTTTAGAAGATTTTGAAGAAGTTAGTTAATCTTGCAATGCTTCAGTTTCCTCATCTGTAAAATGTGGATAACAATCAGATCTGCCTCATGAAGACCCTGTGAGAATTAAACAAGATGATGTGTTCAGAGTACAGAAGTCAGTGAGCCCAGCATCTACAAGTGTCTATGTGAATTAGTGGTTATTATGGCTACGATTGTGCCTGCTGCTGCTAAATTCAAACATTTTTTTCCTTTTATAACTGAACATAGCAGGATTTGCATTTGTGGAAGATGGTACCAAAGTACCTATCTCTCTGAAAGTCAAATAAAGAGAAAAATAAAAAAATGTGGATTCATCTTCATTACATTTTGCCCTAAAAACTTACTACTTGTTTTTTGTCTTAAAATAATAGTCTTTTAAATTGAAAACAAAACAAAACACATAAGGCTTTACAGGGAAGCAGAGCAGTCAGATCAGCCACTGCCTCATGTGTGGAGCCTGTGCTATCTTTTCAACAACGTTAAAATTACATGGCAAAGTTCTAACCACTCTAAACAGGGAATCTCTTAGGAAGAGATTAAGAAATAACAGGACCAAGACGCGGACTATGTGAGGCTCTATTGTCGCCATAAGTCATGACTGTGGTCTAGAAATTTAGACAGGAATTTACCTCCACTTTTTTCATCAACAAAGTGAACACGAATGCACACCTTAAAATCAGAGGATCCAAAACGTAACATATAAACTGGATTTTAGATGTCATTTCATTTGAATTTTTTCAGCAAAGCAAGCTTCAAAAACTCTGGAGAGAATTCCTGAGAATGACAATGCAACTAAAGCCTTTTCCTCCATTGAATTTTAAAATTCTGTCCTTCAAATTAAAGTGTCATAGCCGTGATCACCCACTAGGGGCAGAATTAGGACAAGCAGCAAAATCTTCTAACACCCAGCCCAGCACCCTTTCCAGTACCTCAAGAGAACTATCAACAGAAAGGTTTTTTAAAACTAGTACTCTTTTCCTACTTCAGGCTGTCTAAGGTCATTATATTTTGAGGATAAAACAAAGTCCAGGAACACAAATAATTCAGCTCTAGCCACTTACCCAGAAGGAGAAAATGAAGGGCTCTCTGCCAAGGTTATGTAAGATGTCACCCCCAAAACAATATCCCACTGACAGAGAAAGGGAACAGCCAGAATCTTGGCATGTGGCTGTAAAGCTCAAAGTTCAGTTCCATTTCAGATGTACCTAGAGTTGCTCAGGGAATTCTCCCCAAACATTAAATTCAGCAATGGAAAAGTATTTAAGTTACATGGGAGTCATTTTTTATTCTTTTCTTTTCAGCAAGTGTTGCTTTCTTTGAAATATGAATTATACATACCCACTATAATTAAATGTCTCTGATGGAGAATGAATGGCAATTGGAACCTAGTTTTTCACTTGTTCCATTTATCACAGGATGTAAAATACTCTTACTCTGGTAAATACTTCTTCAAAGTATCATTCTCGAGTAGATTATGTGATTTTCCTTTACAAGATCAAATGCTTAGGGGGGAAAGTACTAATTTAAAATGCCTAGGAGAGGTGTGTATAGATCCAGACTTTAAATAATCAATGCTTGTTATTCTATTTAATTAAACTAGTAAGGCAAACATCTTCCCAATAAAGCCCAAAAGAAAGCAAAATGAAATAAACTAGATTCCAAGAAGTGATTTCACCTTGTAAGCAAGCTGTCTGCTTTTCTTCCTTCATCTTCCACTTTTTTTAATTCATTCTCATTGCCATCTCTGCCTATCACCACCTGAAACCTCAAAAGGAAGTTTATCCCTGTGAAAGATAGTTCTTCCTACTGCCATTGTAACATTAGAATTGTTTTAAAGACAAACAACTCTGGAGTTAAACATGATGGATGCAAACAACAAAAGGATTCTTTTGCTATCACAACAATCCCTGCTGTCCTCATTTTGCTACTATGTGAATTTAGAAGTACACTTAGTAAGGTCAGAGTTATGCATAGGATGTACCTATTTTTTCATATTTGCAATGATTTGGGAAGCTGGATTAAATTAAGTGCTACAAGACATGGCCTAAAAAAGTAGAGCCACTTCTGGTCGAGAATACTCTATGTGCCACTCTCTTACATTTCCAACCAGAATGTTCTTGACCATGGACCAAACTGACTGGGGCTTGCCACAAGGTTCATCTCCCTTTGTCTGGGTCGGTTTTCCCAGCCTCTAACCCAAAGTCGGCCTGTCAAGAACCTCAACATGCCAGCAAGAGCTGTGTATGAAGAAATGATTATTTATGAAATTATTAAAGTTGTTTTATAATCACATGTCATATAAAAATTAAGCTTGACATCATTATCTGGAATAAAATCATTCTAAGCCAAGAAGTAGTTCACCAGTTTAAAGTATTTACTTAACCTCTTTATAAAATCACTTTTTTAGAAAAGAGCAAAACATATACCTAGAAAATCACTGAGCTCATCTAAAGAGTGTCCCTTGTGGTATAGCATAAACTCTGCAGTGGCTACATTCTGAAATCATCGTGTTACGATTTCGCTGTGTCCCCACCCAAATCTCATTTTAAATTCCCACATGTTGTGGGTGGGACCCAAATCTCATCTTAAATTCCCACATGTTGTGGGTGGGAAGTAACTGAATCATGGGGCAGGTCTTTCCCATGCTGTTCTTGTGATGGTGAATAAGTCTCATGAGATCTCATGGTTTTAAAAATGGATGTCTCCCTGCACAAACTCTCTTCTCTTGTCTGCCATCATGTGAGATGTGCCTTTCACCTTCCACCATGATTATGAGGCCTCCTCAGCCATGTGGAACTGTAAGTCCGTTAAATCTCTTTCTTTTGTAAATTGCCCAGTCTCAAGTATGTCTTTATCAGCAGCATGAAAATGGACTAATAGAGTAAATTGGTACCAGTAGAGCAGGCACTGCTGAAAAGATACCCAAAAATGTGGAAGCGACTTTGGAACTAGGTAACAGGCAGAGGTTAGAACAGTTTGGAGGGCTCAGAAGAAGACAAGAAAATGTGAGAAAATTTGGAACTCCCTTGAGACTTGTTGAATGGCTTTGGCCAAAATGCTGATAATGACATGAACAATGACATCCAGGATGAGGTGGTCTGTGATGGAGATGAGGAACTTGTTGGGAACTGGAGCAAAGGTGATTCTTGTTATGTTTTAGCAAAGAGACTGGTGGCATTTTGCACCTGACCTACAGATTTGTGGAACTTTGAACTTGAGATAGATGATTTAGAGCATCTGGCAGAAGAAATTTCTAAGCAGCAAAGCATTCAAGAGGTAACTTGGGTACTGTTAAAGGCATTCAGTTTTAAAAGGAAAGCAGAGCTTAAAATTTTGGAAAATTTGCAACCTGACAATGCAATAGAAAAGAAAATCCCATCTTCTGAGGAAAAATTCAAGCTGGTGGCAAAAATTTGCAAAAGTAACGAGGAGCCAAATGTTCACCAAGACCATAGGGAAAATGTCTCCAGGTCATATCAGAGACCTTTGCTGCAGTCCCTCCCATCACAGGCCCAAGGTTTAGGAGAAAAAAAAATGGTTTTGTGGGCCAAGCCCAGGGTCCCCATGCTGTATGTAGCCTAAGGACTTGGTGCCCTGTGTTCCAGCTGTTCCAGCCATGGCTGAAAGGAGCCAATGTAGAGCTTGGCCATGGCCTCAGAGGTGCTTCCATGTTGTGTTGAGCCTGCAAGTATACAGAAGTCAAGAATTGGAGTTTGGGAACCTCCGCCTAGATTTCAGAGGATATATAGAAATGCCTTAATGCCCAGGCAGAAGTTTGCTGCAGGGGTGGGGCCCTCATGAAGAACCTCTGCTAGGGCAGTGCAGAAGGGAAATGTGGGGTCAGAGCCCTCACACAGAGTCCCCACTGGTGCACTACCTAATGGAGCTGTGAGAAGAGGGCCACCATCTTCCAGACTCCAGAATGGTAGATCCACTGACAGCGTGCACTGTGCACTTGAAAAAGCCACAGACACTCAAAGCCAGCCCATGAAAACAGCCAGGAGGGGGCATATACCCTGCAAAGCCACAGCTGTGGAGCTGCCCAAAGCCATGGGAGCCCATCTCTTATATCAGCATGACCTGGACATGAGACATGGTGTCAAAGGAAATCATTTTGGAGTTTTAAGATTTGACTGCCCTGCTGGATTTCGGACTTACATGGGGCCTGTACCCCCTTTGTTTGGCCAATTTCTCTTATTTGGAATAGCTGCATTTACCAATGCCTGTACCCCCCATTGTATCTAGGAAGTAACTAACTTGCTTTTGATTTTACAGGTTCATAGGTGGAAGTGACTTGCCTTGTCTCGAATGAGACTTTGGACTGTGGCCTTTTGAGTTAACACTGAAATGAGTTAAGACTTTGGGGGACCATTGGGAAAGCATAATTGGTTTTGAAATGTGAAGACTTGAGATTTGGGAGGGTTCAGGGGTGGAATATTATGGTTTGGCTATGTCCCCACCCAAATCTCATCTTGAATTCTCATGTGTTGTGGGAGGGACCCAGTAGGAGGTAATTGAATCATGGGGGCAGGTCTTTCCTGTGCTGTTCTTGTGATAGTGAATAAGTATCATGAGATCTGATGGTTTTAAAAATGGGGGTCTCCCTATACAAGCTCTCTTCTCTTGTCTGTCGCCATGTGAGATGTGCCTTTCACCTTTCACCATGTCGTGAGGTCTCCCTGGCCACATGGAACTGTAAGTCCATTAAATCTCTTTCTTTTGTAAATTGCCTAGTCTTGGGTATGTCTTTTTTTTTTTTTTTTTTTTTTTTTTTTTTTTTTTTTTTTTTTTGAGGCGGAGTCTCACTCTGTCGCCCAGGCTGGAGTGCAGTGGAACGATCTCGGCTCACTGCAAGCTCCGCCTCCTGGGTTCATGCCATTCTCCTGCCTCAGCCTCCTGAGTAGCTGGGACTACAGGCACCCGCCACCACGCCCGGCTAATTTTTTGTATTTTTAGTAGAGACAGGGTTTCACCATGTTAGCCAGGATGGTCTCAATCTCCTGACCTTGTGATCCACCCGCCTCGGCCTCCGGGTATGTCTTTATCAGCAGCATGAAAACAGGCTAATACACATAGCCTATAATTAAAAATCATTTTTAAAATGCAGAGCAGTAACTTTCATCTGGTAAGATCATTATCATTAGTTGGTCAATTAGTTGAAAAAGCTGAACAAAGTAGGGGAGTTTTAAAATCAAATATTGTAATTTAAAACCTGAAAATAAACATACATTTACCAATCTTTTAATGTAGAGGGTCTCCTTTTATTGAGTGCACATTATCTGATTAGAAATCCATATCATCTTTCCTGAATAACCCACATCCACAAGGCATTCTCTCCAAATCCCCACTTCCCTTTAAGTGGAGCAAGAACCCAGAAATAATTTTGCAGAAATTTTAGAATACATTCCTTCAAGATTTTCAGTTTCCCCTCCAACCTCTTATATTTGTTTCATCCACACCCAAATTTAATAGCAAGTCTAGTAACTTCTCTTTATCAAGTCTTTCTAAGCACTATATATAATTAGTTTTCAGAGAAATAAAAATCCCCTTTTATTTTGCAGTCATATTTCACTGGTTCACATAATATTGCAATTACACACTTTAATTCAATGGCAAGTGTAGGTGGCATAAACAGGATTGGGACAAACTCACCTGACCCTTGGCAGGCATGCAATTCTATTGGGAAAGCAAAACTGTGGGGATCCTGCTAGCTTACTTTCAGGATGATACAGACATCAGATAATATAAAAAAAAATTGGTTAATATGTTGAGTCAGTTAAGTGGAGACACTCAGTTGGAATATCCAAATCCATATCCAAGTCCATATCTTTTACTATTTCCTCACACTTTCACCCTTCCATCTTTGATATAGTTTGCCTATTTTACCTGATCCCTGCAGTTTTTTAAAAGTAGCGGATTTCCAAACACATTGTATTAACATTTTCTAAGCAATTTGCATTTCAGTTAATATTATACAATACAAAGTATAGTTCTGGCTTTTAAAAGGGGACTTCATCAAAGGAGTTTATTTTTAAAATCTAATCAAGCAATGTAAAAATCGTAAGTGAGAAACGAGCTCTTACAATATTAATGAGTAAAAGTATAAGATCTTCATAGGTAACCAACATGTATCACCATATATATACATGGAAACAAAGGCAAATTTAGATTGACTTTGATTTACATTTATAGTAAATAAGACAATGTATCGTGATCTTCCCTGGGAATAAATGTTTTTTTCACTTGAAATTGATATCCATGAAATCAGTTAGGCAGTTCCAATATAATTCACCTTTCCGTTTTAGATAAGGACCAGATGTGCTCTATTGGGACACATGTTTTCATGCCCATTTGTATTTTCCCTTCAGGACTAAGGCTGTGGAGTCTAGAATTAGTGAGGCTCTGTCATTTGAAACTGCACCTCCCTCACTGACTACATTATTATGTCTAAGCAACAGTCTCCTCCCCATGGCTCTTCTGTCCCATGCAGAACACAGTCATGCCTTGTGCTAAGCTGGTAGCCCCAGGTAGAGTAGCCCAGGAAATGCTTGGGTGTTCTCTAACTTATATTGCAGAAAAGCAGTGCTCCCACATTATAAAAGGACAGGCAAGAATCCCAGGAATCTCTTTATCTCTTCATAACAAATCCCACTCTGATGAGACTAGAATGAATTAACTCCAGTACCTGATACACACATCACTACTATATGCAACAATTCTATTCACTATTCTAGAAAAGCCTTGCTAAACAAATCTGCCTTACAATGACATCTGCTGGGAGTTTCTGGCACTGGATTTTTTTTTTTTTAAGACCAATATCTGAGGTTAGAAAACACGGCTCAGGAGAAAGAGAATTTAACTGTGTCAAGAATCAATCTTTCAAGTTATCTTTCCAACTAGGGACTATATCGCTTAACAAATAAAGAAAATATACCTCAGGTGAATTCATAATAAATATCAGATGCTGAGCTATGAAACTGAACCCAAAACATGAATTGACATTTGAATGCAGTGTTATCCAGCTTTCAAACTTTCCATCTAGCAGGAAAAGGACAGAATATATGACATTCTTCTTGGATATGCTTATACTTCACAGAACTTCTCAATGCTGAAAATCTGTCATTTTTTTCAAAAATATCAAAGTATTTATTGAGCTTGATTATTATTCATATTTAAGGGACTACTGTTGTAAGTTTAGGTTAGAAATCTTCAAGGGCTGGTGAAGAGCATTTTCCTTCTAACCCCAAGTTTGAATTCCAGTTGAGGATGTGGCCAAGGTATGGTGTTAGAAGGACCACCATGGGAATGAATCTTCCAGCAACCTATTGACATATCCAGTGGTTCTGCCTTCAAAAAGGGATGATGGCTGGGTGCATTGGCTCACATCCGTAATCCCAGCACTTTGGGAGGCCAAGGTGGGTGGATCACCTGAGGTCAGGAGTTCAAGACTAGCCTGGCCAACATGGTGGAAGCCCGTCTCTACTAAAAATACAAAAATTAGCTGGGTATGGTGGCAGGCACCTGTAATCCCAGCTGCTTGGGAGGCTGAGGCAGAACAATCACTTGAACCCAGGAGGTGGAGGTTGCAGTGAGCCAAGATTACACCATCGCACTCCAGCCTGGTGACAAGAGCAAAACTCCATCTCAAAAAAAAAAAAAAAAAAAGAAGATGATCATGCTGAAATTAAGATGATGCCTAACATTTCTCTGTCAAAGTAACCTAAGCTATAAAAGAAAATCTCCTAACATTCTATCCCCTGTGAAGGGGCAGACACCTAAACAAAGGAGGAGTTAAGTTATAGGAGTTCACCGATGAATTAGAAAGGCAAAAGGAATTATAACATGAACAAGTTATAATTCTACTTAATTGCACCCACTAAGACATATTAACATGAGATGCAATTAACCTAAGTATTAGCACAAAGTCCAATCTCCAGCTGCCACTTAGTCAAAAAATTTTTGTAACTGAATAGAAGTGTTCATTGTTCATTAAGGAAATTTATATTGGCATTATTGTATTTGACAGCATGATGGACAAATTACATTTCTCTTGCTGTTGTTCGTAGTAATAATTGAGGCCATTCTTTAACCTTTGATTAGATAATGATTAAGAAATTCTTGAGATTATGTTTGTCAGAACATAAAACTGGAGATAATCTAAATATCAACAGGAGAATGGGTTTAAAAAAACTGTGGTATATTGATACAATGGAATATTAAAGGTTAAAATAAATGAACTAGAACTTCAAAAAGTAAAGAAAAATATTATGAGCTTAATAACATTGCAATCTCTCTGAATTTCCTAAGAGAACAAAAAAAATTAGAAGAGAAATTGGACTGGTCTCCTGAGAAAAAGCTCCTAGACTGTTAAAAAAAAAATTAAGCCATCATATAGCTCTTTACTTCAGCCATAAGAGCCAGCACCGCAAATCTGTGCTGTTCAGATCTGTCCACCTTTCAATTTCATTTTCATGTTTAAGGACATGAAGAAACACAATATTGAATCTAATAAAGTGTGAAGGCTGTGCTTTGTGGCAAGGCTGGAGTTATTCCCACAAAACTGACATAGGGCCAGAAAGCATAAAGGGTTGGTATATATTCTATAATTCCCCATTTTTTCCTCATAAATGGAGCTTATTTTGAGGCATGGCTCTACAAGAGCAAAGGCTGTGTCCAGCTCTGTTCAGTGCTATTTTCCCAGTGCCTGCTGGTGAATGTTTATAGAACTACTTTCCTACTTGTAAGCTATTTTACAACCTTGACACCTGATATATCCACATCTTAAAGCAGATCTTTCCACCTCTTTTCTCTCATTGTTCCCTATTCTGCTCCATCCCAGATCCCCAGATTCCAGGAGTCCACCTCAGCTAGTCTGAGTCTCCCTTACATTGCTCCGGCAGCAGAGAGAGTCCTCTGATTTTTACAGAGGCCATCTGCTGCCTTGGACCAAAGACCTCTGCTGACTTGAGTCCTTTGGCATCAAGACTCTGGGAGTGAGAGAAGGGAGAGTAGAAGCAATTGGAGCCATCAGATGGAAGATAAAGCATGTAAAGGAGCATCTAAGGAAATATTTGCCCACAAGGCAGTTTTTGAAATGGATGTTGAAAGATACTAGGGGCATGATTGGAGGAAACCAGGAAAATTTCAAAATGTTTGTCTTCTAATGTCACTCTGTTTTTATAAAAGCATTTAAAACTGCAAACATTACACATATTGGGATAAAAGGACTATTTAGGCAGCTTTACAGTTAATTACACTGATTTGTCTTACCTGCTTATTTCCAATACCCAAATACGTGAATATCGGTCTGCTTGCTACACAAGCGACAAACTATACTGACTGTACACCCATATGAGGTTTCAACCAGGAGCGTAACCACATAATCTTGCTAATGCTGATTCTGAATGTTTTTGCTGACCATTTAAACAACAAACCAATTTGATCAAACAAGTTATTATGCAGTTGCAGAGATAGATATTTTATGCCCTTTTCTGCAGGATAATTTTTTCTTAAGCAGAAAATGTATAAATAATCTGCAAATAAAATAATTTTCATTTAGACTACTTCCATACATGTTTGCCAAATCTATACTGCTCCAATCCTCCAGCACTACTAGACCAAGTCTCATCTCTTTACTCTGCATTACTGCCACAGCCCTGCCTCTGAACTTCTGCCTACCCTACCAAGAGAAAATGTTTTCACTGGCTGGGCACGGTGGCTCAAGCCTGTAATCCAGCACTTTGGGAGGCTGAGGCCGGCAGATCACAAGGTCAGGAGATGGAGATCATCCTGGCTAACATGGTGAAACCCCCTCTCTACTAAAAATACAAAAAATAATTAGCCGGGCATGGTGGCAGGCGCCTGTAGTCCCAGCTACCCGGGAAGCTGAGGCAGGAGAATGGGGTGAACCCGGGAGGCAAAGTTTGCAGTGAGCCGAGATCGCGCCACTGCACTCCAGCCTGGGCGATAGAGCGAGACTCCGTCTCAAAAAAAGAAAATGTTTTCACTTTACTCCTGTAAATCGATACAACAAAAATGCTGTAATGGCTCCTGATTTCTTTCAACTTCAAGCCACCTCCAAGACCCCAGTCCATTTTGTACAATTTTATATTCCATTATTTCCCACTATATATGGAAGACACATTGTCTTCCAGGTTTAGAAATCTCTTTTTTAGGTCAATTAATATCAATATTCCCTTTAAGCTACTCAGATCTTGCCTTAAAAGAACTGCCTGGTCAGTAAGTCTCAACTCAATGCCACTAGAGCTTCCTCATACAAGTTATTCCCAGCAGCATTCCAGAAGTCCATATTTGGAGCTCTAAGACATAAGGAAGTGACAATGTTAATGGACATTAACACATTGTCTTACTAGCACAGAATTCTAGCTTCCATCTTAATCACTTCATTCATTTTGCCCTTTTCACCCGGAACGGTATGCCCCCCTACTTCACTCCCTATTCAGGTTCTAAGGAAATATTTGCCTTGAAGATTCACCTTAAGCTGTATCTGAAAGCTTTTATATACTTCAAGTGGTAAAGAGTTCTGCCCCCTCTTGTAATGGTCATATGACCATTATCAAATATCTGTTGATCAAACACAAAGCCTAAATCATAGAATAGTGAAATGAATAGTTTTAATCATCTTAATCAAATTAACATGATTTCTCTATAGCTTCAATTAGTATCCAATGCCAGTCAGTCAATATTCCTCCCCATTAGTATAACTCAGAGATTCTCAAAATTAGCTGCTTTTCAAAATCAACGATGAGGCTTATAGAAGAATGGATATCCGGACCCCTCCCTAAGACTGTGATTCAGGAAGTCTGGAAAAAAAAAAAAAATCTAGGTTCAAGTAGCTCCACAGGTGTTTCTGATAGCCACCCGGGGCCAGGTCATAGTAGTTCCAGCTGAGTGCTTAGTAATTGACCCACAAGTGTATCAGGCCATGAGGAGTCAAAAAAGCCATATTAACAACAAGATATTTAGGGCGATTTAGTTTTCCTTTACATGCCAAATTCAGCAGCCCCTGCAGATCCAATAATTCAGAATAATTACTTTGTGGATACAGTTACAAACTGACAACTGGAGCCAAGGGTTCCCAGTTGTGACAGCACCAGAATAATCTGGAAGCAAACATAGGTACACTGACCCACTGAACTGGAAACTCTGTGAATGGGAACTGGAGATCTACATTTTTCAAATCTCCAGGTGATTGCTTAAAGCAGAAAGGATTGGAAATCTCTTTTTAGGTCATTCCAAATTAGTACCTATATTCCCTTTAAGCTACTCAGATATTGTCTTTAAAGAACTGCCTGGTCAGTAAGTCTCAACCCAATTCCACTAGAGCTTCCTCATATGAGATCTTCCCAACAGCATTCCAGAAATCCACATTTGGAGCTCTAAGACATAAGGAAATGATAAAGGATTCCTATGAAAGAAGACAAAAACTTGGTTTGCGTTAGCTGATACTCTCATCTTTCCAATGGTCATCACAATGATTGCTTAACTAAGTCAGTGTTATGGCACGAGTGTTTGTATATTGTTCTAAACTCTTTCCATTGGCTGTGACTCTAGTGTATGAACCATTCTTCTTGCCTAGAGATAACCTAATATCTTTGCCATACAGAAGATGAAAAGCAGCTGAAACCTTTAGGCTTCTTTGCATAAATATATTAGCTGGGGACTCATATCATGAACTATCCACTCTTTAAATACCCTTGGAAACTGTTTTGTCTCAATTGCAAAAATCACCATTATGAAGCATCACTTTTTATTATAACACAGTAGATAGTTTAATGTGCAGCAACCAAAAAAAAAGGAATATGTTTGCCAGTTGGTATTTTGCCCTCATTATATAAAATTGGAAATGGAAACAGCAGCCTTGATGAAAACACTGAAATTCCAGTAAGTAGGATTAGTCATACTTTTTGTGTTCCAGGGTTAGATTTCAAACGGCAAGTAAAAGCTACCAGTGGAAGCAAACACTCTCAAATTAAAATAAAAAGGACTACACATACTTACAAGAGCCAAAGCTAGAATGAGTAACGTTTGACATTTGAAAGGCTGGAATTGCAGCAAACAGCTCTCTCCCCGAGGAGAAACTTCTCACCAAATAGTTGGCTCATTGTGGTATCTAGCTTTCTTTGAAACAGCAAGCCTAAAATCTTCAGGGAGAAGGCAAATTAATGAAAACCACTTTGGCTTAACGCCTCACAGGCTGGGAACTGTTGTAATCAAGTCAAAAAGCACAGGCCAACTGAGTTTTAAATTATACACTGGTGGGATAAACTGGAAAGACATCAATGATAACAGATTGCTGACAGGCCTGGGGCCCCTCTTGCGGCCTCACTCACTCAGTGAGTGTCTTGGGGCTTTTTACTTCCACCATTAGTAAGATCTCTTTGCTTGGGAGGTAACACTTGGACATCCTTTGTTTTGTACATTAGGATAGTAGCCATATTAACAGCAGCAACATTTCTTCAACATGAACGTAAGAGCAAATAGGTAATAGGATGAGTCAAGGATCAAAACATGTGCACTGTCGGCCAGGCACAGTGGCTCATGCCTGTAATCCCAGCACTTTGGAAGGCTGAGGTGAGCAGATCACAAGGTCAGGATATCGAGACCATCCTGGCCAACATGGTGAAACTTCGTCTCTACCAAAAGTACAAAAATTAGCTGGACGTGGTGGTGGGCTCCTGTAGTCCCAGCTACTCAGGAGGCTGAGGCAGGAGAATCACTTGAACCCAGGAGGCAGATGTTGCATTGCAGTGAGCTGAGATCGTGCCACTGTACTGCAGCCTGGCAATAGAGCGAGACTCCATCTAAAAAAAAAAAAAGTGCACTCTCACCCACATAATTTACAGGGAGAAAGAGACAGAGAGGCAGAGGGAGAAATACGGCAGACCTTCAGAAGTCCTAAACATGAACTAAAATACTAAGGTTTTATATGTATAAGAATTTATACATATTCTTTAAATCTCACAATCTTTTAGAGTATGTAAGCTTACTCTGATTATGTAATCATAATCTTTCAGAGCAGTGGAGTATAAAATAACTCTGTTGTAGATTATTAACTTTCTTTAAATGCCAATGGCAAAAGTTAGCGTTTATGAGTTTTTCTTCCAAACCATCTATGCACCTCAAATAATCTCTTTGGAAGCCATAACATCTCTTTACAACTCATATAGGAAATTCAACTTCTCCTAAACCACTCCCACTCAGATGAGCGCTGGGTAAAAGCTCCTAGGAGGCCTTTGGCTAGGTCAGCTGTCTTGCCCTATTCTGCTCATTTGGGTGGTGTTTGTGTCTTTCCACAAAATGGATAAAGACAAGAACTGATTGTCCACCCTATCTAACAGTCTCACAGCTTCAAGGAGTTTCCTGATGGCCCACTGCTCCTAACATGTTTCTCCTACCAAGTCAGTCTATGACAGTAGTTCAGCAAAGACCCTTTTATTAGTTTATTGTGGCTGCTGTAACAAAGTATCACAAAATGGGTGGCTTAAACAACAGAAATTCATTGTCTCACAGCGCTGTGGAGGCTAGAAGTCAGAGATAAGGCATTGGCGGAGTTAGTTCCTTCTGAGGGCTATGAGAGAAGGATCTGTTGCAGTCCTCTCTCCCGCTTGGAGACAGTCATCTTCTCCCGGTGTCTTTTCACATTGCCTTCCCTCTATGCATATCTCTTTGTTCAAATTTCCCCCTGTTGATCAGACACCAGTCGTGATGGATTAGGGCCTGCCCTAATGACCCCATTTTAATTTGATTACCTCTGTAAAGACTTTACCTTGAAATAAGGTCACATTTTGAAGGACTAGGGGTGAGGACTTCCATATATAAACTTCAGGAGTACAGAATTCAGGCCACAACAACCATCTGTTCATTCTTATATGGTGAACACTGCTGACAACATTTAAGAGCAATTTGCACTCTGAGAAGCAAGGATGCCAAACCCACTGGGCCATGTGTCAGCTCATTAATAGTTTGCAAGAAGCTACTATAATTCTCACAAACTAGTATCCCGTGATGCTAAGTGAAATTCATTACAATCTGGTCACCTATAAAACACTTTTCTTCTAAATGTATGTGTGGTTTACTGTACAATAATATGAAAGAGTGAAACTAAAACCACACCTGGTAATAATCTGTGAATACAGCAACTTTGGCTTTTTCTTCAGTCATCCTCTGCTGAGGTATTTATCAAGTTTCATTCTCCATTTCATGCATTTAACAATGAGACAATAATATAGCCTTATCCATCCTGTATCACAGGTCATCAAATCCTCTGTCTTTTCTAGCCACCACAACCACAAACTCAACAACCAGTAATATGCCTATGCCCTTAGTGACACTGTTTTCCTTAAAAAGAATTCCACCACCATCCTTCTAAAAGATCCCCAGCCCAGTTCACAAAGGTTGTGTCACTGTGCTTCATCACCCTGATGACAATAAGGTTGAAATCTCCTCTTATAAACCCCTTGTCTTGGGGCATAACTCAATTAATCCTATGAGGAATAGGGATATACTCTTTGAATAAACTGTAAACCCAATCACAGAAAGGGTCTTCCTCTCCAAAGAAAATAGTTTGACCTAAAAACCCAAAGCCCGCATAGATAGACCTACCATGTTCCGTTAGAAAAATAAATTCAACAGAAGTGTTCTAAGATTGCCAGATGCACAGGATCAGACATCACTTAAAAAACAAAGGATCCATCATTGCCTGAGATCTCACTTTACTTAAGTCTGCTTTCCTTAGCTAATCCAAATTAGCCAAGGTATAAAATTGAACCATATAAATCATATGGGTTAAAATCATCAATAACTGTCAACTTCATGTGACTCAACCTAATTCTATGCTTCATTCATTAATTCAATTCTTTCAACAACCCTTTATTACGTGCTTTCCATTACTAGGTCTCTATCCTAGGTGTGCATAAATCTACATAAGGAGAGTTTTCAATACAGTTAGGGAAAAAACCACTTCTGGCTACAAGATCTGAAGTTATCCTTCCTCTGTAAACAACTAAGAAGCAGAAAAAAATACAGGAAATAACTATTTTCAGACATTGGACAACAGGCAACAGAGAACTGTGATCCCAGAGAGAAAGGAAATAGAGTGCTATGACTGCCCAGGTTCTTTGCCTAAAGGCAATTTCTGAACAGCTGAGCAAGGAGGGGAAACCCAAACTGCAATCTCACTGAGTGGAGGAGACAAAGATGAGATTCAGGAGGATAAGGTGGCTTTAATTTACATGCCAGAATACCCGAAAAAACTGGAGCTGATACAGAGAAAGAATTCTAGAAATCAGCATAGAAGAACTCTAGAATCTATGTCTGAGTATCAATATGCACTTGTAGAGTGTGAAACACCCTAAGGTACGGCAAAGAATGACTTCTGAGAAAAGAAAATGTACTGAGGAGTTATAAGCCAAACAATTCCTAGAGCTCACAAAAGGCCAGGAATAGTTTTGAGTTTCCGCCAGTGAGAATACAAAGGCCCCATGGGATACATGTAGCAGCGAATGAAGACTACAGAAGGGCCAACCTAAAAAGTGAGTTGAAATTACCACTAGTGTAAAGACTCCTCCAGATATGCCCTTAAAAACTGTTTTTAAAAGATTCAAACAGATAAATCTTGTCTGCCACATGCTCCAAACGAAAACAACTCGATATGAGAAGAAGCAGAAAAATATGGGCCATAACCAAAAAAAAAAAAAACTAGTCAATAGAAACATAGATGAAAAATATTATATCTGAGGTTAAAATATCACTAGATGGAATCAATAGCAGATTAGAAACTTCAGGAGAAAAAATTAGTGAATTCAAAGACTGCAGTAGAAATTATGCAAAATGAAGCATAGAGAAAAATTACTAAAAAAAATTTACAGAGCTCAGTGATCTGTGAAAGAACATTAAGAACTTTAACACAAGTAAAACTGGAGTTCCAAAAGGAGAAAGTGAATAGAAACAAATTTTTAAGATATAATGGTTGAAAATATTCAATAATTGAAAACCGTAAATGCGCAAAGAGGCTCAGCAACCCTCAACCAAGAAAAATACAAAAACATAAAAAAATACACACACAAAACACTACAGAACAATATAATCAAATTGCTTAAAGGCAGTAAAAAGAGAAAATCTTTAAAAAAACAGCCTGAGGAAAGAAAACACATTAAATACAGGGAAACGAAGATAAAAATACCACAGACTTTTCTTACTTTTCTTCAGAAACTATGCAAGCTCTGTTTTCACTTATTTGTGGGATCTAAGGGTCAAAACAATTGAATTCAGAAGAATGGTTACCAGAGGCTGGGAAGGGTAGTTGGGGGCTGAGGGGAAGGTAGGGGATGGTTAGTGGATACAAAAAATGGTAAGAATGAGAAAGACCTAGTATTTGATACCACAACAGGGTGACTATAGTCAATAATAATGTAATTGTACATTTAAATATAACTAAAAGTATATGACTGGATTGTTTGTAACACAAAGGATAAATGCTAGAGGGGATGGATACTCCATTTTCCATGATGTGATCATTACATATTGCATGCCTGTATCAAAACATCTCATGTAACCCCATAAATATGTATACCTACTATGAACCCATAAAAATTAAAAATTAAAAAAAAAGAAACTATGCAAGCCCGAGGACAAAAGAACAGCATCTTAAAGTACTGAAAGAAGAAATAAATGTCCTCAGACAACAAAAGCAAAAGTAGACAAAGGGACTACATCAAGCCTAAAAACTTTGGTTCATCAAAGGACACAATCAACAAATTCAAAAGGCAACATATGGAATAGGAAAAATATTTGCAAATCATGTGTCTGATAAGGAGTTAATACCCAGAATACATAAAGAACCCCTGCATCCCTCAAAAGTGAAGAAAGAACAAAATTAAATATTTAGAAAATTAAAATAGAAAGAATTCTTACAACTCAACAGCAAAAAAAAAAAAAAAATCAATAACCCAATTAAAAATGGGCAAAGGACTTGAGTAGACATTTATCTGAAGATAACACACAAATGGCCAACCAAGCATATGGAAAAATATTCAACATCACTGATCAGCAGAGAAATGCTAATCAAAACCACAATGAGGTATCATCCCAAAGCCATTAGGATGGCTACTATGAAAACAAAAACAAGAAAACAAAATAACAAAGGTTGGCAGGATGTGAAGAAGTTGGAACCTTTGTGCACTACTGGTAGGATTATTTAATGGTGCAATACCATTAAATATGACAGTTCCTCAGTAAATTAAAAATAGAACTACCATATGGTCCAGCAATCCCATTTCTGGGTATATCTACACAAGAATTGAAAGCAGGGCCTCAAAGAGATATTTGCATACACACGTCCATATCAACACTAATCACAATAACCAAAAGGTAGAAGCAACCCAAGTGTCTGTTGACAGTTGAGTAAATGAATAAAATGTGACATATACATAAAATGAAATACTAGGCAGCCTTTAAAAGGGAGGAAGTTTTATCACATATTGCAGCATGCATGACCCTGGAGAATATTATGCTAAGTGAAATAAGTAAACCACAAAATGACAAACACCGCATGATTCTACTTATATGAAGTTTATAAAGTAATCAAATTCATAGAAATAAAAAATAAAATGGTGGTTACCAGAGGCTGCAGGGAGCATAAAGAGGGAAGTTGTTTAATGAGTATAGAGCTTCAGTTCTGCAGGATAAAAAGGTTCTGGAAATCTGTTTTACAATAACATAAATATACTTAAAACTATTACACTGTACACTTAAAAATGAATTGTATACTTTAAAAAGGTTAAGATGGTAAAGTTTATGATGTGTGGTTTTTACAATAAAACAGAATAAACAAATACCAATCTATAATTCTATACCTAGTGAAAATATTTTTCAGAAATGAAGGGAAAATGAAGGTTTTTTAGAGAAACATGAAAACTAAGAAAATTCAACACCTAACCTGCATTGTAAGAAACATTAAAGGATGTTCTTCAGGCAGGAGGAAAATTGTACCACATAGAAATTTTAATCCACACGAAGGAATAAAGAGTGACAGAAATAGTAAATATATGGGTAATTAAAACTCTTTTTTCTCATTTTTTAATTTATGTAAAGATAATTGACTATTTAAACATAAACAATAAGTATATGTAGAATCTTTAATATATGCAGAGATTAAATGTATGACAATAGCATCAAGGATGGAAGAGGAAAATGAAAGTATACTGTTGAAAGATTTATACATTATATATGAAGCTGTATGACATTATTTGAAAGTTGACTGTGGTGAGTTATAAGTATGCATATTTTAAGGCCTAGAATAATTTCCAAAAACATAAAACAAAGAGGTATAGCTAATAAGCCAGCAGTGAAGATAAAACTAAATCCTGAAAAGTGCTCAATTAATCCAAAAGAAGGCAGAAAGAAAGGGAAATGAGCAAATGGTGAAAATAAAAACCAAATACCATAATGCTATATTTAAAACCAATCATGCCACCATTTACATTAAATATAAATAATCTAAGCACTCCAATTAAAAGGCAGAGATTGTCAGCCCAGATAAAAAAGCGAAATTCAGCCGGACGTGGTGGTTCACGCCTGTAATCCCTGCACTGTGGGAGGCCAAGGTGGGCGGATCACCTGAGGTCAGGAGTTCGAAACCAGCCTGACCAACATGGAGAAACCCCATCTCCACTAAAATTACAAAATTAGCCAAGTGTGACGGCACATGCCTGTAATCCCAGCTACTCAGGAGGCTGAGACAGGAGAACTGCTTGAACTCAGAAGGCGGAGGTTGTGGATGAGCTGAGATCACACCATTACGCTCCAGCCTGGGCAACAAGAGCCAAACTCCATCTTTAAAACAAAAACAAAAGCAAAATTCAACTATATGGTACCAAGAAACTCCTCTATATAATAATACAGATGGTATAAAATAAAAGGAGGGTAACAGAGCTACCATGCACAGCCATGCATGAGACAGCTGCAATTTCTGTATTAATATTAGAATGGCTGTAACTGCCAACATTAGCCAAGTATCACCAAGGCTTTTGCCTCATTCTGTTCTATTAATGTGATGCCTGCTTCTACTCACATTGCTACTATTCGGCCTGGCCCAAGCCCTAAAGTTCCACCCTGAACTCCCTAGGCCCTAGTGGACTTCACTCAGATCCAGGCCTCATTCCACTGCAGGGTCCTGTGAGGCCACTCTGCCCCTGGCATAGCCACATGCCTTCTTGAGTAAAATCAGAACCAGCCCCATGTAAGTCAAACTCTCCATCTGTTCCCAAACCAGCCTTTCTTCTCCATCCCAAGTTGTTGAACTGTAGGTCAAAATCCATGTGGCTTTATTCCAAGTAGCATCTGAGGGCTGCCATGCTGCATAAAAGCAGGCTACAGCAGGAATTAGTTTCTGCTTCCCCCACATGGAAAGACAGAAGGGCTCCATCTTTTGCTCGACATTGCTCAATTTCTCCACACAAGAAAATTGACACCAGTATCATCTTTTGGAATGAACATTCTTTAAAACTAAGCATTTATGTTCTTGTATCCATAGTAGTGAGCATGATTTACTTGTACTATATAGCACTTTGCATTTTTTAGAATAGTTTCAGACACTTTTATCTTTCCTGGTGTCCTCTGAGATTAAGAGTAATAGGTAGTAGAGTCAGATTGCCAGGGTTTAAGTACTACTTACCTTATCACTATCACTGACTAGCTACATACACTTTGGCTAGTTACTCAAACTAAGTTTAAGCTACTTGTAGAGTAGTGAGTGAATAGACTTTCAATTAAAGTAGAAATATGCACCTGTAATCCCAGCACTTTGGGAGGCCAAGGTGAGCGGACCATGTGAGGTCAGGAGTTCAAGACCAGCCTGGCCAATATGGTGAAACCTCGTCTCCACTAAAACTACAAAAATTAGCCGGGTGTGGTGGCACATGCCTGTAATCCCAGCTCCTTGGGAGGCTGAGGTAGAAGAATCGCTTGAACCCAGGAAGCAGGGGTTGCAGTGAGCTCAGATCATGCCATTGCACTCTAGCCTGGACAACAAGAGTGAAATTATATCTCAAAAATAATAATAAGTAGAAATATGAAACTCAGAAGTATTATACAAGGTACCTGAAGTCACCTACAGAAGGATAGATCATGGGTTACAATTCCAAGATGTTTCATGTATTTTGGCATCACTTCTCACCAACTCCATGGCTACTACTCTAGTATCATCTCTTGCAAAGCACATTAGACAGCTTTTAAAGTGGCTTGCAATGACTCCCATCTCCTGGTATTCACACCCTTGTGCAATTCCTTCCCCTTGAGTGTGTGCTGAACTTAATGATTTGATTCTAACAAATAGAATACGGCAAAGCTACGGGGATATCACTTCTGAGTGGGCTTTGAAAGACTGTGGCCCCCATCTTATGCATGCTTTCTCTCTCCCTGGCTCTTACTGCTTGCTCACTTGCTTGCTTGCTCTCCTGAAATAAGCTGCCATGTTGTAAGTTGCCTTACAATGTGCCTAAGAGGCACATTTGGCCAGAAAGTGAGGGTGGTCTCCGATTAATAGCTACAAAAAAAACCAAAGCCCTCAGTCCGACAACCCACAAGGAACTGGCTTTCATATGAGTAGGCATAAAAGTGAATATTGCCCTAATTAAGCCTTGAGACAACTACAGCCTTGGCAGACACCTTGATTGCCACTTACAAGAGACCATGCACCAGATCACCCAATTAAACCTTGCCCAAATTCTTGATTCACAAACCATGAGATAATAAATGTTTGTTGTTTGAACATGTATTGAAAATTTGGGGGTAACTTGTTACACAGCGCTAGATAACTAATGCGCAAAAATTATAGCAATAGCCTTCTAATGTTTCCTTACTTCTACTATTACCTTTCCAGAGTACAGAGACTTATGCTTTTAAACAAGTCTGATAAAGTCATCTTTCAGCTCAAAACCCTGCGATGAGTCCCTCCTTTTCAGAGTAAAGGTAAAAATCCTTACGAGACCTAAAAGATCCTAAGACTCCCCTTTGCTGTGACTTCAAATCTCACTACTCACTTGCTTGCACCCCCACCCCACAGGTTTCCTTACTGTTCCTCACATGTGCCGGGTGTGTTCACACATTGGCTTTTGCATTGGCTTTCACCTTTCTCTGAAATCCTCTTTCCCCGGATACCCATACATCTAACTCCCTTGCCTGTTTCAATTGTTTAATCACCTGTTATCTTCTCAATGAGGCCTAACCTGACCATCATATTATAAATTGCCTATATCTTGTCTTTCCCCATTCTACTTTTCTTTGTCCACGGCATATATCATCTTCTAATTTGTTATATATTTTACTTACTTATTATGCTATTGTTAATGGTCTTTCCTCCAAAAATAATGTAGACTCCAAGAGGAGAGAGAACTTTGCCTTTTTTCTTCTGTATTAGAAGATAACTAAGTTAACCACACTGCTCTCAGTAATAATCTAGAAAGAGTTTTTTCCCATACAAAGATGATTATAACCCATTTTTAGCATGTAAAAATACTTAACATGGACTTAATACATTATTTGTTATCATTACTCTTTATTTAACGTCACAGTTTTCAAGATTTTCAAAGTGCTGATGAGATTTTATAGTGCCAAGACAGGGGGTACAGTGATCACCAAGCAAAGGCAAATCATGCCTGTTGTGACCATCTTCCCAAGGATCTTCTATCAAGACACCAAAACTTTAGAGGTGAAAATAGGAAAATTAACTTAAAAAACAAAAACGCTGATATAAACTAAAAGCATGAATGGCATTTCCTTATTCAACATATTAAACAAAGTAAAATCTTCCAAACTCTCATACGAGAATACGTGATAAGAAATAATTGGCTGCCAAATGAGTTTTATACTATTACATACCTCCTTTGTTCCATGGAAGTATGAAATAGACCTGAGGCATCCTTTATACTTATCAGAACTTGATTAGTAAGCAGCAATTCTATTTCTTTGTTCAGTTTTTATGGGCTTATATCATACTTTGATCCTAAAATGAATTCCCTAGTAAGAGAAGCAGGATTCAGCTTGTCAGGTGCCCACAAATAAAGGCCTCTTTTATTTCCTTCTTAGTTGAAAGGCTTTCCCTCAACTGTGGTTAGCAACCTCATTCCCAAGGCAGCCTTTGTGTCCAAGCAGGAGTTGTGTATGTTACCTCCAAGCATGCAAAGTGCAACGATCCCCCACTGTCTGCGTTAATGGGCTGCAAAGCTTAACAGTCCCAGATGAAGCAACACCTTTGAGTTTTTACACTTGAAACTTGGCCTTGTAATGCACCTCCATCTCCTGCCTGCCCTTTCCCTCCTACCCAGGTGCACAATCCTGTGTGTGCACACACACCCACACACACTGAAGTATTGTTCTTTTCCAAAGCTGCCCTTGAACTCTCTTACAATTTACTAGCTGTATGACAACAAGAGAGAACAAAATACATTGAATGTCTTATACTTAATTTTTAAAAGCTGATCCAAACGCTTTCTGGGCCCAGCCACAGTCATTGAACACATGCACACACACACACACACACACACACACACACATCACAGAGCATTTTTAGTTTGACAAGAGAAGGGGACGTCAAAGGCTTGTCCCCAGAGAGAGCTACTTATGAAAGACATCAAATTAATGCAACATGAGTCAATGGAGTCCACACGTTTCTTGGACTAAACAACTTGTGGGGGCCTGTGATGAGATCCAGGACACTGACGGCTGAGCAGGGGATGGCTCCGCCAACACCACTGACTCAGCTGCACATCAAAGGGATTTGTTGCTTGGATGTATGGGCAGATCTGCCCTGGAGGCTTCTCCCAGAGCTGTCCTCTTTGAATCCAGAGCAGCCCCTGCCCCCAGCAGTGCACATGTAGGTGAGGGAAGGGTGGAAAGAAGGCGAAGGGGGAAGCACAGGCATGTTGGAGAGAGCAGCCTCCACATTATCCTTGAGAACAGGTCCTACCCGGCTGCTCAGCCCCAAGAACTTGCCTCGGCCTTTTCTTTGTCCTTCATGGCCACTACCCCTTCTGCCAGGAACATTACCCTTCAGGCTGAACTTTCATCTATTCCAAAAATATTTATTGGGAGCTTTGTGTGTGTTTGTGGGTTGGGGGCACAGCAGGAAACAAGACAGCCCAGGTTCCTGTTCCTATGGAGCAACCTCACAACTTGGCGGTTAGCTGCAAATGAAGGAACCACTTGGCCTAGGTTTGAATCATGCCTCTCCCGCATTCCAATCGTGTAACTTTTGGGAAATTTGCTTAATTTTTCTAAGCTTCACTTTTGCATTTGTAAAATGGAGATAAGAATATGACATCTCCAAAGAGCTATGGTGAGGATCAAGTAATATAAATGTCAAGTGCTTCAGAACATTGTCAGGCACATAGTAAATATTTAGTAAATGTTAGTGATTGTCAACTATTAAATTGTCACCATCTGCCAGTCACTGTGTAAGGCACTGGGTGTGGAGAGAAAAAAATGCATGGTCCTTGCCATTAGGAAACTTTTATTTTGCTGGGGGTGACAGACAATAGACTAATAACCAGGTGAATGTACAGTAAGTCAGATGATAACTAGTAATATGGAGAAAAATAAAGCAATAATGAAAAATTAAGAATCATGAAAAGAACCTACACTGAGAATAAAAGAAGGGAAACAAGATTAAAACAAACAAAGCACCTACTCTTCTCTGACACCCCAGACCCCCAATCTCAAATAGCAGAAGAGAAGCAATCTACTTTGCCCCCTTTCTTCATGCAGAAAAAAAAGAAGTTCTTGGAAACCGTCTCTACTAAATTCTAGAAGTTCCTGAGAGTGGGATACTTGTCCTTATTTATTTTCTCTCAGATTACCATTATTAGTGCCATTCAGCATCTCTAACTATAAATCTACTTGGTATCCTAGCAATTTCAAGACACTCCAGTTTTAAAAGTACCACATGGAATAGTAAGACACTTACTATTCTAGTTTTTTTGACTCCGTTCATGATAAAGGGTCTAAAAGAAACTAGGATCAATGACTGTCATCTACACCGCACAGCCGCATACTCTTGAAAAGACATGAGAGCATAACATTGCCCTGACTTTGCAAGAAACAGAACAAAGAATGTACTCAAGGTGATGAGGAAAAGCAGTGGCAAGGTAGTATATAGTATATCTCATTGCTCCTATCAATATAATCTTCAGCCAGCATCTTTAAGTGGCTTCTAAAATTGAATTAATTATTCAGTGGAAGCCTCAGAGGCAGGAAGAACTCACCATTCAGTTTTATTTACCCTCATCACCTGCTGTTTGCTCTGGGTTTATTTAACATCGTAATCATGTCTCCTGTGATGGAGGATTTGGGTTACTTTGTGGTCACATGTGGAAAATATTATATATCCACATCAAATGTAAATGTGGTCTCTCTTAGTAGAAATCCATGTCGTTTCTCTGGAATTAGACCATGTTGACCCTGTGGGCATATGAGCTTTAAGTGTACAGGGAGTCCTGAAGAAAAAAAAAGTCCTTGAAGGATCCAGAAGGAGAGAACAGTTCCTCAGTCCTTTTATAGCACTTTGTAATTACCGCCCATCACCATAAACAGACAAACAAACAAACAAAAACTTAAACAACAAAAGAATGTACTGATTTGCAACATTATCTTGGTCCAAAGGGGTTGTTTTGCATTATCCATGCAAGAACAATGAGGAAATCCTCCACATCTGTTAGAAAACGACAGCCCTACAACCAAGAGCCCTACAGTTCCGTTTGCGTCTATAGGGGAGGAGCAAAAAGGACTCATTCCTAAACCCAGGGCAGGCTTCAGGGCGTGTGACCAGTGGAGTCGCACAGGGCCCTTCCTCAAAAGGGCCCTGCACTAGGTTATTAAGACTCGTCAATCATTGTCTTGAATTTCTTAGTAAGTTTGGCTTGGAAGTTATATAGGAGATTTGGAGTCCCAGCTCACGTGCAGTCCTGCCTCTGGCACCTCCATACCCCTCCGAGATGGGTTCTCAGTCAGCTTCCTCGGCCCCTGACACCCTGAACTTGATCCAGTTTTCCCCTCCTGGCTCCCTGCCCAGCCCCTGCTGCCGCCCTCCAATGGGGCCCACTGAGTCATGTGCACCGACAGAGAGGCCCGCATTCCGGGAGGTGCCTGCACAGGGAGGAGCCAGGTCGGACGCACCCATAGTCCCCAACTCTCCCCAATACGTGTCTCAAGGAAAGACATGGCCTTGGCGACACCGCCGTGGGTTGGGCAAATGACTCTGCTAGCGGCAGCCTTTTGCCTACTCTGATCCTCCTACCAAGCGCAGTCTATGTAGGCGTTGCCATGACCGGGAATTGAGGTTATGGACTGTGAGAAACTGGGATTAACCACCGCCCACAGAGCCGGTGGGAAGCGGACCTCAGTAGCCTGTGCTCTGCCCACATGCCCTGCTGCCTGGGAAGGCTGAAAGAACGCAACATTAAGTATCAAATTTAAAATACCATGATCAGTCGAGAGAGAGACAGGGTAGCAAGTTTTGTATTTTATTACCTTTAAGGCCACTTTTCTCTTGTTTTTTTGAAAAAAAGGCCCCCACATTTTCGTTTTGCCCTGGGCCCTGCAGAGTATATACCCTGCCCTCCCTAGACCAAGGCTGTGCCAGGCAACACGTACACCAAAGAGGCTAGAACTTGAGCTCTTGAGCCAGACTGCCTAGGCACATACCTGAAACGCATCTTGTGTAACGTGGGAAAATGCATTTAACATCTCTGCTTCAGTTTCCCCTTCTACAAAATGGGGATAATGTCTTAGAGTGCCTTTGTGAGGATTATGCCATTTATTACATGAAATACTTAGTATCTGAAATATAGTAAAGCTTCAATAAATGTTAGCAATTATTATATTATTATATATTAAATATTATATATGGTATCTGCATAGATTCCATAATACAATTCCAAATAAAATTATTTCCCTTTACAGATGAAAAAACTAAGGCATAGTGGAAAGCAGCTTTACCTAATCCTAAATAGCAAAGCAAAGACTTTTAAGCAGTCTCTTCGAAATTCAAGGGTATCTATGTCCTCCCACTAATTATGCAGCCTGCAGCTTTGTACGATACAGTTATGAAACACCTTGAAATCATGTGCACAATATTGAAACTGATCTCTGCAGAAGCGTGCTCTTAAGCTCAAGATGGCTACAATACCTAGGACAGTGTTGATGCTCAAATAATGTTTGACGAAAATGAGTGGAGGATGAACAAATGCCTCTAAAGCAGCATTTCTTTTTTCTCCACACTTTTATGACCAAATGGCAGAGGAGAGTAAACCTTTATGGGGCATGGGTGAGGGCTGGAGCAGTGCTTGCTGAGGTAGGAACTGGATGCATAGCTGTAAGATTACCTTTCTTTAATGTTTCATTTAAACAGAAATAATTGTGTGTGCTTGGCATTCTACTGAAGAAGTTATATTTTTAAGGAAAATAGTAGGGGGGTGTTCTTTTTTTTTTCTTTTCTTTTCTTTTTCTGTTTTTTTTTTTTTTTTTTTTTTTTTTTGAGACAGAGTCTCACTTTGTCGCCGAGGCTGGAGTGCAGTGGTGTAATCTCGGCTCACTACAACCTCCACCTCCTGGGTTCAGGTGATTCTCCTGCCTCAACCTCCCAAGCAGCTGAGATTACAGGTCCCCACCACCACACCCAGCTAATTTTTAGATTTTTAATGCAGATGGGGTTTCACCATGTTGCCCAGGCTGGTCTTGAACTCCTGATCTCAGTTGATCCTTCCTCCTGAACCTCCCAAAGTTCTGGGATTCCAGGCATAAGACACCACACCTGGCTGATATTCTCAAAATATTTAAGTAAATGCATTTCCCATGAAAATATGCCATATTTAAAACTTGGGATAACAATTACTTTTATGGATCCCTTTCCACAAACCATAGCCAGGAAAACCACATGTTGCTTATATTTCCCTAACTGTCACAACCTGGTTCAGGTGAAATCCAGCAGCAGAAAATTCTAAAGTTTCCTCAAACACTTGTCAGTTAAATAGAAGAAGTCCAAAGAAGTAGCACTGATTGAAACAATAAAGGAAAAAATATATTAACATATCAGTTCTTGAAGAGATTTTAGCTCCAGTGGGGCGCGGTGGCTCACGCCTGTAATCCCAGCACTTTGGGAGGCCGAGACAGGTGGATCACAAGGTCAGGAGTTCAAGACCAGCCTGGCCAACATGGTGAAACCCCATCTCTACTAAAAATACAAAAATTAACTGGGCATGGTGGCGTGTGCCTGTAATCCTGGCTACTCAGGAGGTTGAGGCAGGAGAATTGCTTGAACTGGCACCTGGGAGGCAGAGGTTGCAGTAAGCCGAAATCGCACCACTGCACTCCAGTCTGGTCTACAGAGCGAGACTCCATCTCAAATAAATAAATAAATAATATTTTTAAAAAAGAGTTTTTAGCTGCATATTTCGCCAAGCTTGGTGTCCCAGACACCTGGGCTGGAGGTAGGCAGAGGGGCCACATAGAATGATATTTGTCAAAAATTCAGATTCCTGGCTTCCACCACAGACATATTGAATCTTAAAATATGAGGAGCGGTCTCTGAATCTGCATTCGTACCAGCTGTCTAGTTGCCGCTCACACTAACATAGCAGGGGGTGCCATTCCTCCATGAGGTTTCTATCATTTGGAGCATCAAGTCTCAAAAACTCAGTATTTATTGGAGTCAACTGAAGTTCTTAGTAAAAATCCAGACTCTCTGTGCAACAAGCCCCCCAGAAATTTGGATTCAGTAAGTCTGAAATCTGCACTGTAGCAAGCAACTCACCACCTTTCCCGCCCTGCTATCCTTCTGATGCAAGTGGCCCTAAGACCATACCTTGAGAAATACTAACATAAAATATAAAGCCCCAAATTATTAACTTTTAGAATTTTAGAACATCCATAATTAAACTTCAAACTTTTAAAATCCAACACATGTTTTTTGAAGAGATTCTAAGTGCTAGGGTCAGGGAAAGGAAGATGAATTTGCCCTTTTCTAAAGGGAATCAGAGTTGAGGAAAGAGAACTAGCCAGGTAAGCAATAGCTGCCATACACTTTAATTGGGTGGTACATGTGTATGACCCCTTAAAATGCTGATTAACATTGTGGGTTGTATACCTTGAATCTACAACACATATAGTTCTTACAATAAGAGTAGTCACCATGTATTGAGTTCCTGGTGTGTGCTAACTGCTGAGACAGAGACATTTTTCAAACAATAACTACCCAATCCAACAAACTTGCATAGTTTTCAGATCCTCTTTTTACATATTAAGAAACTGGCTCAAAGGATTTCGGTAATATCTCAGTGCAAGATTTCAAAGTGAGTAAAAAGCTGGAGTGGATTGCAAAGCTAGGTCTGTTCTACCCTAAAAACTGTCTTCCTTCTTCAGTTCATGTCCTTTGCAGGGACATGGATAAAGCCGGAAACCATCATTCTAAGCAAACTATCACAAGGACAGAAAACCAAACACCGCATGTTCTCACTCTGAGGTGGGAATTGAACAATGAGAACACATGGACACAGGAAGGGGAACATCACACACCAGGGCCTGTTGGGGAGTGGGGGCCTGGGGCAGTGATAGCATTAGGAGAAATACCTAATGTAAATGACAAGTTGATGGGTGCAGCAAACCACCATAGCACACATATAACTATGTAACAAACCTGCACGTTGTGCACATGTACCCTAGAACTTAAACTATAATAATAATAATAATAAAAACTGTCTTCCTTGTAAGAGAAGCTGCCTCCTTAAATTTACACATGTTTGAAGTTTACCATGTATTTTAAATTACAGTATTCTAATTAATTTTCATGGCAACGGTAACAATTATTTTTTATTTCTAACTTGCTGATAAGAAAACTGATTTCTGAGAAGTTAAGGAACATGCCCATGAAACACGAAAAATCAAACTTGAAACCAAGACTCTGTGAAAACTGATGATATCTTCATAACACTATATATATTGAGCAGTTTAAGTTATGCTTGATGGAAAACAACAAACAAAAAAATAACCGCACAATCTCAGTGGTTGATAACAACAAAGGTGTATTTCTTGTTCACATTAATGTCTGTTGCAGACGGGTTTCAGTTGAACTTCATATCTTTGGCATTCCAGGGTAGTTCTTTTTCTGGGAAGTGAGTCTGCGCTTGCAGCAAAGGAAAAAGCAGTGATGGAACCATGCAATAGCTCTGAATGCTTCCATTTGGGAGTGACATATGTCACTTCTTTTACTTTTAAATAGACAAAGCAAGTCACATGGCCAGGCTGCTATTCAGGAGCTACTGAGAAATGACACTGCTTTCCTGAGTGAAGAGATTTGACATACCTATGCACTTCTACTGCTGAAATCTTGTCTGAGCTGTGAGGCAGCATCATTCTCTGACATCAGCAGGAACACCAACTATAACGTTTCATGGCATCCTGACACAGGAAATCAAGGACACAGGGCAAGAGATGTGGAGAAGCATTTCTTTGGAGCCTCAAGAGTGATAATCACAAGAGAATATGTTCAGATTTGGGGGTTGCCCTCTGCCTGAGACAGAGGTACTCATAGGCTCTTTGATAACTATGTTTGTGTATGTATTTGTGAGACCCAACAAAATCTTGGTAACAATTATTGCATAAATCAGCACCTTTCCAATTCTAAAATGTGAAGTCAGTTGTGAAGTATGTTGTGAGTAATTCATTACTAATAATAATGTTACTAATAATAATAACATTACTAATAACTAAAGTTTTTAAATAATTGACATTTTTAAACAACTGAGGAAAAATTTAAGGACAAGCTTCACATTCTAGCATGCTTATTTCCTTACTCACATTCTAATGTTTTCTTAAATAGGAGAGAAAGGGTTGGGGCTATAGCTACTTTCTAAAGAATTGTGTTTAACCAACCATGATTACACCCCTGAGTGTGTGTCACAAACGTGGACTTCAATTTACATGTGTGTTGTGGCAAAACACAGGTTCAAAACTACTTATCTAAACCACAATCCTATTTATCACTTCTATATCTCTATATCGTAGCAAGTAGCTCCATGTGTGTTCCCACTAGCCAGACAGTAAGCACCCCAAGAACAAGAACCATATTTTCCCGTTTCCTTGTATTGATCCCAGCTGAGTCTGATACTACTAGAAGGAATCATTATTGGCAGAGGTAGGGAATTTGTTTATTCCTCTTAAGGGCCACTGACCCATGGAGGAGGATAATCTAATGATGAGCATATAGCAATATAAATTTTTATTGAAACATGGTGTCTTAGTCCATTTAGTGTTAGTATAAAGAAATAATTGAGAGTGGGTAATTTATAAGGAAAAGGGGTTTGTTTGGCTCACCCTTCTGCAGGCTGTGCTAGATGCCTTGTACCAGCATCTGCTTCTGATGACGGCCTATGGCTGCTTCCACTCATAGCAGAAGGTGAAGCAGAGTCAGCGTGTGTAGAGACACATGGTGAGAGAGGTAGCAAGAGAGACAGGGGTGGTGCCAGGCTTTTTAACAACCAGTTCCCATGAGATTGAGTTGAGTGAGAACTCTATTCCCACAAGGACTGCACTAAACCGTTCATGACGGCTCTGCCTCCAGGACCAAAGCACCTCCTATTAGGCTCCACCTCCAACATTGGGGATAAGTTTCATTATGGGATTTGGGAGGACAAACATCCAAACTACAGCACATGGAGAAAAAAGAGCATTTTATCTACAAATTTTTTAAGTTATCAACAGAGTTAAATGATACAATGAGAATTTCCTCTTCATCTCATCGAGATCAACCAACAAACTATTTTTGAATAATTATGGTAGAGATTACAGACTGCCAAAAAAAAGAACTAGCATTAGTGCACTTGTTCAAGCCAGAAGAAATTAAGTTGTGGGCAGTATCTAATGATTAGCTTTTTCTCACACCTTGATCTGAACCAGGGAATGGGCAGTGAGTACCCCAACAGTTATATTTGCAGTCAGGGATTCTGAAGAGTCAAGCAACAAAAGACTCCCACCCTGCCAAGTACAGGCCCAGAGCTGAGACTTCAAAAATGGAAAAGAGGAATTATTTGTTCAATGACCAGAATACATTTTACTTACCTTAATTTCAACTCAAGTCTTTTTGGGCTATCCAGATACAAAAAGTCAAATGATACAGAAAAAAGGAAAGCATATATTGGATATTCTGTTCCCAACTTAAAACATTAAACTGTAAGAAATCTGAGTTGACATTTATGATGATAGCTGCTCCTGAGCAAGCAAGGAAATAGAAAGGCTTCTATTTTCTTTAAAAAGGCAGACAAGCTTCTGAGGCCCTCCCCAAAACAGAAACTTGATGTATATTTTTTCCCTTCAAAGTCAATAGGAATAAAATCTTGGAGATACACAAGGCAGAGAAATGCCAGCATTCTGAACACTGAGTAACAACCAAGCTCCAGACAGCTTTGCCTGACAATGTAAAGAAACTAAATAATTCAAATACAGACCCATTTCCCCATGACATGGTCTTCTATTTTATTTTTAATTTTATTATATCCTAGCAGATTGACTGCATGAAAGATGTGAGTCAAATACAACAACAACTTTCTTTTAAAAAATGATAGCTCAAATGTTGAATCCTTCCTAAAGGCTCTACCAATGGTAGCACATCTAGCAAATGAAAATATATGTACAATTGAAAAAGATTTACAATGGCCGGGGGAGGGGATGCTATTTAATTCTTTCAAGGAAGCCATTTTTATATAGATCTTTTCAAATATGGTTAAGGCCTGAAATTTATGATAGACTTCCACTTGAAAGAAGGGAAAAACACTGGGTGCATTATTAGATGACTACTTTGAGTGAAGTGACACTACCCTATTTATTTGAATAAGGAAACGGCCCCTCTCTTCTCCATTAGTTTATATCTTCCAATTTCCCCTCTCTGTGTTTGGCTGAAGCTGAAGCTGAAGCTGCGCCCTGATTTACACCAGTTCTTAAAAAAAAAAAAAAAAAATCCTGTGACCCTTTCCATAAATCCTAACTAGAAGTAGTGGCTTAGCCTGCATAGAATGGCTCCAGCTAAGAAACTCCTCTCTCCAGCCAGATTCCTCACTGTGACATTTTACCATATCTCCCACACAAGGTTGAGGATGTGTGGGAGAAACACAGGCAGTGAAACAGCTAAAGTCAGAACCACAGTGTAGAATAAGAAGTCTTTGGGTCTAACGAAAGCACTGAGCTTCTCAAAGACTTCTTATTCTTTTATTTATTTATTTTTTGCAATGCCACCTTGGCATGCAAAACATTAAACTGTAAGAAACTTTGGCATTACAAAAAAAAAAAAAAAAAGAAGAAGAAGAAGAAGTCTTTGGGAAGCTCAGTGCTTTGGAGGTGAAGATCACAGCTGTCACACAGGCCTTTACAGTGACAGTACTTTACATACATGAGGCTGTATAATCCTGTCAGCTCACCTAGGAGGTCTCTGTTTTAGGGTTGAAGAAACTGAGGCCTAGAGAGTTTGAATAACTTGCCCATATTTGCATTTTTAAAGCTAGATACGTTTAAATTCAAATTCCCCGTTTTAACCACTCATTTTGCCCAAGGTGCTATTAGAAGGTTATCTCTGAAAGAATAAATAAGAAATTGATAATAGCAGTTCCTTGAGGATGGGAGTGGAGGGATACAAGAACCAGAAATCTAAGGAGACGGAAAAAGAGACATATTTGTCACTGTACACCCCTTTGTACATTTTGATTTTTTTACCTTGCATAGTTGATCTTCATTATTCATGGATTTCCTGTTTGCAGATTTGTCTACCAGCTATAATTTATGTGTAACCCCAAAATCAATACTAGCATGCCTTCACCGTCATTCACAGATATTCATAGATTGGCGGAAATTTTGGGTTGCCCCAACAAGCATATTCCCAGCTGAGGTGGAACCCGGAAAAGCTCTGCCTTCGGCTTCAGTTCTCATACAGAGATGAGTCGAGGGTGGCAACAGCAGGGAACTGATCTGGGCGGTGCTGGAAACTCTGGCTCTGGGCTGGTTGGATGGGGTTTGAGTCCCAGTCTGGCACCTATTAGTGGGGTGGCCTCAGACAAGTCACTTAACACTTCTGATGCTTGTTTTCTCTTTTGAAAAACTAAAGAAAATAGAATCTACTAGCATGAATTGGGTTCGGGATTTAGATTATAATCTATGTATATATGTGTACATATTTTCCCTGGGTGAAATAGTTCTGTATTCACTAATTCAGTGTTCACAGCAACTTTGTAGAGCATAACTACCATGGATAGTGAGAATCAACTTCATATGAATGTTTAATACTGTGTGTGAGGGAACACATATATGTGTGTATTATATATGTGATTTTTATGATTATGTGAGCACAATGGTTGGGGGGGGCTCTTAAAAAGGGGGTATATACCCTTAAGTGTTAAGGATGAAGTCAAGAACATAGTCTAGGTTGTCAACCCTAAATTTGAGACAAAGAGCTCTTATGGGTAAGGAAGACAGGAAAAGGTGCCAGTTGACCATGTGGACAAAGCAATGGTCACGATCTAAACACAATAATAGAAGTAATCTCATCCTTCAGGTAGTCTAGGAATTAATACTCAGTGAGGATTCAGAGATAGTTCTGAGATTGGAAGTGAACTATAGAGGCCCTGAAGGGCAAAACATAAATACTCTTAGCCAAGTTATCTTTCAAGCAAAAATGTGCTTGCAGCTGCTGAACCATGAGTCTACCCAAGAAGGAGGACAAGCAATGGCAGAAGAGGTCCAGGTGTCAGCAAGTGGGAAGCTGTGGAGGCGCTGCAGCAGCAGATATTGGGAGCCCAGCTGCGGGAAAGCTGGGGGCTCAGGAAGCTAAGATGAGGCCAATGGGTCATGCTAGAGTCCATAGGTGAAATCAAGTGCTGAATGGGTCCCATGACCCAAAAGAGGTTAAGAATTTTACCTAAAAAATGTATAAAATATTTGATTTTTTTAATAATTCCATCACCAGTCTTAGCAGTTTTCTTTTTAAGGCAACGTTTTGAAAAGAAACAGAAAATCCTCGCAAACGTCCAACTGCAAGAAATATGTGGCCCCAGCAGCTGTGCTCTAAGATCCATTGTCGTGTTTGTGCGGCGGTTGGGCTTCCCATTGGCTGCTTTGCGTGGGGCAGGGATGCGGAGGCAGGATCTTTATTGGGGGACAGAGGACTGTGCTGACCATGACTCTGACTTGAGGACTTCCCCATGGCCTTTCCGAACCTTCCTTAGACTGCACAGTGGCCTAAGGCACTTTCACACAACCCTCCCTCCCTCTTTCCTTGTCTATGTCACAACTGCATCCCAGTCCCGTGGCCTCACTCTGCTCGCTCTCCATTTCCTCTCACAAGGCTGTTCCCCTAATAAAATCCTTACATGTTTATTCATGTCTTTTCATCTGCTTCTCAGATGACCTGCACTAACAAAAGAACCAAACCTCAAATGCTTCATAAAAGTTGCCGAGCTGTGAACAACAACAATAAAAAAAAAAAAAGAGAGAACTTGGAAACCACATTGTGTGCTCTGCCATCACTTGCTCACTGCCACTCCATTTCCAAACTCAAAGCCACAATGTGTAGATTCAAGTCTTTTAAATCAAGATTATAGGTTACTGTACATCTGAGACTATACACTTAATTTGAAACCTTTAACAACCTCATGTAAGTGAATTCGAAATCTACTCATATTCCACTGAGCATCTAAAGTACTCTGGGCATCTAAAACCATATAGTAGTCTAGAGAGGCCAGGGCCCTCATGCCTCCAGGCCATTCTACGTGCCTTTCCTGGATGCCCTTCCCTGCCATTTCTTCCTAGTGAATTTCTACTTGTTCTTCAAAACAAAGTTCAAAGTTCACCTTATCTAGGAGACCCTCTCTCATTCCCCCAGCTAAATTACCTTCTTGTCTCCTGTGCTTCTTTAGGGATTTGTACCTAACTTTACTGAAATACCTACCAAGTAGATTTTTTTTTCAGGTGCCAGTAATTTAATAAGTAACTAAAAGTGCCTGAAGCAAGAGATTATTATCACTACTACCTCACAGAACAAGAATTCTGGAGAAAGTTGGTAGCATGGTTGGTTCAGTTCTACACTGTTATCAAGGACTATCTCCTTTCTATCTGTCCATCAACCATCCCTAACGAGTTAGAAAATTGCCCCTCAAGCTTCAACCACCATCACCTCAAAACCACTCTCAAAAGCAAGAAGAGAAGGAGCGATACCCTACCCACTTGTCTCCATTTTTGATTAGTGGAAAGGATTTCCTTTCCAGGTATGCTTTCCAGAAGAGTCTACCTTTTGTCTCATTGGCCAGGAAGAAGGCCACATGGCCATTCCAGCCAATCATGGTAAAGGGGAACAGGATTACATAAGTGGCTTTAACCAATCATAATGCATCTCCTGAATAATGAGGCCTACCTTCTTTGGGCATCTTGCTGCTTTATTTATTTATTTATTTTTAAATCAGGGCCCAATTAGCCAGGAAGACAGAAAGAGTGACTGTTGAACAGAGAACCAATGGTGTCTGCCTCACCCCTGACTTGGAATTGCCAGGTTACTGCCTCTCTTTGCCACCACAGCTCTACAGTTCTTGGAGGGCAGGAGCCTTGTCTTATTCATCTTTACATCACGCATAACTGGCCCATAGTAGCATTCTATGTGAGTTTTAACATTTGAAACATTAATTTGTCTGAATACAAACAAATACAGTAAACATGGAAAACTACTGAAATGCTTAAAAATATGCTTACAAAATAAAACATCAGATAGATTCTCCAACACTTCCCATGAAAGATTAATAGGAATGCTATCTTGATTGTAGAGAGCATGAGAGTCTGGTTAAAGAGGATAATTAACCAAGGTGAAGTAACAATAAAAACATTCTGACTCAATAGCCCATAGTCAAAATCCCATACCCACTGGATTTCTGATCTATGCTTCAAACACAGTGTTAGTGCCTCACTCAGGGTCACAACAACTATTTAAACAGTGACCATGGAATACATGGTGCACCAAGAGATGCTTACACTAGTGAAAATGAACACTAATGAAATTTTCCTGGAGGCCACAGACAACCACAATTATTGATTTTACATGAGATCTACTACTTACTAAAAGCCTTTTGCAATTCTTGGACTTCAGAGGTTATCAAGAAACAGACTAAATCCCTCTGAATTGGGTCCTTTCAACAATTCTGATTACACTCACCTGATATTTCATTTTAAATTTCATGTTTATAAACACATTCCCCTCTCATTCTAACACTAGAAGTCAGTCATTAATTGCTCTCCAAGGATGGCTTTGCCCAATTTGGGAACAGGCCAGATTGTGTTAGTTTTCCTCAGTCAACAACCTTTTCGAAAAGACCAATTCATAGAAGGCATGGATACATCTAGAGAAAAACAGCTCTCTAAAGGATGTAAGAAGGGTATAAAATTCACTATAAACTCAACTATGTGTGTAAGAACATTTGCAACTGTACATTTTCCATAAAATAATTTAATTTTATTATAAGCGCCCATTAGGCCATGCAGGTAGAAAATTTAACTGTCATTAAGCTTCCCTGTCCACCAATACCAACATGGGTCTGTGGCATGCTTCCAAGATTCTATGCAGGTCCAAGATATCTTGAGGGTAGAAGAGGCCCTCTGGTTACACGTCATCTATCCACACATTTTTTCACATCTCCAGATTGCTGTGAGGCCATTTTTCCACTGAAGTGGGAAATTATTTTCTCATCTCCATCCCTTTCTCCCAGCCTAGAGAAATCTTTCTTTCCTTGGGAAGTAACTATTGTAGTTAAACATAAAGGATAACTCTAAAGAAATAAGGTTGCTTTCTGTATAATTCACACATCATTCTACAAATTAAAAAAATTTTTTTACCAGAACATGAAATTGTTTCTAATGCTATAAAAAGGGAACAAGGCATCGAGGTTATGAGCATGAACTGTGAGCCAGTCTGCCTGGGTTTGATATATGACCTTGGGAAGTTTATTTTACTTCACTTTCTTCATCTGTAAAATAGAGACAACGCAACTATTTCAAAGGAGCTGGCATGAGGTTTATAATGAGATAAACATGTAAAGTATTCAAAACAGTACTCAGCATTTAATAAGTATTGTAACTATTGTCATTTTTATTTCTATAATAATATTGAAAATTAAAATATAAAAATGTATACAGGCTGAGCATCCCTAGTCCAAAACTCCAAAATGCTCACAAATGCAAAACTTTCTGAGTACCAACATGACAACATAAGTGGAAAATTTTATACCAAACCTCATGTGATGGGTCTCAGTCAAAATGCAGGCAAAACTTTGCACAAAATTATTTAAAATATTGTACTAAATTACAGTCAGGCTATGTATATAAAGTGTTTATGAAACACAAATGAATTTTGTGTTTAGATTTGGACTCCATCCCCAAGACATCTCATTATGTACATGCAAATATTTCAACATCCAAAAACTTTTGAAATCCAAAACACTCTGTTCCCAAGCATTTCAGATAAAGAATACTAAGTCTGTATTTTACATTTTTTATACATTCAATAAAGGACCTATTATGAATCATATGCTGAGGCTTCCATGATAAATAAGTTGGGAATGGATTAGCTAGACATGTCAAGATGCTTGCGATAGTTAAGCCCTTTGAAAGAGGTAACATAGGATGCAGTGAAACAAGGGTCATTTAACTATCTTAGAGGATGAGATGGGGTTTTTCAGGCGAAAAACAAAGGAAGTCTCTCTCAAGAAGAGTAGCAGCGTGTAAACTCTGGAAGTAAAAAGAAATATGACTTATTTGGACAATTGCTAAGCATAACTAGGAGATCAAGGCAATAGTTTTGCTTTAGAGAGAAATAAAGTTCAAGACAGAAGTAAGGGCCAAATCATCAAAGCCCTGTGTGCGCAGTGGTGTTTGCACTTCATCTGGAAAGCTCAGGGGAGCGATCAAAGAGCAATGTTGAGGATCAGATGAATGCAACAGGCATATCACTATGGAAAACAGAAGAATTGAAAGGATAAGTCTGGGTGTGGGAACAATTCTCTGGAGTCCATGACAGTTATCCTGGTGGGAAAAATAAAACAACTGAAGGACGGATTAAAGTACAGTAGTAGTAATGGAGCTAAAGAAAAGAGGAAAGCCTCAAGAGAGATTAAGGTCAAAAACATGGTAAGTCTTATGACTTTGGGGCATGGGAGTGAAGAGGGGATTCATAAACACCCGATTTCCTAGGCTGAGCAACTAAGTGGAAGGCAGACAGAGAAGCAAACCTGGAGAAAGTCCTCTGCCTAGAACCTCTCCCTGCAGAGAGCCCGTGACTCTCTTATTCACCTTGCTGCAGTCTGGGCTCCAGGCCACCTCTCTGAGAGGGCTTCCTTGACTCTCCCACCTAAAATGCAAATACCATCATCCTCCATTACCTTGATTAATTAGTGTTATTTTTCTTCAATGCATTCATCTGTTCCTGACAACATACTATATTGTTTTCTGCTCATCTTGCCCATCAGAACACAAGTTCCATGTAGGTAGGAACAGTGTATTTCTCATTTGCTCCAGAGGGAATCTCCAGAGATGTATATGCCTGGGACAGAGTAGCTGCTCAGTGAATATTAATTGTGTGAGTGAGTGATGAGTTCAGTGCAGGACATGTTGAATTTTAGGTTTCTGCAGCACCTACGGTAGGACTTACCGAGATGCTGAGTAAGCAATGAAAATGCAGGTCTGGTGCTCAGAAGGAAAGCGGGGCTACATCCGGCAGTGCGGCATGCATCAGCGCAGTGATGAGGATAGCCAGGGTGAGGAGGCTGTGGGTGATATCCTCCCCAGGGGAGTGGAAAAGAGAAGGCAAGGATGAATTCCTGAGATCTTCTACATTTAATGGAGAAGAATAAGAGTCTGAAAAGCATCTGGGGCAGTTAAAGAAAACCCAGGAGGTAGTGATACCATGAAAGCCGAGGAAACAGTTTCAAGGAAAAGGTTTGATTAACAACAGGGCCAAAACCACAGAAGAGTCAAGAGAAAAATGTCCTGTTAAACACATATATATATAGTTTTCTCTCTCTCTCTGTCTCCCTCCCTCCCTTCCTCCAGCAAAATACCTAATGGAAGAAGTCACGATTGGAGAACCAAAGCATTTTTCTTCTGATCTTTAACCACAATCCCACATTATCCATCATTTCTTTAACTGTAAGTTTCTATTATAGCTTTTTATTGCAGTTTCTAGCCCATAGATTACTGTATTTTACAAATATATATATTTAGAAGCATATATATATATATATATGTAGAGAGAGAGAGAAGCAGCCTTACAAAATTAATTCTAATTATTTTCAAAGTCAAAAGTCATTTCAGTTCTAGGTCAGAGCTCCCAGGATCGCCTATGAAAAGTTCCGAAGGAAAAACCTGGATAACATTTCTCTTTCCACAAGTCTCGCAAGGACATTCAGACCATCTGATTCATAACTCCCAGGAGATCAGGCCGATCCAGCACTTGTCCTTGTAAAAGCCAAAACCCTTTCCTCCGGATGCAGCAGCCTTATCACATGACCTCGGCTGGCCTAGCAGAGCAGGTGGGTGTGACATAATAAAATGTATTATGAAGGCCACCCTAGGAACTTTGGGAAGGGACTGGACTTGCCTCAAAAAGTATGCCCATCCAGTTGGGGCGCAGGTGGGAGGAGGGGCCTGAGAGGGTGAATAAAGCCAGAGCTGCTAGGAGCTGAATTCCCTTTCCAGCAGCATCCTGAAGTCTTTGTTTCAGACTAAACTGGTGACAAGGATAAAGGAGAGGAGGGGAGGGACAAGCTGGTGTCCTTTGGGTTTCCAGTGGTTCTCAGGCTTGCTACTCATTGGAATTACCTGGGGCGCTTTGAAAATCCTGATATTCAGGGACAGGACCCAGACATTAGTATGTTTTTAAGGATTCCAGATGATCCCAATGTGCAACCAAATTTAGAACTTTAATACAACTGTCTAGCCTAGGATCACTCCTGGAATGTCCTGGGAGGGCATTCTCCAGACCCGGTTATCACGGACCCCTGGAGAGGGTCAATGGTCATCACAGAGTGCAGGGAAATTCCCTGACCTTGTCTCGTTAAGCAGTGCAAGCAGCAGCAGTTTCACAGGGCGCATGACCCCCATGGCAGCCAAAAAGGGAATTAGCCACTTCAGCGGAGATGTTGCTTAAGGCAAAGGAATTTCCCCTTGTGCTCCTCATTTGCCCAAACAGAACACACAGTTTACTCATCCATTCTGAAGAAAGATTTTGAGTTCTCAAGGATGTAGTCATTGTTCTATAAAGCCTTACAATTTAAAGTGTGATCCCCAAACAGGAGTTTTGTCATCTTTGGGGAGCTTGGTGTGAATTCAGAATCTCTGGTTCTACCCTAGACCTGCCCAAAACTGTGTAAATACTGCTGGATGGAACACAGGATGTATTAGAATATTTTTCCTGTATTGAAATGTACACAAGAAAGGAAGACATGCTCATGGATTGACACATCTTGAGAAAGACTTGGGAAAAAAAGACAAAACAAATGTGTCAAAAAGAGAGAATGTAATACCCAACCTTGTTTCATTCGAAACTGATTTTTGTTGTTTGTTTTTGTTTTGTTTTGTTTTTAACTAACCACCAGGAAATAGCTAAATTGAGTAAGAATATCTTAAAACTTAAGGGAGAAAAATTGAGCGATCAACCAAAACCTCAAGAGGAAATAAGTAAGAATTTCTGGGGGGAAAAGAGTGATAGTCCGTGAATGCGGACCCTACCCTATTAGCCCAATAATTAATGAGCCTAAAAGACACTGGTTACCATATGACTTTCCGTAAGCCTCAATTTCTTTAGGTGTAAAACAATACATTTAAATGAATAATCACTGTGGTCTCTTCTTGCTCAAAATTTTACCATTTGAAGACCCTTGACATTGAATCAAATATCCAAACCCAAATGAAAATAATTGTACACAGTTTTGAGGATTATTTTACCACTAGGTGGCAATGTTGATTTAAAAATGCTAGAAACCAACGTAAACATCATTTTATTGTATTTTGTGGCTGACCTAAATCTGTTTTTCAAGGTTCGGGACATGAAAAAATTGAAGAATTGCACTACTATGCAGTCAAGACCAAGAATGAAACGTAGATTTGGAAAATATTCAGTAAAGGGACAACTGGAAAGGAAAGAAAAGCAGCTGCCTGAGGTTGACAGAGACAGTGAAACGCAGCAGGCCAAGCACAGGAGCTCACGGGATGAATGACCAGGGAGGAAATTCAGTAAATCTGGGTAACCAAAGGATTCCAGATGCTGGTAATGTCCCCAAGGAGATTGCTGGCCCTTCATCCATGCTTGGTACCTTGAGAGGGCCCTAGGCTAAACACATGCCATGAGCTCTGATTGCTGGCAAACAAATCTCATCACAATTTTTCTAATTTGTTTTATATCTGATTCCTAGCTATTATCTTCAATGTCTGGCTATTCCTATGGATTTCTGATTTTGCTATGCTCTAGGACATAGCACTTCGGCTGTCCCTAGGAATTCATGCTTCAACCGCACCGCCTTACCTTGATCCTACCTCCCGGACCTCACACAAACAACCCTAACTCAGGCAATGTTTGCACACCCCCTCCAGATTCCACGTCTGCTAAAGCATCGCATCTTGAAACTCCACATAACCACTTCAAGCAAAGAATTACCAATCGTTAGGCCTGGAAGAAATTTAGAGATGTCATCATACCATTCCCTTTTCATTTTCAAGATAAATTAAAGGGAAAGAAACAGATATAATAATTACTTAATATTTAATAAGTTCTTGGCTGAAGGAGATTTATTAACTCTTATAACAAAAGTTCCAATAGAAGCAGCTCCAGTTAATTCAGTGGTTCAGCAACACAATCAGGGCCCAGGTTCCCTCCACTCTCTCAACTTTGCTGTCTGCAGTGGACTGCCTAAGATGCCTTTGCATGCCAAGAAAGCTGTCTCAGCTCCAAGCACCACATCCGAACACACCAAAGTCCAAAAGAATGGGTCATTTTCCCCTTGTGCATCTCTTATTTAAAAACAAGAAAAAGCTTTCACGGAAACATACCAAAAGATGTGCCTTCACAACTTATTGGCCAGAACTGGGTCACCTGCCCAATCCTCCACAAGTCACTGCTGAGAGAACGGAACGATCATAACTGGCTTTGACAAATCAGATCTGACTCACATGGAGGACAGCTGGACATTGGCACAAAACTGGGGTACTGCCAGCATGCAAGAAAGGAAAAATACATCTTGGGTAAGTGAACCAGCACTGATTGCTGTATTGGGGTAGTGTGACTAAGCACTAGGACATCACTGTGTTCAAGAAATAGGAGAGATCAGAAAACAAGGAATGGGCACTTGCCTGTACTCCCACTTTCTGGGGAGGATGAGGCGGGAGGATTCTTTGAGCCCAGGGGTTCAAGGCTACAGTGAGCTATGATCACACCACTGCTTTCCAGCCTGGGCAACAGACTGAGGCCCCATCTCTTTAAAAGGTTAAAAAGAAAAAGCAAGAAAGAAAATAGAAGACATTCAGGCGACTTAGACTCAAAGAATATTCCTTTAGCATCGGATATTAGTCCCACCATGACCTTCACTAGTCAGCTGATAGGAAGCTGATAGCTGCTGCTCCTTCTCACACATCAGCATACTTTGCTCAGATGTATGCAGCATTGTTCACTTGTCAAGCTGTTATGAGCAACAGTTTTTCACAATGAACCAAATGAGGATGGAAGGTCAAATTAGGCTCTTAATTTGTCATCTGTTGATTCATGCACTGAAATTGAGCAAGCATTATTGCATGCTGTGACCCCTCACTCTCACAGAATTTACACTCAATCAGTCTGTAATTATAAAAGCCCTATTTGGTAGCTGAGCCGAGAGATACCAAGACTGAATAGAAGCTCTCCTGGAACTTTCTCTAAGCCGATGGTTCTCACAATTCAGGTGTGTATCAGAACCACCTGGAGGGCTGGTTAAAACACGGACTGCTGGGCTCCACAACCAGACTTTTGGATGTAGTAGGTATGGGATGGGGTCCAAGAATTTGCATTTCTAACTTCCAGGAGATGCTGATACAGCTACCCTGGGGACCTCATTGAGGACTATGGCTCTAGGCAAGTCTGAAAGACTCCCAAACTGTTCAAAACTGCTACAGCCTTGGCTTTAACCATTTCTGTGACAGAAACTTTCTAAGTCCCAAAGGCTGCCATAAGACCTAGCTCTCTCACACAAAGTCAATTCCATTTCTATGGATCTTGACGGTATCACATCTATATCTGGTGGATCCTAGACTACACATACTCTTCTAACGTATGCACAGACACACACACAGCTGGCTTTGGATGCTCAGGTATTCACTTATTTACTTAAAAAAAATTACTGAATGCTGCTATATGCCACACAATGAGCTAGGCTTTTCTAGAAGAAATTAAAATACATATAGGCCCTTCTTAAAGGCCTTGTATGACATCAGAGAAGACCAAAGCATGTACACACATGTAGTTACATGTGTACATGTGTAACTACAATGCAAGCTTGCAATACAAGCCATAAAGAATATATAAAGGGAGGTGGGATGTCAGGACCTAAAACAGTGTTTTAGGGAGATAAGAAGAGGTTCCAAGAAAAGATGTGATGGTTAAGCTGGACCTTTAAAGAATGGGCACCAGGGTGGAATTGGGACACAGGAGATAAAGCACAGGCCACTTCAAAGTGTAAACAATATGAGTCAAAGAACATTTTCAAAAGACACTAAGTATCCAGTATATTGAAAATAAGCAACTCAGTATTACCAAGGTGAAGATGCTGAAGTTACACTAACTAAAGTGTTGAGAAGGCTTTTCAGTACCAGCACAAGGGAGCAACCAAAAGTTTTTAAGCAGGGAGCTGAAATACTAAGTACTATTAACCCAACAGTGTTAGACTAGTTGGCAGCTAGCTACCTTTAAGAAATAGCCAAGATATAAGATTAAATCAAAAATTCAACTGAGAATTTCCTTAGGATTCCCTCAGGATAGCTAGGAAATCATTCAATGTGCTACATGTATTTTTAGATGGAAGAACAAAAAAAGCTAATGCAAAAAGATATATAAATGACCCATGCAAGCAAACCCCAAGCTGAAACTTCACTTGCAAAAAAGGCATTTAATCAAGACCACTATAATATTAAAAAATCAACATGTCAGGTGTTAAAACCTCTTTGAATTTTAGAGCAAATCACATATTTAATGCTTTTTTTAAAAGCATAAAGTCAAAAGAACTAGTTTCAACTTTTTCATGGTGACATCACGATCAACCAGAAAAGTTCTTTTGTAAATAGCAGCTTTACACATCTGAGTTTTTAACCACAACTCCTCAGGGCTTTCACAGTATTTCCCCAGGTATTCCTGGAAGAATACAAAGTGGGTTTAGATGACAAGATTAACTATATTATTATTTTAATAGTTGAATACTTATTTCAACATATAATGAAAAATACGACTAGTCTACCAGATTCATTAATTTGCATATATTATTGTTTATAAAATATTAAGTAATAATAGTAATATGGTCATGTCAAAAATCTGCTATTCAAGACCTCTGGCTTGTCAGATCTTTGATGCCTCTAAGGAGATCAGATGCTACCTAAAGCAAGGGCTGCTGGTGGTCATTTCATCTCATGCCAAAATGCAGACCAGCGAAAACACTGATTCCAGTTAAAGGCAGTTCTAATACCAAGAGTTCTTTTAGTGTTTTATTTTCAAGCCTGGTTTGATGGGGAGAAAAATTTCAAAGACTCCTGGGCATATAAACTTGTTCTGGAGCCTCTTGAAGCTATTGTGCCTCTTGAACCTCTCTGACCAGGTAACTCCCAGACAAACAAATCAACAAATATAAGATATATTTAAAACTGTGTTATTTTCAGAAGAAAATGCTGCTGCTGAAAGGCAACACTCCATGGTACACCCCTCTGCAACCATAAATTCATCAAAATTAAAACCCTTCTTTGCTATTTTTGTGAGAATACTCTACATCTAAGCTCCAGCTTCCAGAGCAAAATGCCATAGACTGGGTGGCTTAAACAAGAAACATGTATTTCTCATAGTTCTGGAGGCTGGAAGTTCAAGATCAGGGTGCCAGCAGGGATGGTTGCAGCAAGGGCCCTTTCCTGGCTTGCAGATGGCTGCCTTTTTGCTGTGTACTCACACAGCCTTTCCTTAGTGCCTGTTGCGTCCTGGATCTCTGTCTTCCTCTTCTTAGGAGGGCACTAATCTTATCGTATTAGGACCCCACCCTTATGATGTCTTTCAACTTAATGACCTCCTTAAAGGCTCTATCTCCAATACCATCACATAGGAAGTTAGGGCATCCATATATAAATTTGGGGGTGGGAACACAATTCAGTCCATAGCACCCCACTTTTAGAACCTTGCTTTTCTTTCACAAAAACTCTACCACTCTCTCAACCACACTTGATTATTCACTGACTGCCTCAAATGAATTGGCAGTGTGTTTTCTAGTTCACTTTCTATCCACTTTGAAATGGTGAATTTAAATGGAGGGAACTATTATTGATTTTTTTTTTTTTTTTTTTTTGAGATAAGGTCTCGCTCTGTTACCCAGGCTAGAGTGCAGTATTATGATCCCTGCCGTCTCCACTTCCCAGGCTCAAAGTCAAATCTGGCCTTAGATTGATTCTCCTATCTCAGCCTTCAGAGTAATTTGACTATAGGTGTGTGCTACCATGCCCAGCTAATTTTTTGTATTTTTAGTAGAGACAGGGTCTCACCAGGTTGCCCAGGCTGGTCTTAAACTCTTGGACTCAAGTAATCCACCCCTCTCGGCCTCCCAATTTGTTGGGATTACAGGGGTGAGCCACCACGCCTGGCCACTACTGTATTTTGAACTACAGGTCTCTAAATGTTCTCCAAAGATCTGTAAAGTGCCAAGAATTCTAAGCAGTTTCAGGTGTGAATTAATTGGCTGCTTTCTCCAACCCTTCTATGTCAGGGGCAGCCATAGGTATTCATGGAACACATGGAGATTCTCCATCCACTTCCATCTGGGTTACAAACAAAACACTCAAACTCAGAAGGATAACCTTGTTGCAAATGTGGTCACCCCAGCAATCTGAGAAGATGCTCACACTGACTGGTCCCCATAAATTTTGATAAATTGAAATCATTGTCCTGCAGCAACAAGAGAAAGCTACATCTTCCTGTCCGTGGTACCCATGCTCTGCTTGAGTGTAAAGACCTGGGGACTTTATCCATCTCTAATGACATCTTAATACCTACTCAATCTGTTCACCAGCCCTTTTCAAAACTTTTTCAAATATCTTTTTCAGATATTCTATGCCCACTTATAGGTAGTTTAGTACTGTCTAAATGTTCAGATGTTGAATTGTGTCATCTGTGTGCTATGCTGGATTTTAGAGACAGTTCCATGGCCTTGGGGAGTGTATCAGGAGAAAGCAGACTTTTAGCTGTAAATCACACAATACCCCCCAAAATAGTGGCTTATGCAAAAGACAGTAAGTTATCTCATATAACCCCCGTCTGGAGGATAGCAGTGCCTGGCATTCACTCAACAGACTTCACTATGTTAGGACCAGCATGTAGGAGTCTCCTGTCCTCTTCTTGGTAGTCTGCAAAGTCAAATCTGACCTTGGATTGATTCTGTCTTATTCACTCAAAAAATATTGGTTGAACGCTACTATATTCCAAGCACTGTGTATGCTAGGTTTTTCTGGGGACTGTAAATATATAAACAGGCCCTGCTTAGAAAGCCTTATATGACGGCAGAGAAAAACAGACATGGAGACCATAAGAACCATAAAGGAGGTATAGATACCATGTCATGGAGGCATAGGAGATAGAATAATCACTGTATTCAGGAAGACTAGAAAAGGTTTCCAGGAAAGAGGCGATAATTGAGCTGGGTTCACAAGTATGAGAAGGACTGGGACATGGTGGCAGGAGATGGAGTACACAGGCTGCTCCCAGCTGAATAAATGATGTGAGACAATGAACGTCACTAGAAAAGCATTAACGACTTTGGGGGAAACAGCTGCTCAGCCTCACACTTGTGCAAGTTGCCTGAAGACGAACAGGCATCCTCAAGACAGGAAGAAAAGAGAAAAGGGGGGCAAAGTCTCCCCTAAAATTTTCCTTTTCATTTTCAAGAAATGAATTCATCATTTGAATTTGATGAATTCAAATTTTCTTGAATTTTGGCTACTTGTCTCATAGCCAAACACTGTGTCCCAGGGCCACCCCTAGCCAAAAGGGAGGTTTGAGAAAGTGACTTTTCAGTTCTTCCTGTCTCTACAATGAAGATGGACAAGGGAGAAAGGGGTGGGAGTGTGTGAGATTAGCAGCCAAGGATGTCTATCACAGCAAGTCACTTAATCTTTCTGGGCCCCTGATTTCTTCTCTGAAAATGGGAATAATGATGCCTTCCTAGCGGGCCTATTGTGAGGATTAAATGAAACATGAAACACCTATATGTGTCCCAGCATCTAGCATATAATAGGAGCTCAATATGTTCGCCTTCCCTCCTAGTTTATGTTTCTCAGTCACATCTAGTTTTTGCTCTCAGTGATTATGGACCCAATGTGACATTTACAATTATGACAAGTTAATTGACAGGATAATTAATTTTGCTCTCATTAAATAGGGACTCTCTCTTTTTTTTTTTAACAAGAGAAAAAAAAGTTTTAATTATGAACGAATACGCATGCACGGGAGTTCACAGAGAAAATAATGTATCTCTAGGAGGTAGCCAGATGATTGAGGCTTATATACCATCTTAGACTAAACAAAGGAAAGGGAGTTTGGGCCTTCTAGGGAGGCGGGAGGTGGCAAGTTATGGGAAAGTGACCAAGAAAAGCATGGTCAACAAATGTTATTTAGTAAGATTCGTTATGCAGGTTTACATTAGTACCTTCCCCATGGATAGAGTTGGTATAGTCTTCCTCTTTCTGGTCCTCCTCTCCTGGAGAAAGAGGCAGGTTTACAAATAGAGATGTGCTTTATAAATGTAAATGTCCTTTACAAAAAGAACAATTTTCCCCATTTTTAAAGCTTTTCCTGCATCTGCTGGTTCTCAATGGCCTTTAGTTCAAAATAATCCATATGCTAAAGAGGCGTACTTTGGTTGGCATATTCCAGTTCCCTTCAGCAGCATTTGAGTGTCCCCGATGATCCTTCCCATGAAAGCCAAGCTCTGCTTTGTATCTGTAGTGAGTCTCCCTGCCCTCCCCTAGTGATGGGAGATCCTAATGGTGATAGTGTAGGATTCTGGCCCAGGGCATTTTGTAACCCCCAGAGTAGAAAGTTTGCCTTTCCTCAGCAGCGATGAGTCTGTATCTGTCTTAGATGCTGCAAATGTTGCTGCCTCCTCTTCCAGCAGCTTAAGACTTTTGCTTTGGGTAAAGGATCAGGCAGAAAGGTGGGGCTTCCTGCTTCCCCCACTCCTACCTGCCACTCCCACCCCTGCAATGGTGTGTAAAGATGCCCTGCGGCCCTGCACTACCAACAAGGCTCTCTCCAACCTCTTATCCTAATCTTTCTGGAAAAGACTCTTTTCTTTCTTGTAGTAAGAGAATTACCAAGGCTTTACTCTCCTTACCTCAGAGATTTTGTGTTGCAGGGCTAAATTCCGCATTGCCCGGTATCCAAAAATCAACGTCCAACCACCACCCTACCTCATCTTCACTATCCTTGGATATTTATGCATAGGAAACTTAGCTCATTCAGGAGAATTATGCCAGATACTCTGAGAGGTAAAGGGATAGAAGAATGGGATTAGAGCTGAAGATGTGGGCATATCAGAAGGAGATATACAATATTGATGGTTTCTGACGAGGCTGGCTGACCAATGCAAGAGGATTGCTTGAGGCCAGGAGTTTGAGACCACCCAGGACAATAGGACAATGTAATGTGATATCATCTCTAAAAAAAAAAAAAAATTCTTTAATTAGCCAGGGTATAGCGGTGTGAGCCTGTAGTCCCAGCTATTCAGGAGACTGAGGTGGGAAGATCGCTTGAGCCCAGGAGTCTTAAAAAAAAAATGTTGACAGTTTCCTCTCAGGATCAGGAAGGGAGTGAAGACTTTGCTAATTTCTGCAGTACAGCTTAGCAAGACATCTTAACTTGTCAAAGCCCACCTTCGAGCTTGGCCTAAAAGGAGTCAAGGTATTTGCCTTTAAGGAACCAAGTGACCAAGATAAATAAAATATCTATAGTGATGACTATAAACTCAAGCGGCCACACGGCTTTCCTTAAATGCTCTGGATAATGAGTGGAGCTAGGATCTTCATAGATCTTGGGGCCGAGGTAAAGAAAATAGAGATAGAAATTTCCACCCACCTTACAGAATGGGAACTTAGGTTAAATTTGATGTAAATAAATAAAAGAATCATGATATGCCTTACACCTTGTACTGAAGAATAAAATTAATGCCTCTTCAATTTATATGATACAATAGGCATGATAGGATGCTCCTTCAGCACCTAGGACAGCCAAATACGAAGGTCATCCATCTGTGAAAGGAAAAACTCCCAAAAAGACCTTGAGCACACACCAAATAGATTTAATTTATAGTTGACATTGGTTCACAGAACTTCAGTCAAGGTCATCGGCACCTGAATTACAACACACTTGGCCCACACTCCTTACCCAGCAGGTAATAGCATTAACATGCATGATGAAACTCCTGTCCATCATCAAAATTCAAGAAGATAAGTTTTGATTTGGTTACTAAGACTATTATTGTCTGTTTTATCTTGATGAAACAGTGACTACAAACACAGCTCCAGGCTAATTTGGAACAATGTCAACACCTAAAAATTTCTCTCCTTGGAAGAAACATGGGTAAATTAGAATAAACCTTTTATGCATTAATAAGTATTAATGTATTTAAGGTGATTCTTGCTGGTGTGTGATTACAAGATTTAAGCTGGAATATTTACATTCTTTAACATTCTTACTTGGCTCCATTGAAAGACTTTCCCTCGAGCTCCCACTCCTGTGTCCCCTGAGACTACTGTAAGTTTCTAGAGCTGATGAATCCACCTGTAGGGTAGAAAGACCAGAAGCGGGCGTGTGGTTTAGCAAGTCTTTGCTAGAGTTATTGTTGGCCCTGAGCACCACTAGCATGGTGGGTGTTTCTGGCTGAATCTGTCTGGTTGTCCTCATGCTGCACACTCTGACGGGTGACCTCAGGCCATGAGTCAGCATTGTGGTAACATTCCTTCTCGTTACACCAGCCATTCTGCTTGAGTAGTCCTCAGAAAAGGAACCATTTTTTAGGTAGGAAAACAAGCTACTCGTTGTGGTCTATAACCTCTTCCTTTCTCTGGGTTCAGTGCAGGAGAGTTACAATGCACCAGAGAAGGGCAGGCCTCCTCCAGATCCCCTAATACATATAACCACATTTGATCCTCATCATAACCCTGCAATGTTGTTCCCAGCAAGATGGTCTGTCACAGAATCCTTGTATGTGTATATATCCTTGTAGGTCAAGGCTTCTTAGCTTTCTGCCATGTGACAATTCTCCCTTTGTATGGGGAACGAGTGAACTTGACATTACCTGAATACACAGAATCCCAAGGCTTGGACCATTCCAGTCCCAAGAGATAATCGATATAAAATAAATAAAACGAGGAGTAGAAAGTATGTGATTGCTTCAGTCTTTGTTTTGTCCTGTGTTGTGATAGTTTTACCAAGCACATGGCTCAGAGGAGGCCCAAATGGGAAAGTGAAGCATTTATAATAAGATACCATCACTGTAGATTAACCTGAGTACAAAGGAAGGAGGTGGACACCTTACCCTAGGGGGAAGCAGGGAACAGACCGTATACCTGGAGCTGGCCTGCGGATATCTCCATGTCTGCCTCCCAAGATTGTAGGGTTGACAGATTTTCACTGTTTCAACATGTAAAACGAAGTGGTGAAAACTTCACCAGCAGAAGGCTGAGAAACCACTATGGGCAATGCCTGCTCTTAATTCATGTTACCTTAAGTGTAAAATAAAAGGGACTTAGTTGAAAAAAACTTCTACCAGATTCCTGTTTTATGAAATTCTGAATCTTTTTTTATTTCTTAATCAAAAAACCTAAATATTTTAGGGCATGGCAAGGAGAATAGATTCACCCTTGAGTGCCAGCCTAAATTAGTTATGAATTATTATGTTTATTTTGCAGGTGAGAAAATTGAGGCTCAGAAAGTCTGGAACTTTCTCTTTCCTCACATCCCTTTTGACAGTAGGGCACACATCAATATTGGTCATTTGAGAACAATATGTTTTGGTACAATTCTTCCTTTCTTTCATGGACAAGAGTAATATTAATTTCATCAAAATCATGCAAATGGACTTTGGCTTTAATATAATTTTTATATCAAATATTTCCAGATAATAATGAAGTCCTAATTTGCAAAAGCTGCATGTGTTGTCAGAAGAACCATCCTACTATGGGTGGGGTGCAGTGGATCACGCCTGTAATCCCAGCACTTTGGGAGGCCAAGGAGTTCAAGACCAACCTGGACAACATGGTGAAACCCCATCTCTACTAAAAATACAAAAATCAGCCAGGCATGGAGGCACATGCCTGTAATCCCAGCTACTCAGGAGGCTGAGGTATGAAAACTGTTTGAACCTGGGAGGCGGAGATTGCAGTGGGCCGAGATGGCACCACGGCACTCCAGCCTGGGTGAAAGAGCGAGACTCCATCTCAAAAAAAGGAATCATCCTCTCGTGAATTGGAATGTTATAAAAATAGCGCATCAACCAAATTGGGAAAGAATTATTATATATACACATATGAAGAGAAAAATGGAAGACTGCCATGTGGGTCAGTGCCCTCAGGAGTCCCTAACCAGAATCCCTCCCCCAGCACCATACCCAACTCCTAACTGTCCACACCTTGGCCGAGCTCTGGGCATATCTGGACACTCAGAACATGTCCCTTCCCTGTCCCCCACAAACCATCAGCCACATTGCCACAATATGGGCATGGTTCTGCCTGTCCCTGGCTGCTGGAGATGTCCTGGTGGCAGAGCTCCTGTTGGCAGTGCACAGTGTTGACAGGGAGCCATGAGTGCTGATGTAGCTAACAGTGCTCACCAACTGGGATTCTGCAGGCCTCATCCTGCTAGGTTTGCCCTCTGAGGCACCCTGAGCAAGCCAGCTAACAGCCAAAGGTGCTGTTCCTGGGAGCCTCAGCCACCCAGTTTCTGAGTGACCCCAAGGGTGAGAGAGATCCACAGTTTGAAGCACCACCACAATGCATTTGCAACACTGTGGTTGGGAGACTCCAGTGTAGGTCTCACGGATAAGTAGAGGTTGTTTTACAATCAGTATTTCTGATTTCTAATTCCATCTCTTTCCACCAGGCCCCAAAGCTACAGAGGGTGAAGGCTAAGATCAAAGGAGTGGTGTTCTTGGAAAAACCGGAAGCAGAACACTTGACAAGAAGAAGAAAAGCCAAGCCCCCCTAGCGCATAGCATCAAGCACAACTGACCACAAGAGCAACAGTGCAGCAGAAGAATGGCCTCCCACAATGTAAGTTATAAGGTGACAACCTGGAGATAGGTCTCATCCCTCTCATGCCTCAGAGTAGGGAGAAGATACCAAGCAGATTATACTCAGCCCCGCTGACATCTAGAACTTTCCTTTCCAGATTACCTCTATGCTCTCTGGCATCTATAGCTCCATGAACTTTATTCTGCTCATTTCATTTGTTTCTCATTCAGAGGTGGTCACTTTCAATTGCCCCAGTCTTTTAAAGGTGGGGAATTTTTGGATGGACTAAGCAAAGCCTTGAAGCAAAAGCAAGAATCTTTCCAGTCCCAAATACAAGTGGGATTTGCAGGTACATGTTGCTGAGTAATCTCCTCTGCTCCCTCTCTGCTCCCTCTCAAGAACAAATCCTCCACCAAAGTCAGCTTGGATCTCACAATGCTTCTTCATGAAGACGTAGGCAATCTTTCAAGCTGATCTCCTTCTGCAAAGTTGGGGTGCAAAAGTCTTCCAGCCTAGGAGGTCATTGAAACCTTTAGCCTAACTCTTCCCGTATTCTCTTTTCAAGTTTATTGTTGTAGCTGTTGCTGCTGTTCTGCTGTTATAACTACTGAAATATAGTTCATTTGCCATAAAAGTTTACTCTTTTAAAGTGTACAATTCAGTGATTTTTTTTTTAGTATATTCACTTGCGCAGCCGTATCCACTAACTCGAGAACCTCTTCATTACCTGAGAGAAACCCTTTATCCATTAGTAATCACCCGAATTCCCACCTTTTCCCAGCTTTGGCAACCAATAATCTACTTTTTGTCTATGGATTCACCTTGTCTGGACATTTCATGTGAGTGGAATCATACAAAACGTGGCCTTTTATATCTGGCTGTTTTCACTTTTATTTTCAATGTTCACCCCCATTGTAGCACGTGTCAGTACTTTATGCTTTTGATGGCTAAATAACATTCCACTGTATGAACATACCACATTTTGCTTATCCATCCATCCACGGATGACATTTAGGTTGTTTCCACCTTTTAGATAAGATGAATAATCCTGCTATGAACATTCATTTACAAGTTTTTATGTATGTGTAAAATTTTTCAAAAACATACTCAAAAACTTTTTTTCAAATAGAAAGCTTTAGCTTTAACAACTATTTCCTCTGGGAATAATTTTGGTCTTATTGCCTGTCTTGTCAAGGCTGAACAATGATCCTTTATTACTCTTTTTTTTTTTTTTTTTTTGAGACGGAGTCTTGCTCTGTCGCCCAGGCTGGAGTGCAGTGGCGTGATCTCTGCTCACTGCAAGCTCCGCCTCCCAGGTTCACGCCATTCTCCTGCCTCAGCCTCCCGAGTAGCTGGGACTACAGGTGCCCGCCACCACACCTGGCTAATTTTTTGTATTTTTAGTAGAGACCGGGTTTCACCATGTTAGCCAGGATGGTCTCAATCTCCTGACCTCGTGATCCACCTGCCTCGGCCTCCCAAAGTGCTGGGATTACAGGCATGAGCCACTGTGCTGGACCGATCCTTTATTACTCTTAAACATCTCTAGAAACTTAGCTTCACCAAGGTAATATGGTACTTGGTTGACTTGAGAAAGGTTTTCTACCATGGTGTACATAAGAGAAAGTATACCAATATTTCAAAATAGTATCAGCCTATATATCAATAATGGTTGGTCACTCAAAGTGACACTTATTTCCACTGAGCAAACTTGCAATTTTTTAAGAGTCTTGCTCTGTTTGCCCAGGCTGGAATGCAGTGGTGTCATCATAGTTCACTGCAGCCTCGAACTCTTGGGGTTCAAGAGATCCTTCCACATCGGTCTCCCAAGTAGCTGGGACTACAGGCACATGCTGCCATGCCCAGATAATTTTAAAATTTTTTGTAAAGATGGAGTCTTGTAATGTGGTCCAGACCAGTCTCAAACTCCTGCCCTCAAGCAATTTTCCTGCCTTGGTGTCCCAAAGTGCTGGGATTACAGGCATGAGCTACTGTGCCTGGCTATTCTTCAACTGGGGAAAAGCAACCAACCAGACACTAATTCTCATTCTTTAAATAGGGTTTATTTTTTAAACTTAAAGATTTAAATCTTTTTTAACCTTAAGAAATTAAAAATGTTTAAAATCTTAAGGATTTAAATCTTTTTAATCTTAAGAAATTAAAAATTTTGGCCGCGCGCAGTGGCTCACGCCTGTAATCCCAACATTTTGGGAGGCCAAGGCAGGTGGATCACGAGGTCAGGAGTTCGAGACCAGCCTGGCCAACATGGTGAAACCTCGTCTCTACTAAAAATACAAAAGTTAGCCAGGCGTGGTAGTGGGCACCTGTAGTCCCAGCTACTCAGGAGGCTGAGGCAGGAGAATTGCTTGAACCTGGGAGGCAGAGGTTGCAGTGACCTAAGATCGCGCCATTGTGCTCCAGCCTGGGTGACAGAGCAAGACTCAGCCTAAAAAAAAAAATAAAAAAATAAATAAATTAAAAATTTTTTTAATCTTAAAGATTTAATCTTTATTAAAATCTTTATAAAATCTTTATTAAAATCTTCTATAAGATTTTGATCTGTTGTACAGTATTCATTACAAAGCCCAATGCTGTGCCAAAAGTAAATTCAAAACAAATAGCTCTCAAATAAAAAAATGAATAAGTAAATAAATGTACATTTAACAGCTAGGAGACTAACCATAGGGGGAAATTAAGAACTATTTAGGTACCATTTATTTTTTTAAAAAGCCAAACACTGGAGATTTTTAAAATGTACAAATGTAAAATTTTATACACACAATACCCAATTTGTGATGGTTTATCTTGTTTTCAAGATAAGTTTTGCTAATATCTTATTGTTCAAAGGAACAGCAACAAGCTGCACAAGCTGGTTTACACAAGCTGTAGATCCCAACATAGGCTTTCTCAACTTTATGATGATGCAAAAGCAATATGCATTCAGTAGCAACCATACTTTGAGTACCCATGCAACTATTTTGTTTTTCACTTTCTATACATTATTCAATAAATTACATGAAATATTCAACACCATATAATAAAATAGGCTTTGTGTTAATTTTCTCAATTATAGGCTAATATAGATGTTCTCAGCACATTCAAGGTAGGTGAGGCTAAGTTATGATGTTCAATAGGTTAGGTTCATAAAATGTATTTCTAACTAGGATATTTTCAACTTACGATGGGTTCATCAGGATATAACTGTATTGTAAGTCAAGGAGCATCTGTACTTTACAGTGGTGTTTCTGGAAGTACAAAATAGGTTAGGATGAAAGAATATTGTTTTCAAGATGAGTTTTGCTAATAATATTGTTCAAAGGAACTGCAGCAACCTGCACAGGCTGGCTGACACAAGCTGTGGATTCTTTGTCACCTGGACCTACACAGACTTTCTGATGGACGTGTCAACACTCACACTGGCCCCAATTCATTGACAAGAGCTAAGAGTTAACAAATCAGAAAATGAAAGATAAAAACAGAAAAGAAAGAAATCAACTAGAGAAAAAGGAACTATTCCAGATGGCAAGATGCTCCTGTGTCATGGAAGCATTCAGTTTCAGTTTGTTCTATTCTTGACTTCACTTATAAGTTACCTGGTGGCATGGGACAAATTGCTTAGATTTCTTCTGCCTCAGTTTCTCAGTGTGCAAATTGGGGCCAACATCACTCCCCTTTAAGGAGTTCAAAGAGCACTGAGGTAAAAAGTTGGAAAGGCCCAGCCTGTGTCTGTAAAGTATATTTACAACTCCCTGGAGTAATGCAGGTATTGATGCTAAAAGCATCATTATTTTTGTAGTTGGAAAGTCAGAATCCATCCTCCATCATATTCTAAGCCTTTGAAAGAGCCCTTTGTTTTCCTGCCTAAGCTTTGGCCCACAGGGAAAAATATTCTGTCTTTCAAAAGGTTTCTTTCATAAACAGTTCATTCTTTTTAAGTGGGTTTCACTGACTATGTTTATTAACATGTAGTAACACTTAACGAAGGTTTCATTTGGTACTAGGAAGAAAGCAGTGTGGGCAGCCTGCCACTCCTTAGCCTAAAAAGAAATATTGTCTAGAACAAGGCCCCAGGCACTCAGAGAGGCCAGGACTATTGCAGGTTGCCACTTGCAACTTGCATCACTCAACCCAAGCAGTGCAAACAATGACGGGTGTCCCAGAGGCCCCTCCTAGACAAGGCCAGTGGGGAAAATTACTCAGCCTTTCTCAGTCACTGAAATGATTTCACCAGAGAGACATCTATGTCAATAAAAGGGAAGATGAAGATATTCAACTTGATAAACAGCAGAAAATTTAATTTAACAAGCTGTCTTTCCATGTTTTTTTTTTTCTGTCCATGAGGTTGAATTCACCACTGTTCTCTAAGTTAAACATCTCCATCTTTGATTTATGTCATGACTGAGTCTGTGAACTCTCCTTGTTATTTTCTTCTGACCTCATATCTCACAACTTGTCTTAATTTGAGCCTTTTTTTTTCTTTTTTTCTTTTGCGAGAAATAGAAATCCATTCAGTGAAGACCATCTCTAGAGATTTCTGGGCCTTAATAAATATCTGTAGAATCATGGGTGACTGCAGAGTGATCCATGAATATCTCTATAGTCACCCATGAAATTCTTCACAAAGGTAAAATCAGGTCAGGATATGCCTCCAGAGCAGTTTTGAACGAAGAAAATTCATCAGGAAGGGGCAACCTGCTGCCAAGGGGTGCGTGAGAGGCAGAGGGTCAATCACATTGGCTCCAGGGTAGCAAATGGTGCTGAATGAAGACGACCAGCTGGGGAGTCCTTTCCTGTCCTCTCCACTGGGACTTGGTCCCTGAGTGCTCGCCAGTCACCAGCAAAACCCAAAGCTTGAAGCAAATGTTTTGCCTTCATGAAGGGATATGTACTGCCTGTTCTGTCAAGCTCTAATCTCTTCAAACTTCATTCCAGAATCATGAGATTTTTTTCCCTGCCCTATGGCCTCAGAAACTAACAGAAGATTTTTTGGAAGCCAGGAAATTAAACTCTGACCATAATTTGATCAGAGGCAACACCCTCCCAGGGCTGGATGAAGATCTTTAAAAGTTTTGAGCATTAAAGAGAGTATGCTTCACATCCCACAACTATCCACCATATGTAATACAATATTTTCTTAAGATCTAAACCCTGAAGTAAAAGAGAATTTCAACAAAGTTCAAACTCTTAGCATGATAATGATGCAATACATTTTTTATAACATCAAAATCTGTATCTAAATTTTGTTCTATTTGCATGTCCCCGTTTACTGGTGATCTAAGCATTTATTCAGTCTATCTACTGGGAATTCTGTCCCCACCTCTTCCTACTCTGCACATACCCACTAAATGTCTGTCGTTTGATTAGTCCAGTAATTTGTATCACAAGTGTTTCCATTGGAACAATCATCTTTGATGTGACCTTCTCTCTGTGGAAGGAGCTCTGAAGAAGCAGCAGTAGGTTTTTCTAATAATGTTTTTTAACATAGGGTCAATGCATTCATTTAGTGCACATTTTTGAACACTCATGCTGTTCCAAGTAGGGCATAGGAAGTCAACCACATTACAAAGATAATACTAGGTATGATGTTACAGAGGGACAAGGTCCTAAAAAACAAGGAGTTATAAGAGACAAGGAGGTGACCTCAGCAACTTGGCCAAATAGGAGGCCCTTGCCTCTCCCTCCACCCTTGGGCACACCAAATAAACATCTATTCACAGATCAATTCTCTCTGAGAGAAAGTAAGAAATCAATTGAGAAACTCTGACCCAGCCAGGCAACTGAAAAATATCCACGTCTTTGCCGAGGCATGCTCAGGCAAAGATGCCATCCCAGGCACAACATCATACAATCAGGAAAGGAATCCCCAAACTCAGCTTTTCCTGGTGGCGAGTAGGGTATAGACCTCATATGTAATGCTCTAACTCTAAGCTTCCCCACAGTTTGGCTCTTACTTACCCAGCTTTAGGAGTGAAGGAGATTAAGCATATACAAGTCCCACTAGACTATAAGGGAAAAGTGGCAGTTTTGTAGAGATCCACAGCTCTTCCAGAAGCTCCATCCCTAGGAGCAGTGTGGAGAAGGGGCTTTTAAAAAGCAGCTTCCTGTTTCTCTGCAGAAGGGATTTATGCCATGCATTGAGTGCCCCAACTTTCATAGCTATTGTCTGAAGAACTGCATCCTAAAAACCTCCTAGCTCTGAGAGCAGAAGAGACGAGGCATATGTGAGTACCTCTAGATCATGGAACATAAAAACGGTTTTAAATGGACACAGAAACACTTCCAGAGGCCATACATCCTGGGAACAGTGCAGAAATGAGGCTGAAACACAGCTACCATTTTTCTCTCCAGAAGGGGCTCACTACACACTCTTCCAGTGGCTACATGACAGCCTGGCTCCAAATAAACTTGCATCGGGGAGCTAATAGGTAAGACAAACATTAGCCCTCCAGCAGTCAGAGCCAGAGCTGGGCAATTCTCAAGCCTTTCCTCACACCAAGGTCTACCTATTTTTTCCCGGAAGGAGTTTGTCCATGCGCCAAGTGCCACAAATGTATAACTCTCACCAAAGGGACTGTCTCCCTAATGACCTAGCTCTGAAAGTTGATGGGGCTTTGCATTCCTGAGTGGCCCTAGACCACAGAAAACAAAGAGGTGGACATACAACAGGCCTACTTCCATCAGGTAACTCCTCAAGCTCAGAGGATGCAGCCTGAACTCCAGTAAAGGATTTTGTCACAGATCCTCTCCCTAGCTTACTGCAGAAAGAGTGGGAGATAAACAGCAACACTCAGCTTCACCATGAGGATAGCAGCTAAAATACATACCCAACACCACCCCCTGCCCAGCTTTTCCAGCTACATCAAACAGACTGGCTCCTACCTTATTGGTCTTAGGGTATTGACAGAACATGGCACATCCTAATTTGGGAGGGGGAGCAGCACCAAAAACAGAGACAAACACAAGATTTGAAAGGCACCTTAAAATCTTTGGCAAAGCAAATTGGTGAGATTTTTCTCTTATAGTAGGACAATCTGACAAGACTGGAAGAGGCAGATGTCTTATCTAATGCACAGACCCAACGCAGTGAGTCAAGAAAAACTAATAAATAAGGAGATACATTCCAAATAAAATAACAACATGAATCTCCAGAAACTGGCCCAAGTGAAGTGAAGATATATGGTCTGCCCAACAGGGAATTCAAAATGATGACCGTAAAATTCCTCATCAAGATTAGGAAAGCAATGCAAGACTGAAAATTCCAACAAAGAGATAGAAAATATCTAAAAGTACCAAACAGAAATCATAAAGCTAAAGAATACTATAACTGAATTGAAAACTTTAGTAAAGAAATTTGACAACAGATTCTGCAAAAGGGAGGATCAGTGCATTTGAAGACAGGTCACTGGAAATCATCCAATCTTAGGAGAAAAAAAAATTAAAACAGTGAAGATAGCTTAGAGGCCTTATGGGACAACATTAAGCAGAACAAATTAGGAATTATTGATATGCTGAAAGAAGAGGAAGAGAGAGAAAACATTTTAAAAGAAATAATGGCAGAAAACATCCCAAGCCTGAGGAGAAAATATTCAGAAAGCCTAAAGTACATGAGGTAAAATTAGTCCAAAGAGACTCACACCAGGGCACATCATAATCAAATTGTCAAAAGTTAGACAAAGGGATTCTTGAAAGCTACAAGAAAAAAGCACATTATTATGTACAAGGGAACCTCTGTAAGATTATCTGGATTTTTCAGCACCTTGCAAGCCAAAAGAGAGTGGGATGCTGTATTCAGAATTCTGATAGAAAGAAAAAACCTGCCAACGAAGAATACTGTGCCCAGCAATTCTATCTTTCAAAAATAAAGGAGTGATAAAGACTTTCTGTGACGAACAAAAGCTGAGAGAATTTATCAACACTAGACATGTCATAAGAAATGCTGAAGGTAGTTCTTAAAACTGAAGGAAGAAGACACAAATTAGTAACATGAAAACATATGAAAGTATAAAACTAACTGGTAAAAGTAATTACGTTGTCAAACCCAAAACACTCTAACCCTGCAATGATGATGGATAAATCAATTATATCTTTAGTATACAGGTTAAAAAGGCAAAACTATTAAAAACAACTAAAGCTACAATAATTTGTTAAGGAATACAAATAATAAAAAGATGTAAAATGTGACAGCAAAAATATAAAGCATGGGAGTAGGGGGAGAAAACCTGTAGAGTTTACATATTTGACTGAAGGAACTACAAAAGGAAAAACAAATGAAGCTCAAAGTTAGCATAAGGAAGGAAATAGTGAAAATCAGACCAGAAGTAAATGGGACTAGAAAACCAATAACAAAGATCCACAAACTGAAAGTTGTTTTTTTTGTTGTTGTTGTTGTTGAGAAACCAAAAAAAATTGACAAACCCTTAGCCAAATCAACTAAGATAAAAAGAAGACTCAAATAGGGGCCGGGCGCGGTGGCTCACGCTTGTAATCCCAGCACTTTGGGAGGCCGAGGCGGGCGGATCACGAGGTCAGGAGATCGAGACCACGGTGAAACCCCGTCTCTACTAAAAAACACACACAAAAAAATTAGCCGGGCGTGGTGGCGGGCACCTGTAGTCCCAGCTACTCGGAGAGGCTGAGGCAGGAGAATGGCGTGAACCCGGGAGGTGGAGCTTGCAGCGAGCCGAGATTGCGCCACTGCACTCCAGCCTGGGCGACAAAGCGAGACTCCGTCTCAAAAAAAAAAAAAAAATAAAAGACTCAAATAAATAAAATGAAAGAAAAGACATTAGAATTGATAACACCGAAATACAAATGATCATAGTTTGTATGATTCATGTATATGTATATCATGAATAACCATACACCAAAAAAGTCTAATAACCTAGAAATAAATGGATAAATTTGTAGACACATACAACCTAATCAGGAAGAAATTATAAATCTAAATAAATCAATAATGAGTGAGAAGACTGGATAAGTAATTAAAAGTCTCCCATCATAGAAATGTCCAGCACTAGATGGCTTCCTGGCTGAATTCTACCAAACACTTAAAGAAGAATTAATACCAATCCTTCTTAATGTCTTCAAAAAAAGTTGAAAAGAAGGCAATACTTCCAAACTAATTTTTTAGGCCAACTTCACCCTGATACCAAAGCCAGAAAATGTCACTGCAAGACAAGAAAACCACAGTATAATATCACTGATTAACATAGATGTAAAAAATCCTCAACAAAATACTAGCAAACCATATTCAATAGTACATTATAAGATTCATTCACCATGATCAAGTGGGATTTATCCCTAGAATGAAAGAATGGTTCAAGACAGATCAAAAAATGATATTCCTCATATTAACAGAATGAAGAACAAAATTCATAGAAAAAGCATTTGATAAAATTCCCAACATCCTTTCACAATAAAAACTCTCATCGAATTAGGTATAGAAGGAATGTCCTCAACACAATAAAGGTCCTACGTGACAGTCCCACAGACAACATCACACTGAATGGTGAAAAGTTGAAAGATTTTCCTCCAAGATGAGGAACAAAATAAGGATACTCACTGTCACCACTTCTATTCAACACAGTACTGTAAGTCCCAGCCAGAGCAATTAGGAAAAAAAAAATCCATATAGAAAAGGAAGTATAATTGTTTGTTTGCTAACAACATGATCTTATATATAGAAAATCCTAACGATTTCACTAAAAAACTTAGAACTGATAAAGGAATTCAGTAAAGTTGAGTTCACAAACTCAACTTACAAAAAAACAGTAGTGTTTCTATCAATGACAAGAAGTACCTGAAAAAGAAATTCTCCCATTTACAACAGCATCAACAAAAAATACTTAGGAATAAACTTAACCCAGGAGGTAAAAATCTACACTGAAAACTATAAAATATTGATGAAGGAAATTAAAGAAGACACAAATAAGTGGAAGGATATCCTATATTCATGAATCAGAAGAATCAATAGTCTAAAAATGTCTATATTACCCAAAGAAATTTACAGATTGAACATAATCTCTATCAAAATTCAAATGGCATTTTTCACAAAAATAGAAAAATACTAAAATTCATATAGAACCAAAATAGACCTTGATAGATAAAGCAATCTTGAACAACAAGAAAAAATCTAGAGGCATCGTTCTGTATTACAAAGCTATAGTAATCAAAACAGTATGGTACTGGGACAAAAACAGACACATTCATAAATGGAACAGAATAGAGAACTAAAAATAAATCCATGTATCTACAGTCACCTAGTTTTTGAGAAAGGTGCCAAGAATACACAATAGGAAAAGGACAATCTCTTCTATAAATGATGCTGGGAAAACAATATCCATATGCAAATAAAATGAAATTAGATGATTGTCTTACACCATACACATAAATCAACTGAAAAATACCTGAAAATTTAAACATAAAACCCGAAACTGTAACACTCCTAAAGAAAAACACAGAGGAAAAACTCTATGACATTTGTCTTAGTTATTATTATTATTATTATTTGTTTTTTACACTTACTGAATTAGAAAAGCCAAAGCCATTGGAAATTATTTTTTGGATATAACACCAAAAGCACAGGCAATAAAAACAAACTACGTCAAACTAAAATGTTTCTGCACAGAAAAGGAAACAATCAACACAATGAAAAGGCAACCTACAGAATGGAAGAAAATATTTACAGACCATATATCTAATAAAGGGTTAATATCCAAAATATATAAGAAATAGCAATAATAACTTGATTGAAAATGGGCAAAGGACATACATAGACATTTTTCCAAAGAAGGCATACAAATGGCTAACAGGTATATGAAAAGGTACTCAATATTACTAATCAATAGGGAAATGCAAATCAAAACTACAATGAAATATTACCTCATACCTGTTAGGACAGGTATTGTCAAAAATTCAAAAGATAAGGCCCAGCTCAGTGGTTCGCAACTGTAATCCCAGCACTTCTGGGAGGCCAAGGCAGGAGGATCACTTGAGGCCAGAGTTCAAGACCAGCTTGGTCAACATAGTAAGACCCTGTTTCCACGGAAAAAAAAAAAAGCCAGGCACGGTGGCATGTGGCATATGTCTGTAGTCTCAGCTACTCAGGAGGCTGAACCCAGGAGTTCAATGCTGCAGTGAGCTATGTTTGCACCACTGCACTTTAGCCTGGGTAACCAAAAAAAAAAAAAACATTAAAAGACAAAAAACGTTGGCAAGGATGTAGAAAAATTGAAACCCTTAGACATTATTTGTGGAGATGAGAAAATGAGAATTGATACAACCATCATGGAAAACAGTATGGAGGGTCCTCAAAAAATTAAAATTAAAACTACCATATGATCCAGCAATCCCACTTCTTGGTATATATCAAAGGAAATAAAATCACTATTTCCAAAAGAGACCTGCATTCCCATGTTCATTGCAGCATTATTCACAATAGTCAAAATATGACATCAACCTAAGTGTCCATTGCTAGATGAATGGATAAAGAAAATATGGCATGTATAAACACATACACATACATACACACACACACACACACACACATACAATGGAATATTATTATTAGCCTTAAATACGAAGGAAATTCTGTCATTTGAGACAACACAGATGAACCTGGAGGATGTTATGCTAAATGAAATAAGTCAGGTACACAAGGACAAATACTGCATGATCTCATTTACAGGTGAAATGTTAAAAAGTCAAACTCATAGAAACAGAAGTAGAATGGTGGTTAGCAGGGATGGAGGGCTGGGGGAAGTCGGAAGATGTTGGTTAAAGGGTACAAACTTTCTGTTATAAGTTGAATAATTCCTGCAGAGACCTAGTGTACAGTATGGTGACTATACTTAATGATAATGTATTATATATTTGCTATTTGCTAAGAGAATAGACGTTAAGTGTTCTCACCACAAAGATAACTGTGAGGTGATGGATATGTTAATTAGCTTGACTGTGGTAATCATTCCACAATGTGTACCTGTATCAAAACATCACATTGTATACGGTAAAGATATACAATTTTATTTGTTAATTATACCTCAACAAAGCTGCCAAAAATAAAAATAAAGTAAAATAAATGATAAGAAATAGCATACTTTACTAAAAGTAAATGAAAGAAAACACAAGGTAGCACATGTAATAAGAGTGAATACTCATTGAGCATTTAGGGTGTGCTAATTTGTGTGTGTGTGTACGTAAAATTTCACTTCATCCTCATAACAACCCTATGAAGCTAAAAACAAAAAGTTAATTATGTCCAAGCTCATACAGCTGAAAAGAAGCAGAACTGGAATGACCCATCCATCTGGCTTCAAACCTCACTGTGCTATTGCCTCTCATAGATACCCATTTCTCTCCAGCAGCCAGTTCATTGAAATAGGAAAAAGGTCACAATAAACTAAGTATCCGTTTCTGCTTAAGACCTGTCTATTTTGCAGCTAACACACTCAACTCTTTTATTTGGAGCACAATTTAAATCTATAAAATATCTTAAAGCTGGGAAATGTCACAGTTCAAAACGTGTGTTGAATGAAAGGAGAAAAAGCATTCATCCAACATTGCTTCTGCTGATTTGCAGTTTACAAGTACAGCCTGCTGCACTAAACAATGTGCTGTGGATAACTAAGCATCTTGTGTTCCAACCTGATAACATGTAGATGAAAATGAATGAGAGGCATGTGAATAAGAAAAGCCCACAAGGCCTTGTAGTAATAGATTACCTGACACATGGAACATCTAATAAACATTCGCGGAATGGAAAAAGGAGCCCGAGGAATGGGACAACAGATGTGAGTTGTTAGAAGTATTGATAGCATTATTTATGTATTAAGGAGAGTCTTGCTTGGACAAGAATAATTCCTATTGGCAACACTTTGTATTGATGTTATAGTTTCATTAAATGCAAACACTATTTATATAACTAATAAATCAAAACCTATAGTTTAACAAGAAAAAATGATGAGTGAGACAGCCCTTCATATTCAATGTTGCTCACAATGCCAGTCTATCAGGAAGATAGAAACGGTATGGAAGCAGTTTCTGACTTTAAGAAATTACATCCTGCCACATTCTGTAGCAATAACAGGCTGCACTGAGATGCAAGAGACAAGGACTCTGAACCACGTGCTTTGCTAATTTCTGAACTTCTCTGGACCTCTGGTTTCTCAACCACAAAAATGAGGAACAGTATCTCTGAAACAAACTTGACAATCTACATCGGTTTTCCTGCCTTCTTCTTTATGGTCAATTTCCTACTGTCATGAAGCATTCATTACTGAGGGAAAAAACAGTTGAAATTGTTTAACTACATTAGTTTGTGAAACACATTGAGATTTTAGAAATCTAAAAAATATTAAATTGCTGGGGATAGAGGAAGAGAGAGAAGATTGTGATTATTAGAATGCCGGGAATGTTCTTGTTCTTTTAGGATGAAAATTGAGTATCTGTAGAGGGCTCTGTGAACCTGTGGTGGAAATCTGTGATAGAAACTGGTGGTTCACAAAATTTAGGTTTCGACTGGAGTGCAGTTTTTATTACAGACAGGCAGCAGTTAAACTGAGGGGACTTTTTCAAGCTGGTCCTTTTGGAGTTTGCTCACAAGAGGGCAGTGCTGTTTAACAATTGCAGCCTTCAAGTGGGCAAGGAGAAGAAGGCTGGCTGGCTACCCAACTGTTCTAGCTCCACACAGGTAAAGCTGAAGAATTGTGTTTGGTACACGACCACAATATAGGGAAATCTTAGCAAAAGGTACTTTTTGTCTTCTCAGAAGACAGAGTAATCCTGGCATAATAAATTGACAAAAATTTCGTTTCAACCCTGGAAATGATGACAAATGATGTTGGTTAGTGACAAGATGAAGTTGGTTAACAAAATCCTTTTGCTGATCGAATGCGTTTTGCACTTTATAGGAACATTTGAAAACTGTAAAATTCACCAGACACACGTAATGCTTAGTACACAAGATCCCTGGGACATGAAAGTATCTTCAGGGTATAGCCGAGATATATTTCATGGAAGCAATTTTCAAAATTTAATTTATTATATAGAGATGGGGTCTTGCTATGTTGCTCAAGCTGGTCTCAAATTCCTGGCATCAAGCAATCCTCCCACCTAGGCCTCTCAACGTGCTGGGATCATAGGCATGAGGCACTGCACCCAGCCTGGAAGCAACTTATACCTTATAACAGTCTATCTGGATAACACTAAAGTTACTAATCAAATTTAGGAGTTACGATGACTAATCTGAAAAATAAGATATTTTCCAAAATGATCTGAAAATGAATGCTTTGTGTACCTCTCTTAATTTGTACTAGCACGATTGTCTCATTGATAACACTACAAAGATGTATATGTATACTCTACCTCCTCTAAAGAGATTAAACTCAATTTTAGAAGTGCCAGTTCAAGTTTTGAGGAGTTACAAAAAAAATTATCTATGAGGGGTTACTGTTCCCACTAAATTCTTCATGCCATAAAAGGCATCTTTTCTGTTAAGCCATATTTGAGAGTGACTTCCTAAGGACTATTTCAATCAAATTGAAAGTTCATTCTTGGACAAAATAAAATGTGCTCACAAGTAATGAACAATCCAAACATTAAATTAAGAAAACAACTCCATTTACAATAGCATCAAAAAATTCTTAGTATTTAACAAAGGAACATATAGGCTTACACACTGAAAACTACAAAACACCAATGAAAGAAACTGAGGAAAACCTCAATAAATAGGAAAATATCGCAAATTTATGGATTGGAAGATACTGTTAAGATCTTCCAAATTTGTTAAGATGGTAATACTTCTTAAATTGATTTACAGATTCAACGCAGTTCCTATCAAAATCTTAGCTGGCTTTATTTCAGATATTGACAACCTAATTCTAAGATTTATATGGAAATGCAAGAAACACAGAATAGCCAAAACAATCTTGATAAGGAAGAACAAAGTTGGAGATTTTGCGCTTCCTGATTTTAAAATATACTCCAAAGCTATAGTAATTAATACTATGTGGTACCAGTATAAGTGTAGACATATAGACCAATACAATAGAAGTGAGAGTCCAGAAATAAATTCACACATTTATGGTCAGTTGATTCTTGACAAGGATGCTAAGACGAGGAATAAGAATGTTAATGGTGCTGAGACGATATTCACAAGCGAATGAATGCATTTGGATCTTTACTTCACACCATATACAAAAATTAACTCAAAATGAATCAAAATGTAAAACCCAAATTTAAGAGGTAAAACTCCAAAACTCTTACAAGAAAATATAGGTGTAAATGTTTGTGACTTTGAATTAGGCAATTTATTTTTTAAATGACACCCAAATCACAAGCAACAAGAGGGAAAAATACATAAAGTACACTTCATCAAAATTTAAAGGTTTTGGAAGCAAAGCTAACAAATGCTGGGGGATTTTTACGAAAGTATTAATGTGTGTATTTGTGTGTGTTCCTTATACATATAATTTTGTTTAGTGGTGTCTTTTTTTAGTATTTTTATATGACTACTATGTAATAGTTACTTTAAAAAATTTAATCCACTAAAGTTTTTATTAAGTAGGCAGCACCTAGAGACAAGTAGCCATGAAAAAAATTAAACAGCAAAAATCCCAGTGCGGCAGCAAGCAGTCTTGAATTTCAGCTCTCTTGTCAGGAGAACATTTGTTACTGATAGACTAGAAAACAACCACAGCAGAAAGGATTTCTGGAAGATGCCCAATCAAGAGGTATCTTTTTTTTTTTTTTGTCTGAAGGCTGAGATTTATAAAATTTTCACCCGCCCAGAATTTTGAAACAGCAATTTTGCAGATGTCCTTCACTGAGTGCCCTGGCATTGGGAAAGCCCCTCTTCTTGCAGTTCCCTTGTTTATAGCTTTGCAAAGTAACAGTGATCAACACAAGCAGCCAGGGCAGGTGAAATCTAGCCAATAATGCCTTCCTAATGAAAACTAAAAGGTCTTGTTTGTATTTCAACATCTCTAGTTACTGCAAACCAGACCTCGAGTCTTCCCCAGTGAAAGAGGTTGTTGACCTGGTAGTGAAGGAAGCACAGTAGCAAATCAGAAGACAATGTAGAATCAAGTGAGAGTTGAAAAGAAATTAATCTACAGCAAGATAGAATCCCTCTCTTAGTCTCTATCCCAACTGGATTTTTAAAGCATATTTTTCTTAAAGTATAAGATACATAAAGTACATGAATTATAAGGGTACAGAATGAGGAATTTTCTCAAATCAAATACTCCCCTATGACCATTATATTGATCCAGATATAGAGCATATCCAGTACTCCAGAAGCCTCCGTCATGGCTCATCCCAGGCATTAGTTCTCCAAAGGCAGCCACAAGTCTAGTTTCTATCTTCATCAGCCAGTTTTACCTTCCTTCAAACTTGAAATAGACACACTCTTTTGTGTCTGCCTAAGCTTCCTCCATGTTCACTGTGGCAAGTGTAGTCATTGTATGAAAATATCACAACAAATGTCTTCATACTCCTAATGAAGAATATTTACTCATCTCAGAAGAGCCAAAGGTACTAGAGCTGACCTAGACTTTGTATTAAAATAAAAGCAGTGTTCCTCTAGAATGACAGAGCAGCCCTGAGTTAGCAAGCTTTCACCTCCAGGATTGGTACATTTAAAAAGCATTTCTTTCATGTTTAGTTTCCAGAGATTGCAAATGTATTGGATCAAGTCGTTCTTAATATATTTTTTCTCACTTTAATGCCTATGGAATGTGTAGTAATATACTTTCTTCAGCCCAGAAATTGGTGAATTTTACTAGTTTTATTTTAAACAACTTTTGGCCTTGTTGATTTTCTCTATTATATGTCGGTTTTCACTTTCACTAATGACTGCTCTTATCTTTAATGTTTTTTCTTGATTAATTTTGTGTCTTCTCCTAACTTTTGAGATAGATACCTCAGTCACTGGTTTTCAGCCTTTCTTCTTTCTGATACTGTTTCCTAAATTACTTCTTTCGTCTTTAAACCCATCCTTCTGTACTCTGTAATGCTGGGACTTCTACTAAGCAAACTTCATTTCCCCTTTACGGGTAGGGACTCTGCAAATAGGAGATGCTTGAGGGAGATGCAGGCCCGGAGGTGGAAGGACAGAGTCACTCTTTTGTTATCTTTCTGTTCTGTCAGCATGGCCCCAGCAACAGCCTTTCATCCCTGCAGTGCCTGTTGTTCTGGTCTCCAACTCCTCTGCAGTCCTCCCAGCCCAGCCTCATCATCATTCCTTGGGAGTCTGTCCTGACTCCATACGGCATCTTTCAAGCTTCTCGCTCTAAAAACCCCAATTCCTTCTCTTTCCTCCCTCAGCCCTATGGTAGAAGCGGTTTTCTGTAATTACTAGCTCCGTGTTACCAAAATGTCCCTTGTTAACTTTTTCTTGCTTACCTAATCCCTTATATTAATTTCTTTGCTCCTCTGTTCTGTATCTTTGCTGGAAAGCAACTGAGCTAGAAACCTAGGAGTCTTTTTCTAATGTTTTATCTCTCTCTTAGCCTCTGTAGGGAATCTGTTATCAAATTCCATTGACTCTGCTTTTCCTACATATCCCTGGAATCTCTTCCCCCATTCCATTCCCATTGCCATCATTCTAATTCAGGCTCAAGTCATTTCTTACCAGGCCTACTTAATTAATCCCTTGACCTCAGGGCTTGTTACACAACAATCCCTATCTTGCTACCAAACTGATCTATAAAAGCAAAGCTACTCACCTTAAAAACACCCCAGGGGCTCCCTGCTTCTACAAGGTAAAGCCCAAATGCCTCAATAACACATTAATCTTTCAGCCCTTTATGAGCTGGTCTTTGCCCACATCTTCAGCTTCATATGCCACTAATCCCCACCTTCTACCACAGCACCCCATGACCCCAAAACATTTTCCAGGAAGTCCATCTTACAGGGCTGTGAATTTCTTGAGATAAGGGGTTGTAGCTTCTTAATCATTATGTATACAATTTGGCAATTAGGGCATTCAACAAGCTTTTGTGAAATGAGAAAATGTCATTTTTCATGTTCTATAGAGTCTTCATATTCATAATTTTGAATGGCTGTGTGACAGTTGACCAAACTGATTGCCATAGTTTGATAAGACATTTTGCAATGTTTATTTCTTTGTTTTGTTTTGTTTCTGGAGACAGAGTCTCACTCTTGTTGCCCAGGCTGTAGTGCAGTGGCATGATCTTGGCTCACTGCAACCTCAGCCTCTTAGGTTCAAGTGATTCTGCTGCCTCAGCCTCCTGAGTAGCTGAGATTACAGACATGTGCCACCACGCCTGGCTAATTTTTGTATTTTTAGTAGAGATGGGGTTTCACCATGTTGGCCAAGCTGGTCTCGAACTCCCGACCTCAAGTGATCCGCCCACCTCAGTCTCCCAAAGTGCTGGGATTACAAGCATGAGCCACTGTGCCCGGCTGCAATTTTTAGTTATTTAAGTATACTGATAGTGATGGTTGACTTTATGTGTCATCTTAGCTAGATCGTGGTACCTGATATTTGGTCAAACTTTATTCCAGAAGTTTCTATGAACATATTTTTAGATGAAATTAATATTTAAATTAGTAGGCGGAGTTAAGCAAATTACGCTCCATAATGTGGGTGGACCTCATCCAATCAGTTGAAGCCTTAATAGAATAATACCAACCTCCTGCGGAGAAAAAGGAACACTTATACACTGTTGGTGGGAGTGTAAACTAGTTCAACCACTGTGGAAAGCAATGTGGTGATTCCTCAAAGATCTAGTGGCAGAAATACCATTTGACCCTGCAATCTCATTACTGGGTATATACCCAAAGGAATATAAATCATTCTATTATAAAGATACATGCATGTGTACGTTCATCACAGCACTATTCACGATAGCAAAGACATGGAATCAACCCAAAAGCCCATCAATGATAGACTGGATAAAGAAAATGTGATACATACACACCATGGAATACTATGCTGCTATAAAAAGGGACAAGATCATGCCCTTTGCAGGGACATAGATGGAGCTGGAAGCCGTTATCCTCAGCAAACTAATGCAAGAACAGAAAACCAAATACCACATGTTCTTACTCATAAGTGGGAGCTGAATGATGAGAACACATGGACACATAGGAGGGAACAACACACACTGGGGCCTATCGGGGGAGAGGATGGGGGAGGGAGTGCATCAGAAGAATAGCCAATGGATGCTGGGCTTAATACCAATATGATGGGTTGATCTGTGCAATCAACCACCATGGCTCACGTTTACCTATGTAACACCTGCACATGTACCCCAGAGCTTAAAATAAAAGTTGAAGAAAAAAAAAAAAGAAGAGAGAAAGGGCCCTGCCAGGCTCCTGGAAAAACAACCACAAACAAACAAACAAACAAAAGAAAAGGAAAATACCAACCTCCCCTGAAATGGAAGAAATTCTGCCGGCTGACTGTCTTTGGACTCAAACTGCAACTCTTCCCTTAGTCTCTGCCTGCTGACCCACCCTGCAGATGTGCAGATTTTGGACTTGCTGGCTTCCATAATTGCATGAACCAATTCCTTAAATCTTGATATGGATTAGATGTAGATGTAGATGTAGATAGATACATGTACATGTTGGTTCTGTTTCCCTGGAGAATCCTGACCAATACACTGGTTTTTGTGTTTGGGGTTTGTTTGCTTGTTTGCTGTTCTAAATACAACTTTATGTTGATGATTATCTCAAATCATTATTAAAATTAAGATCTAGGACTAGGTTTCAATTTAAAAAGAGTAAATGTTACAATGCCTCTTAATAAAAGTCCCTAATTTCCCTCCAAAAAAAAGATTGTACTAACATATAATGCCTCAGTGTTGTATCAATATATGTTGGCCACCACAATCTTGTCAGCACAATTCACATTTTAATTCATAATTTTTAATTATTCTGTAGGTAGAATATGGCTCTGTACATTTACTTATTGGGTATGTTTCCTGTTACATAAACTTATTGGGGATGTTTCCTGTTACATAACTGCTTGTGTGTGTGTGTGTGTGTGTGTGTATGCATATATGTATACATATATACGCACACACACAAGCAGTTATGTATATATACACACATATATGTATGTATATATGTTGTGTGTATATATATATATGTCATTTGTCCCTGGAGTTTTAGATGTGTTATATGAATTCCTCATATGAACATTACTTATGCCAGGATAAGCATTGTAATCAGTAAGTCTACATGTGTCATGGTTTAAGTCCGTGAGGAATCTGAGGAATCTGTTCTTTGCTTATGCAGGTCAGCCTCTACTCAGTTACTGGACTGACACATAGCATGCAGCTCATCTCCATTCCAGTTAACAAGACTAGGGCAAGGAAAGAGAGGGGTATTCACAAGAGGGTTATTCACAAGAGGGTTTTTATTAAGCCAGGCCTGGAAGTGAAACATTTATTTTTACTGCCAATCCATTCAGTACACTCAGTCATAAAGCCACCCTCACTGCAGAGGTTCTGGAAAATGCAGTCCAGCTGCATACCCAGGAAGATTTTGTATCCCCATGGATTGTGGTGAGTAATTATCAGTCGTTACCGGGGTGTGAAACCTGCTGTGCTCAGTGGTAGAAACATGGACTGTAGAGTGAGACACACTCATGTGACTATCATATCCAGCAAGGTACTTACACTTTCTGATCCTGAGTTTTCTCATTTTCCCAATGCAACATAGAAATAAGTATACTGTAGGGCAGTTGTAAGGTTTAATTTACATAAATATGTGCAAGTTCATGGCATAGAGTGGGTTCATCATACAAGTTAAATTCCTTTATAATTTTTCTGTCACATTTTTGGTAAATGTGGGTTTATATTTTGATTTTTTTCAATTTACACTTATGTTCTTTTTCCCTTCTATTTTTAGTTGACACATAAGAATGACATATTTACGGGATGCAGAGTGATATTTTGATAAGTGTATATAACATATAACAATCCAATCAATGTAATTAGCCTATCCATTACCTAATTTATCATTTATTTGTGTTGTAAACATTCAGAATTCTCTTTTCTAGCCTTTTGAAAGTATGTAATAAATTATAGTTAACCATATTGATCCTAAGTGCTGCAGGCATTCATGCTCCTCTGTTTGGGTATATAAAATATTGTTTTTATGAAGTTTTACATCATATTTCACTTTGTGGTTTCCTGTATTGCTTCCAAGAGTTACAAGCTATCATTCCTCCATTGTCAAGTAGGATGTCTCCTCTTTTATTTTCAGCTTATGGTCTGAATTTTTATTTTCTTTGCTAATGCTCCTATATTGCATGTTCTGAAACATCATCAAGACCTTTCAAAATGTAAAATTCCAAGTGTGAAATAGGACAAGTATCTCTGTGACTGACCTCTCTCTTTTCCATTGGTCCTTCCCTCCTTTTCTCCACCCTTGAGTCTTGTCCCCCATCCCTCTCCTGATTGCCCACTAAGTCTCCTCCCTACCATCATTTGTCCTCAAGATGGCAGCTCCATTATGTCAAGATGACGAATACCATATTAAAACAGTGATGTCAAACTTCGGTAGAAAAAAAAATGACCTGGGGGCTTGTTAATATGTAGATTGGAAAATTTCTGATTCAGAAGATCTTGGTAACAAATGAACATTTTAACAAGTGTCCTGGGTAATTTTAAAAGAGCTAGTTCCCCACTTAGAAAAAATGGCTTAATTCCTTCCATAGATGTTTTTAGATAAGGTCTTCAACTATAGAAGAGAAAGAATATTAGCATCTTTTCTTCAGGCACTTGACTATGGATAAGAAAGCTATTCTTGAGTGTGAAGGTTTCCTATCCTATCAAAATTACATGCATTTTTTTTCTTTACAGTTATAAGTAATATAACCACCTTTTATTCGTACAACTACAAATACGTACTGATCTGTGGCTTTATCTAAATTTAAACCAAGTGTTTTTCAATCAGTTGCTGCATGGGCTGTGAGCAGTGTGATTTTACGTCGAAGAAGGCTAAAGCAATTGCTTTGTGAGTCTTATAGCCAGGGGATAAAATCAAGTAGAAATAGCAAGTTATATTTCTAAATGTGAATTCCTCTGAATGCTCCATCCACTTCACTCTTATTGAGTCCTCTAACAACTTTTCTCATTTTAAGGAAAATATGTCCCTTTTATCTTTCTCCTGAGAGAAAGTACAGATTTTAAATAATATACAGTCATTTTATTTCTTACCACATAAGAATCACACTTCCCAAACCTCCTTACTGGATTGAGTAGGTAAAACAAAACTTTTCCTAATACCACAGTGTGACAATGGAAGAATCACAGGACTTGATGGGGCCAAGTTACGGGAGTGGCTTGGTGCAGTACCTGTGGCATTTCACCCTAGGTGACTACCACTTCAGGCATGACCCTGCAGAGGCCTGATCTTAAAAAGACTAAGGAAAAGGACAATAACAATACTCCAACATGGAAGAAAGTTCGCAGTGCATTAACACCTGTGCTGCTGATATAGTAAGGCAGAACTGAAGGCCAAGAGCCTATGGGTATAAATATTCTCCTAAGGACTTTCTAAGACATCTATAACAGAATTATTAGTGGCTTTGTTTGATCATCAAATGAAAGGCTGCCATAAATCAAGATGATAAAGGATAGTTTTCATCCAGAGGACTGAAAAGTCTTCAAACATCTGGCCTGGAGAAGGTTCAGTGGAGTGAGTGTAACTTGGATATCCTACTGGAAATGAACTGAAGACTGCAGTTGATTCATGCCTTTTTTCAAAGTACAGGGATTAATGAGCAGATAGGAGAGTTAATGACCCAACCAGCATGGATTATCATTCACTCTGGCTAGCAGAAATCCCTTTGGGGCTATCCTTTGTCCCGTATTGTCCTATTTATTAAGTTAGCTACCTTTCTTTTTTTCCTTAAAAGGAAAAGTTTTCTGTGTTTCCTTTTCCCTTGCCCTCATTTTTTTTTTTATTTTAATTGTGGCAAAATACACACATAACATAAAATTTACCATTTTAACCCTTGTTAAGTGTACAGTTCAGTGGCATTACATATATTCACATTGTTGCATCTCCCCTTGTTTAAATTATTGAAAACTTAATTTTAAGTTCACTTTTTAATATTAATCAAATCAGTGAACTAGTCTATGATAAAATAGAGGGTTCCAATAATAGCAAAAGAAAAAAATTGTGTCTCTGCCTGTGTCTCTCTTTCTCCACGTGTTCTCTTAGGACAAATAGCCTCTTTTAAGTCCCTCTTCCAATGCATTCCCTCAAAATACAAACACACACACACTCCACTACATAATGATTTCTGGAGTCCCAGGGGAGTCTCAGACGATATAGACGTCACTTGCTCTGTGTTCTGCTACTGTCAGAACGGCTGGCACCAGAGTTCCCAATTCACCGAAACAAGGTGACCAGATTTCTTTTTCCTATTACACAGCTCCCAAAGCACAGCAGTTTTAAGTCCCCAACTCTCTCCTGTCTGCTCTGCTCAAAGCCCTCTCCCATGAATCAGTTTTGTGGATTGGGCCACAGGAGGCTCTGAATGATAATTGTCATGGTATCCTCAGCTCCATCTTCCTCTAGAAAACCAGAATCTTATTAGACCAAACTTGTCTGGACTCTCTCATTACATAGTATGAGGTGCCTTTTTTATCCTCTTACCAATCTCCACTTCCAGAGCCTGTTGCCACAATCCCAGGCATTGCCAGACATGCCCAAAGCCAAAGGGAGACAGCTTACACTCAAACTTGGATCTCCATTCTGTTTTCCTACTATAAGCTAGCACTCTCTGGTATAAAGTTTGTATGCTTCTAGCAGCCCCTTTATCTAGACTTAAACGTGGCTTAATATTCATAATGCTTTATTCACTAGCCATGGAAGAAAGCGAATCCACTCTTCAAATAAATGATGACTTGAAAGAGCCACCATATTACATCACATCAAACTCCAAGGCTCATAATCACTTCCCAATTATTACCACTTGGCAAATTGCCACGGATATCAAACAAAAACCATTACGGTAACCACGGTCAGGATGATCGGGTAAGTATCGTTACTCTCATTCTATAGATGAAAAGCTATTGCTTAAAAGATCCTGAGATAAATGGCTAGTAAGTAACAGAGCTAAAGGAAGAACTACAATCTCCTGACTGGGGTTTGTTCTTGAGAATTTTAGGCTTGAGACATAGATTTTTCTGACAGTTGTCTCCTTCTAATAATTTACTTGAAAACTCTAACTGGTGCTGACAAAAGAGGATCTAGACAACTGGTAAAATGTCCAAAGCCAACTTGAATGAATCATCCATGCTACAGATCAGAACAATCTGTTCAATGAAGCAGCATACATAGATTATGCATACAGCTGTCGTGAAGGTAAGTCAGATGACTTGACCCCACTGTCTGATTCACCATTTTAAACCGAGTGCCCTAAGCAGTTTTAACGTTGCCATTGACACTTTTCTCAGCCAGCAATGTAGTCAGTGACTACACATCACCAAAAGTGATATGAAGAGTATGATATTGGGATGAGCATCACGGCACTCACCTGTAATCCCAGCTACTCAGGAAGTTGAGGTGGGAGGATTGCTTGAGCCCAGAAGTTTGAGATTGCAGTGCGCTGTGATTATGCCACAGCACTCTAGCCTGTGTGACAGAGCAGGACCCTGTCTGAAGAAAAGAATGTGAAATTGACTTGCTATCTCATCCTAAACAATAGAGCAATCCTAAAAGATATGGTTTAAACTTTTCTCATAGATTAGATGAGAAATAAATATAAATCACAGGTCAGTTATCATATTAACAATACATATTTCCATAAGAATTAACAAAAATACTCCTATAGTTTTAAAAATGCCAAAATTACTATTGCAATAAAAAAGATGTGAAAACAGAAAATTTTGTCCTTGATTTAATAACTGATTGACAGAATAATAGTATCTTGGGGGTAATGAAATATACGTTTTTAAACTGACCTGATAAAAACATAAGAACATAACTGACATTGGCTGTACACAGTAAATGTACAGGAAAATTGAACTTTATAGAAATAATGCCCATTAGGATAGCTCTATGAACCTATTAGGAGTCATTGAGTTATACTGTTAAGTTTAAAAGGAAAGTTCAAAAGATTATAAATAGTAATTCTACCTTTTATAGAAGAAAAATAAAAGTACTGGCCAGGCGCGGTGGCTCACGCCCATAATGCCAGCACTTTGGGAGGCCAAGGTGGGTGGATCACCTGAGGATGGGAGTTTGAGACCAGCCTGGCCAACATGGTAAAACCCTGTCCCTACTAAAAATACAAAAATCAGCCAGGTGTGGTGGTGGGTGCCTGTAATCCCAGCTGCTCAGGAGGCCGAGACAGGAGAATAGCTTGAACCCACGAGGCGGAGGTTGCAGTGAGCCAAGACCATGCCATTGCACTCCAGCCTGGGTGACAGAGCAAGACGCCATCTCAAAAAACATACATACATACATACAAATAAAAGTATTAAGAAAATATACATGGTTTTGCTTATAAGAAACATAGGAGGCCAGGCGCAGTGGCTCACACCTGTAATCCCAGCACTTTGGGAGGCCAAGGCAGGTGGATAATTTGAGGTCAGGAGTTTGAGACCAGCCTGGTCAACATGGTGAAACCCCGTCTCTACTAAAAATACAAAAATTAGCTGGGCATGGTGGCAGGTGTCTGTAATTCCAGCTACTCGGGAGGCTGAGGCAGGATTATCACTTGAACCTGGGAGGCAGAAGTTGCAGTGAGCCTAGATCATGCCATTGCACTCCGGCCTGGGCAACAACAGCGAAACTCAGTCTCTCACGCGCGTGCGCGTGCACACATACACACACACACACACACACACATGCAAAGAAAACCACAGGAAAGATAATTCAGTGACTAATGAAAGTAGTTACCAAGAGCAATGGGTAAGAATGGGCTAGAGGGTCTAGGAATTGGAACAAAGTTTTTCTGATTGTAATTTATATTTTAATTTTGACTTTTATAACATGTAAATGTTTTACATAGTGAATAAATAAAATTAAATCAGAAATGATGGAAAAGGTAAATCCTAAAATTAAATGCAATCAAAACAAATTATCCTAACCATATATGTAATTGGTAACAACCACAAGGAGAAAATAATTCATGCAATTATCCACAGAACACGGTACTGTGGATACATTCTGAGGACAAAAAGAACTGAAAGTAATCTTAACCTTTCCTTAATAGGTTTGCTGGGATTGGTGCTGTAATTCTGAAAGTGTAGTACATTGCAATTTGGAATAAATAAGTAAATATAGTGATGTTGTTAAGAGCCAGTAGCTTCACTGCAGGAGAAAGAAGATATACAATGAAATGGACAAAAACAGGGAAAATTCCAATATTGTTGAATTTGACCAAAAATAGTAGTACAATTGATTTTTTAAAAATTATCCTAGCTCTATAGGTCCTCAATATTGGTTTCTAAACACTGTTCTCCATTAAAAGGAACCAGAGCTGTTTGGAGATATAACTGATTCCAGAGCTGGGATGAGTCGGGAACAATGTATTGTACTGGAAAGCAAGTAAGTACTCAAACATTAATGGGGTCATGATAGTAGGACACTGGAGCTGGCTTTTGATGTGGCACACGCTGGCTAAATTTGGAACGAGGTTGGCATCAAAAAGAGTAATGATGGTCATGGATTTTATCACATTGAACAGAATAATCCTGAAGGCAGGATGTTCTGCAGGACCACATAACTCGACTCGTCAAAGAAGTCAGTGTCATGAAAAACAGTGAGGCAGTGACATTGTACTGGTTTGAGGAAGACTCAGGAGGGCCCACAGAATCATTAGAAATGTAAGTATATAAAGGTCATGCACAAAGGCACAAGGGGATCTGCCCACCATAAAAAAAATCACCAGTTCATCTAAAAGAAAAAAAGCAAAACTTATCAAGGTTACCTAGGTTACATAGTGTGAATACAACTTTCCATCATGACTAACATACAGGCCAGGTGTCGTGTTTATGTGTGTAATCACAGTGCTTTGGGAGTCTGAGGCAGGGGTATTGCTTGGGGCCAGGAGTTCAAGACCAGCATGGGCAACATAGCAATGCCCTGTCTCTACAAAAAAAAACAAAAACAAAAACAAACAAACAACAGACTAAGGTCATAAAATATATTGCAATATCAGCACTGTAAAATTTAAGGATAAACTTGCTTTTGCTAGAAAGTTTAGGCTTATGGCAAATGTTCATACTTTATTTTTGTTTTTGTTTAGGGATCAGAAACATACATGGTGGCTCAATTACCTTTGTTTAACTCACAGTGCAAAGTGCTTTTTCTCTTGACTGTGATGGGTTGTGAGTTGTTAACAGTGGAAGAGTATCAGTCTTGCTTCAGCAAGAGAAATAACAGCTACATAAAAGGCATGAGTTGATTGGCTCCCAGATTAAAAAAATAAATAAAAACTACAAAGGACCTTTTGGACACAATTTGGGAAAATTCAATATGGCCTTTATGTTAGTGAACGCTATTGAATTACGTTGATCAAATAATTTTCCCCTTCTTAACTCTGAGCCCAAGACAACTAAAGAGTTGGTTTCTGTAGAATACTCTTGTCCTTGGGACTGACACGCTAAAGATTTAGAGTTGAATTATCATGATTTTGCATCCTATTCTCAATGATTTGGGGAAGGGAAAATGTTAGCTGGAGCAAGTGTCATAAGATCTAATGATTTCAGGAAAGGAATATATAGGCGTTCATTTTATTCTTCTTTCAACTTTTCTGTGAGTTGGAATGTTTTTACAATTTAAAAAATTACAGAAATAAAGGCAAAATAAATTTTATAATGGCAATAAAAATATATATGAATAAAAACAAAATTATCAATAAATTTTGGTATAAGCTTTCTATAGAAAAAAATTATTTCTGATGAAAATATAAAAAAATCGGAAAAAGGTTTAAGTGCTATATAAAAATTTTTGAGTGATTAAACTGAACTATAGAGAATCGTGAAAGTCTTCAATGTTGGCATGATTTCAATTAAAATATTGTAATCATCAATCGTTCATTATAACTTTTTCCTTGTTAAAGTAGGGGTCCCTAAACATGGACATGTTAGTTTGGTCAAAATGGCTCATGCGGGAAAAAATATTACAAATTTGTCCTGGGTAAGTGGCAAATGCTACTGTTGAAAAACCCGTGCTTTGGGGAATTGGAATTGCTAGGCCAGGTGGTTATTGCTGTGCAATGAGTAACAAATCAGTTTGAGGGATAAAGAGGGGAGAAAGGAGGATGTGGCTCCCTAGCAGGTACTGCAGAAAAGACCTAATTCTCAGAGACTTTAACTTCCTCCCCCAGAAAGAGGACTTGGCTTGAGTTTTGGAATTCCTGCCTGTGACATAGGCTGCAATACTTTTGAGCACCATTCTTATGTAACCATTAGCCTCATTTTGTGGATGAATGGGAAGTTAAGAAGCGTGTCCCAAACAAGATGAAGCAAGACTCCATCCTGTTATCCCTTAAGCTGAACCTGCTTTAAAATGTAATGTGGATACTCCAGAATAAAAGGGTCTCCAGTTTTATTCTAAGCTCTGCATTCCGTAAGGATATTGATTTAATGAAGATGTGTCTTTTTTAAAAAAAAAAATTGATCCATTGCTTTTGTTCCAGTTGCTTTTGTTTTCCAGTTGCTCAAGAATTGGAGAAACCAAGATTTTTGTTTGTTGTGTTAAATAATTGCTAGTAAATCATTCAAACATCAAGTAACTCATCATTGTTGATCATTGTTCTAAAGTGACGTACTCAGAACAATAGGTACATGGAATGGCCGTTTGATAAATGATTAAATGATGTGATAATTCCATAAGAACTTCACAACAGTGTTCTTACAACTTAAAGGAAGAGTGCCAAGAAACATTCTGTTCTGGATCATAATGTGGCAGTTGGTTTGTATTTATAAATGACTCCTAGGTCACCACACAGAAAAGAGGTCTGATTTAATAATATCACTAAGTAATATTTGCTTAATTGTACCATTCCTATTGGTTACAAAAGCATTAAAAACCACGGTATACTTTTCGCTGTGAAATTTAAAAGCAAAGAGATCACATCGGCTTCTCCAGTCTGAACTAGGTGCCTAGTCTGTTTTCTTTTCTCTTTTTTTAAAAAAATGGGACAGGGAGGGGCTAGGGGAGTGGGAGGGTGAGTGATGGGGGTGTCACGTGAAAAGAAGCCCTCACTTCAAAGGGACGTCTGGCAGGGAGCAGGTGGGCTGCTCTCCAGGGAAGGTGCAAGGACAGTTGCTGTGCTGAAATGCACATGTGGCAGCGCAGCAAATGAGGAGCATTGGAAGATCAAAAGGAAACCTGAAAATCACAGGTCGCCCTCACTCTGTACCTCTCAACTAGGATTACCAGGTCAGCCATTTGAAAGGGAGCACCCGATCTTTACAAGGTCAAGAGCCACTGCCTTTGGTGAGTCTATAATAGATCTGAGTCAGTTTCATTGCTGCCAAGTACAGAATACATTCCAGCTAGAGAAACTCAGGTAGCTCCCAAAGCTCTTTAGAGTGTGTGGAGGAAACCTACATTCCACAGGCTTCTAAAATGGTTCTTTTGAAGTATCTCTAGTATCTTAACAGCCTTTCCAGAAGGGCTTATTTAGCAATGTTCATAAAGAGTGATAAAAGTTCTCCAAAATTTGCCCCATTTTGTTTTGCCAGTGCTGCCATCCAGGTAAAAAGAGGACAACCTCCCGCCATTTTGCCCTAGGACAAGGTCGCCACTCATGAAATGATACCATTTGTAAATATTTAATGTATAAATGCATCTATTTCAACACATTACTCTTGAAGCCCTGGTCTTTGTTTTTAGTTAGAAAAAAAAAAGACATTATATTTCTAGGTTTATTTGGATTGGAGTTTCTATATGCTGTTTGAGCAGAATCAAGGCAGTGTACAGCATATAATATGCAACACTGTGGCTATGGCAGAGGGCCTGGTAGGGGTTGTTTCTTTACTTCCACATTATGAAGAGCAAAATAATCCAGTCATTGATTCTATTAATCAACTGTGAATATGATAAGTTCATATGATGTTATGTGTTCTGGGTTTCTTCCTTTTTATTTATTTATTTTTACTGTTTATTTTAGGGTTGGGGGGCACATGTGAAGGTTTGTTACATAGATAAACACGTTTCATGGGGGTTTGTTGTACATAGTATTACATCACCCAGGTATTAAGCTCAGTACCCAATAGTTATCTTTTCTGCTCCTCTCCCTCCTTCCACACACCCCCTTCAAGTAGACCCCAGTGTCTGTTGTTTCCTTCTTTGTGTTCACAAGTTCTCATTTGGCTCCCACTTATAAGTGAGAACATGTTGTATTTGGTTTTCTGTTCTTCCATTAGTTCACTAAGGATGATATCCTCCAGCTCCATCCACGCTCCTGCAAAAGATGTGACTCATTTTTTGTGGCCACATAGTATTCAATGGTGTATATGTACCACATTTTCTTTATCCAATCTGTCACTGATGGGCATTTAGGTGGATTCTGTGTCTTCGCTACTGTGAATACTGCCGCAATGAACATTTGCATTCATGTGTTTTATATCCCTCTGGGTATATACCAAGTAATGGGATTGCCGGATTGAATAGTAGCTCTGCTTTTACCTCTTTGAGGAATTGCCACACTGCTTTCCACAATGGTTAAACTAATTTACACTCCCACCAACAGTGTATAAGGGTTCCCTTTTCTCTGCAACTTCACCAGCATCTGCTATTTTTTGACTTTTTAGTAATAGCCATTTGACTCATGTGAGATGGTATTTGTGATTTTGATTTGCATTTCTTTAATGATCAGTGATGCTGAGCTTTTTTTCATAGGCTTGTTGGCCACATGTATGTCTTCTTTTGAGAAGTGTCTGTTCATATCTTTTGTCCACTTTTTAATGGGGTTATTTGTTTTTCTCTTATAAATTTGTTTAAGTTTGTTACAGATGCTGGGTGTTAGAGCTTTGTCAGATGCATAATTTGCAAATATTTTTTCCCATTCTGTAGGTGGTTTCTTCCTTTTTAAAACCTTTAACTCAGTCTCAATGAAGACTTGATAGTATTTATAGAAAATTTTAATTAGTTCAACACATCTCAAATGCTGGCTTGAGAATTAAAAAGTCAATCAATAACGTTTTGTTCATGTGCATCTTATAGATCCCATTTCCAAAATTAAATGTTTTATTGACTCCTACTTTTTTTTAACTAATTACATCAAAAAACATATATAAAACATAGTTGTGGTTTGGTGTTCCTTGGAGGAAAGACCCTCTAGGTTAAAAAGAATTCATTTTTTCCTAGCTGTAATCAAATTTGTATGGATAATATAAGCCACCATTACTATGGCCTTTTCCTCCTCAGCTGGTGCTAAAAAATCTGGACAGCTTAGAGAAAAGTAAATTTTGCTCTGTGGATAATACGTGAGGTTTATTACATTTCGTATCTCGTCTTGCATGGTCCAGTGTGTCCATCGACACAATTTTACAAAATAACAAATCCAGTCCAATAAATGTTTAAGTCATGTTCTCTCTGCTTGGATACCTAGAATCGTTAGCTTATTTGATTTAATTATACAAGAGCAAATCAATAAAACACAATTACCAGAAAATTTCAAGCTATGCATGCTCAATAAATTTATTCATTTCACCACCAGAAAACATGCCAAATAGTCTGGCAGAAAATTCAAATAATCTGATGATATTTGATTAAAACTGAAGTAAAATCAATGGGGAGAAAACATCAGTCATTTGTAGCGAAACCCCAACAGGAAACTCAGATCACATAAGAATTAAGTTAACTCTTGGATAATATTTAAGATTCACTATTTGAAAACCCTGGTCCTTAGAGACAAGGGCTGAAAAAATCCAATTCAATTATAAAGGTTTCTGTTTCTGAAATGCAAGTGCGGTTAACTTTTTATTATTTTCAGCAAAGAAAAATGATGAGAAATCATCACTGAATGGATGGGTGAGGCAGTGCAACAGGGTGAGCAGGGGGCTAGGCAGAAATAATAGATCCAGCTGCACTAAGGCACGTGTAGGGTGGCAGAGCTACCCATGCAATGGTATCGTAAGCCAAGCATCCTGTGACAGAATTTTGGCTGTGCCTAACCTGTCATGGTTCCTGCCCAAGTTGTTTTTCCAGCTTTCCCATAGATGCTGGCAACCTAGATAGACTTTCAATAGACTCAATTTCAGCTTGAAGTATCCATGTTTTTGCTGCTGTTTGCCACCAAGGATCCTACAAGTACAAAATACAATGAAGGAAGAGGAGTTATGGCAAATAAGGGAACATAAATAAACAAGAACCCAACTAATTTATCTAGCTGAGAAACTGGCAACTTTTCTTAGGAAGTTGTGAAACAGCTGACTAAACAGTTGAATTTTATACCTTAGGGTGCTGAGACTGTTGTATAAAGGCAAATAAGAAAGATTTATGAGGTTGGAACACATTACATATGACTGTTTTGTTCTACAAAAAAAGAAAGAAAGAAATCTGGGCAGATGGTAGCCTGTTTGAAAGCAGGCAGCTTAAATGTGATTCAACTGCTGAATCCAACAACTTCTGGATTTCCTCTTATCTGAGTTAATCAACTTCTTTAATGTTCCATCAGTTTGAGTTGTCAGTTACTTTCCATCAAATCCATCTTAATGGTATACACAAAAAGTTGGGTCCCAGTTTGCTCAAGAGGAGAACAAAGACCTGATATGTGTCCTGTTGCATAAAGCGGGCACAGGCAGAGCCTCTATTATGGGGCTGTCTACATACACAGGGCTAACTGCATTTTATCTTGATTTATGTTGAGAGGCCAGGCATTCAAGGGCTGAACTGCCCAGACTCAAGTCTCCCCCTGTATTTCAATTCACAGTTGTACCTCCAATTCTCTCAGCAGCACCTACCTCCAGTGCCCTTGGCCACTTGTTTTTGCATCAGCTTCCATGGCAAAAGCCAACCATGCCTCATGTCATGCATGCGGCTCCACGCCTCTGCTCTCCTCCTGGCTTCTCCATTGCTGCCGGAGCATGAGAAGCCAAGGATCCTCCTAATGGTTCATTACGTGTACCGTGGAAGTATGGAATTAATATCCCGTAAAGAGCTCATACCCTGTAGCGTAAATCTTTGCCCAGTGGGAAATGGAGGCTGTCAAATAAATTCTTCTCCTTTGTCTCCCCAGACAGGCTTTCCTAAATAATTTGGTAGCTCATGTGGCCACTCAGAAAATGGTCTTGTGAGGTAGAGCAATCAATGCACTCAGTATCAGATGGTAGCCAGCTCCATAGTACACACCCTCGTACTTGCCGTCCCTCCTTCTCTGCCTCATTCCTATTTCCCTCAACCCTGCTTCCCTGGGGCTGCACTCCCTAATAATGTATTCCAATATAAGCTTTTGTGGGCTCTAGTTTCTACAGAAGCTGGTCTAAAATGATCCTGATACTTAAAAATATATCCGTTATTTCCAACCATCCTCTTAGATTTCAGCCTTAGCCCCTAATTTTTCCCTAAATTAAAAAATGTTGTACTGCATGTTCTCACCCATAAGTGGGAGTTGAACAATGAGTATATACGGGCACAGGGAGGGGAACACACATACCGGGGCCTGTCGGGAGGTGGGGGTTAGGGGAGGGATAGCATCAAGAGAAATACCTAATTTAGATGACAGGTTGATGGGTGCAGCAAACCACCATGGCACACGTATAGCTATGCAGCAACCCTTCACGTTCTGCACATGTACCCCAGAACTTAAAGTATGATAATAATTTTTAAAATGTTGTGCTATATTTAGGTTGCATCTGCCAGCTTTATATTCAAGGCCTACAATTAATTTAGAGGATAGACTGGGAACCAAAGTGGTATTTGTTGGGTCCAGACCTCAAAAGAGGCCACTTTGTTTCTTGACACTCCCCAGTCTTGGTGAAGTTCTCCCAATTTTTGGGCTCTGGTACAGCATTTGGCAACACACAGTTTCTGTCTGTGTATTCCCAATTCTTGGAAAGCCATTTGCTATTCATAAAACTTCTTTTCCAGTCTTGTGCACACATGTATGTTCACGCATTTCTCTTAGGGTTCCTGATGGCTCCCAACCTCTAACCAAGGGAGAGACTCTGACGTCTGAAATTATCTTAGCCTTTGGAGCCCACACCCTATTTTATTTTTCTTCATTCATTAAATATTAATCTGAATTAGGCTGCTAATGACATATTTCATCACCAAAAGGCATTATGCATTCTAGAGCCTGTTAATCTTTTCTAATAGTTGATCTGTATATAAGTGTATCAACTGCCACTCCCTCTCCTCATTACACAGCCATTTTCCCAAGAGTATTGATGAGAAATAATAAAGTGAGTAAAGTTTATTGGCTATTTATTTTTTAAAATAGCACCTCTTATCATAGGAGAGGTAAAGTCAGAATTAAGGTAACAGCTACTAAGAAAAGCCAAAAATATTTCACCCCAAAATATACTCCTTCTTTGATATATTTTGGGATGGATATTCAGAAGACCTGTAGACAGAAATAGCCCGCAAAGCTGCTTTTTGTGGAGGAGGTTTGCATCTGTAGAGAAAAATCTACATTAGGGAAATAAATAGCCAGGCTTTCTCTGACAATGCCTCCCCTCCAGTCTGGACCTAGGAGACATTTATTCTTTCTGGGAGCTGCTACAAGTGAGGTTGCATGTACATAACAAGACCACTCTTCCTAGCCATGCCTTTCCCCTTCCGTCCTTCCCATGACCTGTCTTGACACACTCCAAGCCCCTGTTCTTTCTGGGTAGCTTTTACTCATGGTGGAAGGCAAAGCAGGAGCAGGCATCTTAACATGGCAGAAGCAGGACTAAGACATAGAGTGGGAGTTGCTACACACTTTTAAACAACAGAATCTCATGAGAACTCCATCACAACAGCATGAAGGGGATGGTGCTAAACCATTCATGAAGCATCCACCCCCACGATCCAATCACCTCCCACCAGGCCCCTCCTCCAACACTGGGGATTACAATTGCACATGAGATTTGGGTAGGGACGAAGACCTAAACCATATCAAGTGTCAACCACCTGGGCCTTACTTTGAGTTTTTATATTTTGTATGACTCCTGTGCACATGTGTGTATGTTAATAAATTTGATATGTCTTTTCTCCTATTAATCTGCCCTTTGTCAGTTGATTTTCAGCAAACCCTCAGAGGACAAATGGAAAACCCTCAGCCCGTACAGTTTTGGTGCTGTGAGCAGGATAACCAAAACTGCTCTGCTCTTCCAGAAGCTGCAGTCAAGGGAACCCAGGACCTGACAAGCTGGCAGAATAGTAGGAATTCTTTAACAATTAGATTCTTGGTTGTCTGTGGAATCTAGTTGAGTTGATGGTAAAAGTCACTCTTTTTTCCTCTTCCAAATTTAAGATTGTGGGAGAAAAGCATGTATACAGACTGGTCTTAGGTTTAGCAATTTTGATGTTATTGTCATTGGTTTTGTATAAATAGGTGTATTGTGTGATCCTTTTTTCTTCCAGAAATAGCCTTTGTTTTTTCTTTGTCTTTGTCTTCCCATGCTGTTTTGTCATAAAGAAGGATACTATAGACTATGGAATAAAAACTGAAGGTTGGCCAGGTATGGTTGCTCATGCCTGTAACCCCAGCACTTCGAGAGGCTGAGGTAGGCAGATCACTTGAAGTCAGGAGTTCGAGACCAGCTTGGGCAACAAAGGGCCCCCCCCATCTCTACAGAAAAAATAGAATTTACCGAGCATAGTGGCATCTGCCTATAGTCCCAGCCACTAGGGAGGTGGGTGGATTACTTGATTGCCCAGGAGTTTGAGGCTGCAGTGAGCTATAATTGCCACTGCATTCAAGCCTGGATGACAGAGCAAGACTGTCTCTGAAGAAAAAAAAAAAAAAAACAAGCAAACTCCCCCCGGCCCCCTGCCACCAAAACACTGGAGATTTCCCTCTCATTTTATTGTACATCCTTGAGGGCTTGACTTGTGACCAAGTGGGAGCACCCTATCTTGGTCTCCACCATCTCAGGGGCCAGGAATTTTGGGTCACATTCAGTGGACAGTATGAAAGGGCTGAGAACCCCAAGACACATAAGATATTAAGAACAGTTTTTGTTCCAAATGTGCCAAGCTTTCATGGGTGTTTGTCTTAATAAATCCCATCTATAAGGAGCTTTTGTTGTCTCAACTTTTGTTGCCTGGTTAGTTCTGGGAAAGCCTAATCCTAGGAGGGCCTACCCAGTGTTCTGGATCAATGGGTCTGTGACTGGCGCTCCCCTACACACAAATTTGTGGGATACCAGAGGCATCATATGCACAAACTGTATCCTTAACTGTCTGTGGCAACAACAGTCTTTTGCTATCTTAGACTATTTCTGTGAGTGACTTTTTTGGTGGGGAGTCGTAGGGGACTGCATCTTCTGTGCTGATTTTTTTTTTTAATTTTATTATTATTATACTTTAAGTTTTAGGGTACATGTGCACAACATACAGGTTTGTTACATATGTATACATGTGCCATGTTGGTGTGCTGCACCCATTAACTCGTCATTTAGCATTAGGTGTATCTCCTAATGCTGTCCCTCCCCCCTCCCCCCACCCCACAACAGTCCCCGGAGTGTGATGTTCCCCTTCCTGTGTCCATGAGTTCTCATTGTTCAATTCCCACCTATGAGTGAGAACATGTGGTGTTTGGTTTTTTGTCCTTGCGATAGTTTGCTGAGAATGATGGTTTCCAGCTTCATCCATGTCCCTACAAAGGACATGAACTCACCATTTTTTATGGCGGCATAGTATTCCATGGTGCATATGTGCCACATTTTCTTAATTCAGTCTATCATTGTTGGACATTTGGGTTGGTTCCAAGTCTTTGCTATTGTGAATAGTGCCGCAATAAACATACGTGTGCATATGTCTTTATAGCAGCATGATTTATAATCCTTTGGGTATATACCCAGTAATGGGATGGCTGGGTCAAATGGTATTTCTGTGCTGATTTTTAAGACACCGCTTATATCTATGGTATTCTAAATCTGGAAAGTTACCGCTGGGACTTTTCATTAAAAAGGATTATTGGCTTGAGCTGCTTAGGAAATAAATAAATTGGCTATAATTTTTTAAGAAAACTTTTTAGAGAGCACTTATCTTAATCAGCTATCTTATTGGTACCTATTAGAAAAAACAAACAAACAAACAAAAGCCTTAAAAACTCCCTTGACAAAATCAAAAGAAAAAAAGAGCAGAAATCAGTTTTAAAACAAAGTTAAAATCCTTTGTATACTCAAACTGCCTGCTTTGGGTCCCCTGCGAGATTTGCAAAGAAGGGACTCTAGCCTGTACTCTCGGGGCTAGGATTCCATACTTTAACCACCATGGTCCGGGTGTGAGTGCTGTCTGGGAGCCAGTACCTTGGAAATGTAAGTTCTTTAAATCAAAGGGAAAAAAAATCTATAAAAACTGGTTGGATATTTGTATGACTCTTAACTTATAGGGTATCCATTGTTTTGTAATCCTTTTTACCCTCAGGGACAGTTTTTGATGTCCTGTCTTACAGATGGTTGTCTCCTGTAATCTTCCATCTATGGGGCACACTAGATGTCAGGCCTTTGTGTGCAGATGGTCAGCGAAGAAGCTAAGAAGCTGAGACTCCAGAGAATATGGTCAGACAGAAATGTGGGTTGTACCGTATTTGGGGTGAGTGAAACTTTCCTTTCTTTGGGCTGTCATTGGGAGTGATCTCTTGGGTGAGTTGCAGTTTTCCTCCCTCTTTGGAGACTTTAGTTAAAGCCATAAAGGGCTTCTTGCTTTCAGTCTCATGTGTGCTGATTTGTTTTGGTTTTGAGTCATTAGTTCAGGCATAGCTCTGCTTTAAAACTTTTGTATTTAGAGTGTGATAGCAACTTTTTTTTCCCCATTGATCTTGCTTCCCCTAGTAGGCCAGAGAGCCATACTTCCCTCTGCCACTGGAAACCAAACCAGTGAGGTGAGCGGGTGGGCCCCACTGCAGCCATCACACTCTCGGCTCTGGCAAAAGGCTGACTGCTTGTAGGACAGAACACTTGCTGCTTGAATATTTAAAACAAATCTTAAAAGAGCTTTATAGTCAAAATTAAAAGCTGATATTCAGGCTATATTTTTAATGGCCTTTCTGCTTTTTCTCTTTGGGAATCCTATTTCTCCCCTGGGACTTTTTTCAGTCGATTAAAACCCTTTTTTAAAATGTATATGCTACATCTCTCTGTTCAGTTCCTTTCTTGTTGGCATGATTTTTGCTGAGAAAAATGTAAAACTTCATTGACGTTTTTGGAAGTTTAAAACCTTCCCAAATTGGTTCTCATTTACTTCTACTCTTCTCTCCCTCTTGCTTCCTTCAATATCAAATGAAGAGATCTAGACGGGATGTCTAGTGACCCTGAGACCTATGTTCTTGAAAAACACAGAAAAAGGTACCACACACTCACTTTGGGGGGCCTTTTATCTTCCTCACAGACCCCCAAGAGTCATAGACAGGATCCTGTCAAGTCTAAAGCTCTGCTGCCTTTTGCACTGAGTTCCCTGATCTCTCTGGCTTTTGGGAGTTACTTTGCACTGTGGGTGAGCACTTGACCTTTGAGTATGCTGTAGCTGGTGAGTCCCTGGCAAGGCTGCAATTCTGGAGGCAGCTGACAGCAGTTTTAGTGAATGGTTATCACTACAAGGGGCTACTTGTTTCTTTGCGTGTTTAGATAAGCAAAGCATGGTCTGGGCGCTCGGAGGCTGTGGGAACACTTGCCATCAAAGGATAAGACTCCCATGGGGGATGGGCCAATCACAGAGTGAGCTGGTTGGCACTGGGTTGCCCACCAGCCTCAGGGGAATGTCCTTGCAGCAAGGTTCACTGTGGAAGGGTATGGTGCTTCCTCTTGGGCTTTTGCCTCAGCTCTGGGGAACCCAGGATTCAGTGAAAAATGATACCTGGGGATCCAAGTGGTCTTCCAGCTCTGCCTGCTTTTCACATATAACACCATTAAGCCCCAGAAACTGCAAATGCTTTGACAGCCCTATGCATTGATGGGCTCTGCCCTAAGCTCACTTGGAAAAGGGAGACTTAATTGGTAACTAACTAACTAAATTGTTCTCCTTATAAAATCCGCTAGTGAATTCCTACGTTTTTGTGTTATTTTGGCATCCATTTTCAATCTTCCTCTAACACACCCAACTTCTTCTTGAAAAAGCTTAAATTATCTCTCTGCACTTTGAGATGCAAATTTACCACCTATTTTTTCTAAAACTTGGTAAGGGCTTTGGCCATGTGGAACAAATAAACTTTAACTTGTTCCATTTACAGAGGCACAGTTTAATCCAACTGTCCTTTTAAACTAATGAGTTTTACCTGCCTCGTGGCTAAAATTTTAGAATCAAAGCTATAAAATCTTTATGTTTGTCTGTTTCTTTGGGTGTATACATGTGTACACATCTGTGTTTGTATATTCTCTACATGGTACTAAACTGACTTACAAATAAGTGAGTACTCATGAGAGATGAAGCCAGCTGGACTTCCTGGGTCGAGTGGGGACTTGGGGAACGTTTCTTCTTACAAGAGGTTTGTTAAACGCACCAACCAGGATCTTTCCAGTATTACAAGAGGTTTGTAAAATGCACCAATCAGGAACTTTCCTGTCTTACAAGAGGTTTGTAAAATGCACCAATCAGCACTCTATAAAATGCACCAATCAGCAGGATTCTAAAAGTAGCCAATCATGGGGAGGATTGAAAAAAGGGCACTCTGATAGGACAGCAATGGAACATAGGAGGGACCAATAAGGGAATAAAAGCCAGCCAGCAGCAACAACCTGCTCGGATCCCCTTCCACGTTGTGGAAGCTTTGTTCTTTCACTCTTCGCAATAAACCTGGCTACTGCTCAGTCTTTGGGACTGTGTCATCTTTAAGAGCTGTAACACTCACCGTGAAGGTCCACGGCTTCATTCTTGAAGTCAGCGAGACCACAAACCCAGGTAGGAACCAACTCTGGACACACTCATAAATTAAATAACTTGCCCAAATATTTTTCACTTTAGTAATACAGTTGACCCTTGAACTGCAAGGGTCCACTTATATGCATATTTTCTTCTGTCTCTGCCACCCTTGAGGCAACAAGACCAACCCCTCCTGTTCCTCCTCCTCCTCAGCCTACTCAACATGAAGATCATGAGGATGAAGACCTTAATGATGATTCACTTCCACTTAGTAGTAAATATTCTCTCTTCCTTATGATTTTCTTAATAACATTTTCTTCTCTCTAGCTTATTTGATTGTAAGAATAAAGCATATAATACATAACATAAAAATATTCTTAATCAACTGTTAATATGTTGTCAGTAAGATTTCTAGTCAACCATAGGCTAGTTGTTGTTACATTTTGTGAGAGTCAAATGTTTTCAACTGTGTGGGGGATTGTCTCCTCAATCCTTGTGTTGTTCAAGAGTCAACTATATTTGGTAAAGAAAAATAGTTTTAACATTTTTGGTAAAATAAAATTAAAATGCCTACAGAATTTTAGACATTTTTGACTGGATCAACTGGTCAGACATATTTATACTTTCTCTTCTAGATGTTTTAAGGTAATAAACCTGGTATTTTTAATACTTATTCAGTTTAATTTGTCTATGAGGTTATGTCTTTGGTTTTGAGCCTTTGAATTTAGGAGTCTAGCCAAGTGGCCATGCTGAGTCCTGGGGACATACAGAGCTTGGGTCACCAGCTACAGAGCAGGGCCAAGCACAATAAGGCCCCATCCTCCCTGGCTCAGCTATGCCTTCTGGATGTGCTGGGAGAGTCGGATCCTCCAGGCGTGGTCTTCACAGCTTTGTCCTCTGTCCTGAGCTCTGCACTTCGTACATAACAATTAAAATTGCTTATCTCCTGGATTTTCACTGGAAATTAGGGTTATTAAGAGTTAAAATAATTACATATATGTCATTAAAACCAGTAGATATAAGAAAAACAATTCTGTATGTAAAGAGTACAAAGAAAGCAAGATATGTTTTGTTTAGGTAAATTATAAAGGCATGAGGATATGTGTTGAGAAAAAATTAAGTTTGTCTATAGAGGTTATTTAAACATCATTTCAAAATAAAGGGGAATCATCCAGTTCCAAGATGGCTGAATAGGAACAGCTCCATTCTATAGCTCCCAGCGTGAATGACATGGAAGACAGGTGATTTCTGCATTTCCAACTGAGGTACCAGGTTCATCTCACTGGGGCTTGTTGGACAGTGGATGTAGCCCACTGAATATGAGTCAAAGTAGGGTGGGGCATCTCCTCAACCAGGAAGCGCAAGGGGTCAGGGAATTCCCTTTCCTACCCAAGGGAAGCCATGACAGATGGTACATGGAAAATCGGGACAGTCCTAACCTAATACTGCACTTTTCCGATGGTCTTAGCAAATGGCACACCAGGAGATTATATCCCACACCTAACTTGGAGGGTCCTACACCCACAGAGCCTCACTCACTGCTAGCATGGCAGTCTGAGATTGAACTGCAAGGCAGCAGTGAGGCTTGGGGAGGGGCATCTGCCATTGCTGAGGCTTGAGTAGGTAAACAAAGGGGCAGGGAAGCTCAAACTGGGTGGAGCCCACCACAGCTCAATGAAGCCTGCCTGCCTCTGTAGACTCCACCTCTGGGGGCAGGACATAGCTGAGTAAAAGGCAGCAGAAACTTCTGAAGACTTAAAGGCCCCTGTCTGACAGCTTTGAAGAAAGTAGTGGTTCTCCTAGCACAGAGTTTGAGATCTGAGAATGGACAGACAGCCTTCTCAAGTGGGTCCCTGACCCCTGAGTAGATTAACTGGGAGACACCTCCCAGGAGGGGCCGACTGACACCTCATAGAGCTGGGTGCTCCTCTGAGATGAAGCTTCCAGAGGAAGGATCAGGCAGCAACATTTTCTGTTCTGCAATATTTGTGGTTCTGCAGCCTCTGCTGGTGATACCTAGGCAAACAGGGTCTGGAGTGGACCTCCAGCAAACTCCAACAGACCTGCAGCTGAGGGTCCTGACTTTAGAAGGAAAACTAACAAACAGAAAGGGCATTCACACCAAAACCCCATCAGTATGTCACTGTGTCCGGAATTGGTGGGTTCTTGGTCTCACTGACTTCAAGAATGAAGCCGCGGACCCTCGTGGTGAGTGTTACAGCTCTTAAGGTGGCACGTCTGGAGTTTGTTCCTTCTGATCTTCGGATGTGTTTGGAGTTTCTTCCTTCTGGTGGGTTCATGGTCTCGCTGGCTCAGGACTGAAGCTGCAGACCTTCGCAGTGAGTGTTACAGTTCTTAAGGCGGCGCGTCTGGAGTTGTTCGTTCCTCCCGGTGGGCTCGTGGTCTCGCTGGCTTCAGGAGTGAAGCTGCAGACCTTCGCAGTGAGTGTTACAGCTCATAAAAGCAGTGTGGACCCAAAAAGTGAGCAGTAGCAAAATTTATTGCAAAGAGCGAAAGAACAAAGCTTCCACAATGTGGAAGGGGACCCGAGTGGGTTGCTGCTGCTGGCTCAGGCAGCCAGCTTTTATTCTCTTATCTGGCCCCACCCACGTCCTGCTGATTGGTAGAGCCGAGTGGTCTGTTCTGACAGCGTGCTGATTGGTGCATTTACCATCCCTGAGCTAGACATAAAAGTTCTCCACGTCCCCATCAGATCAGTTAGATACAGAGTATCCAGAATCTACAATGAACTCAAACAAATTTACAAGAAAAAAACAAACAATCCCATCAAAAAGTGGGCGAAGGACATGAACAGACACTTCTCAAAAGAAGACATTTATGCAGCCAAAAAACACATGAAAAAACGCTCATCATCACTGGCCATCAGAGAAATGCAAATCAAAACCACAATGAGATACATCTCACACCAGTTAGAATGGCGATCATTAAAAAGTCAGGAAACAGCAGGTGCTGGAGAGGATGTGGAGAAATAGGAACACTTTTACACTGTTGGTGGGACTGTGAACTAGTTCAACCATTGTGGAAGACAGTGTGGCGATTTCTCAGGGATCTTGAACTAGAAATACCATTTGACCCAGCCATCCCATTACTGGGTATATACCCAAAGGACTATAAATCATGCTGCTATAAAGACACATTCACACGTATGTTTATTGTGGCACTATTCACAATAGCAAAGACTTGGAAGCAACCCAAATGTCCAACAACGATAGACTGGATTAAGAAAATGTGGCACATATACACCATGGAATACTATGCAGCCATAAAAAATGGTGAGTTCATGTCCTTTGTAGGGACATGGATGAAGCTGGAAACCATCATTCTGAGCAAACTATCTCAAGGACAGAAAATCAAACACTGCATGTTCTCACTCATAGGTGGGAATTGAACAATGAGAACACTTGAACACAGTGTGGTGAACATCACACACCAGGGCCTGTTGTGGTGTGGGGGGTGGGGGGTGAGGGATAGCATTAGGAGATATACCTAATGTAAATGATGAGTTTAATGAATGCAGCACATCAACATGGCACATGTATACATATGTAACAAACCTGCACGTTGTACACATGTACCCTAGAACTTAAAGTATAATAAAAATAAATAAATAAATAAATAAAACATTTTAAGATTAAAAAAAGGGGAAAGATGGTTGATTCGAAGCAGCTGGTGTACAGCACTCTCACGAAGAGGAAACCAAGAGGCAAGTAAATACTAGTTTTTCACATGGATCATCAAGGAGATCATGCTGGGATTCAGCAAGGAAACAATGGGGACATGGGGAGAACAGAGAGGAATAAAGTTGGGCAGCTGCTCTCTCGGAACTGGCATGGAGGTAGGGGAAGCCCCCTAATGCAGAGAAAAGGGGAGTGACAGTCCCCAGTGGATCCACAGTTCATCCATGGATCTTTGTAGTCTTGGGCACAGGAGACCCCCTGGCCCCTCTGGTCCTCCAGACTGATACACAGAGTGACCTGGAGCTTGTGCAGAGGAACCAAAGTTCACATGGAGCTCAACAGGCCTTGGGTCCCTGGGCAGCCTGGCAGCAGCTGTCGTAGCCCTGCCAAAAATGGAGGACAAGCTCTTTTGCCCTCCCCTAGGATAAATGCCACAGCCTCAGTGCTGAGGAGCTCACAGACTGCAGACTGCTTGATCCCAAACCTCTGCTGCTCTGCACCAGGCAGAGCCTGCTGATTTGGGCTCCCAGAGCAGATGTCCTGGCCCTTTCTACACTCTGTGGTCGGTCTAGGATGGAACTCCCAGAGTTAACTCTGCCATCACCATTCTTGCTGTCCTTGCCCCTTCTTTCCTAAGGCCAGGGAAAGAATAAAGAGGCTGAGCATATTTGCACCCTTCAGAGGGGTGCCGCAGCCACCCCACTAAGAGGTGGCCAGACTGTTTACTGTGCAACCCCACCCCTGCTGCTCCTCACCAGGCAGGGCCCAGCAGCTTGGGCTCCCAGGGTAGCCACCCTGTCCCCACCTGAACACTGTTCAATCGTGGCTTTATGTTCTTCGGGGACCAAATCGCCCACAGGTGGCTGATAAGCCCTTCATAACTGCTGCTGCTGTTGTTCCCATCCCTACTGCCCTCAGGCAAGGGAAGGAACAAGGAAATTGGGCACTTCTATGCACCTGCAGCAAGGATGCCACAGCCAAGACACAGAGGAGCAGTGGACAGACTACCCACCACACAGCTCCCTACCTCTGATGATCCCTGCCAAATGGGGCTTGCCCAGTGCACCTACCGTGTTCTCATGTGCACATTTCAGCTGTGGTCCAGAGCCCTTCTGAAAACCCTAGCACCACAGGCCTGTGATCTTCCCTCTGGCTCCCACCACCTAAGCATTCCACCTGCCCCGACCTGAGAGTTCAGCAGGTGACCTGGGGACCAGCCCACCCCTCCCCATCATAGTCAGCACCTGAACTCTGGGCTCACCCAACCAAGGTCCAGCCCCTTCAGGACACATACACATTGTCCAGTGGGCCATCTAGGGGCCTAGAAACTGGGGAACTAAATACCTCATTGCCAACTCTGCTGGCACCTGACCACTTCCCCAGGGCCTGAGGTTGGGTCAACCAAACCAGCTGACAATACCACAACTAACACACATCTGTACAGGGCCAAAAGTGGAGCCCCCCCACACTTTCCATGAAGCAGCAGTCCTACTACATCAGAGAACAAGCAAGCCATAAACCAATCTGTGTCAGACCGAGTGAGAGGTTCTGCCCTAAAACCACTTCCATGGCCAGTGACAAAACAGAGATTTACCATGGTTCTCAATCACATTGGGGTCCAGAGATGGACTACAGTATGCATCTGATCTAGGAGTCATGAGTCCTGGGACAGGGGTATGATAGGGAAACAGATCGTATTCCTGCCTTTCTAGCATGTGGAGCCAGTGGAGCCTCCTCACCCCAGTGCAGAGACCTCAGTGCATTTCATTAGGAGCTCCACCCAGCCACCTTTGTCAGGGTTGGTGCTTGCACTCACCATTGGGGCATCTGTGGGCAAGCCAGGGGTTCCAGTTCTGCTCAGCTCTGTCCCCCATGGAATAGGAACCTAAGGGCACTGGGAACCCCACTGTCCAGCCCTCCACTTGCAACAACAGAGAACATCTCACAGTAAATGATGATCAGGTACAGATCCATCTGCTTGAGCCACAGCTGCCTCTTAAAAGCACTATCTAGTGGCCTCTAAGTCAAACCATACAGCCCAATATAAAGCCTGCTGACAGAAGTGCATAGAGCTATAGAAGCAAATCCAAAGGATTCTATGCAATGTACTCTACGGTCACACTCCCCTAGGGAGAGGGGAAAGAGAAAGAAATATATAGGGAAAGAAAAAAATCAATATTCATATGAGAATAATTCTAAAAATTAGAGGTATTAGCATCACCAGATCAGAGTAAAACAACACAAGAATTCTGGCACTATGAAATATCATGACAGGATCAAACCTCCCATATCAATATTAACTTTGAATGTAGATGGTCTCAACACCCCACTTAAAAGGCACAGAGTGGTAAGTTGGATAAAAAATAAAAAAAAATTAAAAAAAAAAAAGACCCAACCACCTGCTGTCTTCAAGAGACTCATCTCACATGTAATGACACCCACAGACTCAAATTCAAGGGTTGGAGAAAGATCTATCATGCAAATGGAAAACAAAAAAGAGCAAGGGTAGCTATTCTTATATTGGACAAAACAGACTTTAATCCAACACAAGTAAAACAGGACAAAGAATGGCATTACAAAACCACAATGAGATACCATCTCACACTAATTAGAGCAGCTATTATTAAAACATCAAAAAATAACAGATGCTCATGAAGTTGCAGAGAAAAGGGAACATAATATGTTGTTGGTGGGAAGGTAAATTACTTCAGCCACTGTGGAAAGCAGTTTGGAGGTTTCTCAGACATCTAAAAATAGAACTACCATTCGACCAAGCAATCCCATTACTGGGTATCTACCTAAAGTAGATTCTATTAAAAAGACACCTGCACTCACATATTTATCACAGCACTGTTCACAATAGCAAAGACATAGAATCAACCTAGGAGCTCATCAGTGGTGGATTCGATAAAGAAAATGTAGTGCATATACACCATGGAACACTAAATAGTCGTAAAAAACAATAAAATTATGTCCTTTGCAGCATGTAGACACAGCCGAAGACCAATATCCTAAGCAAATTAACACTGAAACAGAATATCAAATACCAGATGTTCTCACTTACAAGTGGGAGCTAAACATTGGGTACACATGGATATAAAGCTGGGAATAACAGGCACTGGGGCCTATTAGAAGGGGGATGTATGGGGGGGTTATATGGTTTGGCTCTGTGTCCCCACCCAAATCTCACGTTGAATTGTAATCCCCATGTGTTGAGGGAAGTACCTGGTGGGAAGTGATTGGATCATGGGGGTGGCCTTCCCCTTGCTGTTCTTTTGATAGAGTTCTCACCAGATCTGATGGTTTAAAAGTGTGGCACTTCCCCGACTTGCTCTCTCCCTCTCCTACCTCCATGTAAGACGTGCCTTGCTTCCCCCTCACCTTCCACCATCACTGTAAGTTTCCTGAGGCCTCCCCAGCCAAGTGGAACTGTGAGTCAATTAAACTTCTTTTCTTCATAAATTATCCAGTCTCAGGTAGTTCTTCATAGCAGTGTGAGAACAGACAGGGCGGCAAGGATTGAAAAACTATTGGGCACTATGTTCACTACTTAGGTGACAGGATCATTCATACTGCAGACCTCAGCATCATGTGATACACACTTTTAACACTATTGCATATGTACCCCTGAATCTAAATGTAAGTTGAAATTTTAAAAAAGCAAAAAACAAAATGAAGGGAAAAATGATATAAATAAAAATAAAAATAAATGGGGTCAGAAAGTTGGGGGAAAAGGAACCTCAAAACATGGGGTTAAACTGACCAAAATTAAACAACTTTTAAATTTGCTTTAAAATTTGTATGGGGGTAGTGAGCCTTAATATCAAAAAAATACTAACGCAAAATTAGAATTTGACTTTCTCTTTTAAAGAAGATTTTTATGTATTTTTAATAATGGTAAAAAAAAAGTGTTCATTTTTGGGTAAACTGCAATAAATGGTGGGGGGAGAGAAGGAGATAAATTATGTTTGCCTCATGTTGTATGGAAAACTGAATCTCCTCTCTGACAAAGGGTAAGATATTTTTGCTTTTTGAAATATTTTAATTATCACTTTGGCTAATGAATGACTATTATTTTATAGCAACCTGTAATCTCATTTTGGTAAAGTGTTTTAAACCTTTCCTGTTTTGATAAAGTGTTTTAAACCTTTAATATGTCTGACACTCTTCCCAACATCAAATTTCAGAATCCAAATTAAGCTTTTGTGAACTCAAACTAGCTTTGGGGTGTTATAGAGGGCTCCTGAAACATCCAAAAGAGAGATAATAAGCAACCTGATTAGATATGTTAAAGAGGTTCATGAAAAGGATGAAAGACTGACAGGTACTCTGAAATATGGACCTGTGCTGATTACTCAACAGGACGAGGTAAGAATTTTAAAACATCTCATGAACAAAACTGGACTCATGGAACTGCCAACCTAACATCAAGCAGAACAAGAATTAAGTACATGAGATTGAACTGATGGAGGACTAAAATAACTTTATGACTCTTTTGGTCTCCCACTCACTTGACTTAAAATTACTAAAAATTAACCCTAAAAACTGAAGCTGGACAACTTGATATAAATTTTGGGAAAAATCACTACATTAACTATAATATAAACAGCCTTCATGCCTATTGATGTATAGACTATTCAGAAAGTTCATGATTCAAACTCAATTTAGAAAAATCTATCAGATTGTCACTGCCTACCCACTCCAACTGCAAATGCTTTAGAGACTCTAGAAAAACTAGCTTATAGATGACTCCAGGCATTAATCTTGGTTCTTCTTTTTTCTTCGTAGAAAGGTCTTTTGTTGAAGATCTGTTTTTCTACACCATATATAGATGCCTAGCTTTGAGGCCCATCTGCAATGCCATCTCTTGAAATGAGACACAACTGTTGAACTGAGCTGACCTATCCTCTCAGGACTCAGGATTGAGTCAAGAAGATATGGGTGACTTGTTCCAATCTATGGGTTTTTTTCTTCCCCTTTACCAATTTCTTATCTCACAACCTCTACCCCAAATCTCTCCATAGCTACCAATCCTACTTTAATATGTGAAACTTACTGAAAATAAAATTTCAAATGAGGAACTAAAGGAAACCAAAAATATTTCACCCCAAAATATACTTCTTTGACATATTTTGAGATGGCTATTCAGAGGGCCTACAGACAGAAATAGTCCTGCAAAGCTGCCTTTTGTGGAGGAGATTTGCATCTGTAGAGAAAAATCTACATTAGTGAAATAAATAGCCAGGCTTTCTCTGACAACGCCTCCCCTCCAGTCTGGATCTAGGAAAGACATTTATTCTTTCTGGGGGCTGCTACTAGTGAGATTGCATGTACATAACAGGATCGCCCTTGCTAGCCATGCCTTTCCCCTTCTCTCCCACCCCCCATAATATCTTTTACCACACTGCAAGCCCCTATTCTTTCTACAACCTCAAGAAGGGATAAAAGTGTCAACCATCTGAGCCCTTTGTTCATATTTTGTATGACTCCCATGCACACGTGTATGTTAATAAATTTGGGATGCCTTTCTTTTCTCCTATTAATCTGCCTTTTGACAGTTGATTTTCAGCAAATCTTCAGAGGTCAAAAGGGAAAAATTGGGGGAGTTTTAAACATTGCATTTGTTTAAAAGAAATCTTCTGGCCTGGCACAGTGGCTCACACCTGTAATCCCAGAGTTTTGGGAGGCTGAGGCAGGAGGATTGCTTGAAGCCAGGAGTTCAAGACCAGCCTGGGCAACAAATTGAGACCCTGTCTCAACAACAACAAAATTTTAAATTAGCCAGGTGTGGTGGTGCATACCTATAGTCCTAGCTACTCAGGAGCCTGAGGCAGGAGGATCACTTGAGCCCAGGAGTTCGAGGCTTCAGTGAGCTGTGATCATGCCACTGTACTCCAGCCTGGGTGATAGAGTGAGACTCTGTTTCAAAAAATATATATATTATAAAAATAAAATAAATAAATAAGAATCCCATACCTGTAGCCCACGTCAGTTAAAGTGAACTAGGCTATACTTGCCAAAACATCTCTTATTGAGGCTCTAACAGTGTTTCTGCAGTTATTATCTAATACTATTACACAATTACAAGGTATTTGACTAAAGTCCAAATACCAGACTCTTTTTGCCTTATCTTGCATATTTCTGAGCCCAAATACCATCATCAATGATATGTCCACAGATATGAATATAGAGAAAGAATCAATATTTCAATTCCAAATTAACCAAGACATTGTTTTCTCAAATAAAAGTTTCGACTAAAGTGTTTCTTTCTCTCCAATATGTTGATCTCCAAGTTTTTGCCAGAAATCAATTTATTTTCTGTCTATTCACAAAATGGAGAAAAGGTGATCCTACCAGAGGTATGACAGGATTTTTAGAATATGACAGAAAAAAATCTAAATAAATGTGTCACCCTCTATTAAAGAATAATACTGTTTTAAGGATAACCAATAATGTGGTGAAAGATGGCAAAATTCAGCTGCCTAGTAAGTATAATGAAAATCAAATGAACATGTATTCTGTGTGATGAGAGGCCTTATACTTATGTAACAGATTTAAGGATAAAAAGCAATGGAAGGACTGATTTTTAAAAAACATACTGATAATGTAAGATTTGTCAATGTTTGAAACTCTAAAAATTAATGGGGAAAAGTATTACTTTTCCTAAAATTGTTCCTTGTGCAACAGATAAAGCTACAGCTATGATTAGTTGGCAACATAGGTTAAGAGCAGCTTTTAAAAAGTAGCAACAGATGTTTTAGCAATTCACTATATTATTCCTTGACAATTAATTGCTAAGAATTATAGTGAGAAACTGAACAAATCAACAGACGGTTTTAGTTCTATTTATATAGTGAGAGTAACCCCTTGAATGATAGATTATTTTGTAAATGTTTGATGACACAAAGAAGAGTTTGTATATATTATGCTACAAAAGGAAATAAGTTGACCCTCCAAAGGAAATTATTTGACTTTTTTGGTTTAATATTTGATACCATTATTAAATACTATTATTTTTTTAGTCCATCAAATAAAAAATTAAGGAAATTAAAATATTGTGAAGTTACATGAATCCCTTTCAAATAAGAACTTCCTTCATTTGAAGGTTAAATGAAGTCCTTCTTTAGGGAAAAGAAAAAGATTATTAAAGTAAAAGAAAGCTTAATGAAAGTTTATAGATAATTTTACATAATTTTAAAGGAGGCTTGCCCAGAGAATTTTCAGTTTCCATTCCTGCAGCAATTAGAAAATGACTGGTTTAAACTAATGATCTGAATATATACACTCTGAATTGGAAGCTGTTATAAAGATTTGATGACATTCAATGGTCTACATGATTTTTACAATACAATTTTCTGTGATTTACCCATTTTTAAAAAAGAAATGGAACATGTTAGCCATCATTTTCAGGAAGAATTAACTGAGCTAAAAATTGACTTTTAGAGGAAAGCATAAATTAACTAGTGTAACTATAAAAGGCTTACATCCATTAAGACTCATACTATTTTTTTTGCAGAAAGAACCTAATTACTTATTTATAGCTTTCCAATTACATATTTGGTTGAAAAAGTTTTCACTGGAAAAGGGAAATTACCATAAAATATCAAAGCAATTATGCATATGAACAGAAGAAATGGGAGACTATTTTTTACAGATTTACAACAAAATTTTATTAAATTAACATACACATAAAATGCTGGACTATCATTGTATTATTAATAACATTGTTTATTAAATATTCCATGTTATTGTCACACTTTTAAAAATTTTTGTGAAGCATAATGATATGAGCAACCTAAGGTACTGAAACATGTATTTGGAAATTATTTGTCTTTGCGTTGCCTGTTGTTTTTCAGTCTCACTCCGATATTATGGCCACAAGTCTGTGCCATACAAATTCTCTATTGTTGCTTGTGCTTCCATTACCTTCTCCAGTCCAACTTCTATTCCCCATTACTTCCATAAGGCTAGTATCTTCAAGGTCTTTTTCTTTTTTTACTCGTAACTACATTAGTATGTTTCTCTAACTGATAAATACATTTAAAAAAAATATAACCAGTACTCCATGATCACATCTAAAACTACACGTTATTCAGGTCAAGTTTGAGAATTGAGTTCGCTATTCAAATCTTTTGTAACATTATAGATTTACTTTGTATGCTTGCTATTAATATACTTGTTATTGAAAGAGATATAACCTCACACTATAATTGTGGATTTGTCTACTTATATCATTATTGCCTACTTACTATCATTAATTTGGCTTTCTATATTTTGAAGCTGAAGTCATATTATTAGATACATGAAACTTGTACAATTGCTTGTTGTACTGATCCTTTTAAAATTATGAAGCAACCCCCTCTATGTCAAAAAACACTTTTCCTAAAGTCTACTTTATCTGATATTAGCATACCTGTTGTTTTGTTGGTTAAAATTTGCATGATATATTTTTTATCCATTTATTTTCATTCTTTCTCTTTCTTCATAGGTAAGATGTAGCTCTTGAATGTATTTGTATATGTTTTATTTTTTAAATTTAGGCTCACAATTCTGGATTTTGAATTCCATTTCTATTTAATATAACATGTATTTGGGTTTGAGTCTACATATATTGCTGGTTTTTTTTTTCAATTTGGTCCACCTGTTTTATATTACCTTTTCTTCATTTTTGCCTTTCTTTGCATTTGTCAATTATGTTTAGCATTTCATTACTGCCCTTTACTAGCTTGTTATTTATATATAAATATAAAATTTTACTCTGCTTTTACTGAGTGTTAGGGATTATAACATGCATCATTGACTTTAATCATTTCCCAGACAGTTCCAGAATCTTACAACACTGTAACTGCATTCTTCACTTTCCTGCCTTTTGTGTTATAATTACCATGTATTTTAACTCTTCATATTTTAAATTTCATAAAACATTATTATTTATATTGTAAATAATTATTTATATTTGCCCATTTATTTACCCTTTCCATCTTTCTTGCACTTCAATGCTTTATCCTGAATCATTTTCCTTCTTTCTGAAGTTCGCTTTTGATTTTCCTTTTTTATTTTATTTTATTTTATCTCATTTCATTTTATTTATCTATTTATTTAGAGACAGAGTCCCCCTCTGTCACCCAGGCTGAAGTGCAACCTCAGCTTGCACTTCACTGCAACCTCTGCTTCCTAGATTCAAACGATCCTCCCACCTCAGGCTCCCGAGGAGCTGGGACTACAGGTGTGCATCACTACACCCAGCTAACCGTTGTATTTGTTTGTTTTTTGTAGAGATGAGGTTTCACCATTTTGTCCAGGCTGGTCTGGAACACCTGGGGTCAAGTGATCCACCCACCTCAGCCTCCCAAAGTTCTGGGATTACAGGCGTGAGCCACCACGCCTGGCAGATTTTTTTTTTTTTTTTAGTGTGAGTCTAGTGAAAGTAGCAAATTGTATTTGTTTTTATCTATGAATATCTTTATTTTGCCTTCATTTTTGAAAGACCTATTTATTGGATGTATAATTCTAGGTTGGTGGTTATTTTCTTTTAGGACTTTAAAGGTGTCATTCCATTGTCTTCTGGTTCTGTCGTTTCTGTGGAGAATTCAGCTGTCTTATTGTTACTCCAGTCTATTGTTATGTATTTTTTCTTTTGATTTCTCTGAATATTTTCTCTTAGTCTTTGTTTATTAACAGTTGCAGTAGGATGTGCTGAGGTGTGATTTCTTTGTATTTTTCCTACTTGGGGTTTATAGAGCTTTTTCAATATGTGGATTGATAACTTTTATCTGTTTCAGAGAATTCTCACCCAGCATCATTTCCAATATTTCTTTTGTCCCATTCTATTCTACATTTTGGAGACTACAGTTACACACGATAGACCATTTTGCTGTCATGTGCTTTCTAGTTTTTTCATCTCTGTCTATTTTCTCCTGATTTATCTTTCCATCCAATAATCCTCCTGAGATTCCCAATCTGCTGTTAAACTCATCTATAGAGTTATTTTTCAGTATGTGAATTTTCATTTTTTTTACAAAGTTTTGATTTTGGTGAAATTCTCCATCTTACCTATTTTGTTAAAATAACACTTACAGTTATCTTAAAGTCTATATCGGAAAATTCCAGTAACTAAATCACTTATGCGTTGGTTTCTAATATCTTTTTTCTTTTTTTTTTTGGTCATTTGTTTCTATTTTCTTGCACAATAAAATAAAGAATTGAATGATAGATTCTGGAGGTTACTTGAATCTCTGGCTGATGTTATATTCCTCCAGAAAGGATTTATTTTATCTTTTGTGGGTGGGTGGGAGTGAAGATAGGCAGTTATAGTACAGACAGATGATCATAATAAAATGTGGGCTTTAACTGTATCAAAGCCAGGTTTCAGTCTTTATAAGGCTGGTATTTTTCCAGTTTTCCCTCTCTCCTAGGCTCTAACCCCTTCTGGCATCGTTACTGGAAATGTGGGTGTTTCCAGTGTCACTCTACCTTGTTGGGCCTTGAAACCTCACTTTTATTTCCCTACCCTTGTGAGAGAGCTCAAAGCTCTACTCAGTTTCCAGCTTCTTAGCAGCAGCTGTTTGGCTTCTTAGCTTCTTGGTTTGGTTTCACAAATCAACTAATGTTTTTGGAGGAAAAGTACACACCTCAGTGACTTCCCTTCTCTCTGGGATCATGGTACCACCATTTGATTGCTTTGGTAGTAGGTCAGTGTCTTCAAACTATTGTTCATTTGTTTTAGCTAGCATTTCTGTACTCAGTGGACCATGTGGTGTGGCATCAATAAACTACTGCTGCCAGAATTCAAAAGTAGTGGTGTGGCTTTAGCTTCAGGATGGACTCATCCCTTCTCTACCCCATCTCTAATAAAATTTGCTTTATATATCTGGGTGAACCAATGTTGGGTGCATATATATTTAAAATTATAATATCTTCTTGCTGAATTGACCCCTTTATCATTATATAGTGACTTTCTTTGTCTCAGAGTTTTTGTCTTGAAATCTATTTTGTCTAAGTATAGCTACTCCTGCTCTTTTTTTATTTCCATGTGCATGGAATATCTTTTTTTACCCCTTTATTTTCAGTCTGTGTCTTTATAGGTGAAGTGTGTTTCCTGTAGGCAACAGATCACTGGGTCTTGTTTTTTTAGTCTGTTCAGTTACTCTGTGGTTCGGAAAGTTTAGTCAGTTTACACTTAGTGTTATTATTGATAGGTAAGGACTTACTCCTGCCATTTTGTTATTTGTTTTCTTTTTTCTGTGGTCTTCTCTTCCTTTCTTCTTTCCTTCCTGTCTTCCTTTTAGTGAAGGTGACTTTCTATAGTGATTTGATTTAGTTTCCTGCTGTTTATTTTTTGTGTATCCATTGTAAATTTTTTGGTTTGAAGTTACCATGAGGCTTGCACATACTACATTATTTTACATTATAACCCATTATTTTAAGCTGATAACAATAATGTTTGCATAAACTACTGCCTATGTTCACTCAGGGCCCTGGGGCTCTTCAATCAGCAGGTAGCAAAGTCATCCAGGCCTGTGGCGTTCCCTTCGGGGCAGTGAGTTCTCCTAGGCCCTATGTGGGTCCAGAGGTGCCAACTGGGAGTCAGGAGCTACAGCCAAAAACCTTAGAAGTCTAGCTGGTGCTCTAATGTACTGTGGCCAAGCTGGCTTCCAAACCACAGGATTCAGTCCTTCCCACATCCCACTCTTTTCTCTTTCCAAAGTCAGAGGAGCCTCACCCCATGAGCCTCCACCACGGGCCCGTGGGGAGTACTGCCACACTACTGCAGATGTTCCGGTAAGGCCCAAGGGCTGCTCAGTCAGCTTGTGGTGAATGCTGCCTTGCCTGGGACTCACATGTCAGGGCAGTGGGCTACCCTCTGGCCTAAGGCAGGTACAGAAATGCCATCCAAGAGCCAAGTTCTGAAAATGGGGCCCCAAAAGCCTGCCTGGTGCTCTCGCCCCCTGTGGCTGAGCTGGTAACTAAGGTGCAAGACAAAGTCCCCTTTACTTTTCCCTGCACTTTTCTCCTGCGGGAGGAGTCTTGCCTTATAGGGAATGTGCTGAGTCTCATGTGAAGCCAGAAAGCCCCAGAGTCTCATCCAAGGCCCACAATGTACTACCTGGGTGTCCCTGCCGGTTATTCAAGATGCAAGGGCTCTTCAGTTAGCAGGTGATGAATCCTGCCAGGACTGAGTCCTTCCCTTCAAGGTAACGGGTTTCCTTCTGGCCCAGGGCATGTTTAGAAATGTCATCTGGAAGCTAGGGCCTGGGAAGGGGGCCTCACAACTCTGATTGGTGCCCTACCCTGCTATGGCTGAGCTGGTATTAAAGGTGCAAGACCAAGTCCTTTCTACTCTTCCCTCTCCTCTCCTCAAGTAGAAGGAAGGGGTCTCTTTCGGAGCTGTGAGCTGTGCAGCCTGCAGTTAGGGAAGGGGTGATGCCAGCACTCACTAAGCTGCCCTGCTGGAGTCTCAGTGGGTTGTGTGACCTTCCTGTCCACTGGCTCTGGGGCCAGTTCAACACCAGAACTTATCTAGGAGTTGAGTCCTTGTGACCCAGACTGCCATTCAACTTTATTTAGGGCCACAGAGCACTTTAGCCCATGGTGGCAAGGCTTGAAGGAACTCAAGCTCCAATGGCTGGGGTTGGTGATTCCCCTCTTGTTGGGGCTGCTTTAAATGCTCCCTACATAAGCAGGTGTCAGCTGAGTTTGGCCTGGTTTTGCTTTCTGCTATAACAAGGCAGCACTGTGTTCAGTGCCTCACAACTGCTGTGTTCTCCCTCTCCCCAGTGCATAGAATTACCCTCTGCACCACACACCACTGCTGCTGGCGATGAAGGAGGAGAGGCACTGGCGATCCAAGGCTTTTTTCTGCCTCTTCAATGCCTCTTTCAGTGACATGAAGTTAAAACCAGATACTGTGAGTGCTCACTTGATTTTTGGTTCTTATACAGGTACTTTTTTGGTGTGTAGATAGTTGTTAACTTGGCATTCTTGTGGGGAAACGATCAGTGACGCCTTCTGTTCCACCATCTTGCTCTACTGCAACTCCTGCCCTATCGATCAATATTGTGCATCAGGATCCTGTAAATGTACTTCCTTACAGAGTGGTTATTCATGTTGGGGCTCAGAAAACAATACCCCAAATATGGCACTTTCACATGCTGAACTAAAGAAGCAACCTCAAGGTCTCTCTGACCTTCCCTTGCCTTCCTTTCTCACTAATCTTCTTTCCCAAAGCACCAGGAGGGACTCTCTGGAATTTCCCTATCTGACTAAGAAAACTTCTTTCCAAAATAAATGTAACCATCTTAAAACTCCTCTCTCTAGGAATTTCATCAAATCACCAGGAATGATTAACCAGCAAAGAAGAGAAGAGACTGGGAATCATCTCTACACTCAAATAAACTTTCTTCTATTCTTCTGAGGGTAGCTCCAAGAGATTATCTGGGTGGTTTTAACTGCATAAAAGACCTTTGCTCACAGTGAAGTTCTGTCCCTCACCTGCCTACCACCTCCCCCAGTGCTCAGAGGAACTTCATTCAAGGCCATAATTCTTTGGGTTCATTCATTTCCTCTGAAAATCATTTACTCCTACAATCTCCCCTTCCCTGATGAAGAAGAGTTGGGTTGCTGGGTAATCATTCTCCTGTGATTACCCTGTGCTATGCTTAAAAAAATGGCTTTTTTTCTCCTATTAATCTGTCTGTTGTCAGTTCATTTTCTGCACCTTCAGAGGGCAGCTTTCTTTTAGCCCCTACACTCAGCTCAGCCTACTTATTTCAGTTTATCAAGTGACTTTTTGACTCTCGCCCTTTGGACTAGGGAGTTTAGCATACACAGCATTCACAGTGATGGTAAAAAGGTATTTCCATTCAGGGCCTAATGCAAGATCCTATCTTGCATTTAAGATTTAATAATGAATTATACTGTTGAAATATCTCAAGAAGCTTGAAGGCTACGAAAGATTCCATCTCTAAGGTTCACAGAGTTATCACAACTTTAATGGTAATAATATATTCATAATTATATTCTCATCTATTTTTACAGTAATTCCTTATAGGATAAATGAGACATAGAGATTAAATTTCCTGGTTACATGGCTAGTTAGTGAGAGCCAGTACTGCAAATTTCTTTAACAAAAATTCCCACCATATTCAACTATACTATATTTTTGGAATTGCAAATGTATTCTATTCAGTGGTCTCTGAAAATTTTTCTATTTCAATAGATCTAAATAAGAGTTCTGTATGGTTATTATCTAATGGTAGTCACTTTAGGAGGCATCACTTGAAAAGTGGCCTGGTGGTTCTCAAACTTCAGCCTTTATTCCCTTTGTAATTCTTACCACTGCTCCTAGTTAGGCTTCTGCAGCTCTGATTTTACGGATATTCTAGCACATGGAAGTGGAAAGTGGTGAATCCCATTTGTTTCAGTCTCCTAACATTTTCTGATTCTCTCAGTAGGACCCCACATTTCCTTAAGCAACTTAACTGCCTTTAGCTATAATTTCAGAATGGAAGTGAAATCCCTAGTGGAGCAATATGAACTAGCCCTATGTGTCCCCCTTTTCCTTTTGATTTGAATTCAGTGGCCTCTGCAAATGCCTTTGCCTCTCTTTGAGGATCATATAAACTTAGGCTGACATTTTCCTGAAAATTAAGAATCTCTCTCTAAATAAGTGGGCATCCATAAAGACTGAAAATCCTTAACTGGGCTTGAATTCAGTTATTCTAACATTCACATCTGTGTGAAGGGTGTGTAGACATTCAAAGGACAACCTTAAGAATTCTTTCGGCATAAGCAGTAGTTTTTATTAAGTTGTGGTGTCCACATGAGAGTGCCAACATGAAAAGGTTCTCTTAAGTTCATTTGATGATGTTCTTTGGCCGGAAAGTAGGACATGCCTAGCACTATTAATGTCAATTTATGCTTTTTCTACACTTTCTCTCTTTGGTTTTTTTTTTTTTTTCCTCTGTCACTATGTTCATGTGATAATGGGTTAGTCAGTAAATAACATTGCTAAAAGCATATGATCAAATATATAGTTGGACTTCTAACACTAACTCTTCAAAAACTGAGAACCATTTCCCTCACTCCCTCCTGACCCCAATGCCCAGACACTGCCATCAGGCTCAGCAAAAAAAAGTAAAGAAAACAGATACTGCATGCGATGGGTTAGGAGAACTTGTGGGCCAATGTGGTGTCTTGGGAACACACAAAATGGAAAAATTTTTAATAAGTGATTGGTATTTTTATGCCTTTTAAAGAAAGTTTAGTTTTCACTTTTATCAAGGTCTCCAATTACATGGGTGGAGGTGGTAACAAGCAGAATAGTTATGTGTGAAACCCCTTCAAAGTAAAAATGTGTTTTGCTTATTTATGGATATCCTGAGAATTTTAATATTTTCTAGAGGGAGGAATACACCTCTAAAAAAAGAATATGAATTCATACAAAGAGTGGGAATAGGCAGTTATATGTGGTGGGAAAAATGTCAAACATATATTTTTATATTTCAGTGTCCTACCATTTAGCATAAGAGGTTTCTGTCCATTTGTCCAAGATGTTTCCTTAATCCCTACTAAGTTAATCCACTTAACCATGAATAAAAAAGATTTACTCTTTCTCATTTATGCAGATCAAGTTGAGCATTTCTCTTGAAAATCAACTAATATTTTTAGGATATGTCTCAAAACAAAATTTTTTCCATCTAATTCCTTTTTTGGAACAACCTACCTCTTCTTCCCAGTTAGAATAAAGAATTTCAGTCTCATGTAGACATCCCCCATCATAAAAGCAGAAAATAGTCTGTAGAAATTCGTGAAGACAGGAAAAATGATTATCAGGATCCAAAGCTTGACTTTCAAAAATTCTAGGATTTCTGTCAGTGAACATTTACTGGGTATGTTCCCAGTGTACGCTTACTAAAAAGTACCACAAAGTGGAAAGAATAGCTTGTAAGTTGATTCTTGTCCTAGTAGAATTTTAGATTTGCAAGAAAGCTCACTGACAAAAAACTAATATTCTGTCCTTCTACATATAAAAAAAATTAACTTAAAATTTATAAACTCTAAAACATCACAATCTTTATTTCTGAGGACCTGTGTAGACTCATGGTAGAAAGCACTAATAAAAATTTTTTGACCATAATATTTCCACCACTACTAAAAATTTACAGTACAAATTAATTATTTATTTTAACCCTTTTAAAAAAGATTAGTCTGGCAGTACAGGGAGGGAAAGAGTAATGATACAAATGTCAACGAAAATTTTGTGATCTGTTGATTTGAGATATGTATTCTAAGACTGGGGTTGTTTTTATGCTTCATGTAAAATGGTGCTGTTACGAAACAGTAGAGAATGAAAAGTGAGCTGGCTTATTTCCTTTAACAATGAAGTATTTTCTTCCTAAAACGTGGCAGTCCCAAAGATATTGATAGCAAGTCTACAGTATATCATGTATTGATTGTATTATCCCATTTATGTAAAATTGTATAAGACTATCTCTACACGTACATAGGCTCAGAGTCATAAGATATCTGGGATTATGTTAATCAAAGTATAAAACAACAGTTTTCTCTGGTGGAAAGGTTTGGGATGATTCTACTTAAAACTTCATATTTTTCTTGATTGTTTAAGGTGCTTCAAAAAGGGCAAATTATTTTTACCAGTGTAATCAAAGCATGTAGCAGATCCCCCCTACATGAAAATATTGCTTCTCCAGCCACTGTTGTGGTCCTAGACTTGAAGCAAGGCACTCTGAGCTCTACAGACAATGACCAGGGTTCGGCTTCTTGCATACAGCAGCCCACTGCTCACTAAGTTCCCTCCTTAACACTGCCTATTTACAGAAACCTACCAGTTATCACCAGGTTCCACGCTTTTATCCTTCCCTGCTGATAAAAATCACCAGACTATGATATTCAGTTTTTGACTCAGTGTGTCTGGGGTGGCACATATATATTTGCATTTCAATAAGATCATCAGGTGATGCTGAAACATAATCAACTTTCAAAGCATCTGGACTCAGCATATCCCAGTAAATGTTCTCTGCAATGGAACAGAGCTTTCTGTGCCCTACACATCAGTTTGCCTCATCAAAGGCTTAGCAACCAATGAATAGCTTCAGAACCCTGAAACTACACCTCAATGAAATAGTGAACCAGAATCATGTCAGAATAATCTTTCGTAGAAGCCAGGCGTGACCATTAAGAAATGGCTCCCTCCCTGGCAGATCTAAGACTACAAGGCTATTTTAAAAGCTAATACAGGTTCTCTCTCTAGCATCATGTTTTTTTTGTTTGTTTTTTTTTTTTTTTGTGACGGAGTCTCGCTCTGTCTCCCAGGCTGGATTGCAGTGGCGCAATCTCGGCTCACTGCAAGCTCCGCCTCCTGGGTTCACGCCATTCTCCTGCCTCAGCCTCTCCGAGTAGCTGGGACTACAGGCGCCCGCCACCACGCCCGGCTACTTTTTTTTGTATTTTTAGTAGAGACGGGGTTTCACCGTGGTCTCGATCTCCTGACCTCGTGATCCACCTGCCTCGGCCTCCCAAAGTGCTGGGATTACAAGCGTGAGCCACCGCGCCCGGCCTAGCATCATGTTTTAAGACCATGATGTTCTAAGGTCTTACAATATGAGAACATCGTGGTCAAGAATCTAGGCTTTGACTTTCACCACACTTATTCAACATAGTACTAGAAGTCGTAGACAGACCAATCAGGCAAGAGAAAGAAATAAAGGCCATCTAAATCAGAAAAGAGGAAGTCAAACTATCTGTCAATGATATAATTTCATACCTCAAAAACCCTAAAGATTCCTCCAAAAGACTCTTAGGTTTGATAAATGAATTCAGAAAGGTCTCAGGTTACAAAATCAACATACATAAATCAGTAGCATTGCTATACACCAATAACAACCAAGCTGAAAATCAAATCAAGAACTCAATTCCATTTACAATAGCTGCAAAACAAAACAAAACAAAACAAAGAATCCCTAGGAATATACTTAAGCAAGGAGGTGAAAGATCTCTGCAAAGAGAACTACAAAACACTGATGAAAGAAATCACAGATGACACAACAAATGGAAAAACATTCTATTCTCATGGATTGGAATAATTAATATTGTAAAAATGACCATATAGTCCAAAGCAATCTACAAATTCAAGCAATTCCTATCAAAATATCAAAATCATTTCTCACAGAATTAGAAAAAAAAACCCTCAAATTTATATGGAAACACACAATTGCCTGAATAGCCAAAGCAATCCTAAGCTTAAATAACCAATCTGAAAGCATCACATTACCTGATTTGAAATTACACTACAAAGCTATAGTAACCAAGAGAGTATGGTACTGGCATAAAAGTAGACACACAGACCAATGGAACAGAACTGTAAACCCAAAAATAAAGCCACATCCTACAACCAACTTATCTTTGAAAAAGCAGCCAAAAAAAAAAAAAACAAAAACAAAAACAAACAAACAAAAAAAAAACACTGGGGAACGAACACCCTATTCAATAAATGGTGCTGGGAAAATTGGATAACCACATGCAGAAGAATGAAACTGGATCCCTGTCTCTCACCATATGCAGAAATTAACTCAAGATGGATTAAAGACATAAATGTAACACTTAAAGACACAAACATTCTAGAAAGAGCAGGGTGTGGTGTCTCAGCCTGTAATCCCAGCACTCTGGCAGGCTGAGGTGGGAGGACAGCTTGAGCTCAGGAGTTCAAGACCAGTGTGGATGACACAGAAAGTCCCTTGTTTCTACAAAAAAAAAAAAATTTTTTTTTTTTTTTTAATTAGCTGGGTGTCGTGGCACACACCTGTAGTCCCAGCTACTTGGGTGAGAGGTGGGAGGATTGGTTGAGCCCGGAAGGTTGAGGCTGCAATGAGCCATGATGACCCCACTGCACTCCAGGCTGGGTGATAGAGAGGGATCCTGTCTGACAAACAAACAAAAAAGAATTCTAGAAGAAAACCTAGGAAAAACTCTTCTAGACATTGGCCTAAGCAAATAATTTATGACTAAGACCGCCAAAGCAAATGCAACAAAAACAAAAATAAATAAATGGGACTTAATTAAATTTAAAGCCTTCTGCACAGCAAAAGAAATAATCAACATAGTAAATAGATAACTGACAGAATGGGAGAAAATATTTACAAATTATACATCTGACAAAGGACTAATGTCCAGAATCTACAAGGAACTCAAAGAAATCAGCAAGAAAAAAACAAATAATCCCATTTTAAAAGTGGGCAAAAAACGTGAACAGACATTTCTCAAAAGACATATAAAGGGCCAACAAACATGAAAAAATGCTCAATATCACTAATCATCAGAGAAATGCAAATTAAAAACACAGTGAGATACTACCTTACCCTAGTCAGAATGCCCATTATTGAAAAATCAAAAAACAATAGATGTTGGCGCAGATGTGGTAAAAAGGGAATGCTTACACACCATTGGTGGGAATGTAAATTAGTACAACCTCTATGGAAAACAGTATGGAGATTTCTCAAAGAACTAAAGGTAGATCTACCATTTGATCCAGTAATCCGACTACTGGGTGTCTACCCAAAGGAAAAGAGGTTATTATACCAAAAAGACACCCACATGCATATATTTATTACAGCACAGTTCACAGTTGCAAAGATATGGAATCAACCTGAGTGCCTAACGACTCATGAGTGGACAGAGAAAATGTGGTGTATACATGCCATGGAATACTACTCAGCTATAAAAATGAATGAAGTAATGTCTCTTGCAGCAACTTGGATGAAACTGGAGGCCATTATCCTAAGTGAAGTAACTCAGGAACAGAAAACCAAATACGTCATGTTCTCACTTATAAGCTAGAGCTAAGCTATGGGTATGCAAAGGCATACACAGTGTTACAATGGACACTGGAGACTCGAAAGGGAGGAAGGTGGGAGGAGGGTGAGGGACAACAAATCACCTGTTGGGTAAAACGTACACTATTCAGGTGATGGCTAGACTAAAATCCGAGACTTCACTGTGATACAATTCACCCGTGTAACCAAAAACCACTTGTACCCCTAAAGCTATTGAAATTTTTAAAATAATAAAAAGGAAAGAGAAGCAGGAGAAGACAGTAAGTGAAGGAGCCAAGGTTCCATCCAAAAATTAAAATAAAAGCCCAGACATTAAAAGTTTTTTCAAAAAGAGCAATCCAGGTTTTGGAGTTGACAAACCGCTTTTGAATCCTAGCCATAGTGGCCTTCAGCAAGCCTCAGTTACTTTATCTATTAAGTAGAAATAATATTTACTTCATAAACTTTTTAAAGTTTTCATTTTCAATAACTGTATTAAGATATAATTCACACAGTATAAAATGCACACATTTAAAGAATACAGCTCAATGGTTTTTAGGACAGGTATATTGCAGATACTGCAAGTTGGGTTCCTGACCACCGCAATAAAGCAAGTATCATAATAAAGCAAGTCACACAAACTTTTTGGTTTCCCAGTGCATATGTAAGTTACATTTACACTATACTGTAGCCTATTAAGTGTGCAATAGCATTATGTTTAAAAAGATGTACAAACCTTAATTTAAAAATACTTTATTGCTAAAAAGAAGCTAACGGTCATCTGAACCTTTAACAAGTTGTAATCTTTTTGCTGGTAGAAGGTCTTACCTCCAATGTAGATGGCTGCTGACTGATTAGGCTGGTGTTTTCTGAAGGCTGGGGTGTCTGTGGCATTTTCTCAAAATAAGACAACAATAAAGTTTGTCATATCGATTGAGCCTTCCTTTCACAAAAGGCTTTTCTGTAGCATGTAATGTGGTTAACTTGCTGCTAATATCTGACCCACAGTAGAACTTCTTTCGAAGTTGGAGTCAATCCTCTCCAACCCTGCTGCTGCTTTATCAACTAAGTTTATGTAATACCTTAAAGCATCTGTCACTTCAACAATATCCACAGCATCATCACCAGTAGATTCCATTTCCATAAATCACTTTCTTTGCTCATCCATAAGAAGCAACTCCTTATCCATTCAAGTTTGAGCATGAGATTATAGCAATTCAGTCACATTTTCAGGCTCCATTTCCAATTCTAGTTCTTTTGCTATTTCCACCACATCTGCAGTGAAGTCTTGAACACCTCAAAGTTATCCATGAGAGTTGGAATCAAATTCTTCCAAACTCCTCTGAATGTTGATATTTTGAGCTCCTCCCATGAAGCATGAATATTCATCATGGCATTTAGAATGATTAATTCTTTCCAGAATTCAATTTACTTTGCCCAGATTTGTCAAAGAAACCACTATCTATGGCAGCGATAGCCTTATGAAATGCATTTTTTAAATAATAAGACTTGAAAATCAAAATGACTTCTTGATCCATGAGCTACAGAATGGATGTTGTATCTGGAGGCATGAAAACAACATTAATCTTCTTGTACATCCCCATCAGAGCTCTTGGGTGACCAGGTCCATTGTCAATGAGCAGTAATATTTCTAAAGGAATCTCTTTTTCTGAGCAGCAATTCTCAACAGTGGGCTTAAAATATTCCAATAAACTATGCTATAGACATATACTGTCATTCAGCCTTTGTTTTTCCATTTCTAGAGCACAGGCAAAGTTGACTTAGCATAATTCTTAAGGGCTTTAGGATTTTCAGAATAATAAGTTAGCATTGGCTTCAACTTAAAGTTGCCAGTTACAGTAGCCCCTAACAAGAGAATCAGCCTGTCCTTTGACACTTTTGAGCCAGGCATTGACTTTTCCTCTTCAGGTATGAGAGTCTAGCTAGCATCTTCTTCTAACAGAAGGCTGTTTCATCTACATTGAAAATCTGTTGTTTAGCGTAGATGCTTTCAACAGTGATCTTAGCTAGATCTTCTGGAGAACTTGCTGTAGCTTCTATATCAGCATTTGCTGCTTCACTTTGTACTTTTATGTTATGGAGATGGCTTTTTTCATTAAACCTTCTGAGCCAACCTCTGTTAGCTTCAAACTTTTCTTCTGCAGCTGCCTCCTCTCAGCCTTCATAGAATTGAAGAGAGGTATAGCCTTGCTCTGGATAAGGCTTTAGCTTAAGGGAATGTTTTGGCTGGTTTGATCATATATTCAGACCATTCAAACTTTCTCCATATGAGCAATGAGGCTATTTCACTTTCTTACCAACTGTGTGTTCACTGGAGTAGCAATTTTAATTTCTTTCACAATTTTTTTCCTTTGCATTCACAATTTGGCTAACTGTTGCAAGAGGCCTAGTTATAGCCCTATCTTAGGTTTTGACATGCCTTTCTCACTAAGCTTATCATTTCTAGCTTTTGATTTAAAGTGAGAGTTGTGTGACTCTTTCACTTGAACACTTAGAAGTCACTGTTGGATTAGTAAATGGCTTAATTTCAATATTGTGTGCATGAGGAGAGGGAAAGAGATGGAAGAATGGCTGGTTGGTGAAACAGGCAGAACACATGTAACATTTATCAGATAATTGGGCTGTCTTATAATGATACAGTTCATGGCACTCCAAAACAACTGCAATTGTAACATGAAAGATCACTGATCACAGATGACCATAACAGATATAGTAACAATAATGTCCTCACATTTCAATACCAACATTGAATGTAAATTGCCTAAATGCTCCACTTAAAAGATACAGAACTGCAGAATGGATAAGAACTCACCAACCATCTATCTGCTGCATTCAGGAGACTCACCTAACACATAAAGACTCACATAAACTTAAAGTAAAGGGGTGGAAAAAGGCATTTCATGCAAATGGACACCAAAAGCGAGCTGGGGTAGCTATTCTTGTATCTGACAAAACAAACTTTAAAGCAACAGCAGTTAAAAGAGACAAACAGGGACATTATATAATGGTAAAAGGCCTTGTCCAACAGGAAAATACCGCAATCCTAAACATATATGCACCTAACACTGTAGCTCCCAAATGTATAAAACTATTACTAATAGACCTAAGAAATGAGATAGCAACACAGTAATAGTTGGGGACTTCAATACTCCACTGACAGTAGTAGACAGGTCATTAAGACAGGAAGTCAACAAAGAAACAATGGATTTAAACTATACCTTGGAACAAATGGCCTTAACAGATATATACAGAACATGTCATCCAACAACCACAGAATACGCATTCTATTCAACAGTGCATGGAACTTTCTCCAAGACAGACTGTGTAATAGACCATAAAATGAGCCTCAATAAATTTAAGAAAATTGAAATTATATCAAGCACTCTCTCAGACCACAGTGAAATAAAACTGGAAATCAACTCCAAAAGGAACCTTCAAAGCCATGGAAATACATGGAACCTTCAAAATACATGGAAATTAAATAACCTGCTCCAGAATGAGCATTGGGTCAAAAATGAAATCAAGATGGAAATTTAAAAATTATTCAAACTGATTGACAATAATGACATAACCTATCAAAACCTCTGGGATTTAGCAAAGGCTGTGCTAAGAGGAAAGTTCATAGCCCTAAATGCCTACATCAAAAAATCTGAAAGAGCACCAACAGACAATCAAAGGTCACACCTAAGGAACTAGAGAAACAAAAACAAACCAAACCCAAACACAGCAGAAGAAAGGAAATAACCAAGATCTAAATGAAATTGAATGCCCCCCCAAAAAAGTACAAAAGATAAATGAAACAAAAAGCCGGTTCTTTGAAGAGATAAATAAAATTGATAAACCATTAGCAAGATTAACCAAGAAAAGAAGAAAGAAAATCCAAATAACCTCACTAAGAAATGCAACAGGAGATATTACAACCGACACCACTGACATACAAAAGATCATTCCAGGCTACTATGAACACCTTTACACATATAAACTAGAAAAACCTAGAAGAGAGGGATAAATTCCTGGGAAAATACAACCCTCCTAGCTTAAATCAGGAAGAATTAGATCCCCTGAACAGACCAATAACAAGCAGCAGGATTGAAATGGTAATTTAAAAATTAGCAACAACAACAACAAAAAGTCTAGGACCAGATGGATTCACAGCAGAATTCTACCAGACATTCAAAGAATTGGTACCAATCCTTCTGACACTATTCCACAAGATAAAAAAAGAAGGAACCCTCTCTAATTCATTCTATGAAGCCAGTATCACTCTAATACCAAAACCAGGAAAGGACACAACCAAAAAAGAAAACTACAGGCTGATATTCTTGATAAACATAGATGCTAAAATCCTTAATAAAATACTAGCTAACCAAATCCAACAATATATCAAAAAGATAAACCACTATGATCAAGTGGTTTTCATACCAGTGATACAGGGATGCAAGTCAATAAATGTGATACACCACATAAACAGAATTAAAAACAAAAATCACATGATCACCTCAATAGGTGCAGAAAAAGCATTTGACAAAATCCAGCATCCTTTATGATTAAAACTCTCAGCAAAATTGGCATAGAAGGGACGTGCCTTAATATAATAAATGCCATCTATGATAAACCCACAGCCAACATAATACCGAATGGGGAAAAGTTGAAAGCATTCCCTCTGAGAACTGGAACAAGACAAGGATGCCCACTCTCACCACTCCTCTTCATCATAGTACTGGAAGTCCTAGCCAGAGCAATCAGACAAGAGAAAGAAAGGGCATCCAAATAGGTAAAGAGGAAGTTAAACTGTCACTGTTTGCTGATGATATGATCGTTTACCTTGAAAAGCCTAGGGACTCCTCTAGAATGCTCCTAGGACTGATAAAAGAATTCAGCAAAGCTTCCAAATACAAGATTAATGTACACAAATCAGTAGCTCTTCTATACAGCAACAGCGACCAAGCAGGGAATCAAAACAACTCAACCCGTTTTATAATAGCTGCAAAAAAAAAAATAAAATACTTAGGAATACACCTAACAAAGGAGTTGGAAGACTTACAAGGAAAACTACAAACTACTGTTGAAAGAAATCATAGATGACACAAACAAATGGAAGCACATCCCATGCTCATGGATGGGTAGAATCAATATTGTGAAAATGACTATACTGCCAAAAGCAATCTACAAATTCAACACAATCCCTGTCAGAATATCACCATTATTCTTCACAAAATTAGAAAAAACAATTCTAAAATTCATATGAAACCAAAAAAGAACCTGCACAGCCAAAGCAAGACTAAGCAAAAAGAACAAATCTGGAGGCATCACACTATCTGATTTCAAACTATACTATAAGGCCATAGTCACCAAAACAGCATGGTACTGGTAAAAAAACAGGCACACAGACCAATGGGGCAGAATAGAGAACCCAGAAATAAACCCAAATACTTACAGCCAACTGATCTTCAACAAAGCAAACAAAAACATAAAGTGGGAAAAGGACACCCTTTTCAACAAATGGTGCTGGGATAATTGGCTAGCCACATGTAGGAGAATGAAACTGGATCCTCATCTCTCACCTTATATAAAAATCAACTCAAGATAGATTAAGGACTTAAACTTAAAACCTGAAACTATAAAAATTCTAGCATATAACACTGGAAAAAGCCCTATCAGACATTCGCTTAGGCAAGGATTTCATGACCAAGAACCCAAAAGCAAATGCAATAAAAACAAAGATAAACAGCTGGGACATAATTAAAGAGCTTTTGCATGGCAAAAGGAACAGTCAGCAGAGTAAACAGACAACCACAGAGTGAGAGAAAATCTTCACAATCTATACATCTGACAAAGGACTAATAACCGGAATCTACAATGAACTCAAACAAATCAGTAAGAAAAAAACAAAAGATCCCATCAAAAAGTAGGCTAAGGACATGAATAGATGATTCTCAAAAGAAGATATACAAATGGCCAACAAACATATGAAAAAATGCTCAGCATCACTAATCATCAGGGAAATGCCAATCAAAACAACTATGAAATACCACCTTACTCCTGCAAGAATGTCCGTAATCAAAAAATCAAAAAACAGTGATGTTAGCGTGGATGCAGTGAACAGGGAACACTTCCACACTGCTGGTAGGAAGGTAAACTAGTACAGGCACTAAGGAAAACAGTGTGGAAATTCCTTAAATAACTAAAGGTAGAACTACCATTTGATCCAGCAATCCCACTACTGGGGGAAAAGAAGTAATTATTCAAAAAAGATACTTGCATATGCATGTTTATAGCAGCACAAGTTACAATTGCAAAATTGTGGAACCAACCCAAATGCCCATCAATCAATGAGTAGATAAAGAAACTGTGGTATATATATATATATACGATTGAATACTACACAACCATAAAAAGGAATGAATTAACAGCACTTGCAGTGACCTAGATGAGATTGGAGACTATTATTTTTTATTATTATTTTTTTGAGACAGAGTTTCACTCTTGTTGCCCAGACTGGAGTGCAATGGTGTGGTCTCGGCTCACTACAACCTCCGCCTCCTGGGTTCAGGTGATTCTCCTGCTTCAGCCTCCCACGTAACTGGGATTATATGTGCCCACCACCAAGCCTGGCTAATTTTTGTATTTTTAGTAGAAGTGGGGTTTCACCATGTTGACCAGGCTGGTCTAGAACTCCTGACCTCAGGTGATCCACCCACTTTGGCCTCCCGAAGTGCTGGGATTACAGGCGTGAGCCACTGTGTCTGGCCTCGGAGACTATTATTCTAAGTGATGTAACTCAGGAATGGAAACCAAACGTCGTATGTTCTCACTGATATGTGGGAGCTAAGCTAGGAGGATGCAAAGGCATAAGAGTGATACAATGGACTTTGGAGACTTGAGAGGAAGGGTGGAAGGGGGGGCAAGGGATAAAAGATTACAAATGTGGTGCAGTGTATACTTCTTGGGTGATGGGTGCACCAAAATCTCACAAATCACCATTAAAGAACTTACTCATGTAACCAAATACTACCTGTACCCCAGTAACTTATGGAAAAATAAAATTAAAAATAAAATAAAATTTAAAAATGATAATAAAGGTTTGACATATTAAAAAGAATTACCAAAAGGTGAAACAGAGACACAAAGCAAGTATATTTCACTGGAGGATGCCAATGATTAAGACTTGCTTGACACAGGATTGCCAGAAACTTTGTGAAAAAGTGCAATGAAATGAGGTATGTCTGTATATTCATAAAATTATGCAACCATCTCCACTATTTAATTCTAGAATGTTTTCATTACCCAGAAAGGAACTACATATCCACTAGCAGTCACTCCCCAGCTCTCTCCCTTCCCACAGCCCCTGGTAAACACTAATCTACTTTGTGTTTCCATGGAATTTCCTTGTTGGGTCATTTCATATAAATGAAATTATACATTATGTGGTCTTTTGTGACTAGTTTCTTTCACTTAGCATAGTATTTTCAAGTTTTATCCATATTGTAGACTGTATTAAAACTTTTTCCTTGTTACAACCAAATAAAATTCCATTGTATGAATACATTTTATTTATACATCCATTGATGGATATTTGTGTTGTCTCCATCTTCAGGTTGTTATTAATAATGCTGCTATGAACATTTGTGTACAAGAATTTGTGTGGATATATGTTTTCATTTCCCTTGCATATAAATCTAGGCATGACTGCTGGGTATTAGGGTAACTCGATGTTAAACATTTTGAAGAGGTGCCACACTGTTTTTCAAAGTGGCTGTACCATTTTACATTCCCATCAGTTTTATATTTCTCCATGTCTTTGTTATTATCTTGTTTATTAATGCCATTCTAGTGAATATGAGGTGCTAACTCATTGTGGCTTTGGTTTTTATTTCCCTAATGACTAATGATGTTGAACTTCTTCTTCACCTGCTACTATTTGTAAATCTTATTTGGAGGAATGTCTATTCAGATCCTTTGTCCATCTTTTAATTAAATAGTTTGTCTTTTTATTATTAGGTTGTAAGTGTTCTTTATATAGTCTTTATATATATATATTTAGAAATTCTGGTTACAAGTCTCTTATCAGATATATAATCTACAAATATTTTCTCCCTGTGGGTTGTTTTTTCACTTTCTAGATAGTGCTCTTTGAAACACAAAATTTTTAATTTTGATAAAGTCTAATGTATCTATTTTTTTCTTTGGTTCTTTGTGTTTTTGGTGTCACATATAAGAAACTATTGCCTAATAAAAATTTATTAAGATTTACTCCTATGTTTCATAGCAGGGGCCTCCAACCCCTGGGCCATCAACGGTACTGGTCTGTGGCCTGTTAGGAACCAGGCTGTACAGCAGGAAGTGAGCGGTGGGTGAGCAAGCATTACCACCTGAGCTCCGCTTTCTGTTTGTTTGTTTGTTTGTTTTGTTTTTTGAGACAAAGTCTCACTGGGTTGCCCAGGCTAGACTGCAATGGTGCAATCTTGGCTCACTGCAACCTCTGCCTCCCAGATTCAAGTGATTCTCACACCTCAGCCTGCCAAGTAGCTGGGATTACAGGCACACGCCACCACACCGGGCTAATTTGCATATTTTTAGTAGAGACAGGGTTTCGCCATGTTGGTCAGGCTGGTCTCAAACTCCTGGCCTCAGGTAATCCACCCACCTCGGCCTCCCAAAGTGCTGGGATTACAGGCGTGAGCCACCGCACCTGGCCTCGCTTTCTGTCAGATAAGCAGTGGCATTAGATTCTCACAGAAGCATGAACCCTGTTGTGAACTATGCATATGAGGGATCTAGGTTGTGCTCCTTATGAGAATCTGACTAATGCCCAATGATCAGAGGTGGAACAGTTTCATCTCGAAAGCATCCCACTCACAGCCATTTGTGGAAAAGTTGTCTTCCACGTAACCAGTCACTGGTGCCAAAAAGGTTGGGGACCACTGTCCTATGAAATTTTGGTGAAGATTAACTGGGATAATGTATGTAAATTCTGGGCATGTAACTATCAGTGGGAAGTAATATCTTATATTGTCATTCAGACAATTCCTCTAGGCTTCCACCTCATCTAATTTCTTCCACCCTCATCTGATTTCTTCCACCCTCATCTAATTTCTCTGGTTTCCACCTCTACCATACCCTCTGGATTTGCCTCTTGGTTGGACTGGCTCTGGCTTTGATTTCAGACTCTTCCTAAAACACTGCTTCTGGATACCTCATGACCTTTAGTTTCAAGCAAGTGATGTTGACAGTTGCTGAGCTCAGGTTCTGGACTGTCCAGGAGGGGGCATCAGACAACAAGTAGAGAAGTCCCTAGAAAAGACAGCTTTAATCAAATAATACTGCCATTCATTGAAAACCTGCTACGTGGCTTCCTCTTTATGGGCATTATCTCTATTCTCTAGAATAACTGTGGGCATTGAGTACAGTATTACCACCATGATATAAAAGAGGAAACTGATTTTCTAAGTTTAATAACTTTCCCAACATTTCCCAGTTTAGTAATTGATGGGCTGGGATTTGACTGACTATAAAGCTTGTACTATTTCTTTTATACCACCAATCTCGATCTCACAGGGCTACAAAAAATCTTGAAGCAAGCATGAGAACTTCCCTCTATCTTTAGTAGCTCTAAATGACATTAAAATGTGTTTAGAGAGCATTAAAATGTGTTTAACAAAATGTGTTAAGAGAATATGTCCTGGACTCAGGGGACAAACTAGAAATCAAGCTTCCAGACCTCAGGACCTACAATATAAATTAGAATGCAAAACACAAACAAGCAACATACCCAGAAGGTAGTTACGAAGTAATAATGACTCGATAAAGTTAACATCATACATTCTGATACTTCATTGAAATTTTCTCCCCTGGGCTGGTCTATGATGTTTTTAAATATCTAAACTACAGCTTAGCTTCCATGAAGCTTGAACCTGACCAATTTCTCTAAGGCACTATAGTTACAGTTTGAGTATCATTCACCCAGGGGATAGTCTTATTTTCTCAAAATGTTTTCTGGGTCTATCTGCAGCAGAATCTCCTGCTATGCTTATTAAAATTCACGTTTCAAAGCCACTCCTTTCATTTACTGATGTCTACGCTGGTGACTGACATGCTGCATTTTTAAGCAGCTGTTCATTAAACAGCAAGAAACAGTTATTGCCTCACCATTGGACTTCCCTTTTTGCCATTAAGAAACAGCATCTCCCCTTTAAGTTCTGCCTCTCTTACCATGAGTCCTGAACATTATAAAAGCAGAAGTTTATAAAGTTAATCAAATTTCTATCATTTGGCACATAGTGATAATAACAGCTAACACTTTCAGAGGACTTACTGTGCTCCAGGTACTAGTCTAAGTCCTTTACCTACGTATTAGCACGCTGAATCCTCACAGCTGTCTCCTGTTGTTGATTCTATTAACTTCAAATCTCTCATACAAATGAGGAAACAGACAGGTGAAGACTTGCCCAAGGTTAAGTAGCTTCAAATTGACAGAGCCAAAACTCGAACTCACAGGCAACCTGATTTCAGAGTCTAAGCTTTTGAACATTATAATTCTTCGTTCTGAAAAATGATTTAATGGCAGAAGATTTGAAAAAACAAACTCATATATTCATCATTAGGGGAATGGTTAAAGGAATTATGATTCCCCCAATGAAAAGCAGCTGTGAAAAAGTAAGAAGCTTTCACTGAGCTGAAAGGCAAGGGTCAGAATGTGTACAACATGCTGACTTTATGTTTAAAGTAAGTCTTTTTTCAAACTGAATTTTGGATCTGTATGTATTAGGAATTTAGTCTTTATTATATGAGTTAAAAATTTTTCCCAATTTGTCATTGAACTTTTTATGTACTTACGGTATAATTTGCTATGCAAAAGTTATCTTTAATTTTATGGACTTGCGTTATTTATTTCATGGTTTTTGGATTTTGAGTCATCATTAGAACTTCTCCACTTCAAGGATAAAAAGTAATTATCCTAATATTTTCTTCTGGTGCTTTCAGGATTTCTTTCTAAATGTGTGATTTTTAATGTATTTTAAGTTTACTGCGATAGGTAAGGTATGAACAAGCTCATTATTTGTCGCAACACCCATTATTAAATTGCCCTCTTTGCCCCACTAATTTCAGATGTCTTTTTTATCATGAAGTGAATTTTCTTATGTATTTTGGATTATTTCTGGGCTATTTTGTCCCTTTGGGTACTAAGTTTTTAGTTTATGAGGCAGACAGATCCATTTATTTTTGCACTCAAGTATTATTTTAGTCCTGGAGATAAATTTATGGTCTGTTTAATGTACCATGTTATTGCTGACATCCCTTATCATCCTGGGGAAGTTACAGAAATAATGAACAGTAGTTTTACAGTGATGGCTTCAGCAGAAAACAGATCTAGTGAAGCACTGTCCCTGAGGATAGCGCATTGAGCCCCTCACCTGCTGAGATTTTCAAATTCGTATCATTCTGTCTGCTCAACTCTGCAACTACCTTTCACCTTCCTTTGGAAAGCAGCAGGAATGAGGATTAAGGTTAAATTCCCATTGTCTGTGGTCCAAAGAGAAAGCATACTACCGCTGTCTGTTCATATTACTGCCATTGTGTTAAAGTGCAGAACCAAAAGCAAACTTTCCAATTTTTCATACTCCTAGCTTGGTGTATGTGTCTGCTGTTGGCACCCAGGATCTGCCTATATTCCCCAGAAAGCACATCAAAATAGCAACTTGACTCCCCTGAGAATGGAGAGGTGGACTGGCACAAATTCAATGGAGTATGGTGAGAATGTCACAGGAGCTATTCCAACCAAAATTCCTTTTCATATTGCAAAGCTCCTATATGGGCCACTCTGAGCCAGTGTCCCTCTAAGTCCCCCTGAAAGCACTGTTTGAACAGGATAAACTTGCAGACTCCCTATCACACTCACAGTCTCAAGTTACCAGCTCACAGTGGATAAGGCGGTGTGAGTGCTAGACCTCAAGGCCTGAATATGATTTGGCCAGTGCTCTTGGCTCAATCCCTGCTCCATGTTAAGCTGCAATAACCACAGCTGGAATGTGTGTTTGTGCCCTCTAGGTCTGAACAGCTGGAAGAAGGGGGCCACCCTGACACAAATTAAGAGGTGTAAAATGCTGTGGGAAGAAAAACAAACCAAGATGACAAAAACAGGTGCCAAAAGGCGTTTGCTCACAACCCCATCACAGTTTCATTTCTTTGTGTATGATTAGCAGCTCAGCTGCCTTAGGGCACATTTCATACTTCTTTGATCTTTTAATGTCTTGAAAAGAAAAAGAAACAGCATCTGCTGATGAAAGATATACCAAGAGAATAGCAGGCTCTGTTCTCCAACAATCTCAAAAGCTTAACTATCCTACTCTGTGGACAGTTTTAAAGACTGTATTTTAGAAACTAATCTCTTCAAGAACTAGCTGAACCGTATAAAACAACTGTCCTTTTATTGTTATTTTCCAATTTATTGTCAGAGGATTATGTGTTAATGAGCCTTAGCTTATTAGAAAGACTTAAGGAAGCTAGAAACTTTCACCACAATAGCACTGATTGGTTTGTCATAGTCTGAAGTAACTCTCTTGTACTAGATGATTCATAAATTCTAAATAGGAGACCAAAGGGGCAGCAGCTCTAAAGAGAACAGCCACACAACCCCATTGCACAATAAGCTTTGTCAGCACGGCCTGTAGATAAACACTGGGTTGCAATATAGCCACTAATGACTGGTTCTCTCCCTTGTTCATCCATCCTGGGAGACCTACAGGTGACTTAAATTCTCCCTAAATTGTTCTAGAAGACATCTCCTGTGTTCCATAGCCTGGTCTTCTTGACTGCCCTTTAGGTTTCAGCATTTTTTTTTTTTTTTAAACTCTCACCTGCTCAGTTTTGTGCTGATTCATGCATGTAAAGGTACCACTATGGCTGCTAAGGCCCTCACTGTCACATTTCTGTGCCCAGATTGTAAAGCCCTAAGTTCCATGCCAAGTTCCTGACACCTTGTGCTCTCAATGTCCTAGATTGATTTTCGATCCTAGATAAGATTTTCTATCTTACAGAAATCCTAGATAAGATTTTCGATCTTATCTTTCATTATACTCTTTACCTTCAGACTCACAGCAGAAACAGGACTTGAGGACCATTTCAATGAGTGATAGACATCCCACCCCTTCCTTCCTGACCTACCATTCTTTAACCCTCTTCCAATACAGTGCATTCCATCCCAAGTTTCTCAGCCCCTCATGCCAATGGTGACTGGCCAGCCTGTGGCATCAGTCCTCTAGACTTGTCTTAGTCTTGGGACAAACTTATGTAGGTCCTCCTTCTAGTAAAACATTGAGATAAAACAACTTTGAAACTGTTATTTCTTCTTGAAATTAGCATTCTGAATGTATCATCCTTAAAGGTATGAATCAATAGTTTCATCTCTGATAAATATTAGAAGTCATCTGAATTTCTTTACAAGTCATTGAAGGGGAGCAAGAATTGGTAAGACAAAGAAAATGAATTCATGCTTGTCACTTTATAGAAACAGACCCACTAATTGATACGAAGCAATAATGCCTTGCATGTCCTATGTCCAGTTTTCAAGGAGTCATCCCCTTAATAGTGTTATGTACTCAGAGCTCCCACATTCATGAATCAGTCAACCACATATGCTCATATCTCATGAGCCACTGATTTTACTGTCCTAACCATTTGCTACCATTGTGACTCACAGTCCACTCTCTTTGCTTGCAAACTTGGCTTTCCACCCAGTGGCTCTCTTCTCTCACTATTTGGAGGCAGAACTACAGAGTGATTAAGAGCAACTTGGAGTTCTGGTGCCAAGTCTCAACGGTGTGACTGTGCACAGATGATGTACCCTGCTCCTGTAACTGAGTCTCTCCAGCTATAGAATGGAGGTAATAATAATAATACTTAAATCTTTGAGGGTTTTAAATGGATTTAAAGCACTTCAAATGTCAAGCACTAATTGTTAGCTAGGATTGCTATTATTCAGGGAAAGGCATGTCACCCATCAATAAAGAATAGCCTCATGAATCAAACTCTGAAGGGCCACTCTGAAGTGGAGAGTTAGAAGATAGAATGTAAGAGTGCCTAATTATTTTTTATAAGTTGTAAGGCGACTCGTGGTAAGCTTATCTCCATGACTGCAGCCCAACAGAAATAAATTAAGTAACTCCGTAAATGGAAGGCTATGTCATTGCACTTCACAGCACCAAGACCAACGGATGGGCTCTAAGTACCAGCTGGCAGATGAACTAAAGAAAGAGAAACTAATTTTTTTTTAACGCCAATTTGATGCTGTTTTATTTATATAAGAAAATCCTCAATGTAATTTGCAAGCTCAGCAATAATTCAAGAAATATAAATAGCTCTGCAAAAGAATGTGTGGACATCATTTAGAAAGCTTAACTTCTAATGAGTGAAAAGTTTCCTAAGAAAAACAAATGACTTAGGCTAACAGGAAAATAACTCCTAAAGCAACACATCCAAGGAGAAGAGCCAGGATCTAGAACCTCGCTGGGTCTCACGTCCACCAGAGCTCTGCTTGTCAATGTTTCACAGGTGCCTAAGATGTGTTCTGCTCTCCAGGCACCTGGTACACCAAAACTGTTCCACTGAACTGAGAATTCATTGATTTCATTTCTGGGCTACAATCTTGGCTACATGGAGTCACTGCCCTGTGACTCCAAGGTTTTGCAGTGATTTTGGGAAAGTCCCTCTTTGAGACACTGCCCTCTGTGTTATTATTCCTTACTCATCACTGGAGCAAGGTTATTTGACCAAGCTTTTATTCCAGACTCCCTCTCACTTCTCTGAGGACACGTTGTCTTCCAGAAGGTTCGTAGGGCCTCTCCATAAGTCAACTATATACCCAAAAGCATCTGAATCCTAGAATGGGCACACCTGAGGCTCAAGCTAGCCCTTGCCCCGGAATGATTTTATCGGTGAATAGGGTCACTTAGCCGGTAGGTTACAGAAACCGTATTTTAGTCAGGAGACTCTTATTCCAATGCCCCTTTTCATTTCCCTCACTGCATGTTGACTCACTCTGTGAAAGAGCTCAGGTCAGTTACAAGTAGAAGTAGCCAGGAAGGGACAGGGTCTCACCACAACTAATAAAGGAGTATCTTTCCAACAATTAGCCTTCAGCAGAGGGAATTAATTAATGAATTCCTTAAAAGCTGTTTTCTATGCACTGACTTCAGACAAGTGCAGTTTTGGTGGGATGTACTTCTGTTGTAATAGGAACCCAGACCTGGTATCTAATCATCAGGATATTATTAATTGCATGATTGTAAGTATTATTTAAACTGACTCCTCAGAGGGAACTCCTAATTCTATCTCAAATATTTCCTGTGTGAAATGGAAATAACCATATCTTACAAACTCATATATGTATACTCAGAATTTCTGAATGGTATTTCTGGGTTTTAAGACATGCATTTGGAAATTATCTTGATTTCCTTCTCCCAAAGGATGATTTTGCTTTTCCTGTTGCCCTTGTAACATCTATTGAACAGGAGTCTGCCATACTTGGGCTGCTGACCATGACTATGACATCTCTCCATTAGAAATCTCCTTGCTTGTGATATTCTAGGAGAGAATCAGTGGCAGGCATCCATGTTCCATACCATAAAGCACTGCCATGGCTGATGGGACAAAGAATGGCTCCTGATCCAAAGATGACTTCTGAGGTGCTCCATTCTGAAATCTCCACCCAACAGAAATGCCCTAAACTGGATGTTGACTGGGTGAATCAATCAAATCCTCTCTCCTGGATTGAGCACAAAGAAAAAAAGCAATGAAAAAAATTCCAGAAATGTAGGACAACACTAAGAGGACATCTGAGTAACGGAGTCCCAGAAAATACAGTAAAGGAACCAAAAACAAGAAATAGGTAAAGATAATTTTCCAGAAATAATAAAAGACATAATACTATAGACCCAAGGAACACAATTGTGAGCAAAGATGAAAATACACATGTGCACAGGAGCATGTGCTTATGGACACACACACTCCCCTAGACACATCATAGTCAAACTATATAGTAAAACAAGGATTACTGAAGGCACCTAAAAAATTAGAATAATAGAAAAAAAGGTGCAATACATACAAAAAAAGAAAAGAATTACAGCAGACTTCTGTAACAAAACCAAGCAAGGCAAGCAATGGAGTGATATTTTAAAAAAATCATTAAGACTATTTTTAAGTACAGTTTTAGATTTACAGAGTAATTGAGAGATAGTACAGAGTTCCACGTATCTAAACCATACCCCTCCTCATTCCCCATCCCCAGTTTTTCCTATAATTAAAATCTTGCATCAATGTGATATATTTGTTATAACTGCTTATATTAATTAATGTAATTATAATAACTACATGATTGCATTATTAGTAACTATAGTACATCATCTACACTAAGGTTTATTCTTTGTATTGTACAGTTCTATGGGTTTTGACACAAGCCCTTATGACATGTATCCACCATTTTGATTTCATTCAGAATAGTTTTCCCCCATGTGTCACCTATTCATCCCTCCCTTCCCTCTTCCCAAGTCCCTGCAACCACTGACCTTTTTACATTTATGGAGTGGCATATACAAAGTACTGAAAAAAAGTATAGTCAACACAGAATTCTATGCACAGTGAAAATATTGTTCAAAAATGAAGGTGAAATAAAGACTTTTAGGCAACAAAAACTGAGAGAAGTCAAAGGTAGCAGACATGTGCCACAGTGAATGTTAAATTAAAAATTTTCTGGCAGGAGTATATTACCAGATAGAAACTTGGATGTGCACAAAGAAATAAAAGCACTGGAAATGGTAAAAATAAATGTAAATATAAACAGTACTTTTCTTCTTTTTAATCACTTTAAGAGATGTCTGACTAACATAAAATAAGTAAGTTTATTATAGGGCTTATAGAAATATACTGTTATAAGACTCTTCGGCTATAAACAAAGCTGTATAATATTTTAAGGCAGCTGTGGTGAATTAAAGTTGTATATTTCAGATCTTAGAGAAACAACTCATTTTAAAAAGAAAGTAATAATAACCCACTAGAGAAGATAAAATGGAATCATAAAAAATATTCAATACAAAAAAAGATTAAAAGGGAATAAAGAACAAATGGGACAAATATAAAGCAGTTACAGCAAGACAAGTTTAAATTCAACCATATCAATAATTAAAAACAAATGGTTTAACTACATTTAACACATTAAAATGACCACATCTAATACATTACATTAATACAAAGTAAAAGGCGGAGATTTTTTTTAAAACAAACAAAAAAAGCTGACTCTGTCTTGTCAACAAAAAAACCTGTTAAAAAAAGGGTCAACACACTACAACCCACTGGCTAACTCTAGCTGCACGTATTTTTTTTTAAGGCCTTAAAGCAAAGAATGGCTTTACATATGTGATCTATAGTGTCAAAAATGTTAGCTATCTAGCCATTTACGGAAAAAGTTCGCCAACCCTGTCTCTAAACCATAAAGACACAAATAGCTTAAAAGTAAAAGAAGGAAAAAGATACACTATTCAAACACTAATCTAAAGAAAGCTGGAGTGGCTTTACAAATATCAGATGAAGTAGACTTCAAAACAAAGAATATTACCAGGGATAAAGAAGAACATTAGGCAATGATAAATTGGTCAATTCATCATATAGATATAAATATCTTATATATGTATACACCTGACAACAAAGCTTCAAAAACATGATGCAAAACCTGACAGAAATAAAAGGAAACATAGACAGAATTTATAATTTTAGTGGGAGATGTCAGTATTCTTCTTTCAGTAATTGAAAGACCAAATAAAAACAAAAAGTTGGTAAGGATATTACAATCTTGAATAGCACAATCAACCAACTTGATCTAACCAACAATCACTGAACACTCTACCCAGTAACAAGCAGAATATATATTCCTTTGACAAGACAGATCATATTCTAGGCTACAAGACAAACCTCAACACATTTAAAAGAAATCACATTAAGTGTGTTCTCCAACTAAAAAGGAATTAAACTAGAAATCAATAGAAAAAGATGAAAAAATCAAAATATTTAGAAATTAAACAACACACCTCTAAATAACCCACAGGACAAAGAATAAATCAAATAGAAAAAGAATATCTTCTGAATTAAATCAAAATGAATTTTTAAAAAACTCCTAATTTGTGGGATATAACTAAAGCATACTTAGAGGGAAATTTATAGTATTAAATGATTATATTAGAAAACAAAAAAAGTTTGAAGTCAATAATCTAAGCTTCCACCTTAATAATTAGAAAAAGAAGAGTAAATTAAACCTAAATCAAGCAAAAGCAAATAAACAATAAAGAGTAGACATAAATAAAACAGAAAACAGAAAAACAACTGAGAAAAATCAATGAAACAAAAAACAGGTATTTGCAAAGATCAATACAAATAATTAAACTTTAGCCAATCTGATGAGAGAAAAAGAGAGGAGGCAGAGTGCAAACAGAGGGAATGGAAGGGTAAAGAAGAAGAAACACAAATTACCAGTATCAGGAGTAAAAGAAGGAATATCCTTACAGTTCTCATATATATTAGAGAGTAGGAGGGGAATACTATATATAGGCAACTTTATGCCAGTGAATTGGATTGCTTAAATCAGTGGTCCTCAACCAACAGGGGACATTTGGCAAAATGTCTGGAGACATTTTTAATCGTCACAACTAGGGGGTTTGCTCCTGGCATCTAGTAGGTAGAGGCCTGAGATGCTGCTAAAACATCCCATATTGCACAGAACATCCTCCTACAACAAAGAATTATCTTGCCCAAATGTTACCTTGGTGGAGAAATCCTGATTTAGATGAAATGAACAGTTCAGATAAAATTCCTTCAAAGACTCCAACTACCAAAGCTTTCTCAAGAAGAAATAAATAACTCAAACAGTCCTCTATCTATAAAAGACACTGAGTTTGTAGTTCAAAACTTTCCACAAAAGAAAACCATAGCCTAACAGGCAAATTCTAACAATTAGGAAGAAATAATGTATTCTTCTAGAATATATATATATATAAAAGAGGGAATACACCCCAACTCATTTTATGATGTTGTTGCTTTGCTACACAAACCAAACATTAAAACAAGTGACTAATATCCCTCGATTATATATGCAAAAATCCTTAATAATAGAGATTCAAATCCAACAATATACAAAAAGGATTATATGTCATGACCAATTGGGATTAATCTCAGGAATGCAAAGTTTATTCAATGTTTGAAAATCATGTAATTCTCCATATCGACAGAGTAAAAAACAATACTACATGATCACTGAAAATGATATAAAGTATTTGAAATCTTCAAAATATATTTGTGATAAAAGCTGTCAGCAAATAGGAATAAAGAAAAACTCCCCCATTCCAATAAATGACATCTACCAAAAGCCGACAACTAACTTCAAACTGAATGGCAAAAGATACCTCTCCCTTAAGATTAAGAACAAGGTAAGGATGTCCACTCTCATCATTCTTGTTCAGCAATATGCTGGAGTCCCTAGACAGTAAAATAAAACAAGAGAGAAATAAAAGGCGAAGGGATTGAAAATGAAGATTTTAGGCCAGGTGTGGTGGTTCATGCCTATAATACCAGCACTTTGGGAGGCCAAGGCGGGTAGATCACTTAAGCCCAGGAGTTTGAGATCAGTCTGGGCAACGTGGCAAAACCCCATCTCTACATAATAAAATTAATAAAAAATATAAAAAAATTAAAAGTGAAGATTTTAAACTGCCTTTATTAACAGATGATATGATTGTCTATGTAGAAAATCCCACAGAATCTTCAAGTGAGTTTAGCAAGGTCACCAAATATAAGGTGAATTTAAGATATTGTATTATTACATGCTAGCAATTAACAATTGAAAGTTAAAATGTAGAACCATTTATAATAACATCAAAAAACATGAAACACTGAATAAATCTAGCAAAATATGTAAAGGGTTTGTTCAATGAAACTATAAAACACTGATAAGAGAAATTCTGCTATATTCATAGATTGGAAGATTCAATATTAAGATGCCAATTCTCACCAAACTGAGCTATAGATTAAACGCAAACCTTAGTAGAGGTTTTTTTTTTTGTTTTTTTTTTTTTTGATTTTCATTTGTTTGTCTGGCAGACAAGCTGATTCTAAAATTTGTATGGAGAAGCAAAGGAGCCCAAATAGCTAAAACTATTTCGAAAAATCAAAACCAAGTTGGAGGACTCATACTACCCAATTTTAAGATTTATTATAACTTTATAGTATTGGCAAAAGAATATATATATAGATCCATGGAACAAAAATCCAGAAATAGAACCACACATACATGATCAACAACGGATTCAACAAAGGTGTCAAGGTAATTTAATGGGGGACAGAATGATCTTTTCAACAAATTGTGCTGGAATAATTGGGGATTCATTAAAAAAAACCCAAACTTATACCTCACATCATACATAAAAATATATTTGAGAGATGGACTATAGACCTAAATGTAAAATCCAAAAATAAAAAGCTTCTGAAAGAAAATGTAAGAGAATGTCTTTGTGGTGCTGAGTTAAGCAAAGTTTTCTAAGAATGAAAGGGAAAAATTGATAAATTGCACTTCATCAAAATTTAAAACTCCTGCCCTTTGAGAACTACTGTTCATCAAATTAAAAGATACAGAGAAAACTTTTGCAAAGCACACATAAAGAACCTGTATCCATAATGTACACATAATTCCTAGAACTCATTAAAAAAAAAACAAAAAGAAATGAGCAAAAGATTTGAGCACCCACTTTACCAAAGAGACAGAATGGCAAATAAGCATATAAAAAAGGTGTATAACACGTTAGTCATCAGGAAAACCCAAATTAAAGCCACAATCAGAGATAACTGTATACCCATTAAGATGGCTAAACTTAAAGACAAGAAAAGCCTTATAATACAAGTGTTAGCAAGGAAGCAGAGCAACAGAAACACACACTGCTGGTGGAAATGCAAAATGCTACAACTACTTTGGAAAATAGTTTGGCAGTTTCTGATAAAATTAAATATACATTTATCACATAACTTGGCAAGCCTACTCCTGGGAATTTATCCAAGATAATTAAAACATATGTCCATGGACTGGCACATGAATGTTTATTCTGATGACACCTGGTGTACTGTAATACAACTTCAACGCTAACCACACAGAGTTAGTATCACACATCTCAGGTTTAAACGCATGCTCCTCAGTAAGACTTCCCTTACTTCTGAGGCCCGTATGCACTTACAGGTGCCCAAGTCACCTGCATTTTTGATCAACCGGCTACAAATCCTGTGGTTTCCACAACGTTCCCAGGTTCGATAAGAGAGTGACTCATGTAACTCAGGAAAGCACTGTAATCAGGATTATAGTTTTTATTATAAGAAGTAAAAATCAGAAACAGCCAGAAGAGACAAAGGGCAAGGTCTAGGAGGTTCTGCAACACAGGGCTTCTGTGTGCTCTTCCCATGGAATTAGGGTGTCACTCTTTTTTAAAGAAAAGGCAGCAGGCCCAAAATGGAGTCACTTATGCCAAGGCTCCAGGTCACCAAACCTAAATGGTTCACTTATAAGATCTGACCTGAGAAATCAGGAGATGATGCCAAATTCCATTAGGCCAACAAGATTTTGTTTACTCCCGTAAAAGAAATGTAATCTTAAAACAATCCATCCATTAATTTGTTCATTGTTCTTGCTTGCTTCCACTTTTTTCTGCCATAAAACCCATCCATTCTGTATAGCTTATTGGGACTCCTTTCTATTTTGTAGACTGAATGCTGCCTGGCTCATGAATTGCTAATAAAAGCCAATTAGATATTTGAAATTAAATCTGTTTAAATTTTCTTCTTTGATATCCTTTTGGCACACCAATGTGTTCTTCAAACAGGAAACTCTACTGAGCTTTGCTGTCCAGAGTTCTAATTGGGGATTCATTACACAGGCACAACTGATTAGCCACGTGATTGAATCCAATCTCAACTCTTTCTCCCCTCCTTAGAGGTCAGCTGGCTCAAAATCCCAAAACTCTAATCACAGGTTAAATTTTCTGGGGACCAGCCTCCATCCTAAGTCATCTCATCTTGTTAGCATAAACTTTGACAATCCAAGGGGCTCATGAATCAAATACATTCCTATTCCTAGGGAAATTCCAAGGATTTATAGTCTCCCAAGAACGAAGGAAAAAGCCCAAATTCTTTATGTAACAATGTTTATAGAAGCTTTATTAATAATCACCCAAACTTTGAAGTAATCCAATTGTCCTTAAACTGGTGAATGGATAAAATTGTGGTATATCCATACAATGAGATGTTAACAATAAAAGACACTATTGATATATACAATAACGGATGAATTTTAATATGACCTTTTTTACATAGAAACTGAAAATGGAATAACTATCAATACAGCATCATCTTATGATCTGTAGCATCAGCGAAACAAATGCTTTTTTATAAAGCTGTAATTTAGTTCAGTGTTTCGCAGCCTCAGTGCTCTTGACATTTTGGACCATACAGTTCTTTACTGTGGGGAGATATAGGATATTTAGCCTCATCCCTGGCCTCCATCCACAAAGACACCAGTAGCAACGTCCCAGTTGTGACCATCAAAAATGTCTCCAGATATTATCAAATTTTCCATGAGTGGTGAAATCACCCCCAGTTGAAAACTACGAATTTAGTTAAACACATATTTTTTATATCTTCATAATCTTAAGTGTTTTGTGGAAACAAAAATCTTACCCAACCTATTAAGTCAGTGTAGAAAATTTGTGGCATTCAAATTATGCTTTCCACAGAAAAACATATCAAACTTTTACATAAATTAGAAACTTTATAGTAGTATTATTTTTCACATCAGGGCAAAGATATAGTTGACTTAAAAATTATTACACTTGTCTAAATTGTCCAAGTATTCACTTTGTTTAGTAATATTACCTGATCTTTTTCCACCATTTACATAACAAATAACAAAAACCTCATTTTTTTAGAGCTAATTTTTTGATACATACTTGTACATATTTATGGAACATATGTGGTATTTTACACACAGATTCTGTAATATCAGGTCGGTATTTGGACATCCATCACCACAAGCATTTATCATTTCTATGTGTTGAGAACATTTCAATTCCTTACATCTACCTATTTTGAAATGTACAATACATTGTTGTTTAGTCACCCTACTCTACTAGATTATAACTTACTCATTCTAAATGTATGTCTTTGCCTATTTACCAACCTTTCTTCATTGTCTCCCCCCAACACCTCCCCACTGACATTCTTCCTAGCCTTTTATAACAACCATTCTACCTTTTACCTCCATGAAATCAACTTTTTTAGCTCCCACATATGAGTTGGGGGGCATATAATAGCTTTCTGTCGCTGGTTTATTTCACTTAATGACCTCCAGTTCCATCCATGTTGCTGCAAATTACGTGATTTCATTGTCTTTTATGGCCAAATAGTATTTCACTGTGTAAATATACTACATTTTCTTTATCCATTCATCCGTTGGTGGACACTTAGGTTGATTCCATATCTTTGCTATTGTAAAAAGTGCTGTAATAAACATGAGGGTACATGCATCTCTTTGATATATTGATTTCCTTTCCTTTGAATAAGTACCCAGTGGAGTAACTGCTGGATCATATGGTAGTTTTATTAGTTTTCTGAGAAATTTCCATACTGTTTTTCCATAATGGTTGTATTAATTTACATTTCCACCAACAGTGTATGAGAGTTCACTTTTCTCTGTATCCTTCCCAGAATCTGTTTTCTTTTTGATAACAGCCATTCTAACTGACATCTCATGGTTTTGATTTGCATTTCCCTGATTAGTGATAATAAGCCCTTTTTCATACACCTGTTGGCCATTTGTATGTTTTCTTTTGAAAAATGTCTATTTAGATCCTTTGCCCACTTCTTAATAGGATTAAAAACCTCTTATTTAAAAATACTGACGGTCTTAGATTGTTTCCTGCTATTTCATAACATATGCACATCTTTGTTTCTTGTAATCTGGCAATCAAGGTCATTAAACCATGGCTAACTTCTTCAACCCACCTCCTTAACTATTTGAAATTCCTTAAAAAGCCAGTAAACTTACCCATTGAAGTTGTTTTTTTACTTTCTCTCTGAAAATTTGGTTTTCTTAAAAAGTCTTACTTTCTCTGTTTATGCCAATCTAAATAGGAGCTTGTGTTAGGCTGTTCTTGCATTGCTATAAATGGATACCTGAGACAGGGTAATTTATAAAGACAAAAGGTTTAATTGGCTCATGGATCTACGGACTGTTCAAGCCAGCATCTGCTCAGCTTCTGGGGAGGTCTCAGGGGACTTTTACTCATGGCAGAAGGTGAAGCGGGAGCAGGATTGTCACACAGTGAAAGCAGGAGCAAGAGAGAGGAGGGGGAGGCACCACACACCTTTTAAACAACCAGGTCTCACATGAACTCACTCATCATCAAGGGGATAATGCCATGTCATTCATGAAGAATATGTCCCCATGATCCAAACATCTTCCACTACGCCCCGCCTCCAACACTGGGGCAACATGAGATTTGGAGGGGACACAGAGCTCCATTAAATTAAAGAGACATTAAAATCTAATTTAGTACTTATCTCTGGAGAGAAGCAAAGGCATGCAAGTTTATCAACAAATGTATTTAGAAAATATCGTACACTCAAAAATACTTTTAACTCGGGTACTGTGGAGTTTAGTGCCAAATTTCTTTCCATTTCAGTATGTGTGTATGTTTTGTTTTTAAACACAAAGCTTTTTCAGACCATCTGATTTGTATTTGATTCATTTTATTTTATGGGATGTTTTTTCTTTTTTTAAAGAAAGGAAAAAAAATCCAAGCTACTCAGCACCCTTTAGGTTGCTTACGAGGTCATGAATCTCCAGAAAAAACAGAATTTTCCCATTCAGTCTGCTGTCTCATTCCATTACACTTACACATTCATTAATCTGTTTTTTAAAGGAAAATTCTTAAATCTGAAGTCTTTACAACTATGTAAAACTAATTCCAATTTTTTACTTAAATCCCCGCACCACTTCCCATCACTCCCTCATATTTGGTTAACCTGTATTTTTAAATTAGATATCACCAGTAGTGCATACAAATGATCAATTTTTATGTCTAATTAATATCCATAATTTCCAGAAGTTGAGAGACCAGAAAGTGGGTAAATGCCAGCTGCAAATACAAAAACTGCTACAAGTATAAACATCTGTAAAAAGCTTTTACAAGGAGAGGTCTTTTCTTTCATTTACACACACACACACTTTACAAGGAGAGAAGTCTTATATTTACACACACACACACACACAGAACTAGCAACCTAACTTTTATAACTTCATCCTTCTTAATCAAAAATAAAGAATAAAACTCACCAACTTATTGGAGGAGGGAGATCAGAGACACAAAGGATAGCTGAAAGATGTCTGCTTTCCAGCAAGCATGAAAACTACTTTCTTGAATACTTTTTAACACTCACAGTACTGTGTAAATAAGACAAGGAACATGCACAAGACAGGGAGCTCTCTGGGCTTCTCAGTACAGGGGGCCTTAAGCAAATGGGCTAGAAAAAGAGAAAGGGAGGTCGAATTCCTCCCTTACAGCCAGACCCTGCAACACAGGTTCCAACGGCCTTAGCCCCCTGCCCTGGCGGATGCTCCCTCCCCCTCTCACCCTCAACAGGGCCCTAAGCCCACCACACAGCTGAGCTGGACCAAACTGAGTAGTTGCTGGAGCAGCAGCTGGAGCTGAACCAGGCCCTGCTGGAAGGGCAGGAGGGGGTCAGGGCCGAAGCCCTGGTGCTCAAGGTCCAGAAGCTGAAGAAATAGATGAGGAGGCACAGATAGTCTGGGAGGAGACACCCAAGCTTCCCACCAGTGCCCACAGCATGCTCCATCCCTGGAAATACTGCGAACCAACCCCCCAGGAGCCCCGGGATCAGAAACATCCCAGTCTCTTTCAGGACGGATAAAGCAGAAGAGACCCCCACAAAGGGCCGGCAATTGGTAGGTAGTGGGGGAGCCAGGGCTCTGCAGTCTTAGTCCCATTCCCCCTTGACCTCGCAGCAGGGCACCCAGGCCATACAGGAATTTACCCCGGACCATGCTCTAAAATAACCTCACCCCAAATACAATAAAACAAGAGAGCACCCACACATTAAAAAATAATAATAAAATAAATAAGACAAGGAACATGAAGGATTCTGCCACTGGCAGAAGAAACTGATATAGGCTGCAACATGAACAGCTTAATCATACAGGAGAGACAAGATATTGGCCTGAGATGCCAGTTGATATGAAGAGTCTTGAAGACATGAAGACAATCAAGAAAGATAAATAGCTTGCTTGGCAGAAAATTAGGTCAGACCACAAAAGTCAGCTCTCTAACACTGCTTCCACCAATTGAGAAATAAAGCAGCTATGCACTTATCAAACCCAGAACCAGACTTGACCAAGACCCAGAAAAAGAGCCATGAGGAGGGGAAAGTAGAAAACAGTCAGCAAGTGTAAAGGCTCTAATTGTTTAATGAGGTTCATCCCTGGAGGCAAGGTGAGCCTAGATGTAAACAGCCAACTAGGCAAAGCTGGCTCAGCAGGTGAGTCACCTGGGCATCCCAGTGGAACATCCACCTGCCAAAGGAAAACTCAGACAACAGCATTTAGGAAGGGAGTTTACTTGCAAAGAAGGCTGCAAGAAAATTTTCAGGCTTTAGAAGGACTGGCTCACAAAGAAAAAGGACAACAGTTATTTGAAAGAAAAATAACTTTCATAAGAACCAATATTACTGAATTAATAATTAGCCTGGTCAGGGTGTAAAACGACAATTTTCTCATGTAATCATTTACCTCACATCTTCAAACATCTTGAAAAACTGTTTTTCTTGTCTTAGGTTGTAAGTCCTTTCCCTACCCAACCTCCCCCAACTGTGGGATACTTACTTAACTGAAAGCAAGGTAAGAAATTTGGGTTTGTTGCACCCCCGCCACCCCTATCCCTTTAGGGCAGAAGTAGGCATTCTATTTACATTCCCCTACAATGCAAGCCACAAATTTGTCAGGTGATTGCTTAAAAAGAGAAGACGTTCAGCAATCCACAGTTCAATCTTCAGTCCCTACTTACCTTGGTTATTTGACTGAGAGCTAAGGTCAGTAGTTTTCAATTGGTGGTAATTTGGCACCCCAGACACCACTTGGCAATGTCCACATGCCTTTTTGGTTGTTACAATGGGGGAGGGGGTGCTACTGGCATCACCTAATGGGCAGAGCCCAGGGAAGAGGCCATCTCAATATTAAGAGGTATTTCTACTAGTGAAGTAAATCATGTTTTTTTTTTCTAACAGCCTAAGAATATTACACCAAAACCAAAATTTTATGTAGACATATTAACACCAAGCATTTATTAGTTTTCAATATAAATCTGACAATTATTTTGAGTATCTCTTAATACCTGGTATTGAGATTTAAAAAAAAAAAATTAAGTTGAACTTCTCTTAGATTAATTCCATTACTATTGTAAATGTTCTTAAATATTAGGTACTAATGGACAGAATAAGTAAAATAATGGATTACCTATAATGCACAGGATAGTTCCCACAACAAAGAATTATGTAGCCCAAAACGTCAATAGGGCCACTGCTAAGAAACCATGACATAGACGCTGGAGCCAGCCCACCTGGGTAGAGATTTCAGCTTGATGACCATTTACCAGTTGTGAAGCTTTGGACAAACTGACTCAACTACTCTGTCTTATTTAGTTTGCTCATGTAGAAACTGAGTAAGATAAAACAGTACCTATAATGCCTAAGGTTGTTGTGACTATTAAGTGCCATATAACTGTTTGCTATGGTAATCTTTATTGGAAATACTCCTCTTGTTTCTCAGACTGCAATATATATGCATATCACTTCAATAGTTTTTTCTTTTATGTCAAAATTTCCTCTGCCATGTTTCCACTTCTAGATATGGAGGTTTCAACACAAGGATAAATCGTATGGACTTTCAACATCATCACTTTCTATTATACATAGTCATACAGAAGAGTTAACATAGGAGGCTTGACTGCTCTCCTTGGAGGCCTGCTTACGAGGTTGGCCCTTGTTCTCAGGTGTTTGAGAACTTAAGATTTTAGGAGTGTTCCCATCAATTCCCAAAGCTGATAAAAGTGGCTCAGTAAGCCTAAATTATACCAAAAATATGGCATATGTTGCACACGATTTTCTGAGAAAGAAATTCCATAAAGGAATTCTGTTATGTGCCAGGCAGAGGGTGCCTAAACTGCCCTCAATGAAAACCCCAGGCACCAAGTCTCGAATGAGCTTCCCTGGTTGGCAACATTTCACAGGTGTTGTCACAACTCCTTGCTGGGGGCGTTAAGTTGCATCTTGTGTGACTCTACTGGGAGAGAGCAGTTGGCTGCTGGAGCCTGGTTCCCCCAGACTTCATCCATGCACTTTTTTTGCTCTTGTTCTATATCCTTTTGCCATAATAAATCTTATCTGTGAGTATGACTATATGCTGAATTTTGTAAATCCTCCTAGTCAAATCCTAACACATAGTTCTTGTTGTTTCATTTCATTCTTGATGATATGTAAAAGATCATGTTTACCAATTTAAAATATCACGTTTAATACATGTCTCATACACTGCATTGGTAAACAGATGGGTTAAGTTTCATTTTCACTCAGCTACTGCCAAGTTTTCCTAAATCAAACATATTCTGTCATTATATATATGGGTCAATGTCTGGCACAAATATTTTATAAACTAACCTGTATGGCATTTCCTTCTTCCCCTTACATTTTCGAGTTACTGTTCTTCTGATCACATGAGCAAAATCTGTGGAAGTATCTTTCCCACTTCTCATGAGATATGCTCTATTATTCCTCACTGAAGTCATTATTCTGGTATTCAGAGCCAAATTCAACTCTTAATATCTGCTATATAATCACAGCTGTTAACTTTCCATCTTCACCCTTTTTCCATCTTTCCCTTTTCTTCCAAAGATTGAACTTTCCATTAAAATGGCAGGCAAGAAAAAAATCTTTGTGCTCCAAATCCACTGGGTTTTCTGTCCAGTTTACATTCCCTAAATAAAGACACTTCACCTTTTTTTTCTCTCCTACTAAAGATTTTCCAAACTACATTCCGTGAGAACATCATCCTCAAGCTGTTCATGACAAAAGATTCTGTGGTTAACTAAGTTTAGGAAATTAGGTAAGCAAAGTTAAACAGGTTTCTTATGGAACGTCTCAAAATTTTTGATATAATCATCTGAATTATGAAGGAACATTTTTGCTTTTTGGTTCATATTACAGATAGTCCTGTATAAGTTACATAAAAGTATAAAACTTCCCCCTCAGGAACATCTTATAGGGAACAATATTTTACCATATGCATTTTAAGGAATATTATGCCAATCCCTGATGGGCTAGAAGTTATCACATCTGAGGCCTTAGAAGTCTGTTGATACAGCTCCAAGAAAGTTGCAAATATTATGATCAATTTACTTTTAGAATGGCAAAGTCTAAAATATTAGCCAAAATATGAATTTAAAATGAGATCAAATAAAATGGATTACTAATTACAAATCTTTTCATCTGTGGGAAAAATACTTTGTAATTTTATATGATGAGGAACTATAAAGTTTACCACTGTGGTGTAAATTATTTGTCCCGTAAAAGAAAAAGTTAAATTCAGTCCATTTAAGTCAGTAATCACTCAAGCACTCATCTATCAACCTGGAACTTGAATTGGTTGATATCTAAAAGAAAAGAAAATACAAACAGATACTAAAAATAAGACTACTGAGCAAGCATCTTAAAAGTAACAAAAATACATTACTACTAAATGAACTCAACAAAAATGTTTGTTAATACTTTATTAGTATTTTCTAATGGACAGAACACAAACCAAATAAATTTTTTAATCCTTTTAGTTGAATAAAAACAACTGACATTCTGATTGTTGTTTATTCTTTGTTAAAGAAAGTATTGATAGAACAGTTAGGCACACAGTTGACACTTACTGTACAATGATATGCACACATTATCTTTTAACAGTTATAATCCTAAAATGTGCTCTTTATATTTTTCCCCTTGTAATACAGGAGCCATGCTCCTATAAGCAAAATTTACTACTAATAAAAGAATTTTCCAAGGAGTGACAAAAAGACTTTTAAAACAAGTCCTTAAATAAAAGGATGCAGCAACAACGGAATGTAAGTTGTTGGATTAAGAAGACAGTTTAAGCTACATCTCAAAAAATTAAAAATTCATTTATCTTACAATTACTCAAATACACATGCATTAAATGAAAATATTGCACAGAATTAAAATTTTAGATTGTGAAATTTATATTATTCTTAATTTTTATAAAAATTGGTACACTTTCTGGTAGCACTTAACTGTTTGATTTTTTTTCCCAAATACCAGCAGCACAAACTTAAAATGAACAAACTGAAATATTCAAGAAAGTTTTTAATGTTTTTTTTTTTTTTTTTTTACAAAAATTAAGGCTAACCAAGTGCATCCATTGGTCAATGGCACAATTGATTTCAGCAACTATTTGGAATATCCTAATTATAGGAAATGCCCATCTAAGTGATACATTTAAATAATACAATCAATTTTTTAAGGTGAATAAACTATGATGGTTTGTAAATAGTTTACATGTTACCTGAAAAATCAGAAAACACAAAGAATGATTAATTTGGAAAGTTCTTGCCTAAAGGCACCACTGACTTAAAAAACATTCAAAATCAAATACCAGAAGACATAAAGCCTCTTCATGGATATATTCATATATGCAATAAATGCATTAAATGTAACTTTATTAAACATAGTACACTGTACTTGACTTATGGTTAAATATTTTACACACAGCTTGACCAAGTCATTCAAAAAGTTATCTCTAATTTTAGCATGACCACAGCTCTTTCTTACGTAAAAGACAGATGTGCATAAAGAAGATGCACCACTATTTACAAAGACTATCATTTGACATTTTCTGCTTCTGAAATATAAACTCTTTTAAACAAAAATTACTTTAAAAATCCATTTACTCAAATAGTTTTTGGTATGATTGCAGTTATCTTGCAGGGCTCTATTTTGAAAATTTGCGGTATTACATGACCTTTCTTTCCCTGATTGATGGCCAGTGCTCCTCACATTATACAGAAATGCTTTTTCACATGTACACGCTAGGGTCTTACATGAATTATTCTGTATACTGTTAGATTTATTCATGTCAAAAATATACTTGAAATGGGCAGAGGCATATATGAAAATCATTGCACTTATGGCCATGCTGATGCTTCCTACAGACATGTTTCATGTTTCAAACATCTTCACTTTTAAAGCCTGGGGCTCAGGGAGGGGCCAAGGCAGGGAGACACCCTGAGAAGAAGAAATACTATTTCTTCCACCAGAGCCACTAAGGATCTTTTCTCACTTGCAAGTTGCAATGAAAGGGATTTCATTTTATGTAATTCTGAAGACATGCAACATATGCTATATGCATACTATAAGTATGCACAACAGCATTATTAATAAATATGATTATTATAAAGCTTTAAAGGAAGGCTTTATTCTGTTAATAAGCCTCACTTTGTAAGTAGGATCTAAGTGAAAACAAGACAGTGATATCTTGTTCCAATCTTAAAGCTCCCAAATAACTGGGATACCAATACTCTGTCCCTTTATCTTAAGCACCCAGACTTTCTTTTAATACCAGGATCTTGGCTCAGTGGTCTGATAAGTAGCTTCACTATTTTAAGGTTTTAGTGTTAAATATTTTTGAAACAAAAAAAGCTGACACACCCAAACCCTTAGACAATGAAAGTATTTAAAACTATGCAGAAATCCTGCATAGAAGGGATATGAAGACTTCTAAGATGGATAAAATGGACAGTGAGAAAACTACAGGAAATACAGAAGCTCCAAAACTAGAGAAAGTATTTTATTTTATTGATATAAAATTAATTTATGGGTTTAAAGGTATACACTGTGGGGTTCTGCCTACTAGCTTTATTTTGTAGAATTTTACATTATGTGAAATATAAATAAAAGCATATTTTTAAAAATATTATAGTTCTTTTTTCATCATTTATTTTCATATATGTACACTGTCATAGAATTAGGAATTTATATGTTTACTATGACTAATAAGCTCATTAATCATTTAATTTGCTATTTCTGCAGTTACCTAAGGCATGTCTAGATCACACAATTAAAAATTATCATATGGTAACTTTCCAGACTACTTTTTAAATTTCCATATTTTTAGAAGGACAAAATGTATTTGGCAGTTCTTCCAATAAATTATATCTTCTGTATAATCAGTAATCTTTTAAAGATAAAACTAATAATTTTGAAATTTAAATGAGAGCCACCACATGCTTCTTTTTGCACAAAGAATGCCAAAAGGAAACATAAAATTGAGTACCATAAGAGCAAAACACAGCCCTTAAAGCACACATAAGAATAAAAATTGTTGTATACCAATGAATAACAAATCCAATCAAATTCTGTGTTTGATTGGTTTTATTTTATACTCAGCTTTATTTTATATCACAAAACTGTAATTCAGGTATAAGGTTATTTCACACTTTAAGGGCATTCCATCTCTTTCCCCAGACCTGAAAGAGATGTTTCAAGGATCATTCACCTGGCTAATCCACAATATATCAAAATGCTGACACAGACCTACAAAATCATTATGCCAAACAAATTCCTCCAAATCGTACATTGCACAGTCTCCAACTGTTAAACAAATTAGCCAATTTATCTCTGAACCATTGTTTTGTGCTTTCCTTAGCTTTCATATATACACTCTGGCACTTGTCACTGCTGGAGAATGCTGATTAGTTTGAAATGGAAGAAATCAATGCCATTCTTGCTTGAGATGGGGGCAGTTTTCTCTCAATGTTGCAAAATATGCACCAAATCATTTAAGACACAGAAATCTCTCTTGGTAGTGGTGGATTATAGATGAGAATGAAAAGAACCACAGACTTATGGATGTATTAATAATCTATTTTGAGACACTAAAAGACTGGTGCAGACACAACAGTATTCGAGTTAAGCCCCAGAAGATCTGTCCATACCGTTAGTCCTGGACAAAATGAACACCAGCTTCATAAAGTGGAGTGTCACCTTTTCTGCAAAGAAGGCGCTTGAGTAGTTTGAAGTTTCTGTTTATATTTCTGCATCTGCTTTGACCGTGAATGCAGTTTGTTGAAAAGTTCACGGAATTTATACTGTGGAAATAAGGTTTCTAAAAAGCCTTCCAAGAAGACATAAACCATTCTCCTATTTAATTGGTTGTGCTGAAACATTTCAAAAACACGAAGAATACCTTTCCGTGTTGTCTCAGCCCCAATAATGTGCTTCAGCTCATCTAAATGAAGTGGGGGAAAATACACATAATTACTCAAAGGAAACACAAGGCCTAAACTCTTAAATGCTCTTAAATTAAGGTACACAGCAGAGTAACTGATAAACAGTAGGTAACCAGTTAATGCATTTCAGCTATGTACTATAGCTGAAACTTAATATGCATCTTTGCATGCATGCATCTATTTACGCACTTATGCAAAAGCTACCGGGAGACAATATAGCACAGGTGTAAGAGATAAAAAAAAAAAAAAAAAACACAGTCTCAAAGATCCCAAACTACGATTACAAACGTGTCCCTTAATACCCATGTGATACTTACCCTCCACCCTGACTCTCTTTCCTCATCTGAAAAGGAGGATTTCTAATGACAAACATCCTCATAACTATAAGGATTTATAAGTCTTTAATGAAATAATGTGAAAAGTGATCTGTAAACTTTGTAATATTATACAAATATTCTTAGTATGCCTAATGAATAGTGACAAATGCTGTTAAGGAAACTAATCCATGATGGCGAATAAAGTTTCATTGGAACACAGGAAAACAAAATTAATCCCTGATCTACAAAAACCCCTGGCATAGTAACTATGCCATAAAAATGCTAAAAGTATAAGAATATTTGTAGTGGGGAGACTTCCAGATGCAATAACAAAGAAAAGTTCCCTTTAAGGAAGTGGCCGGTAAAGGAGACTTTTTACTTGGGCAGGATTTTGATAGGTGCAATGAGATGAAGGATTAGCCTTGGTGAAAAGAACATGAATGAGCAAATAAGCAGTAACTAGAATAACAAAGCATGTTCAAGAAATGGGGACAGTACAAGTTTGGTTGAATTTTATTTAAATCCAAAGTGAAGAAAGCGAAGAAAATAGAAAACCGATGGTGCTGTGACTAAGAGTGAGCAAATTTGGCGTTTATTCATAAATAACACCAAGTTATGAGACCAACATGTGTGATTATTAGTTATTCATATTCTTATTCATAATTACAAATAATTATTCATAATATTGATAATATAAATATTATTTTGCTCTTTTGGAAAGAAACATGCAATTTCCAAAAAGTCTTCATCTAACTAGGGGTACAATATAATTTAAAGCAAAAATTTTGAGAATTTACTAAAAAATAGGGAAGGATTATGTATATATAAATTCATATACTTTCATATTTACCCTCACTTCCTTCAGATCTTCACACCACCATCATCTCAGTGAGGCCTGCCCTGGCCACCCCATCTAAAACTGCAACTCATCTAATACTACCTATTTCATTTTCCTGCAGTATCTTTCTCTTTAGTACTTACCACTTACCTAACATACTACGTTCCATTTATTTGTTCTGTGTGTTCTTTTGAGTCTCTCTATTTCTACTGTAAAGTAAGCTCCAAGAAGGCAAACATAAGTGCAAAGAACAGCACGTGGCACATAATAACTTTCAATAAATATTTAGTGAATAAAGATTTCTTCCAGCTAGATAACTGAGTCAGTCTATATAGCACAATCAGGTTTACTATAATAGTATATTAAATAATATCCTAAGCAATTGTTTCTTATTTTTCTAAAATGTTATTTCTATAATTTGCTTTTTTATCAGCAAAGAAACAGTATATAGGTAAGAATTAAAATTGTGGCAAATTTTTAATTTAATTGACAGAAAGGAAAGCTGGTCATTAAAATTTATAGAGAAAATATATGTAAGAAAACAAAATCAGAGAAAAAAATTGGTATTGTGTGATATTAAAGAATGTACAAATATGTCTGTTCATTCTCTACATCCAGAATTAAAATACAGAGAAAAGACATGTAGGCATTTTCAAAGATATTCATTAACAAGGGGCAAAACAACCATCACCACCTCCCAGCCACATTAAATTGCTTTTTACATTATATAACTTCTCTGATTGAAAGAAGAAAAACGAGAAAAAGTAAATCTAAGGTAGTGAGATAGCTGTACCCTAATGAAGTCACTAAAATCAGACCAACAAAATGCTACTAAGTATACTTTGTTTGGGATATTTTAATAAAGATTAATAATCAGCCAATCAATTGTTTCTATGTAAATGGAGTTTTTGAAATAATTTGTTTTCCTAAGTAGAACAAATATTCTTCCTGAAAAATTCATACTTTATATTTTATTAGCCCTTTCACCTGTCATGTATTTTATTTATTTAGCTTAACTCCCAATATGTTTCAAGGCAGCAGAGCGAAGTGGCTAAAAGCATAAGCTTTCACATCACTTAAAGCCGAGTCAGAACACCAACTGTTGCTTAGTAGCTATAAACCTTGGATAGGTTATTTAACCTCTCTGAGCTTCTGTTTCCTCACATATAAAGAGGTGATGTTAACAGTTCTTAGCTTTACAGTACTGTTATGACGACTGATTAAGAATATATGAGAAATGCCTAGTACAGTGCCTGATATGTATTAAGCCATCAAAAGGTAGTTGTTATAATCAAAAGGCAGTTACACTGGCATGATGAATGCTAAAAATTCAGAAGAATGACAAATTATAGAGATTTTTAACTATACATGCCCACTCACCTGGCATAATTGCAAGTAATTTCGTTTTTCCTGCTACTCTTGTTCTCATTCGAATACTTTTATCTCTGCATGGAACAGTCTCTGCTAAAATGCCATTTGGCCAAAATGCATCTCTATTTGAGAAGATTAAATAAATTTTGTAAACATTTTCATTTTCTAATGATACAAGTTGATAAAATTATTTCAAATTTCTACAGAAAATACAAATGTGAACAGAAAGAAAAGTTTCTGAATAATAATATATAGCTATAATGATATCCAACAAAGATCAACTAAGTGTAGGGTTCAATTTTAGGGGTTCAAAAAAAACAAACACAAGAAAAATAACAGATAAATTCAGCACCAATGCAGTTCATAACACTAATGAAGACAGCAAAATGGAATACGTAGATGACTATATCACAGCCATTTAAACTCAAAGTGGGCATCTGCTGATCGAACATCTCATCCAAATGCAACCCAACAATATTTTGAATTTCAATGCCTTAGAGTTTAACAGCTATCTCCTTCAGTTATGCCATCCTACTCCTCTTATAATTAAGCCTACATAATACTAAATTCCAAGCCCACAACTTACAGATGGATTGACTATAATGGTCCTTTCACACGTAAAACAACCCATTCTTCTTAACTTTCAGTGTGCTTTACTCCTGTTCCCTAATTCTTGGTCTGAAGGCAGGGACTGAGCACAAAAACTAAGCTTTCATCTGGAATCTGTGGTAAGGGCAAGACTCCCCAGAGCAGCTGTTCTTAACTTTACACATTAGAAGCACCTGAGAGCTTTACAGGCTCTTAATGTTCAGGCCTTTCACTGGATTAATTAAGTCAGACTGCCTGGACATGGGATCTAGGCATTAGTAATTTTTAAAGCTCTACAGGTGATTCCAATGAACAGCCAAAGCTGAGAATCACCACTCCAGAGAAACATCATTTACCTACCCTGAAATAAAATGAACATGCCAGGGCAGCTAGTCCAAGTTTTGGAAACAGTATGGTACAGTGGGAAGAAACTTAGCTTCAGATTAGAGAAACCAGATTCCCCACTTTGTAGCCTGAGAGCCTATTCAACTTCTCTAATCCTCGATTTCCTTATAACAAAATAGAGACAAAAATACCTACCTCGTAAAATGGCATAAAATCAGAAAGCATACATAAAGTACTGTGCACAGTGCCAAGAACTTAGTGTTTAATACTGATAGTTCCCTTCTTGCTTCCTTTCCTTCCTTTCAAAATACATGATGCCATGAATTTGTATGCATTGCTTATCTTCACTTTTAGAAAAGAGGTTTATTTCTCTACTATCTGTACTTTCCTCAAGGGACTGCATCTTATCTCAGCAATGGGCTGAGTGCTAGGCACAGAGGAGGGGCTCAGTATTTTTTGTAGAAAGAAATATGAAGTAGAGTAGCTACTTAATTTTTGTTCCTTGTAGAGGTTCCAATATTTAATAAAAAATTAGAACATAGCCAGAGAGACTTACTTAAAAAAATTTCATTTAAAATGAAGGTTAGCAAATACAACTGAGAAAAACTAATCCCCAAAAGTAGATATTTGATTATACAACCGTACCATTTTTAGGTCAATATTTCAATTATCTTACAGCCATGGTACTGTGATAAAATGTAGCCTATCATTTGAAAGATCTTTCTTCTATACTTTTCCTATCCTGGTTTTAAAGAAACAAAGATCAATAGGTTCATAAGACAAATGTTTAGTATCATTCTTAGAAGTCTTTTTGCTCATCAATGATAACTAAACCAACTTTATGTCCAGGAAGGAAACAAAAGCAATGAAAGTTAATTAGTGGTAACAATGCTAAACTCTGTACTACCTGAAAGAAGTGACTGTGTCTTAAGATATACCTGAAACGTTTCACTGAGTCGGCTACTTGTTCAGGTGAAGTCATCCAGTCAACATGGTCAACTATTTTTCTGAAAGTAAATTAATGTAAATGAGTAAGATTAAAATTTTAGAAGGTGAAAAAACTAAACATGACTTTCATAGCGCAAGCAACTTAATTTGGATGTAAATTATCCCTGAGAGCAACAGACTGCTTTAATGATGTTCTTAAAAGGCCCAGAGAAAAAAATTCTCCTACAAAGGTTGAGCAATCTACTTCCAGAAGTAAGAGTTTAATAGCTAAGTAAGATCAGATTAAAAGCGAGGAGGAAAGAGTGGTACCTATTAATAGTATCACCATATGTAGCTCTAATAAGCTGCTGAAGTAGGTTTTTGATATTCCTTCGCAACCACTGATTTCTTTCTTTTAAGTCGAATACTTCATCCATGAGAAGCAGCATTACCCTAAGTGGAATATTGTCATCCACCTAACAAAATATGGGAAGAAATAAGAATAAGTTTGAGCTAGCTATCTACTATGAATTGTTACTTTTGTTGCTTTTACAAAATGATTGGTATTTCACAAGTCAGAGAACAAGTTACATTTTAGCCCTCATAACTTGACATTAAATTCTAATGTAGAAAAAATATTTCTAGTAGTCATTGACAGAATACAGAACTTCATAGCCCCACAATAATGAATAAATTTTAAGGCTATAGTTTAACATTTTCAAGGCAAAGTAGATTCATGATGGTCCTAGGAAAGGATGATTTGGTTCTTACTATTGGAAGAGACTGTATGAGTTTGATAATGCAAATGCTAGACCCTTTGTCTATTTTCTGATGCATCTTTTTCATAATAAGATATTCTCAACATCTCCATATATTTAATAGAACAAAACACGAATGATACAGAATAATGTACTTTGCTTAGTTAGTAAATTGTATGTATTTATGTACTTTCAGGAAAAAGATGCTGAAGTTCAATCCATCACACAACTAAATTCACATTACAAATGGCATAGTTTACTAAATTACTAGAATTTTCTTTTAGCTTTTAGCAAATAAAAGTCAGTACACTTTTATTATTGGAGTATACAACCAGTAAGGTAAAAAGGAAGATGATCAGAATGCTTTGATGCAAAAAAATATGTATAAAATAAAAAGCAGGTACAGATTTAGTACCACATATAACTGTTAGTAATTTTATAATTCATCACTGAGAAACTGTTTCCAATTATTTCCTCATCAACACTGTAATTTAAATACTGGCAAGAAAGCATGAGTTATACATTTTTCACTGTCATGTTGTAAACATCTCCTTAGTGCACCTTCCATTTCAAAAACTGAAATCATACAGTTTAATCAAAACCAGTGGGAGAGGGAGACCCATTTCATTACTGAGACAGAATAAAAACTTCTGTATTCTCTGATCAAGTATATTCCTACAAGTTTGGTGCCATATGAAAATCTAATAAATAGCTAAATTGTAAAAACCACATACCAAAGGTACCATGTTATGGATATTATACCATCAACAAACATAATAAACATCCTAAAATAATCTTGAAAAAGCAAATGAAAATATTATTTTTGATTAAGACAGTTGATTACAAACAAATTCAATTAGAAACAGAAAGGAGATAATTACAACCTTAAAATAAATCTGCTTAATAGAACAGAATAAAACAGATCCAAACATATACGGTAACCTGATTAATGATAAGGGAGAAACAGTACAGTGGGGAAAGGATGGCGTTTTCAGTAAATGGTGCTTGGATCAACTTGACCCATACCTCAATCCATATACAAAAATCAATCCCACATGAACTGCAAACTTAAATGTTGTTACAGTAAAACAAAAAAGGTTTTTAAAGAAAATTCTAGGACATCCCTGTGACCCTGCAATAGGCACAGATTACATATATAGCACAAGAAAGAAACCTAGAGAGAAGAAAATGTATTACATGTATCTGACAAACAACTCACATTCAGATTACATAAAGCACTCCTACTAACCAAAAGAACTAAGATAGCTAAGAACTAAGACAGCTAAGCTAACAGAAAAATGACAAAAGGTCTTGACAGACGCGTAAGGCAGAACATTCAAATGGCCAATAAACATATAAAAAGATGTTTAACATTTCAACAGTTATCACAGAAACGCAAATTCACATGAAATATAACAACCAGAATGGCTAAAATTAAAAAGACAAAATACTGAGTATTGGCAGGATGTAGAACACTGGAACTCTCATGTACTGTTGATGGCAATGTAAGTGGTACAAATAATTTGAAAAAGTACTTGGCACTATCTACTAAAACTGAACTTATATATATATATATATATATCCTGATACAGCAATTTCATTCCTAAGTATAGATCCAATAGAAACATGTACAGACATGTACCAATGTTCACAGAAGTATTATTCATGATACAACAAATAGATTGTACTACATTTACAAAATGATACACTATAAAGCCACAAGAATGAAGAAACTAAAATCACACAAAACAACATGGAAGAACATCACAATGTTGAGCAAAAAAAGCCAGACTTCATGAAACATGTACCTTACAGTTTCATATATACAAAGTATAAAAGCAGAGTAGAAGTCAGGATAGTGATGGTCGCTAGTGGAGGAGAAGGTCCTAACAGGAACAGAGGATGAAGGGCTTTTCTGGAGTAGTGGTAATCTTGTTTTTTTACTAGAGTGTTAATTACATGGGCATGTTCAGTTTGTAAGGATTCATCAAGCTTAACACTTACAATATGTGCACATTAATGATACATATTACACTTCATTAAAAAGTTAAAAAGATATGCCAAGTATGACTTAAACTAAATACTACCAAGAATAAAATTAACTCACATTATCGTCAAGTTGAGCCGAAACTCGGCGATGTTCAGGGTCTGAATCAGTCTTAGGAATTAAAGGAGGCACCTAAAAACAAAACCAAACACACAAAGTAAACACACTAAAGCAGACAGTGAAAGAACACAACACAATCATAAACCTAAATGAGTATCAGCATTTGATCTGACTTTTGGTACGATATATAAGCCAAATTTAACAATCTAAAATTTGGAACCAAATATAAAGAGTAATTATTTCATTACTAAAAGGGTTTTCTCCTTTACAAAATAAATGACTTTGAGTTAGAAAGAAAAATTAGTCAGTCAAACTCCCATATTTTTTAGAAGAATTCAAAGCTAAGAAAGGTTAAATGACTTGAAAGCCAAAAAGTCATGTATCGCATAACGATGTGTTGTTCAACAATACCACAGTGGTCCCATAAGATTGTAATACTATATTTTTACTGCATTTTTTCTGTGTAGATATATTTAGATACACATTTGTGTACCATTGTGTTAAAATGCCTACAGTATTCAGTACAGTAGCATGCTGTAAAGGTTAGTAGCCTAGGAGCAATAGGCAATACTATATATAGCCTAGGTGAGAAGTAGGTTTGTGGAACTTACACATACCATCTAGGTTTGTGTAAGTTCACTCTATGATGCTCCCAGATGATGAAATCGCCCAATGACACATTTCTCAGAATATATCCCTGTTGTTAAGTGATGCATGTCTGTAGTTAGTAGTACTGCCAGGGAACAGAGCTCCAATCTTCTTTCTTTTTACCATAAAGAGCTTTTGATATAGTATGTTAATATGTTTAAGAAATTAACAAAATATTAGATGGAAAGAAGGACAGAAAGATCAGTATTAGCTGAAAATCATTTGTCAGCACAGGAAGGATTGTCAACACCATCTCAAGTTGCTGGTGACGACAAAGAGGCCTAGAAAACTTCAGTGACTTGTACAAATTCATATGAGTAATGAACAGCAGAAGTGGGACTCAACAATACTGATTTCAGTGTTAGTATACTTCCTCACAAATAGAAATAAAAATAAGGCATCAGAGAAAGTATGAGAATTAACAGAAAAGTATGATTTACACAATTTAAGGAGTGGCTCTTAAAGAAAACCTATGTTTATATACATTTCCCCTACATTCAAGCATAATCTATCAAGTACAAAATTCTAATACCTATGTTTTATAGCCTTGATTACAACTTCAAATAACTATGTCAAAATGATTTTTAAAATGTTAATAAGGAATTAAACAAACTACACAGTCCAGTACCTTTGTGTGTTAATTAAAAAAAAAAATCTCCCTGTGAAATTCTTCTATGACACGCAGTCTATACCCAGTAATGTATGAGCCCAGAGATTGATGGTAATGATGAACTTTTCTTCTCTTTGATCTGGTAATCATTCTATCATGTAAATCAGGAGAAGTAAGACTTTATGCTTCCTGAGTGAATACTAGTATAACTCATCTGCACGACAGAATTTGTTTGCTACTAAATTTAATAGTACTTTATGATAAAAATGTCATAATAAAATAAAACAAGATAAAGAATGTTAACTTTACTAATTTTAAGTTTTTGTTTTAAATGAATTTTAAAACCCTACCACAGCAGAGACTAACAAGTAAGTGGATTTTATAATACTCATTTCTGGTAAGAATTTTTCTCTTTAGTTTTTTATTCTTTATGAGACTATGTGTCTAGCAATGTTTGGAAAAGAAATAAGGTTAAGGAAATAAGATAAATCCAACCAGAATTCAATACATCTTATTGACTTAAAAATAGTTTGCTTTAGACATTACTGAAAATGTCTTCTTACCTTAAAAAATGATTGCTTTATGTCTTGACCTAATCTTTCTGACATTTTGCCCATGTTGTCTGACATTTTAGTCATTCCCTCTGCCAAGCTATCAGGAAGGGATTTAACTGCATTTGAAACATTCCTCATAGAATTGCGAAGCGGATTTACAAAAGTGTCCATCTAAAGGGAAAAAAGATATTACACCATGACTTTATTGTACCAGAGTTGTTATCCAAATGACAAGCCTTGGAAAATATAGAGTGCAACAATAGAAAGATGCAGTAATTTTCTGGTCTATATTATATCGTTACATTTTAAAAGTACAGAAATGTTGTCTTCAGTGTGTCTTAAAAATGTATTTTCAGCTGGGCACAGTGGCTCATGCCTATAATCACAGCACTTTGGCAGGCTGTAGAGGGAAGATCACTTGAATCCAGGAGTTTGAGACCAGCCTGGGCAACACAGTGAGACCCCATCTCTTAAAAAAAAAAAAAAAAAAAGCCAGGTATATTGGTAATGTTGGTACACACCTGTGGTCCAAGCTACTGGGGAAGGTGAGGCAAGAGGATGGTTTGATCTCAGGAGTTCAAGGCTGCAGTGAGCTGTGATTATGTCACTGCACTCCATATACTCCAGCCTGGGCAAAAGTGAGACCCTTGTCACAAAAAACAAAAGTATTTTCACATACACATATATAATTTGAAAATTTGCCAGATGAGTTTATTCTTAGAAAATCAATATAAGCTTTGGCTGCCTTCTTATTAAGGAAATTTTGAATAAAAAAAGTTTTCCATTCAAAATTGTAAAAGAAAAAAAATGTTTTCCAAAACAGAAACTGATGCAACTAGAATTAGTCACTATATACTTCTGGCACAGGTCAAGGCAACAGTTAGGTATTTTGAGTAGATACTGAACAGAAAACAGGTAAAATAAACAGAACACTGAAATAACTAGTAAGTATTTAAGATTTATTTTTTAAAATAATTTTAGAATACATTATATGTGCAATTAAAATCTACAGAGGAAATTTGAAGTTCATTACAAAGAAGGAAAAGAGACGTTGCAAATCAGACATGTAAATCTTATCTTAGCAAGGTGGAATACAAAGACTGTAAAAGGAAATATGATCAGAGATATAAAAAGGAATTGAAAATCTTCAGAGTGACAGAAAGCAAAAATGGTATAAAATGTAAAATAATTTAAATTAATAAAGAGCTCACTGCAGCCTTGAACTCCTGAGATCAAACCATCCTCTTGCCTCACCTTCCCCAGTAGCTTGGACCACAGGTGTGTACCAACATTACCAATATACCTGGCTTTTTTTTTTAAGAGATGGGGTCTCACTGTGTTGCCCAGGCTGGTCTCAAACTCCTGGATTCAAGTGATCTTCCCTCTACAGCCTGCCAAAGTGCTGTGATTATAGGCATGAGCCACTGTGCCCAGCTGAAAATACATTTTTAAGACACACTGAAGACAACATTTCTGTACTTTTAAAATGTAACGATATAATATAGACCAGAAAATTACTGCATCTTTCTATTGTTGCACTCTATGTTTTCCAAACTAGAGATGCAGAAACCAAACTAGAGATGCAGATGAGACTGAGAGATTTTTAACAGAAATAAAGAAATCAAAGACACAAAACCAAAGTCATACAAAACTACAGAAATATTTTCCAAAAAAAAAAAAATTGTTAACCATCATAAAAGCTACCAGTGAAAACAAATTATGTTTCATGCAAAAACAAAAAAATGAATAACGGTAACAAAACTGAATCTCACTGCTTAGGAATCATAGCAACGTTAATAGATGATAAGAAGACAAAACTCCTTCACTCTAATTTTATTTTCATGGCTTCCATCAAGAAAAACTAGAAAAGGTAAAGCGAGTATTAATAAAAAGTGAATTTCAAGATAACTGTACAAGGGCTGAGAGTTTTGGTTGGTTACTCCCTGGCTTAAGTTCAGCCAATAGTACCATAGATATGCTTGACGGAACATCCAACCCTAGAAGAGACTGTCACAGTACAACTCAGAGTAAAACCATAGGACAGAAACTGGCTTGAATAAGGATTTGAAAAACATGACCACGGGTGGAGAGAAATATAAAGATAAAAAGATGAAGTTAATTCTCATGTGTGGCTAATGATTGTGTGTGTGTGTGTGTGCGCGCGCGCGTGTGTGTGTGTGTGCATGCACATATGTAATTCTAATTCTATATACTGTAGTTTTTGGTCAACCAGAATAGTATGTTCAAATCAATCGGGACATTATTTGCAACACTGTGGCCTTTTCTTTTAAATGGTAATAACATATAAATAAGCTAAGTCATGAAAACATAGCGTAGAATTCTAAAGAGAGATAAGCATTAAGCATGACAATGCAACATTTAAAATGTGCAGCTTGGGAAAAAATTGCCACCTTGCTAATAAGCTAAAATGTTCACAGAAGAAATAGCATTTCAGAAGCATAAAAGGCAGGAATTCCAATTTAATCTCCAACCTGAGTTTAAATAGTGTGATATCCTCAAAAATATTTTAGAAATTTATACATCTTACACTTCACAGCAGAAACTGGAGTTTACCTATTATGAATTGGTTAAATGAATACTATCTCACATGCTTATCTAGGCATGAGGCTATACTACCACTGATACTCTAAGATAAAGTAAATCTATATAATGAATTTCCTAATAATTAAAAATAGTTGTCTGTGTAGCATCCCAGAAGTACTAAAGCCTTTTTTTTGTTTGTTTTCCCCACCAAAAGGTAAAGCCCAAGCATTTGTATTAGGAGGGAAGTGGGGTAAGAAGAATGAAAAACCTCTAAAGGTGACTCTGTAGCTTAACCATGAAAGAGGCAGAATTTCATAAGCATAAAAGCAAAGTCCATCATTGTATGAAAACATTTCCAAAAACAAGATTTGTTTTAAAGTAGATTTTTAGAAAAAAAGAAAAACTTTCAGATGATCATGCACAGGAGATTATGGATTGCCAGCATAAGTGTACACTTAGCTGTCCTTACACAGATGCTGTGTATTCATTCAATTACCACCCCAGCTGAGTTATCTGTATTGTTAGCAACATACACAATGCTATTTTAACTTGAATTTAGATCTCTAATTATAGCTTAAAATACCTTCACCATGATACAAAACTGGATAGAAAGATACTGTGTACAAAGGAGGAAGGCTACTTGTCAGTTACTTTTTCTAAAAATTGTTTCACAGATTTTCCAAAGCTAGGATACATTGTGTGACCAAATTAAGTGTTATAAAGTATTATTTCTCAAGTTCTGAATAGCCACTGATAAAATGTTTCCAGATGATCTACTTTAATAGCTATTTAATTTCCAGTGAAATATAATTAAGGAAAAAAATATTAAACTATCATTTAGCCAAAAAGGAAATAAAGTTGGAAACCCCAAATTCTTAATATGCATAAAAATTATTCTGACATTCTAAAGAGGTCAACATGACCTTGGTTATCACCAATATGGTTTAAGAAAAACGTGTGTTATTGTGGATTGCCAGAAATGAATCAGAAAGATAGGTAGAGTCCATTATTAATTAAAAAAACAAAAGGGAGTGGCTGGCAAGACGGCCAAATAGGAACAGTTCGGTCTGCAGCTCCCAGCGAGATCAATGCAGAGGGTGGGTGATTTTTCCATTTCCAACTGAGGTACCCAGCTCATCTCACTGGGACTGGTTACAGTGGGTGCAGTCCACAGAGGGTGAGCTGAAGCAGGGTGGGGCGTCGCGTCATGCGGGAAGTGGAAGGGGTTGGGAAACTCCTCCCCTCGCCAAGGGAAGCCATGAAGGACTGTGCCTTGAGGAACGGTGATTTTTGGTCCAGATACTACGCTTTTCCCAGTCTCTACAACTCACAGACCAGCAGATTTCCTCTGGTGCCTATGCCACCAGGGGCCTGGGTTTCAAGAACAAAACTGGGCAGCCATATGGACAGACACCAAGCTAGCTGCAGGAGTTTTTTTCATACCCCAGTGGTGCCTGGAGTGCCACTGAGACAGAACCGTTCACTCCCCTGGAAAGAGGGCTGAAGCCAGGAAGCCAAGTGGTCTAGCTCAGCAGATCCCACCCCCACGGAGCCTAGCAAGCTATAAGATCCACTAGCTTGAAATTCTTGCTGCCAGCACAGCAGTCTGAAGTCGACCTGGGAAACTAGAGCTTGGTGGGGGGAGGGGCACCCACTAAGCCTTGAGGAGGTGGTTTTCTCCTTAGAGTGTAAACAAAGCCTCAAGGACGGTCCAACTGGGCGCAGCCCACCACAACTCAGCAAAGTAGCCAGACTGCCTCACTAGATTCCTCCTCTGGGCAGGGCATCTCTGAAAGAAAGGCAGCAACCCCAGACAGGGGCTTATAGATAAAACTCCAATCTCCCTGGGACAGAGCACCTGGTGAAAGGTGCGGTTGTGGGCACAGTTGCAGCAGGCTTAAACGTTCCTGCCTGCTGGCTCTGAAGAGAGCGGCAGATCTCCCAGCACAGTGATCAAGCTCTGCTAAGGGACAGACTGCCTCCTTATGTGGGTCCCTGACCCCCATGCCTCCTGACTGGGAGACACCTGAGCTCCAGCTGGCATCTGGAGAGTGCCCCTCTGGGATGAAGCATCCAGAGGAAGGAACAGGCAGCAATCTTGGCTGCTCTACAGCCTCTGCTGGTGATATTCGGGCAAACAGCGTCTGGAGTGGGCCTCCAGCAAACTCCAGCAAACCTGCCACAGAGGGGCCTGATTGTTAGAAGGAAAACTAACAAACAGAAAGGAACAGCATCAACATCAACAAAAAGGACGTCCACAAAGAAACCCATCTGAAGGTCAGCAACATCAAAGACCAAAGGTAGGCAAATTCAAGAAGAAGAGGAAAAACCAGTGCAAAAAGGCTAAAAATTCCAAGAACCAGAACGCATCTTCTCCTCCAAAGGATCACAACTCCTCACTAGCAAAGGAACAAAACTGGATGGAGAATGAGATTGACAAATTGACAGAAGTAAGCTTCAGAAGGTGGGTAATAACAAACTCCTCTGACGTAAAGGAGCATGTTCTAACCCAATGCAAGGAAACTAAGAACTTTGAAAAAAGGTTGAATTGCTAACTACAATAACCAATGTACAGAAGATTATAAATGATCTGATGGAGCTGAAAAACATAACACGAGAACTTTGTGAAGCATACACAACTATCAATAGCTGAATCGATTAAGTGGAAGAAAGGATATCAGAGATTGAAGATGAACTTGATGAAATAAAGTGTGAAGACAAGATTAGAGAAAAAGAATGAAAAGAAATGAACAAAGCCTCCAAGAAATATGAGACTATGAGAAAAGACCAAACCTAAGTTTGATTGGTGTACCTGAAAGTGACAGGCAGAATGCAACCAAGTTGGAAAACACTCTTCAGGATATTATCCAGGAGAACTTCCCCAACCTAGCAAGGCAGGCCAATATTCAAATTCAGGAAATACAGAGAACACCACAAAGATACTCCTCGAGAAGAGCAACCCCAAGACACATAATCGTCAGATTCACCAAGGTTGAAATGAAGGAAAAAAATGTAAAAGGCAGCTAGAGAGAAAGGTCAGATCACTCACGAAGGGAAGCCCATCAGACTAACAGCTGATCTCTCTGCAGGAACCCTACAAGCCAGAAGAGAGTGGGGGCCAATATTCAACATTCTTAAAGAAAAAAATTTTCAACCCAGAGTTTCATATTCAGCCAAATAAAGCTTCATAAGCAAAGGAGAAATAAAATCCTGTACAAACAATCAAATGCTGAGAGATTGTGTCACCACCAGGCCTGCCTTATAAGAGCTCTTAAAGGAAGCACTAAACATGGAAAGGAAAAACCAGTACCAGCCACTGCAAAAACATACCAAATTGTAAACACCATTGACACTATGAAGAAACTGCATCAACTAATGGGCAAAATAACCAGCTAGCATCATAATGACAGGATCAAATTCACACATAACAATATTAACCTTAAATGTAAATGGGCTAAATGCCCCCATGAAAAGAGACAGACTGGCAAATCAGATAAATTGTCAAGACCCACCAGTGTGCTGTATTCAGGAGACCCATCTCACATGCAAAGACACACATAGGCTCAAAATAAAGGGATGGAGGAATATTTACCAAGCAGATGGAAAGCAAAAAAAAAAAAAAAAGCAGGTATTGCAATCTTAGTCTCTGATAAAACAGACTTTTAAACCAACAAAGGGAAAAAGAAGGGCATTACATAATGGTAAAGGGATCAATGCAACAAGAGCTAACTATAATAAATATATACGCACCCAATACAGGAGCACCCAGTTTCATACAGCAAGAGACCTACAAAGAGACTTAGACTCCCACATAATAATAGTGGGAGACTTTAACACCCTACTGTCAATATTAGACAGACCAATGAGACAGAAAATTAACAAGGATATTCAGGACTTGAACTCAGCTGTGGACCAAGCAGACCTAACAGATATCTACAGAACTCTCCACCCCAAGTCAATGGAATATACATTCTTCTCAGCACCACATCGCACTTATTCTAAAATTGACCAAATAATTGGAAGTAAAACACTCCTCAGCAAATGCAAAAGAACGGAAATCATAACAAACAGTCTCTCAGACCACAGTGCAATCAAATTAGAACTCAGGATTAAGAAACTCACTCAAAACAGCACAATTACATGGAAACTGAACAACCTGCTCTGGAATGACCACTGGGTAAATAACAAAATAAAGGTAGAAATAAATACGTTCCTTGAAACTAATGAGAACAAAGATGCAACATACCAGAATCTCTGGGACACAGCTAAACAGTGTTTAGAGGAAAATTTTATAGCACTAAATGCCCCCATGAGAAAGCAGGAAAGATCTAAAATCAACACCCTAACATCACAATTAAAAAAACTAGAGAAGCAAGAGCAAACAAATTCAAAAGCTAGCAGAAGACAAGAAATAACTAAGATCAGAGCAGAACTGAAGGAGATAGAGACATGAAAAATGCTTCAAAAAAATCAAAGAGTCCAGGAGCTGGTTTTTTTGAAAAGATCAACAAGATAGGTAGAGGGCTAGCCAGACTAATAAAGAAGAAAAGAGAAGAATCAAATAGACACAATAAAAAATGATAAAGGGGATATCACCACTGATCCCACAGAAATACAAACTACCATCAGAGAACACTATAAACAACTCTACACAAATAAACTAGAAAATCTAGAAGAAATGGATAAATTCCTAGACACATCCACCCTCCCAAGACTAAACCAAGAAGAAGTCGAATCCCTGAAGAGACCAACAAGTTCTGAAATTGAGGCAGTAATTAATAGCCTACCAAAGAAAAAAAAAGCCCAGGACCAGATGGCTTCACAGTCAAATTCTACCAGAGGTACAATTCTACCAGAGGTACAGAGGAGCTGGTACCATTCCTTCTGAAACTATTCCAAATAACAGAAAAAGAGGGAGTCCTCCCTAACTCATTTTATGAGGCCAGCATCATCCTGATACCAAAACCTGTCAGAGACACAACAAAAAAAAATATCAGGCCAATACTCCTGATGAACATCAACGTGAAAATCCTCAATAAAATACTGTGAAACTGAATCCAGCAGCATATCAAAAAGCTTATCCACCACAGTCAAGTTGGCTTCATCCTTGGGATGCAAGGCTGGTTCAACATACACAAATCAATAAACGTCATCCATCACATAAACAGAACCAATGACAAAAACCATATAATTATCTCAATAGATGCAGAAAAGGCCTTTGACAAAATTCAACAGCCCTTCGTGCTAAAAACTCTCAATAAACTGGTATCAATGGAACATATCTCAAAATAATAAGAGCTATTTATTACAAAAACACAGCCAATATCATACTGAATGGGCAAAAGCTGGAAGCATTCCCTTTAAAAACCGGCACAAGACAAGGATACCCTCTCTCACCACTCCTGTTCAACACAGTATTGGAAGGATGTCTGGCCTGGACAATCAGGCAAGAGAAAGAAAGAAAAGGTATTCAAATAGGAAGAGAGAAAGTCAAATTATCTCTGTTTGCAGATGACATGATTGTGTATTTAGAAAACCCATCATCTCAGCCCCAAATCTCCTTAAGCTGATAAGCAACTTCAGCAAAGTCTCAGGATACAAAATCAATGTGCAAAAATCACAAGCATTCTTATACACCAATAATAAACAAACAGAGAGCCAAATCATGAGTGAACTCCCATTCACAATTGCTACAAAGAGAAAAAAATACCTAGGAATACGACTTACAAGGGATGTGAAGGACATCTTTAAGGAGAACTACAAACTACTGCTCAAGGAAGTAAGAGAGGACACAAATAAATGGAAAAACATTCCATGCTCATGGATAGGAAGAATCAATGTTGTGAAGATGGCCATATTGCCCAAAGTAATTTATAGATTCAACGATATCCCCATCAAGCTACCATTGACTTTCTTCACAGAATTAGAAAAAACTACTTTAAATTTCATATGGAAGTAAAAAGAGCCCATATAGCCAAGAGAATCCTAAGCAAAAAGATCAAAGCTGGAGGCATCACGCTACCTGACTTCAAACTATACTACAAAGCTACAGTAGCCAAAACAGCATGGTACTGGTACCAAAACAGATATATAGACCAATGGAACAGAACGGAGGCCTCAGAAATAACGCCATACATCTACAACCATCTCATCTTTGAAAACCCTGACAAAAACAAGCAATAGGGAGAGGATTCCCTATTTAATAAATGGTGCTGGAAAAACTGGCTAGCCATATGCAGAAAACTGAAACTGGACTCCTTCCTTACAGCTTATACAAAAATTAACTCAAGATAGATTAAAGACTTAAACGTAAGACCTAAAAAACACAAAAACCCTAGAAGAAAACCTAGGCAATACCATCCAGGACATAGGGATGGGCAAAGACTTCATGACTAAAACACCAAAAGCAATGGCAACAAAAGCCAAAATTGACAAATGGGATCTAATTAAACTAAAGGGCTTCTGTACAGCAAAAGAAACTACCATCAGCATGAACTGAGGGAACCTACAGATTGGGAGAAAATTTTTGCAATCTATCCATCTGACGAAGGGCTCATATTCAGAATCTACAAAGAACTGAAACAAACTTACAAGAAAAAAAAAAACAACCCCAGCAGAAAGTGGGCGAAGGATATGAACAGACACTTCTAAAAGAAGACATTTATGCAGCCAACAAACATGAAAAAAAGCTCAACATCACTGGTCATTAGAGAAATGCATATCAAACCACAAGGAGATACCATCTCACGCCAGTTAGAATGGCAATCATTAAAAAGTCAGGAAACAACAGATGCTGGAGAGGATGTGGAGATACAGGAACGTTTTTACACTGTTGGTGGGAGTGCAAAGTAGTTCAATCATTGTGGAAGACAGTGTGGCAATTCCTCACGGATCTAGAACCAGAAATACCATCTGACCCATTAATCTCATTACTGGGTATATACCCAAAGGATGATAAATCATTCTACCGTAAAGACACATGCACACCTATGTTTATTACAGCACTGTTCAAAATAGCAAAGACTTGGAACCAACTCAAATGCCCATCGATGATAGACTGGATAAAGAAAAGGTGGCACATATACACCATGGAATACTATGCAACCATATAAAAGGATGAGTTCATGTCCTTTACAGGGACATGGATAAAGCTGGAAACCATTATTCTCAGGAAACTAACAGAACAGAAAACCAAACACTGCCATGTTCTCACACATGGACACAGTGAGGGAAACATCATACACCAGGCCTGTCAGGGGGTTGAGGGCTAGGGGAGGGATAGCATGAGGAGAAATACCTAATGTAGATGACAGGTTAATGGGTGCAGCAAAGCACCATGGCACATGTATACCTATGTAACAAACCTGCACATTCCGCACATGTATCCAAGTACTTAAAGTATAAAAAATAAAAAACGAAAAAAAAAAGTGGTGCATAACTGTTGGGACATACACATGTGCTATTGCTGTTTGGTTAAAAAAAAGTGTACTTTAATATTTCTTTTATCTCCAAAAGCTGTTATCAATTTATTAGTTTATCTTAAAATGGATATAATCTTTAGAGGAGGAAAGATATATAAGCATAAAAAACATGGAACACTAAAATGCATCTCTAGTGACAATAAAACTGTTCCAAGTTGGAATTTAACTCAATCACTTCAATCATGAAATACACAGAAAAGCAACGTATATTTTTCCCCTCCATTGTAAGGTCCACACCCTAGAACTTATTATTAAAATAAAACACTAACTTAGAAATGTTATTAGGTTAGTGCAAAGGTAATTGTGGTTTTTGCCATTTTTTTTTAAATGTCCAAAAACTGCAATTACTTTTGCACCAAACTATACAATCAAAAATCCTAAAGTAATCATATGAACTCCTTTCTTTTTTTTTTTTTGAGACAGGGTCTTGCTCTGTCACACAGGCTGGAGTGCAGTGGCATGACCATGGTTCACTGAAGCCTTGGCCTCCCGGGTTCAAGCGATCCTTCCACCTCAGCCTCTTGAGTATCTGGGACTACAGGTGTGCACCACTATGCCCAGCTAGTATTTTTTACTTTTTGTAGAGACAGGGTCTCGCTATGTTACCAGGGTTAGTCTTGAACTCCTAGGCCCAAGCAATCCACCCGCCTCAGCCTCCCAAAGCGCTGGGATTACAAGCATGAGCCACTGTGCTTGGCCCAAACTTCTTATAATTGTTAATTCTTACTTATTTTGTATGAATTCCTTAATCTTTTTTAAAAAGTTGGTCTTTTTAGGGGGACAAATAACAGGAGAAAGTCCTTGTTCTTTTTACATTTTCATTTTGAAATAATTTCAGACTTATAAAAAGTGATAAAATACAAAGAGTAGTATAAATAATACCAGCTTCCCCCACTGCTGCTCCTGCTCCTATTGCTAGTATTACTAAGAGCAAACATTTATTCAGAGGTTTATTATTTTGCAGGCACTGTAATATACAGAATATTGCACAATTCACATAATGCTCTAATGAAATTTAAATCTTCATTTCTTGAGTAAACTGAAGTACCAAAGGTTCAGTAACATGCTCAAGGTCACAGCTAGTAAATAGTAGAGCAGGGATTTGAACCAAAAGACTGCCTGATTTCAAAGCTTGTATTCTTACCCACTAAGCTATCCTACCTAATTTAAGCACTTATTTACTGTCTTACCTTACGATTTTATTCCAAGTATAGGTCTTAAATCCTATTTTAAATTATTTAAAATATTTTATATAATAATGATTTTAAGAGGCATAAACACTTTCAGAACATATCCTGTTTAATATTTTTATCATTATTCCAAGTAAATTACATTTTCTCTCAGAATGAAACATTTCCCTCTAAAGATAACGAAAACCTTGTGACTTGTCTCAGGCAAATTTTTCTTCATGTACTATTTCAAACTTTTTTTTTCTTCCTTTCAAGCGTCTGCTGAATTATAATCAACATGTCAAGACAGGAGTTTATATGTAGATATTCCTATCAATAGTGATAAACATGCCGAGGAGAACTTAATAAAATTTTCTAGTTTTAAAACACACATACAAATCTAAATTTATTTTCTTTTATTACAAACAAAGTAAGAAAACAGACCTAAAAAGAAACCCAATGCAGTGGTCTGCTTACTTACCTTGCGAGCAAAATCCCCTTTTCCTTTACTGTAGGCTTTGTTCTCAAGGAAATCATACACATAGTGAGCTAAAGCTGGGGATGCCTTCATCATTTCAGGAGCTAACAGTAACTAACAAGAAAAAAAAAAAAAAGAAGAGATTATCTTAAACTGACAGGATGCTAGAAATTACTATTGTTTATCATTTTAGCTCATAAATTTTAAGAATGTATAGTAAAAAATATTGATTTATATTTTTAAAAACCCAATTATACAGTTAGGATAAAGTCACCAATAATTTTATGACAATTAACAGTTTGTTATATATATTCTTTATATCAGCTATTTTGACTTTAAGTGTATCTAATGTGAAAGTTGTCCGAACATATTTACTATTTTATTTTCAGGTCTTATAGCTTATACTAAGAAGATCCACGTTAGAAAACCGTTACATTATTTGCATAACAATTCTAGAGTTCACGTTAAATAAGCTGGGCAAGGTGGCTCATGCCTGTAACCCCAGCACTTTTGGAGATTGAGGTGGGAAAACTGCTCGAGCCAGGAATACAAGACCAGCCTGGGCAACAAAGCAAGACCCCATCTCTACAAAAAAAATTTAAAAATTTAGCCAGGCACAGTGGCATGCACCTGTAGTCCTAGCTACTCAGCAGGCTGAGGCAGGATGATCCCTTGAGCCCAGGAGCTCAAAGTTACAGTGAGCTATGATTGCATCACTGCACTCCAGCCTGGGTGACAGAACAAGACCCTGTCTCAAAACAAACAAAACATTAAATAAAAATGGTATGAAATAAAGTACATAAAATAATCCAAACAAAAACATTCAAGTGTTATATGGAAGCCCCAAACAAAATACTGCTTTCACAACTGCTAATGTAACAACATTCTGCTTGGTTCCTTCAATGGAACAAGTTCTGACATACTGAGTTCATTAGCTAAGAAGTATATAATACAGCGACATCTGAAAGATACATTTAGGATAAAAGATTTGGGAAAAGGTGGTTTTTCTTAAGAATCTTGTAAATACATGATACAAACATTTAGCACTTTAAAAAAAAATTCAAATGTTTGAGCCAGGAGAAGACAGGCATGTGCATTTATCTAAACACAAACAAGCAAAATCCCTAACATGGAGTGTCTAGAAAACTTCTAAGTTAATCAGTACACACAGAAATAATGTTTACAAATTACTAAGCAGACTGCACGTCACATTTGAATGCTGCACAAAAGTGGTTGCTACCTTGTGATTACAGTAAAAACATTCTGTGTGCTACATTAAATGAAAAACATTCTATACCTGTGTGCTATATTAAATGAAAATCTGTGGATTATAGTAAGCATGAGCTTACCTGCAAATATGCATTTAGATCCTTTTTTCTCTTTTCTAAAAAATCTCTATCCATATTATTAAAAGTCTTTTTTCCAGGAAGTTTCAATATGCTTGAGAGACTTTCAAACTGTAAGACAAAATACATTCAACAGTACTTTTTATAAAGACAAAAGGTTTTCCCAAGTGATGATTTCTCTACATATTAAAAACATCTTCAGGCCAGGTGCGGTGGCTCACGCCTGTAATCCCAGCACTTTGGGAGGCTGAGGCAGGCGGATCACCTGAGGTCGGGAGTTTGAGATCAGCCTGACCAACATAGAGAAACCCCGTCTCTACTAAAAATACAAAATTAGCTGGGCGTGGTGGCTGGCACCTGTAATCCCAGCTACTCAGGAGGATGAGGGAGGAGAATAGCTTGAACCCAGAAAGTAGAGGTTGTGATGAGCCAAGAGTGTGCCATTGCACTCCAGCCTGGGCAACAAGAGCCAAACTCCACCTCAAAAAACAACAACAACAACAACAACAAAAAAAAACCATCTTCAACAGATAATTTTGCAATATATTACGTGAAAATCAGAAAATAAAAAACATTGTCCAAATATACTCAAAACACAGTTCTAATATTATTTATTTAAAAAGTATTTTAAATCAAGAATGACAGATTTGCTTAAATGATGAAGATGGATTTTGACCATGTGGGGTTTCATTTAATATTCTCCCTAATATTGACATTGTTGAAAATTTTCATAATAAAAGGTTTTAAAAAATATTTTCCTTAATTAAGCCTTTGACCTGTGAAGTACTAGCAAATAAAAAGGCAATTTTCAAAATAAAGATAGTAGTTATATTATAACCCTATGTATACACAATTATAATAAATATTGATACCTTTGCCCCATCAACCACATTAAACATAAACTCATAGATTACACTAACCAAAAAAAATTAAGAACAGTCAGCATGTACTTTATCTTTGTAAAATCACAAACACTAAGTAAATGTGTATACCATAAGTCTAGCACTTATGGACTTAACATTTGGATGCACCTTCAAAGGTCCATCATCGTAATCTGTAATGCCTTGCTAAAACACAGATTTTTTTTTAACCATACTAGCTGCTAAAATAGTTTAAGAGCAAAGTCATTTAACTAGTGACTGTACCTGACCAACAGCCTAGTACTGAAATTCAAACAGCCTCACCACTTCTCCCTTGTGATACATATCCTAAAGTCAAACAAACTTTTTAAAAGAATTATTTGTTGAAAACAACGTCTCTGTAAAGAAAACTAATTCTCGGTGCAGAGATTAAAGAGAAGAGAAATGAAAAGGATTAGGATAATTTCCATCCCCCAAATGGAAGATTCTGATACATTATTAAAAGAAGGACAAATCTGATGGCTGCTTGGAGCTAAAATGTGAACAAGTTCATTATATGTTACACATGAAAGGTAAAAGCAGTTTTTTTACTCCAGTATTGGGAGGAAAACCAAGAAAGAGTAGAGGTAATTTATAGAGAAAACATTAACTATAGCAATATTCTCAAATTTGGTGATTCACAAAAGTATTAGAAATGGATCCTCACTGAACATCACATGTGAAAAAAAAGTTTTTTGGAAGCAAATTTACTTTTTCAAGGTATCCTAAGAGATATTTCCTGCAATATGACCTATCCACATTAAACTACTGACTCAATTTTAGAAAATACATATTTTTTTCTGGCATTAGCAGGTCTTGTGTGCTTGTACTGTATTTCCTCAAATTCATGTTGAAGCTCTAACATTCAGTGCCTCAGACTGTGACTGAATTCAGAGATAAAGCTCTTAAAGAGATGATTAAGTTTAAATGAGCCCCTTAGGGTGGGCCCCAACCCAACCTGACTGGTATCCTATCAGAAAAGAAAATTTGGACCCACTAAGAGACAACAGGAATGCATCACATAGAGAAATGGCGACGTAGGGACACGGCAAGAACCCTGCCATCTACAAGCCAAGAAGCAAGGCCTCACGACAAACCAAACTTGTCAATACCTTGATCTTTGATTTCTAGTCTCTGGAACTGTAAGAAAATAAATTTCTGTTGTTTGGGCCACCCAGTTGGCAGTATTTTATTAGGGCAGCCCTACCAAACTAATATACCAAGGAAATATGACACTATCCATTAAAACAACAATTTATTTCAGAAACTTTAAAATATTAAACCTTACTAATAAAAAGAAAAAAAACACAATAACAGTTATTTTCTTAAAGCCTAAATTACCAAAATAAACTCCTTTGTAAGTTGTCTGTCTGGAACAGAAACATAAATCACTAACAGTTTTCTCAAACTATAAAAGCAAAGGAGAAAATGTGAAAATTTATACTCTGTATTAACTCATCATAAACTTGCTATTTAAAAGATTATTTTAAAGTACGAACAAAACAATTGCCCTTTCCCTGAAAAGTAATATAATCCCCTCTGCCAAAAATTCATGAAAATATTTTTAAAGGCATTTAAAAGAAATTCGAAATTCAGCAAAAAAGAACTAAAATAAATTATAACAGAGGATTTCAATGTTTACAAATAATTCAATACTACACATAAATCATGGACATTCTAAAATCAAAGATCTTACTTTTCTACATTAAACACACCAAAAGTTTAGATTCCTAATACACTCCTGGAAGATTTAAAGAACAGACTTGAAATTCTGTATTAAAATAATTCAAAATTTGTTTACTATGGTGCATATTTTTACTCAGTTACCTTAATGAATATTTAACATGATCATTTAAATCACTAGTAGTTTATCTATACCTATATAGATTTCACCAAATAAAACAGAAATGCACAGTAGCTACTATACTACAAGCTCTTAGAGGCAAGGACTTAGTCTGTCTTGTTCCCTTATATGTTGCTAGCACCAAGAAAAGTAGCAGACACATAGGAAAGGCTTAATAAATATTTGTTAAATCAATGAATGAGCAGCTCAGGCCATTTCCAAAATCATGATATTTAACATTTTAATTATTTTCTTATAAGTCTCCATAAAATATCAAATAAGATTATTAAAATCTTTAAGGAAAATATATGATAGCTCATACATTTAGCTTGGATTTTCATTCATTCATTCACTCATTCATTCATTCATTCATTTATGGAACAGGATCTCACTCTGTCACCCAGGCTGGAGTGCTGTGGCAGGATCTCAGCTCACTGCAGTCTCCACCTCCCAGGCTCAAGTGATCCTTCCACCTCAGCCTCCTGAGTAGCTGGGACTACAGCCCAGCTAATTTTTTTTTTGTAGAGATGAGGTTTCGCCATGTTGCCCAGGCTGGTCTCAAACTCCTGACCTCAAGCGATCTGCCCACCTCAGCCTCCCAAAGTGCTGGAATTACAGGCGTGAGGCACTGCACTTGGCCTTGGAAAAAATGTTGTATCACAAAATTATATAAACAAAATGAAACTTGTTTTAAAATAATTTTACTTTAAAAGCTCTATGCAGTTGCCATTTATTCATGTTAACAGGCTGTACTGTGACCAACTGCTGAATTACAAGTCATTACATTTTTCTTCCATTACTTTATAAGGGATTTGAGTTTTTAAAATATAGATAAGGCTGAGCTAAAAGGCAAACACCCTAAATCTTATTTACAGATACTTAATATTTTACTAAAACCTAATTTTCATTTAAAAGAGGAGTTTTTAATTTCTTAAGTTCTGTGAACAATCTAAACACTTAGGTAATGACAACTACTGCGGCTTTATAAGAACACACACACACACACACACACACACACACACACACACACACACACAAACACACAAAAGGAAACACCAAGTCAAAACATGTCTGTTTCACTCACATGAGCTGTCTGAAAAAGAAATTGTGCTGTATCAATTTCATGTAATTTTTGGCAATGAATTGAAAAGGGAAATTTCTGTATGAACTGTCCTCTTAAAGTTTTCTTAAAAAGTATGTTCTTTCATTTACATTTGTCAATATGTAAACATAATGCCTACGGTTCTAGTCTAGAACATTTAAATCAGGGAATGATTATTCCTCTTAACTAGAAAGAAAATTACAACTATTTACACAATAAAAATTTCATATTAAACTAAACTCTCATTAATTTGCAAGTAAATTCATTTGCAAATAAATAAAACTCTTACCAATTCAAATTATTTTTTAAATTATCATGTTTGGTTAAAGTGTAAGGAGGGAATAAAAAGATACATGAGCTATATGCTTTTAAAACATCAAACAGGTAATATTTTAAAAAGTAAAGCAATTATTTCTTCAATGTGGGGCAGAAAATTGTTTCATCTCTGCAAACAAATCAAGCTAAACATGAAGAAAGGTTATATTTGACACCAGAAGAACGCACATGTCCAAAGTTATTAATTTAATTTTCTTATTAATATAACTCAAAATAGTCCTTTTAATATAGGCTTCAGGGTCAACATTAACCTGTTTTTCATCACTTTAAAGCTATTAATAGTTTATCTCACTCTATCCCCAAGATATTTTAATAAGATTATCATGGTGCCAACTATATATTTTCAACTATATTAAGTTGAAAAAGATATTTTCTGATTTCTAAAGTAGTACAATGTCATTTCAAAGCTTTAGCTCACTCAATCAGATGTCACTTTTAACTATTATTGGTTTAATACCAGTTGTATACCTAAAAGCCCTGAATGAGTCAGACTTTTTAAGAGTTAAAATAAATTTCATAGATCATTTATTCCAATTCATCAAAGATCTTTTTTTTTAAGTTGAGAAAATATTTAATTAAAAAATAGGACAGGGAAATAATTTCTTTAGATTTATTATCTTTAAAAGAGTACTTTTAAATTATTTCTATAAAACAAGAGGGTTGTATTTAATAAGAATTAAAAATATTACTTGGTAAATATTAAATTTATTTTAGGTTGTGATTCAAAATAATTTGAGTAATGGACAAGGATTCATTTCACTGTCACACTGCTGGATTAAACTGCCATTTAAAATAACTTCTAGGTTTAAATTATGCCTTCAAAAACAAAAGCACAAAATGTCCTACAGCAATCCCCATTCCTACTTCAAACTAAGCCCAAAAAACTTTGAAAAGCACAATACACACACACAAATTTTAAAATCAGAAACATGTATTCACTTTGATTTTCACATGTATTCACTTTAATATTTTTAATTTTAACATACTCTTGATAGTTTGTCACTAGTCCATGATGGTTAGGACTGAGGAAGTGTTCAACATTTGATTTACTGGTTAAATGCTCAGATTAATTCTAAGATTTATGGTAAAAATACCAAAAATTCTTACCTTTTTTTAAATTAATCACTCTATCTGGGCATCCTCAGATTTATAATCAAAATCAAATCAAGAAACAACATAAAGTACACAAGTTTTTAAAACTTCATTACCTGTTCCGTGATTCTCATGTGGAAGTCATGGAAGTCACTATAACGACGATACGTTTTCCACATCTCCTCACTGTTTAGGTTGCGCCGGTGTACAGTGATGGCATATAATGCATATGTCTTGCCATGATCATTACAAACGCCTGCCACAGCATATGGGTCATAGTCAGCATATACTAATCATTTAAAACAAAATGAAGAGGAACGAAAGACACAAAAAAGGAGGAAGATGAAGAAAACAAAACAGATAATATGAAATGAAGAAGAATCTGAAATGACAGACTGAGACAGAAGATGTCACCAAAGGATAGATTCCCATCCTCCATATTTTCACATCCATAAGGTATTACATATAATAGCTAAAATACAAAATAAACTAAGTTCAGTATGGCACTATCAGTCACAACGTGGTACCTATTATAATTCTCTCCCTTCCAAAGAGCTTTCTGTTACTACATCTAATGTTACCTTAGAGAGTAAAATTAGAATTTCTTAAATTTAATACAGAAATAATAAACAAAATAATGTTTTGTACTAGCCTTCACTCTTCAGCTGTATTACAATTAAAATCTTTTCAACTAAACAGCAACAGCCACGGGATAACATTTATCTTCTGGCAATTTTCTTTTTCTTTGATATGTTCAATAGTTCACAAGTGCGGTTTATTCTGGGGATTTTTTTTTTTCAAAGCATTTTCGCATTAATTTGCCACATACCAAGCAAGTCAGGTAATCTCTGAAATCAAAGCCTGTTCCCATTTTGTACTAATCTTAACTAAGGAGATAATTTTAAATCATTTTCTCTAACTTGTCTTTCTGATGTTCCACTTCTTTATCTTTCTGCACTCCACAATTACGTCTCCAAAAGTTAATACTGAGTCTCTTCTCATCTGTATCTGGTCTATTTCTTAATCCATCCTCTGACCTTAATTTCAATCACTGTATTTTTTTTTTCTCTAGAGTTTTATTTGGTTCTTTTTCGTACTGTTTATTCTTGTCTTATGATTTCTCTCTAGGAATATTTTTAACATACTTATGGCCAAGTCTATTAAGACTGCCATCTTCAAGTTCACAGGATGCAAATTATCTGCTGGTTCTGCTGGCTTTCTCTTATTGTGGTTCATATTTCTTTCTGTTGCTATTAATTGCTTTCTGTAAGCTCATTTCCAGCTGGTTTTATTCTCCCTGGGTGTTCTGAGTGCCCTGGGCTAGGGAAGCATTCACATTGAACAGTGTCAAGTGTCACCACTGTAACTGCCGGTTTCAGTGGTTCAGAAATAATTTTAATACTAACTCTCTGGCTTGAGATCTTGTAGTACATAATCACTTGAGGATAGCTAAATCCAGACATACTCATGATAGGATGCAAGCTGGGCTTTCAATTTTTTGTGGGTGACAGATACCATTTCCAATCATGATCTTGACATTTCTTGCTCTTTCTACTGATGGTAGGCTGTTTTCCTAGTTCCTCTTTGACATCGAGCTGCCCTTTGTGACTCTAGGCTTCATGTAAAGCACTTTGCTCCAGCATCCCATGGCCTTGGCCCATCTTGCCTCTTCTAAATTTGAGGGCAGGAAAATGCTATCAAAATCAAGATCCAGTCTTTACGCTACTATGAGCCCCTTGCTTTAACACCCCTTCAATTCTCTGAATTTATTTTTCCCCATGGTCTATGGCACCTGTAGATTTTCCCCTTCAGCTATACTTACAATACTGTTTTTAGCCTTTGTATGTGTGGAAGGCATGATTGCCCATAGCAGTTTAGACTACCACACTAACCAGAAGTCTAAAACTGATCTTGTAATAATGGATTACGTTTATTCATAAGTGTGAATAAACGTGGTCAAGTTCTGGGGCTAATATTTTGCTATTTTGTATATAACTAGGCAGAAGGAGGTCACTACAGCTTTTTGGCAAATTAATAACATAAAAGTTAGAACTCTGTATTGGCAAGAGTAGTTGGACAGAAGCTCTTCCCAAACTTTCTTAAAATTTTTTCTAAGATTTGTACTTTCTTTTCAAAATTATCTTTCATTCCCTTTCCACCTATTATCACTGCTTCTGATTTAACAATGTATATGACTAGAAATAGACTTTGGACATCTTGCTCTATAAGTAGCACAATAGTTACTCACTGTTCATCTCGTCCAGTTATCTTTCTCTCAGAGACTTATGCAAATTAAACAGCACAACACGTTTTAATCACGTTAGAGAACCACCATTTCTCAATGGACTTAGCATGGCATTAAAGGAATGGTTTTATCAGGTGTGTCCAAGATAGGTTTGGGAAAGGAAAATAGAAAGCAGAGGCCAATAAGGCAGCTAACCATAACCAATTAAAAATTAACGAGAGTAAGGAGAATAGCAAGGAACAAAAAAGGAGAAGAGATATAAGAAAGAATAATCAGGATTTGTCAAAAACCAATAGGCTTGGAAGATCACCCAGGATGGACGCACAATAGGAAGAATAATGAGGTAATTATAAAAAAAAATGCAGAAGACATCAAGGTAATCTGACTTAAAGGAAGATAATGGGATTACATATATTGGTTTTGTGAAGATGGTGATTTAGCTAGAAGGGTTTGTTTTTATTAGGCCAATGTTACTCATAGCAGGCGATCTGCAAACTATTTGCTAGTAATTCTTATTACGTAAAAAAATAATAGCATCAGAATGTAAATCAACTCCATTACTAATCATACTGTCTAAGTTAGCCAATACTTTTTAAAGAAAGATTTCTCAATGAAGGAAGCAATACACATACTAGACCACCATTCTTGTGTGTGTACTGCTTCCTTGGACCATTTTTTCAGTAGCACTGAACTAGTTTATAAGCTCCTACTTTCTGAAATAAAGATGCTAAAAGATCTTGAATCAAAGAGACTTCTAAAGTCCAGTTGGTAAAATAAGTATTTAATGAACCAACAATCAAATATGTCTATCATGCATAATTACTAATGTAATTAATTAGTTCCATAACAACCCCATGAGTTATGTATTATTATTATTATTATTACTAGCCCATCTTACAGATAAGGAAATTGAGGTACAAGGAAGTTAAGGAACTCACTCAGGTTCACCCAGCTTTTTTTTTTTTTTTTAACTAGATCTTAATTTTGGATGGCTCACCCAACTATTAACTGGCAGAGCTGAGGTTTGAGCCCAAGCAATTCAGTAAAAAAGTTATACTCTTAACCACTATACTATGCTGCCTCTTCAGTATTTACATATGTTTGTCAGGAAGAAATAACTTCTTTTTTTTTCTATTTTGAGACGGAGTCTCGCTCTGTCGCCAGGCTAAAGTGCAGTGGTGTGATCTCGGCTCATTGAAACCTCCACCTCCCGAGTTCAAGCGATTCTCCTGCCTCAGCCTCCCGAGTAGCTGGGACTAAAGGCACGCACCACCATGCCCAGCTAATTTTTGTACTTTTAGTAGAGACGGGGTTTCACCATGTTGGCCAGGATGGTCTCAATATCTTGACCTCGTGATCCACCTGCCTCAGCCTCCCAAAGTTCTGGGATTACAGGCGTGAGCCACCAAGCCCAGCCTGAAATAATTTCTTAAAAATGCCTAGCACAGTGCTTCCATACATTTTAAGAAGCTAATAAATACTTGTTTTCTTCCAGAAATCTGGCAGGCAACAAATGTAAATTGAGACTTCAGTTCCAGTGAGAAGAAAAAGGAAATGAAGATCTATTTTAAAAAAGGTACAAGTTAATGTCTTCTAAACTATACTAGACTAGACTAGACTATAAAATCTCTTCAGTGTCTAAAACGTAAGCATGAAATTGAATTGAGGTATATACCTCAGTATGTTTATACTTCAGTATGTAACATGACAAATACACTTCTATATTCTAAGAACAGTGAGAGGTCAGATAAGAAAACTATCATTATTTAATACTCATTAGTGTTATCTAATAACTCAATAGCAATGACGAAAACTGGTTATTTTTCCTGGATTTACTAACAATTCTTCATGTATGCTGAATGATCACAAAGTTTTAGAGGTTTCTCACCTCATCATTCAAGCACTTCTTGAAGTTCTGCAAACCCCTATACCGGGGGCTTCATTTACCCCAGTTATCTAGCCTGACTTTGTATATATGAAAACTAATCGTGAACTAAGATCTCTCCAGAAAAGATTTAACGAGAATTATACAGACAACTATCAGCTAGACTCAAGCACAAAGAGGAAAAGAATGGTTTCAGAGTTTATTAGAAATAGTAAAACACTTAGAATATAAGCATTTTCAAATGTTGATAGTGACAATCTTAGAGAGATCAAATACATAAGCAAATAAATATAATAGAATTTAATGAAGGACATGCTGCAGAAAAAAGTAATAAAAATATGACTAGAGAACAAAAAAATGGTTAGTAAAAATCAAGTGTGGAAAATTATTTAGGGATATAATAATACATAGTTTGAATGCAATAATTATACTTCAAACTCTCTTACCAGTGTCTGAAATGTAGGCATGAAGTTGTACTGAGTCATCAGAAGAAACATTTGAAAGGTCATCTAAAGACTGAGAAAAAAAAAATCAGGAAACAAACTTTTAAAATTTTATAGGAAAAAAAGAGTCAAAGAATTCTACAGCATATATGCATTACAATTACTCATTTCCATGCATGTAAACTATATATTATTTGTATACCTTCCATCTCCTCCATACACAATAATCTTTTCCATTTAGGCTAACAGAAAAAAAGCAAAGATTAAGAAACAATAAAACAAAATAATTTAGTAATAAACTTAATATATTAGATTATTTCTCCCTTAATTGCTTGTCCATCTACTGTAACTTGCTACTTTTCAATTATGGTCCTTATATGGCAAGAAAATCTAGATAAAAATAAGTAGACATATTCTTATGTTAACATTTATGTTGAAATATACTAGAACCAGCTCTGTATTTTTTAGCTTAATTCTTTTGTTAATATAGAAATAATTTTTAAATTTAATTCAGATTCCTTATCTGTAAAATGAGAATACTACCTAAGTCAGAGAATTAGGTGAAGATTAAATAAGACATGTAAGACATTTAGAAAACTGCCTAATGTAACAACTGTTAGCTAATATTCTGATTATTTATTAAATGAGGTGAATCCATAGACTATGATAGATTTTAAATGATTAGTTTTCAAAAACAATTCCACAAACATAAATTCCTATTGATTGACTCAAAATGAATCTTGTATAACTACGGCCTTTGGGTCGAAACTGTTTTTGCCACATATACATATATCCACACACATATATAAAAAGGAACACAATCAAATAATTAAAGCAGGCTGCAGAGTTAACATGGCAGCCTGAAACTGCTCTGCCTAGAAAAGACTGCTTCCAAGGTTGTCCCTTGTATGGAATCTGGGAACTTAAATTTAGGGAAGATTCCCAGCATTCTCTAACCAATAAGAGTGGTTTACCATACCTAAACTATCTGTATAAGAAATGTTTATGCTGAACACCTGCTTTCCTTCTAGGAGTCTAGAATTTTGGTATGTGCTATGTAATCTGCCTCCAATAAAAAACCTGTACATTTAGTCTCCAATGAATTTTTCTGGTGGCAATATTTCACACGTGTTGTCTTGCTGATTTTGCTTTATAACCTTTCATGATAAGAAATTCTAGCCATGAGTAAGACTATGGTGTGTTCTGTGAGTTTTCTTAGCAAATCACTGAGCCTGGGAGTGGTCTTGGTCTAACATATATAATCTAGACATACTTCACGTATTCATATTATTCACACATTTCACATATTCATATTATATAACTCAGATATATTTCACACTTTAAAAATAATAGGACGTGAATGGGCTTTTGAGCCCTGATGTAGTATTATTATTACTAAAAGAGTCATCTAAATGACTTAAAAGCAACCATCCATATGACACAAAGTCACTTAAATTAAGGCAATTGCATTCTAAAAAGGTCAAATAATGTATCTACTAAAAACTGATTGTAAAGAGAAGCAAAATGTGATAATTCTATACAGATAATCCACAAGACTTCCCTGTTCAACTCAAATTGCAAAGACATCAAATTAAATTAGATCTAGTCCATGCTCTACTACCAATACCTTAAGAGACTTTAACAATATCAACTACTTTCTCGGATTTCAGTTTTCCCAATGGTAAAATGGGGCTAATACCTGCTCTACATCTCTTTCAAGACATACTGTGAATGAAAATGCTTTGGAAAAAAAAAAGGAGTGCGTTTATTTTTATGTGCTCAAGAAATCATTTTGATAGAAATAGCAAAACCTTTACTTTAATATTTTTATGTGAAAGAAGACTCAGAGGAAATGGAATATTCTACCAAATTCATATTATCTACTATAACTTCTTCTAATTATAAGCCAGCACGGGTAACATAAAATAATCTATTTTTTAAAAAAAGCATTATTAATAATGGCAACCTTCCCTTGTATGTTAACATTTAACATGCTAAATGTACTTATCTCTTTAAACATGTTAGCATCTCATACTACGCAATCCAAAAGTTGTTAAAAAGGCTTTGTGGAGAAATGTCTTTTTATCTCTTTTAAAATATGCAATTAGTAAATATTATTTTCATTATATACGATGAAAACTTTGGAAAAACATTAGTTACAATTATAGTGCACGTAAATATCAAGCGGACTATAAAGTTACAATTGGTAAAATAATATTTACAAAACTATATTTGAATTAGGAATGTATTAAAAGAGAAATGTGATTTCAAAACAAGTACATTAATGCTATATTGAAATAAGCACAATCTGCAAAGTACTCCTTAAGTTATGATTCTTAAACTCCTTGTAAGAAAGTGTTTTTTAACACTAAGACAAAAATTGAAAATTCAAATTTACAATGACAGTCATCAAACACAACCAAAATGGCACTAAAGGAAATGCTTGTAATTTACCTACCAAGCTACCAATGGCAAAATGAGTAAAATACCAAACACATTAAATATCTCCTTTATTTAGTATATTGGAATAAACTATTGTGATCTAGTTTACAATCTTAAGCTATTTTTAAAATGCAGATATTCACTAAAATTTGTCTACATGGTCCAACTACTTAAAAGTATGAATTAGGCCGGGCGCGGTGGCTCACGTCTGTAATCCCAGCACTTTGGGAGGCCGAGGCGGGCGGATCACGAGTTCAGGAGATCGAGACCATCCTGGCTAACACGGTGAAACCCCGTCTTTATTAAAAATACAAAAAATTAGCCGGGCGAGGTAGCGGGCGCCTGTAGTCCCAGCTACTCGGGAGGCTGAGGCAGGAGAATGGCGTGAACCCCGGGGGGCGGAGCCTGCAGTGAGCCGAGATCGCGCCACTGCACTCCAGCCTGGGCGACAGAGCGAGACTCCTTCACAAAAAAAAAAAAAAAAAAAAAAACAAAAAACAAAAAACAAACAAACAAAAAAAAGTATGAATTAAATAGATTTATGGGAATAATAAAATACTCCAAGTCACTGACTTCAAGTATGACCATTTTTTGATCCAGAGACTATTCTGGTTTATATTACCATGTGACAAAAGAGACTTATCTTATTTGGAAAAGCATTTATCCCAGATATGGAATAAAGAAAAAAAAAATTTTTACTAATGTTTAAACATTTACACAAGCACTACAAATGTGAATACTAAAAAATTTCAAACTAAGGAATGGTTTTGTCACATTTAGAAACTTTTCTATATAATGAACATTATTTTTAACACTTCCTTCAAGCTCTAGGAGCAATTCCTTTTAGTTTAAAGCTCTGGACTATAACAAGTAAATGGTAATGACACCAAATGATTTAGGAAATATTTTAAAAGTTACAAAGTATCTGACAATTGTACCACAGATTTGCTTTAGTGTTTTACTAAAGGTTATAATACAGTAACAGAACATTTACTCAATAGGTTATTTTAGAAGTAAACATGGTAGTACAGCTAACACCTAAGACGACTAACCTCTAAAACATTTAGCTATTACGAAAGGTCTAAAGAAAAAGTAATGCAGGTAGGAGGAAAAACAAAACAAACAACACCTTACCTGTTTTTCCCCTCACCAACCCAGCCAAACTGGACTGAAACCTTCATAGAACACTAATATTTCTTCCTAACAGCATCTTAGAAAATAAGTTATTCAATGGCAAGGCTGAATATATAAGAGAACTAAAACTTTCCTTACTTTACACTGTACCTTGAATATATAAAATGCCAATGACAGATGAGATTCTAAAAACATGTCATTCTAACCTCTAATCATTAAGCATGTAGTTGCTGTAAAACTGTCTAAACTTAGAAAAAAATTTTTTTGTTTACAATGACCTGAATTTGTTTTAGTGTAGACTTAAAGAAATATCTATTTGGTTTTGGTTATCCCCACTAGTTTTATATTTCTTTCTAAATACAAGAGGAGAAAAAAACTGATTCCAATATAAACATTTATGTGTCACGAACTTATTGCCTATCATAGCAATTTAGTAATCACAGTAATTTAAACATGCTAAATATTGGAATTGAAAATAATGAAATCAATTTATTTATAAAATGCAGAAAAGCAATTATGCAGGTATAACCTAAGCCAATTTTTAAAATAACGATAAAATATAATTTTTAAGTTCTAATTCATAGATGCCTTATATGTGAACTTAGCATTTCTTTAAAAGCTTAACTTTTTACAATGCTAAAGGATGATTTGGGGCCTTCTTTATATATCATTTATTTACATTGTTAAGGCTCAGCCTTTTACATTATTTTCAAGTCACTTTAATAAATTACCCATAATAGTACTTACCAAATTTATGCTTCCTGTAGGAGACCCATTAAAAGATTCTGCAGGGGGGAAATTCAACTTAGTATACAGCAAAAAATTTTAAAACGGTTGTTTTATCTAAGGTTCAAACACCAAGAATGAAAGTCACATAAGCCAAGATATAACATAATAGTAAAAAAAAAAATAAATAATAAAAAAAATTGTGGAATACTCCCAAAAACTTGATCCCTTAAAGTCCCACGGTTTTCTAAGCCAGGCATTTAAGTGACAATATAGTATGTACCTGATAGCTGGCCAAAAATCAAAAAGGCATTCGTGTTCAGGAGAGTAATTATTAAATGCTTTTATTCTCATGGTATCAAATAAGTTGCCTAATACAATATAAGCATGAGGAAAACATTGCAGAATGAGGCCCATTAGGAAACACCAGCACTATTTTGTAACTTCTATCTCACTGGATTAAGAAAGATTACAAATAAAATCAGTCTGTAGTGTGAGGGATAAACAGACTTATTTTTAATAGGTCTATTAAGTCCTCTTATTCTTGCTGATAGATTTCCTTGAAAACACTGGAAGTCCAGATTTTTAACCCAATATATAACTAATAGACAAAAAGACAGTTAAAACTGCATATGCAATTCCATTTAATTAAAAAGCAACTAGGAAAAATTAATGTTAGAGAATAAATCAATGTTAGATTATTAACATTAATGTCAGACAATAATCTTTTCCCTTAGAGTTTTATTATAAATCTAAGAAAATTAAGTTACCAATTAAGGTGTTCCTTTATTAAACACATAAACAAATCTATGGTAAAGCAATATTCATACACAGTTTAATATATGGTTTCGAGGACTTAAGAGGTTATTTATGAATTTGGTTCTCTAAATGGGTCTTCAAAAAAGCAAAACTATTATTTCTACAAGTAGGCAGCTGATATTGCTTTCCAAATTTACTCTAAATGCTCAAGAACATTTCTCGGTTCTTCAGCCCTTTGGTCATAAAAAATGGGAATTTCACCTAGGATTATCCCTTGGTGATACTTAAAATAAGTAAAATAGTTCTCTATCCTCCTTATTCAATTATATGCCTCCTACCTCTTCTGTAGTCTGCCCACCTCTTAAATCTTCCCACCAAAGACAAGTCAAGTTAAAGGAGAATTTGGGAGCAAAATAGGGCATAGTTTATTTTCTCGATCAACAATAAGAAGATCCAGAAATACAGTATAAAATCAATCTTGGTCGACATTTAATCAAGAATTGGATGACTACCTACAAATATTAGAAAACAAAAGAAAGCACTGTTCAACATGGTGAGAAAAATAATGTTGAGATTAAAATTTAAAAAGGAAAGCATAATTCATATAGTTTTAAAAGCCTATGAGACTGTTTTAATAAAGGAGAAAATATCTACTTTTAAAATAATTTCATAACTACAGAAAGTAATAATGAATAAAGAGAAAGGGCAAAGGAAGAAATGAGGAGAAAAGGAGAGAGGAGAGATAGTAAGCACAAGCAAGCCAACCAGCTAATTCTCTACCTACTGTTAAGTTTGGTTAAATAGGAATGAAATTTCTACTCAAGCAAAGAAAAACCACCAGAGAATACAGTACTATATCATATGATATGACTTGGTCCTTTAATTTTAGGCTCAAATGTAGACTACTTTTAAAAAAATTCAGCTGTACATTAATCCCTAGGTGAGATAATTATTTCAGAATGTCTAAAAGGTGGTTGAAATTTCAGAACGTCTAAAAAATGCATGTAGTGCTCAGCAGCTTAATTTTAAAAGTCAGAAAACTAATTTATAACAAAAAAAGTGGAAAGGCCTATTTTTGATTAAATAATCATATAAAAAGAAGTATATCAGAAGCATTACTAGTTGAGAAAGGTAAACCAGTGGCCTAAAACGTAAACACTGACAAAGACAACAAAGCTGACAGCTACTTTAAATAGTAATGTTTCATATTATACCCATCACTCCATATACTTTTTTCGAATGGTTTCAAAAAAAAGGATAGGTAATTTCACAGTATAAAACTCATCAATTAGGAAACAAATATTAGACAGCAATGTCCTAGAAAGACAGTAAGATACATAAGTATATAATCTCAAACTGCAATCAATGATTCAAATGTGAGGGGTTACTCAATGACTGATATATAAGAGAAGCATATTTACTTCAGATCAAAACCAGTTCCAAAAAATTTTTTTTAATGTACTTCATGTTTTAAAAAAGTACAGTATATGATTTTAGGAATTTTGAGATTGCTTATAGTTTGCTTCCAATAGCTGTACTGAAGAAGACAGACTGGCTAGAAAAATATGAATGGAAGCTAGAAATCCATTTAAAAGACTGGAAGCATTCTTAAGTTACAGGATCAAAAATTATTTCCACAGAATATATTGCTACTATCACCAGTTTAAATTACACATTACTTAGAATCCCACACAATTAGTTGGTTATGACTTTGTCTTCTCTCTTTCTGAGTCATATAGCAAATCCACTTCACAAACACTAAGAAATTTCTAAAATAGATAAAACTAGTATAAACAACAAAAACTTTTATAATAGTCATTTTAGGATGGTTAGTTGACAGAGTTGGTATTGCAAATTTCATAGCATCTCTATAAAAGAACATTTTTCAACAGAGACAGTAAGTACAGATATATACAACAAACTAGAGGTACATAAAATTTTACTATTCAACTCAGAGAAGAACTCTGTTTTTTTAAAAAATCTTCCTTAATTATGCAATCAAAATCAGTTAATAGATTATTCCAGTTGTACACATAAGAAACTTGAAAGAGTATTAATTTAAAAACCCAAGGCATCAGATAAATAAAACAAAAGTTACTAAATTTCAAATGTAAACTTCAGTAACTAGATTTCTTAGATTATTTAAAAAACAAAATCTCACTAGTGTAGACAAAGGGATAGGAGGTGGAGGAGAGGGGAGGCTGGGAGACTTCCATAATAGAAGTATTTTTTAAAGCAGTGCTCACTACCTAACAGCTCTATTTTATCTCCGTTCCCAAGTGTGCTTGCCATAAAACCTATTCATATGTAAACAGTCATAACTGAAGCACTTTCTTAAAATACTTAAATCTTTACCATTTACATTTTATTGACTTCATTCATTTACTTGGTAGAACATACCAGAAAGATCATCAAACCCTAGATATTTAATTAGAGCTTAATAAATACTTCTGAATTGAATCACAAGTTAATGATCATTGGGCCTAAGAATTTGGAAACTTGTGTTCTAAAGGCTATCCCTCCCACTATTCTTATATAACTCACTATTTACTAATAAAAATCGATACTTGTGTTTTACTTTATAAATCATTATCAAATGCATAATTCCATTTAAACCTAACAATGACTAATGTAAGATATTATGAGGATATTATTCCAGATTTACCAACTCAGAAAAATGACGCTTGAAGAATTTAAGCAGTTGGACAACATCACACAGGTAGTAAGTGGTAGAATGGGAGTAAAATCTAAATATTCTGACTCTTAAACCATTTTTTTCACTATAACATGTTAATAGATCTCATTATCCTCATTTGAAAAAACTGAAGGTTGGAATAAATTACTCTTGCGGCTTTTTCTAGCTCAAAAGTCTCTCACACTGTGTAGAATTTGGAAAAGTATACAATTAAAGACATTTAAAACTGTAGTTTTTTTATAATGCTTTATAGTTTATGATATACTCTGAGTCATTACTTATTGCATATTAAATCTTCTCAATAATTGTATTGTTAATCATGAATATTGTTACTTACTCGTAAAAGGGAAACTGCCATAAAAATATTCTAGTGACTCACCTGAAGAAAACCTTCTTCTTTAAGAATTCAAGGCTTCTATAGTTATATTGTAATCCATTATTAAATTTTCAACATTTTAATTTAGTATAGTCACTAAACTTTGTCATTCATTTGTAGATTTTTAAATATATTACAGTTTATATTTGAACTCCAACAACATTTTTAACTTACACAAAAGCTCTTTTGGTAAGCAGAATATATATAAATATATATGCATATACGTGTAAAATGAGTGCCACCTTACCTCCATCCCCATCATCGGATCCTCTGAAACTGGGATCTTTTAACATGTCAAGCTCAGCTAACATGCGCACATAAAGTGCATTCTGTCTGAAGGAAGGATAAAATCTTTCATCTCGTAGCATCAATTCATATACCTTGGTGAAATAAATCAAGATATTCAACAATTAATACAGGTATGTGGTGATTTTTACAAAATACAATTTCACCAAAAGACACATTGAGGTCTTGCCATAATGTATCATAGTTACAAGCTGTCAGCAATAAGACTATTTCACAACTAATGATTTCCTCTGATCCCTCCAGTAACTAAACTATATTGAAAAAAATCCTACTGCAACACAAGTCACAGACAGCATGTTCTAGGAATTGTTTTCTAAGAAACAAGTACATGTAAAGGTTCAAGGCTCATGTTAAAATGAATTTGAAAGACATCTTATTTATATGGCATCAATTCATCAAATTCTGAGACTAGAATACCTAGCTCTACAATCAAATTCAAATAAAACAACCCAACTTAATGATTTTCCTCAGAAAATTAAAGAAATAAACAAAAATACTGGTTTACATTTCTGGAATTGAGAAGTATAATTTCCATAGCTTATCTTTTTAATACCACTCTACTTTTAAAAAGTTTTTAAAAACTAATTACATTACATAAAAGTATTTTTTCTCAAAAAAGATAAAATGATAAATGCTGTACATAATGATACCTTCCTTTGAATGTCATCAAAGATTTCAGGGGTTGGATCTTCATGATTCAAAGTATCTGCTAATTTTGCTACTAAATAGTCATCAACAGTAACTCTTGGAGATGCCTAACAGAGAAAAATAATAGTAATGATCTCTGTAATTTCTTAATACAAGATGATACTCGATAGTATGATAATAATGGAATCATATTATTGAAAATAACTGGCAGGTAAGAATCACTGGTTTGTAAATGACACCTTGATGTTTAAGAAGGATGAAACAGGACTAAACCCTTCTCTTCCTCATGTACTACATAGCAGGCTGGTAAACAAACACGGATTTAAATCTCAACTTCTGCCTAGCAAGTTATCTCTCACTAAGCTTCATTTAACCCATCTGTAAAATGGAGATAATACTATATAAGGTTATTTAAGATTATTGTAAGGATTAAAAGAGATCTATATAAGATATATACCATAGTGTCTGGCACATAGGAAACACTGTCATTAGGAGTTAGTGTTTAGTACTCAGTAGTACTAGATGTGTATTAATATGACTGCTGAACGAATAAGCCATTTCATTTATTATTTGACCCTAGAGAACCCTTTGGAATGTCCTTTAAAAAGACTACTGTTATCCTAAATTTGGTTTTATAGCCAATGCTGCAGCAAAGTTCCAGTGTGATACGGGGGAAAAAAAGCCTTAAAATTAATTTGTTTTAAGAACTTCCATTTCAAAGTATATAACACAAGGAAATACAAAATTTACATTCCAACTTCAAAAATTACTTTATTAAAAGAAAAAATGCTGAAAAGCTAGACATGTCAACAGCTTCAGCGCATCAACTTTTGCATTTTCAGTTCGGAAAAGTCTGGAGAGTAAATGAGTCCTAGAGATAACATTTAGAGAAACTAACAAAAACAAAAAGCATTATTTACATAACTTCTCTAATTTATCCAATAAAATAAGGAACAGGTAGATAAATCAAGAAAGGAGAAAAAAAAAAGTAAACATCAGGATATAAATATGTAGGAAAAGGGCTATACAACTTCTAATGCCCCATTGTCAATTTGACGCTTTTGTTAGTAAACCTAAGTAGGTTGTGTGGTGGTTGTTTTTTTTGAGGGGGATGCTTATTTGTTTTGTGTTTCGGGGGGTAGTAGAGCTGCCCTGAAATAGAAACAGGAGAACTAAACAGCTTCAAGTATGTAACAAACATTAGAGAGGAATATGATGTTACTTGGTTTTGCCCTTTCATTTGCCCTCTAAGCTCACTAAACTCACTTTCTAGGAAATAAAAAGGGTGAATTTGAAACATAATATTTTACATTTATTTAAACTTTACTTTTTCCTATATATCTCAAGTATACAGAATAGATTAAGCCACATCTTTGGTATAGGATGACCAACACTTTTAGTGTACCAACATGAAACACAACCAGTCAGGATCCCGTCTTCCAAAAAAAGTAATACAAAAATAATATTTATATGGCCAGGCGTGGTAGCTCATGCTTGCAATCTCAGCACTTTAGGAGGCTAAGGCGGGTGGATCACTCGAGGCCATAAGTTCGAGAACAGCCTGGCCCACATGGCAAAAACTCTGTCTCTCTAAAAAAATACAATTAGCTGGGTGTGGGTGCTTGCCCGCAATCCCACCTACTCGGGAGTCTGAGTCAAGAGAATTGCCTGAACCTGGGATGCAAAGGGTGCAGTGAGATTGTGCACTCCAAACTTTATGACAGAGTGAGACTCCGTCTCAAAAAACAAAACAACAACAAAAAAGAAATATTTGTACACATTTGTTATTACTTTAATGTGAAAATATAAAAGTGAATGTTTTCCCAAAATTATCTCTTAATGTGTATTCTTTACTTTTCTATTACAGAAATGTGATTATTTAAACAAACCAATGGGACTAGTTAACAGTGGCAAATAATCTGTGTGAGAAAAATACAACAATATGTAATTTACGATGTTTCTGTCCTCTGATATACCAATTTAACTTTTTTTAAAATTCTATTGGATACTTAAATGTTATAGGCTATATTGTTTTGTATTCTTAAAATACAGAAAGACTTTTTAAAAGACAAATGTACATAAAAGCAGAATGTACATGCAAAACAGGTATTATCTATATTTAACAAAAATAAATAATGACTTTCCTATCGAGTCCATGATACAGTAGGATATTTTTGCTTTTTCTGTTTCCTTCTCTAATAATACTTTTCTGAACTGCCTGCGGCCTTTAGGACATCTTTTTATGCAGTGTTACCACTGAATATAGTCAAACATAAAAATTCACCTTGATTTTTATCTCTGCTCTTTTCAAGCCCACCTCACATTTATTTCTTGTGTCAATCCAATGTGAAGGATCAAGTTAAATAACCTTTTTTAAAAAATTGTTTTAGAGACAGAATATCGCTCTGTTACCCAGGCTGGAGCACAATCATATGATCATGGCTCATTGCAGCCTTGATATCCTGGGATCAAGCAATCTTCCTGGCTCAGCCACCCAAGTAGCTAAGAATACAGCCTTGTGCCACCAACTCCAGCTAATTTTCTTTTCTCTTTTTCTTTTTGTAGATACAAGGTCTTGCTATGTTGTCCATGCTGGTCTCAAACTCCTGGCCTCAAGCAATCCTCCCACCTTGGACTCCCAAAGCACTGGGATTTTAGGTGTAAGCCACTGCACCTAGCCTAAATATCCTTTCAACAAAATAATTTGGGAATGTAATAATTGGGATTTTATTTATTAAAAACAGGTTTTTAAATGTGTAGAAATTTGATTTCAGTGCTCAAAAAAAAAGTCCAAAAACCATATATATGGCTTGTTTGGTAGGTAGATTAACTGTTTGTCAATCAGGTCTTTTTCATCTATAAATTCATCATATGGGCTATCCAGGCCTACAATGCTCATTTTTAAATACTTTGAAGCATAATGATGTCATCATAAGTTAAATCCCTTTATGAGGAAAAATGGTTTTTAAACAGACAGATAAACTTGTCAAATTGAAGTTCTATTCCAAATAAATTAGTTTTAGTAAAGATATTTAGAAAATCCTGTTTAAGCTGGCTGTCCTTTTCTGGTGACACATTTTTTTTTTTAATATTCAAGTAATCTTATTTCAAAAACAGGAGTCATTTTGTTGACTATATGAGTTTTTATCACAACCTACATGTAACATCAAACAACTCAGGTCAGTCAACTCTTTTCTAGGCTGCTTTTGGCCTCGTCAAAGGTCACCTACCAATTTTAGAGGAACAGTACATAAATTTCTGTTTACTGTAATCCTTTCCTCCATTTTCATTCAAAAAGTATTTCAAATTAGAGAAAAACATTTTCTTGTCCTATACTTAAAAAAATATGATTTCACCACAGACCAAGATTTTAGCATTTTTTCTATAGCCAGCAAGAATTAGACCTTATTAAGCAATTATTTTATTTTCTATTTCTTCTTTAGTGTAGCAATCTGTGTCTAAAAATCTGTCCACTTTAAGTTGTTTAATTTGTTGTCATAAAGTTGATCATAATATTTGCTTACTCCTTTTAATTTCTGTAGGGTCAGGGTTCATGTCTCCCCTTTCATTTATGAATTTGGTTATCTGTGTCTTCTCCCATTTTTTCATGGCCAGTCTAGCTAAAGGTTTGTCAATATTGTTGATATTTTCAGAGAACCAACTTTTGGTTTTAGATTTTCACTATGGTTTTTCTGTTTTCTATTCACTGATTCTCATAATAATTTTTGTTTCCCTTCTTCTGTTTGCCTTGGATTTATTTTTCATTTCTAGATTTTTAAGGTAAAAACTTAAGACTGTTGATTGCAGATCTTTTATCCTAGACATTTTTAAAGCTACAAATATTCTTCTAAGCACTAAGTAGCTGCATCTCATGAACTGATACAATGCATTTTCATTTTCAATTAAAAATACTTTCTAGTTTCCTTGTCATTTCTTGTTGACTCAGAGGCTATTTAGAAATATGTTAATTTTCAATTATTTGTAGTTTCCCCAAATTTCCTTTTGTTGATGTCTAATTTGATTCCATCCTGATCAAAGAATGATTCCAATACTTTTAAATGGAGATGGCTTTTATGGCCTTGCAAATGATTTATCTTGGAGAATGTTTCATGTGGTCTGGAAAATAATGTGTATTTTGCTGTCGTTAGGGGAAAGAGTCTATAGAATAATATACATATATGTATTACAGTATTACGTATATTACATATTACATATATAACAATATATACATATATTACATTATTAGAATTGTTATTAGAATATTGGAATTATTACAATATTATTAGAATATTACATTAGAATAATACATGTATTCTATAAGTTTTAAAGCAATTCTATTCTATATATGTATTCTATAAATTCTATAATAAAATAATCTATACAATTATATAGTATATAAAATATATTCTATAGACGCTATAGATTATATATATTCTATAGAATTATAGTGTATTATATATATTCTATAGAATTATAGTATAGTATATATATTATTCTATAGGATTAAGTGATTTATAATGTTCCTAAAGTCTTGTATATCCTTGATGTTTTTCTATCTCATTGTTTTATCAATTATTGAAAGTTGGGTATTGAAGTCTCCAACTGTAACTGTTGAATTGTCTCTCTTACCCTTCAATTCTGCAAATTTTTGTTTCATTCATTGGGGGGCTCTGTTATTAAATGTATATATGTTTAATACATACATTTAAACATATATACATTTTTTAAATATACATATGTACCCTCTTTTGTTTACTTTTGCATGGTTTATCTTTTTCTATCCTTCTACTTTCAGCCTGTGGTGAATCTAATGTGTGACCTTGAATCTTGATTCTATCATTTAGTATTTGCATGACTGTGGCCATGATAATTTGACTGGCTAAACATCAGAATCTTCACTTAAACGAGGATACGGACAGACAGGAAAATTGTTATCGATTAAAGGAGACAATGTTTTCAAGGTAGTCGGCCTGGCGTAAGCAATGGATTACAAAAATTATTAATAATACTGCTAAAGAAGAAAACAGTAATCAAAATACAGCCTCACCTTTTCAGATAAATACTGTTCATAAATTCCAACAGCAGCTGCTCTTAAAAGACCTTTGGTTTGGTTGGTTTGATGTTTTCCATCTCTCTGACGACTTAATAAAACTTCTAGCTGCTGTTGGGCAGTAACCCGGTATCCTTCCACTGTCATCCAAAAGAATAGATGTGCTTGACCTCCAGTTTGCTGCATGTAATCTACCAATCAAAAATCCATAATAACATAAATATTAGTGTCACACAATTTGGGGTCCATGTAGTTGTATGACAAGTAAAGAAGGATTAAAGTTTCAGGTGTTTAAAACTCCACATTTTGAAAATGTTTTAGCAAATCCCTGAGGTGAAAATATAGTTGTAAATTAGTTAGGCTAAAAAACCAGTTACGTTAAAAACAAAAGTGAAGTCATGTATTTCAGAATTTTTTCAATCCCACTTTTCATGATAAAATCTCTAGTGAATAAATTTGTTACATAAAACATTCAACATTTGTTCTCAATAAAGATCGTTATAATATGAATATTTCTAGACATATTTTTTAAAATGACTCTTCAATAAACCATATATTTATATTTTTATCACAAAAATGAAAATGTATAGAGGTTTACTGAAAATGTCCTCCAGATAAAAGCAATTCTAATGTAATAGCAATAAGATTTAAATTAAAAAGTATATATTAAAATGGTATAAAAACAAAATCCCTCATGTACACATGAACAAAAATGATACAAACAGGTTATATACATTGTATGTTCCCAATAAAGTACTCTTTCTCAATGAATTTTAATTTGCATTAGAATTTCCTAGAATTTATTTTAAAAGCAGTTTGGTTAATGCACATTAGTTATGATAACTATTTCCTTCAAAACAAAATAGAACTCTACCTCCATGGTTTCTAAAGAAAAACATTTCAGAGAATAAAGGGTAGACTGAATTTGGCATGCAAAATATTAACTACTTAAAATTTAATAATATTTAAAATTCTTAAAAATTTCAAAGAAGATGTGGGAGTGTGAAGCACCAGAATTCTATCTCTCCACCTCCACAACAAGTGCAATGGCAGAATCTGATGTAACTAATTTGGAACTCTGGAATCTACTGAAGATTTGCAACATTTAGGGGAAGGCTTGGGAAGTAAGCTTTGGTTAATCTCAGTCCATTTCAGCTCTTAGCACAACTGCAGCTACCATTCACCACTCTCAGACCCCTAGAACAAGTAGCTGTGCATGCACTCCAGAATTAGCTTGTACACAGCAAGTAGGAACCAGGGTGGACAAAAAACCACTTGTCCTTCAAATATTCAGCATCTAGGCTCTGACAGCACACTGCTGCTTCTGATCAAAGAGGTGCAGACAAATAGGCAGCCTTTGTTGTTGCATATCTCTTGATTGCTCCAAGCCCCTTTCCTTCCTGCTGAAGTAACGAGCAAGGGATTTAGAAGACTGGCACCCTTTCTCCCTTGACTCCTACAGTTTTACCTTTATCTCCCTTTAGGAGCCATGCATTAAAAATGAGGCCATTCAAAAGCAACCATATATGTGTAAAATTAGAAAGTGACTATGCGTGCCCAAGGAAAAGCACAAGCTCAGAATAGTCTTAAGAAGACTTTAAGTTTATACCTCAGGCTGATCCTTAGCATAGACAGCCTACATATTAAAAACAAAAACAGTAACAACAATAAAGAACAGCAAACCCTAAGGAAAGCGAAGAAAGTGATTTCCAGAGTTACTACGTTATTAGATTCAAATAGCCAGTTATTCATACACACATACACGGACACACACACACACACACACACACCAAGGCATACAAAGTACATGGCAAGTGTGGCCCATTCAAAGAGGAAAAAAAGCCAACATACATCAAAGGAAACTGTCCCCAAAAAGACCTGATGGAAGATCTACTAGACGAAGACTTTAAAACAACTACCTTAAAGATGCCCAAAAGACTAAAGAAAGATGTAAAAAAGTCAATAAAACAATCTACGAACAAAATGGAAAGATCAATAAAGAGATAGAAAACCTAGAAGAAACCAAAATAAAATGATAGAGGTGAAAAGTACATAACTAAAATAAAAAACACACTAAAGGAAATTTAAGGTAGAGTTGAGCAGGCAGAGGAATCAGCAAATGTAAGGATAGATTAATAAAAGTTTTAGATTCGAGAAACAGAATGTCAAAATATAAAGAAATGTAAACAGAGCCTAAGGGACCTGCTGGACCAAGTTACATGTGGGAGTTCTATAAGGAGAAGAAAGAGAGAAACAGGCAGATCATATTTGAAGAAATGACTGAAAATTTCCCAAATTTGAAGAAAGGCATGAATATAAACATCCAAAAAGCTCAACAATCTCCAACTAAGATGAATTCAAAGATACCCACATGGAGACACATTATAATTCAACTTTCAAAAAATAAATCATCTGAAAGCAGAAAGAGAAAAACAATACATACAAAATATCCAAAGATTATCAGCAGATTTCTTTCAAGAAACTTTGGAGGCCAGAAGGTGATGGAGTGATATTCAAAGTGCTAAAAGAAAAATATTGTCAACCAAGTTCCTATATCTGGCAAAACTATACTTCACAATGAGAGAGAAGTAAGGATTCCCAGATAAACAAAAGCAAAGGAAGCATCTTACCATAAGACCTGCCTTGCAAAATGAGCTGAAGGGTAAATTAAACAAAAGGACACTAGATAGTAACTTAGTACCTTGAAATCATATGAAGAAAGAAATATCTCAGTAAAAGTAAAAATATGGGCAATTATAAGAGCTAGTATTATTAACAATGATTTGTAACTCTATTTTTTTTGTTTTCTATGTGACTGGAAAGATGAATACAATTTTTTAAAAAATCAACTATCAGTCTGAAAGCCAGAAATATTGTACTCTGTTACTGCACATCCTGGTTTCTACATAATTTACAAAAGTAACTCATTTAAAAGAACTATTAGTTCATATTTTGAACACACAATTTGTAAAGACTTAGTTTTGTGACATCATCAAAAGAGGGATGGTGACAGAGCTGTAAAGGAGCAAAGTTTTGAATACATTTGAAATTAAGCTGACATAATTTCAAATTACAGTGTTATAAATTTAGGATGTTACATGTAATCCCCATAGTAACCACAAAGAAAATGGCTACATAATATACATAAGAGGAATAAGAAAGAAATTTAAACATGTCACTACAAAAAAATCAACTAAATACAAAAGAAGTCAGTTATGTAGAAAATGACTATCAAAAAAGACATAAAGCATGTAGAAAACAAATAAGATGACAGAACTCTTTCCTTATAAATAATTACTTTACATGTATATTGATTAAACTTTCTAATCAAAAGACAGAGACTGGCAGAATGGATTAAAAAAATCAATCCAATGATATACTGTCTACAAAGACTTTAGATACAAAGACATAAATAAATTGAAAGTGAAAGGATGAAAAATCACATCACATGCAAACGTAACCAAAATAGAGCAGGGGAGGCTATACTAGTATCAGGTAAAATAGACTTTAAATCAAAAAAGGTTAAGATATAAATAAGGTCATTATATATTAATAAAAGATTCAGCATAACAAAATGATACAACAATTATAAACATTTACATACCTATTAACAGATCACCAAAATATATGAAGCAAAAACAGACAGATTTGAAGAGAAAAAGAGACAGTGCCACAGTAATAGTTGGAGATTTCAATGCCCCATTCTCAGTAACAGATAGACCCAGACAGAAGGTAAATATGGAAGTAGAGGACTTAACACAAAATACCAGGTAGATTTAAGAAACATACAGAACACTTCCCAACAACAGCATACAGCTTCTTCTCAGGTACACATGGAATATTTTCTAAACAGACCATACAGTGGGCCACAAATTGAGTCTCATAAAGTTTTGAAAAATGGGTATCATGCAAAGTATCTTCTCCAACTACAATGGGATAAAATTACAAATCAATAACAAAATTAAAACTGGAAAACTCATATATTTTTGGAAATCAACACACTTTTTATTTACCCTACTTATCCTCTGAAAACATGAAAACACACTCACACAACCAATGGATCAAAGAAGAAATCATAAGAGAAATTAGAAAATACATAAAGATTAATTAAAACAAACATAACATATCAAACTAATGGGACACAGCAAAAAGGAAAATCTGAAATCATCTTTCCTCATGTTGTAAAGTTAGAAAGCTTTACAACATAAGGAAATAGAAAAAGAACAAATTAAACCCAAAGCTAGCAGAAGGAAGGAAATAGTAAAGATCAGAGCAGAGATAAACAAAAGAGAGAACAGAAAAACAATAGTAAAAGTCAATGAAAGCAATAGTTGATTCTATGAAAAGAGTGACAAAATTGACAAACATTTATCTAGGAGGACAAAAAGAGAAAAGACTCAAATTACTAAAATCAGAAGTGAAAGTGGGGATATTACTAATGACTCTACAAAACTAAAAGTACTATGAACAATTGTACGCCAATAAATCAGATATCCTAGTGGAAATGGAAAAATTCCTAGAAACAGAAAATCTACCAAGACTAAATCACGAAGAAATTGAAAATCTGAGGAGACTGATAGGTAGTAAGAAGAATGAATCAGTAACCAAAAATCCTCAATAAAGAAAAGACCTGGACCTGAATAGCTTCACTGGTGAATTCTATCAAACATTTAAAGAAAAAATAACACCAATCCTTTTTAAATTTTTCCAAAAAATTAAACATGAAACACTTCCTAACTCATTCTATGAGGCCAGCATTATCCTGAAAACAGAACCAGATAAAGATAGTACAAGAAAACTACAGACCAATGTTCCTTATAAATATAGATGTAAAAATCCTCAGTAAAATACTAGCAAAACAAATTCAGCAGCATATTAAAGAGATTATACACCATGACTAAAGTGGCATTTATTCCTGGAATCCAAAGATGGTTGAACATACAAAAAAAAAAAAAAATCAGTCTAATACAGCACAACGGAATAAAGGATAAACACATCTTAACTGATACACAAAAAGCATATCACAAAATTCAACACACTTTCATGACAAAAACAATAAACCAGGAACAGAAGGCTACTTACTATCTCAAAATAATAAAAGCTGTATCTGAAAAAGCCCACAGTGAATAATATACTCAATGATGAAAGACAGAATACTTTTCTTTAAGATCAGGGACAAGACAAAGATTAAGATCAGGAACAAGACAAAGAATAAGATCAGGAACAAGACAAAGATTAATATCAGGAACAAGACAAAGATGCCTGTGTTTGCCACTTCGTTTCAACGTAGTACTAGAAGTATAAGGCAGAGAAATTAGGAAAAGTGGAGGGAGGGGAGAAAAGGTAAGGGGAGAAGCAAGTGTGTGCGTGTGTGTACACACACACACACACGAATATTATTCAGCATTAAAAAGGAAGGAAATTCTCACATATGCTGTAACATGGATAAAATCTGAGGGCATATCCATGTTAAGTGAGTAAGCCAGTCACAAAAAGGCAAATACTGTACAATTCCACCTACGTGAGGTACTTAAGAGTAGTCAAAATCATAGAGACAGAAAGCAGAATGATGGTTGCAGGGGTGAAGGTGTGGGGAATGGAGAGAGTTGGTGTTGAATGAGTAGAGTTTCAGTTTTGGAAGATAAAAATAGTTCTGGAGACTGTACAACATCATGAATACATTTAATATCACTGAACTATACACTTAAAAATAGCTGAGATACTAAATTTTATGTGTATTTTACCACAATAAAAAATCAAAAAAGAAATTCAATGGCTATATCATTTAAATAGAATTGATCTACCTACCCATAAAAAATTGTAGTGCAACATTGTCTACAAGAATGCTGTCCAGGGGGACTGTGCAAAGTTTCCCAAAGTTTGCTGCAAGTTTCACAGTATTTATTTCCTACAGGCAAAAGTGAATATAAGTCAGTATTTTATCTAATCATTCATTGTTAAAGATGTTTACATAAATATAAGGAAAAAAATCAAGCTAAAATGGAATAAAGATGTTTTTCCCTTCTCATGCATGTTGTTTCCCAATATACATTCTGTGAATTTTTAAATTCCTAGTTAAGAGTTGTTTAGCAAATTAAAAATATTAACACATTAAAAATATTAGCATTCAACTCTTTCAATATAAAATAAATAGAAATCACTATATTTTCAATTATTCTCTATCTCTATATATTCCAAATGAACATTCCAAAGGCTAAAAGGGTGAACGAAATGTTTAACATATGCAAGAATTTTAAAAACTCAACATTTTCATGTATAAAGTCTATTTACTACTAGGAAAACAAAACATGCCTAAAGAGTAATTTTGCTCAGTAAAATCTCTAATTATTAGAGAAAATGTGTTTTTTTTCCAGACTCTGTAAACAGTGAATTTCAGACATACTTTCCAAAGTCACAGAGCAAGGAAACAACCTACATGTGAAAAAAAAAAAAAAAAAAAGGAAAAATTGTGTCCAAAATTTAAAGAGCATCTACGTATCAGGCATTGGGCTAGTTACATTACACATATTACTTCATTTAATCTGCACAGCAATCCCATTGGGTATGTATCACCACGTCTACTTAACAGATAAGGAAAACGAAGATGAAAAAGGTCGCCTATTAAGTCACAAAGCCGGTAAGTATGACTATGTGTTTTCAAATGCTGCTGCCCTTTCCAATAAGAGCCATGATGTTTCTATGAATTATTTACTTTCACTGGCTTCTCTATATTCCCAAATCCATATTTCAGAACCCTCTATTTAAAAAAGAAAGATAGGCAGGTTTACTGTAAATGAAGTAGGCTGCCCTATTTAGAGGCAGATACTAAATTAAGCATAGGTGGTAAATAAAGGAAAATGTAGAGTATTAAAAAAAAAAGACAAATCCATCTCTATAATTTGTATTTTCCTTCATATAAGTATTGAATAATAACAGCTAACTGACTTTAAATGTCTGGTACAGAGCAATCTAGAGGCAGCACATGATTTCTACTAAGTCTCCCTTCTTCAAATTGTATCACCTCTTTCTCCTGCCCAGCAGCGGCTCCACAGATACAGGATGGGAAGGAAAATTCGCTGAGGATAAAGGTTTCTATGATTTTAAAATAAGTAACATGGCTATATAACTGCAAATCCGTGGGGATTCTGAGTTTACTTACAAAGGAAAACATTGTATGATCTGAGCTCATTAAAAAATTAAGCTTGTATTCAAAATGGAATTGACAGGCTTGCAAACAAAATATCTAAATTTTAAGAGGATTCAATATCAAAAAGTGCCTGGGTAAATACACTGAGTAATGACGCTGAAAGATCACTACCTCTGAGATCTAGATAAGGAAGTAGTTAAAGAAAAGCACAAGTGAAACCGTATCTTTCTTCTATGCTCATTTGCACAAGTATATAAACTAGTTTTAAAATAAAGTTAACCAAAACAAAGGTACACACACACACACACAACAAATATGGGCCTCAAGTAATGTTTCTTAAGTTATAATTCATCTAGAAAACTAAATTTAAGGTTTTTTTTTTTTTTTTTTTTTTTGTGAGACGGAGTGTCGCTCTTGTTGCCCAGGCTGGAGTGCAATGGCGTGATCCCAGCTCATCGCAACCTCCGCCTCCCGGGTTCAAGCGATTCTCCTGCCTCAGCCTCCCAAGTAGCTGGGATTACAGACATATGCCACCATGGTTTTTAAAAATAATTCTTCTATTGCTTAAGGAATTTAAATACACTGTAAAACTGTAAGACCAGAGAGTCATAAATGAATTCTGAAAACAGAAAACCACACCAAAAATGTGACCTCATTAAAAACCTAAGGGTATTTAAGAAATGCTTTTTCCTGCCTCAAAGCCCCAAATCTCTGCTCTCCTTTAGGGCAAAACTTCTCTAAAGAGCAACTACCATTACTGTTTCTAATTTACCTCTTCCCATTCTCTCATGGACAAACTCCAATTGAGATTTTTCTCCACTACTCCACAAAAAATGCTCTCATCAGATCACCAATAATCCAGAAGGTAGTAAGTCCAATGGTCAATTCTTAGTCTTCATATTTCTCCATGTTATCCTTTGATACACCTCTTCTTTCCCATTTATAAACACTTTTAACATTTGGCTTCTGACATATTGTTAGGGACGGGGGGCACAAAATTCTAGGCAGAAAAGGGCGGTCCTTGGCAAAACACCACCCTCAAGCCAAAAAGCCTGAGCCCACAACCCTAAGTGAGAACTTATATCCCTGTTTTCCTGCTCGAATGTTGCCTTTTCCTAAACCACCCATGGCTGCACACCACCCCACCCTGTGCCTATAAAAAACCAAGACTCAGCTGGTAGCCAGGACAAAGCTGGACATTGGAGAGAAGCAGCTCAACTTCAGAGGGACAGCTTGATGGCATAACTTTGGAAAGAATCCAAATGGAGACAGCCGGACTTCAGGGGAAGATTACCTACCCGCCCCCTTCCCCTTTTCAGCTCCCCTTCCCACTGTGAGCTACTTTCATCAGCCATAAAATCTTCAGCATTTACCATCTTTCAACTCATTCATGCGACTTCATTTTTCCTGGATGCCGAATAAGAGCTCAGAAGCCACGAGTGTGCACACAAAAGGCTGTCACACTGGCTGTGTGCCCTCACTGATGAAGGGAAGCCGCCTCATGCAAAAAGGCAAATGGTCCACTGAGCTGTTAACCCTTAAGCCATCCACAGGCAGCAGAGCTAAGAGAGCACCGTAACACACCTTCTACGGCTTAAGCCATCCACAGGCACCCCTGACTGGACAGCTGTAAGGCCTGAACAGAGTTTGCTAATGCACCTGGCCAGTTCCTCCACTCACTCACCTGTGTGCTCCCTCTCGCGAGGGGTGGAATACAGTGGGTCTGAGTGAGTGGAGTTTGATCCCGCCAGTGCCGAAGTGGCAGGCTGGTTCCAGCACTCCTTCACTCAAGTTCCCAATGGTTCGTTTGCACGCTCCCCACCACAAAGAGTTGAGAATGGCAGGCTGAGCAGTAAACAAGACACCCCTGTTGCAAGTCCTGCGAAGGGGTCAGGGAAATACCCTGCTTCAATATCACATGCTCAGGTTTTCCTGCAATCTCACTGGCTACTTACTCTGTTTCTTTGGCTAGATTCTTTACTTTGTCTTAAACTCTGTTCACTGAAGTGTAGTAGGACCAAGTCACCAGTGCATTCCTACTTACACACACTCTTTTTAGGTAACATCATCCCATCTCTCAACATTAAACATCTGATAATTCTGAGGATTTACAAAATTCATCTCCATCACTAACTTTTCCTTAGAACTCAAGATTACCAATTAGCATGTCTACTTGAATGTCAAACAGGGATCTCAAATTAAAATACCCAAAACTCAATTCTCTTTTCCAAACTTCCTCCTCTCTCAGTGTTACCCAATTCAGTAAACAGCACCGCTATTTATACAGTTGCTCAAACCAAAATACTCTGAAATTATCCTTGAGTTATTTTTTTTCTTTCTCACCCCATATTCACTACATTAAGAAAATCCTATTAGCACTATAGCCAGTCTCTAATCGCTTCTTACGACCTCCATAGACATCTCTTATCTAGTTTTAAATCAGGAGAATTGCAAATAATCTCTCAGTTTCCATTCTTACCCCCATCATCTCACACTTTGTGTCTATTCTTCACAAAGAGTAAAGATAATAATTTTAACTTTTAGCTCGTAAGTCAGGTAATGTCACTTGCCAGGGCAAATCTCCAATTGATTTTCATTATAATTAGAATAAAATAAAATTCTTACTATGGCCACTAAGACCATATATGACTATGCAAGATCTAACGCCCTGGTTCTTCTATGACTTCATTCCTAGCACAATAGCTGATTCATTCCATACCAATCACAACGATCTCCTCCAATTCACCAAGGACATTCTTGCTTTAGTGCCCCTGCATTTGCTCTCATGACTGGCTGTAAGACAGATACTTCAAAGGCAAACAAAAATACATCACAGGACTAACTGCCTCATATTATTTAGATCTCACTATGATCAACTGTCATCGAACCTCTTGGAACCTATTTAAACCAGTCCAAGACATTCTCTATACGCTACTTTGCTTTATTACTGTTTTTTGCAGTAGATATTACCACCTGATATTATGCATCAGTTTGCTTATTGGTTTATTTCCTGACTCTGCAACTAAAATGTAAAATCCATGAAAAGAGTCTGTCTACTTGGCTTTTCTAAAAGGTACCCAACCCACAAAATTGAATACATGTAAATTTTGAATAAACAAATGATACACAAGTAAATGCATAAATCAAGGAATAAAATAAAATCTTCAATTACTTTAACATTTTTCAGGCAGCATTTTAGTTAACCTTTTTGGCATGTTTTAACAAATATTTGTATCACATTGTAGAAGAGAAAACTCTTTTTAAAGTCCTCTTGTAAAGTGCTGCACTGGTAAATGTCCTACTTTTTGTCCTTTACTGTGCATTTTAATATATATAAATATAAAGTATTTATAACTAAACATCAATTCAAAAGTACTTTACTTACTTTGCCTGACTGCAATCGCTGTATTCTTGAGTCACATACCTTCTTTACGAATAGTAAGCTATTTATTTGATTTTTGATAGTGTTGATATCTAAAAGCAAAGAAATCATGAACTAGAAAGTGATGTTATTTATGAAATACTTTAAACATGCACTTACTGTAATTTAACAAAATAACCAATAATACAGCAATTGTTTTATTCAATAAAAGAAACCATCTGAAATCATACAGTGGAATTATTTAATTAAAAGTAAACCATGCCAATTACCTTCACTTTCAGGATAATTACAATAATCACATTCTCACATTCTGAAAATAATGCTTTTACTCTAACTAAGCACATGTTAACCTAATAAGGAAGATTTAATTAAGGTGAAAACATTAATAGCAGAAAATGACATTTAGGTAAATTAACCAAAGTTTTGAAGATATAATAATACTTCAAAAAAACATATTTTAAATTAAATATATTACTTACCATCACCTGCTGTATCTAGAGATCTAAGATACTGTAATTCTTCTGCTGCCTTATCTCTGACTGCTTCTAGTTCTCCAATATTGTCACTCAATTTAATAATATTCATAAAGGCCTCATAGTTGCAGTTAGAATCACGGATCTGAAAACAAGTTTAAGAAAAACAGGTGGGAGAGGAACTCACTTATGAAAAGGAAAACTGAATCTTGAGTGCCTACTATGTGCTAGGACAATTTGCTACATACTCAGTGCTTACAACAAAAAGAAACAAGTTCTGTATTTGGGCACCTATATTCCAATGGGTCTTAGACTGCAAATAAAATAAAGCAAATATTATACAGCATGTTTGAAACTGTAGGAATAGGAACATGCTCACAATATTTGATGACAGCAAAGAAGCCATGATGACTGGAACTAAACCAAAGACAAGCTGAGCAAAAGATATGGTCAGCAGCAATGGAGGGCAAATCTTCTGTTATAGTATAAAGGTTTTAGCTTTCACTCTGAAGCAAGTCAGAAGTTATACTGGAAGATTTAAACAGGAGAGTAACACTCTCTAACCTAAAATATAATACTACCACTGTGTTGCTGTATAAAAATAGAATAAAGGCAGAGCCAAAATAAAAAAAAAAGACCAGTTAATAATACAAGTGAAAGATAATATAGTCAGGGAGCAGGGTGGTGACAGTGGTGGTGTGGTACAAAGTGTTTTATAGAATGTTTTCTGGTAAGACGGGTTTTGTAAAGACAATGCCAAAAGAATTTGCTGATAAATCAGATATGGCCGTGAAATAAACAGAACATAGAACTACACTAACATCGTTGGTCTGACAACTGGAATAGTGGAGTTACCACTAAACAAGATGGAGAAAAAAATTAAGAGATGCAGCATTTGCCAGGGCGGGGGGTGGGGGGCAAAATATTATGAGGGTGTTTTTGGCAAAATTAAGTGTGAGATCCCATTAAATATAAAAATGGACACTAGTATGCCTTTGAATATGATGGACAAGAGTTCAGAAAGGAAGACTACACAGAAATATGCATTTTAAAGTCATTGACATGGAGATGACACTTAAAACCATGAACATGGATAGGAATAATCAAGAGAATGAGGGTAGAGTGAAAAAAAGAAGAGATCTAAGGACAGATACTCAGAAGATTTACTTACACAGCAAAAAGACAGAGAAAGGCCAAAAATGTAGGAAAAAAAATCAACTCTGGTGTTCTAACAAGCCAAGTAAAGAAGTGTTTTAAAAAAGAAAGTGATGGCCAGGTGCAGTGCTTGTAATCGCAGCACTTTGGTAGGCCAAGGCGGGCGGATGACCTGAAGTCAGGAGTTTGAGACCAGCCTGGCCAACATGGTGAAACCTCGTCTCTACTAAAAATAGAAAAATTAGCTGGGCGTGGTGGCAGGTGCCTGTAATCCCAGCTACTTGGAAGGCTGAGGCTAGATAATCGCTTGAGCCCAGGAGGCAGAGATTAAAGTGAGCTGTACTGTACTCCAGGTTGGGTGCCAGAGTGAGATTCTGTCTCAAAAAGAAAAGATTCTGTCTCAAAAAGAAAAGAAAAAAAGAGAGGGGAGGGGAGAAGAGGGGAAAAGGGCATAAACTGTGTCAAGCATTTCATATAGGTGTAAAACAAAAATAAGGAATCTAAGAATTGACCATAACAATGGGGATTATTCTCTTTGACTTGTAAAAGTTTATTGGAGGAGTTCAAGAAAGAAAGAGAAGAGAGAAAATGTAGACAGCCAACAGTCAACCCTCTTATAAAGTTTTGCTGTAAAAAATATAAGCAGGAGAAAAGAGTACTGCCTAAAATGGAATGTAAGATCAATGACTTCTTTCATCTTCTTTTTAAGATGAGAGAAATAATGACAAAGGTGTATGATAATAAGAATGATCATATAAAGAGTGAAAATGTGATGGTACAGAAAGAAAGTGTAAAATTGCCAAAGCAATAAAATGAAATTGTCTAGAAGGAGTTGGTTACAATGTACACATAAAGGACATGCTTTAGCTAGATACATGGGTATTTCATCCACAGTAACAGAAGAAAATATAAAATATACATGCATAGATACAAGTTATGAACATGTGATAACAGGATATTATGAAACATCTCTTTAGATTTCCTCAATTTTTCAATGGAGAACTATGGTCATGAGCTAAGAGAAAAGATGTGAAAAAAATATGTTAAACTAAAGTGAAGGAAGGATAAAAGAATTGGTCAGAAGGGTGGGCCAGGTAACATAACAGGAAAAATTTAATGATTGCAAGGCAAGAATAAGGGCACAAATTAGATCAGTGCTCATGAATTTAAAATGAGACTAGTGTAGGTTTCTTTTTTTTCATCCACCACATTCACCTGATTAAAAATAGGAATGGAGAAGCAGTTACGTTGGATTTAACCAGTGTTGTGGTGTCAATAAGCAAATAAAGTTAAAGAGGTAAAGAAGTACAGGATGTTGTGGAGGGATTAATAACTATGACTGTAAATAAAATTTAAACTAAGCAAAGCAGGAAGAGTGGGCTGTGAAAAGGTAATAGACTTCGGATGTTATCATTTTAAACAAAAAGCCAAATAACTGAATATTGTAAAAGTACAAGACTATGTAAAAAGTTGCATTACATAGAGGGGATCAATTATACAATGGAAGTTTACTTCTAATTAGAAACAATAGAGGCAAGAGGAAAATAAAACAATTTTTAAAGTACTAAAAGAAAAAAATACAGCAATTCTACATCAATGAAATATCCTTTAAACTTGGCAGTAAATGAAAATATTTTCAGAGAATAAAAAGCTCAGATAATTTGTCACAAGAAAATTGGCAATAGGCTGGGCACGGTGGCTCACGCCTGTAATCCCAACACTTTGGGAGGCTGAGGCGGGTGGATCACGAGGTCAGGAGTTCAGGACCAGCCTGGCCAAAATGGTGAAACCCCATCTCTACTAAAAACACAAAAATTAGCCAGGCATGCTGGCAGGCACCTGTAATCCCAGCTACTTGGGAGGCTGAGGCAGAGAACTGCTTGAACCCGGGAGGCGGAGGTTACAGTGAGCCGAAATCGTGCCACTGCACTCCAGCCTGGGCGACAGAGCAAGACTCCGTCTCCAAAAAAAGTAAAAAATAAAAAAAGAAGAAAAGAAAATTGGCAATACACAGAATCCTAAAGAAAGTTCTTCAAAATGAAGAAAAATGACAACAAAACTGAAATTTGTACCTACAAAAAAGAATGAAGAGTACTGAAAACACTAAGCAAATGTATGAGTGTAAAAGATTTTTTTCTCTGTTCTTTATTTCTTTAAGAAAGGCTGTTTAACGCAAAAATTAGCATATCATTGTGGAGTAAATTATGCATGTAGATGTAAAATGCATAATGAAAAAGAACAAAGGATGGGGGCTAAATAAAATTATGCTATAGCAAGGTTCTTCATATTTCATATGAGGTGATAAAGTACTGCCCTCTAGGCATATGATGACAACTTAAAGAGAACACTAATTCCTAGAGCAACCACTAAAATAATAATGGTTATAGGAACAAGGAATAGCTAGAAAGTCATTAAAATAATAAAACAGAATACAGGAATACCTTGTTTCAACTCCACTGTGCTTTACTATGACACTTCACAATGTGTTTTTTAACAAACTTAAGTTTTCTAGCAACCCTGTGTCCAGAAACTCTTATCAGCATAATTTTTCCAACAACATGTGCCCACGTCATGTGCATAGTCACATTTGAATAATTTTCAGAATATTTCAGACTTTTTCATTATTAATATATCTACTACGGTGATCAGTGATCTTTGATATTATTGTTTTGGTGCACTACAAACCATACTCATTTAAGATGACAAAATTAATTGATAAATTGTTTTGTATATTCTGACTGCTCCACAACTGACCATTCCTCAGTCTCTCTCCCTCTAGTAGGGCCTCTCTATTAACTGAGACACAACAACATTGAAGTTAGACCAATTAGTAACCCTACAATGAACTCTAAGTGTTCAAGCAAAAGGAAGAGCCACGTATCTTTCATTTTCAATCAAAAGCTAAAAATGACTAAGCTTAGCCAGGAAAATGTATCAAATGCCAAGACAGACTGAAAGCTTGGTCTCTTGCACTAAACAATTATCCAATATGAGAATGCAAAAAATAAAAAAAAAGGTTCTTCAAGGAAATTAAAAGTGCTGCTCCAGAACAGATGAATGATAAATGTGAAGAACACTTATGGGTGATATGGAGAAAGTATTAGTGGTAAAGGATAGAAAATCACACCAGACACAACATTTCCTTTGTCCAAAACCTATTCCAGAGCAAGGCTCGGACTAGCTTTAATTCTATAAAGGCTGACAGAGGTAAGAAAACTGCAGAAGAAGAGTTTGAAGCTAGCAGACACTGGAGGTTTGAGGAAAGAAGCTGTCTCCATAACACAGAAGTACAAGGTGAAGCAGCAAGTCCTTATGTAGAAGCTATATGGCAAGTCATCCAGATTTAGTCTACATCATTGATAATGGTGGCTACACTAAACAGATTTTTCACTGTAAACAAAACAGCCTTATATGGAGAAAAGATGCCATCTACTACTTTCACAATTAGAGAGTAAAAGCCAGTGTCTGGCTACAAAGCCTCAAAAGACAGAATAAGTATCTTGTTAGAGGCTAGTAGTGATTCTAAGTTGAAGCCAATGCTCATTTACCATTCCAAAAATCCTAGAGCCCTTAGGAATTATGCTAAATCTACTCTACCTGTGCTCCAGAAATGGAACAAGAAAGCCTGAATAATAGCACATCTGTTTACAACATGGTTTACTAAATATTTTAAGCACACTGTTGAGATGCACCACTTACAAAGAGATTCCTTTCAAAATATTACTGCTCATTGACAACACACCTGGTCGCCCCAGAGCTCTGATGAAGGATATCAATTGTTGTTTTCATGCCTACTAAAACAATATCCATTCTGCAGCCCAAGGATCAAGGAGTAATTTCACCTCTCAAGTCTTACTATTTAGGAAATGCATTTTTTGTAAGGCTATGGATATTTGCTCTAGATAGTGATTCCTCTGATGGATCTGAACAAAGTAAACTGATAACCTTCTAGAAATGACTCATTATTCTAGATGACATTATGAATATTCATGATTCATGGGATGAGGTCAAATATCAACATTCACAGAAGATTGGCAGTTGATTCCAATCTTCATAGATAACTTTAAGGGGTTCAAGACTTCAGTGAAGGAAGTCACCACAGATGTGGTAGAAATGGCAAGAGAAGTAGAATTAGAAGTGGACCCTGAACAATATCAACCATGTAAACTGAAACAACAAAAGTCAAAATGTGAGAGGATTAAAGTTTAAAGTTCTTTACAATTTTCTTTGTTTCTTTCTTTGCAATCAAAGTTAAGTTGTCATCAGTTCAAAATAACTTGTTATAAATTTAAGGTATCTTTTGTAAGCCTGATGGTAATGACAATCCAAAAACCTGTAATAGATAAACTAAAAAGCAAGAAATTAAAACATACTACCAGAGAAAAATCACTTAACCACAAAAGAAGACAGTAAGAAGGAAGCTAGAAGTTACAAAACAACTAGAAAATAGTTACCTCCTTACCTATCAGTAGTAACACTAAATGTAAGTGGACTAAATTCTCCAATTAAAAGACATAGAGCAGCTGAATGTAGGCCAGGTACATGGCTCACACTTGTAATCCCAGCACATTGGGAGGCTGAGGTGGGAGGACTACTTGAGCCAGAAGTTTAAGACCAGCTGGGCAACATAGTAAGACCCTGTCTACAAAACAATAAAAAAATTAGCCAGGTATGGTGGCATATCCCTGTAGTCCCAGCTGCACGTGAAACTGAGTTGGGAGGATCACGGGAGCCTAGTTGAGGTTACAATGAGCTGTGATCATGCCACCACACTCCAGCCTAGCTGACAGAGTGAGACTTTCTTAAAAAAAAACAGAAAGAAAGAAAGAAAATTCACCTCAAGGAACTAGAAAAGCAATAACATACCAAATCCCAAATTAAGATTTATAACAAAAATAAATGAAATTGAGACTAAGAAAACAACACAAAAGATTGAGTTGAAAAGTGACCTTTTAAAGGGAGAAAGAAAAGCAATAAATGTTTACGCTAGACTAAGAAAAAAAGAAGCACCAAAAAAATACAATCAGAGATGAAAATGGATATACTACAACGGATACAATAGAAATATAAAGAATCATCAGAGACCATTATAAATAATTATGCTCCAACAAACTGGAAAATCTAGAAGAACTGAATAAATTTCTGACACATAAAATTACCAGCAATAAACCATAAAGAAATAGAAAATCTGAACAGTCCAGTAACGAGTAATAAGACTGAAGCAGTAATAAAAGTATCCCATCCAAGAAAAGCCCAAGACCTGATGGCTTCAGTGCTGCTGAATTCTACCAAATATTTTTGAAGGAACTAATATTGATTCTATTTAATGTTTCCAAAAATTAAAGAGGAAGGAATACTTTGAAACTCAATCTACAAGCCCAGCATTACTCTAACACCAACACCAGACAAGGACACAACAAAAAAAGAAAACTACAAGCTCATCCTTGATGAACACAGATGTCAAGATCCTCAACAAAATACTAGTAAACTGGCCAGACGCGGTGGCTCACACCTATAATCTCAGCACTTTGGGAGGCCGAGGTGGCGGATCACCAGAGGTCAGGAGTTCAAGATCAGCCTGGCCAACGTGGTGAAACCTCATCTCTATTAAGTATACAAAAATTAGCAGGGCACGCTGGCAGGCACCTGTAATCCCGGTTACTCGGGAGGCTAAGGCAGGCAGAACTGCTTGAACCTGGGAAGTGGAGGTTACAGTGAGCTGAGACGGTGCCACTGAACTACAGAGCAAGGCTCTGCCTCAAAGAAAAAAAAATACTAATAAACTTAATTCAACAACACATTAAAAAGATTATTCACCATGATTAAGTGGGATTCATCACAGAAATGCAAGAATGGTTCAAGATATGAAATCGATAAGCATAATACATGATGTTAACAGAATGAAGCACAAAAAACATTATCATTTCAATAGATGTTGAAAAGGCATTCAATAAAATTCAACATGCCTTCAAAATAAAATCTCTCAAAATATTAGGTATAGAAGGAAAATACCTCAACACAATTAAACGCCATATATGACAAACTCACAGTTAACATCATACTGAGTGGAGAAAAGCTAAAAGCTTTTCCTTTAAGAACCAGGAGAAAAAGGATGCCTACTCTTACAAGTTTTATTCAACCTAGTACTAGAAGTCCTACCCAGAGTAATTAGGCAAGACAGAAATAAAGAGTATCCAAATTGGAAAGGAAAAAGTCAATTTGTCCTTGTTTGCAGACCACATAAACACCTATTTAGAAAAACCTAAAGATTCCAAAAAATGTTGCAGAATACAAAATCAACATAATACTCAATATCATTTCCATTTGTCATTTGCAAACAATCTGAAAAATAAATCAAGAAACAAATCACATTTATAACAGAATCAAAAATATAAAATATTTATAAAATTTATTTTAAAAATGTGAAAGATACATAAACACTAAAAATTACAAAACAATGCTGAGAGAAATTACAGAGGCTTCAATAAATGGAGAGATGCCATGTTCCTAGATAAGAAGACAAAATGTTAAAATATCCATTTTTCCTAAATTCATCTATAGATTCAATGTAATTACAGTTAAAATTCTAATAGGTTTTTAATAAAAACTAAACCTTTGATAAATTTTATGTGAAAAATAGTCAAAACAATCCTAGAGAAAAAGAACAAGTATAAAAGACTCATACTGTCCCATTTCAATATTACTATAAAGCTAAAGTAATCAGAAAGTATGGTATTTGCATATGGGTACACAAAGAGAGCAACAGAAGAGTCCAGAATCAGAATCAAACATATTACAGCAAACTGATATTTTAGTAAGGTGCCAAGGAAATTACTTTTATGAAGAAGTCTTTTCAACAAATGGTGCTAGAATATCTAGATGTCTGTATTTTAAAAATCAATCTCAACTGTCATATTCCACACACATAAAAAATGTGAGATAAATCATAGAACAAAATATAAAAGTAAAAATTATAAAACTTAGCATAGGCAAATAACTTGGTAATCTTCAAATAAACAAGGATTTCCTAGAGAAGACCAAAAAAATACTAGCTGTGGAACACAAATTGGGAAATTATGTTTCATCAAAATTTTAAAATTGTCATCAAAAGACATCACTGAATGAGAAAAAATACCAAGTCATAACCTAGGGAATAATATCTGCAATACATATATCTGATAAAGAACTTCTATGTAGAATATACGAAGCATTGTTACATTATCAATTTAAAAAAGATAAACAGATGGGGAGAAAATGAGCGCTTGAAAAAAAGATATAAAACAGGCCAATAATCACAGGAAAAGACGCTCAGTATCATTAGTAATAAAGAAACTGCAAGTAACCACAACAAAATACCAATTCACACATACTAGAGAAGTTAAATTTTAAGATTGACAATGCTAAATGTTAATCAGAATGTGGAAAGACCAGAACTATAAAATACTGCTACTGGAAAGGCAAAATTATAATACAACTCTGAAAGACAATTTGTTCATTCTTTTTTCTAAACACAAAACATAAAATTTATCACCTTAAACATTTTAAGTTAACAGTGGTATAAACTATCAGAACATTGTTTTTAACAGTTCTCTGATCTTTTATCTTGAAAACTGAAACTCTAGGTCCACTGAACAATAAATCCTGTTTGTTCTCTCCTCCCAGATCCCAGCAACCAACACTTTAGAGAGTTTGACTACTCAAAGAGGGATCATGCAGTATTTGTCTTTCTGTGATAAGCTTATTTCACTTAACACAGTATTCTCAAGGTTCATCATGTTGTAGGATATACAGGATTTCCTTTTTTTTGTAAGGCTGAATAATATTTTATTGTATGTATATACCACATTCTCTTTATGCATTCATCTGTTGCTAGACACTTGAGGTTATTTCCACCTCTTGGCTACTGTGAATACTACAATCATGATTACACAAATTTCCCTTTAAGACCCTGTTTTCAATTCTTTTGGATAGAGACCTAGACGTGGGATTGTTAGATCATACGGTAACAATTTTGAGAAGAACCTCCAAACTGTTTTCCAAAGTGTCTGCACCATTTTACATTCCATCGACAGTGCACAAGAGTTTCAATTTTTCCACATCCTCGCCAATACCTGTTATTTTATTTTTTTCTTTTAATAGTGACCAAATGGTTGTAAGCTAATTCATTTACTATTATGGTTGTGATTTGCATTTCCATAATGATTAGGGATGTTGTGCATCTTTTCATATTACTGTTGGCCATCTGTGTAACTTCTGTGGAGATATGTCATTACACTATTTTGCACATTTTTAAATACTTTTCTTTTTCCTGTTGTTGAGTAGTATGAATTCTTTATATATGATGGATGTTAATCCCTAATCAGATATATGGCTTGCAAATATTTTCTCCCATTGTATAGGGTACCTTTTCACTCTGGTGATTGTTCCTTTGCTGGGCAGCTTTTTAGTCTGATATACTCCCACTCACTATTGTTATTTTTGTCTGAGCTTTTGGTATATATCAAATAAATCATAGTCAAATCTAAGAAGCTTTTCCCTTACATATCCTTCTAGGAGTTTTGTCATTTCTGGTCTTTAATCCATTTTGAGTTAATTTTTACATGCAGGGCAAGGTTAAGGGTCCAACTTTATCCTTTTGCATGAGGCTATCCTGTTTTCCCAATACCATTTGCTGAAGAGATTATTCTTCCCCATTTTGTAGCCTTGATACAAATCTATGCAGATTATTTGAGTATGCATATGAGAACTTACTTCTCGGTTCTCTATTCTGTTCCACTAAGTCTACATTTCTATCTTTATGCCAGCACCATACAGTTAATTACTGTAGCTTTGTAATAGGCTTTGAAATCAGGAAGGGTGAGGTGCAAAGAAACATCATTGGAATTTTGGTAAAAATTGCACTGAATCAGCCGGGCGCGGTGGCTCACGCTTGTAATCCCAGCACTTTGGGAGGCCGAGGCGGGCGGATCACGAGGTCAGGAGATCGAGACCACGGTGAAACCTCGTCTCTACTAAAAAATACAAAAAAATGAGCCGAGTGTGGTGGCGGGTGCCTGTAGTCCCAGCTACTCGGAGAGGCTGAGGCAGGAGAATGGCGTGAACCCGGGAGGCGGAGCTTGCAGTGAGCCGAGATTGCGCCACTGCACTCCAGCCTGGGCGACAGAGCGAGACTACGTCTCAAGAAAAAAAAAAAAAAAAAAAAATTGCACTGAATCTGTAAATTGCTCTGGGCAGCATGGCTGTCTTTACAATATTAGGTCACTTCATGAACATAGTATGTGTTTCCATTTGTGTCTTTTTTTTTTTTTTTTGTGATGGGGTCTTGCCCTGTTGCCTAGGCTGGAGTACAATGGCACAATCACAGCTCACTACAGCTTTGATCTCCTGGGCTCACATGATCTTCCCACTTCAGCCTCTGGAGTAGCTGGGACCACAAGTATGCACCTTTTTTTATTCCTGATATTTTGTTGCACAATACAATAGGGACTGCATTCTTGTTCGTTAAGCAAAAATATGGCAGGGCAGGAGAGCACCCCTTTGACCCCACCCCTGCCAGGAATGTCAGGCAGCCATCAGGTGATCGGTTTGGCAGTTATCATACACACAGTTATCACACACACACACACACATACACACACACACACATACACACACAGTGTGATAACTGCAAAAATAATTTGCAGCCCACACCAGGGAGACGCAATTCCCTGATGGTCCACAGTTGTCACACTAAAGTAATCATTGGTCACAGGCACCAAGAAGTGGCAATTTCCCAAACAGATAAAAACACTTGAAATTGGTAACTAGCTTCCAATAAAATCTCAGGAAATAGTCAAGTGAGCTCAAGGATGTGCACTGAGAGACAAAATGACAGAGTATGACCTTCTGGTGGAATGCCCCCAGAAAAGTGAAGAAAGTCTCAGGTGGACATGTGTACAACTTCCTAAACACACTGCGTGTGCTCACTTCCCAAGTGTAAGGAGGGCACCGTGCATGCGGGCAGCCCACCCAAAGGGAAGAATCATGGGAAAAGGGATGCAAGATGCCAGAAGTAGGCCAGTACATAAAATCGTAGGATCAAGGTTAAACAGGGCACTTGACCTCCAAAGTGCCCACTTGGGTCTCTTCCAGTGTACTTTCCTTTCTTTCCTGCTCTAAAGCTTTTTAATAAACTTCCACTCCTGCTCTGAAACTTACCTCAGTCTCTTTTTCTGCCTTACGCCTCTCAGTCAAATTCTTTCTTGAGGAGGCAAGAAGTGAGGTTTCTGCAGAACCATCAGTAATTCAGCTATTTGCTGCCCCCAACAGTTTGAAATATTTTTAGAACATAGGTTAAGCCCACTCCAAAATGTTTTTACTATATATGTAATTACAGTTAACGCAGTTAATACATGCTCAGGAACAGAAAATTGAACACTAAAAAATATATGTACAGAGACAGAGGGGAATAAAAATAATTCCCAATCCCATGAGTGAGAGATAACCATAACATTCTGTTAAACTTGCTTCCATTTTTGGACCAGAGTTAATAATTATATCCTGATTATTTAAGTTTGGTATACAATATCCATTTTCTGTATTACTAAACAAATCTTATTATTATTTACCCTTAATTTTAACTTAAATGTTTATAAATTTTGCATGTAAGTTTCTACCACTTTAAAAAAATACTATTTTATTACATAATCCATACTCATTGCAAGTGAAATACATAAAAAAGAAAAATTACTACCTTTCTATTAACATTTCAGTGTATATCCTATGAGAATTACAGTTATTAATAAGTATATTTTTCTAAAGAATGGGATATTACCTAACATATATGCTAATTTTAGTTATCTTTTTCACGCAAAAGATATGAACAATTTTTCAAGTTCATAAAGATATACTATCATCACTTTAAATGGGTACATAGTATTCAATTGTATCAATGTGTTATTATATATTAACTAATCCCCTATTTGGGACATTTAAGTTGCTTTCCATTTTTTGCTACTATAACCAATGCTGCTATGAATGGTCTTAAATAGACATTATTGGAGGAGGCCGAGCAAGGTGGCCAAGTAGAGCCCTCCAGCGATCATCCTCTTCACAGGAACACCATATTAAACAACTGTCCATGCACCTTCATAGGAACCATAAAATTAGGTGAGTGATCACAGTACCTGGTTTGAGCATAATATCAAGGAAAGTGGCATTCAAAAGGGTAGGAAAGACATTCTCGCATTGCCTCCACCAGCCCTCCCCTCAACCCCGGACAGCACAGCACAGAAAGAGAATCTGTGGGCTTGTGGGAGGAAGAGTGAAGTGAGTATAGAATTCTGCTTTGAAACTGAGAACTGCTCTCTCACAGCACAGGACAGAATTCCACTAGCACCCAGGGAAGGAGCATTTAGACCAGCCCTGAGCCACAGCAGAATTCTTCAGCTCAGGGGGAATAACTCGAATCCAGGTGGCTTCACTATGGGCTGACTGAAGTGGCCTGGGGCACTAAATAAATATGAGTGGCAGTCAGGCCACAAGCACTGCAGTCCTAGGGCAAGCCCTGGTGATACATACACTCTTCTCAGCAGTCAGTAGACTTGGGGTGTGACCCAGTGTAACACCAGCTATGGTGGCCAACAGAGTGTCTGTGTCATCCCTCCACCACTTCCAGGCAGTGTAACTCCAGCAAAGACTCCTTCCACTCAGAGGAAGGAAAGGGAGGAATACAGAGGGCTGTGTCTTAAAACTTAAGTACCAGCTCAGCCACAGTAAACCCCAAAACCAGACAGATTCCTGAAACCCAAGAATATACATCTTTCCTCCTGGACACCATTTCTAGACCCATCCTTGGCCAGAAGGGAAGCTGTTGCCCTGATGAGACAGACCCAGTCCCTAGCAGAACTCACAATTTGCTGACCAAAGTGGTCCTGGGCCATGACTAAATAGCAGCAGCAGCCAGGCAGCAGTGGCCACAGGCCTTAGGCAAGCCCCAGTACTGTGCTGCTCTGCGAGGCTTGAGGTGCAACTCTGCTCAGTGCCAGCCATGGTGACCATGACATTGTCCATGTCACTGTTTCCCCAACTCCAGGCAGCATTACACAGAAAGAGATCCTTTGTAATTAAGAGAAAGAGAGGGAAAGAGCATGAAAGACTTTGTCTGGTAACCTAGGGAATTCTCCTTTATCTTACTGAAGTGCACCATGCCAGTGTATTTAGGAGTCTCCAAGAGTCACAGTATTCCTGGGCTTAGGGATCCCACTAGTGCTGAAATAGCATAGTGACCATAGGCTTAGGTTACAACATTCAATCCCTTTTGACTTCATGAAAAGCCCTCTCAAGAAGGATGGTACAAATAAGCCCAGATTGAGAAGATTAAAATAAATAATTAACCCTTCAATGTCCAGACATTAATGAACATCTACAAGCACCAAGAACATCCAGGAAAACATCACCTCAAGAAACTAAATAAGACACCACTGACCACTCTGGAAGTGAAGGAAATATGTGACCTTTCAGACATGAAATAAAAAGAGCTGTTTTGAGGAAGCTCAAAGAATTTCAAGATTACACAGAGAAGGAATTCAGAATTCTATTGAGAAATTTAACAGAGGCTGAAATAATAAGGGAAAGTCAAACAAACTCTAGAACTGAAAAATTCAATTGATAAACTGAAAAATTCATCAGAGTATCTTAACAGCAGAACTGGTCCAGCAGAAGGAAGAACCGAGCTAAGACAGGCTGTACAAAAATACATAGAGAAAAAAAGAGTCTGAAAAGAAATGAAGCATACCCACAAGATCTAGAAAACAGTGTCATAAGGGCAAATCTACGATTTATTGGCCTTAAAGAGGATGTAAAGAGAGAGATTGGGTAAAAAGTTTATTCAAAGAAATAATAACAAAGAACTTTTCAAACCCAGAAAAAAACATGAATATCCAGGTACAAGAAGGTCAAAAAACACCAGGAAATTCAATCCAAATAAGATGACCAAAGGCATGTAAATCAAACTCTCAAAGGTCAAGGATAAATAAAGACTCCTAAAAGCTGCAAAAAGAAGGAGAAGAAGGAGAAGGAGGAGAAGGGGCAGGGGAAAGGGAAGAAAGGGAAGGAGGAGGAGGAGGAGGAGCAGCAGCAGCAGCAAATAACACAAAGGAGCTCTGATACGTCTGGCAGCACACATCTGAGCAGAAACCTTACAGGCCAGGAGGGAGTGGGATCATTCATACATTCAAAGTGCTGAAGGAAAAAAAAAAATGTCTTCCAACCTAAAATATATCCTGCAAATTTATCTGTCAACTCTGAAGGAGAAATAAAGTCTTGGCCAGACAAACAAAAGCTAAAGGATTTCAACAACACCAGATGAGTCTTACTGGAAATCCTAAAGGGAGTTTTTCAATCTGAAAGAAAAGCATGTTAATGAGCAATAAGAAATCATCTGAAAGAATAAAACTCATTGATACTAAGTACACAGACAACTACAGAATAATACTGCAACTGTGGTGTACAATCCACTCATATCTTTAGTAAGACAACTAAAACACAAGTAAACAAAAAATAACTTATAAACAAATTTAGTAAAGCTTCAAGATACAAAACGAACATACAAAAATCAATAGTGTTTCTATTTGAACAATTTGAAAAAGAAAACAAGAAAAGTAATCCCATATAATCACAAATAAAATACAATACATAAGAATAAACTTAAGCAAGGAAGTAAAAGATGTCTACAAGGAAAACTGTAAAACACTGATAAAAGAAATTGAAGAAGACACACAAAAAAATGAAAAGATGCTCCATGTTCATGGATTGGAAGAATTAATGTTGCTAAAATGTCTATAGTACAAAAAGCAATCTGCAAATTCAAAGCAATCCATATCAAAATACCAATAACTTTCTTCACAGAAATAGAAAAAATAATCCCAATATGTATTAATATATGGAACCACAAAAGACCCAGAATAGCCAAAGCAATCCTAAGCAGAAAAGAACAAAGCTGAAGACATCACATTACTTGACTTCAAATTATACTACAGAGCTACAGTAATCAAAACAGCAGGGTACTGGCATAAAAACAGACACATAAACCAATGGAACAGAATACAGAACACGGAAATAAACCCACACATTCACAGTAAATTCACTTTTTACAAATGTGCCAAAAATATGCATTGGGGGAAAAAACAGTCACTTTAATAAACGGTGCCAAGATAACTGGATATCCATATGCAGCAGAATGAAACTAGACCCCTATCTCTCAGCATATAGAAAAATCAATTTAAAATGGATTAAAGACTTCAATCTAAGATGTGAAACTATAAAACTACTAGAAGAAAACAGCGGGCAAACAATCCATGACATTGGTCTGGGCAAAGATTTCTTACATAAGACCTCAAAAGCATAGGGAACCAAAGCAAAAATGTACAAATGGGATCACATCAAGCCAAAAGGCTTCTGCACAGCAAAGGGAATGATCAACAAAGGGAAGACACAATCCACAAAATAGGAGAAAATATTTGCAACTACCCATTTGACAAACAAATAATAACCAGAATATATAAGGAACTCAAACAACTCAATAGGAAAAAAAAAAGAATGCCATTAAAAATGGGCAAAAGATCTGAATAGACATTTCTCAAAAGGCAACATATAAATGGAAAACAGGTTATTAAAAAATGCTCAACAGCACTTATCATCATAGAAATACAAATTAAAACTACAATGAGATACTACTTCACTCCAGTTAAAATGGCTTTTATCCAAAAGAGAGGCAATAACAAATGCTGGCAAGTATGTAAAGAAATGGATAAAGAAAACATGGTACATACAAAAAATAGAATATTATTCAGCCATTAAAAAAAGAATGAAATATTGACTGGGGGACGTTATGTTAAGTCAAATTAACCATGCACAGCAGGCCAAATATGTGGGAACTAAAAACAAAACAAAGACTGAATTCATGGAGATACAATGTCAAATAATGTTTCTTTACCAGAGGCTGGGAAGGGAAATAAAGAAGGAATGGCTAATGGGCATAAAACACAGTCAGACAGGAAGAGTAAGATCTACCATTCAGTAGCACAACAGGGTGGCTACAGTTAACAATAATTTATTGTATATTTCAAAATAACCATAGGAGTGGAATTGGAATGTTCCTAATGCAAAGAAGTGATAAATGCTGGATATGATGGATACCCCAATTATCCTGATTTGAACATTATACATTGTATGCTTATATCAAAATATCGCATGTACTCCATAAATATGTACAACCCTTATATATCCATAATTTTAAAAAATTAAAAACTTGTTAAAATTTTTAAATATAGATTGTCACAAATTTGATTATCACTTTAGAATAACTTCTTAGGAGTTGAGTTCCTAGCCAAAGGAGACTCATTTTTTTTTTTTTATTTTTAATTGTGCAGACATGTGTATTTTCAAAGCATTTATAGTGCCTAACGCAAAGTCTAAAAAAGTTCACAAAGGAAAAGAAGAATCAAGTTCCACGGTCTCCAGGAAAGGCTCCAGGAATACACAATTAATAACAATTTTTGTCTGCAGGTACCACAATCTGGTCGAAGGGTAAACCTTTGCAACAACAATAATAAAACAATAGCAGCCAGGCACGATGGCTCACACCTGTAATCCCAGCACTTTGGGAGGCTGAGGCAGGCAGATCACTTGAGCTCAGGAGCTCATGACTGGCCAGGGCTACACAGCAAAACCATGTCTCTACCAAAAGTACAAAAAATTAGCAGGGTGTGGTGGTGCATGCCTGTGTCCCAGCTACTTGGGAGGCTGAAGCAGGAGGATCACTTGAGCCAGGCAGGTGGAGGCTGCAGTGAGCCAAGAGTCACTGCACTCTAGCCTGGATGAAAGAGTGAGATCCCATCTCAAAAATAAATAAATAAAAATAAAGTAAAAAAAATAAAAATAAAACAATGGCAAGTCTGACAATGCCTAAGGGAAATCAAAGAACAATCAAGTAATTCTTTCTTAAGAAAGCTACCCTGAGTTAAAGGAAGACAAATGTAAAGTAGAACTCCCAGATTTAAGAAAATAAATAAAAGATCTAGAAGTAGGTATCAAAGTATTCCCAGAAGGTGGCCCATTTACAATTCTTCCTTGACCATGAGTTTATTAAGGAAAAGTATACATTATAAAGAAAAAAATATGGCTTGTGAACTTAGTAATAACTAAGTCTTTGATACGTCTGACAGGAGAAAACTATTGAGTTAACTACTACTAACAGGAGAAAACTATTGAGTTAACTACTACAGACACTAGGCAACTTACAGAAACATCTAGAATACAGACCTTCTGGTTCTCATTCTACTGTTCTGTCCTCCATATTTTCCCCCATTATACAGTATAAAATGTGAGTTACATGTCAAGTAGTTCAAATCCCAAGTTGTATTTAAAAGTCAAATAGTAGCCATTAAAAATACTCATCATCTATGGACACAGGTAGTAAAATATCAATTTTCTTAAGAAATAGTAGTAGCACCATAACCGCAAGGAAGATAATCAACAAAATTCTTAAAGAGAATTTGGCCAACACATTCAAAATATAAGCAAATAAAAATATTGGAAACACAGAGATTACTTTAGAAACATTTTTACTTGATTTCTTTAATAAATTACTGCTTAAACACCCTATCTCCCAACTGTATTTTTACATTTAAAAAATTATTTCTAAAACAGAGTTGTAATTTTAAAAGGCACTTACCATCCATATGACATACTGATTAATATAATCAGGATCACTGAGTTGATTTATTAATGGAAGAAGAATTCCTCGTGCAAGGATTTCCTGAAAAAAAAGTAAAAAACACACACAAATTTAAACTATTTCTGAAATCAACAGAATAATGTAAATATTCTAACACAATGCTGTTACTTAAGAAATGTATGATATATGTGTAAGTAAAACTTGATAAGCAACACAGTCTTATAAAAAGATGAACTACTATGCCTCAGTTTAGATAAATGAGATAAAGTTACCTATGTCAACTTGGACACATTTCCACAGTAACAACTGTGGAGTGAAATAAAGCAAGATGATACCTCTAGTATGTTAGCATTGATGTCAATTTTAAAAAGACAAAATATAAGACTAACAGTGTTTATGGATTCATTTATCTTTATTAAAACTATAGAAACAGAAAAGGAAAGCATACACACTGGTTTTAGAACTGCTACCAAGGGAGGAAGCGGCAACTACAGTACATTATCAACACTGGTTACATCTAGGTGGTTGGTCATACATGTCTACTGTATTATTCTCTATGCTTCTCTGTGTTTGAATAGTTTCCTAATAAACATTTTTAAAATAATAGATATGTTAACTCAACATTCTCTAAAACCTACCTTCCCATTCTTTGCAGTTGTTTATGCTCCTGTGCATTAATATTCTGCCCTTCCTTTAAAAACTGACTGCAGAATCAATTACCCTATTAAGTAAATCTTGATCATTCCAACAGAAATATGCTTGAAATACTCATGCCCTGTATCTATAGCATTTACCACTGGATATTTTCTCTGTAATTATGAGTCTCATACTTTTCTAATAGATGGCAACTATCTAGGAATCCTCTATATGAGTGGAATTGGTCAACTTATCTATTGAATTATTTATCCTCAAAAATATTTACCTTCCTCATCCCATCTTCTCAAGGTCATTGTTTTAAACATGGCAGGCATTTGATAAATGAATAGAAAAAAAGAAACTAAGAATTTAGTACTGATTCTATAAATACAATGATTTCACCTGGTATTACCCTTTAGTGCCAGTAATATATAAATTTATGAAACCCAATTTCTTAACAATATTGGGGGAGGTTAAATAACAATAAGTTAACAGAATGTATAATTTTTCTAAGTAAAGGATCACAGAAGGTGGTCTTTATTTTTAGTAAACTGTACAAGTCTCTTTTGTAAGCTGTACAAGTCTCTGCCAACTATTACCCCCAAGATGAATCAGTATTTCCAAAAAGCACTAACGGAGGCGCCAGTAATTTTTTTGAAATGTCTTTGGAGACACTTTACAGACTGAAATGACAAAAAATTGCTTCTTTCAAGGTTAGTTTCAGTCTCCTACTTCTTTAAAACTGTATTTACATATGTAATAATTCCTTCCTTCAAATTCTGTCTCTGGCCACATGTTCAAATTTTAAAATGTACTTTGTTGGGAGAAAATTCACACACACACACACACACACACACACACTCACACACACACACACATTTTCCAATGTTTCTTTTCAAAAGGAGAAAAAAACACCTGGGGAAAATTTTTGATTAAATTTTGTGTTTCTTATTAGTTGGTGCAATGAGTCGATTTGTATTAGGAAGCTTCTAATCTGTCGTATTAAAGGGTTTGGTTAGTCAAGGGCTAATCATATGACTCAAGATCCTAGTGAGAGCTCTAAATATTCCAAGCAAGTAGCCACTTCCACATAATTCCTACTTTAAGACCCCCAATTTTTAGAAGACAGCACTGTTTGTCAAACATGGGGCCTAAAAGACACAAAATCATTGAAGCCATATCTTTAAAGGAATAAAACATAGTAATGGCAAGAAAGTAGAGGCAATTAAATAGCAATTATCTCAAATACTGTGACTTACACAATCTATACAAAGTATCCATACAAAGAAAATTAAAACTCTTTCATCTGTTATTTAATCTAAACAAAAATACCCTCTGTGAAATTTTAGAATTACTGACAAAAGAAAACAAAGAAAAAGCTAAAGGAAAAAAAACTGACCTGCTGAATGCATGGTCTGCAATTATCTTCACTCAATTAGATTCAACCAAAAAGAAATAAAACACTGGCCTAAAAGAGAAATTTATTTAAAAAAAAAATGTGCTCATTAAAATCCTACTTATTTTAAATAACCTCCTGTAACAAGGCAGATTTTCATTCATGGCTCTTAGGAGTCAACTTAATCTTCAAGAAGCTGCAGTAGCATATGCACCACAGCCAGCAAGAGGGTAAATGGGTTTCCTTTTGCATTAAAACTGACCGTCTGAGCATCTGCTATGTGCCAGGTATTATGTTAAGCACAAAGTATATATTTATGATAAATACAGATATAATCTCTGTCCTCATTAGAGTTACAATTCATCTGGGAGAAAGAGGTATCAAATTAACAACCAAATTACCATCTTAAAATATGGTAAATGCTATGAAGGAAAACAATTGGATACTATCCATAATAACAGGGAATTATGAGGAAGATTTAGATTGGGTGGTCAGGGAGGGCATCTCTAAGGAAGTGACATGAAGTGAGATATGAAGAATGAATACAATTTAGCTGACAGAATAAGAGGAATCAGGTTTTTTTTGGTTTTTGTTTTTGTTTTTTGAGAGGGAGTCTGGCTCTGTCGCCCAGGCTAGAGTGCAGTGGCGCAATCTCAGCTCACTGCAAGCTCCGCCTCCCAGGTTCATGCCATTCTCCTGCCTCAGCCTCCCGAGTAGCTGGGACTACAGGTGCCCGCCACCATGCCCAGCTAATTTTTTGTATTTTTAGTAGAGACGGGGTTTCACCATGTTAGCCAGGATGGTCTCGATCTCCTGACCTCGTGATCCACCCGCCTCAGCCTCCCAAAGTGCTGGGACTACAGGCATGAGCCACCGCGCCTGGCTGAGGAATCATTCTTAATAGAGAAAAAAAGGACATTAGAGAGGCAGGGAGGAAAATGGCACTTTTGGGGGAAAATGCCAGTGTGGCTGGAGTATAGTGATCACTAACAAAGACTATCCTTGACCAAACTTAGGCTCCTCTGAATCCTCCACCCATTTATGCCTTAACCTTTGAGTTTCCATGTCTGTTCATCTTTTCATTGCAGTTTTAGCAAGAATTCTACCAAGTGGGTTTAGCCAGACCTCCCTCACCTTAAATTCCTCAGTCCCCACCCTTTGTGTCTGAACATCCCATCCTGCTTTCAACAAGAATCCTATTAAGTCTGTTTAACCAGAATTCCCACTACATCTGATGTTTCCTTTTAGTAATTTTCCATCCACTGATCTCCAGCCTGCTCCTTGGCTATAAATCCCAACTTGTTCTTTTTTATTCAGAATTGAGTTCGGTCCTATACTGAGGTCACTTTTCCCCTACTGCAACAGTTGCTGGATAAGGTCTGGTTTTTTTTACTACACTTAATGTCCAGTTCTGGTTTTCCTTGACATTGCTTGGCATGAAGGTTAGAGAGGTAAATAAGGCCACACTACATGCGAACCTATAAGCCTCTTGAAGGACTTGAGATCTGAAAAATTTACTAGATGATCATACCACTTACTAGGATGGAGAGAAGACTAAAAGGCAGACAGAATATGGAGGTAAGAATAAGACTTCCACTTTGGACATTTAAGTTTTAAAAGGCTGTGAGTCACTCAAGTGGTGATTTCAAGAGGGCAGCTCAGAGTTGCCCAGAGCTCAGAAGGTAAATCTGAAATAAAGCTATAAATTTCAAACTCATTAGCATTTGGAAGGCGTTTAAAGCCACAGTAATGGATGAGCAAGAAAAAGTCCTAGGACTTAAGATCTTGAATAATCAAAATTTAAGCAGAAGAGAAGTTAAGGAGTATAAACACGACTGAAAAGGAAAACAAAGGTGACTAAAAATGAGACCAGTGACATGAAAGGAGAAAATAGAGATTCAAGAAGGAAAATATGGCAAGACATGTGAAATAATGCTGAGATTCCACGTAACAGTAGCTGGCTGGAGTAATATATAAACAGATTATTATGCCAAATGGATACTCTGCATGAACAAGTGCTATATCTGATTAGTACTATCTTCCTTCAGTGGCAGATATGAATCTAGTGATAGATATCCAGGTACTTGCCACCCTTGATAATGACCAGCCCAAATAACTGGCCTTAACAATATATAGTTAATGTATCAGGCTCCTCCCATCAAAACTAAGCACTTTCTATTACTTCACATAAGTACCATTAACATACCTGAGAAGTACACTGAACTCAAGCTAGGTAGATGTTAGGAAATTGTATGGTATTGCTTATAAACAATACCATGCAAGCATAAAAGCAAGTCTCAGGAATTGTTATCTATTTTGCAGGACAGACTAAAGAGATCATAAGTTTTGTTTTTAGGAAAATTCAAAACTTTCATGTTACGCATTCAACCAGGACATGGTCTTATGTAGCTAGCACTTCTAAATCATTACCAGTAGCCAAAGACAAATGCTATTCCTTTAAATTTACACACAGAACTTTACTCTGAAGGTTTATACTCAGGGAATAAGGAGTCCAAGACTACTATTCTCATCTGACATTAATTTTCCAATTACTAAAAAATATAATCTTAACTGCACAGTTTTTAAAGTTTCTGTCCAAAAATGTTATTTTTATCTAACCTGATTTAGATAACACTAGGGCATAAGAAAATGTAAAACAAACTTTTGTCATAACCAAAAACCAAAGCACCTAACAGCCAGAGACTTCTGGGGGATTAGGGGGAGGTTTCCATGAACCTGAAGTTCCCCCAGAAGCTTCGGTTTCAGGTGACCCTTTCAACACCATTTTCATAATAATGCTAAGACATTATTTAACTTTTCACTCTTGTTCTTTCATGTACACACAGTGACCTTTACAAAGTTACATAATGCTATGATGGTATGGATCTATCAGGTAATGAAATACATGCTTGTATATTTTCATGTTTTAAAAATTTCTTAGTTTTCACTTATAATATGTAAATATTTTAAAGAAAACCCACATAAACAAAAGCTCTTTAGAGTCTTCAATAATTTTTAAGAGTGTAACAGGGTCTTAAGACCAAAAACTTTGAAAACTACTGCTCTACATTTTTTTACAGGGTATGATTTGGTATGAGTTTAAGCTTACCCTGACAAAGTATCGCATGATCTTGTTCTGGAAATCTCCAGGAGGTAGCAATAAATATAATAAGACCTCACACAAATCCCTTAGGAATCCTAAAAATAGAAAAAGTAGCTATCATAACATTAGAAAATATAAAGTCTACACTTACTCTTGATATATAAGATACATAAAAAGGTAGAAATAAGCAGTTCCCTGGTTATAATGGCTTATTTTAGTAATTAGTACACATCAGTATTCATTAAAAATTCCTTCGTTATTCTCCAAGTAGTAACTATTCATTAATCAACTTAATTTTTTTTTAATTTTGCTGTTTTAACCAGTTTTTTGAATCATAAAAAATTTCGTTACAAGTCTTTTTTCCCAAAATAGTTTTAGATGGACCAGGTACTTTGTAATTCTACCACACATTAATTAGCTTTCCATACTTAAAAGTTATTCACACATTTAAAAATATAGCTGTAATTCTTCTTTCAAGAAAAAACCTCCACCATCTCAGCAGGCTATAACAAAGGAAAAAAAGAGTATGCTCTTCTATTCTGCTGATTTAAGAGAGCTCAACTTACATAAAAGTATTGCACATCAGTATATCGATGTGTTACATTCTAAGTTAGTGTAATACAAATTGACCCTTGAACAAAGAGTCTGAACTGCTCAGGTCCACTTATATGTGGATTTTTTTCAGTAAATATATTGGAAAATTTTTTAGAGATTTGTGACAATTTAGAAAACCCAGAGATGAACCGCATAGCCTAGAAATATCAAAAAAATTAACAAAAAGTTATGCCATGAAAGCATAAAATATATGCAGGTACTAGTCTATGTGTTAATCAATTGTTTACACTATTGATAAGGGTTATGGTTAACAGCGGGCTGTTAGTATTTAAGTTTTTGGGGGTCAAAAGTTATGCACAGAATTCTGTCTGCACGGGGGTCAGTAACCCAAACCCTCTCACTGTTCAAGTGTCAACTATACTTCTTAACAGTGCTAATAAACTGGCCAACAAAAGCTGAATTATACAATAAACATAAAAAGAAAAGGGAAAAGAAGAAAGGAAGAACAAAGCAAATAAATAAAAATATTTAAAATATTTTGAAAATCTAAGAAAACAATTTCAACAACTAGAAGGGCTTTTCTATATAGTTGTTCCTATGCTGACACTTCCTGGGAATATAATTGCATAAGTGATCCTTTTAATTTAAAACTGTGCCAATTAACAAAGACTTAATACTTGCAAAACTGGGAAGGATAACGTCCTCAGCTAAAACTTGTCTAGTGTAAACTCCTACCAGTAAAAGATAAGCCCGTTGAAAACTATAAATTTTATTTGAAATCACTGTATTCATTCCCTTAGGAAAAATTTTATGGTAACAGGTATACTTCTGAAGCAAAATTAATAAATTCAAGAGGAAGAGAAATTACTACAGATAAAAAAATTCAGTTACAAAATGTTTGTGTTTGCTATATTTTAAAAGTAGATTGATAATTTCTTTTCTTTTAGACAGGGTCTCACTCTCGTCACTCAGGCTGGAGTGCAGTAGCATGATCACAGGTCACTGCAGCCTTGACTTCCCAGGCTCCGGTGATTCTCCCACCTCAGTCAGCTAATGTTTCATACTTTTAGTAGAGACAGGGTTTCGCCATGTTGCCTAGGCTGGTCTTGAACTCCTGGGCTCAAGCAATCCAGGCCCTTTGGCCTCCCAAAATGCTGGGATTACAGGCATGAGCCACTGCACCCAGCCAGGACCAGTTAATTATTAAAGATGACCTTTAAAGAAGAAAACAGAATCTAGAAACTACTTTTAAGAGTTATAAAATAAAATAAAATGAATAGCATCTTTACTATGCTACCTGATCTAAGTAAGAATAATTTCACCCTTAGATTTGTTCACTGGTTCTGCTAACTTGACTCTAGCCAGCTACTACTGTCAAAAAAGTTAAATTGAAAGAAAACCTTCTTCATCTTTGGGGGAAGTGCACACTAGATCACGGCAAACCTCCTTCTCCATTTCAACTTCAACTTCAAAGAAGGTATCTACAAGATCTTCTGCTGTACCTGAAGAAAAACAATTCAAGATATACAAAATGATGAAAGGAAAACAGATTTTTAAATCCTAGTTTTCAAATGGAATAAAGATATTACCTTTTACTTGATCATCTTTCTCTGTTATTTTCTGTTGAGCCTTTCTGAATACTCGTAAGTGTGTGCCAAAATCATCTACAATGCGTGTAGTAAAATAAGGTTGCCAGTCTATTTCTTTTGACCTTATAAAAAACACATTACATAAAAGGATTATATAAATGCTTTATCAGAAAATATAAATTCATTTTAATGACTACTGACAAACGACATTATCTGAGACTGTAAATTTAAATTGAGATTTTCATTCATTATTACATGTTAGTATCGTTTCACAAGATCCAAAGTAAATCAAATCTACTTCACTAAGTCTTCTAACAATATTACTTGAATTATTTTATGTGCCAAGGCTTAAAGCTACTATCTAAAGGCTTAAAATAGAAAAAGAAATTAATTTTTTTCCAGTTAAATTTGAAGTGAATCTGACAACAATGTATCATGTAATTTCTCAGCCCCAACGTAAGAATACATAAGGAATTCTGAATAGTTTTGTTTGCTTTTAAAAGAGCATTTCAAACATTTCTTGGTTTCTTCTGAACTCTTTCTGAATTCTCCACATTCGTCTTTTTAGCTATGCAACACATGTTCTGAACGTTCTGTTTGAATACACTAGCACTTAAAAACTTGGCCATGGCGAGGCACAGTAGCTAATGCCTGTAATCCCAACACCTTGGGAGGCTGAGGCAGGAGGATCACTTGAGTCCAGAAGTTCAAGACCAGCCTAGTTGACATGGTGAAACTGTCTCTACAAAAATTACAAAAATTAGCCAGGCATGGTGGCATGCACCTATAGTCCCAGCTGCTAGGGAGGCTGAAGTGGGAGGATCACCTGAGCCCAGGAGGTCAATGCTGCATTGAGCTGTGACCACACCACTGCATTCGAGCCTGGGTAACAGAGCTATCTCACCAAAAAAAAAAAAAAAAAAAGCCTTAACCATTAGAAACAACTAATTACAAGGAAATGGTATAAAGAATGATGTAAAATATCACACATATAAAAGCCTTTAGAATACTCATGAAAAAGGTGATTACTAATTTTAGGAAGTCACCTAGTACCCTATCTCAAAAGCAACAGACTTCAAAAGATACTGTTAATTCAGTATACCAGTGAAACAGGTAAAAAACACAACAGATAACTCAAAAACAATTTATATCTCTCCTTGGATTGGGTGATTTTTTAATATAATGTTCTTTTTCATAAAATAACACTAAAATTAATTCACCCTTTTAGGAACATACCAAGTAGATAGAAAACAAAGAGTCTATTCATGAAGATGCTGGACAATGGAGGAACCAAAAAAGTACACCATAATTCATTATGGTAATTACCCACACATACAATAAAAAGGCTAGTGAAGAAGCTGACTTAAATACTGTTACTTTTTGAAGAAAAAAAAAAAAAAAACCTTAAAGAGTCAGTATGACGCTGAAAAATAAATGGCTGTTTTCAAGTAAAAAATAAGTTATTAACACTAAGGTTTGTTGTATACATGAAACTAAAGAGAAAGCCGTGAGTATATGAACATGAAAACAAATTAACATAAAAAGGTGGATCCCTAAGCTCAGTAATCCGAGGATGAATTAATTAACACTATTTAGAATATAAGAGCCATGCATATAAGCATATAACTAAACTTGGTAACAATATTCAGTCTCAACATAAATCTAAAATAAAAACTTAAACCTAGCAGTCTCTAGAAACTCTTTTTTCTTATTTAAAAAAATAAATCACAATCTGTGTAAGCATCTTTCAAAAATCTTTACATGAATATTTATTCAAAATCATCCATACTTGAAAATTTTATAAAAACAAAATTTACTTAGTATAGGCCATAGCTCATTTAATCCATAAAAGGTTCATTTTGACAAATTTAGAAGAAAGCAGAATATATAATCTTTCAAGTTACATCTGTCCTGTTTCATGGTACAATGCTGTTTATTTAATTTACTGAAACTTTCAAACAAAATAAACTTTACCAATTTAGAAGACATTTTAAATCCATCTTGATTCATTTAGAGGATGTAATGACATTTTAAATGAATAAAATTATCAAGCAATGCAAATACATACAAATTATTTTAAATTTGATGTACAGATTTCTATTTTCAATACAGAAATATGTTGAGGGTAGAAAAAATAGGAAAAACAGTACTGATATCCTATATCTCTTTCTGAGGTTATTATTTTCCTGCTGCTTGACTTATTTCCACTGACTTCATGCAAACTTAATATAAATCTCAAAAGAACTTTCTAGATTAGGAAGAACAACAATAGCACACTGCTTCCCATTTATAAATTAGAAGGATATATACTAACAATTTCTAGTAATGTTTGTCTTAACAAAATTGGAAAATATTTTGATGACAGTGCTTTCTAAAATCATGACATGATGGCATGAACCCGGGAGGCGGAGTTTGCAGTGAGCCGAGATTGTGCCACTGCACTCCAGCCTGGGTGACAGAGCAAGACTCCGTCTCAAAAAAAAAAAAATAAAAAAGGCCGGGCGCGGTGGCTCACGCTTGTAATCCCAGCACTTTGGGAGGCCGAGGCGGGCGGATCACGAGGTCAGGAGATCGAGACCACGGTGAAACCCCGTCTCTACTAAAAATACAAAAAAATTAGCCGGGCGTGGTGGCGGGCGCCTGTAGTCCCAGCTACTCGGAGAGGCTGAGGCAGGAGAATGGCGTGAACCCGGGAGGCGGAGCTTGCAGTGAGCTGAGACTGCGCCACTGCACTCCAGCCTGGGCAACAGAGCAAGACTCCGTCTCAAAAAAAAAAAAATAAAAAAAAAAAATAAATAAATAAAATCATGACATGATAAATATGTAATAAATGCAATGTGAAAATGAGTAAGAAATATTTCATTTATGTAACAGCCATACTTCTACTGCATCTACTACATAGCTTTCTATTAGAGCTCTTAGTATCAATTATTCTTACATTACGCCAACAGTCAAAACTCTTTTTCACTTCACTTAAATATTCCCCCATATAATTCTTAGTCTAGTAAAACAACCGGGCTATTACATAATGCATCTTATTACCGACACTTGAGCTTTATTATTACTAATAATCTGTAATTTCTTGAATTTAAAAATAAAAGAACACAATCCCTATATGACCAAAAAAAGTGATACAATTAACCCCAGCTTGAAAAAATTTACAGTAGGCCCCTGAAGCTTATGTACCTTGACAGAATGGTTGCAAGAAAGAATTAAGAAGGTTAACTAGGAATGCAAACAAGTAATGAAATTTTAATTGAAAGCACAAAAGCAAAACAAAACTATAAAGTGTGTCTCTCTGAACATAAATTTTGCATGGCCTTATCTCTGTCTCTAATGCTGCCTGCCATCCTATCCCTCGCCACCATTCTACTTATAGGTCTCCCATATCCACTCGTCTCCCTTGCATTCCAATTTCCATAAAGCAGTCAAATTTTTAAAATAGGATATACACAGCTTCAAAACTGCAATAACACCCCATTATTATTAGGGCTAAGCACAAACACCTTCTCTAAGATCTTCCATACCGGACAGCCCTTGTGTATTTCCTCATCACCATCTATTTCACCCTCTCCCTTCCTCTTTGTTACGCAGATCCACAGGCTTTCTTTCCATTTGTGAAGTGCAAATATGCCCCTTTTACTCTCAGTGCCTCTGGACAGATTATTCCCTCCGCCAAATTTGCTTGGCACTGTCTACTCCCCATAAATTTTCCTTCTCTCCCCCCATTCACTTGACGATTCCTACCTACACATTAAAGTTCATCTAAAATGTCAATTCCACATGCCAACCTTCATTGATCCACACCCTCTCCACTATTCCTTCAGACTAGGTCCTGTCTCCAGTTATGTATTCTAATAATACCAAACTTTCCACTTTTTATAGCTCTTACAACCTACAGTTGACTTATTTGCTGTTAGAATATTAATCTCAGTAAGGCACGGATTGACTGTGTCTGTTTTTTTGTTTGTTCATTTTGTTTTTTTTTTTTTCAACAGAGTCTCGCTATGTTGTCCAGGCTGGAATGCCATGACGATTCACATGCATATGCACAGTGCAGCCTCAAACTGCTGGGCTCAAGCGATCCTCCTACCTCAGCCTTCTGAGTAGCTGGGAGTACAGGCACATACCACTGCACTCAGCCAACTGTGTTTGTTTTATTCATAGCTGTATCCCCCATGGAAAAGTAACATTTCGAACATTATTAGAGGCACTCAATACATATTGATTTATTGATTCCTTTTTCAGGGTCAGAGCACTGTTTACAATGGGTGCTTGGAGAATGGCAACAGGAGGCACAAACAATTGCTTCCTTACTCCTTAAAGTGTTAAAGTAGAATACATACTGAGCAGCTCTTTTTGCCCCATGGCTACGTAATGCCAATCCCTTAAAAAGGCAAGTAAAGTCCCAAATATGTGGTTGAGTTTAGGATTATAAATTGCCTCACTTGTTCCATCTATTCTAAGCAGTGTACAGCTCATCATCAGTAGCACAAAACACTACCAAAATCAAGTATTTCTGGAAAACGCACTGGACTGACACAGATGCCTTTGATTCTAACAAAAGACTCCCCCACCAAATGATGCGTCTTTTACTCAAATCAAAGGCATCTGTGCCAGTCTATGAACTTCAGCAAGTCACATCATTTCCCAAAGTTTGTTTTCTCTAACAACACTTATTACATCTTTGAGTCTATATTAGCTACATAAAACCACACATATACATACACAGGCATGGAGTGGTAATTGGGCAGTAGGTAAATTTAAATATTTGATCAAAAGAGGGAGCCGTGAATATATTTCACTTTAACTTCAATTATACAAATTTTCCTGTGTAGGACTAAGACTTTTTCTTTGGTTAAGGCTCTGCTGAGTGGTATTAAACATGCCCTGGGTCTTGAAAAAACTACGAACTCTTCCCACACTGCAAAACCTATGGTTTCCAGTTTCTTTCAAATGGCATGGCAATAAAGACATTTGTGAACAAATCAGCATGCAGAGTCCTTGAAGACTTTCAAATTTCATAGTTGCCTTTCGCTCACTTAATTCTACTACAATCTTCAACCAGCTGTGAGTAATTCCAAAGCAAGTGACTTGGTTTTCATAGAAACTACCTTGTCATATTCATATTTCTTCAATCTAAGTTGAGTGTTAAACTACCTGATTATCATAAAAAGTGTAACTGGGATATATAGGCTCAAAAACAAATACAACTTTTTTTTCAACGTGTTTGATTATCTGTCTCCTCTAAATCACCAATATTCAGGTCACACCACAGACTAATTGTATCAGATTTTCTGGAGGTGGGGTCCAGGTATCACACAACTGACTTTTGATAAGCATAAAACTCCAAGGGTGGAAACAGAAGTGGATAGATGTAATAGAGCCTAGTCTTAATGCTAAGGTTATCAGTCAGTATAGCATACAAAGGGAATGGAGAGCACTGGCTAACTAAACGTCAGTTAAGAGAACTTTCACTGCAATAGCACAGAATTGAAACCATTTCAAAATCAGCTTAAAATTTTGTGGACGAGAACCACACACACAAAGACTACAGATTAAGTGATATGTTGCAATTTAAAGAGGCTTCATTAAATAGGCTATACTTAAATCCTGATGAAAGAGCAGTATTTATATGAGAGAAGAAAGGACACAGGAATAAGCAGAAGAGGAGAATGAGCATGATAAATATATATGCAAGGGTCATCTTGCAGACTTGCCTGACTAGAGGAGAGGGTGATCGTTTGGCAGTAAAGGCAATCTTCACATTCATGGCAGAATACTTTCCTGGAAAAGGTGCCTTACGTCAAAATGATAAAAGTAAAAGCTGCTTTTTCCACAGAAAACAATCCTATAATAAATGTTACGCTCCTGATGCCACATTAGTTTTTCAGAGAAATGACTACGAAGAGCTTTTTTAAAAACAGTAAGAATGGCAGAGTATACTATATACTGCATAATGTGTAGGTATACATATAGACACTATATGTACAACACACACACACACACAGAGGTCCACAGAATCTTAGTATTTTAGAACTGAAAGGAATCTCAAGGGAAAAGGTATATGCATATATACATATACAAACACACACACACACACGCACGTTAAGACTTGGCCATTTTAAAGGTATGTTAATAAGATCGATATAATAACCAATCACATAAAATTATATGTATTAATCTTCTACAAAAGGTCTTTATCTTCTATGCAAAAAAAAATAGAAATTTTTGAAAAATCATTAAAATAGAATTCCTAGTTTTTCTGGGTAGATTTTTGACAAGTAACTTTGAGTAGATTTTGAGAAAAGTTTTACTCCATTAAAGGGCCTTTTGATCAATTGACTCACAGACTTTTTTTTGTTGAGAGAAAGCAACTGAGCGGCATATCTGTGAAAGAAAAAAATTCCTTCTCCTGAGCCTCTGAATCAGATACTAAGTCCCCCTCTTAATTCACTATTAGAAAGGATATACTACTCTTCACTCTAAGTACATAATCCTTTACTTGTTTCCATCCTTCAGAGTCCTTGAAGAACTACTTCGTTAATGGTGTCAAAAACTCAGGCTGAAATTGAATTTGGGTAAAATTGTAAAGGCACAGAATTGTAAGCTTCATTTTGAATCCACTAAATCAATCCGCCCTACGTCAATTCAATCATAAATACTACATGTTACCATAACCATCTCTCTAGAGTCCCCTTTTTACCCTTTTATCATCCACTTTAAGGATTTAGTTGTCAGTATTGATTAAAATAATGAAACTAATTTGACCTTCTTCACAAACATTCCTGAACTTAAAGTAAATGTATGATTACCCCCTACCATAGTCCTCAAAAATATATGGGGAATTTTTTCATAGGAGCTAAATTAGCAACCACATGAGGAAATAAATCTCATTACTTCAGGTTTACAAATCTGCCTCTGCCCCCTCTTCACTTAGCTGTATCCTCTCCAACTGTGAGCTGGAGTAGGCAAACAATTGTGTACATCTCTTCGTATTTCCATGTTCAGTGACTTCATGCTGACAGCTTAAAACTGAACGTGGTGGAAGAACTTACACCTCAGAAAACTTAAAAAAAAATCAAACTCATAACACTACAGATTTATTGTTTTCAGCATTCTATAAAGAACAGCAATAGTCTGGTTGTACAAAAACTTTTTATTTCATTGATACAAGGGTTTTAATCATCAAGAAAAGATTAGTAAATGTATTTTATGTTTAGAATCAAGCATTCTTTCTGATCATTTAGAAATATATTAAAAGGTTTAAATAAATTTTATCCTACTATAAGACCTCTACTAACAAAACAATAGATATGAAGAGTACTTTAATCCCAAAGTAAATCAACTCTAATTAGCAATCCTACATACTTAAAAAAAAAAAAAACTCACCAAATGGTATTCAAAATGTGGAGTGTGATGGAGTATGTTAGCGTGTGTTTTGGGAGGAGACATGATTGAAAAGAAGTCACGATTAGTAACAACCTGACCAGAGAATCTTGCTATTTTAGAACTGAAAGGGATCTCAAATCACTACCACAATTCCCTGTAATTTCAGAGCCAGAATTTAAATTACATATTCTAGGAGACACAGTGAGACCAAGGTTTTGTTAAACAAAACAGGGTTCCGGGAAGCAGAGGTTGCAGTGAGCCGAGATTGCGCCATTGTACTCCAGCCTGGGCGACAGGGCAAGACTGTGTCTCAAAAACAAAAACAAAAACAAAAACAAACAGGGTTCTTAACTTTCAGTTCAGTGTTCTTTCTACTCTACCATAACAAGAAAACAAAACATCCTGATTCATAGAAGTGATAAGCAAATTGGTGGAAACGAACTTAGGCATGCAGTTTTATATGACTGTATTAAAGGAAATGGTATTTAGTGAGCTATAACACTGCTTAAGAAGTGCAGTCCTATATCCTATATTTCAATGCTTCAAAGAGATTCCAATACCCAGATGTTCTGAAGGACTTAGATCTCAGAAAATAGTAAAAAATGTATACAGAAGTACACACATAAAGTATAGCCATCATTTCAGGAGTACAAAAAACAAGACATGAACACCTTAGTTAAGATAAAATACAGGAAAAAAAATAACATGGGGCTAACTGCACATCTTCTTAAGTATATTAAAGTACAGAAAATTAAACTCATGATGTTACCATTTTAGTAAACAGGAGTATTAATAAAACTACTAAAACTAAGGTCTAAGTCCTTCAGAACATCTGGACATTTCTTCTATAGTGAAATGTCTATTCAAATTAGTTCCCCATTTTTTAATTAGGTTACTTGTCATTTTATTATTATTGAGTGTGCTGCTGCTTTTTTTTAATACATACTTTTAATTCTGGGATACATGCGCAGAATGTGCAGGTTTGTTACATAGGTATACACGTGCCATGGTGTTTTGCTGCACCCATCAACCTGTCACCTACATTAGGTACTTATCCTAATGCTATCCTTCCCCTTGCCCCCCACCCCTCAACAGGCCCCGGTGTGTGATGTTTCCCTCCCTGTGTCCATGTGTTCTCATCGTTCAACTCCCCATTCATGGGTGAGAACATACGGTGTTTGGTTTTCTATTCTTGTGTTAGTTTGCTGAGAATGATGGTTTCCAGCTTCATCCATGTCCCTGCAAAGGACATGTACTCTGCTTGTTTTTATAAATATAGTTTTATTGGACAGTTACGCTCATTTATTTGCATTTTGTCCATAGCTGCTTTTGCGCTACAATGGCAGAATTTACTAGCTGTGACAGAAATGATGTGGCCTACAAATCCTAAAATAGTTGCTGTTTGGCTCTTTAGAGAAAAAGTTTGCTGATTCCTGCAACAGACAGTTTTATAGCCATTAAAATATATAAGAAGAATTACAAATATATAGAAAATATATTAGAATCAAAACTGTACAAAGTAGCATATGCTGTATGATTTTTAACTATACAAAAATTGTGACTATGTATGCACAGCTAAGATATTAAAAGGAAATACATTAAAACATTAACAGTGATCTTTGGATTGTAGGTCTATGGCTGAAAATAGCTAATTCAGAAAATCTAAAGAAGAAAATTACATTTTACAAAATAGGTATATATTACTTTAGAGCCAGAAACAGAAACATTTGGTTGTCAGTAATAAAGATACCTAGGATGACTTTTTAAAAAATTAATTATTTGCCATTTTTCTTTTCTTTGTGTTCTTATGAACGAAAACATAAGAATTGTTTTTTCAACTATAGATGACAATTTTGTATAGGCAGCCACTATCTGGAAACAAATGCTTACTATCATGGTTTGTACATGATGGAACAGTAAATACCCAATAAATTATTGTTAACAGAGTTCCCACTTGTGACTTCCATGTTAATTTTTTCCACACATTTTAATATGCTCCCATTGGGTCTATGAACATTTCATTTTTCATAGACACTGGGAAAAAAGTATGATTGAAAACAAACCATCTATCTGTAGAAAAAATCACATACCTGTAGAAAATATACAAATGACCAATAAGGACATGAAAAGATGCTCGATATCATTAGCTATCAGGGAAATGCAGATTAAAACGATAATGTAATACTACTTCACACTCACTAAGATGGTAACAAAAAGACAGACAATAATAACTTAAGTGTTGGTCAAAAGAGGAGCCTTCAAACACCGCTGGTGGAAACATAACAAAATACAGCCACTATGAAAAAGTTTGCAGTTCCTCAAAAGACTAATCATACAATCCAGAAATTATATTCCTAGGTATATACCCAAGAGAAATAGAAACATTTGTCCCTCAAAAACTTGTACATGAATACTCACAGTAGCATTATTCATATGATTCATAGAAACAACCTAAATGCCCATTTACTGATGAAAAACAAATGTGGTATGTGTTCAACGGAATATTATTCAGCAATAAAAAAGAATAAGCACTAATTTATGCCACAACATGAATGAACCTTGAAAACATAATGCTAAGTAAAAGAAACAGGAAAAAAGACCACATATATTATTTCATTCATATAAAATGCTCAGAATAGGCAAATCCATAGAGACAAAAAAAAAAAAAAGATTAGTGGCTACCTAGAGCTAGAAGCTTGGGGAAACGCAGAAGTGACCGACAATGGATATAAGGTTTCTTTGTGAAGTCATTAAAATGTTCTTAAATTTATTGTGATGAAAGCTGTACAATGCTTAACTAAAGCTACTGACTTTAAGTGGGTGAACTGTATAGTTTGTGAATTGTATCAGTTAATAATGAACTATTACCCCAGGTCTATTCAACAGATTATAAAAACATTAGGCTGGGCGTGGTGGCTCATGCCTGTAATCCCAGCACTTTGGGAGGCTGAGGCCAGTGGATTGCCTGAGCTCAGGAGCTCGAGACCAGCCTGGGCAATGTGGTGAAACCTCGTCTCTACCAAAATACAAAAAATTAGCCAGGAGTGGCACCGTGCACCTGTAATCCCAGCTACTCAGGAATCTGAGACAGGAGAATCGCTTGAACCTGGGAGGCGGAAGTTGCAGTGAGCCGTGATTGTGCCACTGCACTCCAGCCTAGGTGACAGAAAGAGAGTCTGCCTCAAAACAAAAACAAAAAACATTAACTATTTCCCCTTCTTTTAAATATTTAGATAAAATTTCTAATTTTAAATTAGTTTCTCATTGTTTTTGCTGTACTGTAATAAATATAATAACTGTCTTTCCGAGTAATGTCAGTTTTTACCCAAATTTCATATGGCAAAGAATATAAAATGGTAAAACAAAAAAAAGGATAAAACTTTGTTGCACATGTCCACTATTTGAGTTTTGTTTGCCTTTTAACAAGGGTGGGGATATACCATTTATTTTCATTATTTCTATGGCAAAAGGTAGTAAGTAAATTGGTAAAACTTCAAGAACACATTCCTTTTCATTCCCTGTGATACTATATCATTAGTATCACAGCCAGCGAATCCTGAAACCCATGTATCTATCCTTCCTCTCTCTACGGGAAGAGGCCTCAGGAAGGAACACAGTGGCATTAGCATACACCTACTTTCGCCAGGGGGCGCAGTGACTTACACCTGTAATCCCAGCACTTTGGGAGGCTGAGGCGGGCGGATCATGAGGTCAGGAGTTCGAGGCCAGCCTGAACAACATGGTGAAACCTCGTCTCTACTAAAAATACAAAAATTAGTCGGGTGTGGTGGGGTGCGCTTATAATATCAGCTACTCAGGTGGCTGGGGCAGAAGAAATGCTTCAACCTGGGATGCAGAGGTTGCAGTGAGCCAAGATCGTGCCACTCCTCTCCAGCGATCACGCCACTGCACTCCAGCCTGGGTGGCAGAGCGAGACTCCATCTCAAAAAAAAGAATATATTATGTACTTTCTGCTAATCTTGGGTTAAGGGGGAACAATGATGGAGGGATTTACCACCCACATTTCACTTTCAAGATCAACAACAAGGTTGCTTGTTAGTTTCTACTACACTATCCTTACCTTCTTTTTTAGAAATTTGCTCATACTATTCTTATTTCCTAACATGTCATTCCTCTCTATCTATCCAAATAACCCATTCTTGATAACCAGTTTTGGTCTCAATTCCGTTGAGGTCTTCATCAGCTACTCTGGTTCACTCTATCGCTACATGACAAACCGCTCTCAATACCACAGAAATGATTGTTTTATTTCTCTATGTTTCATGTGCCTTAATTTTGCCCTCTCCACCTCCCTTGCTCTACAAAAAAAAAAAAAAAAATAGCTAAGACAGGGTCAAAGAATCTGTGTACACAACCTAGGAACGTAACAGCAACAACAATAACAGAGAAGTTAACTTTACTGAACACTTACTATGTGCCAGCTTATAGAGGCACAGAGTCAAGTGATTTGCTAAAAATGTCATTTATTGGTTGGCAAATACTTTACTAAATGTTTCACCCACATCATCTCATTTTCCCGTTACAACTCTAAGTTTGCTACAAGTATTAGTATTACTATTTTACAGAGACATTAAAAATTTTCTTTTCGATACACTACAACTTAATGGTAGACACAGAATTACAGATTTTCTGACACAGGCCAAGGCTGTCTGTATCACACTATAATATCTTATTTAAAGGGCGAATAAAAATACATGTGTTATCCAGGATTCATCCCCTAAGGCTCCCGTCTAATCCACACCCAAATTCCACAGAGAAAGAGAACTCAAGGGTGCTGGAGGAAAGTTTCCTTCCCCAGGTTGGTACTGGAATAACAAGTACTAATACTAAATAAGATGTTATCACTACAAAGTACTATCCCACACGATGTCATTTAATCCTAACAACCACCTGATAAGGAGATACAAGTTATCATCTCCAGACAAAAGATGTATGTGTTTTGTCCACTCAAGGCCAAGAGCTTAAGAAGTAATAGAGCTAAGCTCAAATCCACAACTTTGGACTCAAAACATACATTATTTTCTTCCCATCTTTCAAAATTAAGCACTTCATTTTACAGTGACATTCTCTAATTGTTTCTCAAAGTTGATGAATAAATACAAACACTAGAAATCATGGGTTCTAAACATTTTCTGAGTTCATGACCCTTTAAAAAAATCAAACCTATGAAACCACTGGATAGGAAAAAAAAAAAACCCACAGTTTTTTTCCAGGTTTGTAGGCCCCTGTTAAGAGCCCTATAAAGGACTGTAAGTTAAAGAATAGAGGTGATAATTTTTGCTGCTATCATATGCTTCACAGTATACAGCAGGCAGCACAGAATAAGGATTTTTGAAGTATATGAATGATTGTAAACAGACTAATTTTCTTGATACTGGCATTGGAAGTCATGGAGCCTCTAGTAAGTCATATATCTGTGCAATAATAGAAAAAGCCAATGTAGGGAAGTCATTAACAGAGAAGGAACAAACCAACAATTAATGAGTTTTACTGCATGCTAAGAACTTTATTTGATACCATTTTTTAGCCTCAAAGCAGCCTCTAAAGTAATTATTATCTGTATTGCTTTAATTTGCCAGAAACTTAAGGTAAATGGTCAAGCAAAGATATAAATTTAGATCAGTGTAGGATGGAAAAAACCTTGCTTTTTCACTAAGCTTGATGGCACTGAATGTTTTCAAAAGAAAAAAAAAAAACTTAAGACCTAAAGTGAAAAGAAAGGTGACTAGGGGATCAAAAACAGGGAAAGTATTGCAATAACAGGAAAGAAGAGCAGGAAACTAAGATAAATAACCTAGATTATAAAATATTTAATCGGGTGGGAGAAAAAATACCAAACTTAAGAACAATTTGATTCTAATTCTAACTCACTAGATAACATTAGACTAACCACTTTACTTTTCTGGACCTTAGCTTCCTCATCAGTAAAATTATGGGTGTTGGATGGCATAAAAACTTAAATTTCTAAATTCCTTCACAATTTTCAAAACACTGTCACAGATATTTCATTTCACTCCACTGAGCAGGGACTTTGTTTTATTTACTGCTGTAATCCCCAGCATCTAGTTGGTACAAAGTATGCCCAAAATATTAGTTGAATAAGACGAATTTTGATCCTGACAATTATCCTGAGAGGAACACAGAACAGGGCAGTTATTATCACACTTACTTTACATATGAGAAAAACCAAGGTTCAGAGTTTAAAGACACTTGCTCACCGTCCCATAGCTAGAGGTGGAGCTAGAATGCAAACTCAAATTTTCAAATTACTAGTTCAAATCTCTTTCCAGGTCTAAAATGCGTTATACATTTTTATGTATTTTTCAATAGTCAGGCACAAGAATAATGAATTCTTCTTATTCTCACCCTTTCAAAGAAAAAAAAAGTCATCAGGATAGTGTTACTATAGAAAGCAATAAATAAATATTTAGAAGAGTTATCTGAAAGAATACCCAACACTCAATAATGGTGTATATGAAATAAAAGAGATTAAATTCAAGTTCTGACTTTCTTTGATTATACCAATTATATGTTCTGTGTTCCACAATTGAGTCTGCATCTGTAATTCTGGCTGGCTACTTTGTAAATGCTTGCTCCTAATCATGAGGGAGGAGGAGTACAAATCTATCTCTATAACTATTATTGTTCAAATCATAAAACTTGTGCCAGGCTCCCCAATGAGGTTGGGAAACACATCTGATGCCCTTCCTCTAGCCAACTCCAAATCTAAAGCTTTAGAATCAATGGAGATAGAGGAAAGGGCCTGAGAGGGCAGCATGGCTGGAAATACCTAGCAGGGCAATCTTTGCGTGTGATGGTAGCAACATATTTTAATGGAATAAAAAAAAAATCTACAAACTCATCCAAACATAAAATCTTCCTTTCAAAAATAAATAATTTCTAGAACATAAGTATTCCCTTTCACATAACGCTGCCCATTAAAAGGCTTTCAAAAAGTTAGACATCAATGATGGGGGGGAAAAAAGCGTTCAAAAATAAAAATGAAAGTAAACATAATTTAAACAGGTGTGAAATAGCCTCCCATCAAAAAAAATAAAGCAGTTTAAGTACAAGAATAGAAGCCAAAATACTTTCATCATATGGGAAGCAGTATATAGCTGGTTTGTAAAGTAAGAATTTCAGTATATCTGACAAGAAAAGTTTGTTAAAACAAACTCAGTAAAATATATTTCTCTTCTGAAAAATATAAACTTGAATATTCTCCACTGACTTATGTTCCTTTGGACCCTTCTCCTCCAAGAGGACTTCCAATAGGTATGTGTCATAATTAGGAGAAGAGTTACCGCAAAACTATGTGGAGAAGAGCAGTTACACTGAAACTAATCTATTTTCATAGCACTCACATAAAATAGGGGATCTAGGGTAGGGGGAGGGGGGAAGTACCAATAAGTGGGGTAACAGATTTGAAAAGTCACCTGATTTGGACCCTAAAGAAAAAACTACCAAACAGACTTAGAAAGCAGGGCTTAATCAAAATAACATTCTGTAAAAACCTAAAATCTGGAGTAATTTAAAGGTTTTAAGAGCTCTAGTTGTAAAATCTTGGAGTTATCCCACAGTAGTAATCTGCTGTTCTACTTACCTTTTAATAAACAATTCCTCCCCTTAAAAGTTGTTTTCCTTACTGGTACAAACCATACATCTAAGTTTTTCTGCATAAATGCAATGTCATGTCCTTACCTAGTAGCAAACTGAATGAGTGCATTTTGAAGAGTCTGCCTAATTTCAAGAAGAAAAGATTCATCATCACTTAGTGTATAATACCAATACTGGACATAATCCCTCAAGGAAAACTGGATAACCTATAACAAAAATATTGGAAAAAAAAATTACAACATTTTAGGATTTAGAAAGTTACAGTGGTAAACTAAAAAAGTATGCTGTATCTGCCAATTTATATTTACTCTCTATGTATTAATTTATGGTGGTAAATACCTGCCCTCATATAAAAACATCGACATAGTAAAAACCATTTCAAATTTTTAAAATTATTCTGGTATCCCAACTTACCTACTGCCTAGATTTAAAAAAAAAAAAAAAATTAAAACACTATCTATGGCCAAGTCCCACGTAAATCCAGGTAAAGACAGCATTTGCAGAAAAAAAGGAAACTTTCCATGCTGTAATCTAATAAATAGTATCAATCAGTTTAATGGAATGAGATGTAAAATAATAGAGAATATAATTCCAAAAAAAGTTTTTTTTAAACATTATTATCATCAGATCCATTGCAGCCTAATTAGAAAAATGATATAGGAGTTCACCTATTTCTACTAATACGTTTGATACTGCCAACAGTATTCAGACAATAAATAGTACATAATAAAACTCAATGTATAATTTTTACAAACCAGATAAACTAAATATTAGTAATAATAAAAAATGTTAAAATTCTAAAGTACACATTTTTATAATCATATAATCAAACATCAATGAAAAATATTTCAGGGGGCATAGTTTTTTTACCTATCTCTAATTTTTTAATGTTTTTGGATCAGATATTTCATTTCCATTTCTTAAAAGGTAACAAGTAGGAAAAAAACAGTCTGATTTACCACACCACTAAGCTTGTTCATCAACAAAAGAGTAAACACTTTAACTGTAAAATTTTAAGAAACACTATCAAATGTCAGTAAAAACTCTTTTTCTAAATCCAAATCCAATTGAAAGGCTTTTACATAAAGTAAACCACCTCATTAGAAGCGAGTTAATAAATAAGGAAGCATCTTCAAGTATAAAATTCAAGGATAACATGAAGAAATTCCAGGATATTATTTAAAGAGCAAAAAGTATTTCCTGGTATCTTCAAAAGAAATATACCTAGAACACAATATATAGAATTCAAATACCACATGCTGAAACTCACTTGCTGGAGAGGTTCATCAATTATATTGGCACCCGTCAACCTTCTATCAATCTTAATAGTCCTGGCTTCCCGTTTCATTTCTTCTAAGCACTTAAAGGAAATCAAAACATCTTACTGAGTAGTTTTCTGATCTAAAATCTCTCCAGTTTAATTCCAGTTGAATACTCAACGTAACATCCCTTCATTATCCTCAAGTGAATAAATAACCTTATTTGAGGTGCTACTATAAGCCAAACACTATTTCTCAAGTTAACAAAATTAGACACTTCCAAAAAAAGATTATCCTCAAAAATTTAATTAAATCAGCAAAAATTATTTAGAATGTGGGAAAACTGCAAATGTACAGATATGCTGCTGCCATATTTCAATGAAACTTTACAACTATAAAATTAGTGTTTCGTGTGAGTCAAATTGTCTTTATTGGACACTCTCCCTCTCGCCCCTCCCCTTTCCCAGCCCAAAACAGTATACCAGCTGCAAAATAATTAATTTTTAAACGGATTTTATTTAGGGATAGTTTTGGCAACTTAAGAAAATGTACTTCTCTACTTTTTTGTGTTCAGAAAGATCAGTGGCCCGAAAATTGGGTAAAAGGTAGTGGGAGATTCTTAAAAAAAAAAAAAAAAAACCCATAAATACATATAGACACAGATATAGACATAGATTATCTATATTAAAAACACATGCTTCGAGTTATAACATGAAACCACTGAAATTTTTTCATAAAACTTACTTATAAATCATATTTTAGAAATAGCAAATAAAACCCACTGTTTTTATACTATCTATTAAAAATGGATTATAAAGACTTAACCAGTCTTGAATATAATTTATTACTGTTAAGGATCTTAATTCTTAAAATATTTCCTATCCTCTGTATATACCACTCAAATGAAGTACATTATAAATAGCTAAGAAATGGTTCAAAAAAGGAAAGGTTAATTTCCTAAGACTTATAAGTAAAAAAAAAAAATACATATTAATATGAGTCCCAGAGACAAAGGTTTCAGATTATAAAAAAGCTTAAGTATTAAAAAATTTGTTTATCAATATAAAAGTCAGTGGAATAGAGTGAAATTCTTTTATTAATGTAAAATAATTATTATTTACCTCTACATCTCCTGCACCTTAGCATGTAACAGACAAGTTAATAACTGTAAAGAAAGTCGTTATTAGCATCAACTCCAGGCCATCTGCCTCTCTTCATACAAAATGAAACCAACCCAATTGCACAAGAATTGAAGGCACTACAATCTGAAACCTACACAATTCCAATTTTATTTATAGAGTGTGATACTGAAAAATAATAATAAAATAGCACCATTCAAGATGATAAAAATTAGGCCTGAATTATTAAAATTATAGATACTGCATAATCTAATTACAAGCTGTATTTTTCAAAGTAATGAAAAGTATCCATTTTTTCCTCTGGTTCCTCTGCAATTTATTTCATTCAAACCAGAATACTCACTGATATTGTTACAAATCATATGCATGATGCTTTGAAATACTATGATAAGACAGCAGGAAAAACACCCAAAATAAACTAACCAATTTCTATCGTTTTCTCAAGTTTGTATTCCCACTTTTTAAATCTAACACTAAGAAAGTTTTTAAGATGGGCTTTTAAAATATATTTTCTAAGTATAATTAGACAATCTCAGATAAATTCCCAGTGAGCATTAGTAAATTATACGAAAATTTGTCACGCTATATATACAGATGATTACTCTATTATCATTGCAAAGAACTGGACTTTGAGGTTTTATATTCCCTCCACTATTTACCTTAGGAACCCCAGTTGATGTTGGAGGAAGAAATGAGTGTTCACACTGTTCTAGGTACTTCTCTGAGTTTGTTTTTCCAAACAGGAGAGTAACCACTAAACCCCTAGAAAGAAAAATTTAATCACAAATATCAAAACAAAATTTTCTTAAAATTTAATGAATCTACTACCAAGTATATTTTCCAGAGTTCGTAGATGGCTTATCATTTACTAACAAGTCAATTTGTGACTTTGGCAAAGCAAGAAATTGACAGATTATATTAGGTTCTGAAGTTTAAAACAACTATAAACGTTTTGTGAATTATACAATAATACTTAAGTTTTAATCCAATATATTTCCTAAAGAATCTTGTGACAAGGCTGGGTGTGGTGGCTCATGCCTGTAATCCCAGCACTTTGGGAGGCCAAGACAGGAGGATCACAAGGTCAAGAGTTCGAGACCAGCTTGACCAACATGGTGAAACCCCGTCTCTACTAAAAATATAAAAATTAGCCAGGGTGGTGGCGTGCACCTGTAGTCCCAGCTACTTGGGAGGTTGAGGCAGGAGAATCACTGGAACCCGGGAGCAGAGATTGCAGTGAGCTGAGATAGCGCCACTGCACTCGAGCCTGGCGACTCTGTCTCGAAAAAAAAAAAAAAAACTTAAGTGACATTTTTCAAACTTAAGAAAAATCGGCTGAGTGCAGTGGTTCACACCTGTAACCCCAGCACCTTGGGAGGCTGAGGCGGGTGGATCATCTGAGGTCAGGAGATTGAGACCACCCTGACCAACATGGTGAAACCCTGTCTCTACTAAAAATACAATAATTAGCTGGGCGTGGTGACATGCACCTGTAATCCCGGCTACTCAGGAGGCTGAGGCAGGAGAATTGCTTGAACCAGGGAGGCAGAGGATGCAGTGAGCTGAGATCGCGCAACTGCACTCCAGCGACAGAGTAAGACTCCATCTCAAAAAAAAAAAAAAAGAAAAGAAAAATCAGCCCTTATTAAACAAGTAGGCTAGCTAATAACCATGGATAAAGGCAAATGAATCTAAATATGTAGCTAAATGACCAAATTCTATAGTTCTGTTAACCAATTAACATGAGGTATTACACCATTATAACTTTCCAGTATGAATACAGAATACATAAAGGCTATTCAGGGAAAAAAAAAAATCTAATCTATGATTTGTTTAAAATAAGGCTGGAATTAAGAAAATATAAATGTATCCCAAAAAAAGTTAATTATTTTGAAAAATAATTACAGGATCGAGGAAGATAAATGGTGATTTAGAACTACTTCACTAAGTATTAACTAAATATTATCAATATTTCATAGATTTAAAATTTACCAATAAAGCAAAGTGCTGGAAATCCATCAAAAAATATTTAATCTTATAACGATCTTATAGTAATGTTACAATGATTCAAAGACTGTAATGATAGGAAGGGAACAGTAAAACATTAAATATTGTCAGTCTCAACTACTGAAAGGAAGATTCTCAAAGTCCTCCAATTTTTGTGGCTACATGCCCTCTCACTAGTCCTTAGTAAAAGTATCACAAAAGCAGGGGTTGGGGGTTGAGAACATGGATACAGTCAAATCAGTTTATGTCATTAATTGTGTTTTTGTTGTTTGTAAAAGGCTGGTCTCAGAATTACTGCTAAATTTCATCTATCTGTGTTATATCTGATATTATTATTAAGATTCAAGTTGGCCCTCTATTTCAGTTTTACCTGGTTATTAAGCATATTTACAGACAAAATAAAATGTTTATATTAACACTGTGTTATTAAAAAACATCAGCAAGAAACAGACTGATAAGACATTAACTTTTGCCCACAAGTGTGTAACGACACAAGACAAGATAAAGAGCAGTCTGATTTTAAAGGAACCTAAATAGTAGTTTCCGCTGTAAAGTTCAATAATTTAAACTGTAGTTGGGTGCAATAAATAATTATATAACCCAACAAATATAACAGAATGCCACAAAATAACCATAATGCAGTAAGATGAAAGTATCCAACGACAAAAACGAAAAATCCCCACGTGTTTTTCTTTCCAAAAGCATTCTTTATATTAAAAAATAAGGAGTTAACTTTGACTATAAGCAAAATATAGACATTATCAACACTTGAGAAAAAATAAACTGCACAACTTAAAAACTTAAGTTTTATTAGCAAAACAAAAAAAAAAGAGAGGATTCCACAGACCCTACCATGTGACTCTTAATATTCTCTAAAGAGTTTTTTAGTACCCATTATCCTCTAGTATCCCACCTTATCTCCAAATTTTTACAGAACTTTGTAAGCATCCGAAAGATTTTTTGAAATTATTCCTTGATAAATTACAACATTTAAAAAAGGAACAACAAAGGTTCTCATGACTTTAAAAATGAATAAACTTTGTGCAGGATCTGGTTTTATTAAAGATTTAAAAACTTAAAAAATTAATAAACTGATTACTTTTCTCTTTTTCCTAAATTTATTTGGAGCAGTTGAGTAAAAAAAGAAATAATTATTCACTTATCCACCTTCCAAGGGCTCCTACCTTAGCCTATAAAGCTGCAATATCCTCCCTTGCCAAAGTATTGGGAAATATTCTGAAATCCTTTTCCTTTACTCTTACAAGGGCTAATACAATTAGTGAAATTAGAAGAAATTTCTACCTTTCAAAAAAAAAATGTCAAGACAATTTCCTTTCCAATTAATAATTGCAGCCTCGACTCTGAGAGGGGGAGGTGCAACCATGTCACTATTCAGCCATGCTGTGGCCTTAACTGTGACTGAGAAGTGTAATTAGGAAACCCATTTGGCTGAAGATCTGTATTATCTTCAATCATCTTTATAATCTTCAGTCACTATCATCAATAAAGATACTCTGAACTCCAGTATCAGACTCTTATGGCTGAAATAAGTTTAAATGTTTTAGTACACAGTATCGTATCTAGGCCATAGATAAGAAAATACTAAATCTAACATAAAATATAGTTTTATGGAGATTCCTTGACATAGCTGCTCAGTTAAAGAAATTCTCACTTGTTCAAGCATATGCTCCCTACAGAAAGACTACAACATGACTATCAAATCTGTATCCCCAAAAAAGTGATAGATATATTTAGAAGCTAACCCTTCAGTGTCCTATACAGTTTCTATATGCTATTCAATTCAGCTAAATCCTCCAAACCTATAGACTCAAACAACTCCTCCAAATATTTGGGGTCTCAAAAGATTTTTCAGAAAGAAATCAGTGTTCATTCCACAACTAATTACATAATATATGTCACATAAATGTACATACAAACACATTAACAACAAAAGACTCATTTCAGCTAAGCTACTTTGGTAACAGTGGCTAAATAATAAACATCCCTTGTCTATATATTTTCTAATATTTCCTTGTAATTCATGTCTGATACCAAATGCTCTGCATACAAAGCTACAATAAATTATGACTGAAACCTCTCTTGTAAAGGTTTATCAACTTAAGGGAAAATATAAACGTACACCAAATAACTATGAAGAGAAAACTGCAAAATCAAGTATTTGAATTTTCTAGAGTGAAATGACAACACTCATTAAAGGAAAAAATTAACATTATTGTTTGAAGTCTAATCACAATTTCTATAATGTAAAACTTCACGTGTAGTCTCAATTTAACTTACTTATTATTAACATAATGCAAAAGAAAATTTCAACTTTAAAGGAGAAACACCACCAGAAGGAATTTGCAAATTTTTTTAAACTTTACACATTATCACCAAAAAAAGTTCACACCTTTGGAAATGGACATCTTATTATTGAAGGACTACCCATATTTCTGATACAAATAATGACAATCACTGTTTTTATTTTTATGGGTATCCTTATTTTTTTAACTTTAGTAAAAGCAATTTATTAAAAATGGCATTCACAAATAAATCATACTCCCGTTTCTCATAGTCATTTGTTTCCATTTTAACAAGATATGACACATGAATTACAAAATTATAATTGAGTATACTTACCCACCCACAAAGCAGAGGATATAAAATGTCAAATAAAATATTACAAAGGGTCCAAAGGTTATCAGAAAAAGGACAATGCCAAGGCTTCCCCATCCCCATATGGATAGACTGGCCTGAAATAAAGAAAAAATATAAGTAAATTAGTAAATAATTCTCCACATGAACTAGAAAAGAACAAAACTTTTACATAGTTTTAAATTTCTTCTTGTAAACATTCATGGTATTATTTCAGTAACTTTTGAAAATGTGAAGTTTACTTGAAAATGTGAAGTATACTTGAAAATTTATCTCCACAAAACATATACAAAATTTATACATATGGTGAGATTTACAGAGCATCTGTAATTACTTTTTAAAAAAATCCTAGTGGCAATGCAAAGGTACAGGACAGAAATAGTTATACAAACTGTTAAATGAAATCCTGGCATGAGAAATACAACAAAGTATGTACAAAAACATCTGTACATTTATATTTGCAAATGCATATATAAAAGGATAAGTGGGCTACAAAGTTATACTTACTTAGAATTAATATTTCATCTTGAAACTAGGTCCCAATATAACTACAGCATAAGGAGACATTTTACTAGAAATTTAAATTTCAAGATAAGAAATCCTTATCTCATTGAAAATTGTGATATTATTTTATTCAAATTATGTATAGAAACTCAATTATAATTACAACAGTTCCAACTTCCAGTTACCAAAATTTACTATGAGCTCAACAAAACATCACCAAAAAGTATTCATACATTTAAAAAAAAACCTATTTCATACAGAATTACACTGTTTTAGCCAATAAAAAAATACGCCTTTCATTAAAGGCAAACTGGAATTTGGCAATTTAAGTTATTATGAATAAATACATGTGTTCAATTCAACAAGTTCCTACATCCATTTGCCTTGCACAGTGAGGTAGTACACAAAGGAAGCATTTGTCCCACTCATGCCATCAAGGAGCATAGAGAAAAATGTCCTATAGGAATGAAACAATAAGATACTGAACCAAAAGAAAATAATAGAAAGCATTATAAGATGCTAAACTGAACAAAATTAATGACCAAAAAGCTATAGAACAGACAGTAAGTGCTGTGGATTACGAGAGAAAGGAGGGCTTTATTTATTCATTCATTCACTCACCAGTCATTGCTTCCTATGTGCCAAGCACAGCTCAAGGTAGTGGGGATACCACAAGGGATAAAACATACCCTCATAAATCTACATTCTAGTAAGGAAAGAAACACAAGTATACCCGCATAAGTTCACATACCTCCATAAGTTTACATTCCAGAAGTGGGGAAAAAGAAAATTAAGTAAATATATAGTTACATCACATGGGGATAAGTGCTATGGAGAAGAATAAAGCAACTGTATGGGGCTGGTCTAAGCAACTCTAAATGATTAGATGACAAACAGAAATCCTGGACAAGATTTATTTAGGGAGACATATAATACTGAGTCTTCCTATCCCAAAATGATGTTTTTCCATTTAATCGTATCTTCTTTTATGTCCCTCACAGTTATACAACTCTTATGCCTTTGTGTTTTATTATCCTTTTTCCACATCTTGGCCACTTTTCATCTTTTAACCAAAGGACAGATTCGCCTGCTAACGAAGTTTCTGCTCTGCCTCCATGCTCTCTTCTCTCTGAATCAGGAGGGAATACTATTTCACCTACCTACAGAAGTGTCCTCTGACTTCCTTCTAAGAGCTGGTAAGTAGGACATAGTTATTTAGAATGAAGTACAGAGACACTCAGTTCCTCTGATAACACTTTGCCGAAATTCCTAATCCACACTAAAATATGGCATGCCACTCTCTCCTGGCCTGTACAACTTCCACTGAGAAGTCTGCTGGCAAATGTACTGGAGCATCATTACATGTTTTTTTCTTTTTCTCTTGCTGCTTTTAGGATCCTTTCTTCATCCTTGACCTTTGAGAGTTTGATTATTAAGTATCTTGAGGTAGTCTTGGGTTAAATCTGCTCGGTGTTCTATAACCTTCTTGTATTTTAATATTGATATCTTTTACTAGGTTTGAGAGGCTCTCTGTTATTATCTATCTGAATAAATTTTCTACCCCTAACTCTCTCTCTACCTCTTCTTTAAGGATAATAACTCTTAAATTTGCCCTTTTGAGGCTATTTTCTAGATCTTGTAGTTGTGCCTCATTCCTTTTTATTCTTTTTTCTCCTCTGTGTATTTTCAATTAGCCTGTCTTCAAGTTCACTCATTCCTTCTTCTGCTTGATCAATTCTGTTAAGAAATTCTGATGCATTCGTCAGTAGGTCAACTGCATTTTTCAGCTCCAAGATTTGTGCTTGATTCTTTTTATTATTTTAATCTCTTTGTTAAATTCATCTGATAAGAGTCTGAATTCCTTCTCTGTATTATCTTGAATTTTGTTGTATTTCTTCAAAACAACTGTTTTGATTTTTCCACCCCAAAGGACACATATCTCTGTCTCCAGGATTGGTCCGTGGTATCTTATTTAGTTCATTTGGTGAGGTCAATGTTTTCCTGGATGGTCCTGATGCTTGTGGATGTTCATTGATGTCTGGACATTGAAGAGTTAGGCATTTATTGCAGTCTTTACAGTCTGGGCTTGTTTGTCCCAGTCCTTCTTGGGAAGGCTTTCCAGGTATTCGAAGGAACTTGGGTGTTGTGATCTATGTTTCTAGTAACTGTAGCCATATATACATTAGAGGCACCCTAAGCCTACCAATGTTGTGGCTCTGAAAGACTTGTAGTGGTATTGCCTTCATGGTTCTAAATAAGATGTGGAAGAATTATCTAAATTACCAGGCAGAAACTCTTGCTTTCTTCCCTTACATTCTCCCAAACAGAGTCAGTCTCTCTGCTGAGCTGTGTGGAGCTGGGGAAGGGGTGACACAAGCAACCCTGTTGCCACCTCCACTGTGATGGCACTGGATCATACCTGAAGTCAACAAAGCACTGGGTCACACCCGAGGCCTGTGGTAACCATGGCCTGGCCACTGCCTATGTTTACTTGAGGCCCTAGGACTCTACAATCTGCAGGTAGTGAAGCCAGATAGGCTTGTGTCCTTCCCTTCAAGGTAGAGACTTTCTCCCATTCCTGGGCAGGTCAAGAGATGCTTCTGGAAGCCAGGGTCTGGAGGTGGAAACCTCAGGAATCTACCTGCTGCTCTACTCTACTGCAGGTTAGCTAGCACCCAAGCCACAAGACTAAGTCCTTCCCATTCTTCCCTCCCCTTTCCACAAGCAGAGGAGTCTCTCCCCACAGCAAGCACAGTCCCCAGGCCCATGGCAAGTACTGCCTGGCTACCAATGTTCATTAAGGGCTCTTCTGTCAGCTGTGGTGAATGCTGCCAGGCCTGGGACTCTCCCTTCAGGGCAGTGGGCTCCACTCTGGCTCAGGGTAGGTCATGAGATGCTATACAAGAGCCAAAGCCTAGAATCAGGGACCCCAAGAGCCCACCTGGTGCTCTACTCCGCTGTAACCAAGCTGGTAGCTAAGGTGCAACACAAAGTCCCCTCACTCGTCCCTCTCCTTTTCCCAAACTGAAGAAGTTCCCCCACATAGTTACCACAACTGGAAATGTACTAGGTCACATCTAAAGCCAGCATGTCTCTGAATCTCACCCAAGGCCCAGGGAAAGTACTGCCTGGGTACCTACTGCTGCTGATTATTCAGGGACCAAGGGCTCTTTAGTCAGCAGGCCATCAATCTTGCCAGGACTAGGTCCTTCCCTTCAAAGCAGTAGGTTGCCTTCTGGCCAAGGGTTTGTCTAGAAATGCTGTCTGGGAGGTAGGGCCCGGAACAGGGGCCTCAGGACTCTGCCTGGTGCCCTGTCCTACTGTGGCTAAGCTGGTATCCAAGTTGCAAGACAGAATCCTCTTCACTCTTCCCTCTCCTCTCCTCAAGCTGAGAGAAGGAGTCTTTCCCAGACCTGCAAGCTGCACTACTTGGGGTGGGAGGAAGGGTGGTGCAAGTGCTCTCTTCGTCACTGGGTGGTGTGGTGGCTCCAAACTCAGCACAGCACCAGGACTCATCCAGGAATTGCACTCCTTGTGGCCTAGCCTGCCTTTCAAGTTTACTTAGGACCCCAGAGCACATTAGCCAGCAGTGGCAAGGGTTGCTGGACTCAGGTTCCAACCACTGGGATGGGCAACTCCCTCTGCCTAGGACTGGTCCAAATGCTTCATCCATAGGCTCTGGCTGAGTTCTGCCCAGTGGTGCTTTCCACTGTGACAGGGCAGCACTGAGTTCCAATGCAAAGTCCTATAATCACTGTGCTCTCCCTCCCCCAAGTGCACAGATTTTCTCTCTGCACCACTCAGCTTCTGCCAGGGTATGAGGGAGGGGTAGGATTGACAATTCAATATTATTATCCTTCCTACCCTCTTCAGTGCCTCTTGCAGCAATATGAAGTAAAAACCAGCTACTGTGATCAGTCCCTGATTTTTGGTTCTTATGAAGGTGCTTTATATGTGGATAGTTGTTCAATTTGGTGTTCCTGTGGAGAGGACAATCAGTGGAGGCTTCTATTTGGCCATCTTGCTCTGCATCCCCCAGTATTCTATTTTTTAACCAGTTGTTAGGACTAAACTGTATAAATGTTTTATTCTCTCTTATGTACAAATCATATCTTTCACAATTAAAGAAATTTTCAAAAAAGTCAAAATGAGTTGATATGGAAAAGATTCATGCACCAATTTGTCAATAAGGGGAAATACTTGACTCTTCTAAAAACTCAACTTTTCATATTTTAACAGGTGTTTTATTATTCATTTGAAAACAGTAGCAAAATCACCTAAACCAAAGTCCTATTCATTCATTCAACAACTATTTGTGAATTTCTGCAATGTGCCAGGTGATAATTTAACAGTGAAAAAACAGCCATTACTGTCATGGTTTTTTTTTTTTTTTTAAGATTCCTTAATTAAGTTTGAGAGAAATTTTTAAATTCCAGAGACTACAAAAATTAGGCTTTTCTAATCAAGCAAGTGCAGTGCTAACTTGCTTGGTAGTTAATCTATTACAACAGTTAACTTCAAATGTTAAACTGTTCATTGAAACATCAGAATAGCGAATTGTCCAAAAATCAAGTTATGTTATTCTAAGAGTTTTCATATGTATAACTGGCTGACATTATAATCTTATTAGTGAGATGAATTAGGAAAAACATTTGATCTAACGCCACATAAAAATAATTGGGTTCTAATTATTGCCTAAAATGATACAGGATAAAATTTAGGGTAATTTTCTTCTATATAAGAAACCTTTCACAAATTCAAACAAGTATTATTTCAAGAATTGTCCTATAATGGAATCCAAAGAATAGAGACAAATCTATATGACAGTGATTTACATTTTTAAAATTCTTTAATACAGGAGTCCCCAACCCCCAGGCTGCAGACCATTAGGAACTGGGCTGCAGAGCAGGAGGTGTGCATGCGGCGAGCATTAGCACCTGAGCTCTGCCTCCTGTCAGAGCAGCAGCAGCATTAGATTCTCATAGGAACGTGAACCCTATTGTGAACTGTGCATGTGAGGGATCTAGGTTGATATTCCTTATGACAATCTAACTAATGCCTGATGATCTGAGGTGGGAGAGTTTCATCTCGAAACCATCCCCTCCACCTCACAGGCCATGGAAAAATTGTCTTCCATGAAACTGGGTCCCTGGTGCCACAGAGGTTGGGAACCACTACTTTAATATAGTACCATTTTCTTTGCTAAATACAATAATCAACATTGAAATATCCATGCTGACTGGTCCCAGAATCACTCACAACTGTGAATTGGAAGAAACTCTCAAGATCATCTACTGCAATACTTCTCAAACTTTAAGGATATTAAATACAGTTTCTTAAAATGCAGATTATGATCCAGTGTGTCTGGGATAGGGCCTATAGTTCTCTCATTTCTAACAAGCTACCAAAACTGTTTAGAAGGAAGGACAATTATATATTTATAATTTTCCCTAAATTAATCTCTAGGCCATAAAATCTTAAGTCACAATTTTAAAATCTAAAATGCTGTGGAAATCATACTCCTCAGAACAACTTATGAAGTAGTAGAAGGCAGCAGCATAGTCCTCAAAAACTACAGACTCACGAGTTCGGACCAGCTGAATTCAAATCTCACCTTTACCATTAGTTGTGTAACCACTACATGCCTTCATTTCCTCACCTATGTCATGTGGTTACTGTGGGGAGTAAATGAGTTCACAGTCCAATGGTCAATTTTGGCTTAATCACTATTATTATGCAAAGTTAAACAATAAAAAAGTTTTTAAAAATTGCTCAAGGTCACATAGCTATAAGGGTAAGATCTGATACTAAACAAATCTTGACTCTTTAACCCATAAAATTTGTCAGCTGACAACTGTCTTAAAAGTCACAGTAAGAAAAAAATGCTAATATCATAAATGAATGCTTTTATCTAAATATTAATCAGCTTAATATGCCTCCCAAGAAAGTAATCAGAAAACTACCAGCAATAAGTGAATATAATAAATTCCTGGTCTGAAAATCAATTTATCCATGTATCTTCTAAATACATAATGGAAAAAATTTGAGTTTCAAAGGGTGTCTACTTATTAGCATGCTTAGATAATCTACCTGTATTGGTTTGAACTCAGGGACACAAAAAAAACATAAAAAATGACCTCAACTTCCATGATTCTGAAAATTAAGAAATAGCAATGCAAAAAATCACATACGCATCCTGACCATAGAAAGGAAGCAGAAATAATTTATCTGGTGATATTTTCTGCCTATCAAGGCATACTAACATTTATCTCATTTGATCCTCAAAAGATATTTATGATAGGAAAGGCAGCATAATACTTAAGAGTCAGAAATCATGGATTCCAGATTGCCACTAACTTTCTGTATAACCTTTGCAAAATCACTAACCCTTTCTTTGATCCAGAATACCCATCAGCACCAGGAAGGGGCTGAGTTCTGACATCTTCTCTCAAGTCTAGTTGTAGCAGACTGGTTCAGTAACTCTTCACCATCACACAACTAATTCAGTGCTTAATTTAGGCCTAGGTTATCAGTGCTTAATTCAGCTAATTCAGGTGTAGATTATCCTGGTTCATGTGGAGAGTGGGGGTTAAGTGGAAAATGCTGTTTTAAATCAGCTGTTTTATACCAGCTATCTTAGAACAGACTGTCAGAACTACCATAGAAAGGAACTTGGACTCTGAGATCAATCTCACTAAAATGGGTCAACCACTCTCCAACTTATATTCACCTGGTATATTTAAATACATTATATGGCTTAAGGCTGCCAAACAGGGCTAAGAATCTTACAGTTGATACTACTTCAGTGCCAACTTGAGTCATAGAAATTATATATATAGTTCCACAATAAAAACAAGTAGCCATAAGAAGAGTGGTCTTATAACAAGTACAGACTGTTTTCCTCCCACCTTATTCTATCTACAATAAGTTGAACACTCTTCTCCAGGTAATTTCAATAGAATGTGCTCCTGATGTGGAAAATTGTCTCATTCAGCTTCAAATAATAATGTAACCAAGGCCAAGTACACAGAAGCTGCTCATTAAGTATGAAAATTACTAACTAGACAAGTGAAATGAGGCAAAGAATGGAAAAAGGAGAGAAAAGGGGAGACCAAGGGAAGGGGGGAAAGGACAGTGAAAAGGCAAAGGACCTGAAAGTGTTCCTCCTCAGTCTCACCTGGTGGCTTCAGATACAATGCTATATACCCCCATGATTAGTTTATAGTGGAGCAACATATGCATGGCTATACAATTAAGAAAAAAATTAAATATGAAACTAAGTAATGAGCCTTAATATTCTATTTTATGTGTAGGTATGCATACATTTAATATGAAAACTACTGTCCTCCAACCCAATTATTTTGGAGGCTTCGTAATGATTCTATTGTTACTAGGTGGGTATGTTTTAGACCTTAATGACACAAAGATGAATGAGGCAGTTTCTGCCCCTAATATGCTCAGAAGTTAAAAAGGTAAAATATACACATAATGATAACCTAAGTGTAGTAAATACCACAATAAAGAGATTCACAAAGTATTTGGGGAATACAGAAAAGATAATGCCTTTAGAGCTTAAATATTTTGGAAATCCTTTAAAATTGTCTTCAAAAGGCAGTTTTGCAGGTGAACAATAAAAATCAATCTCTCTTATTTACAATTACCCAATTCTTTTCACCAAAATAGTACTACCCAAAACCAGTTACTAACTTTATATGCTAAAGTTTTGGTAATTTCCAAAAACAAAAACTTGAAGTGAAAAAATATTCACAAATGTTGAGGCTGCTCAACAGTGTACCCACAGGGAAAGTACTCTTTAAAACTCTTGATTCAAAAGGAGAATATAAAATAACATTTGTTTAGTGAACCTAAGCCCAATACTCAAGGCTATTTACACTTTTACAGATTTTGTTTGTTTAAAAAGATGGAGTTTGTCACTCTCTTCCAGACTGGAATGCAGTGATGCCATCACAGCTTAATGCAGCCTCCAACTCCGAGACTCACAGGATCCTCGCACCTCAGCCTCCTGAGTAGCTGGGACTACCAGCATGTACCACTTTACCTTTCCCTGGTATGTCTAAATATATATAAATATTTCATTTATAAATGATAATAAAGAAAGAATATGATTCTTACTCTACATATACTAGTTTGTGTGGGATAAATGCACTATTCAAGAGTTTCCAAAAAGTAATTTTAAAACCATATATAAATAATCACAAGTGCAAGATGATTTTACAAAAGAGGGAGAATGACAGACAGATGGCATTAGCCATGAATTATAATAAACTGATACATGGTTAGACTTACCAGTGCCCAAAAGAACAAATGAAAGAGAAAAAAATGTAAAAGTCACAATTCATTCAACATTTAATAAAACACAGAAAAAACTATTTCCACATGACATTAAAATTAACTGCTTAGATTCATCTCATAGCTTTTACCATCCCTAACATTAGTATAAGGAAATAATAGATCAACAACTCTGGTACAGAAAACCTTAAGGGAAACTATAAATATATATAAAATATGTACCACACAATTTAAAAAAGCCATTTGATCAAAATTTTAGTTGATATGATAAATTCACACGTAATTTAGTTCCAACTATACTCCCACCTCAAAGGAAAAAAAAAAAATCACACCTCCTTTACTCAGGAGGCCTACTCCATAACTTCCCCTCATAATCTGATATGGCCAAAAGGTGGTTAGAGCAAGAATCAATGATCAAATTACAATATCTTGTGACACATTTTTGAATCATAATTTTTAACTGTAAGATCTAATTGTTATACAAGTAGAATTTCTTTCCAGGGAAATCTGTTCCTAAAAGTGAACACACAAACTCAAGGAATCATAACTCTTTCTTTCCACAGGTTCAACTAATAGAAGAGACAAAGGTCAGTTCCAATTACCTCCTTGATTTTTCTATAGAATAAATAGGAGACTTCCTGTAAAAATTCTTTAAACTGATTCAACAAAAATAAATAAATAAATAAAGATAATACAGTCAGCCCTAACAAATCATCCTGTGAGTTCATTTGGTATATCAGGTGTTCAGATTTTGAAAGCCACAGGCTGACAGAAACATTTCCATTCATGTTGGTTATGTTCTTGGGGTGAAACACCAAGTATTTTTTGTATTGTATTTATAATTTTACACTAAAATATGCAGGACAAAATAATAGAAAAAAATCCTCCCTAACAACCATTCCAGTTTCAAGTCCCAGAAACAACAAGACCTCAGCAAATAAGGAACCAAAGGTGGCAATGATTGATTCACTGCCAGTACAGTCACTACAGATGGGTCTCAGCCCATCTGACTTATAACCTGTATTACTCACTCAATCTCTAAATCTTCTAAGCCCAGGGATTCAGTCTGTCTCCTTTTCCACTATAATTTTCTGTAGCTTCCAGTCAAGTTTTTTCTCTCATCCTAGTATGCAACAGAAACAAGTACATTTCAATACCTCAGAAGGTGATACTAGTTGCTCTTTGTTACAGAGAATGTAGGGATTGAGAAAGGGATCAGAAACTGACAATGTTTTATCTGACCAACACAGCACTTTTTAAAATTCTGAGTAAGCATTTAAAAATCTGTAAAAATCAGGATTTCTGGCTTTTCTTGAAAAACAGAAATATCTGGAATCAAGAATCAGTGGAATTGCACACCTGCAAGGCAATAACTGGATAAAACTGAGTTGGCAGCAACATCCCCCCTGAAAATGAGCCATGAATGTTTTAGTACTGCCACAGCCCCACACTTGCTATAAGGTTTATCTGATGCTGAGTCCAAGACATGGTATCTCAACATAATTTTACTGCTGTTTGGATTAAAGTTGGGAAAGCACACAGGAAATAAAAGGGACCAAGAAAAATTAATACTAGTTTGCAAGTATGCCCTTGATTACCTTTAAGCAGAAGAAAGCTTGCAATTCCCAGAGTTCTGTTTTTACCTTCTTATAGTCTTACTAGATATACAATCCTTGAGTTTCCTAGTCCACCACTAGTAACTACCCATATGTACTGTGACTTCCAAAACTGTGCCTCCAGCTCAGAAATATCTCCCGAGTTTCAGAAACTTATATTTAACTACATACTGAACACTTCTACCTGAATTTGTCATAAAGATCATAAACTTATCATGTCCAAAATTAAATTCACTGAAGATCCCAAATGTTTCCTATATTCCTTTACTTTTTTAAAAGGAGGCATCAATACCTACCCAATTACTGGAAGAGAAATTCTAGAGTTGCCTTGGATTACCCTCTTGGAATTCTTCAGCCAATTAGCTATCAGGGCCTGCCTGCCCATTTTATATCTTAAGTATCTTTTGAAACCTTCCCTTCCTCACAGCCAAAGCTTGACACAAAACTTTCATTATAGCTGCATGACTATATCATTACTGCTTCCCCCTGTATTCCACCCTCCTTACTGCCAAAATGACCTTTGAAAAAGATTCTAAAATACCTGGCTTTTCCATGATCATGACTTGCTCTCTTGCTTCTGTTCTCTAGGATGGATTACTTTTACTCCCTAGCAAAAAATTCTATCAAGTTCCCCTCAAGAACCAGCTGAAATTGTTATCTCCCATGAAGCAAACCTTCCCTCATAAACACCTCACAGTCTTCCCAAATATATTTTTCCTTGTATTCTCTGCTTCCACTGCACAATTTACAATTCTACAGTAGTTATTTATGCATATTTGCCTCTTCTAAACTAGAAGCTTCTTTCATTCATTCACTAAACAGTTACTGAAGTCTATCATGTGCCTAGAATAGTAAGGTTCTGCAATTTCAAAGGTAAATAAAGCATAGTTTTCCTGGAATCAAAAAGCTCAGTTTTGTAGAAGACAACATACATATAATTACAAAACAATACAGTAAGTAAAATGACATATGCTTCAGTTATTACAAGACATTAGGAAGGAACATATCATCTGACTCAGCTAGAAAGGGTGGTGGGGGGGGATCAGTCAGAGGAAGCATCTTGGAAAAAGCCACACCTAAGATTAGTCTCCAAGAATTATAAGGATATAGCCAGGTGAAGAACAGAATAACTGATAAAGAGACCATAATATGAGTAGGCACTGAAGCAAGGAACGATGTTCTGTGTGTTAAAAGAAAGCCCTTAAACAAACAAAAGACATGAAGAGACACATCGCAAAAGAAACAGATGAAGAAAAGCTCAACATCACTAATCATTAGAGAAATGCTAATCAAAAAAAAAAAAAACATGAGATACCATCTCACACCAGTCAGAATGCTGATTATTAAAATGTCAAGAAACAACAGATGCTAGTGAGGTTGTGGAGAAAAAGGAATGCTTTGCACTGTTGGTGGGAGTGTAAATTAGTTCAACCATGTGGAAAACAGTGTGGCAATTCCTCAAGGACTAGAGGCAGAAATACCACTTGACCCAGCAATCCCATTACTGGGTACATACCCAAAGGAATAGAAATCATTCTATTATAAAGATACATGCACATGTATGTTCACTACAGCACTATTCACAGTAGCAAAAATATGGATTCAACCCAAAAGCCCATCAATGATAGACTGGATAAAGAAAATGTGGTACATACACACCATGGAATACTATGCAGCCATAAAAAGGAACAAGAGAGTAACAAGATCACGTCCTTTGTAGGGACATGGATTGAGCTGGAAGCCATTATTCTCAGCAAACTAATGCAGGAACAAAAAAAAAAAACAAACACCGCATGTTCTCACTTGTTAAGTAGAAGCTGAAATGATGAGAACATATGGACACATAGATGGGAAAAATACACACTGGCACCTGTCTGGCAGGTGTGGATGGGAGGAGGGAGAGCATCAGGAAGAATAGCTAATGGTTGCTGGGCTTAATACCCAGGTGATGGGACGATCTGTGCAGCAAACCCACCATGGCACACACTTACCTATGTAACAAACCTGCACATCCTGCACATGTACCCCTGAACTTGAAATAAAAGTTGAAAAAGAAGACAGATTTGAATAGTATTTAACCTATCTCAAACCATTTATGTTTTCTACAAATCCATTGATCAAATATAATACAAGAAATTGTTTTAGTAAATATGTCATAGCAATACGATGGCCTCAAATTTAAGGAGACTCAAAACTGAGCCCTACAAACTGACTCCTAGAGCAAAGGTAGAAGACCAAGAGATTTGACCTGTACTTAAGTCAATTAAAACCTAACATAACTCCTTCAAAGTACCCAAGACTATTTCAGTGTTGCTATTTCTTTTTGATTATTTTCCTTTTATTTTGTGCAGTAAATAAACTGATATTTAATTAGACCTCCAAAATCATTCCCGTAGGTTTTAGGAACATAAATATAATAAGGGAAAAGAAATTCACCTCAGTTTGAATGAAAGGAACAAAACAAAATACAATTCAATAAACCACTGGAAAAATGACAGATAAAACTGGTTAAAAAATTTGTTGCAAAAGATGTACCGAGAGTTCATACCTCAAACAAAACGACTAATTTTTGGCTTTCTTTCTCAAGTCAGCATGATCTCAGCATGATGGAGGACAGGGAAGATAAAAACAAACTGGAGGTATGTACAATGGTGCTGCCACTGTGTAAAACAATTGGCAGTTTCTCAAAAAAATTGAACACAGAATTATGACATGACTCAGCAATTCCACTCCTATGTACATACCCAAAATGATTAAAAACAGGTACTCAAACAGAAACATGTACACACATGTTCATAGCAGCACTAATTACAATAGCCAAAAGGAGGAAATGCCCCAAATGTTTATCAGTGAATGAACAAATTGTGGTATCTACCTATAATTCAGCCATGAAAAGGAGTAACGTACTAGTACATGCTATAACATGAATGAGCTTAAAAAACTTATGTTAAATGAAAGAAGCCAGACACAAAGGCCACAGTTTGTGTGATTTCATTTATATAAAATATCCAGAATACATAAACCCATAGTAACAGAACTCAGATTGGTGACTGCCACAGGCTGGGGGTGGGGGGGAGAGGAAAATGGCTTAATGGATACAGTCTTCTTTTTAGGGTGATAAAAATGTTCTGACACTAATTAGAGGTGGTGGTTGCATACCATGGTGAATGAACCCAATACCAATGAATCACTCATTTTTAAATGGCTAACTTTACATTATGTCAATGCTAACTCAACTTCTAAAAGTTAAAAAACAAAACAAAACTGGGCCTGTTGTTAGAAGACACAATTTCTAGACCAGGTTCTAGGCTAGCTACTTATTGCTGACCTCTCCATGCCATGGTTTCTTCATCTGTAAAACAGTTGAAAACACATGATATCCAAGGTCCCTCTCATTAACTGTGTCTGTAGCACTGAATTTATAAAGAATTGTATCATATAGGAATGTATCTGAAAAAGTGTGAAGTACTAGTTAACGTTCTCAGCAACAGTTTTTCAGGAAAGTCATTAGAAAGCGAAACATAATTGCCGGGGCGCAGTGATTCATGCCTATAATCCCAGCACTTTGGGAGGCTAAGGCAGGCAGATCACTTGAGGTCAGGAGTTCAAGACCAGCCTGGCCAACATGGTGAAACCCTGTCTCTACCAAAAATACAAAAATTAGCCAGGCATTGTGGTGTATGTCCGTAGTCCCAGTTGCTCTGGAGGCTAAGGCAGGAGAAATGCTTGAACCAGGAAGCAGAGATTGCAGTGAGCCAAGATCACGCCACTGCACTCCAGCCAAGGCAACAGAGCGAGACTCTGTCTCAAAAAAAAAAAAAAGTTTAACATAATTGCTTCCCATAACGACTTTACTTAAAAATGGGTGTAAGTATTAAAAGATAATGCAATGAAGGCAACGCCGCAGGGAGTACAATATGTTATTAAGATTATTATCTTTTAGCGGTCAAACTATACCCAAAGATAGAAATCAGAGAATCAAAAATAAATAAGTAGATTTTTTTAAAAAGAGAGAGTCTACAAAAAAGGGCTAGACTAAATAAGTCTTGGGCATTTTCCCCAGTATCAGTTCTTTCAGGCTTTGAGAGATACTCAAGAGTATCATATAGTATGAGGTCACTAAATGTTGGCATTCTATATTTGCAATCAGAGTCAATCCAGGCAGATTTTTTTCCCAAGATTGTGGATTAGAGGTTTTGAGTGTGCCTCAGCCACTTGGAATTAGCAAAACAGTGCATAAAGATCAACTCTGTGAGCTTTAATTCAAGAAAGAAAACAGGATTCACCAGAATGCAAAGAACACCCCAGAACCCAGGAAGGAGAAGGTGGGCAGGCAGCCCCAGGGACAGCATTTGGCTGAGAAAAGTAAGTGAAGCTCCAGTACACGAAAGGGACAGTCAGTATCCCTCTGTGACTCACCTTTCCACTAGGGATCTGTGCAACCCAGGCCATGAGAGAGCACCCTGTTCCTCCCAAACACTGACACTAAACTGGGAAAAGGCTGAGAGATTGAGACAGGAAAAGACACCAGGAAAAGCTGCAGGCATTTTCCCAGGCATGGGAATAAGAGGAAAATGCCCTTTTCTTTGGAAACGGAGTCTCGCTCTGTTGCCCAGGTTGGAGTGCCGTGGCATGATCTCGACTCACTGCAACCTCCTGCCTCCCGGGTTCAAGTGATTCTCCTGCCTCAGCCTCCTGAGTAGCTGGGATTACAGGCGCCCACCACCACGCCCAGCTAATTTCTGTATTTCTAGTAGAGACAGGGTTTACACCATGTTGGCCAGGCTGGTCTTGAACTTCTGACCTCAAGTCATCCACCTGCCTTGGCCTCTCAAAGTGCTGGGATTACAGGCTTGAGCTACCACACCCGGCCAGAGGATGCCATTTTTAATCTGGGCTCATACAAAGTAAGTAACTGTTTGGCAACCTGGCAGCAGCAGCCATTGCAGGCATTTTAGTCTCAGGCCAGAGATTGGAGCACTTGCCTGGAGTGGGGAAAGGACCCTCACAGCCAGAATTGAGTGGCAAGTGTGGAAAGCACCCAAGCAGCAAGCACTGAAATTAGACTTTCCCATCACAAGACTGGAGCAGGAAGAGACTTGTGAAGCTGAGGTTTCTCCTAGGACGCACGACTCGTAGCCAGGGACAGCTCTGCGACCTAAAACTGGTCTACGTGTGTCACTGCTGGGCACCCCAGTCCACTTTCGTGGACAGTTCAGGGAGAGTGTCTCACTAGTTCTGAGAAGCGGGAGGGAGGGAGACTCCACTCCCATGGAGATCTAACCCTTGGCATGGACTGCCCCTGACGGAGAAGGGAGAGCACCCCACCAAAACCCACCTTGGGTCAAAGGAAACACAAATGTGGTGCCAGCCACAAAAGGAGGGACCACCAAAATTCGGGAATGAACTTGGAGAGGGGGTAATCTCTTAATCCCCACCACTCCCCAGTGCACTGTTGCAGAGACAGCAGTGGCTCTTCCCACTGGGGTCCAGGGAACGGGGGCTGAAAGAGGCCATTTCTTAGACTTCTCCAGAAGCTTCACCCTCACCAAAGGTGAGCACACCCTCACCAAAGGTGGGGCACTTTTCAGGCTTCTCCACCGCCTCCACCTCTGCTGAGGATGAGCATGTGCAGAGTTAAAAGCCCACCTGCCAACTCTTAATCTTAAGTGCCACCTACTGGACTGCAGCCTAAATCATACCACCAAACAAAAATACGTTGCTACAATAAACAATATCTGACAAAACCACCATATGAATTTATCTGCAACCAAGGGACCCATACAGAGCCTTGGCCCTCTGAAAGCACCCAGAAACAAAGCCAACTGATCACATGCAACATAGATCCGTCATACACTCAAGGGAAAACAGAATTTAAAAATCAAAGAGCCCGAGCCAAACAATTGCAAATTAACAAAAAAAAAAAAAAAAAAAAAGGCATCGGCTCCCTCAGATAAGAAGGAACCAGCACAAGAACTCTGACAATACAAAAGCCAGAGTGTTTTGTCACATCCAAAGGATCACACTAGCTCCCTAGCAATGGATCCTAACCAGAATGAAGTATCTGAAATGACAGTATAAAATTCAGAATATATATGGAGCAAAGAAACTCAATGAGATTCAAGAGAAAGATGAAATCCAACACAAAGAAGCCAGAAAAACAATCCAATTCAAAAGATGACATAGCTGTATTAAGAAAGAACTTCTGGAATTGAAAAATTTCAAAATACAGTTGGAAGCCTTAGGAGTAGACTAGAAGCAGAAGAAAGAGTTTCAAAGTTCAAAGGCCGATCCTTCAAATCCACCCAGTCAGACAAAAGAAAAAAGAATTTAAGAAAATGGGAAAAAAAAAAAAGCCTTCGAGAAATACAGGATTATGTAATGCAATCAAACCTATGGCTTATTGGCATTCTTGAAAAAGATGAAAAAGTTTGTTTTGTTTGATACAAGAATAGCAATCCCTGCTCTTTTTTGTTTTCCATTGAAAAAGAAGCCTGGCATTCTTGGAAAACACATTTGAGGAAATAATTCAGGAAAATTGCCCCAATCTGTCTATAGAGATCAACATACAGATACAAAAAAATTCCAGAGAAATCCTCCAAGATACTGTACAAGATGACAATCTGCAAGACACATAGTAATCAGACTATCCAAAAAAGAAAAAACCTTTAAGGCAGCTAGAGAAAAGAGCCATATTACTTATAAAGGCAAACCCATCAAACTAACAGCGGACTTCTCAGCAGAAATTCTACAAGCCAGAAGAGACAGGGGGCCCATTTTAAGCATTCTTAAAGAAAAGAAATGCCAGCCAAAAATGTCATATCCCACCAAACTAAGCTTCATAAGTGAACGAGAAATATAGTCTTTCCCAGTCACTAAAGAAATCTGCCACCATGAGACTGGCCCTACAAGAGAAGCTTAAGGGGGTTCTAAACATGAAAACAAAATAACAATACTTGCTGCCACAAAAGCACACATAAGCACATGGCCTACAGACCCCACAAAACAACTAACAATCAAGATTACAAAGCCAACTAGCTAACAACACTATGGCAGGAACAAAACCTCACATATCAGTATTACCCTTGAATGTAAATGGAATAAACATTCCACTTAAAAGACACAGAATGGCAATTGGGCAAATAAAGACCCATTCTTTTACTACCTTTAAGAGACTCATCTCACATGTAATGAAACCCATAGGCTCAAAGTAAATGGTTGAAGAAGGATCTATCACATAAATGGAAAACAAAAAAGAGCAGGGATTGCTATTCTTGTATCAAATAAAACAAACTTTAAACCAAAAACACTAAAAAAGGACAAAGAAGATCATTATATAATGATAAAGGTTCATCAACAGGAAGATGTAACTGTCCTAAATATACACACACCCAACAGTGGAGCACTCAGATTTATAAAATTACTACTGTTAGGGACAAGCTGCCCCAGGACCCCCGCCCCTCTATATAGCTGACCCTTACCCTGAATACTCTGCAGCTGCATTCCTGAACCCTTATCTAGGCGCCACAGCAAGGTCACCAGACTTGCTGAGCAAAACCCTGATTACAGCCCCCTGGGCGGCACTGGGGAGGTCACGAGAAACGTGGACAAACCTAAGTTACACCCTCTTGTAAATTCCTATATTGTAAGCCCGTCAATGATATGTGGTAAAGTCAACCGACAAACAACCCCAGGGTCTCTCTCCCCCATATAAACCCCACACTTTGTAAGCTCAGGGCTGCCTCCTCTGACTGTGGTGGAGCAGCCCAACACTTTAAGGAACTTACTCACCTGACCTTGGAGGTGTGTCTCTGTCTGTCTGTCTATCTGTCTCTCTCTCTCTCTCTCTCTCTCCTTTCTTTCAGCTAACCTACAACTACTACACCTAAAACAAGACTTAGACAGTCACACAATAATAGGGACTTCAACATCCAACTGACAACATAAGATAGATCAACAAGGCAGAAAACTAACCAAAAAATCCTTAAGTTGACACTTGACCAACTGGACCTAAGAGACATCTACAGGACACTTAACCCAATGACTGCAGAGTATACATTCTTCTCATCTGCACACAGAACATACTCTAAGACTGTCCACATTGCTCTGTCACCAAGCAAGTCTCAACAAATTCAAAATAACTGAAATTATACCAAGTATCTTCTCAGACTACAGTGGAATAAAAATAGAAATTAATACCAAGATGACTCTCAAAACCACAAAAAATACATGGAAACTAAACATCCTGCTCCTGAATGACTTTTGGGTAAACAAGGAAATTATGACAGAAAACAAAATCATTTGTTAAAAAATGAAAACAGGCCAAAACCTCTGGGTTGCAACAAATACAGTGTTAAGAGGACTAGACAGCACTAAACGTCTACACCAAAGAGATAGAGAGACATCCAATTAACAACCTCACCTCGCACCTAAAAAAACTAGAAAAACAAAAACAAACTCCAAAAGCTAGCAGAAGAACAAACTCATAAACTAGAAGAAGAAAGCAAATAACTAAAATCACAGCAAAACTCAATGAAACTGAAAGCCAAAAAACATACGAAGGATCAACAAAATGAAAAGTTGGTTATTTGAAAAGATAAGTAAGACTGATGGATCATTAGCTAGCTAAGCAAAGAAAAAGAGAGATTAACAAATTACCACAATCAGCCATGACAAAGGTGATATTACAAGCAACCCAAGAGAAATACAAAAGATTCTCAGACTACTATAAACATCTGTATGCACACAAACAAGAAAATCTAGAGGAAATGGATAGATTCCTGGAAACTCACAAACTCACAAAATTGAACCAGGAAAAAATGGAAACCCTGAACAGATCAATAACAAGTTCCAAAATTGAATCAGTAACAAAAGAAGAACGTATCAACCAAAAAAAAAAAAACCCTGGACCAGATGGATCCACAGCCAAATTCTACCAGATACACAAAGAAGAGTTAGTACCAATCCTACTGACACTATTCTCAAAAAATCTAGGAGGAGGGATTCCTCCCTAACTCATTCTACAAAACCAGAATCATCCTGATACCGATTTCTGGCAAAGACACAACAAAAAAGGAAAACTATAGGCCAATATCCCTTATGAACACAGATGCAAAAATCCTCAACAAGAGCGCCTCTGCCCGGCCACCCACCGTCTGGGAAGTGAGGAGCGCCTCTGCCCGGCCACCCACCGTCTGGGAAGTGAGGAGCGCCTCTGCCCGGCCACCCACCATCTGGGAAGTGAGGAGCGCCTCTGCCCGGCCACCCACCGTCTGGGAAGTGAGGAGCGCCTCTGCCCGGCCGCCCCGTCTGGGAAGTGAGGAGCGCCTCTGCCCGGCCACCCATCGTCTGGGAAGTGAGGAGCGCCTCTGCCCCGCCACCCTGTCTGGGAAGTGAGGAGCGCCTCTGCCCGGCCGCCCCGTCTGGGAAGTGAGGAGCGCCTCTGCCCGGCCACCCATCGTCTGGGAAGTGAGGAGCGCCTCTGCCCGGCCTCCCATCGTCTGGGAGGTGAGGAGCGCCTCTGCCCGGCCGCCCCGTCCGGGAAGAAGTGAGGAGCGCCTCTGCCCGGCCGCCCCGTCCGGGAAGAAGTGAGGAGCGCCTCTGCCCGGCTGCCCCGTCCGGGAAGAAGTGAGGAGCGCCTCTGCCCGGCCGCCCCGTCCGGGAAGAAGTGAGGAGCGCCTCTGCCCGGCCACCCCGTCTGGGAAGTGAGGAGCGCCTCTGCCCGGCCGCCCCATCCGGGAAGAAATGAGGAGCGCCTCTGCCCGGGCGCCCCATCCGGGAAGAAGTGAGGAGCGCCTCTGCACAGCCACCCATCGTCTGGGAAGTGAGGAGCGCCTCTGCCCGGCCACCCACCGTCTGGGAAGTGAGGAGCGCCTCTGCCCGGCCGCCCCGTCCAGGAAGAAGTGAGGAACGCCTCTGCCCGGCCGCCCCGTCCGGGAAGAAGTGAGGAGCGCCTCTGCCCGGCCGCCCCGTCCGGGAAGAAGTGAGGAGCGCCTCTGCCCGGCCGCCCCGTCGGGAAGAAGTGAGGAGCGCCTCTGCCCGGCCGCCCCGTCTGGGAGGTGAGGAGCGCCTCTGCCCGGCCACCCATCGTCTGGGAGGTGAGGAGCGCCTCTGCCCAGCCACCCATTGTCTGGGAGGTGAGGAGCGCCTCTGCCCGGCCACCCATCGTCTGGAAAGTGAGAAGCGCCTCTGCCCGGCTGCCCCATCTGGGAAGTGAGGAGTGCCTCTGCCCGGACACCCATCGTCTGGGAGGTGAGGAGCGCCTCTGCCCGGCCGCCCATCGTCTGGGAAGTGAGGAGCACCTCTGCCCGGCCACCCATCGTCTGGGAAGTGGGGAGCGCCTCTGCCCGACCACCCATCATCTGGGAAGTGAGGAGCGCCTCTGCCCGGCCACCTATCGTCTGGGAAGAAGTGAGGAGTGTCTCTGCCTGGCCGCCCTGTCTGGGAAGTGAGGAGCCCCTCTGCCCGGCCGCCCCGTGACTGGGTAGAAGTGAGGAGCTCCTCTGCCTGGCCGCTCCATCTGGGAGGTCTACCACGGAGGCCAGAAGCAATGTGGGGGCTGGACGTGGTGGCTCACGCCTGTGGTCCCGGCACTCTGGGGGGCGAGGCGGGTTGATCACTTCGGGCTAGGAGTTCGAGACCAGTCTGGCCAACTTGGCGAAACATGAAGAATACAACAGACAAACCAACCAACCAACTCAATGACAACAAAACAGGTCTACCCTGGAGTCATACTCTAATTTTTTCTATTTTCCTCCCTTTCTGATCCTTTATCCCACTTTCTTTTTCTTCCTCTTCCTTCTCCCTCTTCTTTGTCAAATAGAGGATTGAGTTATTATCACTGATCCATATAAAGTCCCTCTCTCATTTATTTTAACTCCCACCCCCATTTCTATTCCCCGACTTCCCATGTGCAACCTTCCTAATATGTTTGATACGCATCTTTTTGTTTGTATGTATTTTTAGAAAATGTTTATTGTTTTTGTATGCAAAAAAAATTAATTAAAAAAAAAAAATCCTCAACAAAATATTAGCAAACTGAATCCAACAACATATCAAAAAGAAAATTCACCTCCATCAAGTGGGCTTTATTCTTGGCATGCAAGGATGGTTCAACATATGTAAGTCAATAAATGTGATTCACCATTTAAACAGCATTAAAAACAAAAACCATATATGATCACCTCAATATATTCAGAAAAAGTATTCAGTAAAATCCAACATCCCTTCAAGATAAAAACCTTCACAAACTAGGCATCAAAGGATCATACCTCAAAATAATGAGTCATCTATGACACACCCACAGCCAACATCATACTAAATAGGCAAAAGCTGGAAGCATTCCCCCTAAGAACTGGAGCAAAATAAGGATGTCCACTCTTGCCACTCCTATTTAACATAGTACCAGAAGTCTTAGAGCAATCAGGCAAGGAAAAGAAATAAAAAGCATCCAAATAGAAAAAGAAAAAGTCAAATAATTTCCCTTCGCTGACAATATGATTCTATACCTAGAAAACTCTAAAGATTCTGCCAAAAGACTCCTAGACCTGATAAACAACTTCATAAAGTTTCAGGATACAAAAATCAATGTACAAAAATCAATATTATTTCTAAAGACCAGTAACATTCAAGCCAAAAACCAAATCAAGAACACAATCCCATTTGCAATAGCAATACAAAGAATAAAATACCTAGGAATACAGCTAATCAAGGAAGTGAACGACCTCTACAAAGAGAACTATAAAACACAGCAGAAATATGTAAGAGAAGACATGAACAGGAAAAAAAAAAAATCCATGGTCATGGAATAGAAGAATCAATACTGTTAAAATGGCTACAGTGCCCAAAGCAATCTACAGATTCAATGCAATTCCTATCAAAGTGTCAACGTCGTTTTTCACAGTTAGAAGAAAACTATTCTAAAATTCATATGAACTAAAAAAGAGCCTGAATAGCCAAAGCAATCCTAAGCAAAAGAAAATAGGCATCATATTACCTGACTTAAAACTATACAAGGCTACAGCAATCAAAACACCATGGTACTGGTATGAAAACAGACACACAGACCAATGGAACGGAATAGAGAACCCAGAAATAAAGCCACACACCTACAACCAACTGATCTTCGACAACGTCGACAAAAATAAACAATGAGGAAAGGACCTCCTATTCGATAAACAGTGCTGGGAAAACTGGCTAACCACATACAAAAGAATGAAACTGGACTACCTCTCACCATGTACAAAAACTAACTCAAAATGAATTAAAGACCTAAAACTGTAAAAACCCTAGAAGAAAACCTAGGAAATACGCTTCTGAACATTGGCTTAGCCAAAGAATTTATAAGTCCTCAAAAGCAAATGCAACAATACCAAAAATTGACAACTGAGACATAATTAAACTAAAGACCTTCTGCACAGCAAAAGAAACTATCAACAGAGTAAACAGACAACCTACAGAATGGGAGAAAACATTCGCAAACTATAAATCTGACAAAGGAATAATATCCAGAATCTGTAAGAAACTTAACATGAATCAACAAGAAAAAATAAAAATAAAAAATGGGCAAAGGATATGAACAGCCACTTCTCAAAAGACATACAAGCAGCCAACATATTTTTTAAAATGCTCATGACTAATCATTAGAGAAAAGCAAATAAAAACCAAAATGAGGTATCATCTCACATCAGTCAAAATGACTATTATTAAAAAGTCAAAAAATAACAGATGTTTATGAGGTTATGGAGAAAAGGAAATGTTAATACACTGTTGGAAGGAACGTAAATTAGTTCAGCCCCTGTAGAAAGCAGTTTAGAGATTTCTTAAAGAACTAAAAATGGAATTACCACTGGACCCCACAATCTCATTACTGGGTATTTACCCAAAAGAAAATGAATCTTTCTACCAAAAGGTAATCTGCACTCATATGTTTATCACAGTACTATTCACAATAGCAAAGACATGGAATTAACCTAGGTGCCCATCAATGGTGGACTGGATAAAGAAAATGTGGTACATATACTACGCAGACACAAAAGAAAATGAAATCATGTCCTTTGCAGCAACATGGATGCAGGTGGAGGCCATTATCCTAAGCAAAATTAACACAAAAACAGAAAACTACCACGTTCTCACTTAAAAGTAGGAGCTAAACATTGAGTACACACAAACACAAAGACAGGACCAAAAGACACTGGCCACTGCAAAACAGGGGAAGAATGGAGGGGGCCAAGGGTTGAAAAACTACTTATTTAGTACTGTGTTCACTATTTGGCTGATGGAGTCAATAGAAGTCCAAACCTCAGCAATGCACAAAATACCCACGTAACAAACCTGCACATTTATCCCCTGAACTTAAAATAATTTGAAAAACAAAAATAGCTGGTCCATATACACCTAAAAATCAGAAAAGCCATAAATACTAAATAACCTACTTAGTGTTCTCACCATCCTTTTATATGGTGACAGACTATAGCAAAGTCAAATAAGAAAAGCCAAAATTTTCCTCACAAAGCAGCTTCGAATATATTCCAACATAACTAATGTTGTCCTGAGCTACCAGAATTTCATACCATACAGTTCAGTAGAAATAATTTTGGTTAGAAATTCTCAGCCAAATGATGTCACCTACCATAGCCAAAGAAAAATCTTAATAGCATTCCTACAAATAGTCTGAAACTGTATTTATAAAACACAACTTAGAAATGTACCCCCAGATGACAGACAATTGATCTAATGTGCAGAGTTCTATAACAAATACCCCTGAGTTTTAGAAAAATTGATACCATTCATATCCACCTAAACATCAAATAAGTCAATGAAAGCAACTCAGAAGGAGGAAAGCGAAACAAGCATCATTTAGCGTAATTGCTCTTCAGTTTTCATCTTGCACATCTAAAACATCTAAAACATGAATACAAAAGATACATTATAAAAATGTATGTCACTCATCTACTAAAAGTTTACTTTTGGGCTAGACAGGGTGGCTCACACCTGTAATCCCAGCACTTTGGGAGGCCAAGGCAGTAGGATCACTTGAGGCCAGGAGTTCAAAACCAGCCTAGGCAACAGTATAAGACCCCCCATCTTTAAATAAATTAATTAAATTAATGAATAAGTAAAGAATAAAATTTTAAAAAGAAAAAAAAGTATCCTTTTGATGTGGCCTAAATCCCCATGACTTAAAACAGGCTTCATCCATCTGGTGTAACAGCCTCAAAAAGCTACCTTGTGTTTCACAATTCAAACACAGGTGAAATAAAATCGCTATACGCAAAATAGACTAATGTCATGATATATATTTCGCTTAGTAAAAGCACATGGGTTTTAATTACTAGTTAACATGATATACTATAATTATGTGAAAGTCTTGTTTTCACTTAGCATACAATTTTCTTATTTCTACAACAAACTGTTACCAAATTTACCATTTTACTACTTACCTTATTCTGACCAAAACCATATTTGAATATTTTTGAGAAGGTTTGAATGAACTCTTCATTCAAAAGCAATTTCATAGTTCTCTTGCATAACTAGAGTAGCTCTTAAAGCCTACACATACACTGCACTTTTAAAAGCTTTCTTTAATTGTAAAAGAAAAATAAATTTGAAGGAATCTGTGGGCGGTGATGTCTGATGCTCTTATATTTCAAAGTTTAACAGTGAAAAATACAGAAATCAAGTTACGTGTCAAATTAATAAAATGAGTTGCAGTTAACCCATTTATTCTTACAAAAACTTTGAATCAGTGCAGCAATTACAAATTTCCAGCTCCATATACAGTTTATACTTTAATCTATGTAAGAGGGTTCTTTGTGAATTTCACTTTGATTCTCTATGCATAAAAATTCTAATGCGTAAATAAGAGGAGTTTGCCTAGATAATATATAAGGCCCTTTTTCACTCTAAGTCTATACCATTTCTTGTATGTTGAAAAAGTGAAACTTATAAATAGTTGCTCACGAATCTAGAACTGGACAATTTAAAGTGTTCCTGAAAACTATGAAGTATAAAAGTAAAGAAACAGTAAAGGCTTTGCCATCATTTGGTACAGCAGAGTGTACTCAGCCAAGCAGCGCATTGGAGTGAGAAGAACAAATCTGACCAAACCTTAAGACTTCACAGCCTCCCCATGCCAGTGTTAGAACAGCCTCCAACCACTATCGGGAGCCTGTGGGACAACAGCTCCAAACTCTGGGGCTCTCCTTAGATCTTGCACAATCAATCCAAACCCCTTACAGAGGATACAAGGATAGGACTTCCTGTGAAATTCAGTCTATCAAGGTCTGGACTGACTCCTAAGAACTGTTTACCCAATTCCCAATTATTGTGCACTACAGGACTGCTAGATGTGTTCTCTAGACTAATAATGAACCCACTAGCCTTATCCTTGCTCATTATAGAGAGATAAATACATTCAGTTATCACTTCTCCCCTACATTCTGACCGTTGTACTGTTCTTGCTTTTTCCTCCCTTATACAATTTCCCACTGATTCCATCCCTCCTAAAGTTTCCCTCTAGGATCACTCTGTTCCAAAGTCAAAACAAACACTTCTATACCCCCGACAACTTCACTATTTTTGCTTCAAGTAAAAGCTGCTTCTCCTGCAGCTCTCTCAAACAAAGGCTGCTTATTCTTTCATTAATCATGTACCCAACTTCAGGATGCAGGGTCACGATCCCAACCATAACTCCCAGCGCATTTCCTGTAAAAACCCCTGTTGTTCCTGTATAATTCCTGCCCATTAGCATTACCTGGGGAAGTAGGGGGATTTTAAAATCCCACTACCCAGCTTACGCCACATACAAATTAAATCAAAATAGCTAGGTATGTGAGCCATGCATCAGAATTTCCAATGTTCAGGAAAGCTGAGATAAGAGCATTGTTAGTTTGTGAAGTTCCGCAGATGATTGCAATATGCAGTTACTTGTGAGAACCACCGATGTATGCACTACTAATTCATAAACACTCTTCTCTATCAGGAATGTTGAATAACCTTCAGTTATTTTAACATACATGTGGATAATCCATCAAATATGCTACTTTTAATATCATAAGCATTTCACCTCCACCAACATTCACTACAACTTCACTTTAGACACTACAAGACCACACACCCTTATTTACATAACCCACTTCTGTACTCACTTTCCTATCTATATTGGACTCCATGGTTCACCATTTCAACCATTCTCATGCAAATATCCTCATTTATCACATTATGTTGGAACTGCCTACTAATGGAGTAAACAGGTCACACAGGCAGGGAACGCAGGGTTACAAATACTCATTTCCACTTTTGGAGGAGTCCTCTTCTAGTTGTGGCTAACCAGGGAGAATACTCACAACAGGGCAGTGGAAGAGGACACTGCAGAATTTAAAGTTAATGGGGTCTTAGTTTCCACTACAAAGCACAGCAGTTGTTAATTATTCAGCACTGCTACATGTAAACCCAAGCCCCCACTGCCCTCATGTATCTACCACATACTGTAAGTCTCCTGAGGGCATAAACTGTGTATGCTTTGTTCAGTGTTGTCTCATGCCAAGTATAACAACATCTGCCACACAGAGTAGGCTCCCAGTAAGTATGTGTTAACTAAGTAAAACAAAAATAGAGTAGAACTTCTGATTAATCATCTAAACCAATGTTTTCTAAATCAAGATTTTTTTCTTCAGTGAACATCTTCACAAGTTTATTTTCCTTTCTGATCATTAATTGGCATCATAACATTTACGTTCAGCTTGACCTTAGTTTCTGTATCCAGTCAATTCACTAGGCAACTCCTATCTTCAGAGCAGAAAGAAAGGGAGAAGATTAGAGTACAAAGTGTAGCAATAAACAAAAACTACTGGGAAAAAAAAAAAAGATAAAGAGAAAATTATCAAGGCAGAAAAAGACAATTCACAACACTACCTTTAAGAGTAATTTTTTAAAATGCAATGAAAAATCTCTCATATGTGCTTACTCAGAAAAAGGTATGAAAGTAGATATGCAGACTGTTTTTAAAATGAAAACGACAATATTTTAACTTAATACACTTTCACACTGGTTTACTTTTCAAGTAGCAGGTAGTATTATAAACAAAAAAATGCATTGCAAATAATATTTTATTTTTAGATAGCACATACCACTTTTCTACAAAACACACCACATGGTTAACTCATTTACATTCAGTTAACATTCATTTAAAATATTTAAGTGAAGGCATTACTCCTAACATTTATTTCCACCATGCAAAAGTCATAAGGCTGTCACAAAACTTGTACTCCACCACGTGAAAAAACATGAAATATCCTGTTTGAGAAAGCAAAACAAGAAAGTTGGTCCAAATTGGGGTAATAATCAGGAAAAATAACTTAGCATACACAGGATCTTTAAAACAGACTTGCATATACAAAGTTTTAAAAAGAAAATGAATATGTATTTATATACTGTCAAGGTTTAATTATTTAAATGGCAAATAAAACTTTTAAAACCCCTCAATGAGAAAAGGTGTAACATTAGGAAGGTGGTAGCAATGACGGCAAACAGACTGCTGCCAAGTGACTCTGTTAAGAGGCAGCTGGACCAAAAACAGATGATCCTCAAGAATACCATGATTTGAGCTATAATTCTTAGACCTGGAGTGTTGCTAAAAGAACGGGTCAGCCCAGTAGAGATCTCCAAAGCTAAAACCCAGAGAGAATGTGCTGGGAGAAAAAATAACAGAAAGCACCCCAATAATCCAGGAGATTATGAAGCAAGGAGAAGAAAACAGATCACATATGCAGGGAGAACAGAGATACAAATACTAGTTTCTACTTTTGGGAGTCCTCTTCTTCTAGGAGTTTTGGCTAATTAGGAAGACTACTCACAATAGGGCAGTGGAATAGGACACTGTAGAATTTAAAGTTACTGGGGTCTCAGTTTCCACTACAAAGTACAGTGGTTGTTGTTCATCATTCAGCACTGCTACAAAGTAAACCCAAGCCCCCACTGCCCTCAAATCCTCAATAAAATATTCTATAAATACAGACACCATCTAGATATGATAGAATTCATGAAAATGTATTTATTCAAAACTCAATTTGGGGAAAACTATAATGGTTTAACTTCAGCTCTTGTTTTATCTATTTATCCTGTATATATGATATTTGACACCACTAATGAAGCTAACTTTTTAATGCATTACAGAATTATCTTTTGACACCACAAGCAACAAAGTAAACATAAATTGGACTACATCAAAATTAGAAAATCCTGTGCTTAAATGATACCATCAAGAAATGAAAAGCTGTCCCATAAATGGGAGAAAATATTTGCAAATCATGTATCTGATTAATAGACTTCTACTCGAAATATACAAAGAATTCTTAAACCTGAGTAACAAACATGAATAACCCAATTTAAAAATGGGCACAAGACTTGAACAGACATTTCTCCAAAGAAGATACACAAATGAAATATGAAGATATACACATGAAAAAGTGCTCTCTAGAGGCACTAGAGAGATGCAAACAAAAACCACTAAGAGATGCTACTTGTGCTCACCAGGATGATTCTAATCAAGTGTTCTGGAGGATATGGAGAAAACAAAACCTTTCTACATTCCTGGTAGAAATGTAAAATAGTGCAGCCACTTTGAAAAATAGTTTGCAGTTTCTCAAAAGGTTAAAGAATTACTGTATATAACCCAGCAATTCCATTCCTAGGTATAGACTCAAAAGAAACGAAAACATATTTCCACAAAAAACACTGTGGAAACACAATACAAATGTCCACAGCAGCATTATTTGTAATGACCAAAAAGCAGAAATAACCCATATGTCCAGCAACTGATGAAAGGATAAGCAAAATGTAGTATATCCATACAATGGAATATTAGTTGGCAATAAAAACAAATTTGAAGTCCCATTACATGATACAACATGGATGAATCTTGAAAACATGCTAAGTGAAATAAGCCAGTTACAAAGGCCCACATATTGTGCAACGCCACTCATATAACATGTTCAAACAGGCAAAACTGGCCTGGCACAGTGGCTCACCCCTGTAATCCCAGCACTTCAGGAGGCCAAGGCGGGCAGATCACTTGAGTCCAGCAGTTCAAGACCAGCCTGGCCAACATGGTTGAAACCCCATTTCTACTAAAAATACAAAAATTAGCTGGGCATGGTGGCGCATGCCTGGAATTCCTGCTACTCTACTCAGGAGGCTGAGGCAGGAGAATCACTTGAACCCGGGAGGCGGAGGTTTCAGTGAGCCGATATTATGCCACTGCACTACAGCCTGAGTGAAAAAGTGAGACTCCGTCTCAAAAAAAATAGGCAAAACCATAAAGACAGATTAGTGATAGCCTGCTGTGTGAAGGAGAAAGAAGTGGGGAGTAATGGCTTAAGGGGGAGGAGTTTTCAGTTTGGAGTAATGAGGTACTTCAACTTATTTTGATGACAGATGCCCAACTCTGTGAATATAGCAAAAGCCATTGAATTGAATGCTTTAGTTAGTTGAATTGCAGGGTATATGAATTATATCTCAATAAAGCTACTTTTCAAATTACAACTAAACAACCCAGAGAAGTAAAATACATAAGCAGAATAGGCTAAAGGATAGACATATAGATCAAGGGAACAAAACAGATTCAAGATAAAACAAAATAAAAACAATTCTAAAAATAAGTAATTTAAAAAATAAGGTACTACCTCTAGTACAGTGGTTCTCAGCCAAGGGCAGTTTTGCTCCTCATGAGACATTTGGCAATGTATGGAGAAAGTACGGATTACCACACCTTGTTAGGTAAGGCACTATCATAGACCAGGCCAGGGATGTTGCTAAGCATCCTACAATGCACAGGACAATCTCTCACAACAATGAAGAGGACGAAGAAAGGGGGAAAAAGGAGGAGAAAGTGGAAAAGAAAAGGAGAAAAAGAGGAGAAAGTGGAGGAGGAATAAAGGTATTCTATATTAAAGAGACATAACACCTATGTAATAAGCAAAGACAAAAAGTTATGTCAAATTTTTTGTTTTAATAAGCTAAACATAAGATTAAAGAACATAAACTATGCTCTTGACATTTATTTTGACATATATACATTATATATGTGTATATATTATATATTATGTGTGCGTGTGTGTATATATATATGTATGTGTATATATATGTATATATATATTAGAAACAGTATCTCACTCTGTTGCCCAGGCTAGAGTGCAGTGATGAAATCATAGCTCACTGCAGCCTCCAACTCCTGGACTCCAGCAATCCTCCCACCTCAGCCTCCTGAGTAGCTAGGACTACAGGCACACACCACCATGCCTGGCTAATTTTTTAATTTTTTGCAGAGACAAGGTCTCCCTACACTGCCCAGGCTGGTCTAGAACTCATGGGCTCAAGCAATCCTCTCACCTCAGCCTCCTGAAGTACTGGGATTACAGGCATGAGCCATAGCACCCAGCTAGAAATTAAAATATTTTTGACTGTCCAGGTTTCTCAATAATTTTCCTATTCCATAAATACTCTGTTCTCTTTAGACTGCCTGTCCTTATGACACTAAACCAAAATAAAATTTATCATTGTGACACAATACAACACTACACTTGGCATTTCTAACCTTCTGTCTACCTCCTAAGCACTCTGTTAAGGCCACATGATAGTACTTAAAATCCTCAAGCATCAAGACCATTTCTATCACTACCTCGTACTAAAAATAAGTTCAGTTACATGGAAATTCACCTTCAATTCCTTTAACTGAATTAGAACAAATTTAGTTTATATATCAGATTTCCACTCACAAAGTGTTCCTCTACTAAATAAAGTGCACAAAACTTTTATCACAGCAGTTCCCTGGTACAAAAGCAAGATAAAACAGGCCACATTCACAAATGTCCCCCCACCTATCTCTCATTCATACAGGACTATAATAATACAAGAATAAAAGTTCTAATATTTACAAGTCTTGACTTCTGCTTTTCTCCATAATACAGACTCCAAGGGGAAATCAAAGCAACACAAGCCTACCACAGCAGAGAAAGCTAGATCCTCAATGCATGGTATTAACACTTCATTGCTTTCTTATGAAAAAGAGCACCCTCTAAAACAACAATAGGAGCTATCACTTATTAAGTGCTTACTTGGCCAGGCACAGCAGCACGTGGATGTAACCCCAGCTACTCAGGTACTCGGACTGAGGCAGGAGCGTTGCTTGAGCCCAGGAGTTTGATTCCAGCCTGGGCAATATAGCAAGACACCATCTCTAAAAAAATAATATATTAAGTGCTTACAGTTGGCTAGGATTTGCTAACCACTTTAACTATACCTAGTTCTGACAATTCTATGACATAAGTTATACTAACTATTCTACAGATTTAAGAAATAACAGCTAAGTGATAAAACTGGAGCATGAACTGAGCTTTGGCATAAAACCCAAGCATGTTCTTGAACCATTACTTTACACTGACTCTCAAGGTTTTTTAAAAGGGAGGATGGGCAAAATTCTGCACATAATCTCTAAATAATCAAACAAAACTGATTTATTTAGATTCAAAAAATTCAATTACGAGAAATAAACAGAACTAACTAATCTGTCACTAACATCTTAAAATCCTTGATGCTTTTTAGGAATCTGATGTAGATTTTGTAGGTGTTAAGATAACTTTCAGGGTATGTTCTAAAGCTAGTAACAACTCAATATCAGAACAATGACTCTGACCCTGAAAATACTACAAGATTCTTTTAACTCACAATAAAAAGTAAGATTAATAGTGTTCATTTAAGTCAGAGATGATGTCTTTTCAATCAAGATAAGTTCAGATAAGAGGTATACGAGAAAATTATACTGGGCTCTATTGCTCATGAAAAAAGTATATAAACCATTCTATTTGTTCTTCTTTTAAATTAACAATAAAAAGTATTTTTTAAACCTATAAATAAAGTATAACAAAAAATAGAAGTTAAATTTTCTATTTTGGCTTTTTTAATCTATTTGAGAAGGGGTAGAAAGGTTAAAGGCTAGGGAATAAATCCTGAGAGAGCAAGCTTGCAGGCCTGTAGACACAGAGAAGAATAATGAATACAGAAAGGAGAAAAAACAAATCAACAAATAACAAAGCATCAGTGACAAGAAAGAAAAGCTGGAAAGCATAGAGTGTAACTATACAAAGGAATAGAGATAGATATAGATTCGCCCATAAAGGACCTTAATGGCATAATTTCCAACTAAGTAAAATGTTACTGTAACAGGCAGAAGACCCCACTCCTTGAGTATAATAGTTTATTCTATTATTATGTGAACAAGATAAGCAACTGCTGCATAAAGGGGCTGAAATTATGTATATGCTTAATATCTACAATTTAAATTTATATCAGTACAAATTTTATTTGTAATATCTTAGCCCTAAGTCTCTTTACCTACTGCACAGTACTATTAACACCACTCGTCAACTACATATTTAAAAAAAAAGATTTGTAACACTCCTCACCTTTATGCTCTAAGACAATTCAACAGAAGAGCTTATATAAATTGAGAGCCACTTTACATAAAACTTTATCAAACTGACAAGAACCATAGTACTTCTCATGTCAGAAAGCTACAATAATAGCATTTCAAAAGCATAATATGCAAGTGTACTACAATCTTTCCTTTTCATTTCATCTATAGTAAAAGTTTTAGTGTCCAAAAGAAACATATTGGTTAGCCAAAATTTTGGTTATGATCAATTCATATTACACAGGTGTCATCCCTTTTTATTTCCTCCTGAAATTCAGTCTAAATCTCACTCTTATTATTCACTTTGGAAATGCAATGCGTAAATTGAAAAGTTAGTAAAAACTGAGATAGAAAGTAAGGAAAGAATTAGATCATCTGGGTCATACAGGATTACTCTTGACATTTTAAAACTACCTCAATCAAAGAACACTAAAACAACTTCAAACATATTAAATTCTAAGTTTTGAAAATAAACCACTTGCTATTTACATCAGAGGAAATAAGAATAAAGCCTCAGATTTATTGTTACTATAGGAAACACTGCACAGTACATGTGTTACTTCACTTAATACTTGCAACAACCCTATGAGGTCAGTACCATTAATTTATAAATCACACATATAAGAAAACTGAGGCTCAGAAACTTTAGCAACCTTTCCAAGGTCAAAATGCTCGGAATCGAGAAGACTTAGATTCAAATCCAAATAATCTGACACCAGCCATCACTCTTAACCAAAAGTATACATTTTTATTCAGAAATTAGGAATATTTGGTTTGGGATTAGAGGAGATACATATACATATATAAAAAAGATGATTAACACTGAATCCTAGTATAAAGATCATCTTTCATCATCACATAAATTTTGTTAGTGCCTATTATATGATTGAATATTCTGAGCTGCTGACATTAATTTCTGGAGTTTTGGATTCATAAAATACATTTTTAATGAATCATAAAATACTCTCAAGTCTATTTAGTTTTTCTAAAACCTTTATGCAACCAATACTCACTATTTTTAAAGTATATTATTTCAGTTTCTTTTCCTGTAACTGTGGTGCTCTGTCCTTCAACCCCTGGGCCACAGAGCACTACAGGTCCATGGCCCATTAGGAATCAGGCCGCACAGAAGGAGGTGAGCGGCAGGGGTTAGTGGCGGGGAGTGGGCTTTTCCACCTGAGCTCAGCCACCTGTCAGATCAGCTGGGACATTAGATTCTCATAGGAGCACAACCCCTATTGTGAATTGCACATGCAAGGATCTAGGTTGCATATTCCTTATGAGACTCTCATGCCTGATGATCTGAGGTGGAACAGTTTCATCCCGAAACCATTCCCTCCAACAGGCGTCCATGGAAAAACCGTCTTCCTTAAAACCAGTCCCTTGGTGCCAAAAAGGCTGGAGACTGTCATTGTAGCCCATTTATTTTACTCTCCCAACTCCCACCAGGATTAAGACTATTGCAATACTTTAACTGTTGAGCAGTTAGGTACCGTACAAGAAAAAGATCAGATGTTAGTAATTAACACCACATGTAAAATAGCTGATTATATTAATAGTTGCAGTCTGAATTAAACACCAGTTGTGTTTCTCAGCTGAGAAAAATCCTGAGAAAACAAGCTATCTCAAACTCGGGAAGAGAACAAATTGCAAAATACAACATTACGGCTTGGAAAAACACTGGACAACACAATATCATATCTTAAAGTCAGACCATTATTTCCTAATATTTACGTAATAACAGAAATAAGGTGAAATTTTATTTCACATTTAACTCTTCCACTAAAATTGTACAACTTGTTTTATAATTTCCAAACTTCACATGACAATGAATCCAAAGGCCATTCTCCACAACTCTAGCTCAAAAATAAAAGAAATCACAAAACAAAGAATCCCAACTCTTTCCTATGCTAAGCCAGTCAGGCTAAGAATAGCCCCCAAGTTTCAGGTATAAAACCAATTCAGGTTTAAATGGAATAAGAACCAAGGATTCTCCAACAATGCACGGCTAAGGTCAAGAGCAAAGCTGGATTCACCTTAGGGTCTTCACAGATGCATCAGAATAAAAAGATCCCTTAGGAAATCAGAGAAAACAGTGCAATAAGTCAACAATGGTGAATTATTCCAGTTGATATACATGATCCTCTCATAAGTATATTTATAGAGCATTATTCTACTTTAACAGTGGAACAAAGCAGAATCATCTTATTGAACTTTTCTGGTATATATTATTTCTGAATATACAGTGGAATTACAGATGGGCAAACAACATAACAGTACTCTGTCTCCAACATTGAACAGAGACGCATTTTAGTCAAGAGACTGTGGTAGCAGCTGCCCTCCTTAAAAATGGAACCCCAAAATTTCCAACTTTGAAACCACGGCCAAATTTTTACTGATACTCACAAACTTTCAAGATAGCATTAAAGGTCATACAAATTGCAACAGTCAACAAAGTGCCACGAAAATCAGCATTATTGTACTATTACAAAGCTTTCTTTAAATGTATCTAGTTTAGGAATTAAATTTTAAGTAATATTAATGAAATCATAATATCAAGTAGTAAGAGATACAAAATAAAATCCAAATTCTTCTTGCATTTATAATTGGTTATATCAAAATAACAACCTAATCAGATTTTTCCCTGTAGGAAAAATTAAGACAGAATTGCATTCCTAACTAAAAGCCTCAGGTTCAACTTTTTTTTGTCCCACTGCTCTTAAACACAATATTTAACCACAATGTACTTACTATATAAAATGTCTAATGAACAGATAGTAACCAATCCTTTAAGGGTAATTAATATGATGGTTTAAATTTATCATTGACAATTTCATCTCAGTAATTTTTCACTTTAATCTTAATTTTTCTTGAGGAAATATTCAACATTCATTCATTCAACAGATATTTAGTGAGGCCTACTAAGTATCAAGCTCTATTCTAGGTTCTGGGAGTACAACTATGAGGCCCATCCTCAGGAGTTTACTCTATTAGGGAAAAACATGTAACGAGCAAATAAATACATACGTAACACATGGAGGTGGGAACCGCAGGATCAAGTATTACTTTCACCAGGTTGACTCTTCAATTGCAAGAAATCCATTTCAGAGCTGCTGTCTCATCCAAACTAGTAGATTTACCAGGAGTTGTAAAGCTAACCCAAGTCACAGTTATCTTTTAATTATATTCTCCAATCTTTTCCCCTCTTAACTTTTCACCCTTTAGTGGTATCATTTTATTCTGACAAAAGACCTCAAGGCTCCCACTTTGATGGCCTAAGTGGTACAATGCTAAATTTAGCACTGATAGTGATTTCTGAGGACAGGTTTCCCAACTGACTCACCACTTCAACACCAGAACTTATCAGCATGTGCCTAGTACAAAGTAGGCATACTCTTGTTTGGTGAAAAATCAATCTCCAGCACAAGTTACAACGAAAGCCTTATAAACATTATCCTTAATAACAGCTTTTCCTTTTAAGGATTTACCAAGTCTGTTTAAAAATAAAAGATTTTTCTTCCCACAAATGTTTGGGAATATGTACAGACAAATGACTGGTAACCCTCAAATAAATCATCTTTTTCAAAACATTTTTTAGAACTTTGCTTTAAGGTGGCCAGGCCCAGTGGCTCATGCCTGCAATCCCAGCACTTTCGGAGGCCGAGGCGGGCAGAACATGAGGTCAGGAGATGGAGACCATCCTGGCTAACCTGGCAAAACCCCGTCTCTACTAAAAATACAAAAAATTAGCCAGGCGTGCTGGCACGCGCCTGTAGTCCCAGCTAGTCAGGAGGCTAAGGCAAGAGAATCGCTTGAACTCGTGAGACAGAGGTTGCAGTGAGCTGAGATGGCGCCACTGCACTCCAGCCTGGGCGACACAGCAAGACTCTGTCTCAAAAAAAAAAAAAAGAACTTGCTTTAAGGCATTCACTGAAATCGGTTTACCAACCACACAAGAAACTATTTGCTTTTTACTAATTTGCAAGATACGCTCTCAGTCTATTTTTTTCTTTCGCTTCTTTTAGTCTATTTCCTGTCTCCCCTGTGACTGCACCACTAGCCAGGAGACTCCCCTCCTAATTTCCCCTCAGGACCCACCCACCTATCCACCAAGAAAATAGTGAGCAATAAAACTACATGGAGCCTAGGATTTAAATTCATTAGTACAAGGAATATACAGAAAAAAAAACGGATGTACTACTACTATCTGTATAATGACTGACAATTTACAAAGTTATACTCTCCATCATCTTATATGATCTTCATAACATATGAAGATCATATGTTATGATCTGTCATTCTGTTGTCTACTTCTGTGAGTTCGACTTCTTAAGATTTCACATGTAAGTGAGATCATGTGGTATTTGTCTTCCCATGCTTGGCATTTTTCATTTAGCATGATGTCCTCCATGTTCGTTCATGTTGTAGCAAGTGACAGAATTTCCTTCTCTTTTAAGCCCAATTAGTATTCCATTGTATCTACCACTTTTTCTTCATCTGTTTATCCATTGATGGACACTTAGGTTGATTCTGTATCTTGGATTTTGTGACTAATGCTGCTGTGAACCTGGGAGTGCAGATATCCTTTCAACATATTGAGTTCCATTTTTTGGAAATATACCCAGGAGTGAGATTGTATGGTAGTTCTATTTTTAGGCTTTTGAGGAACGTACATACCATTTTTCATAATGTTTGTATAGCCAATCTAACAGGTGTGAGAACAGCGAGAAAGGTGCTATTACCCCAATTTGACACAGAAGGAAATTAAAGCTTAGAAAGTTCAAACTACTTCCCCAACATCCCATCATAAATAAGTGATAAAGTTGAGACTCATCCCTTATAGTGCTTAACATACAGGTTTGTGTGTTGTCATACGTATAATTTGTTGATAGACACAGTATTCATCACTATAACTCCAGCCTATTTATTCATTTAATTCCAAATACTTTTAAAATGTTAAACAGTTTAAGAGCTATCTGCTTGCTTCAATGTTTCCTCTCCTTACACATACTTAAGGCTTTGTATCACCAAAATTAAACATGACTCTGAAATAGAAAGTCAATTCCAGATTACAATCGAGGAGGCACTTCATGGTCTATGAAACCACAAAATTTCAAAGCACGGTTTAAAAAGTCATAATCTGAGAACCTCATTCAGGGAAAGCTGTAAAGTCATTGTGGTGGATAATTTTAGATGTCAACTTGACTATATTAAGGAATACCTAGAAACCCAGTAAAGCATTCCTTTGGATGTGTCTGTGAGGATGTTTCCAGAGGAGACTGAGATTAGCATGTGAGTCTGAGTGGACTACCTGGAGGTCGGCCTTCCATGTAGGCAGGCACCACCCAATCTGCTGGGGGCCCAGAGATAACAAAAACAGAAACTGGGATACACTTTTCCACTCCAGAACTTAGGAGAAAGTGTAAACCATACATGTGATAAGGGGTTAACAGACTAATATAAAAGGAACTCAATTCGATTTCGAGAAAATAACCATTTTTAAAATGAACAGACATGTCTCAAAGGAAGACATACATCTGGCCAACAAATACATGAAAAACTGCTCAGCATCACTAACCATTAGGAAAATGCAAATTAAAACCACAATGAGCTACCACCTTACACCTGTTAGAGTGGCTATAACCAAAAAAAGAGAGGTAACTGATGCCATGAATGTGAAGAAAAGGGAATTCTTGTACACTGTAGGTAGAAATGTAAATTAATACAAACATTATGAAAAAAGGTATGTACGTTCCTCAAAAACCTAAAAATAGAACTACCATACAATCTCACTCCTGGGTATATTTCCAAAAAATGGAACTCAATATGTTGAAAGGATATCTGCACTCCCAGGTTCACAGCAGTATTAGTCACAAAATCCAAGATATAGAATCAACCTAAGTGTCCATCAATGGATAAACAGATGAAGAAAAGGTGGTAGATACAATGGAATACTAATTGGGCTTAGAAGAGAAGGAAATTCTGTCATTTGCCACAACATGAACGAACATGGAGGACATCATGCTAAGTGAAAAACGCCAAGCATGGGAAGACAAATACCACATGATCTCACTCACATGTGAAATCTTAAGAAGTCGAACTCACAGAAGTAGACAACAGAATGACAGATACCAGAGCCTGGAGAAGAGGGACCAATGGGGATATACTGCTCAGAGTACAGTTTCAGATAGATAGAAGGAAGAAACTTTTAGATCAATTAAACAACTGTCAATAATCATGTATCATATTTTTTAAATAACTAAGTTTCAACTGTCTCACCACAGAAAATAATCAAGGTGATACATTATTCAGCTGCAATTAATCATGCCACATTGTGCACACATTTCAAAATATCACCCTGTACCCGATAAATGTATAAAAATGACTGTCAGTTAAAATAATATTTAAAAAGAAAAAATTCTTTAAGAATGCTTATCAATATTCCTCTTGGTTTGTCAAAAGATGCCAAGTAAGGCTGTGTGTAGAGTAGCAAGCCAAACTCATTTTAGATACTGATGTCCCTCCACTCCCATTATAAAATCCCTTTCCTACCTCTTAACACCCTCTGAATGCCAGTGGACCTATGGTCGTCTTGCTTTGGTTAGTAGCTCTTGCAACGTCATTAATAATTAAAGAAATAGCTTATACAGCTTAAGGATTAATCTGCCCCAAGAGTATTTCTATTACAAATATATTAATCAACAAAACCAAGTCATAATATTTTACTAAGCACTCATGGGCAAGACAACTGTGTGTGAGCGTGGATGTATGTGCATGTGTGTGTTCAAAAGGACACCTGGATGTTCACGGAGCCTTTCTTGATACGTAACTCATCACTCCTGGATTTCCCTAAGTGAAATACAAGAAAGTATATTCACCTCCATGGTTAAATGACTTTGCAATATGCTGTAAATTCTATCATCTTCTTTGAAAATAAATCACCTATCAAAAACTAACTATGGTAAGTCCTCCAGAGAAGAAACCTATTAACTTTCTTTAGGCAAATATCCTCCAAATTTATTTCAACTACAAAACCTTTTACTTCTTTAAGAACTATTAACCTGGAACTTCTCAAAGTGCTGCACTTTATGCCTTTTCCCATTTATATCAGATCTGTTAACTCTGAGAATGAGTGTTAATATTGAAAAATCAACAAATCTGGATGGAAGTAACAACACAAATAGAAACTATTTTTATTTAATAGTCACTTAATGATCCACATTTACAGACAACTCAAACAACTAATAGCTTTAAATAGCTACACTTTTCATTATTTTTTAAAACACATGACAAGTGACAACACATTGATAACTGGTTTTTATGCAAAAACAACCTCAAAGTATGCCACAACACTGGAAAGTATTCAGCACATTTTCCCACATTTCTTACCTTTAGTTTTCTGTAATAATAAATGCTCAGAATTATAATCCTAATTGCTCCTGGTATCAAGAAAAGTTTAAAAGTGTGTTTGATGAAAATTCACTGATAAATATTTCATTATCTTCTAATGTTGTGAAAACTCGGATTAATTAAAACAAACTCTTAGGTAAACAAACATCCCATGCCCTAATTTTGAAATATGAAGTTTACTGTTGGGGGAAAAGAAAAAAAAAAAAAGAAAAGAAAGGATAGAGGGAGAGTGAGGAGTGAATATTAAACAAATAACTTTCATGTACACTATGACAAATTTTTTGCAAGTATAGCAGGAGTCACATTAGGAGTAGGAAGTCCTAACACAGGAGCAAGGACAACAGAAGGGGAAAAAAAATCTAACATTAAAAAAAAAAAAAAAAAAAAAACTAGCCAGACATTACATACAGCTCATCCCTGTAGGTAAAATGCTAAAAAAAAAAAAAAAAAAAAAAAAAAAACATACATAAATATGACTAGCAAGTTTTCTAAATAATTCCATTGTATTTAGGATAAAATAATATAAATTGAAGCCAAAAAGTTTACATCGAGAACTATATGGGGGCTATACTTTCAATTTACATTAATCTATATTTCATAGGTTCAAAGTTCAATGTACATATTAGTTTGCTCAACTGAGTGATTTTCCATTTTAGCTTAACTTAAAAGGGTCCTTAATTGATCACTTGTGTGGCTTCTCATTTCTGAAAAGGTTTCAATTAGAGATATATTTTTGGCCTGGCGCAGTGGCTCACACCTGTAATCCCAGCTGCTTGGGAGGCTGAGGCACGAGAATAGTTTGAACCTGGGAGGTGGAGGTTGCAGTGAGCCAAGATCATGCCACTGCACTCCAGCCTGGGCAACAGGGCAAGACTCCGTCTCAAAAAAAAAAAAAAGATATATTTTCACAAAACGCAAAACTGAAAAGTTTCATATGAACATTTATCATTACTATTCTCATTATGTATCTATGTACTTAGTATCCTCACCTTGGTTAAAAAAAACTAAAAATAGTATGCTGATTTTATTAGCTACAAAGAAAATGAATGATGCATTCCACACTGAGTCACAAAAAGCACACAATGTGGAATAAGAGGACCTAAATGTGATTTCTGTCTCCTCCACTCTTTATACAACTCTAAGCAAGCTCTTTTAACTTTCTCAACCTGTTTTATCGTTGGTTAATGGCTATATCACCTACCTCAGTGTTGAGATGTAAAGAATCCAGGCACATAGTACAATTCACCACTTTCTGAGCACAGTAAATGCTTGCTGAGCATGACTAATATAAAGACAGGAGAATCTTTCATAGCACAGCTCATCACTACACATTTTGAGACCTAACATGAATTAAATCACATCTCCTAAAAGCTGCTGATCTAAGTCAGCAATGTCTAGCAGAAGCAATAAAAAGGAAGTCTCACACTAATTTTTTAGTAACCAATATTAAGTGAAATTTTATATCTAAAATATCTCAAAATAGGACTAGTTTACAAGGCTTAGAAGCCTTGTTTAAAAAATGAAAAGGAAAAAAAGCTAAGGTAAAACAGAAAGTCTTTTTCAAGTAATAATCATTTTCAGTTTATTGACAATATTCAGACAAGGAAGTACAATAGCATGTTTTAAAATCTATCAAGAGAGCTGAAAACTACTTGAGAGGCAACTGAGCAAAATGGTCAGAGCTCTCTACTGAAAGTTAGGAGATGAGATTCCAGTTTCAACTGCCACTAATATTTAATAATTGACCTTGGACAAGAGTCTCTGGGCTTCAGTTTCCTAATCTATAAATGACTACTGAAAACTATAGAGAAGACTTTAGTACATTTTAATCTGGGCCTTACTTTGGTGAGGCAATCTAGAAAAGTTAATAGAATGGGCTAGGTGGCAACTGCCAAGGTTGGAATCCTGGTTCTGCCACTTATAAGCTGTGCAGTGTTCACACAAAAAGCACTAAAGTACAGTTTACTTAATACTATCATTGATTTACTGTTTAAAATATTTCCCTAAAACACAAAATTGCATTAAAATACAGAAGCTGAGAAAGTTCCATCTTTCCAAATCATTTTACTGGCAGACACAGAAGTAGTTGATTTGAAAGCATTAAAGCTCTAAAACATGTTAACATAAGCCAAGTTTAATCAAAAGATCATATCATATAATATTACACATTAGAGACAACACTAAACACTTATTATAAGGCTAACTGTTCCCACCAAAATATCACACTTAAGGTAAAAATGAAACTTCTGCTACTTGTCTTTTTTCTAATCTATTACTGCTAATCACAACACAAACTTATGATATAACCATAATCTCAATTAACTCCAAGAATGAAAAATTTGTAGAATTTAGAAATATAAAATGAACTTCAAACAACTAAAAATACATACTGTAGAAGTTACAGTCAACCAGTAAGTATTTGTCATATGCCAGGCTCTCTGCTTAGATTAAGTACAAACAGCAAAATATAAAGTTCCTCAAAGTTAGTCAAGTTCCAAGGACTTGAAATTTCAGGCAAGTACGTGCTTTACCATCACTTTTCACAAAATAAAAGCCACTCACCTACAAATGTTTGTATTTCCTTTTTGGCCCATGTAGGAATACTTCCCATTGCCCACTAAAACTGTTTCCTATTCTCACTTCAGCCCATAAAAATGCCCAATCCGGTCAGTTCCTCACGTCAGGATCCTCACAGTACTTAAAGTGAACGGCTTCGAAAAAGGTATTTCATCAAATCACAAGGTTCAGTATTTTATGTTCAGTGACACCTACACCTGCAGATACTACAACACATAACTGGGCTAACCCGGGTCAAGTACCTAGTTGCACCAATTTAGTTCTTCCCCTTAAAGTGTTGCTAGTAAAGGAGGCAAACTCCACTTCTTCAAAAAGTCGGCTTTTTGCAATGCCCATTAGGCACTAGAAAAGGGAAATTGATTGGTTCGTCGTAGTTGCCCTACTTCCATTTCAGGTCCAAAGAAAAAAACTATTCCATAGAGAGTAACAAGGGGGCCACACGCAAATCAAGGTGGCAGATGCTAAACTGAACTTTGTGATGACCACGATTTAAGCGAAAAGGTGATGGATGTGGGGGAGGGGGATGGCACAACTGAGCCATACAAGTGCAGCTTGAGATAAAAAGTCCACTTCATGAAGCAGTCAAAGTAGAGGGTGGGAAACAAACCGGTCGGGCCGAGCAACAACCCCAGGTTGCTGACCGAGCTCGGAGGCGGAGGGCCCTGGAGCCCAGGGACCTGAGAAAGGAGACCTAGGGCAAACCATAGGAATAACAAGAACCAGCAGTAACGTGGAAAGGCCAACACTGCCACAGAGTAGCGTGTAAGGGGACACGAAGAAGGGAGCGATGAGTTAGAAGGGAGTGACAGCATGAGGAAGACCAGTGCCAGGGGCGAGTGGCAAGTGGCAACTGCGAAAGGCGAGGCACGGGCAGCCGGAGGTGGTGGGACTCTGTTGAGTCAGCACAGCTCCTACTCTGGGGGCACTTGTAGGATCCCCGCTGCTCCTCGGGCCTTGGAGCCCGCGGCGAAAGGTCAGGCCCACCTTCCGTAGAGATGAGGTTCTCTGACGGGCTGGCGCCTGCCCCTTCCCCATTTCACAGGTAAACACTGGCCACCGTCGCCGCTTACCTCAGTTAACATTATTACACCCCGGGGAAGTGAGGTCCTCCCTAGCCTCGCCTCATGGCAACAGCCGTAGCAGCAGCGAAAACTGCTCGGGCAGCCGCCAACGGCGACAACTGCTCCTTCAGTCTTCTCCCGGGCGGCGGCTTTACTCGGCTTCGCTGGCTTCCCCCGGGCCCGGTCGCTCGCGACGGACGCGCCGCCATCTTGGAAGAGCGACGTCCGCGTCTTGCTGCAACGTGCGTTCCCATTGGCGGGCGCAGGGGCTGCCGGCGTCTCGTGACCGTCTCCATAGCGCCGGCGCGCGGAGAAGCGGAGGCAGGCTCTCGGCAGTGGGCTTGGCGCTGGCTTGGAGGACCCCGGGACCGGGCGCATGGGCCAACTTGGGACCGCTGGGAGTGCAGAGGGGCCCCAGCGCCCGAGCCTCCTGGGAACAGACGTCCGCTCCCTTGGGGCTGGCGCATCCTCAGCCGCCCACTAGCTTTGGCCGGCCCTGGGGAGGGGAGAAAATGCCAGAGGCCGACACTTGACTGATGGCGCTGCGGACCTCGCTAGTCTTGGGGACAAGGCGGCAGATTTCCTGTAGAAAAGCTTCCCTCTCGCGTCTTTCTGGCCCCGCGGCGACCGAAGAGTTGGGGTTCGGCTTTCTTCTCCTGGGATTTAAGTGTTATTTGAAACAGCTCCCTGCGCGGCCCTTTTCTCCTAAACTTTGACAGAAACTTCCCTTTGTCCCTACCAATCCTCAGTGAGTTCTTTACAGGGGTCCGAGACAGGTTATAGATATGATGCGGCTTATCGGCTTTACCCCGATCCTAGCGGAGTTAGGGCTGTTGCTGATGTGATTGGCCAGCACCTGCCTAACAATGAAGGTTTAGTTATGCTACAAGTAAGACACCTCTAAAAAAATGTAAAACAGGCTTTACCTTTTACCTGCTGTCTCCACAGGTTTACTAGCTGCTTAATACAATATGCTTGTATATCAAGGTGAGCAAATTTCAGCAAATGTCATTGTAAATAGTCCCAACTTAAATGGAATTGAACTCTGGAAATCAATGTGCATAGAAGTCCCTGAAACTGACGCCATTCTAGATCTACCACTAGATGGTTTGCGATGTACGGAATTAAAGGCAGTCACTTCTACCTGAATTGTGATGAAAGTAGTTTACCTGAACATGCTGGGAAAGTGTACTACCCTGTTTTGTATTAGAAACCAGTTTCCAAGTAAATTGAAAAGCAAATTTTCAGACTTGACATTAAAAACACCTCCATATCATTCTTACAAGAGGTACAAAAGCATTTTAGAAAACTAAAGCCAGGAGTTTCTTCCCTTTTACCAGAATCTTTTCCCTCCATTTAACAATAGTACTGTTGTGCTAAATGAAATTTACTTAATATATTACTCTTATATTCTCAAAACAAGGGCATTGCAAACCTGGTATTGTCTCTATTGTGTCAAGGAAACAAAACGGTTCATATAAGCAGTCATGCAAAAAATTCAAGAAAAACTGATTTTGCTCAATTCAACTAATTGAAGCAAAGTAGTTTTTCTTGTTGTTTTAATCTGCATTTTGTACATCATTTCCACATTGCTGGGCCAGCAAAATTCTGACCTCTGCAATACAATAAAATGTGTTACTGGTATTGACAGATTAAGCCACAAATAGAAAATGAGCATGGAAATCCTACCTGGACTGAGGTATCAAAGGATACCAAGTGATACTAGAGACAACAAGGAACCTGGAAAAAGATAGTGTTCCAACCTGTAAATAAGAAAACAGAGAAGGAGGCTCATTAATATTTAAGATACCAGCTAGTGAATTGAAACAGCAATGTAGTTGTCTGGCTTGAGTATTCAGTTTTATTCACTACATCTTTTTATCTTTTCTAGAAGCAAGGCATTAAGTGTTGACACTTGAGGTTTGAACCAATCTATGATACGACATGAATATGCCTTTAACATTCAGAAGTTTGTCTACAGACTTAAGAGGAAACCAAAAGTAGTCACTCTTCCAATGGCTTCCTGATTTTCTCAGCCAGAGTCTTTTATGCAACCTAAAAATCCTATGCTAGCTGGCCTCCCAAGTCCTACCTCACCTCCACCCCTCTGACCTCATTTCTGCTAAGCACTTTGTTCCAGCTACACAGACCTGCTCCCTGCTTCTGTAACACCAAAGCATCTTCTTGCCCTGAGGCCCTTGCACTGTGCATAGTTTCTATCTGGAAAGATCTTTCCACCAAATACCTGCATGGCTAGATCTTCCACTTCTGTCCAATCTTTGCTTAAAAGTCATCTTTTTTCAAAGAAGTCGACCCTAATCATCTCATTTAAAATATTGCACCTTCCCCAGAATCCTCCCTCCCTTGCTTGTTTTTTTCATAGTACTTACCTTCTAACATCGTCATTTTCTATTTTTATTTTCTATTGCCTTCCCTCCACTAGAATGTAAGCTCCACAATATGGGGGATTTTTTTTTTCATTTTCTTCAATGTTTCCTTAGTACCTAAAATACTAGAATAGCAGATGGCACAGAGTAGATGGTCAATAAATATTTCTTAAGTGAATAAATGAATGGGTGAATCATTGCCTAAAAGACACTAAAAGGAAAAGACCTAATCAAAACTATTTAAAAACAAAATCCTTGGTGTTGAAAGATTAAATTATTTAAAAATTGGCCATTGTGTGTTATCTTGTCTTCCAATAGGAACATCACTTCTGCCACTGGAATGTTGAAGTGTATGACAATTGTTACTTCCACTAGAATGCTACAGAAAAGTTTATGACAAAATTGTGAGCTATGTCTTTTCCTTCACCTTTTTTCTTTTCTTTTTTTTTAAGTTTATTGTAGAGATGTGTTCTCACTATGTTGCTAGACTAGTCTCTGGACTCCTGGCCTCAAGGATGCTCAGGCTTTGACCTCCCAAAGTGCTGGAATTGCAGGAATGAGCCACCACACCAGGTCTCCTTCACTTTCTTAAATACATCTTGGGCATGAGTCAAAGTTAATTTGCTAGTAAGGGAAGCAACAAAGCAAAAAAGGTATACTATTTAAGGGAGTTACGGAAATTAAGGAGTTATATAGTTGGAAAAGAGAATGCTTATAGAAACAGCTGGCTTTAAAAAAAAATTAATTTGATACAGATTCCATGTCTTAAAAACATCCTATTCATATCAGTTGTTACAGAGGAAACCTGGGACAGGGTGATCTGAGATGCCTGGTTCTTTGGCTATCAGAAATTAAAACAAAGCAAGCTATCTTAAGGGACGCATCTGTGACTGTTACTGCAAAAGGTTTGATTCCTCAACAGCAGTGTCCAGTCTGTCTGATTAACACAGGAAAGCATGACAAAAAGAGGTAAGAGGCAAAAATCAAGTGTAAGATGCTTTTTTTTTTTTTTTTTTTTTGAGACAGAGTCTCGCTCTGTCACCCAGGCTGGAGTGCAGTGGCGCGATCTCTGCTCACTGCAAGCTCCGCCACCCGGGTTCACGCCATTCTCCTGTCTCAGCCTCCCGAATAGCTGGGACTACAGTCGCCTGCCACCATCCCCGGCTAATTTTTTTTTTTTTTTTTTTTTTTTTTTTTTTTTGATTTTTAGTAGAGACAGGGTTTCGCCTTAGCCAGGATGGTCTCCGTCTCCTGACCTCGTGATCTGCATGCCTCAGCCTTCCAAAGTGCTAGGATTACATGCGTGAGCCACCGCGCCCAGCCGTAAGATGCTTTTAAACAAACCACTGCCAGTGATTTCTAAACCTACAAGCAAAAATTTGGAATATCCAAGTTGCCTGTTTTTTAGTTTTGAAACAAAAACAATTTCTTCTACATATTCAGGTTGTCACAAATTGGCTCTAATTGCTTTTTGAGAAGCAGGAAAAGTGCCTTTAACTTCCTAGGCAAATTGTATCTAGCAAACAGTTGTCTCATTTAATCTTTTGATGTCTTAAAGCATTCTATTAACTCCAGTTTCTTCATAATGCAATATTATCAGTGTCATCTACCATCTCTACTGAACATTAAATACTATATACTCATTAACAAGGACTGGTGTCAAAACCTGCAAATTGGTATTGAAATCATGCATTGACAACAGAGGAGACATCCTAAGAACAGATAAGAGTAGGATATCCCGATTCTTTTTTACAGCTTTAATAGGGCAGTACTAAGCAGAAATCTCAGAGCATTTAAGAGTACTCTGAAGTCTAGCCCAGCATGTACGTTTTTCTTGCATGACACTTTTTGAGGCAGTGTTGAGCCAACTCAAGACAGAAAGACAGAAGCAGAAATAATATGAGGCTTTACTAACAAATGCAGCCATAACAAAATAATAATGTACACAAATGCCTTCAATATTAGCTCCACAATGCAAAGATCTAAATAGAAAGAACCACATTATAAATTTGTAAAAAGTCTATAAAATAATTAAGAGGTATTACTACATCAATGACACCTCAGTCAATCATTTTGAAAACAAAATTTAGAGCACTTTTCAAACATTTAATTCTTAATTATGGATACTGTTTTTCAGTATCTATTATGGGCCAGGCACAGGTGGTAGACATTTTACATGTATTATATTTAACATTTGAAAAAGACCATTACAGAAGATCACTACCCTTAGATGCCACTAGAGGTTTAGTAATTTGCCCCATATTACCTATGAAGGATTCATACTATCAACATGATTTATCACTGGTGATGTTGACCTTTATCACCTGAATGAGATAGTGTTTGTCAAGTTTCTCCACTGTAAAGTTACCATTTCCCCCCCTTCTATGCTATCCTCCCTGGATGGAAGTCACTATGTGTAGCCCACACTTGGGGATTTCTTCTTCTCCTTTTGCTGGTGGAATACGTAGATAAATTATGTGGAATTTTTTTTTTTTGCATGGGAGATTTGTCTTTTCTCCCTTTTTATTTAATCATTTATTTATATGAGTATGGACATATAAATATTTGTTTTATACTTTGAGTTATAATCTAATACTACTTTATTTTGTTGTTCAATTTGTCCCAGCTTTGGCCACTGGAGCTCTCTTAGTTGTCCTATTTCCTTTTAATGTACTCCCATCAATGTGCTATGGTTTTTTGTTTGGTTAGTTTTGTTTTTAAGCACATGCTTACTTTCTAGTACTATAAGATGCTCTGGGGTCATCATGCCCCAGGCCTAGAATTAGCCATATCTTTCAGAAATCTTGGTTTCTTTTATTGGAGAATGGTGTCAGAAACCAAAATCTAGGCTCAAGAAGTGCTATTTGCTGCCTCGGTGTCAATTCTTTTAAGACCTGGTAGCTGACACAGCAAGGAATTAAATACTTGTATACTAACCCATGTATATATACCTATGTATAAATATTTCTGCATGTAATCATCTGTATTTATATTAAGCTAAACATGAATTCATACTGGTATCTCCAACTCTAATCCATTATCAGATGGATCATTCTAGTCTCTTCCCCTAGCTTATCTGTACGTAATTTCCACTTTGACAGTGAGAAACATGACACCTAACATCTACCATCCATTTACTTAATTGTTCAGTTTGAAAATACATTTATGGCAATTTCAGAATTGTTAACTCATACCCCCATGGGAAACAAATTTATCAATAGAGTACATTGCCTACATGCAGTTCCTTCAGCCTAATAGACCAATCATTCCTAAAGTCACTTAGTTCAGCACCTTTTCTCCCAACCCTTTCATTGAGGTTGTTTCATACGTTTGCAATACATTTAAATTCTCTTGTCAAAGTCAGCATTCTTTCCTGAGATCTGCCTACCTCCTAAATGATTTGATTTTTAATTTGCATACATTTTCACTCTTTGTGCTGCAAAGTTCTGCAAGTTCTGACAAATGCATTATGTCAGGTCTCTACCATTATAGTATCATACAGAATAGTTTCATAGCCCTAAAACATAAAGGAAAAGAGAAGTATGTAACAAATTTCCTTTTACATGTTTATCTGTAGACCCAAACAACTGATCATTATATTGAATAAACTTCACTTGAATCATAGAGATATTTATATTGATAAATAGTATATAATCGATTTCTCTATAATATCTAATTACCTAATACTTGTTAAAGTCTTACCATATGCTAGTAGCTGTTCTAAGTGCTTCACAATAATCCTATAAGATAGAAACTGTTATTTCCATTTTACAAATGAGTAAACTGAGGCTTAGAGAGTTAAAATTTTTTGCTGAAGTTTACATAGCTAGTAGAAGAGCCAATATTTAAAGAAAAAATTATATATATACATTTATACATAACTGTGTATATGTATAAACTTATGTATATGTATGTATATATGTCATGTGAAGTTGTATGATACAGAATTGTGTGTATACTGTGTCAAGTATATTAATTAAGCTAACTTTAAGAACTAAAAATTTTCAACCATCTTTGTCCTTCATTTTTTATGTGAATCATAAATGCTGTGGTGGGTCCTTGAACTCCTGTTTTTTTGCCTTTAGCTAAAGGAGGAAATGAGAAAAGGAATCAGTACTCATAGATGAAGCTTAATACGTGCCTATATTTAAGGCTTACCTCAGCTAGTTTCATTTTTACATGGGTGAAATCAAAGGCTGTCATTATATTGCTTCCTGTTTTACTATTTTAACAACTAAGGTAAAATAATAAGATTATTCTAAGAATTGCTGTTGTTTTTAAATGATAATATGATAATTTGCACAGTTAATTTGGCATGCCTTCACCCTTGCATATATGGTGATCTTTTTGTTTTGAATGAAAATTTTAAATTGAAAACTATTTATAATAAATGTATATACAATTAAATGGAAGAGATGTTACACACATGCCGCATAATATTGGCTGTGGAATAAAAAGAATAGAAGCCTGGAAAGATTTGCACTGTGGCCTTGCCTTTGCTGTTTAATGAGATTAAACCTTAGGAATGAAAGATCACCATTTGTTGAGCTTCAGTTTGCTTTTCTGTAAAGTAATGAAATTAAAACATATAATTAGAGTAACACTAATATACTGTCTACATTAATATGGTGGGTTGTTATTGTAATCATTGGACAATGCGTTGTGGCTCAAGATCAAATGCTTCGTAAGGTTTCTTTTCGTGTTAAAACTGTTATACTTAATGAAAGTAAGTTGCAGTTCATTTTCTTATCACTTTCCTTCAACAAACATATGCATCATCACCTTTTTACAAAAACCTTGCTACCTAGCAGTGGCACAGACTGCTGTGAACTATTTTGCGTATGGTAATGAACTCCTTGAATTACCACCTTTCTATTTAAAATGAGACACCTCCTACCTTATAATGGCCATATGTGCAAATATCCATGAACAGAAAAATCAGCAAAAATGTCAAGAAAAGTCCTGGTGTATAAAAACAAATCAAATTATCAAATAAAAAGCATGTAAAATCAGGCTATTTATTCTTGAAAGCTATGGGATGTTCACCTAATCTGGATAGATAAGATTTGTATTCTGTCTTGTTCACTAAATCAGCAAAATGCTGAGGGCTTCACATTTTATTTTTAAAAATAGATGTCCTTTTCGAGTTTTCCTGTTGCTGGGGAAGTGTTCTTGCTGTTGCTAACAGAGAGCTAAATGTTCTGCTTTGAATGGGATGTGTTTGTTTTTATTGGTAGGAGTGGCAGAAGGATGAATGAAGGAATCCATGTTTTTTAACTGTGTGAGATGTCTGCCTTCTGGGTAGAGGCACCCTATTGGCTATTTACCAGATAATCTGTCTATACAATCATAGAATATGCTCATTTGTTTACATATTATTTTATTCATTAAATCTTAAATGGGCTAACTATTCAAATTTAGAGATCATAAGGTTATGGAATTCGTATCAGGAACATCAATTATCCCTCAACATCTAGTGGTTAGAAGGTACACAGAAGATACTTAAACCCTTTACATATTTGCCTAATGTAATTTAGCCTCAAAAAAGGGAAGACAAATAGATGAGATCTGGCTTTTTCTTTAAATCTTCTGATCATATAATTAAAATACAAGCCATTGTTTCTTAATCTTTATATATTACTCTTTGCTCTATTTACTACAGGAAACTGATGGGAAAAATATCACAGACAAAATATTACAAATTATTACTTTGGTATATACTGTGCTTAAAACTGCATGGAAAAACAGTAGTTATTCTGGCTATGCCAAGCTTAAAATAGGAATTACAGAATTACTTTTTAATGTAATTTTATTGCCCTAAAGTTAAGTTTTATATTATTATGATTTTAATTGTGTTGTAGTACTCTGTAAAAGATTGTTGATTTCTTAAACAAGAGTTTTTACTTTGTTTGAAGTTATGTCTGTTCTTCTGAGTAATTCACTGAACTTTATGGTTATGCCAGAAAATTTGGTAATGCTGAAATTCTACACTGTGAAAATATAATTGAGTTTCTAAATTTCATATTTGTCTTTAGGGGAAAGTTATTAATCTGTGAGTCATTGGTTAATGGGGAGGAGGGAATATTTCATAATATCTCTCTAAATTAATCTGTAGCATGAAGATGCTATGTGTTCACCTAATTATTTCATTTTCCTCATTGATACTGAAAGAGCTTACATGCTCTACCTGTTTGGGTAGGGTGGTCTAAGTAGCTTAAATCAAAGGAGTGTAGCAATCCTCCCATCTCTCCATCTTCCAAGATGACCTTGGATGCTACAGATTGAGATAATAGAAACTCAAACTGGAAGGAACCGCACAGGAGAACCCATCTACTAGATCAGGAAAAAAATACCTTTGGACTTTGCATGAGTGACAAATTCTTTTATTATTATGGGTGGCTGTTACAGCAGCTGGCAATATATGCCCTGAATTAAATGCCCTCTAACTGTACTTATTGAGAATAGAAAATTTCTAACCTAAGGAATGTTTGCCCTCTTTTTTCCCCCCACCCTTCAGAATGAGGGGACTGTTTTAATTAAGTGATATTACTTAAGTAGATCTCCAATTGATATACAATTCTCTAAGGATTATGGCCTTAATAAATCATGTCCTAGGTGTTATAGATTAGACTACACACACACACACACACACACAGAGAGATTAAGATTTCTGGGTGAAAAGGGTGACCTCAAAGCCCTGCTCTGGCCAGGCGCAGTGGCTCACACCTGTAATCCCAGCACTTTGGGAGGCCGAAGTGGGTGGATCACTTGAGGTCAGGAGTTCGAGACCAGCCTGACCAACATGATTAAACCCTGTCTCTACTAAAAAAATACAAAATTAGCTGGGTGTAGTGGCACACACCTGTAATCCCAGCTACTTGTGAGGCTGAGGCAGGAGAATTGCTTGAACCCGAGAGGCGGAGGTTACAGTGAGCCGAGGTCGCACCATTGCATTCCAGCCTGGACAACAAGAGCAAAACTCCGTCTCAAAAACAAAAGAAAACAAAACAAAACAAAAAACCCCTACTGCAACCAGGTTACTCAGAAAAGAAAACCAAGGAAGCAATGAATAGCAATAAGGATGAATAAGATAGTTATGGACCAGAAACAGGGAACAGTTACTCTGAAAATCCTGAGAACCTCTCCAGTGAGTTCCGATAGCTAATATAATCCAAGGATGTGGTCAAATTGGAAACTAAGGGAGTACACCTAGGTGTTTTGCTTAGGAATCTGCATCAAAGAATAACTTAAGTCACCTGAATTGGGGCAGATTTTGCCCTGGGGATGTTTGACAGGTGCTTCTCACCTCTGACAGTCACCCACACTGACAGTTCACTTGGGTGAACAAGGGAACTAATGCTTATTGAATGCCTCCTATATGCCAGAGGCACATTATGTGCCTTGTTACCTTTAAACCTCATGGGGTAAGTATTGCTGGCCCCATTTACACAAGGAAATGAAATTCAGATGGATAATTTGCCCAGGAGTTATCTGCCAATAACCGGCAAATCAGTCTGAGTCTAGACTTTTTTTTACTTGGAACTTACTCTTTTTTCTGTAAGCTCTCACAAGTTGAATCTCAGTTCTAGGAGTTAGTACACCTTTTGAATTCCTATAAAAACCTATCTCCTTTTCCAGAGCACTTTTTGCTTTTTTTTTTTTTTTTTTTGAGACGGAGCTTGCTCTGTCTCCCATGCTGGAGTACAGTGGCTTGATCTCGGCTCACTGCAAGCTCCACCTCCCGGGTTCACGCCATTTTCCTACCTCAGCCTCCCAAGTATCTGGGACTACAGGCGCCCGCCACCACGCCCAGCTAATTTTTTTTTTTGTATTTTTAGTAGAGACAGGGTTTCACCGTGTTAGCCAGGATGGTCTCGATCTCCTGACCTTGTGATCCACCCGCCTCGGCCTCCCAAAGTGCTGGGATTACAGGCATGAGCCACTGCGCCCGGCCCCATTTTTTGCTTTTTACAGTCTATTTCTCATAAAGAACTCTTTAAATAAACTATCATTTATCTAGTGATGATGAGTTTTTCTAGTTTACCTACTTTTTCCCCTCTCATGTAAGAGACAAGAGTGAGTCCGGTAGTTTTATCTGATTTCTCTTGTTAATTTGTGAAAATCTAACCGTAGATCTATTCTAATATTAACAAACTTTACCTCTCCTCTTTGTAAATTGCTAATCTGACACATTTATTTTTCTCATTGATTGACATGACATTATACATTTGGAAAATCCAAAATGGCAAATAATCTAAAACTTGTCAAATTACAAAGTAAAGCAATTCAAATTTTAGTGTTTGACACTGTATATTCACCTAAATATAGTTACTGAGTATGTTGTTTTAGATAAATCACAGGGATGTCATGGCTGAATCTTGATTTTACATGTCAGCTCTCTAAATTATTAATAATAACTTCAAATTATTGTTTCTTAATTTAAATTTTCTTCATAAGAATTGTGCAAAACATCTTTCATGATTTGCTGTTACTTGTTTGGACTGGCTCACAAAACAATTGTTAAATTTTTGGAATTTTGCTAAATGATTTTTAATAACAGCCATTATTAAAAAATAAAGTATATAAACTTACATTAAATAGATGATATATAGGGGCACATGTCATCAGGACCTCTTGAGGCTGTGTCACAGAAAAAAAAATAAATAAATAAAATAGGTGATATATAAAACGAAGGTAGTGAATATTCAAAAATCTTTACTTATTATTTTACCATTTTTTACTGTTATGTATGTTTTTGAGGTTATGTATGTCTTGTATGGTGAAAATACTATAGATTGGGGTATTAGTGCACATCTCTATGTTCAGTGATGTCCTGTCAGTAGCTTAAAACCAGCTACAGTGGCAGAATTTACACAACAGAAATAGCCAAATGACAAATTAAGGTTTGAATTATTGCTTTGCTGATTTTGTAGAGTTAAGACCAAGAGAAAACGTTAATAAGGAATAGTAGGCCAGACGTGATGGCCCACACCTGTAATCCCAGCACTTTGGGAGGCTGAGGCAGGAGGATTGCTTGAGGCCAGGAGTTTGAGACCAGCCTGGGCAACATAGTGAGATCCTGTTTCTACAAAAATAAAATAAAAAGTAGCCAGGCATGGTGGCACATGCCTGTAATCCCACCTACTTGATAGGCTGAGGCAGGAGGATAACCTGAGCCCAGGAGTTCAAGGTTGCAGTGAGCCATGATCATGCCACAGCACCCCAGCCCGGGCGACAAAGTGACACCCTTTCTCAAAACAAGAAAACACACACATAAAGGTGTCATGACTAGTTGTACATGATGTATAGCACAAACAAAGAACTATCCTTCAAGTATAGGCACAGCCTTTTTTTATTGTAGTTTGTTTTATCGCGATTTGCTGATATTGTGGTTTTTACAAATTGAATGTTTGTGGCAACCCTTCATCAAGCAAGTCTGTCAGCACCATTTTTCCAACAACATGTGCTCACTGGTAATTCTCACAATATTTCAAAGTTTTTCATTATTATTATATCTGTTATGATGGTCTGTGATCAGTGATTTTTGATGTCAACATTGTAATTTTGGAGGGGCAATGTGTACCACATCCATATAAGACTGCAAATTTAATCAATAATGTTGTGTTCTGATCGTTCCACTGACTGGTCTTTCTCAGTCTCTCTTCCTCTCTTCGGACCACTTTATCCCCTGAGACACAAGAATATTGAAATTAGACCAACTAATAACACTATAATGGCCCCTAAATATTCAAGTGAAAGGAAGACTCACACATCTCTCACTTTCAATCAAAAGCTAGAAATGATTAAGCTTAGTGAGGAATGCATGTCAAAAGCTGAGATAGGCTGAAATCTAGGCCTCTTGCACCAACAGTTGGCCCAGCTGTGGATACAAAGAAAAGGTCTTGAAGGAAATTGAAAGGGCTACTGCAGTGAACATATAAAAGATATGAAAGTGGAACTGCCATATTACTAATATGGAGAAAGTTTGAGTGGGCTGGATAGAACAACCCAGCCACAACATTCTCTTAAGTCAAAGCCTACTGCATAATAAGGCCTTAACTCTCTTCAGTTCTGTCAAGGCTGAAAGAAGTAAAGAAACTGCAGAAGAAAGGCTTGAAGCTAGCAGAGGTTGGTTCAGGAGGTTTAAAGAAAGAAGCTATCTCTATAACATGAAAGTACAAGGTGGAGCAACAAGGGCTGATGTAGAAGCTGCAGCAAGTTATCCAGAAGATCTAGCCAAGATCATTGATGAAAGTGGCTATATTAAACAATATATTTTCAATGTAGATGAAACAGCTTTCTATTGGAAGAAGATGTCATCCAGGATATTTACAGCTAGAGAAGAGAAGACAATGCCTGGCTTCAGAGCTTCAAAGGACATGCTGGCTCTCTTATTAGAGGCTAATGCAACTGGTGAGTTTAAGCTGAAGCCAATGCTCGTTTGTCATTCTGAAAATCCCAAGGCCCTTAAGAATTATGCTAAATCTACTCTGCCTGTGCTCTAGAAATGGAACAACAAATCCTGGGTAACAGCACATCTGTTTACAAAATAGTTTACTGAATATTTTAAGCCCACAGTGGAGACCTACTTCTCAGAAAAAGGGATTCCTTTGAAAATATTACTGCTTATTAACAATGGACCTGATCACTCAAGAGCTCTGATGGAGATGTACAGGAGAGTAATGTTGTTTTCATGCCTGCTAACCCAACATCTGTTCTGCAGCCCATGAATCAAGGAGTCATTTCAACTTTCAAGTCTTAGTATTTAAGAAATGCACTTCATAAGGCTGTAGCTGCCATAGATTAGTGATTTCTCTGATGGATCTGGGCAAAGTAAATTGAAAATTTTTGGAAGGGTTTCACTCTGCTAGGTGTCATTAAAAATATTTGTGATTCACAGGAGGCCAAAATATCAATATTTATGTAGGAGTTTGGAAGAACTTGATTCCAACCCTCTTAAATGACTTACAGAGGTTCAAGACTCCAGTGGAGGAAGTTATTTTAAATGTGGAAGACATAGCAAGAGAACTGGAATTAGAAATAGAGTCTGGAGATGTGACTGAATTGCTGTAATCTCATCATCAAATTTGAGTAGATGAGGAATGGCTTCTTATGGATGAGCAAAGAAATGGTTCTTGAGATGGAATGTACTCCTAGTGAAGATGCTGTGAACATTGTTGAAATCACAACAAAAGATTTAGAATATTACATAATATTATTATTAATATAATAATATATTATTAGTTGATAAAGCAGCAGCCGAGTTAGAGAGGATTCCAATTTTGAAAGATGTTCTACTGTGGGCCAAATAGTATCAAACAACATTGCATGCTGCACAGAAATCTTTCATGAAAAGAAGAGTCAATCAGTGCAGCAAACTTCATTGTTATCTTATTTTCAGAAATTGCTACAGCTACCCCAACCTTCAGCAACCTGCTAGCCTGATCAGTCAGCAGCCGTCAACCTTGAGGCAAGACCCTCCACCAGCAAAAAGATTACCACTGGCTGAAGGCTCAGATGATTGTTAGCAATTTTTAGCAGCAAAATACTTTTAAATTAAATTATGTATATTTTGTTACATATAATGTATATTTTGTTAGATAAAATGTATATTTTGTTAGATATAATGCTATTGCACGCTTAATAGATTACAGTTTTATATAAACATAACTTCTATATGTACTAGGAAGCCAAAAAATTTGTGTGACTTGCTTTATGGAGATATTTGCTGCATTGCTGTGGTCTGGAATTGAACCCACAATATCTCCAAGGTACGCCTGTATTCAAAAACTTAATTATCCAATTTAGTAAAGAATTTGCTCACATGAAGTTGTTCATTGACAAATGAGTGAAGTTCTGACATTTTACTTGCTAATGAAAAAGAAAATATCAGCCAACACTCATGTTTATGGAACACTTTTTATTAATTGCAACCATAATTTAGGGAGGATACAGGATTTCAGCAAAAGTCAGCAAAAGCATTAGAAGAGATTTAATTGGCTATATGAAAATCATAAACCTCATGAATATATCATTTTTAATAATTGTGTGCCATTTATTCTTTACGTTAGTAAAGTATATTTCAAAAATATATATGCATACGTATTTTCTTTCCTAGAGAGCAAATTTATCAGCGCAGCACTGACACTGTTTTACCCCCTTCACATTGCCTTAGTTTATCCATTAATTTCCAGCTTGTTTCCTTCTTTGACATTCTCACATTTGTTTGGCTGAAACTTGAAATAGTTGTCAGATAGAAGTTGAGAAAGGTAATTTCTCACCATTATCTCTGTGGTCTTAGATACTTGATACTGGAAGCTGTGGATATTGGTTATAGTGTTTAAGGTATTACATTCTCTTTCTTCTAGTTACAAACTTTCCCTCTCTTTCCTTCCTGCCCCAGAGGAAACTATGGGACTCAGACTTGATTAATTTGAGCAACAGTGATTAGTGGATTATCAAGTGTCCTAATCAGAGAGAGAATTTGTCTCTGGGTTTGATACATAGATGCTCAGGGGAACTTCTTCCTAGGGTGGCTAAGCCGGATCTTCTGGCAGGTTAAGTTCTCCACCATGTGAAGAAGATATTGCTACAGCAGGAGAAAATGAGATTACTGTGCCAAGAAAGGTAATTCCCACAGTAGTGAACAGCAGATAGAGTACATCCTGGTAATGCTGAGTCTCCAGACCCAGTTCTTGTGGGCATTATTTCCTACAGCCATTGAGTTATTGTACTATTTTCCCAGCTATATGGGCAATATATTGATATTTGCCTTAAGATAATATGAGTTGACTTTCTCTTATTTGCAACATTAGTGTCCTGACTCATACAAATCCTGGTATATTTAGTGGGCAGGCTTCACTGAGTTTGCAAACTTTCTGAAATTCTATGCAAGATTTGTGTGTTTCTGTTTAGGTGCATTTTTACCCCCTGGGAATAGGGTTCATGGCTTTCCTCAGATTTGAAAAAAGAACCATACGCCCACAAAAGCTGACTAAAGTTAATGTGAATCAAAATAAGCTAAATACATAGCTTTCTATGTCAGAATTTGTTCAGCATGTATCACACAAATCAAGTGGTGGTTACATTCACCTGAGCATGAATTTGGGTCTTTCTTTGGTGTTTTTGACCTAGATTTCAAAGCTTCCTAAGAGTTGTAAGTCCCAAAGGCACTTAATTTTCATTTGATTTCTTCCTTGTTACTTTCTTCACATAGTAACCTTTTTGTATATGTGTGATATTGTTAGCATATTTCTCAGGAGAGACTAAAATGGGAGGCACTTGTTATTCACTTGATTTATGAAATTCCAAGAAGGATGAACAGTGAATGAGAAGTATCTGTATTTTATCAAAACTTCAAAAAATGACTTTTATCTCTCTTTAGAAATAACTTTCAAGGAAATGACATCAGGCATTAAACTCAAATTTGGTAACTATTTCTCAGATGTTTTAAGATTACTTTTACAAAGACTTCTAGGTTAAGAGGACAATGAAATTAAGTTATAGAGTGGGAAGAACTTTTGTTGGGGGCAAATTAAAACTAGACTTATTGTGAATGAGAAAACAGTAAAATATAAGAAACCTATCTTTTTCTCTTGTGATGTTAGCTATCAAGTGGAAAATAATTGCATTTGGTAAAAGGCAAAATAAAGTGTTCCCAATACTATATATTTAATACCTTTACTTCAGAAACAACTAAAGCAATTTCAGAGGATGATTTTTGTCTAAGAAAGTAATTTATTGCTTGGATAAGCATGACACAGAAGGCTGTACAGGTTCTGCTCGCCTAACTGAAGCAGTATTTTGTCAGCCTCTGTAAGAGTTTTGATTGATTGTATCTATGGCACTAAAAAGAAATTATTTAAATCTTCTTCAAAATGTAATGCACACAATAAAGTAATACAGTGAGTTCTTTGAAAACAAATCTTAATTGAAAATTAAAATGCAGTATATTTTTCTTTATAAAAAATAAAAACACTTTCTCACTAGAGCCAATAGACAACATTATAAATATCCTGTCAAAGTTGAAGTAAATAAACAATGTTTAAGGCTTACGGAAGAATACAACTAGACTAAAATATCAGATTAATAGATAAGTCTAGTCATGAGAGTTTAAGAGCTAAAGCTATGAAATTAACTGGACTTTTTTTTCTTTTCTTTTCTTTTCTTTCTTTCTTTCTTTTTTTTTTTTGAGATGGAGTTTCGCTCTCGTTGACCAGGCTGGAGTGCAATGGCGCGATCTTAGCTCAATGCAACCTCCGCCTCCGGGATTCAAGCAATCCTCCTGCCTCAGCCTTCCAAGTAGCTGGGACCACAGGCATGTGACACCATGCCCAGCTAATTTTGTATTTTTAGTAGAGACGGGGTTTCACCATGTTGGTCAGGCTGGTCTCGAACTCCCTACCTCAGGTGATCCACCCGCTTCAGCCTCTCAAAGTGCTGGGATTACAGGCATGAGCCACTGCGCCCAGCCAACTGGACCATTTTAAGAAGAATTTTACTACATTTAAATTTGTGCACTTAGTTGAAATTTAGTGTTACTTCTCTAAATCATACAACCCATTAAGTTACTAGTTGAGAATGATTAATTAATACACAAAGAAATTCTATCCTTAGTTCTAAGGCTGCAGTAGTTTATACCTATTTACTGGGTAGTTTAGCTAGTCTGACCTTTAAGGCTAGCTCATATTCTTGGAATCTATATATTCACAAATACCTCTTACGCTATTGGCAATAATATTAAGTCAAACATATGCACAGATAAGTTGATATATAAGCATGACACAGAAAGCTATTAAGTCCTTGTTCACTGAACTGAAACAATATTTTGCCATCCTTTACATGAGTGTGTGCATGTGTGTGTACGTGTGTGTGGATGTGTCTAAAAGAAAGGTTTGGGTACAAGATTAATGAATTGGCCCCTGAATGTTTCTGATGACAGAACTCAGATTTTCATGAGAATTCATTACAACGGAACTGCATATTAACATGGCTTTAGGTGTTGTGTTCAGCGCCAAGAAGAAAAAGTTAGATGCAGAGAAATCTGGTTTGAGACAAGAAATATGTGACTTATAATTCTTTATTATCTACTTATTGAAATTCTTTATTACTTCCATAAGATACCTTACCCTGATGTCGAAAGTAGTAACTGATCCCAAACTAAACCGTGCTGTTAAACAGTTTGGCACCTATTTAAAGTTGTTATTTTATTTGACATGCAGATGGAGTTTTAAAACACAAAATAAATAACCAACAGATCCATGTGGCAACTCCTCACACAAAAGACTTTATGGATACTAAGGAGTATATAAAACACCACACTCTCACCCATGGATAATACTAATACTGAGTTAGAAGGTTTTCACCCTTATACTGCCAGAAAGGAAATTGCAAACAGATGATATACAAAGTTCATTGATATGCTTAATACACTTACTCCATGAAGTGTAGAAAAACTGCCAAAAAAGAAATTATGAACAGCATTCCAAACGCTTAGGAAGTTAATGTTATATTTTAGAAAAGTAATGACCGAAAACCATTTTCTACTTCATACATGCTACTTAGATATCTGCACAAGCTTTCCCCTCACATATAAAAAGCTGAAAATAAATGGAAAACACCAATAAAGCTGGCCACTAATATTGCCACTTTCAGAAGAAGGACAATAATGTGTCATTTTTCATAGCTGACAGGATTTCTGCCAGAGGCCTGGTAGATTGTCCTCTACTGGGTTACTTTTTCTACCTATTTCTCAATTGCAAGCTTATGTTCCTGCAAAATACTAACCTAGCCAAATAAATAACCGTTGTTTCTGAAAAGAGCATTTGCCCTGTGTCCCTTCTTCTATTCTATTTTAATAAATCAGGGTCAGTACATGACAAAAAAATATCTGAAATCTTCTCTACTAGTCTCTTTGGAAATACAGCATCCAAAATTAATCCTAAGCATCCACTTTTGTGCTTTCTCCCCTCATACCTTATGATGACTCCTCTACCTTTTCTGATTCACAGGTAACTCCTAAACTAAAGGTACATCAGACCCAACAGGCAGAAAAAGAGCCTGCAACGCAAGAGAATGAGACCCAAATGCTGCACCAGTTCAAGCTGAAGTACAAAGGAGGCCAAAAGTTTACCCTACTGTGTTCGATTTTTAAAATTCTATAGCCCATTTTAGGTTAAAAATCCTATCTCCTCTTTTTTTAAAATGTCTAACCCCATCCCAAACATGAGAACCATTTTTTCTACCCTCTTCCAAATGTGAAACCTGCTGAGAAATTAAAAAGAACAGAAGTCAATAGGCACTGAGGAAAAACATGGGTCTCAGAGATGGTTTGTGGTAGGCACAAAACATTTAAAGTATTAAGTATAAGCCCTTTAACAAAAGTAAGAGAATTCTTTTACTTTCAGAATTTTTATTTACATAACTTTGTTTAACAGGCAACTGACTGAATTTTGATTATAAAATAATTATGAAAACCCCAAAATGAATGTGACTGTTTGCCATAATTGATGCAGTTACAGTTTGAAAATAACACATGAGGCAAGGAGGGGACACAGCAGAAAATTTAGAATAATAGTATTTTAGGCAGTAACTGTTGATGAATGCCAATTTTGAATTATTTTAAAAACCAGAGACTAATAAATAGTTTTATAGGACACAGTTTTATAAAACTTAAAAGTAAATTTTTTTGTGAACTCTCTAGAGAATAACTTTTGGCAAATACACTAGTGATGAAACACTTTCTATTCTGTAATAATTATATTGCATGCAATCATTGCTTTGTAGGTCTTTCCTCTACTACACCGAGCTTAGTAAAGAACTTATCTTTGTATCTGCAGGTCCTATATAAAACGTAATTCAATAAATGTTTGCACACTTAATTAATTTACTTATTCTTACCTTATATTGTTATGGAATACATTCTGGAGAGTTTACATTAGAATCAGTTCTGAAGCTTTTTATAAAGCAAATGCTCAGGCCTCACTCTGCACATAGGGCTAGATATGTTTGAAAAGCTGTACAAATTGATGTACATGCTATGACATGATGGATATATAGAGACATGATGGAAACATTCCTGCCAAAGTCAGGAACAAGGTAAGGATATCTATCAACTCCACTACTACTAAACTTAGACCAAAGTTACTAGCTGGTGAAATCATATAAGGGAAAATAAGCAGCATTGTAAGAATTTGAAAAGAAAGAACCCAGTGCAGTAGTGCGTACCTGGCAACTGAACTCCTAGCTACTTGGGAGGCTGAGGTGGGAGGAGGGCTTGAGTCCAGGAGTTTGAGGCCAGCCTGGAAAATGCAGGGAGATCCCATTTCTTAAAAAAAAATAAAAATAAAAATAAATAAATAAATTAGAAAACAAAGAGTAAAACTGTATGTAATGACATATGATACATTGGTGTACTGAGAACACAGAAGATAATGCTAAGACTAACACAAGTAAGAAAAAACATTTAATAAGGTAGCAGATATTAAAAATATATAATTAAAGAAACAAATGTTTAAAATAAGGACAGAAAGAAATATTTAGAAATAAATCCACAAAAACTGTGCAAAACCCATGTAAGAAAAACCTTAAAATATTCAAATTCAGAAAGTAGGCCTGAAGTAATGGAAAGACATCCCTTCTCTTTGGGAAAGAAAACTCAATATTATAAAGATGTAAATTCCCTTCAATTTAATATATAAATTAAATGTGATCCCAATAAAGATACTCTGAAGTTGTTGTTGTCATTTGACGAAGATAGATTAATGCTAAGATTCATGTGGAAAAATAAACATGCAAGAATATGAAGGGAAACTCCAAATAAAGAAAAGCTAGGCCAGGCGCAGTGGCTCACGACTATAATCCTAGCACTTTGGGAGGCCAAGGCGGGCAGATTGCCTGAGCTCAGGGATTCGAGACCAGCCTGGGCAACACGGTGAAACCCCATCTCTACTAAAATACAAAAACTTAGCCCACCATGGTGGCATGCACCTGTAGTCCCAGCTACTCGGGAGGCTGAGTCAAGAGAATTGCTTGAACCCAGGAGGTGGAGGTTGCAGTGAGCCAAGATCATGCCACTGTGCTCCAGCCTGGGTGACAGAATGAGACTCCGTCTCCAAAAAAAAAAAAAAGAAGAAGAAGAAAAATAAAGCTGGCCGGGCGCAGTGGCTCACGCCTGTAATCCCAGCACTCTGGGAGGCTGAGGTGGGTGGATCACCTGAGGTCAGGAGTTCGAGACCAGCCTGGTCAACATGGCAAAACCCCGTCTCTACTAAAAAATATAAAAATTAGCTGGGAATGGTGGCACACTCCTGTAGTCCCAGCTACTCAGGAGGCTGAGGCTGGATAATCTCTTGAACCCAGGAGGTGGAGGTTGCAGTGAGCCAAGATCGTGCCATTGCACTCCAGCCTGGGTGACAGAACAAGATTCAGTCTCAAAAAAAAAAAAAAAAAAAAAAAGCCAATGAGTGGGAAGTAGACTTACATGACATAAAGCATACTTTAAAGCCTCTATAATTAAAAAAGTAGAGTGTAGATGCAGGAATAGAGAGACCAATAAAACAGAATACCAGGTCCAGAAATAAGATCCAAGCACATAAGAAGTTTAGTAAATGATAGATGTGGAAGTTTGTATCACTGGCGGGAAATGATAGTCTTTAACAAAAATTGTATTCAAATATTAGAATTTTGGAGCTAGGTGCAGTGGCTCATGCCCCAGCACTTTGGGAGGCTCAGACAGGAGGATCACTTGAGGCCATGAGTTCAAGACCAGTCTGGGAAAAATAGTGAGACCTTCTATACAAAACATTAAAAAAATTAGCCGGACCCGGTGGCATGTGCCTGTGGTCCCAGCTACTGGAGACGATGAGGTGAGAGGATCACTTGGACCTTCGGAAGTTGAGACTACAGTGAATGGTGATTACGCCACTGTACTCTATCCAGCCTGGGCATCAGAGCAACACTCGTCTCAGACAAAAAAAAAAAAAAAAAAAAAAAAAAGAACTTTGGAAAAAGACAAAATTAGATCCATACTTCATCTATTCAAAAGACAATTCTCCAAACACACCAGGTATCCAAATGTAAAATATTAAATCATATAATTACTAGAAGAGAACATGAATGAGTTCATTTAAGACATGAATGTCAGTGCTGCTACACACATGATCCCGTACCAGACACTGTATATAGGTGATCTCAATGAAAAGTTGATCAAAACTCAGTGAGGAAGATACATTGTCATCATACCCACTCTGTTGATGGAGAAACCTGATGCAGATAAGCTATGATATAGAAGGCCACATATTTCCCTGGGTGGTCTCTCTCACCCTGATCATGTAAATTAACAGCTTATATTCATAGGGATATTCAGAGTCTAAAGAAGATTTTAAGAAACAAGGTATCATACCCATTACAGGCAGCCTTGCAACCTTCTTCAAATTCCTCATGCTGCAGAACCTGCAGTGTAATGACACTAGTTAAGTCCAGGCCTTTTCGGGAAAAGCAAGGGAAGATACTGCTGAAAGGTCGCAGGCTCGTTGCAGATGATCTCAAGGCTGGAGCTGTGCCGAAAGTTTTCTTCTCTAGCCGTCTATAATACATAAAGAAGCTGCTCATCTATAAGCTGAAGGGTGTTAGCCTCATTAAGATGAAATTTGAGGACATCAAGGATTGGCCCAACCTAGTAATGCCACAAGAATAATGGGGATTTTTGCCAAACCTGACCATGTTAACATGACATATCCAAAGACTCAGCTTTAGCACTCACTGCCTTTATTATTGATTTGTGACAATCTCTGTGACCCTGGGAACCTGGGGACAATTCTGAGATCTCCAGCTGGGGCAGGCTGCAGCAAAGTGTTACTCACATTGAAAGGCTGTGTGAATGCCTGGGAGCCCAAAGTGCTACAGGCGGGTATGGGTGCACATTTCCAGGTGCCCATTATCAATAATCTGAAAACAAAACAGTGCCAAATTACCTGCCCCCTGACACCCAGGTCTGTGTGGCTGACAACTGAAGCCTTTATGCTCAGGCTCAGATGTCTAATAAAGCCAATGACTATGGCTGGGTGTATGATTGGTGATTCCTGAAGTTTCACAAGTATGAAGAAAAGGAAGGTCTAGAAACTGGAGCCGGTAAAGGTTTGCTGCCTGTTATTGAGGTTCAGAGTTATGACTTGGACTGGACAGAGGCACCAACAGCTGTAGTGGTTGGCGGTGAGACCTACGGCATGAGCCTGGAGTCTCTGTAGTTGGCCGAGAGCCCTGCGGGCAAGAGGCTGCTGATTCCTGTTGCACCTGGAGTGGTCAGCCTCAACTCGGCCATGGCTGCACGCATCCTGCTTTTTGAAGGGAAATGACAACTGCAGGTGAGGGCGGAACACTTGAGCAGGGACAGGACTTACCACTGAGAGGGGACAGAGAAGTTAGTTCTGCTGAGGACATCTCCAACTCCCCCTATCCTGGCACATCGTTAGGAGGCTGGCAGAGTCGGAAACTGTGGCTTCTCAGTTGGTGACTGTGGCCTCCATGTTCAGGAGGCAAGAGGTAAGCATGATACCATCGTATGGTTATAGGAAGAATCAGAATTTCCATAAATTTCTGCTATTCCTCAGAAATAACAGGTCAAAACCCTTCCTGAGAACCCCCATCTATTCACTGATTTTGAGGTTATATCTTATTTTTTTCCTTGGTGACAATACAAATAGGGGATCCACATGGCTCTGTATGTGTGTTTTTAAAAATTATCCACTGAGAAGCATTTCGTGCCCAGAAAGCTCCTGAAAGCATCATCTTGGGCAGGGAGGAATTTGCTACACCAGCTGGTGGGTGTTTTGCAATCATCGAGCACTGGTTATAGGTCATGGCCAAGTCACTCACATGTGATCATTGGTCAATGGTAAATAAAATAAACTATAAAGTGTAGAACCAGCAGATTACATTGAAAAGTTTTATTTGTGTGATCAAAAAATAAATAAAATAAAACAGGAATGTAGGGAAATACTTTCTAACTATGACTCAAAATCTAGAAGCATTAAGAGAATATATTTTACTTTGCAGCTCTTATGGCCAAAGGGATTTTTATCCAGTGGAAGGCTGAGCCTTCACCAGAGCAAGAAAAATCAGCCAGAGGCAACTGGAATGAATCTTGCAGCTATAGGACCAGTACCCAGACCATCTGTGAGATTTGGGCAAAACTGTGCTCATCAAGTGCAGCCTACCTCTACCCTAACAGTGTTGCCCACTTCATTCACCTGGGATTTTCTTCCCTACTAGTACTCCACCAAAATTAGAGCCTCTAGTCTGTTTTTCCAATACCCAGAGGCCCTGCATATAATTTACTACCATTTTCCCACCAAAGGCCACATCCTATTCCAGAATTCCCCATGCTATTAGTCGTTAACTAAGGACCTGCTTTAAAATAATAACCCAGAACCAGAATGCCATCAAATTGGCTTCCTCTGGTACTTACACTGCCTTGTACATATTTATACCCTGATATGACATGGACCCCTTGCATTATCTGTCATCTCTAATAATTACTGCACAATTGGTTCTTCTCAAATAATGACTCCTGTTAGGACCAAGATCAGGACTTCTTTCAACTTTACATTTTGGACTACTAGCTTGGTTTCCTCAGTGTTTTACCTGCAGTGAAGTCACTCTTCTCAGTGATGCTTTTCCCACACAATCCTGCCTTCCCTTTCCTGTGTCCAGTCCCTGTGGCTAGAGTTAGCTAGCTTTCTTTCATCACCAAATTGCCTTTCATTATGCTGTGGCAGACATTATAGCGCTCACTTATATCAGTTCTTTCTTTCTGGAAACATGTTGCATTAAACTTCCTTGTCCACCTTTTAGTTAGGTGATATTGTCTTAGGTCAAGTTTCCCAGATCCAATCTGTAAGACAAGAATGTATATGCAAATGATATATTAAGGAAATATTCTCAAGGAAGACTGTAAGGAAGTGATAGAAGCAAGACAGAGAATGAAATAAAGCCAAGCAAGGCAAAAGTCCCACACAGGGTAGGCTTTAGGAAGATCCTACAAGAGAATTTTGGAGGGCAAACAATTTCTCAGAGTTGTCTCAACCTGAAGCAAGGGAGCTGAGCTAACATTCCTGTACAAAACAGTCTCTAATCAAGAGCCACAGCCAGGCGCGGGGGCTCATGCCTATAATCCCAGCACTTTGGGAGGCTGAGGCAGTCAAATTGCTTGAGCCCAAAAGTTCGAGACCAGCTTGGCCAACATAGTGAGAGTCCATCTCTATAAAAAATTAGCCAAGCATAATGGTTCTCACCTGTAGTCCAAGTTCCTTGGGAGGCTGAAATGGGAGGCTGAAATCACTTGAGCCTGAGAGGTCGAAGCTGCAGTGAGCTGTGGACACACCACTGCACTCAGCCTGGGCGACAGAGTAAGACTTTGTCTCAAAAAAAAAAAAAAAAAAAAAATCAACAGCCACTTGAAAGTATGCACCAGGCATTTCTGGCTCTTGGTGCAAAGGGGCTCCAGTAACCCAAATGGAAGCCATTGAAGAAGAGTCACAGGTGCTGGCCATTGAACACATGCTAATCAGGGATTTAAGCCAAGGACAGACATTGTCTGTTTCAGGTCTCAAGTGAGTAGTTCTCTGGCCAATGATTTTTGAATGGAAATTATTGTCGCAGTGAATTTCATTTTCAGTGTGCACTCCTACAGCATTTTTTTCTCCTTCCTTGTCAATCTAAAAGTCTATCTGCTTTAGAAAATGCAGCACCATAAGGTGGTAGAGTCTGGTCAGATTGCATCTTTGAGTTGTGGAGGCAGAGCCTTCTTCTGACCTTCTTCTGACCTATGTTAGACATTTCTATTAAGTGAGAAATAAACTTAGTATGTGTTTATTATTATAGCACATCCTCTCCTATCCTGACTAATACATATCCCATATATGCATTTTTCATTCAAAAATATTTGCTGAGCAAATATCATGCGCTAGATATTATGCTAGAGAATATAAAGACAAAAAAGAAATGTTCCTTTTCCTCAGAAAGCCCCTTATCATAATAGTCTAGTTAGTGCCATGATAGAGATATGCGGTGGGACCCAGAATGCTATGTGAACAATGAGAAGGAGACTCTAAATGAGACAGCAAGGCCAGGCAAGGCTCCTTAGAGGTTCCATATGAGTCATAGTATAAAGCATGGGTTAAAATTAGCTACAAAAATAAAGGGGCTGGGAAAGGAAGGTCAACAGAAGCAGCCAGAACATGAGATGCAAAGTTCTGATTTGTGAAGGACAGGATACACTGATGACTCACTAATATATAAGAATATACAAAGTAGTATTTTGATATTTTATTTGTTGTAGCTTGGCCTGTCAGATTGAACCACAGACTAGTTAATTGACAGGAAGTAATTTCAAATGATGAGCTAGTTCATGACCTAAAGCAAATTATTATTTTACTTCTCTGTGTCCTGTTTACCTATTCTGAAAGATGAAAGTACTGATCTGCTTCATAGAGATGTTGTTTAATTACTATTTAAAGTTGCTTTGAAAATATCAAGCCCTTCTCAAACATAAAGTACTAGTACAATTTCCTTGGGAGCTGTGCTAACAGAAGAAAATGTAGGTTTAAATCTTTAGGCTGGAATAAATCTAAAGAAGAAAATAATTATTGATTCCTTTCCACTAGTATTAGAGAATTTTCTACTGATACGTCTTTAATGATCTCAGGCTAAAAAAAAATGGTAAAGGTATGATTATTCCATGACAAGAATAGGAAAATTTTTAAAGTTACCATCACTGGGCCAGACGTGGGTGCACACCTGCTATGCTAGCACTTTGGGAGGTCAAGGTGGGCAGATCGCTTAAGCTCAGGAGTTTGAGACCAACCTGGACAAGCAAAACCCCATTTCAACAAAAAATAAAAAAAATTAGCTGAGTGTGGTGGTGCATGCCTTTAGTTCAGGCTACTTGGGGGACTGAGGTGGGAGGATCACTTGAACCCAGGAGGTCAAGGCTGCAGTGAACCGAGATCCTGCCACTGCACTCCAGCCCGGGTAACAAAGTGAGACCCTGTCTCAAGAAAGAGAAAAAAGTTACCATCACTGGAAGGGGCTTCCAGGGAACAGGACTCAGACGACCCATTTTACCCTTTTAAATTTAAATGCAGATGATGATGATAACTAACATCTAATGAGCAAATAATATGTTCTAGAATGGTTCTATGTGTTTTTCCATGTATAATCTTTGGAAATTATCCAGGCAACTTTATCCCTAGATAGTAATAAACCTAGCCAAATGTCATGCAATAGTAATAAACCTAGATAGGTTTATTACTATCTCTGTCTTACAGATAAGGAAATGCAGGCACAGAGAGTTTAGCATTGTGCCCAGGGCCACTCATTAACCCTGATGGCTTATGGGTCTAGTGGTATTCCTGAGTACTTGTGTGGCTCTGAGAAACTCTGTTTCTCTGTGTCTTTTTAAAACATCCACAATTTTCCTTTAGGGCTTATGGGAAGAATAGTACCTTTAAGGTATTTCTATACTCGTGGTAAAATTTCTGCTTATATGACCAGATTAATAAAAGCCGTTATCTTAGAAGGCAAACGATATAGAAAAGTTCATCTGAATTCAGCTTTTCCCTGACCACTTTTATTGACAGTACTCAGTTGACCCGTCTGTTTCCCAATTTAGCTTCCCTCAAGATTGTGGGAAATTTCTGATTTTTCTCAGGAACAATTGTGGATATGTCTTTTTTGTGCACCACTATTTCTGAAACTTCTGCCCACATTTAATGCCACTTCCTTATTAGGAATTATAATTATTAATGCCACTGTCTTACTATTGTCTCTAATTTGTCTCTAGAATTGAGACAAAACTAGAAACCCTGCCATAGTTTCATTTTACTGACCAGACCAGTCACCAGCTTTCTTCTTTGCCCATGCTGGCATATGATATTGAGCAATAATACACACTAAAATAATCCCCCATATTTTCTGTTTTTTAAACACCAATAATATGCACCTTCCTGTAGCATATTTTTAGTGTTCTCAAATGTATTGAAATATGGAAATCATCTGTGATCTACATACTGAACAAACAATATTAGTATTGCTTAATGTTTCCCTTCATAGACTTTTTTCCGAGGCCCCCATTCAGACTATAGCATTAAAGAAAAGCTAATGTCAATCAAAATTCAAGTGAATTATAACTAGCAGTGTGTGAGCAGTATAATCGATTAGATCAATATGAAAAGATTCAATTATGAAAGCAGAATTGTGTCTGCTTCTCTAGTGGGCATGTCTAATTATTTTTATTTGCATGGAATATTAGTCAGACATTTAATAATTAAATATAGATTCACTTACAGAACAGTAATGCAAACAATAGCTAATACTTACTGACCACTTACTATGTGCCCAGCACCGTGCTAAGCATTCAGTTTGCATGATTATCATCTAATACCTCCCAAACTCTATGACCTATATTATATATATACATATATAAATACTTCATATGCTAGTTGATACGCTGATTGATAGATGGCAGAACGTATTCCCATTATACAGACTGAACAGATGTTTCATTGATATGGTTTTATGAGGGCTATGAAAATTTATCTAGTCGCCCTACATTAACATGCAGTTTTCGCCCTTATCACCTATTTCATATAGAAAATATCTTTTGTTCTCTAAGAGTTAGATCATTTATTCCAGCAAGTTCTATCAGGAAAATTAGGCTGACATTTAGCAGTCTTTAGCAAGAGTCAAAATTTACCAGAATGAACCATAAGGAGAGATTAGAGGAGGAAAGGATTGTGCCTGGGGCTTAGGATCTTTATCAGTTCAAACAACAGCCAACCAAAAGACAGTATTATGTTGGAAGAGACATAATTGGGAGTACAAAAGAAGGAAAAAGAAAAAAAGAGTCACAACTTTGGATTAGAATCATAACATCGGCTAAAGGCAGACATAATTTCCATTTCACACAAGCAGAAATTAAGAGATCAATAACCACACAAAGTTACACAAGTGGTAAAGCCTGGAATCAAATTCCAGGAGGCTGGTTCCAAATCCTTTCTACCATTTTTTAAAAATTATTATTATATAAGAGTGCTGCCTGGATCCGACATGTTTTTTCATTGCAAAAGTCGAAGGTGAGATGACTTCCTAAACCCTTCTTTAATCAGCCTAAATCTACGTTTTCTCATGTCTTTTGAGATTCATGGCTAGTGTTGGGTAGAAGTAGTTAGGAAGAAAAGCTAAAGCAGCATAGCCTAGTAACGAAATCTATGAACTCTGGAGTCTAAACTTTTTGAGTTTCAAATTCCAGCTTTATCACTTACTGACTTTTCTTTTGGACAAGTTACTTGAACTCCTGCATAGCTTTCCTTATCTGCAAAATGAGCACAATAATAATACTACTCTCATAGAGCTTTTTTAAAGGAAAAAGTAGGCCAGGCGCGGTGGCTCACGCCTGTAATCCCAGCACTTTGGGAGGCCGAGGTGGGCGGATCACGAGGTCAGGAGATCGAGACTACGGTGAAACCCTGTCTCTACTAAAAAAAAATACAAAGAATTAGCCGGATGTAGTGGCGGGCGCCTGTAGTCCCAGCTACTCCGGAGGCTGAGGCAGGAGAATGGCGTGAACCTGGGAGGCGGAGCTTGCAGTGAGCCAAGATTGCGCCACTGCGCTCCAGCCTGGGCGACAGAGCGAGACTCCGTCTCAAAATAAATAAATAAATAAATAAATAAATAAATAAATGAAAAAGTAATAAAAACTGCAAAGCATGTAGAAGAATCCTTTTCACACAGGGAATGCTCAAGTCACGTTGCAAGATATTTCAACATAAATGGTAAGACACTGTTAGGATTGGGCATGGAGATGAAAACCAAGAAGGCAATGAGGATAGAAATCCTCTAAAATAGACAAAAATGGCTTCATGAAAGTGATAGAAGAAACAGAAGAGATGCAGAGGTATGTGCTGGCGAGCTGACTGAGCAAATAAGGTGTAAGTGTTAAATAATGAAAAGGAAAAGAATGCAGTTTAACAATGTAGAAATTTCTAGGGACTAGGGAGGAAGCTTGCTTTGCCTACATTTTGGCTGTTTATAGAAGCAGTGGAAGGCAAGAGCTTCACAGAGGAAGATGCAAAGACATGGGAAGAGTTTAGAGGAGATGGAAGGAAGCTATAGAAACAGACAGGATTAAACACAGGTTTTCCCTCAGAGGACTGGGCCATGGGAGTTACAAAGAGATAATGGAAAGGAATGTTGAAAGATAGCTTTATGGGAGGAAATGAGGATAATAAACTTGCCCTAGGAAAGTGAGTGGGGAGGATAAGAATGAGGAAGTATTAGAGGAGAAAGAAGTAGGAAATTATATTTGGCAGGAAAGAGTTAACAACCTATTTTCCATGCTCTGACAGGCTTAAACATAAACCAGGTACATAGCCAGGGTTAAGAATTCGAGTAGTTGGCCAGGTGTGGTGGCTCACTACTGTAATCTCAGCACTTTGGGAGACCGAGGTGGGAGATTCACTTGAAGTCAGGAGTTTGAGATCAGCCTGGCCCGCATGGTGAAATCCCACCTCTACTAAAAATACAAAAATTAGCCAGGCATGGTGGTGGGCATCTGTAATTCTAGCTACCTAGGAGGCTGAGGCAGGAGAATCGCTTGAACCCAGGAGATGAAGGTTGCAGTGAGCCGAGATTGAGCCACTGCACTCCAGCCTGGGTGACAAGAGCGAAACACTGTCTCAAAAGTAACTAAATAAAATAAATTAGAGTAGTCAGGTGGCAGACAAAGTAGAATTTTTCAGAGGACGTATTAGCGTTGGCTCTCTTCTAAATCTTCATCTCATAGACACCATCTGCTTGACCCAGAAAAGCTCAACTCTACCATGACATACACACACAGACTTAAGGCTTGATCCATGTTGTGCACGAGTAGTTAGATGTAGAAATCCTTTTTCTACTTGTGACTGGGTGAGAATTTGGGGTAGGAATGGCTGTTCTTAATTTTTGAAACTGTCTGGGTTCTTTATAGCTACTCCATTAATTTTAGGGATTCTGACAAGAGTATGATTTTAGAGTAACCTAGATAAGGAGGTGAAATACTAGCTTTCTAGACCTCACAAAAATTAACTGTTTTATTTTGTTAATTTTTTTAATTTTTTTTTTTTGAGATAGAGTTTTGCTCTTGTTGCCCAGGCTGGAGTGCAATGGCGCAATCTCGGCTCCCTGCAACCTCCGCCTCCCGGGTTCAAGTGATTCTCCTGCCTCAGCGTCCCGAGTAGCTGGGATTACAGGCATGTGCCACCACGCCTGGCTAATTTTGTATTTTTAGTAGAAACGTGGTTTCTCCATGTTGGTCAGGGTGGTCTCGAACTGCCAACCTCAGGTGATCCGCACATCTTGGCCTCCCAAAGTGCTGGGATTACAGGCGTGAGCTACCGCGCCGGGCAATTGCTTTATTTAAATTTGAATAGCTCGCCGGGCGCGGTGGCTCACGCTTGTAATCCCAGCACTTTGGGAGGCCGAGGCGGGCGGATCACGAGGTCAGGAGATCGAGACCACGGTGAAACCCCGTCTCTACTAAAAATACAAAAAATTAGCCGGGCGTGGTGGCGGGTGCCTGTAGTCCCAGCTACTCGGAGAGGCTCAGGCAGGAGAATGGCGTGAACCTGGGAGGCGGAGCTTGCAGTGAGCCAAGATCGCGCCACTGCACTCCAGCCTGGGTGACAGAGCGAGACTCCGTCTCAAAAAAAAAAAATTTGAATAGCTCACACAGTGAACTGTTTTGACAGTGATCCTACTGAATGGTGGAAGCCTCTGACCCACAGTGTAGATGTAAGTGAAGCAGGAAGACAAATAGGTTGTGATTGAAAGAGTTGGGCTGAATATAATTAATAAATATAACATAATATAATATAATATATACTTTTTTTTTTTTTTTTGAGATGAAGTCTTGCTCTGTTGCCCAGGCTGGAGTGCAGTGTCATGATCTTGGCTCACTGGAACTTCTGCCTCCCAGGTTCAAGCAATTCTCCTGCCTCAGTCTTCCAAATAGGCTGGGACTACAGTCGTACACCACCATGCCCTGCTAATTTTTGTATTTTTAGTAGAGACAGGGTTTCACCATGTTGGCCGAGCTGGTCTCAAACTCCTGACCTCAAGTGGTGTACCTGCCTCGGCCTCCCAAAGTGCTGGGATTACAGGCATAAGCCACCACGCCCAGGCTGAATATATTTTTGTTCAAGGAATTTAGAACATAAGACATTCTAAGTAATTTGACCTTTTGTCTATGAATAATTTGCATATGTTAGTGTATTAAATATACTTTCCCAAAGACTATTTTAAAAAATATAGCCAATAGATAATAACATATATAACATCTTTTACTTCTAGTAATCTTGTACTTTACATATTCAATAAAAACCTTTTTTTTTTTTTTGCAGAACTTCCAAATTTATAGAGACATGGACTCTACAGATAAAGGATTAAATGGACTCTATAGTGAAGGTCTTTGGTGTACATGTTACATATGTGAGACATTTAAAAATCTTGGACTGATAGGGTCATTTTTATATTAGATATTGAACTGAATTTAAATCTCAACTCTAGGTGGCAGTTTACACCATCACTTACTTTAGTTCTTTTAACAAGCAGTAGATTCATTCACAGTTTTTCCATGAATGCATAATTTTGTGTAAAAATTAGTCCCTGGCTCTCGGTATCTGTTAAAAATAGATTTGATTTTAGGAATAAAATCATGGCTTGAGATGCAGGTTTTCCATGTATCTTGTCATTCTTGGTTTCATTAAGCCGACAGAATAAAGCAAAAGAAAATAGATAAAAATGAATGTTTTAACCGAATTTTTTGGAGAAATATAATATTTTAAAATCATAGCAATAGTTCTACATCAAAGTTGTGTTTCTATCATGCAGAATAGATCTTAGTATGAATAATTTTTCCATGAATACCCTGATTTTCAGAACTATCAAGGATATTTGAGACTCTGGGTTTTCTGAGATTGTTTAAGCGTATTGATTTAATTGAAGGAAAAACCGTCCTATAGAAAAGGAAAATGACTCATAGCTGTGTTTCTTTGCATCTTATTGATGAAAATAGCCAAAGCTGGAGTTTAATTGGGTTGTTAAGGACCAAAATACTCGGGCTGCCCAATCAAAAGCAATATATCAGCGGGATGTGGTGGCTCACACCTGTAATCGCAGCACTTTGGGAGGTCAAGACGGGTGGATCACCTGAGGTCAGGAGTTCGAGACCAGCCTGACCAACATGGAGATACCTCATCTCTACTAAAAATACAAAATTAGCTAGGTGTGGTGGCACATGCCTGTAATTCCAGCTTCTCAGGAGCCTGAGGCAGCAGAATCTCTTGAACCTGGGAGGCAGAGGTTTTGGTGAGCTGAGATCATGCCATTGCATTCCAGCATGGGCAACAAAAGCAGAACTCCATCTCAAAAAAAAAAAAAAAAAAGCATATATTAGGCCAGGCGTGGTGACTCATGCCTGTAATCCCAGCACTTTGGGAGGCCTAGGTGGGCGGATCACTGGAGGTCAGGAGTTCGAGACCAGCCTGGCCAGCATGGTGAAACCTGTCTCTACTAAAAATACAAAAAGTAGCCAGGCGTGGTGGCGGATGTCTCAAAAACAAACAAACAAACAAAAACTGCCCCACCACACACCCCAACAGTCCTTCATGAGGCATTTTGTCCTAATTTATATTTGCAAGAGCCACAATGATAGGATACACAGAACAACTCCTGGGCACTTATCACATAAAAAACTTGCTACACTTCACAGTTCTTTCATTGTTTCAGTTCTAGCAGGAGAAAAATGTATAAAGGATTTAAATTTTGTCCTAAAATTAGATTTTCTTTAAATTGGGGGTAATAACTGTGTTGTGAGCATGAAATAAGATTATGTTTGTATACAGTGACTGGCACCTGGCATTCTGCATCTTAGTTATTCTTATTCTTACTATTCTTATTTTTATTAATAAGAAATGTTAACTACAATCCCAAAGAGACTGGCCAATGTGGCAAACTCATGAGCAGCTTTTATTTAGGGAGTTGCCTGCCTTTGGCTCCCCTGGGCCTATCCCTGTCTCCATACTCGCCTATGTGTAAAAGGAACATAGGAAAAAGCCATATGGCATGGGCGTAGGGGGTGAGGATATTAGTCACTGGAGTGTGAAAATTAACAATTTCCAAAATGTGTCTAATTGTTTATAAAAATGAATACAAAATTATATTTGGCAAAACTTGGAATCGTTTCTGCATTTCTCCTTGATATATATGTGTGTGTTATGTGTATGTATATATATATGTGCATATATAATATAAATGCATATATATTTATAATATGTGTGGATGGAGAGAGAGGTATACATTTTAATGTCATCACCATCTGCACTCTCAATTTATTGAATGATATTCTTCAGGATTTATGTAGAAGTCAAAGGTACCAACCCTATTAATAGAATGTAATCTCTCATTTCACTCAAGTTCCATTTCTAAATTATTCACATAAATATATCTAAATAAGAACATCCTTGGCCAGGCGTGGAGGCTCACGCCTGTAATCCCAGCACTTTGGGAGGCTGAGACGGGTGGATCACCTGAGGTTGGGAGTTCAAGACCAGCCTGACCAACATGGAGAAACCCCGTCTCTACTAAAAATACAAAAGTAGCCAGGCGTGGTGGCACCTGCCTGTAATCCCAGCTACTTGGGAGGCTGAGGCAGGAGAACTGCTTGAACCCGGGAGGCAGAGGTTGTGGTCAGCCGAGATGGCGCCATTGCACTCCAGCCTGGGCAACAAGAGCGAAACTCTGTCTCAAAAAAAAAAAATTCTCTATCTTACAACAGAATTGATCCCCTATGGCATAGTTCCCCAACCGGCATGCCACATAGGAATAAGTAATAGCTATATTAACGTGTTCATCCTTGAAGGCCTCAGGGCTCCCAGGTGGGGCAGTAGCAGTTGTGGATGGGGCCAGTTGCTCTCAACAGTTAAAAGCCTCATCTATTTAACCCAATATGCTATAAAAATATTCTTCTATGCGTAGTCTCATGTGAAAAAAGTTGGAAAGAACTATTCTAGCATTGCCAGGTATTCTCATTATCAAGGTCTGAATATGTTCCCCCATTGCCTGTCGAGCAAAGGCCAAACTTCCTATGGTGCTATTCAAGTCCCTACACCACCTGGCGCCAGGCCCTTCCAGGTCTATTTGTCATCAATATCCTTCCACATCTCACATATGCCGTGTTTCCACCTCATTTCCAAATGCCCAAATCCTGCATGGTTCAAATGCAACTGTCTCTACACAGTCTTGATTGCTCCAACCAGAATGAATCCCCTCCTTTTCTAGAGCATTTGTCACTCTGTATGGCTATTCTCATGTTCTACAATAATTTAAATCTTGGTGTTAACTAGGATTGAGCTCAGCTACAGGTAACTGAAAATTATCCAAAATAATAATAGCTTAAACACATACGTTCTTTTCTCTTTCACATATTGAAGTCCAGAAGGAGGCAGCTGAAAGCTGTTTCACTGCTCCATAGTGTCAACTTAGGTTCTTCTGTCTTGTTTCCCTGCCGTCCTTGGCACGTGGCTTCAACCTCAGGGTCTAAAACGGTTGCTCAAGCTGGGGCCATTTTATCCACAATCTAACCAGCATGAAAGAGGAAGAGAGGAAGAAGAGCATCACTTCTGCACTTTAAGGACCCATTCTGAAAGTTGTATATACTACTTCCACATATATTACATTAGCCAGGATTGAATCACATGTCCATATCTAGCAACCAAAGCAGCTGAAAAATGCAGCCTTTATTCCATGTGGCCATATGCTGAGTTTAACAATATAGGGGTTATATTAATAGGGCATAAAGAGAGGATGATATAGGTACAACTATTAATCTCTGTTCCATTTACCTATGAGAAGTATAAACTTTTTGATCTATGTTTAACTTTGTAACATAAATCAATACATTTAATCTATATTTGATTTAACTTGATAATCCTAGAATCAGGAGCAGTGTCATATATATTAATATTGAATGAACAAATATATGGATAAGAGTAAGGCATGGGGATACTAGTCCTCTGCACTTTTATTGACCCTGTCAATTCAAGTGACATTGAATATTGAGCTTGAATACATCTGGCATTGATTTTATTTTCTCTTTATTTTTCATTTGATTTTATTTTTGAGACAGGGTCTCGCTCTGTTGCCCAGGCTGAACTGCATTGTCACAATCATGGCTTACTGCATTTCAGCCTCCTGGGCTCAAGCAATCCTCTCACCTCAGCTTCTCAAGTAGCTGGAACAGGCATGTGCCACAATGCTTCAATAATTTTTTTTTTTTTTTTGTAAAGACAGTGTCTCATTATTTTGCCCAGGCTTATCTGGATCTCCTGAGCTTGAACAATCCTCCTGACTCAGCCTCCCAAAGTGCTGGGATTGCAGGTGTGAGCCACTGCACCTGGCTTTGATTTTATCTTATTATGCTCACATGCCTACAAGACATTGAGAACCAAAATGATATTTAAATATAGGGAAGTAAGGCCAGGCATGGTGGCTCGTGCCTGTAATCCCAACACTTTAGGGAGCCTAGGTGAGCAGATCACCTGAGGTCAGGAGTTCAAGACCAGCCTTGCCAACGTGACGAAACCCTGTCTCTATTAAAAATACAAAAATTAGCTGGGCGTATTGGTGCATGCCTGTAATCCCAGTTACTCAGGAGGGTGAGACACAAGAATCGCTTGAACCCAGGGTGGGGGTGGGGGGAGGTTGCAGTGAGCCGAGATTGTGCCACTGCACTCCAGCTTGGGTGACAGAGTGAGACTCTGTCTCAAAAATAAAAATAAGAATAAATAAATATAGGGAAGTGAGATGAAAGTGATTACTCCAAATATTTTGAGCAATGGAAATCTGGAAATCATGTGTATTATACTTGTGCTAACGTCAAATTTAAATGCCATTATTGGCAAGCTTACTGTTATTGCTCCACTCCAAATATCTGTACGGTTCAGATTTATTTTTATACTTTTTACTTTTTTGAGACAGAGTCTTGCTCTGTCATCCAGGCTGGAGTGCAGTGGCACAATCTCGGCTCACTGCAACCTCCGCCTTTCAGGTTGAAGGAATTCTCCTGCCTCAGCCTCCCAAGTAGCTGGAATTACAGGTGCCTGCCAACACGCCCCAATAATTTTTTGTATTTTTAGTACAGACGGGATTTAACCATCTTGGCCAGGCTAGTCTTGAACTCCTGACCTCACGATCCACCCGCTTTGGCCTCCCAAAGTGCTGGAATTACAGGCGTGAGCCATTGTACCCAGCCAATGGTCCGGATTTAAAATTCACAAATCTGACCCTGGCTGATTATCAGAAGCATTGGGATTGTCAACTGTAATTTAAAAGAAGAAATGTGGATTACTGTCTTTCTTGTTCCTTTCTCTCTGGGCCAGTGACAGATTATGTCATCTTGTCACTGAAAGCTACTTGGATTTGAAGAAGCTTTCTAACATATACTCCTTCACTACCACTCCCAATAATGAAAAATGTTGGCTTTGGAGGAGTTAGGTCATATCCCCTTGGGTATCCCCACACACTATAATTTATAATTCGAGTTCCCTAGCTCCATCTTAGATTGTGATATGGGAGGAAGACCGTTGAATTTCACTTTCTAGTTCTCTTTCTATTGGTCACTAGAGCTTAGGCCTCTAAGGCTTCCTATCATGTTTCGTGTCTGCATGAAGGTTTAAAGCATTTCTCTAACAACTCACAGATATACTGTTGGGAAGCAAAGGCCTTCCATTTGGGCAAGAACAGGAAGAATAGGGGAGTGGGAACTAAATACTACAGGAATTTAAAAATAAAATAAATTGTATCTCTGTCTCTTACATTCTCTCTATAACGGCTACAATCTCCTAATTTTGTTTGACTTCCTTTTATGTGCCTAACACCATAGAGCAGGCTTTATCATTAAAACTCAGATTTGATCAGGTTTTGATGAAACTCAGAAGCTTAATCTTCTGTACACTGACAGGAAGATTTAAAGTTGAATCCACCCACCCATTCAACAATTGCCTGTTGAGTGAGATTAATATGACTAACATCAATACTTAAAATGAACACAAAGATGAATCCCATGTCAGGTTGGCTCTCAGGAAGATGACAAGCTAACCACACAAAATAAATATCACACAAGAGGTATAGATTAGCATTATTCAAAATAGCAATGGATTAAAGAAGATATTTCTTTTCCATTTTAAGATGTGTAGAGGTGGGAACCATGGTGACAGGGTTACTCTGCCATGTCTAGCCCTGTCTAGCTTTCATTTCCAAGGCTCCTTCATGGTCTCATGCTGTTTTGGGAGTTCCAGCCTTCAGAATGAGCAGGAAAGAAGAAGAGCAGCTGGGCGTGGTGGCTCACACCTGTAATCCCAGCACTTTGGGAGGCCGAGGCGGGCAGATCACGAGGTGAGGAGATCGAGATAATCCTGGCTAACACGGTGAAATCCGTCTCTACTAAAAAATACAAAAAAAAAAAAAAAAAAATTAGCCAGGCGTGGTGGCGGGCGCCTGTAGTCCCAGCTACTCAGGAGGCTGAGGCAGGAGAATGGCGTGAACCTGGGAGGTGGAGCTTGCAGTGAGCCAAAATCGTGCCACTGCACTCCAGCCTGGGCAACAGAGCGAGACTCTGTCTCAAAAAAAAAAAAAAAAAGAAGAAGAAGAAGAGCAAGAATGGCATATTAGATTCCTAGGGGTGCTGTGAGAAAGTGCCACAAACGTGGTGGCTTAATACAACAAAAACTTATTCTTTTATAGTTTTGGAGGCCACAAATGTGAAACAAGGTGTAAGCAATCAATCAAGGCATGAACAGGGCCATGTTTCCACCAAGGCTCTACTAGAGAATCCTTCCTTGCCTCTTCTACCTTCTAATGGCTCCAGGTATTCCTTCGCTTGGGGCTGTATAACTCCAGTCTCTGCTCTGTCTTCATATTGCTGTCTCTACCATGTGTCTCTGTGTTTAAAATGTTCCTCTACATTTAGGATGATGATCTCAGGATCCTTCACTTCATCACACATGCAAAGACTCTTTTTCTCGTTTCCACGTGAAAAAAGCCACAATTGAACCCATTGTACCCTCTCACTTTTGATAGAATCTATTTAGTTTCCATACCTAACTATTTCAAGAAGCCACAATTGAACCCATTGTACCCTCTCACTTTTGATAGAATCTATTTAGTTTCCATACCTAACTACATGGGCAGCAGAGAAATGTAGTATTTACTCAGCGGACATGTACTCAATTAAACACCAGACATTCCATCACTAATTATAAGTGAAAGTGATATTGTTTTACTAAAAAGTTACTTAGAAAATGTGACAGATTATTATAACACTCTGCTCATTTGGAATGATGCCCAATTCTAATGTTAGATTTGTATGCTTTATAAAAATAAAAAGTAGTAACCTCATATAAAACAGAAACTGTAAAAGCCCTACTGGGGGCCGGGCACGGTGGCTCATGCCTGTAATCTCAGCACTTTGAGAGGCTTAGGCGAGCGGATCATGAGGTCAGGAGTTCGAGACTAGCCTGGCCAACATGGTGATACCCTGTCTCTACTAAAAATACAAAAGTTAGCCAGGCATGGTGGTGCGTGCCTGTAATCCCAGCTACTCGGGGGACTGAGGCAGGAGAATTACTTGAACTCGGGAGGCGGAGGTTGCAGTGAGCCGAGATCTCCCCACTGCACTCTAGCCTGGGTGACAGAGCAAGACTTGGTCTGAAAACAAACAAACAAACAAAAACTAACAAATTCCATAATTGCCATATTTTCCTGAGGTGTTCATAGGTTAGGTAAGCTAGTTTACACTCCTCTTGCTGTTGCTTCTCTACGCCTTAACTCTAGCTCTAACTCTGAAAATCTCACACTTTTTTAAATTAATTTTTTTTTGAGGTGGGGTCTTGCTTTGTTGCCCAGGCTGGAGTGTAGTGGTATGGTCATAGCTCACTGCAGCCTCAAACTCCTGGGTTCAAGCAATCCTCCTGCCTCAGCCTCCTGAGTAGCTGGGACTACAGGTATGTGCCACCACATCTAGCTAATTAAAAAAAAAAAAAAAAAAAAAAAAAGCTTTGTGTGTGTGTGTGTGTGTGTGTGTGTGTGTGTGTGTGTGTGTGTAGAGATAAGATTTCATGGTTTTTCCCAGATTCCCAGACTGGTCTCAAACTCCCAGCCTCAAGTGATCCTCTTTCCTCAGCTTCCTGAAGTGCTGGAATTAGAGGCATGAACCACTGCGTCTGGCCTCAGACTTTTTTTTTTAATCAAGAAAGAAATCAGCCGGGCGCAGTGGCTCGTGCCTGTAATCCCAGCACTTTGGGAGGCCGAGACAGGCGGATCACCTGAGGTCAGGAGTTCGAGACCAGCCTGACCAACAAGGAGAAACCCTGTCTTTACTAAAAATACAAAATTAGCTGGGCGTGGTGGCTGGCACCTGTAATCCCAGCTACTCAGGAGGCTGAGGCAGGAGAATTGCTTGAACCCAGGAGGGGGAGGTTGCAGTGAGCCAAGATTGTACCATTGCACTCCAGCCTGGGCAAGAGAGCGAGACTCCATCTCAAAAAAAAAAAAAAAAGAAAAAGAAAAAGAAAGAAATCAGTCTACATTTGAGAAGAAAAATCTGTTAAGCTCACAGAGGTATAATATGGGGGCAATAAAGTGTTTCTTTTTGAAAAGAGGCAATTGAATATCTAGTCAGTCTAGTCAAATGGAACCATTTCTATATAGAGTTGAGAAAAGTAAAGAAATAAAGCCTCAGGCTTAAAATAAACTACATTACATGAAGAGACATTTATAGGACTCAGAAAGCAAGGAGCAGCCTGATACTCAAAGTTTTGGGTGGTGGATCTTGGTTTATAAAGCTGTGAAGAGTAAGTCAAGATACAGGCGTACCTCAGCAATATTGTAGGTTTGATTCCAGACCAGTGCAATGAAGCAAACGTAACAATGACGCAAGTCCACTAATTTTTTTATTTCAGTGTATATAGATTTCAGTGTATACAGAAGTTATGTTTAGGCCAGGTGTGGTGGCTTCTACCTGTAATCCCAGCATTTTTGGGGGGCCAGAGCGGGAAGACTGCTTGAGGCCAGGAGTTTAAGACCAGCCTGGACAACATGGCAAGACCTCATCTCTACAAAAAATTTTAAAAAGTTATCTGGGCATGGTGGCACTCACCTGTGTTCCTAGATACTCCAGAGGCTGAGGCAGGAGGTTCGCTTGAGCCCAGGAGGTTGAGGCTGCAGTGAGTCTTGTTTGAGCCATTGTACTCCAGCCTGGATGACAGAGCAAGACCCTGTCTCAAGAAAAAAGAAAAAAAAAGAAGTTATGTTTACACTATACTGTAATCTATTGTGTGGAATAGCCTTATGTCTTAAAAAATGTACATATGTTAATTTTAAAATACCTTATTGCAGCTGGGCGCGGTGGCTCATGCCTGTAATCCCAGCACTTTGGGAGGCCGAGGAGGGCGGATCACGAGGTCAGGCGATCAAGACCATCTTGGCTAACACGGTGAAAACCCGTCTCTAATAAAAATACAAAAAATTAGCTGGGCATGGTGGTGGACACCTGTAGTCCCAGCTACTCCGGAGGCTGAGGCAGGAGAATGGCGTGAACCCGGGAGGCAGAGCTTGCAGTGAGCTGAGATCACACCACTGCACTCCAGCCTCAGCGACAAAGTGAGACTCCATCTCAAAAAAAAAATGGAGACAATCTTCTTCAACCTTGCTACTGCTTTATCAACTAAGTTTAGGTTATATTCTAAATTCTTCGTTGTAATTACAACAATGTTCACAGCATCTTCACCAGGAGTAGGTTTATCTTAAGAATCCACTTACTTTGCTCATACATAAGAAGCAACTCCTCATTCATTCAACTTTGATCATGAGATTGCCACATCGTTAGGATTCACTTGTAATTCTAGTTCTCTTGCTGTTTCTACCACATCTGCAGTTATTTTCTCCACTAAAGTCTTGAACCCCTCATAGTCATCAATATGGGTTGAAATCAGCTTCTTCCAAACTTCTATTAATGTTGATATTTTGATTTCCTCCCATGAATCACAAATATTTTAATGGCATCTAGAATAGTCAATCCTTTCCAAAAGGTTTTCAATTTATTTTGCTCAGATCTATCAGAGGAATCACTATCTATGGCAGCTATAACCTTATGAAATATATTATTTAAAGAATAAGACTTGAAAGTAAAAATTACTTCTTGATTCATGAGCTACAGAATGAATGTTGTGTTCACAGCCAAGAAAAACAACATTAATCTTCCTGTACATCTCCATCAGAGCTCTTGGGTGATCCAGTCCATTGTCCATGAGCAGTACTATTTTGAAAGGAATCCTCTTTTCTGAGCAATAGGTCTCAACAGAGGACTTAAAATTTTCAGTAAACCATGATTTAAACAGATGTGTTGTTATCCAAGATTTGCTGTTCCAATTCTAGTGCACAGACAGAATAGATTTAGCATCTTAAGGGGCTCTGGGATTTTGAGAATGGCAAATGAGCATTGGCTTCAACTTAAATTCACCAGCTGCATTAGCCCCTAACAAGAGTCGGTCTGCCCTTTGAAGCTGGCAGACATAGACTTCTCCTCTCTAGCTATAAATATCCTAGATGGCATATTCTTCTAATAGAAGGCTGTTTCATCTACATTGAAAATCTGTTGTTTAGTGTAGTCAACTTCATCAGTGATCTCAGCTACATCTTCTGGATAACTTGCTGCAGCTTCTACATCAGCACTTGTGGCTTCATCTTGCTTTTTTTTTGAGATAAAGTCTCATCTGTCATCCAGGCTGGAGTGCAGTGCTGCAATCTCGGCTCACTGCAAGCTCTGCTTCCTGAGTTCAAGCAATCCTCCTGCCTCAGCCTCCCAAGTAGCAGGGATTACAGGTGTTTGCCACTGCACACGGCTTATTTTTGTATTTTTAGTAGAGACAGGATTTCACCATGTTGGTCAGGTTGGTCTAAAACTCCTGACCTCAGGTGATCCACCCACCTCAGCCTCCCAAAGTGCTGGGATTACAGACATGAGCCACCATGCCTGGCTTATCTTGCACTTTTATGTTCTGGAGATAGCTTCTCTCTTTCAGCCTCTTAAACCAACCTCTGCTAGTTTCAAACTTTTGTTCTGCAGTTTCTTCCCCTCTCTCAGACTTCATAGCATTGAAGAGTTAGGACCTTGCTCTGGATTAGGCTTTAGTTTAAGGGAATGTTGTGTCTGGTTTGATCTTCTATCCAGACCACTCAAACTTTCTCCTTAGCAGCCAAAGGCTGTTTTGCTCTCTTATGGTTTCATGTGTTCACTGAAGTAGCACTTTTAACTTTCTTCTAGAACTTTCCCTGTGCATTCATAACTTGGCTAGCTATTTGGTGCAAGAAGACTAGCTTTTGGCCTATCTCAGTTTTCAATATGTTCTCCTTACTAAGTTTAATCATTTCTAGTTTTTGATTGGAAAATGAGAGATGTGTGACTCTTCTTTTCACTTGGCCTAATTTCAATGATGTTGTATCTCAGGGAATAGGAAGTTACAAGGAGAGAGACAGAGCTGGAAGAAAGACCAATCAGTGGAACAGTCAGTATACATACAACATTATTGATTAAATTGGCCATGTTATATAGGCACAGTGTATGTTGCCCTAAAATAATTATAATAACATGAATGATCACTGATGACAGACCACCATAATAGATATAATAGTAATGAACATGCTGAAATATTGCAAGAATTACCAAAATGTGACACAGACATGAAATGAGTACATGCTTTTGGAAAAATGGCACCAACAATCTTGTTCAACTTGGGGTTGATACAACCTTCAATTTGTAAAAAATGCAGCATCTGCAAAGTGCAATAAAATGTAACACAATAAAATGATGTATGTTTGTGTCAATGAAGATCTAAGCTTTTACAAGAAACTATCCTAAACCTATTAACTAAGCACATTACCCTCGTAATCTTAGGAATTTCTGTATTGTCAAATTTTCAGACAAATTTGAGTCTTCTCACAAAGTTTATTTGAGGATTTTGTTTTGTGAGCTAATAATACATTTAAGGCAGGATATCAATTCAAAATTGTTTTGCTAATCTAAAATTTTTCTTCACATAGCCCTCTTTGCTTGTCTAGGGTTTCTTTTTATCAGTTTCCTGAGGTTCTTCTTCTTCTTCTTCTTTTTTTTTTTTTTTTGGTATCCAAAAGCAGAATGATGACTCATCTTAAAGAAGAATTTTTCATTTGCTACATATTACTCAGATAAAACTAACAATCTCATATGAGGAAGTGACAGGAGAAATAGAAATCTCTTTCTCAAGGTAAACAAAACAAAATTTTACGAAAGAAAACCTTGGTTGTCAAAGTTGCCAATCAAGTTTAGATTTCTACACCCGTTTTACTGTTCTTGACTTTAAACTGTCCATCAGAACAGACTCTGAGTTATGAAGGGATAGTCAATGCTTTCCTTCTTGTCCAAAGGATCCAATCAAGTCTGTTAGCGGTCAAAGAAACAGTAACTCCAAGCTATAAAACTCTAACCCACTGAGTATATTATGTGCTTAGTTTTGTCCAGATTTATTACCGTTTAGCAAATCCAGGTGCAGTTTATAAGCAAAGGTTTGTAAGGAATTTTCCATTGAGCAGTCAGTGTTGCATATGAGCAATTCCTGATTTTTAAAAGCCCATTTAACTTTCAGTATTACTAAACTTTAATACTGCAATATTAGTCAGGCTTATGGGAGCTGCAAAAAAGGAAGTCTAGTTTTCTCTTGTTTCCTTGGAAACAGGCAAAATTTTGAAATAGAAAAAAATTCTGGATGCCCTTTTAGTAGTATCCCTTTTTGTTTTTTCACCGTCACTTCCAAGACCACCCAGATAAACAGCTTCAGTACCTTCTTCCTGCCCTAAGTGCCCTTTGTAGCACTCTTTCGGGGCCCATCCTGCTCTCCAAGGTGTTCTCTGTTCCCAATAGTCCTATCGCTCCTCCCTGAGTCTAACTCGATTTTCAGCCCCACAGCCTTCCTTTGGGTATTATGAGGAGTGCAATCTGATTGAATTAGTTTGAATTCTGTATCAGTGTGTAATAGTTTCTTCAGTTTCAAGTTGTTTACATTATTAAAGGAGAATGCTTCTTACTTAATCAGGATAACCAGCTGGAAGAGTTTCATTCAGGACAACAAAATGAAATGAAATAAATAGTTTCTACCATAACATGAAAGAGTTAAACTGGATGACTTTTCATATTCCCTTTACCCCTGATGTTCTTTAACTTTATAACATAATAAGGGTTGTAAAAGGGAAGGATATTTCTGGCCACAGGGTGTCAATTTCTGCAGCCTTTTTCCTCCCACATCTGGACTACCCAGGCTCAGCCCAACTGTCATCCTTAGGACCAATCTGGACTTTAGGCTGGAATCATGTAAGAAGCTCTAAAACAATACAAATATAATGCAAGTCACATATATAATTTTAAGTTTTCTAGTAGTCACATTTTAAATAGTAAAAAGAAATAGGTGCTGGGTACAGTGGCTCACACCTGTAACCCCAGCACTTTGGGAGGCCAAGGTGACCTCCCTCTCTCCAACCCCCCTTATAAAAAGAAACAAGGAAATTTTATTTTATTTTATTTTGAGACAAGATCTCACTCTGTCTTCCAGGCTGGAATGCAGTGACACAATCTTGGCTCACTGCCTCCGCCTCTCGGGCCCAAGCGATCATCCACCTCAGCCTCCTGAGTAGCTGGGACTACAGACACCACCACCACACCCAGCTAATTTTTGTATTTTTTGTAGAGGTGGGGCCTTGCTATGTTGCCCAGGCTGGTCTCAAACTCCTGGGCCCAAGCAATTACCCACCTTGAAATCCCAAAGTGTTGGACAGGCTTGAGCCACTGTGCCTGGTCTAAAATTTTTTTTCATAGTTTATTTTATTTAACCCAATATATTCAAAATGTTCAACATGTAATCAATATAAAAATTATTAACGACTATTTTACATTACTATTTTCATAGTCTTTAAAACCCAGTGTGTTTTTTAGGCTTACAGCACATCTCAGTTCAGACTAGCAACATTTCACGTGCTTAATAGCCACATGTGACTAGTGACTACCTTAGTCACCAGGACAGTGTAGTTCTAGACCATGACTTTTCACCTTGGCTGCATATTAAAATCATTTGGGGACCTTTGAAAAGTGCTTACATTTAAGCTGAACCCCAGACTTTAACTTAGAATCTATTGGAGTAGAACCTGACCTCAGGGTTTTTTTAAAAGCTGTCCAGGTAATTACGATGGTTGAGTACATTCTAGATGAGTGTTTTTCAACTTTTGCTTACAACACTTGGATAGTTTTTGTTTTAAAGAGCAACATCTAGACTCCACCAATGGAAATCCCAATTTTAACTGGTTTAGAATGGATACTAGGCAAAAATATTTGTTTAAACTTCTCCAAGTGATTACAACATACTAGCTGGGTGAAGAAGCACTGGCTGACACTTTTGAACTTAATATTCCGTCAGGTCCTTTCTCCACAGTCTTCCTGATCAGCTGGTAACAGGCTTCTACCTTGTTTCCAAAACCCACTTCACAAACTATACCCTCAGGCTTTTACCTGGATGCTTGTTTTTGTTCCTCTACTTGACCCTACTTCATACCTAGCTAGTATTCCATGTCCATAGGTCTGCAGTCCTTTGCCTTGCTGGTTTTTCTCTCGGGCACTAGAATTCTCCCTTGAGTACCCACCAGTGAACAGGTCACCTTTTGACCCTTCCTTGTTAGTAGTTGTCAGCCTGTGGGGATTCCCAGGTATTACTCTTCCCTGGATTCTATATCATTATGCTTGATTGCTCATTGGACACCTTCCTCAGACCACAATAGACTTCCCCGTGACCTGGGGTTGCCTCTACTACCACCTACTGCCTGTTTCTATCGACTCCAGGCACCATGGACTTCCTCAGCCTTCAGTTGGGTTTATCACTACAGCACGTGCCCCCCAACACAGTATTATATCCAGGTTATATGTTCTCCTACTCTGCCCATGCTTATACAGCCAGACATATTGAATAAAATCCCAGGAGAAGGAATGTCCCTATGATAAATGCACATTTTATTGTCCCTCCTCCTTCCCTGAAAGCCCCCACTAGAGTAAATCTTTTTTTTTTTTTTTTTTTTGAGATGGAATCTCTCTCTGTCACCCAGGCTGGAGTGCAGTGATGCAATCTTGGCTCACTGCAACCTCTGCCTCCCGGGTTCAAGTGATTCTCCTGCCTCAGCCTCCTGAGTAGCTGGAACTACAGGTGCCTGCCACCACATTTGGCTAATTGTTGTATTTTTAGTAGAGACAGAGTTTCACCGTGGTGGCCAATCTGGTCTTGAACTCCTGACCTCAAATAATCTGCCAGCCTCGGTCTCCCAAAGTGCTGGGATTACAAGCATGAGCTTTGTAATACCAGTAGTGGGATTACATTAAAATATCACTGTGCCCGGCCTAGAGTAAATTTTCTTCCACTGTGAAAAAACTTTATAAATTTTCCCCTAGTACTGCTTTGTACCAAACTGTGTTCTTTCTCTTATGAGCTGCATCTCAGGTACTACTCTCACCATCTACACACTAAACCAAGTTAGGAGCCTCGGGGATGTCTTTCACTTCTGTGTTCCCTATCTCCAATTGGTTATCATGTTTTTCAAAAAATTATTATTTTACCAAATTTCTCCATGTTATGACACACCCCTGCACTTATTTCCCTGCACTTAACTTTCCAGAATACATTGAAATAGCACACACTTGCTTACAACTTCTGCTGGCTCCCATTTGCTTACAAACTTAAGTACAAATTCCTAAGCATGACACATGGCAATAAAATTAGCAATGTATAATGCTGCCAGGACTGAGTTAAGAACTCCCATGTTTCAGCCTATCCTCAATCTTTCTTTTCAGCCTCACCTTATTATATGTTTGTCCCATGCCTTCTGTCTAGTCCTCTTGAACATGCACTGTGCATTCATGAACTTTTCCCATGTTGCTGTTCCCATGTTTATGTTTAAATGGAATAGCCATTCTAAAGTTCTGTGATTCTGTGTTTTTCCTCTATGGGTCCTTAGGACTTTGTGCTGAATTACATTACTAGCACTTACTGGATGATTAATTATTTATGTCTGTCTACCCAGTTAGAATGTGAGCAGAAATTTCTTCTCCTTTCTGTGTTCTCCTCCCTGGCACATGCTAGGTGCTCAATAAATGTTAGATATAGTTATTGTATAAGATGACCATAGCTTAACGTATGTGGAACTGTGGAGATTCTTTTATCTTCACTCATTTCTTTTTTTTTTTTTTTTTTTTTTTGAGATGGAGTCTCGCTCTGTCTCCCAGGCTGGAGTGCAGTGGCGCAATCTCGGCTCACTGCAGGCTCCGCCTCCCGGGTTCACGCCATTCTCCTGCCTCAGCCTCTCCGAGTAGCTGGGACTACAGGCGCCCGCCACCACGCCCAGCTAATTTTTTTGTATTTTTAGTAGAGACGAGGTTTCACCGTGGTCTCGATCTCCTGACCTCGTGATCCGCCCGCCTCGGCCTCCGAAAGTACTGGGATTACAAGCGTGAGCCACCGCGCCTGGCCTATCTTCACCCATTTCAAGAGTTAATCATTGGTATGCATTCTGAGAGCATTTTTTTTTTTTTATGAAGATTTTAGCCCCAGGTTTCATTTTTCCTTCTTTTCTTTTTGTCACAAACATCTTTACCCAATCAGTCAGTGCTATTTATTGTCTCAGAGAAAAGTAAAGAGAGGCAGAATAAAGAACTAATACTGGCTTTGAAATTTTACGGTAAAAACCAATAATATGTCAAAGCATACTGATTTGCAAGAATTGAACAATTTGAAGGAGAAAATTATTTTAGGTCTCCAAAAGTCAGAACTTAGAGAACTAAGCAAAGTTTATACCAGAAACTTTCAAACCTTTTTTGACAGTGACTCCCAGAAATAAATATTTTACACCTTGGTTCAGTGTAAAACACACACACACACACACACACACACACACACACACAAAGTATTACAAAACAATACATACCCTTATTACATGACAGAGTTATATTTTCTATTCTGTTTGATTTTATTTAATTTTAACAAAAATGATTTTATAAACTATTAATGAGTCGTGATTCGCGGTGTGAAAAAATCTCTGGTTGATCCTACAAACCATAAAATGGGAAGAATTTATTGTTAAATGTCAGGGCATCTTTTTCACCACAATGAAAAGAGATAAAATGTCAACTAGCTGTTGAAGAAGACGAAACGGACATGGCTAAGATTTTCATTCTGCCTTAGCTAGAAAATCCAAATAGGTTGAGGAGGAATTAAAGAAAAACATCTAAGAAGAACACAGGCCCCTTAGAGAGGCTTGGCAGAAACCCTGGTGCTGATAGAACTTTTTTTTTTTTTTTTTTTTGAGACGTAGTCTCGCTCTGTCGCCCAGGCTGAAGTGCAGTGGCGCAATCTCGGCTCACTACAAGTTCCGCCTCCCGGGTTCACGCCATTCTCCTGCCTCAGCCTCTCCGAGTAGCTGGGACTACAGGTGCCCGCCACCACGCCCGGCTAATTTTTTGTATTTTTTAGTAGAGACGGGGTTTCACCGTGGTCTCGATCTCCTGACCTCGTGATCCGCCCGCCTCAGCCTCCCAAAGTGCTGGGATTACAAGCGTGAGCCACCGCGCCCGGCTTGATAGAACTTTTGTGACGACAGCTGATGGGACTGTCTGGGATACAAGGCCTGAAAGCACACTTGTACAGGCCCATACATTCCAGCACAGGAACGGACACAGCTCAGTGTCCTTGAGTTCTCAAGTGGTATATAGAAGAACTGAGAGGCCTGGACAAGAAATGTTCTGACACTGGGAGAGAAAACCTCTAAATGCATCAGATCAGGCACCACAGATAGCAGCAGCAGATGTCAGCTCATGATACCCCAAGGCCAAGCAGGGGCAGCTAAGGCACAGCAAATGCCAAGTTAAGATACTAGGTGGGACAAGACACATCTAAATGGAGCACAGCCCTTGGACCAGATATTCCCTATTCTCACCTTCAACACATAAATACACCAGGGTGATCATAAATCCCCAGGGAACTTAGTTCACTTTAGGGGAGAGAAGACAAGACCAAAGATGGGGAAGAAGAAGAAAAGGAAAGTGGTACTTTAAAAAACACTACCTGCCTGAAAGACGTGAAATTTTAAAGAAGAGTTAAAGATATTGAAAAGGCAGGAATATGAGATTTCTACCATCATTTCTGTACATTTGAGCAATGACTGCCAATTTTAAACCTACTAAACACAGTTGCCAAAGTAGTACATTATCCAATGGCTAGCGTCTTCCATCATCAGCAGAGGTTCTCTGAATGATACACATAACGATGAAAATTTTGTTATTCTTCTTGTTTACCTTAGCAGAACATAGCCAGAGGGAGGCGATGCTGCAGCAGCCACTGATGGTGATCTCTTGAGGTAGCTGGGGCACTACAGCAGCCAGGCCAAGGCAGGGAAGACTGGAAGGCCATCAGTGAGGATAATGTAAATCCAGAACGAGCCTGGGCTACAGAGGGAGATCTGAAATGGAGAGTTTGACTAGCTCCTTGGGGCAAAGCAGTGACTAGAATCCCAAGAAAGAACACTTGCTGAACCTCTTATGGCATGAGAACAGTGCAATGGGAACACACTAGGGTCCAATGCTGGGTGACCGAGGAGGAAGACCCTGAACCATTGCGGAAGCCAGCTAAATAGGAGACAGGCTGTGTACAGGAGCTAGTTAGCTAGTTTGGTCAAGAGTAGCTATGAAGTTGAATTCATGATATGAGTTTTACTGGTACCATTTTTCTTTCTTTCTTTCTTTCTTTCTTTCTTTCTTTCTTTCTTTCTTTCTTTCTTTCTTTCTTTCTTCTTTCTTTCTTTCTTCTTTCTTTCTTTCTCTTTTTTCTTTTTTTTTTTTTTTTAAAGATAGGATCTTGTTCTGTCACCCAGTCTGGAGTGCAGTGGCATGATCTGGGCTCACTGCAACCTCTGCCTCACAGGTTCAAGCCATCCTCCTGCTTCACCCTCCGGAGTAGTTGAGACTATAGGCATGAGCCACCATGCCTGAGCATTGATAACATTTTGAACTCTGAACTTGCCCTATCTGCTTTTAAAGGCACATTGCCTCCTTATGGACACAGCCCTCATGAAACTCTGATGAGTCACTACTTTCCATTCTCACAAACCACTTTCTTCCTCCAATTCTTAGATCACTCCATCTAGCTTCCTCTCTGGCCCACTTCAGTTTGAAGGATACTTGTGTTTTTCCTAACACCTTCACTTTTATTTAACATCTGCCCACTAAACTTGCCTCTCTGTAGACAATATACCTTATGGTAGATGACAAATCTGCCCTCATTAGCACTCTTAAAGGTTCTTTGGGTATCCCTGCCTCAACTTTGTATCAGTTGAGGAATTTGTCCTTTTTTTTTTTTTCTGTTATATCCAGGTTACAAAGCACATCTGTAAACTATTGGGTAACTGTATAGAATAGGACCATTTCATGTACAGGCTACCTAATCTCAACTGGTACTTTAATATTGTGTGAATTTTTGAGATAGAGTCTTGCTCTGTCACCCAGGCTGGAGTGCAGTGGCACAATCTCAGCTCACTGCAACCTCCACCTCCCAGGTTCAAGTGATTCTCCTGCCTTAGCCTCTCAAGGAGCTGGGATTACAGGTGCTTGCCACCACACTTGGCTAATTTTTGTATTTTTATTAGAGATAAGGTTTTTCACCATGTTGGCCAGGCTGGTCTTGAAATCCTGACCTCAGGTAATCTGCCTGCCTCGGCCTCCCAAAGTGCTGGGATTACAGGTGTAGGCCACCACACTCGGCCTGAAATTCTTTTAAAAAATGGCACGTGTTGACATACATTCTCCCAAAAGCTCTAGTAACCTGCCAGTCCTCTTATTTGTATTAATATAAATAATAGTTCATATTTATTGAACACTTCTTGTGATAGGTGCTTTATAAGCATTATCTCGTTTAATCCTCACAACAACTCTATGACAGATACTATTCTTCTTTTTTTCACATTCACCAGTTTATTATGAGGGATATTACAAAGGCTATAGATGAAGAGATGCATAGGATGAGATACGGGGGAAGAGATACAGAACTTCCATTCTCTACCTGGGCTCGCTACCCTCCGGGAACCTCCAGGCGTTCAGCTGTACGGAAGCTCTCTGAAGTTGGTTTTCTTGGGTTATTATGGATGCTTCATGATATTAGCATTCCTTCCCCCTGGGTACAAGGCAAGACTCTCTCTGGAATGAGAGTTTTATGTCCCATAATCAGAAAAGTGGGGAAGATTAGAGTTCCACCTTGGAGCAGGTGAAAGGAGGGCAGGAGAAAGTCAGAGAGATTCTGCTTCCTGAGGCTGACCCCGAGGCCTAACATACCCAACATTACAGCAAAAGACTGTAATAGGGGCTATGAGAGTTATGAGCCAGAAACCATGGATGGAAGCATAAATGATAGATAGATACATAGATGATGATAGATGATAGATAGATAGATAGATAGATAGATAGATAGATAGATAGATAGATGATAGATAGATGATAGATAGATAGATAGATATCTTTTGTATATCTACATATATAAACAGATCATAACACCACAGGCCACCCCCCTGGTTTTCGAACACAGATCCACTACATCAACAGAATATTCACAGTAATGAATAATTAGTCCAGTCCATCATATTTTATGAATGTCCTCTGGGGTGAGGCCATTTATGTTTGTTGGCTTTCTTTCAGTCGTGTCAGGTTCCGAAAGCAGAAGTGGCCCTGGCAAATATATAGCTTCACCTTTTCATGCATCTGGAATAATTGAACTAAGAGACAATGTTATCTCTTGCTCTGAGACCCTTTCAAGTTGTTAAGGTAATATTGGATTTTCCTGCATTTATAACCCATTTTTTCATTTATTTACCCTCAGCTATTATTAGTACTCCTTTCTCCCATTTGTCATTTATTTTTTACCAAAACTTTTCCACCTTAGGAAGGGATATTAGGTTTGGCCACTGTGCTGGTCCACGCTGCTGGTAGCAATACTAGTCTAACAAGTGCCTCTCTCTCAGACCATTCCCGCCCACAGAGGGTAGGGTTACATGGGTTCTGAACTCGTGAGCCACCCTACTACTAGGAAATACAACTGTATTCACTTTTAGCCCCAATTTGCCAGATGGGGCGAAGTCACAATCCACTCCCATCAGGCCCATAGGAATTCTGACATAAAATTTTAAAACACAGTTACAGTTTCTTAGTTACAGAAATCATCCCTGCTTCAGCAGTTATGTTGCAGCTCTGGTCCTAGGGCCCCTGCATCATGTAGGGGAGGAAAAAAACTTTGTTTAGATGACTTGGGGAAAAAATTAAAAAATTATAGTCATTAGCCAGCATAGCCCTCCCTTGGCAAGAATTGCATATTCATACCAGCAACAGATACTACTATTAATCTCAAACTATAGAAGAAGGAATTTAGGGTTAGAGACATTAAGTCATTTGCTGCAGGTCACAGTCGACAAAAAACGCATTTTAACCACTCAGCAGCTTCGCATTCTTCTCAACAGGCATTTCTACATTTTCCCTGCTCTCTCCTGAAGCTCTCCAGGACTCCCGCCCTCCAGTTCTTTCCAGCAAGTGTCCTTAACTTTCCACAGCAATGCAGGAGAAGGACTGACTGGAACAACTGTTTACACCTTCCCCTTCCCCCACATCTATCAGCGTCTTTCCCCCAATAGATACGTGAGAATTGTCAAGTCCAGATCCTCCTTTCTTCTTCTAGGTCTTGCATTCATTCTTTCCTTTAAGTTTAACTTCTCCCTACTAATGCTTTTTTTTTTTTTTTAATTTTTTTATTTTGAGACTGTCTGCCTCTGTTGCTCTCTCAGCCTGTAGTGAAGTGGCGCCATCTCTCGGCTCACTGCAACCTCCAACTCCCGGGTTCAAACCATTCTCCTGCCTCAGCCTCCCGAGTAGGTGGAATTACGGGCGCACCACCACACCTGGCTAATTTTTGTTATTTTTAGTAGAGAGGGTTTCACCATGTTGGCCAGGCTGGTCTTGAACTCCCGACCTCAGGTGATCCGCCCGCCTTGGCCACCCAAAATTCTGGGATTATGGGCATGAGCCACCACGCCCAACTCCTACTAGCTCTTCCTTTACAGAAAATGAACATGATCAAACCTTTCTCATCTTAAAAAAAAAAAAAAAATCATTAAGTTGTCCACTCCTTCTAGCTACTTCCATTTTTTCATGTTCATAGTCAAGCTTCATGGGAGTAGTCTGCACCACTGGTGTCAATCCTCCAGATTAAGAGACCTAGGAGGACACAGGCCACACCTGTCTTGTTTACTGTTCCACCCACCTACACTTCATGCTAAGCACAGTTCCTACCCTAATAAGCATCTGTTAAAGTTTTGTTAAATTAGTGAAAAGATGCAGACATGCATGGAAAAAATAAATAAGATTTCTATTGCCAATGAGTTTTTGAAAGCTGTGGTAGCCCTGCTTCTTCTAAACCCAAACTCATTATTCCCCTCTTCGTGCTTACCTCTCCTTCTGTATTAGTTTCTCCTCCCTCATCATGTATATGCAACAAGTCACCAGGTGAAACTATTACATCAAACTAGCAAGCATGTGTGATATAAAAATAAACACATTTATATTTGTCTCCCACTCTCCTTTGAAATATTTCCTCTGGGACTAGTTTCCACTTTATCTCTTGATGAAATATAGGGCAAGACCCATGATTTTCTGGTCACCTTTAGGGACCAGCTGTATCATAACCCTGAAGGCTCGGTCTCCCAGGGACTGATCTAAAGACTTCATTCAGAAAAAGTGTCTCTCTCCTCATGGGAGATTTTTAAACCAATAGTTTGTGTATTATACATATGCACATACACACATGTACATATATATACACACATATTCATATATATGCATATATACAAATACATGTGATATATTTAAATTAAAAATAATGTAAATCATACATGTTTAATGTACACATATCCAAATATATTTTACTATATGTAATGTACAGTATATATATATAGTCCACATGATATTCTGGGTTTTTTGTTATTTGCCTGATTGCCTTATACTGAACTTTGTTTCTCTCTCTTGGTCCAGACCTTTTGGATTAATGCCTTTTAATGTTAATTTCTCCACAAGACTGTTTTTCATTTGTCTCCTTTTGCTCTATGCATCCAAGTCTATCACCAGTTCCAATCTGTGGGCCCAGATCATCTTTGAAGGAGAGAGTGTAATTTCTACTTACTTGGGAGTTCTTTAAGGAAAGACATCATATCCATTTGTCTTCCAAAATGGAACTTTCCTCCTGGCATCCTAATGCTGTTCCCATCTTACACATGTGCTTTAGGACCAAGCAGAATACAGAATCCTAAATTGTCAAGCCACATATTTTGAGTCTGAAGTGATAGACATGTGAAATATTAGGTTGAATTCAGATAATCAAAACTCAAGTTATATACCCATCGTCTCTGCAATGGGAATGCCACAAATTCACTACCAAAATTTGCAATAATCAAATTGAGAGTTTCAATATTAGAATTTCAGGTAGTTTTTCCCACCCCTTCCCATAACACCCACTGATGGGCTTTCTTATTACTCCTTGAGCATGCCCACCCCCATCTATTCTAGCCCATCACTCACTATTTGGCATGAGTAACTCGGCCTCTGTTTGTGCCTAGGTTCATAATGTGGCAGCTGTTTTCATTACCATCTCATTATTTCACTGAGGGGGAGATGTTTCCATGGTGATGCTGAACTGCATAAGTAGAGATTTTACTACACTGAGCTTTTATCTTCTCAGTGTATTAGTTAGAGGGAACTGAGCTAGAACCTTTCCAATAGGAAAAGGGTTTGTAAATCTCCCTTCTGTTTCCTGTATCTGTCTGTGCTTTTTTCAATGAAGGTATGTTGTAATTATGAATTTTTAACAGATGGGAGTTGATAAAGAAAACCAATAGCTGTTTCTCTGTATTTTAATTAAATTGCCCTTTTAACATATCCATAGAAGCTTCCGGAATAGCATTACATAGGACAATTGACTAGCACAATTAATTTTTTCAAAATAGCCCCACCAGGAAAAGAGAATTTAGAGTCTTGGGAAAAATTCTGGATGGGAACTGGCCCAATTACTAATGTAATTATTGCTTAAGCTTTGATTGCTTCCAAAGTTGTCATTCCCTGGGGAAAACAAAGGTCACAACAGCATTGAAATGATTATATAATACTTTTTCTACATGTGAATGAGTGATACTTGGTTTCATTAATTGCTTTGTGCTTAATCCTACATTGCAGGAGAACTTTTAATAAAGTTTAATACATTCCCCTTTGCAGTAAGCCTTCAATAATTTGATATTCACTGAAAGTAAATCTGCCCATGACAGCAAATTCTTTTTCATCATTTGCTTTTGAAATTTTAGCCAAATCAAACCACATTTGTTGAACACTGAAGTTCTTAAGCACTTATATTCTTATTTAATAACTGAAGTACAAAGACAATCAAAATGTTTAAAGTAAACAGCATTGATAGTAACAGAATTAGTAAAGGCACCATTAAACAAATGCACCAATAGGATGAATACATTGGATCAAATCAATTATGGCATGGAATTCAGTTAAATGTAGATTCATCTATGACCTGATCCAATGGACTTTGATAATCAAAATAATACTAATTTCACATAGTTACTGATATGTTAATGTTATTGCTGTAGGGATATTGGCAAATTTTCAACAAATGTAAGGCAATATGTGTTATATCAAGATTCAATGTAACAGAACATTTCTTCATTTTCTTCTTCTTCTTTTTTTTTTTAGTAGAAACGAGGGCTCATTATGTTGCCTAGGCTGATCTCAAACTCCTGAGCTCAAATGATCCTCCTGCCTTGGCCTCTCAAAGTGCAGGGATTACAGGTGTGAGCCACCAGGCCCGGCCACAGAACACTTCTTGAGGAACTATTACGTGTGTTAGACATAGTGGTAGTTTTTTTTTCCCCAATATTTCTTCGTTTATTTCTTGCAGCAGCATAAAGTGAATATTACTATTTCCACTTAAATGATGATGAAACCAACATTTAAGATGTGCAAGTACTAGTCATACATCAAACACCCAGTCAGTATTAGAAGTGGGATTCAAATTCTGGTGTTTGTTTCTAACATCTCACTGGAAGGAATTATGAAATTATGGTAGTCACTATTAGTCTCTAAATAAACTAGGAAAGTTTTTTTGGTGGGAGACTTTCTGAACAATTATAGGGTGAGTGCCTGATGGAAAAACATAGAATAGATAACAAAATCAAGTAGAAAAACCTTTTATAAAGAATTATATATATTAATAAATAATATTCAGCAATATCTTGGACAAGTAAATCATATATTAAAATGAAAAATCAGTTTTTAGTACATGAGAATTGGCTTGGTGGCCGGTTCAAGTTTGAGTACAGTTTTCCCTCTCCATGAGTCCTCATTTAAAATCAAAGTGCATTAGAATCGTTCATTCCTGTTTATTCTAAACTGTTTCTATTTCAAGTAAAGTCCCACTTCTAGGAGAGTAACATCTATCTCTACATAAAATGTAACTCAAATATTCTCTTCCCTCAGTATTCAGATACAATCCATAGAATACCATAACTTGTACACTTGAAATAAGTGTAGAGTCAAGATATGATGATCTTGCCTAACTCACCCACTTGGCATTCAAAGTTCTATTTCATACCTGCTGAGCCAGATTCAGTAAAATTTAGTCTTTGCTTACTAGAATGTTTTTATTTACATTCCCTGTAACTCTATGTTTTCTAGCTTTTAAATTAAAGAGAAATTTTGGAATCAATGGTTAAGATGAAGAAAAATATTGACATAGGGTTATCAGGCTATTCTCTGGCCAGTATATTTCCAAAATATGCAGGATAAAGCTAACACAATCAAAGTGTTCAGTCAAGTGTTTGTGGAATTGAGTTCTTTAGAAATTATAATTATAGACAAAGCAGAGCCCCATTTGACTGCTAGCCAAGTATCACCTGGTACTATTTTTATACAGTCTATTATTATCAAGAAATGTCTTCACAGAGAGTGAAAGTATAATGACCTTTCAGGCCGCTAAATGTGGATAAGAGCTCAATGTCAAAACAGATTGCTATGCCTCACCGCATAGCTAGAACGAAAATTAATCAAAATTTTATGTGTGCAGATGGAAATGCTTAAGCCAGTTTTACATACCAATTACTGTTCAGTTCCAAAAACCTATAACTTGTTCAAGATTTAATACACACTGAACAGCCTCAGAACTCCTTGAAGAATAATAATTCAAACTTAATGTAGACTGTAAGTTGACTACTGTTTCTGTGTTCTTAATTTCTATGTTTTTCAGTTAAGATAAGTTATAATTCAGAGCCACACAGGAGATGCCTTTATAAAATATGTTTTCTGCTGACTGGCCTTTTTACAAAGACTTATGCAGCATACTTCTAGTGATGTAGTGCCATTGCTATTACAGGACCTGATTCTGCACTCCTTGTTCAGAATAAAAGATAGCTGAATTTAGGATCAAGAAGGAAGATTTTATTTTAGTATTTGTCATGGCTAAACCTTGAAAATTACAATCATTGAATCAAGTTCTTCAGGGCATTGATTTTTTTCCTTTTGGTGCTGTTGTTTTTGTTTAGTAAAGCTATTGATGTCCAGATCAAAGAATACATGTTACTATTTTTATTTTAAATAATCTTTTCTTACTGTGTAAATAATGTGTGCTTGGGATATGAAAATTAGAAAAAAGATAAACTAAAATGAAAATAAAAAGTCACTCATAATTCTACCAGAGATAATCATTGTTAACATTTTAGTATTTATATTATAATCTAATTAATATATTTTAAATAATTGACATAATATGCTAATATTAACAATAATTTTAAAATATCAACATCTTCTAGATTTTTCAAATTGCAATGTATCATACCATAACAGTCATTTAATAAGTAATATATTTTGAATATTTTTCCATGCCTTCAGTAAGTAATGGCCATGAAAATATTAAATGCCAAATATAAAGTGTTCCATTTAATGGATTTTCAGCTTTTTTTGGTTTTATTATTCCCTAAAATGTTTTGAAAAATTTAGGTGCCCCATTGCTAATTTTAAGTCAACTTTTAAATTTTTTATCATGGGCTTAATAGTTACAAAGTGCCCCATTTCCTCAATATTAAAATATTAACATCTTAAATTAAAACTGCTAAAATGCTCTTAAATATAGCTAATGGAAACTAGTATCATAGTGATTTCATGCTGACGATCATGTGTTTGAGAAATACATCAAGATCTTTTAGTTAGAAAGCACTGCATGCATTATTCCTTTTCCTCCTTATATTTCCATACACCTACCCCATTGATTTTTATTCCAATGTAATGTTTTTATGTTTAAAAGTATTCATTTTTTGAAAGTTTTTTTTGTTATATCTTTACGCCTCTTTGAAACAAAACTATACACATAAAATGCACTTGAAAATTCATATACCGTGGGTAACCATAGAGCTCTAAGCACTAAATTTTCTTTTGAGCCGGTCATGGAGGTGCGTACCTGTAGTCCCAGCTACTCAGAGGGGTGAGGCAGGAGGATCGCTTGAGCCAAGGAGTTTAAGGCTGCTGTGAACTACAATCACACCACTGCACTCCAGGCTGGGTAACAGAATGAGACTCAGTCTTAAAAAAAAATTATTTTGGATTGAGTTATGATTACATTTAATATTGAATAATTGATCAAACAATTCTAAACATATGCTTTTATAAATTATTATTAAACATTTAACAGTAAGATTTTATCAGAAATGCATATCTTGATATGATGGATGTAAGTCTTTTTTCAATAGAGTGTATATCAATCAATAAATGTGCCTTATTTCTAAAATGAGACTTTTAGTGGAAATTAACAAAATGGTCACTAATAAGTGTACAGCTTTTTTTTTTTTTTTTGAGACGGAGTCTCGCTCTGTCGCCCAGGCTGGAGTGCAGTGGCGCAATCTCGGCTCACTGCAAGCTCCGCCTCCCGGGTTCACGCCATTCTCCTGCCTCAGCCTCTCCGAGTAGCTGGGACTACAGGCGCCCGCCACCACGCCCGGCTAATTTTTTGTATTTTTAGTAGAGACGGGGTTTCACCGTGGTCTCGATCTCCTGACCTCGTGATCCGCCCGCCTTGGCCTCCCAAAGTGCTGGGATTACAAGCGTGAGCCACCGTGCCCGGCCTAGTGTACAGCTTTTATGAGGTTTCTCCATGAATGTTTCTAAATGCATTATTTTCAGAAGAATCTATAACAGATTCCCTTTAAAGTAGTCCAAATTGAATAATTATGTGATAGGAGTAACAAAATAAACAGAGAAGTAGTTGACATGTGATGAACAGGAGACTTTTCCAAAGTGAAATGTGAATTTACAGTACTAGTAATATTTTAGCAAATGTTAATGAAAATATTTTCTTATAAGCCTGAATATATGTTAAAAAGGCAACAACCTACTAACTTACCTCCACAATTGTTCTTTTCTCTCAAACTTGAGGCCCTTACTACTGGAAGTAAAAATGGAAGTTTTTGTTACGAAGCAAATGAGCTTGCTGCCTGATACTCATATGAGCCAATACTATGAGGCATGTGCTTTTGAGAAAAAAAAAAAGGCTTTATAGCAAAACTGATTAGCAAGGAGACAAGAGCAAACTCAGATTTGTTTCCCCAGTTTGGAGCCTGGGACAAATTTATGGGCTCAGAGAGCAAGGAAAAGGATTTAGGAATGTTGGTTTCACACGGTCTGATTGGAGGACTTTATATTTGACCGTTTATGGAAACATACGTTGAGGTGGATTTTAGCCCCAGATCTTCCAGGCCCACCGACCCCTTGCTTCTGATAAACTTCTGGTGTTCAGGTCCCTGTCATGTCCTGGTCTTCTTGGTTCCAAGGGGAGAATTCACTGTTTCCAGATATTGTTAGAGCTCAAAGCTTTTTCTGTTGCACATGCTTGGACAATATGACTTGCAGTTTGGGGCTCTCTTCTATCTAAAAGTTAACTCAACATTTTGTTATTAACAGAGTAGACTCAGTTTGGGCTGGTCCCAAAATTACTACCTCATTCCTCCTTTAAGTCATTTTGAAAAAAGTAACAGAGACCCACATGGTGTTTTGATTAAATGAGACCCAAATCATGTCTTGATTAAATGAGGCTTCACAGGCACCAAAATTTTGAATTGCCCTTTGTTTGGCACTCCATTGTCTTTATACAATCTGAGGAAATGTAATTGTTGTAAGGCTCAGGATGGGTAAGAGGCATGCCTTTCTTTGGTAAAGCGGACAAGGGTATTAGAGAAAGAGGAGGTGGAAAAGGAAAACAGACATGATACTTTGACCATAGCACACTGTAAGGTGCATCAGTTTTAGGAAAAAAAGTCATTGAAAAATGAAGATCTGGAAATTGATTTTCTTAAAAGTGTCATTACTTGTTTGTGTTCCATAAGGAGCCCCTTCAGGTATCCCCAAAGATACCGAACATTGGGTTGGACATCATTGGCGCATTAGTTCTTTAATAGTAAAACATCACAGTGAGATCCCCCCATCTCTACAAAAATACATTTAAAAAATTAGCCAGCTGTGGTGGTGCATACCTGTAATCCCAGATACTGAGGAGGCTGAGGTGGGAGGATCACTTGAGCTCAGGAATTCAAGGCTATACTAAGCTGTGATTGCACCACTGTACTCTAGCCTGGGCAATAGTGTGAGACCCTGTCTCAAAAAAACAAAAATAGGCCAGACGTGGTGGCCCATGGCTGTAATCCCAGCACTTTGGGAGCCCAAAGTGGGAGGATCCTCTGAGTCCAGGAGTTCAAGACCAGCCTGGGAAACACAGGAAGACCCTGTCTCTACAAAAAAAATTAAAAATAAAATAGTAAAACATTTACCTAAGTATATTGACTTAAGTGATTAATAGTAAATCATTTTTGTTTTTAAGAAAGCCACTCAGAGGAAATTCCAGCATCCTAGATTTACTTACATATTTATCTAAATTTAAAAAATATTCCATGATACGTTTATGGCTGGTAGAGACTAGCTCAGTTTCCTGGGCATATATGGAAACCCGTGAGGCCCAGAGAGGGAAATGAGTCTTTCCATGGCTCCTAAATACTTAGTAGTAGCGGAGTACTGAGGATTGGAAACCAAGGCCTTTTTTTTTTTTTTTAACGAATCATAGAAAAATTCTTTTTCATTTATTTTTTAAAGCTTAGCCTAAATATAGTTTCAAACAGGAATTTAAAAATTGCCATCTCCCTCTTGCTAGGAAATTAATCTAAATTCCACAGAACCTGAATTGTAGTGTCATCACCATATCCATTTATTCTTCATGGCTTTTTTATTTTTGATGGAGTCTTAGTGTCATCACCATATCCATTTATTCTTCATGGCTTTTTTATTTTTGACGGAGTCTCGTTCTGTCGCCCAGGCTGGAGTGCAGTGGCGCGATCTCCGCTGACTGCAAGCTCTGCCTCCAAGGTTCACGCCATTCTCCTGCCTCAGCCTCCCGAGTGCTGGGACTACAGGCACCCGCCACCACGCCCGGCTAATTTTTTGTGTGTTTTTAGTAGAGACGGGGTTTCTCCGTGTTAGCCAGGATGGTCTCGTTCTCCTGACCTCGAGATCTGCCCACCTCGGCCTCCCAAAGTGCTGGGATTACAGGCGTGAGCCACCGCGCCCGGTCTCTTTGTGGCTTTTTATCAATGTCTGTTTCCTTGGTTTCTGCCTTCGTAACTTGCCATCTTGGTATTTGGAGTCTTTAACTTCTGCACTCCTCAAAACTGGACTGAGACTTTCCCTGTCATGCATAGTGCTTGTCTTGACAATTCTGTTTGGGGTTCTACTTGGCCTCAAGGAGACTGGGCCCAGGTAGGTCTTCAGCATCAGGGAAGCCCTGAAGACCCTCCACAAGTATTGTGGAGCTTCACTTACGCCACATTTTACTAATGCTTTCTGCTTCTTCATTACTTTTATTTTCTCATGACCCTTTCTGTGCCTCGTGACCTTTCTTCGCACATCATTTCAGCTTCAGTCTCACTGCCTGATTCCTTCAATATTTACAATTGCAATTTAATTAGAGCAAAATTCTGATTGACACAGCTTCTTTCTGCCTGGTTAGGGATTTTGATGCCAAACTACACTGAGCCTGTAGACCAGTAGCTCACTCTTGATACAATCAGATTTGGTGAAGGTGGGGCATGTTGCTAGAGGCTTGGGGCTGTCCCAGTAGCTCACTCTTGATACAATCAGATTTGGTGAAGGTGGGGCATGTTGCTAGAGGCTTGGGGCTGTCCCTCCATAAAGGTTGCAAGTAGAACAAAATTTCTATAGAACACAGCCATGTCCTGAATAATACTGTTTTGCATCTTGATTTTTTAAAAAAGTACAATATATTGTGAACATTCTTTCATGATAACATTTTTCTATATTGTTTTAACGCAATAGCTCCCAAATGATATTGCACATTGTACCTGGGGAGCTTAAAAAAATAACAATGCCTCATCCCCAGAAATTATAATTTAATTTGTGTGGAATGTGACCGGGTCTTTAGAATTTTTAAAAGATCCCCAGGTGATTCTAAATTGCAGACAACTTTGGAAACACCACATTAATGGCAGCAGAGTGTTACTGAATAGGACCAGTATAACTTATTTAATGAATATTTTCTCAATGGATATATTTTAAGGTGATGCTTAAGTTTTCACCATTTTTAACTACACTACCAAGAACATTCTTTTTTTTTTTTTTTTTTTGAGATGGAGTCTTGCTGTGTTGCCCAGGGTGGAGTGCAGTGGTGCGATCCTGGCTCACTGCAACCTATGCCTCCTGGGTCAAAGCGATTCTCCTGCCTTAGCCTCCTGAGTGGCTGGGACTACAGGCACCTGCCACCATGCTTGGCTCATTTTTGTATTTTTGGTAGAGACAGGATTTCAGCATGTTGGCCAGGCTGGTCTCGAACTCCTGACCTCAGGCGATCCGCCTGCCTCAGCCTTGGAAAGTGCTGGGATTACAGGCGTGAGCCACCACACCCGGCATGAACATTCTTTTAGCAAAAATTTTTTGCACAATTATGGTTACTTAGAACAAATTTCTACTATTGAAATTATTGAATTAAAAAGTATGACTATTCCAAACTGCCCTCAAAAAAGATTCAATTTACACTTTTGCAAGTGATTTATGGATGTTTTCCTATTCCAAGCTAATATTATTTATTAATTTTTTCTATTTGATAAGTAAAAAATAGTATGTTTTATTTTTTGCATTACTAGGGAGATTGAATTCCACCCCCTCTTCAGTTTATTTTGCTCTTTTATTTTTCCTTCTGTAAATTATTTATATTTGGGTTTTCTTTGGTTCATTTTTCTCTTAGGTGATCATCTTTTGCTGATTTGTTTATTTATTTTTACATACTAACACTATAGATTCTTTGTCATATATGTTATACATATTTCAGCTTGTTTTTTGCCTTCATTATTGCCTTGCCAGTTTTTAGAAAGTAAAATAATTTAATGTTTTTTATTATTTCAAATTCTTGGTGTCTGTGTCTCCACTCAGAAAAGAAAACTTTCATATTATTTTTACCACCTTTCAAAAAATAACCTCTGTAAGACCAAAATTGTTTGTTATTTTTTAAAAAGGATAGAAAATTGACTATTGTGGTATGATCTTTATCACAAATAAATGAGACCGAGACCAGTGTAACTGGTTTGTATTATTGAACCATTAGTTGCATCCAAGTCTTACTAGAAGTATACACTAAAAAACGTGAAAGACACGAAAAAGTTTAATCTCACCAAAAGTGTTTCCTTATTGCAACACCCCTGAAATTGAGACACTGGAATTTTCCTGGGCATACAGTAAATATACAATAGGGAAACAATGGCAGAATAAAGCCAGATAATGTTCAATTGAAGACCATCTTGCTTATTTTATTTCATAAGCAAATTCCCAAATATAAAGTTTAAAAAGAAGTTGGTTCCCGTATTGGTACCCTGGCATTTGTATTTGTGTGTAACGTAATCTGTAGATATAGTTCTCAAGTCCTGTGGAAAGTTAGCATTAAATTAGTGGTTAATGTTACTCTAGAAGAATTGTGTTCATTACAGCATGTCTTTGAACCAACTCAAATATCCTTATAGTTGTCCTTCAGTTTATGATGCTGAACATATGGTGCTTTAGTCCTATAAGAAAACAGCAAAGATTAGATTGCCTTGTAGTCTCATTTAGACAGTTAATTTTATCTTTGTTTTCTCAAGTCACATTTCATTGTGTTTCTTGATGGTGCAAAACTAATTGGCTGTTATCACAGTTACATTACCTTCAAAGGCAGATAAAATTAATGCAAAGTAAAAGATCACTGCAATCAGAGATATCTGGTTAAAAGGGAGACAGGCTTGCATAAAGTGGCTGCAGAATCCACAGAAGACCCTGGCAGAATAATAAATCATGACTTTCTCCAGGTTATCATCTTGTGCTCTAGTTCATTATTTTGTATCGTTTGTTTTAACCTTGGATTGTCCCTACTACATCTGCTCTGCTGTGATTAATTCTGCTGATGGAAATAAACTGTGGAAGGGCAATGCTGTACTGCATGACTAATTAGCTACCAAGTTATGTCCATAAATTAACATTTTGTTTTTATTCATTTAAATAAGTCAAAGTTGTCAAAACTTATTTTGTGTAGGCCACTTTATATCAATTTATATTTGTATATCACATAATATCAATTTATATTTGTAACCTTTAACTGATTCAGTTTACTTACTTTTTGGGTCAACTAATTCTTAAATGATTTTGTATGTTAACTTTTCTAAAATGATCATAGTTCAGTTATTGTCTCTGCACAAGAGGAAGAAAGCTTTTCTCAGTTAAGCTGTATCTCTCATCAGACTCTCTGCCGTAGCCTACCCCTTCCTCAGCTCCCACTTGTCCCCAGTCCTGGCCACAGTTCCTGGTCTTTCTTCTATTGGTTATATGGAAAGGATTACTACCGTAAAAAACTAAATTTTTCTTACAAGAATCTTCTAGGGCCTCTAACAAGAGGAAAGACGTTTATAGGTACTGAAGAAAGGGACCAAGCCACTTTTTATTTTTAAATACCTCCACCTAAAAAAGTAGTTAGGACCAAGTAGGCTCTCAGTAAACTTTAAAAGTCCACTCAAGAACGCTATATGAAAGAATAATATTAGATATAAAACAGATTATTTCAGATCCAGAAACAAAGATGAGAAATGTTTCTATATATCCTGTGGCATTGCATTGCTTTCTACCATAGGCATTTGAAGAATGCGACTCAGTCTTTCTGGAATACTGTTTCATTGATTTTATTTTAATAAAAGCATTTAGGCCTTTTTCAATAACAAGGCACTGGCTGCCACCTCAGGAAACTGAATAACATGAGGGATGTCAATAGGCCCTCAAGTTAATTTCAGAAAGTTCTCCTAGTGGCTGTCCTTGCCTTTTATGTAGGGTGGTTGGGAAGACAGCTCACACTCATTCACTAGATCCAATTGTGCAAAGCTCTTCCCAATTTCTTGTTCAGTGAGGGTACGTTGGTAGCTTGGATTTGGCAATGGAAATACATATTTCACAGAAATTTTCTAAAAGTACAAATTAGGACTTTTATTTTCCAGAGAGTTGGTTGTTAAACATTTACCAGCACTCCACTGTTTAGATGTGAGGTAAATGCTGCTAGGCATGGATCTCTCTCTGTGTTCTTTTTTTTCTTTTTTTGAGACTGAGTCTCACTTTGTCACCAGGCGGGAGTGCAGTGGTGCCATCTCGGCTCACTGCAACCTCCGCCTCCCGGGTTCAAGTAATTCTCTTGCCTCAGCCTTCCGAGTAGCTGGGACTACAGACGTGCGTCACCAGGCCCTGCTAATTTCTGTGTTTTTAGTAGGAGATGGGGTTTCACCATGTTTGCCAGGATTGTCTCGATCTCTTGACCTCGTGATCCACCTGCCTCAGCCTCCCAAAGTGCTAGGATTACAGGCATGAGCCATGGCACCCGGCCAGGCATGGCTCTCTTATGGTGCCTTTCCAATTTAACTCTTAACTAGTTCATAGTAGAAGAATCTTTACATTTATGTTTTTTCTCTCTCCCTCTCTCTCTTCCTAAGAACATAAATAGTTCATCATCTCTCACCTTTCCTTAGTCTTCAGCCCTGTTTGAAATAAGCATACTAGAAATTCATTTTTGAAATAAATACCCCTGAAAATCTCTGAGTGAAACAATCAGGGGACAGTTGTTCCCAGGCTTTTTAACTCAGCTGAGTCAAGTACCATCCCAGTTACCACTCCAGACAGGTTTCCACAATGATAACATGTTTCTGCTTTACGTGGGGAGCACCACCTTATGCTTTCCTTGATACTTGGATAGTTTTGACAGAGGAAAGCTCTGCATCGTTGAATCATGGTATCATACATAATGGAATCACTCCTCAGCTTAGTGACCAATGTGTGTTTTTTTTTTAAATGTGATCTCACTTTTTCTTTTATTTTTACATTTTGTATTATACTTTAAGTTCTGGGTTACATGTGCAGAATGTGCAGTTTTGTTACATAGGTATATATGTGCCATGGTGATTTGCTGCACCCATCAACTCATCACCTACATTAGATATTTCTCCTAATGTTATCCTTCTCCTAGCCCCCCAGCCCGAGACAGGCTCTGGTGTGCGATGTTTCCCTCCCTGTGTCCACGTGTTCTCATTGTTCAACTCCCACCTATGACTGAGAACATGCTGTGTTTGGTTTTCTGATCTTGTGATAGCTTGGTGAGAATGATGGTTTCCAGCTTCATCCATGTCCCTGCAAAGGACATGAACTCATTCTTTTTTTATGGCTGCATAGTATTCCATGTTGTATATGTGCCACGTTTTCTTAATCCAGCCTATCATCGATGAACATTTGGGTTAGTTCCAAGTCTTTGCTATTGTGAATAGTGCCGCAATAAATATATGTGTGCATGTGTCTTTATCATAGAATGATTTATCATCCTTTGGGTATATAACCAGTAATAGGATGGCTGAGTCAAACGGTGTTTCTAGTTCTAGATGTTTGAGGAATCTCCGCACCGTCTTCCACAGTGGTTGAACTAATTTACATGCCCACCAACAGTGTAAAAGTGTTCCTATTTTTCCACAACCTCTCCAGCATCTGTTGTTTCCTGACTTTTTAATGATCGCCATTCTAACTGGCATGAGATGGTATCTCATTGTGGTTTTGATTTGCATTTCTCTAATGACCAGTGATGATGATCATTTTTTCATAGGTCTGTTGGCTGCATAAATATCTTCTTTTGAGAAGGGTCTGTTCATATCCTTTGCCCATTTTTTGATAGGGTTGTTTTTTTCTTGTATATTTGCTTAAGTTCTTTGTAGATTCTGGATATTAGCCCTTTGTCAGATGGATAGATTGCAAAAATTTTCTCCCATTCTGTAGGTTGCCTGTTCACTCTGATGATAGTTTCTTTTGCTGTGCAGAAGCTGTTTAGTTTAATTAGATCACATTTGTCAATTCTGGCTTTTGTTGCCATTGCTTTTGGTGTTTTAGACATGAAGTCCTTGCCCATGCCTATGTCCTGAATGGTATTGCCCAGGTTTTCTCCTAGGATTTTTATGGTCCTAGGTCTTACATTTAAGTCTTTGATCAATCTTGAGTTGATTTTTATATAAGGTGTAAGGAAGGGGTACAGTTTTAGTTTATTTATCATTTATTAAATAGGGAATCTTTTCCGCATTGCTTGTGTGTGTCAGGTTTGTCAAAGATCAGATGGTTGTAGGTGTGTGGTATTATTTCTGAGGCCTCCGTTCTGTTCCATTGGTCTATATATCTGTTTTGGTACCAGTACCTTGCTGTTTTGGTTACTGTAGCCTTGTAGTATAGTTTGAAGTCAGGTAGCGTGATGCCTCCAGCTTTGTTCTTCTCGTCCAGGATTGTCTTGGCTATGTGGGCTCATTTTTGGTTCCATATGAAGTTTAAAGTAGTTTTTTACCAATTCTGTGAAGAAAGTCAATGGTAGCTTGATGGGGATAGCATTGAATCTATAAATTACTTTGGGCAGTATGGCCATTTTCACGATATTGATTCTTCCTATCCATAAGTATGGAATGTTTTTCCCTTTGTTGGTGTCCTCTCTTATTTCCTTGAGCAGTGGTTTGTAGTTCTCCTTGAAGAGATCCTTCACATCGCTTGTAAGTTGTATTCCTAGGTATTTTATTCTCTTAGTAGCAATTGTGAATGGGGGTTCGCTCATGATTTGGCTCTCTGTTTGTCTGTTATTGGTGTATAGGAATGCTTGTGATTTTTGCACATTGATTTTGTATCCTGAGATTTTGCTGAAGTTGCTTATCAGCTTAAGGAGATTTGGGGCTGAGACAATGGGGTTTTCTAAATATACAATCATGTCATCTGCAAACAGAGACAGTTTGACTTCCTCCCTTCCTATTTGAATACACTTTATTGCTTTCTCTTGCCTGATTGCACTGGCCAGAACTTCCAATACTATGTTGAATAGGAGTGGTGAGAGAGGGCATCCTTGTCTTGTGCTGGTTTTCAAAGCGAATGCTTCCAGTTTTTGCCCATTCAGCAGGACATTGGCTGTGGGTTTGTCATAGATAGCTCTTATTATTTTGAGATGCATTCCATTGATACCGAGTTTATTGAGTGTTTTTAGCATAAGCGGTGTTGAATTTTATCAAAGGACTTTTCTGCATCTATTGAGATAATCATGTGGTTTTTGTCTTTGGTTCTGTTTATGTGATGGATTACGTTTATTGATTTGCATATGTTGAACTAGCCTTGCATCCCAGGTATGAAGCCAACTTGATCGTGGTGAATAAGCTTTTTGATGTGCTGCTGGATTCTGTTTGCCAGTATTTTATTGAGGATTTTTGCATCACTGTTCATCAGGGATATTGGCCTGAAATTTCCTTTTTTTGTTGTGTCTCTGCCAGGTTTTGGTATGAGGATGATGCTGGCCTCATAAAATGAGTTAGGTAGGATTCCCTCTTTTTCTATTGATTGGAATAGTTTCAGAAGGAATGGTACCAGCTCCTGTTTGTACCTCTGGTAGAATTCAGCTGTGAATCTGTCTGGTCCTGGACATTTTTTGGTTGGTAGGATATTATTACTGCCTCAATTTCAGAACTTGTTATTAGTTTATTCAGGGATTCAACTTCTTCCTGGCTTAGACTTGGGAGTGTGTATGTGTCCAGGAATTTATCCATTTCTTCTAGATTTTCTAGTTTATTTGCAGAGAGGTGTTTATAGTATTCTCTGATGGTAGTTTTTATTTCTGTGGGATCAGTGGTGATATCCCCTCTATCATTTTTTTATTACATCTATTTGAGTGTTCTCTCTTTTCTTCTTTATTAGTCTGGCTAGTGGTCTATCTATTTTGTTGATTTTTTTCAAAAAATTAGCTCCTGGATTCATTGATATTTTTGAGGGTTTATTTCATGTCTCTCCTTCAGTTCTGCTCTGATCTTAGTTATTTCATGTCTTCTGCTAGCTTTTGAATTTGCTGTTGCTTCTCTAGTTCTGTTAATTTTGATGTTAGGGTGTCAATTTTAGATCTTTCCTGCTTTCTCTTTTGGGCATTTAGTGCTATAAATTTCCCTCTAAACACTGCTTTAAATGTGTCCCAGAGATTCTGGTACATTGTGCCTTCGTTCTCATTGGTTTCAAAGAACATATTATTTCTGCCATCATTTCGTTATTTATCCAGCAGTCACTTAGGAGCAGGTTCGTCAGTTTCCGTGTAGTTGGGCGATTTTGAGTGAGTTTCTTAATTCTGAGTTCTAATCTGATTGCACTGTGGTCTGAGAGACTGTTTGTTATCATTTTCATTCTTTTGCATTTGCTGAGGACTGTTTTATTTCCAATTATGTGGCCAATTTTAGAATAAGTGTGATGAGGTGCTGAGAAGAATGAATATTCTGTTGATTTGGGCTGGAGAGTTCTATAGATGTCTATTATGTCTGCTTGGTCCAGAGCTGAGTCCACATCCTGAATATCCTTGTTAATTTTCTGTCTCATTTATCGGCCTAATATTGACAGTGGGGTGTTAAATTCTCCTACTATTATTGTGTGGGAGTCTAAATCTCTTTGTAGGTCTCTAAGAACTTGCTTTATGAATCTGGGTGCTCCTGTATTGGGTGCATTTATATTTAGGATAGTTAGCTCTTCTTGTTGAATTGATCCCTTTACCATTATGTAATGGCCTGCTTTGTCTCTTTTGATCTTTGTTGGTTTAAAGTCTGTTTTATCAGTAATTAGGATTGCAACTCCTGCTTTTTTTTTCCTTTTTATTTACTTGGTAAATATTCCTCCGTCACTTTATTTTGAGCCTATGTGTGTCTCTGCATGTGAGATGGGTCTCCTGAATACAGCGTACTGATGGGTCTTGACTCTTTTTTTTTTTTTTTTTTTTTTTTTTTGTCACGTCTCCTGCTTCTGCTCTGATCCCAGGAGCTCTATTTTTTTTTTTTATTATTATTATACTTTAGGGTTTTAGGGTACATGTGCACAATGTGCAGATTTGTTACATATGTATCCATGTGCCATGTTGATTTCCTGCACCCATTAACTCGTCATTTAGCATTAGGTGTATCTCCTAATGCTGTCCCTCCCCCCTCCCCCCACCCCACAACAGTCCCCGGAGTGTGATGTTCCCCTTCCTGTGTCCATGAGTTCTCATTGCTCAATTCCCACCTATGAGTGAGAACATGCGGTGTTTGGTTTTTTGTCCTTGCGATAGTTTACTGAGAATGATGTTTTCCAGTTTCATCCATGTCCCTACAAAGGACACGAACTCATCATTTTTTATGGCTGCATAGTATTCCATGGTGTATATGTGCCACATTTTCTTAATCCAGTCTATTGTTGTTGGACATTTGGGTTGGTTCCAACTCTTTGCTATTGTGAATAGTGCCGCAATAAACATACGTGTGCATGTGTCTTTATAGCAGCATGATTTATAGTCCTTTGGGTATATACCCAGTAATGGGATGGCTGGGTCAAATGGTATTTCTAGTTCTAGATCCCTGAGGAATCGCCACACTGACTTCCACAATGGTTGAACTAGTTTACAGTCCCACCAACAGTGTAAAAGTGTTCCTATTTCTCCACATCCTCTCCAGCACCTGTTGTTTCCTGATTTTTTAATGATGGCCATTCTAACTGGTGTGAGATGGTATCTCACTGTGGTTTTGATTTGCATTTCTCTGATGGCCAGTGATGATGAGCATTTCTTCATGTGTTTTTTGGCTGCATAGATGTCTTCTTTTGAGAAGTGTCTGTTCATGTCCTCTGCCCACTTTTTGATGGGGTTGTTTGTTTTTTTCTTGTAAATTTGTTTGAGTTCATTGTAGATTCTGGATATTAGCCCTTTGTCAGATGAGTAGGTTGCAAAAATTTTCTCCCATTCTGTAGGTTGTCTGTTCACTCTGATGATAGTTTCTTTTGCTGTGCAGAAGCTCTTTAGTTTAATGAGATCCCATTTGTCGATTTTGGCTTTTGTTGCCATTGCTTTTGGTGTTTTAGACATGAAGTCCTTGCCCACGCCTATGTCCTGAATGGTATTGCCTAGGTTTTCTTGTAGGATTTTAATGGTTTTAGGTCTAACATATAAGTCTTTAATCCATCTTGAATTAATTTTTGTATAAGGTGTAAGGAAGGGATCCAGTTGCAGCTTTCTACATATGGCTAGCCAGTTTTCCCAGCACCATTTATTAAATAGGGAATCCTTTCCCCATTTCTTGTTTTTGTCAGGTTTGTCAAAGATCAGATAGTTGTAGCTATGCGGCATCATTTCTGAGGGCTCTGTTCTGTTCCATTGATCTATGTCTCTGTTGTGGTACCAGTACCATGCTGTTTTGGCTACTGTAGCCTTGTAGTATAGTTTAAAGTCAGGTAGCGTGATGCCTCCAGCTTTGTTCTTTTGGTTTAGGATTGACTTGGCGACGTGGGCTCTTTTTTGGTTCCCTATGAACTTTAAAGTAGTTTTTTCCAATTCTGTGAAGAAAGTCATTGGTAGCTTGATGGGGATGGCATTGAATCTATAAATTACCTTGGGCAGTATGGCCATTTTCACGATATTGATTCTTCCAACCCATGAGCATGGAATGTTCTTCCATTTGTTTGTATCCTCTTTTATTTCATTGAGCAGTGGTTTGTAGTTCTCCTTGAAGAGGTCCTTCACATCCCTTGTAAGTTGGATTCCTAGGTATTTTATTCTCTTTGAAGCAATTGTGAATGGGAGTTCACTCATGATTTGGCTCTCTGTTTGTCTGTTATTGGTGTACAAGAATGCTTGTGATTTTTGTACATTAATTTTGTATCCTGAGACTTTGCTGAAGTTGCTAATCAGCTTAAGGAGATTTTGGGCTGAGACAATGGGGTTTTCTAGATATACAATCATATCATCTGCAAACAGGGACAATTTGACTTCCTCTTTTCCTAATTGAATACCCTTTATTTCCTTCTCCTGCCTGATTGCTCTGGCCAGAACTTCCAGCACTATGTTGAATAGTAGCGGTGAGAGAGGGCATCCCTGCCTTGTGCCAGTTTTCAGAGGGAATGCTTCCAGTTTTTGCCCATTCAGTATGATATTGGCTGTGGGTTTGTCGTAGATAGCTCTTATTATTTTGAGATACGTCCCATCAATACCTAATTTATTGAGAGTTTTTAGCATGAAGGGTTGTTGAATTTTGTCAAAGGCCTTTTCTGCATCTATTGAGATAATCATGTGGTTTTTGTCTTTGGTTCTGTTTATATGCTGGATTACATTTATTGATTTGCGTATGTTGAACCAGCCTTGCATCCCAGGGATGAAGCCCACTTGATTATGGTGGATAAGCTTTTTGATGTGCTGCTGGATTCGGTTTGCCAGTATTTTATTGAGGATTTTTGCATCAATGTTCATCAAGGATATTGGTCTGAAATTCTCTTTTTTGGTTATGTCTCTGCCAGGTTTTGGTATCAGGACGATGCTGGCTTCGTAAAATGTGTTAGGGAGGATTCCCTCTTTTTCTATCGATTGGAATAGTTTCAGAAGGAATGGTACCAGTTCCTCCTTGTACCTCTGGTAGAATTCAGCTGTGAATCCATCAGGTCCTGGACTCTTTGGTTGGTAAGCTATTGATTATTGCCACAATTTCAGAACCTGTTATTGGTCTATTCAGAGATTCAACTTCTTCCTGGTTTAGTCTTGGGAGGGTGTATTTGTCGAGGAATTTATCCATTTCTTCTAGATTTTCTAGCTTATTTGCATAGAGGTGTTTGTAGTATTCTCTGATGGTAGATTGTATTTCTGTGGGATCGGTGGTGATATCCCCTTTTTCGTTTTTTATTGCATCTATTTGATTCTTCTCTCTTTTCTTCTTTATTAGTCTTGCTAGCGGTCCATCAATTTTGTTGATCTTTTCAAACAACCAGCTCCTGGATTCATTAATTTTTTGAAGGGTTTTTTGTGTCTCTATTTCCTTCAGTTCTGCTCTGATTTTAGTTATTTCTTGCCTTCTGCTATCTTCTGAATGTGTTTGCTCTTGCTTTTCTAGTTCTTTTAATTGTGATGTTAGGGTGTCAATTTTGGATCTTTCCTGCTTGCTCTTGTGGGCATTTAGTGCTATAAATTTCCCTCTACACACTGCTTTGAACGTGTCCCAGAGATTCTGGTATGTTGTGTCTTTGTTCTCATTGGTTTCAAAGAACATCTTTATTTCTGCCTTCATTTCATTATGAACCCAATAGTCATTCAGGAGCAGGTTGTTCAGTTTCCATGTAGTTGAGCGGTTTTGAATGAGTTTCTTAATCCTGAGTTCTAGTTTGATTGCACTGTGGTCTGAGAGACAGTTTGTTATAATTTCTGTTCTTTTACATTTGCTGAGGAGAGCTTTACTTCCAACTATGTGGTCAATTTTGGAATAGGTGTGGTGTGGTGCTGAAAAAAATGTATATTCTGTTGACTTGTGGTGGAGAGTTCTGTAGATGTCTATTAGGTCCACTTTATGTAGAGCTGAGTTCAATTCCTGGATATCCTTGTCAACTTTCTGTCTCGTTGATCTGTCTAATGCTGACAGTGGGGTGTTAAAATCTCCCATTATTATTGTATGGGAGTTTAAGTCCCTTTGTAGGTCACTGAGGACTTGCTTTATGAATCTGGGTGCTCCTGTGTTGGGTGCATATATATTTAGGATAGTTAGCTCTTCTTGTTGGATTGATCCCTTTACCATTATGTAATGGCCTTCTTTGTCTCTTTTGATCTTTGTTGGTTTAAAGTCTATTTTATCAGAGACTAGGATTGCAACCCCTCCCTTTTTTTGTTTTCCAGTTGCTTGATAGATCTTCCTCCATCCCTTCATTTTGAGTCTATGTGTGTCTCTGCACGTGAGATGGGTTTCCTGAATACAGCACACTGATGGGTCCTGACTCCTTATCCAGTTTGCCAGTCTGTGTCTTTTGATTGGAGCATTTAGCCCATTTACATTTAACGCTAATATTGTTATGTGTGAATCTGATCCTGTCATTATGATGTTAGTTGGTTATTTTGCTCATTAGATGCTATAGTTTCTTCCTAGCCTTGATGGTCTTTACAGTTTGGCATGTTTTTGCAGGGGCTGGTACCGGTTGTTCCTTTCCATGTTTAGTGCTTCCTTCAGGAGCTCTTTTAGGGCAGGCCTGGTGGTGACAAAATCACTCAGCATTTGCTTGTCTGTAAAGTATTTTATTTCTCCTTCACTTATGAAGCTTAGTTTGGCGGGATAGGAAATTCTGGGTTGAAAATTCTTTTCTTTAAGAATGTTGAATATCGGCCCCCACTCTCTTCTGGCTTATAGAGTTTCTGCTGAGAGATCAGCTGTTAGTCTGATGGGCTTCCCTTTGTGGGTAACCTGACCTTTCTCTCTGGCTGCCCTTAACATTTTTTCCTTCATTTCAACTTTGGTGAATCTGACAATTATGTGTCTTGGGGTTGCCCTTCTCGAGGAGTATCTTTGTGGCGTTCTCTGTATTTCCTGAATCTGAATGCTGGCCTGCCTTGCTAGATTGGGGAAGTTCTCCTGGATAATATCTTGCAGAGTGTTTTCCAACTTGGTTCCATTCTCCCCATCATTTTCAGGTACACCAATAAGACGTAGGTTTGGTCTTTTCACATAGTCCCAAATTTCTTGGAGGCTTTGTTCATTTCTTTTTATTCTTTTTTCTCTAAACTTTCCTTCTCTCTTCATTTCATTCATTTCATCTTCCATCAGCGATACCCTTTCTTCCAGTTGATCGCATCTGCTACTGAGGCTTCTGCAATCTTCGCGTAGTTCTCGAAACTTGGCTTTCAGCTCCATCAGCTCCTTGAAGCCCTTCTCTCCATTGGTTATTCTAGTTATCCATTCTTCTAATTTTTTTTCAAAGTTTTTAACTTCTTTGCTATTGTTTTGAATTTCCTCTCGTAGCTCAGAGTAGTTTGATCGTCTGAAGCCTTCTTCTCTCAACTCATCAAAGTCATCCTCCATCCAGCTTTGTTCCGTTGCTGGTGAGGAACTGCGTTCCTTTGGAGGAGGAGAGGTGCTCTGTTTTTTAGAGTTTCCAGTTTTTTTGGTCTGTTTTTTCCCCATCTTTGTGGTTTTATCTACTTTTTGTCTTTGATGATGGTGATGTACAGATGGATTTTTGGTGTGGATGTCCTTTCTGTTTGTTAGTTTTCCTTCTACCAGACAGGACCCTCAGCTGCAGGTCTGTTGGAGTTTACTAGAGGTCCACTCCAGACCCTGTTTGGCTGGGTGTCAGCAGCGGTGGCTGCAGAACAGCGGATTTTCGTGAGACCACAAATTCAGTCTGATAGTTCCTCTGAAAGTTTTGTCTCAGAGGAGTACCGGGTTGAATGAGGTGTCAGTCTGTCCCTACTGGGGGGGTGCCTCCCAGTTAGGCTGCTCAGGGGTGAGGGACCCACTTTAGGAGGCAGTCTGTCCGTTCTCAGATCTCCAGGTGTGTGCTGGGAGAACCACTACTCTCTTCAAAGCTGTCAGTCAGACAGGGACATTTAAGTCTGTGGAGGTTCCTGCTGGGTTTTTGTTTGTCTGTGTCCTGCCCCCAGAGGTGGAGCCTACAGAGGCAGGCAGGCCTCCTTGAGCTGTGGTGGGCTCCACCCAGTTCGAGCTTCCTGGCTGCTTTGTTTACCTAAGCAAGCCTGGGCAATGGCGGGCGCCCCTCCCCCAGCCTCGCTGCCGCCTTGCAGCTTGATCTCAGACTGCGGTGCTAGCAATCAGCGAGACTCCGTGGGCTTAGGACCCTCCGAGCCAGGTGCGGGACACAATCTCCTAGTGTGCCGTTTTCCAGGCCCGTTGGAAAAGCGCAGTATTAGGATGGGACTGACCCGATATTCCAGGTGCCGTCTGTTTCCCCTTTCTTTGACTAGGAAAGGGAACTCCCTGACCCCTTGCGCTTCCCGAGTGAGGCAATGCCTCGCCCTGCTTCGGCTCGCGCACAGTGCGCTTCACCGACTGTCCTGTACCTACTGTTAGGCACTCCCTATTGAGATGAAACCGGTACCTCAAGCAGAAATGCAGAAATCACCAGTCTTCTGTGTCGCTGGGGCTGGGAGCTGGAGACCGGAGCTGTTCCTATTCCGCCATCTTGGCTCCACCCCGGGTCTTGACTCTTTATCCAATTTGCCAGTGTGTGTCTTTTAATTGGGGCATTTAGCCCATTTACATTTAAGGTTAATATTGTTATGTGTGAATTTGATCCTGTCTTAATGATGCTAGCTGGTTGTTTTGCCTGTTAGTTAATGCAGTTTCTTCATAGTGTTGATATGCTTTACAATTTGGTATGTTTTTGCAGTGGCTGGTACTGGCTGTTCTTTTCCACATTTAGTGCTTCTTTCAGGAGCTCTTGTAAGGCAGGTCTGGTGACAAAATCCCTCATCATTTTCTTGTCTGTAAAGGATTTTATTTCTCCTTCACTTATGAAACTTAATTTGGCTGGATATGAAATTCTGGGTTGAAACTTCTTCTCTTTGAGAACGTTGAATATTGGCCTCCATTCTCTTCTGGCTTGTCGGGTTTCTGCACACAGATCTGCTGTTAGTCTGATGGGCTTCCCTTTGTGAATAACCCAACCTTTCTCTTTGGCTGCCCTTAACATTTTTTCCTTAATTTCAAACTTGGTGAATCTGACGATTATGTGTCTTGGGGTTGCTCTTCTCAAGGAGTATTTTTGTGGTGTTCTTTGTGTTTCCTGAATTTGAATGTTGGCGTGTCTTGCTAGGTTGGGGAAGTTCTCCTGGATAATATCCTGAAGAGCATTTTCCAGCTTGGTTCCATTCTCCCCGTCGCTTTTAGGTACACCAATCAAATGTAGGTTTGGTCTTTTCACATAGTCTCACATTTCTTGGAGGTTTTGTTGCTTTTTATTCTTTTTTCTCTAATCTTGTCTTCTCTCTTTATTTCATTAAGTTGATCTTCAATCACTGATATCCTTTCTTCCACTTGATTGATTCGGCTATTGATACTTATGTATTCTTCATGAAGTTTTCATGCTGTGTTTTTTAGCTCCATCAGGTCGTTTATGTTCTTCTCTACATTGGTTATTCTAGTTAGCAATTCAACTATCCGTTTTTCAAGGTTCTTAGCTTCCTTGCATTAGGTTAGAATATGCTCCTTTAGCTTGGAGGAGTTTGTCATTACCCACCTTCTGAAGCCTACTTCTGGCAGTTTGTCAAACTCATTCTCCATCCAGTTTTGTTCCCTTGCTGGCGAGGAGTTGTGATCCTTTGGAGGAGAAGAGGCGTTCTGGTTTCTGGAATTTTCAGCCTTTTTGTGCTGGTTTTTCCCCATCTTTGTGGATTTCTCTATCTTTGGTCTTTGATGTTGGTGAGCTTTGGATGGGGTCTTTGAGTAGATGTGCTAATCCTTTCTATTTGTTTCCTGTTTGTTTCTTTTCCTTCTAACAGTCAGGCCTCTCTGCTGCCAGTCTGATGGAGTTTGCTGGAGGTCCACTCCCGAACTTGTTTGCCTGGATATCACTAGTGGAGGCTGCAGAGCAGCAAAGATTGCTGCCTGTTCTTTCCTCTGGGAGCTTCAACCCAGAGAGGCACCTGCCAGATGCCAGCCAGAGCTCTCCTGTATGAGGTGTTTGTTGGCCCCTACTGGGAGTTCTCTCCCAGTCAGTATACATGAGGGCCAGTCATTACATCATAGGCTCCCACTTGAGAGCCAGTCTGACCCTTTGCAGAGCTCGAACTCTGTGCTGGGAGTTCCAGTGTTCTTTTCAGAGCCACCAGGCAGGGACGTTTAAGTCTGCTATAAGCCCCTGACTGGGGCTGCTGCCTTTTTTACAGAGATGCCCTGTCCAGACAAGAGAAATCTGGCAGTCTGGCCTCAGCAGCCTTGCTGAGCTGCAAGAGGCTCCACCCAGTTCGAACCTCCCAGTGGCTTTGTTTACACTGTGACTGTACAACCACCTACTCAAGCCTGAGCAATGGTGGACGCCCCTACCCCCACCAAGCTCGAATGCCCCAGGTGGATCTCAGACTGCTGCTGTGTGGCAGTGAGAATTTCAAGCCAGTGGATCTTAGTTTCCTGGGCCCCATAGGGGTGGGACCCGCCGAGCCAGATCACTTGGCTCCCTTGCTTCAGGACCCCTTTTGGGGGTAGTGAACGGTTCCGTCTTGCTGCCATTCTAGGCACCACTGGGGTATGGAAAAAAAAAGAGCTCCTGCAGCTAGTTCAGTGTCTGCCCAATTGGCCGCCCAGTTTTGTGCTTGAAACCCAGGGCCCTGGTGGGGTAGGCACCGGAGCAGATCTCCTGGTTTGCAGGTTGCGAAGACCGTGGGACAAGCACAGTATCTGCGCCAGAGTTCCTCAGGCTCAGACCCTCACAGCTTCCCTTGGGTAGGGGAGAAAATTCCCTAACCCCTTGTGCTTCCTGGGTGAGGCAACACCGAGCCCTGCTTCGGCAGCTCTCCATGGGCTGTACCTTCTGTCCAGCCAGTTCCAGTGAGATGAACTGGGTACCTCAGTTAGAAATGCAGAAATCACCCACCTTCTGTGTTGATCATACTGGGAGCTGTAGACTGAAGCTGTTCCTATTCGGCCATCTTGAATCCATTTCTCGACCAATGTGTTTTCAATGCAAAGAAAAGATTTGCCTATAGGACAATTTTAAAACCAACTGTACTTGTGATATTAGTCTATTTTATGCCTCCTATCACTGTTCTAAGCACTGTAAGAAATAAAAAAGTAGAGCAAATGGTCATTTCTTACAGAATCCTTCCAATCCTCCTATGAATGGCAGGACTAACAAAACGTATGAAGCAATTAGGAAAGAAGTACTAAACTGTTAAAATAAATATACTGGGTCAATGTACCAAAGAGATGGAGGGTACAGGAAAGACTTTATGTTGGGATTCCTACTGGAGCTTGCCTCTGAGCAATGAGTAGGACTGGAACATGCAGGGAAGAGGAAGGAAGGCAGTTTATGTGGAACCAACAGCGTAAGAAAAGGACTTGGCCTGTGAGCTAATCATATCTGACTCTTGGGAATTCTTGGGAAATTTGATTGAATGGACCATGGTTTTACAGGACCAACAGGTTCTTATGCCCACTGTACAGTAATAAACCAATACACTGAAGGGTTTGCAGCAGAGAAAGAGTTTAATAATCACAGTGTGGCTGAGTGAGAAGATGGGAGGAGACCCTCAAATCCATCTCCCGAAGGAGTTCAGAGCTGAAGTTTTTAAGGGAATCATGGAGGGCAAGAGGCTAGAAAATTGGTGTTATTCATTGGCCAGGGTGAGGGGTATAAAATCATCAGGATGTGAAAACTGCATTCTTTGGTGAGTCAGCTCCTCGTGGGGTCCTTCAACTGATGTCAGTAGTTTTGCTGGTATGTAGGACTTGAAGGAATATCTCAAAGGGAAAACTTAACCTTTCATAATGTTCAAGTTGTTATCTATAGAGCAGTTAAGGGAACTATAATCCAGAGTCTATGTGATTCTAGGACAACAGGCACCACACAACTATGAGGAAGCAGGTCAGAAGGCAAGCTGACCTAATGATTAATGCTGAATGTGCTGCAAGCTCAGTTTATTTTATAAAGTTTATAAGGATAGTTTCACTGGGAGGTTTTTTCTTTCTTGTTTTTTTGACAGAGTTTCACTCTTGTTGCCCAGGCTGGAATAAAATGGCACGATCTCGGCTCACTGCAACCTCTGCCTCCCGGGTTCAAGCAATCTCCTGCCTCAGCCTCCTGAGTAGCTGAGATTATAGGCGCCCGCTACCATGCCTGGCTAATTTTTTGTATTTTTGGTAGAGATGGGGTTTCACCATGTTGGCCAGGCTGGTTGCGATCTCCTGATTTCAGGTGATCCACCTGCCTTGGCCTCCCAAAGTGTTGGGATTGCAGGCATGAGCCACCACGCCTGGCCTCACTGGGAGATTCTTAACAGCCAAACAGAAGAATTTTTCAAACGCAGTAGACAATAGAAAACTAATATTGGGTTTTTGAACATCAGAATGATAAGATTAAAAGGATGCCTTTGAAGGTTACTATCAGCATTTTGTAGGAGAAAGTGTGTAGATACGTTATTAGTGGCAAGGGAACTGGTAGAGTTGACTTAGGTCAGCCTTTGCTCTTGCTGTTCTTCTCATATCTTATGCTATGCCTGGAGACCTTCACAGGGCTAGTTTTTCTAATCCTTCCTTAACTGGTAGGTTATTAAGTGGAAAAGCCAAATGGTAAGTGTATTAGTCTGTTCTCACACCGCTAATAAAGACATACCCAATACTGGGTAATTTATAAAGGAAAGAGGTTTAATTGACTCACAGTTCTGCGTGGCTGGGGAGGCCTCACAATCACGGTGGAAAGTGAATGAGAAGCAAAGTCCCATCTTACATGGCAGCAGGCAAGAGAACTTGTGCAGAGAAACTCCCATTTATAAAACCATCAGATCTCATGAGACTTATTCACTACCACAGGAACAGTATGGGGGAACCGCCCCCATGATTCAAGTATCTCCACCTGGCCCCACCCTTGACACATGGAGATTAGTACAATTCAAGGTGAGATTTGGGTGGGGACAAGGCCAAACCATATCAGTAAGCAAGGAGGAAGAAGAAAAGCACAATTTTCAGTTGTGAAACAGACACTACTCATTGCCTATTCCACAACCAGAGACTCTTTAATGTTGCAAAAGGGAAGCTGCCTTCTCATGCCCTAAGCAGTGAGTTATGCCAGTCATTACATAGCATTTGCAATGAAATCAAGATAAAAAAATTAATGGTTTTCCCAGAAAAGAAAGAAAGAGAATGATGCCTACAAAAACAAGAAGAAAGTCACTAGTTGCATAATAATTAATCAGGATAAAATGTGTTATTTAGAACCATTCAATCACTGCCTTATCTTTTCTCATTCTTACAGGGTACTCATAAGTATAATCATCTGACTGTATCTTTGAAATAGAATTAGGATTTGGGAAGCATCTTAATAAACACTAACTGAAGCCACTCTGAAGAAAACATCATTAATCATGTCATTGATAAGAGATTCTGTCAGCATTACATTTAGAAATTTATACCCAGACTAAATTCCCATAAACAACTCCCGTGTGCATTAGGGATTAGAAAAAAATGAAAGCTTCTTTGTTTACTATAACACTAAAAAAATATTGTTTATGCCCAATTTCTCAAAATGGAAACCACCGAGGCACATGTAGTTTCCCAGCCCAGTTGCAGAATCTTTCCACTGCAGTTCAGTTTGCACTATACTGCTGAATTCTCTTTAGAAAGTACTGTTTTTGCCCAGTGCTGTGGCTGATGCCTGTAATCCCAGTACTTTGGGGAGGCCAAGGGGGGCACACTGCTTGAGGCCACAAGCTTGAGACCAGCCTGGGCAACATGGCAAAACCCTGTCTCTACTAAAAATACAAAAAATTAGCCAGGTGTGGTGGCACACACCTGTAATTCCACTTACTCCAGAGGCTGAGGCACAAGAATGGCTTGAACCGGAGAGACAGAGGCTTGAACCGGAGAGGCAAAGGTTTCAGTGAGCCAAGATTGGGCCACTGCATTCCAGGCTGGGCAACAGAGCAAAACTCCGTCTCAAAAAAAAAATAAATAAACAAAATAAATGAAAGTACTGTTTCCATTGCATCAGCCATCTACTGAAAATCCACTTAAAAAGCTACAAGGGCTCCTCATTGCTTTTTTAAATAAATGAAAAATCCTTAGGCTGGTATTATAGACGCCTACTTAGTTATTCCTAGGTTTACCTATCATTAGGTAAGGTTTATATCAATTTTTAAAAATCAACCAAAGCACAATAGCTATTTAGTACTCTATTAGTCTATTTAGACGCTATTCTTGCCTTCTGCTGAGATGGTTGACTAGATCTATGAGTCACACACTTAATTTCTTCAGGGAAATGTTATCTAGCCACACCCTTGGCCTTCTATCCAGAGCATGATTTTCTAACAATGAATTTCCTAATTTTCACATTCTCTGCCATCTGGATAGGCTAAGAAACTCAACAAATCATCAAGTTCTGGTTCCTGTTTACTTTATTCCTTCCACATTTATCACTTTCCTCTCCCCTTTTACTATAAGCAGCAAGGAGGAACCAGGCTGCATGTTCAACACTTAGCTTGGAAATCTCAGCTAAATATCCAAGTTAATCACTTAGAAGTTCTGTCTTCCACCCAACAGTAGAACACAATTCAGTCATGTTTTCTGCCACTTTATAACACTGAAGCCTTTCCTTCAATTTCAAATAACATACCCTTCATTTTCTTTTGAGACCTCACTGGAGGCATATTTAATGTTGATATTCCTACCAACAATCTGCAAGGACACACACATTCTCTAAGATGAGAGAAGCATCTCTTCCTTCTGAGCCTTCACCAGAATCTCTTTTAACAACTCTATTTCTACCAACAGTCTCTTCAAAGCAATTTAGGCTTTTTCTTTCATATACCTCAGCATTCATTCAGCCTCTACCATTACCCAATTCCAAGGCCACTTCCACATTCCTACATATTTGTTATAGCAGGACTCCACTTCCTGCTACCAGAATCTGTATTAGTTTCCTGGGGGGCAGGGGAGCAGTAACAAATTACTATAAACTGGGTGGCTTAAAACAACAGAAATTTATTCTCTGGAGGCTAAAAGTCCAAAGTCAAGGTGTCAGGAGGGTTGGTTCTTTATGGAGACACTGAGAGAGAATCTGTTTCTTGGGTATTTCCTAGCTTCTAGTAGCTGCTGGCAGTCCTTGGCATCTCTTGGCTTATAGACATATCACTCTAATCTCTGCCTCCATCATCAATGACTTTCTCCTTTGTGTCTCTGTCTCTCTAACCTCCTTTTGCCTATTCATTCCTGTAATGGTATTTAAGGCCCACCCTAAATCCAGCATGATCTCACCTCAAAATCCTAAACTTATTTGCATCTGTAAAGATCTTTTATCCAAATAAGGTCAAATTAACAGGTTCTGGGGGTTGTGATTTGGATATATCCTTTTGGTGGCCACTATTCAGCTTACCTGTCCCTCTTGCTCCCCAAATTTCATGTCTGTCCACATATAAAACATGTTCACCTCATCTCAACATCTCCAAAATCTCAGCCCATGGTAACATCAGCACTAAGTCCAAAATCTCACCTAAATATTATCAGCTCAAAAGCCTCAGATCTTGTCATCTAAATCAGATATGGGTGAGACTATGGGTATAAATTATCTTGGGGCAGAAATTCCTCTCTATCTTTGGATCATGAACACAGAAAACAAGTTATCTACTTCCAAAATAAAAGAGTGGGACAGGCATTGAATATCCTTATGCATGAATTGGGTTTACAATATATATCCTTATACATTCCTATTCAAAAAAGAGAAATTGGAAGGAATAAAAAGGTTGTCAGTCCCAACTCTGAAATCTAGTAGGAGAAATTTAATTAAGTTTCAAGACCTAAGACTAATTATCTGTGGCTTGATGCTTGCTATATACAAAATGTTTATGTCTCCCCAAAATTCCTATGTTGAAATCCTAACCCCTAATATGATGGTATTAGGAGGTGGAACCTTTGGTGGGCGATTAGATCATAAGGGTGGGGTCCCCATGAATGGGATTAGTGCCCTTATAAAAGAGACCCCCAAGAGTTTTCTAACCCCTCTGTCATATGAGGACACAGTGAAAAGACAGCTGTCCATGAACCAGTAAGTGGGCCCTCACCAGACACAGAATCTTCTAGCACCTTGATCTTGCACTTTTCATCCTTCAGAACTGTCAGAAGTAAATTTCTGTTGTTTACAAGCTACCCAGTCTATGGTAGTTTATCACAGCAGCCTGAGTGGACTAAGACGATGCTCCACTTGCTGGGGTCACAGCTCTAGCCTGTGAGTCTGCAGCAATGGCTCCATTAGCCTCTGGGCCTATGGCGGCAGCTCAGTCTGCTTCTGGGCTGTCCTCAGCAGCCCCAGCTGGCCTCGGTGCCACTCTGCCCTTAGAGTCATTCATCCTCTCTCAAAGGGTAGCACACATTTGTAGCTGAGTATCTCTATCAGTCTGTTTCTGGCTGTAAAATCCCAGAAGTCACGTTTCAATCTTATCTTTTATGAGTTCTAAGTTTTATATCCTTCTTAAAAAGGACTTCTTGGACAGGTGCGGTGGCTCATGCCTGTAATCCCAGAATTTTGGGAGGCTGAGTCGGGAGGATTTCTTGAGTCCAGCGGTTCAAGACCTCCCTGGCCAACATGGTGAAACCCCATCTCTACTAAAAATACAAAAATTAACCAGGTGTGGTGGCATGTGCCTGTAATCCCAGCTACTCAGAAGGATTGCTTGATCCTGGAGGAGATGGAGGATGCAGTGAGCCGAGATCACTAGCCACTGCACTCCAGCCTAGGTGACAGAGGGATACCCTGTTTCAAAAAAAAAAAAAAAAAGGCCTTTTTAACTGTAAAGGTATATGTGATTCCACATTTTATTCTCATGCTTTACAATTCTGTTTTTTATAACCATTCCTCTGGAATTTATTCTTGTGCATCATTTAAGGATGAGATAAAAGTGTGGTTTCCCAATCAGTAGCTAGTTATCTGGCCCTATTGATCCTATTGATTGATCAATGCCTTATTTATCTATAATATGCCAGTTTTATCATATATATGAATATTTGATGTAATGCCTTTTTTTTTTTTAAAGAGATGAGGTCTTGCTATGTTGCCCAGGCTGGTCTCTTAACTTCTGGGTTCAAGTGATTCTCTCATCTCAGCATTTCCACCTCCGGAGTAGCTGAGACTACAGGCATGTGCCACCATTCCTGAGTCGATTTAATGACATTTTAACAGAATCCTCCCTCCCTCTCTCTCTCTTTCTCTAAATAATGGTTGTGAGCTCTCAGCCAATGGGAATTCATGTGTAGTGTGATGAACTGTATAAAACAGTTCTCAGGCAGTAAGCATAAGAACACTATAGCTTCAGCTAGGAGGCCCACTGCTTAGCTACCATAGGGTGAATATGTTCTGCAGGATGTGTTATTTACTATTCAATGGCCTGTCTTTTGTTTATTTTGTATTCTGTAGAGAATTTTGTCCCAAATGACTGATTAACTATGTGGAAATAATAATGTTGATTATGCTTCATATAAACAAGAAAATAGTGTTACAATGGGTCTTAAAAGTAGAAGCCTTGGCGAGGCTTTTGAAGAGGCACTTTCCAGGATACAATCAAGGAAGCAGAAGGTTAAGATCATGCAGAAACTAGATATTGATAAGTGCTAACTGACATTAAAAAGGCCATCCTAAGCATCACGGTGATCTAGATTGACTAACAATTGTATGAAGATAGCTGGGAAAAAACTATGGCAGGAGTCTTATCCCCACTTCGGAGAATCTGAGTAGACCGCAGAAGTGGTTGCCAAGGCAGGATATCAGGAAAGCATCTCCATAGGGACTTTGTGATAGCAATTCTCTGATAGAGATGATTCAGTTATATACCTCCTTCCAGTAACATAGTCCCTCCACTAAATAGAGTATGTGTGTACTAAATTCCTGTAAGTGTACATGAATCTGTTTCAGGAATATATATTCTGCAATATTAATTTATGTGCCCATTCCTGCATCAATACCACATTTTAATCGCTGTAGCTTTGAAATGTTTTAATGTATTGTGACACAGAAAAGATCTTGAATATTTTTGCTTATTTACTTTTCCAGATGAACTTTAAGAAAAGCTTGTGTCAAGTTCTCTTTTCTTAAAAATCCCTTTGGCCACGTACAGTGCCTCACACCTATAATCTCAGCAGTTTGGGAGGCAGAGAAGAGCAGATCACTTGAGGTCAGGAGTTGAAGACCAGCCTGGCCTACATGGTGAAATCCTGTTTCTACTAAAAAAAAAAAAAAAAAGATACAAAATTAGCAGGGCGTCGTAGCGGACACCTGTAATCCCAGCTAGTGGGGAGGCTGAGGTAAACTCTTATATACCTGATGTAGGATGTAGAAAGTTAACACTGGAGCAAGCTGGATCTTCTGCTGAACTTTTAATCAAACCTAAGAAAAAATGAAGGCAAGGTTTGTTTTTATTAATCTTATTTTATTTGAAAATAGCATAACCTAGAAGATATTCTGTTATAAAGGAACATGGCTGAACAGGTAGGAAACAGATTCCCCATTATGAGTTCTCCTTATGGCTTCTGCAAGGATCATGGAGATGTCAATTACTCGTATTTTGGAGCAATGCTTCATCTTATCATCTTGAGGTATGGTATTGGTGACTACCACTGCTTCAAAGCATGCAGTGTTGATGCGAGAAATGGCTGGGCCAGAAAAGATTCCATGAGTCAAGGTAGCATAAACTCTGGTCGCTCCAGCTGAAAGAAGTTTGTCAGCTGCGAGGCAGATTGTACCACAAGTGTCTGCCATGTCATCTACAAGGATAGCCACACGATCATTCACATCTCCCACTAGCACCATGCAGTCCACTTCATTGGCCTTCTTCCGTTCTTTATGAATCAAAGCAAAGTCCACATTCAACTGGTCTGCAATGGAGGTCACTCTCTTAGCTCCACCAGCATCTGGCGAGACTATAGTGCAGTTCTTCCACTCAGAGATATTCTCCCTTATCCACTTCAGGACAGTTGGCTCTGCATACAAGTTGTCTACTGGGATATCAAAAAAGCCCTGAATTTGAGAAGCATGTAGGTCCATGGTGATGATATGATCCGCACCTGCTATAGAGAGCATATTTGCAACAAGCTTGGCAGAGATTGGGGCCCGGCTCTTATCCTTCTTATCCTGTCGGGCATAAGGGAAGCATGGGATGACTGCAGTAACTCGGCTAGCTGAAGCAATCTTGCAGGCATTAATCATTATCAAAAGCTCCAATAAACTGTTGTTGATTTCGCCACAACCACTCTGAACGATGTAGACATCCTCTCCACCCACACTCTCATCAATTTCCACACAGGTCTCCTGGTTGCTGAATTTCTCAGTCACCACCTTGCCTAGCTCCAGGCCGAGGTGGCTGGCTATTTTCTGGGATAAGTCCTGGTGGGAGCTGCCGCTGAAGATTTTGATATTCGGCATCTCGGCCAACTACCAGAGGCACTCCGTAGAGCGATCCAGCTGCCGCTGAGACTGGAACGGAAGTGAAGCACCGACTCTAACGGCTTCCGGTTGTTACTCAACCGTTAGGGTCCTTTCCCCGTTGCGGCGCGCAGTTCCAAATTGACCCTGGGTCTCTTGAAAAAATCCCTGCTTGCCACCTCCCACTTCACACTTTTAGACTAAATAATCAAGTATTTAGAGTGTATGGAGTTTTTTTTCTATTAGCACCTATATTAGTTTCCTGGGGCTATTTAAACAAATTTGAATGCATAAAATCATACAACTTCTACAAATCAAAACCCAAGTTTAAAAGGAAAATTACCTACTAAAGTATATGCAAAGGATTATTTTAGAAAGAATTTCCCCAATGAAGCGAGAAAAAGACAATAAAATAGAAAGTTGAAAAATGGCATAAATAGGCAATCACAGTAAAAAAAAAAAAAAATGGGTAAGAAACATGCAACAATGGAAGTAATTAAGAAAACGCTATTTTCACATATCAAGTAGCCAAAATGTTAAGATGGATAAGGTCTTCTATTCGGATGGAATGTATAAATATGTAGATTTTGCATGGGTAATTTTGCACATAAACTTTGACTCATCATGTAGACTTCTAGGAATCTATTTCAGAGAAATTTTCACAAGCACCCCAAATATATATGGCTACATAGTAGTGTTGCTGTATTCATTCATTCAACAAATATTTTGTGAACATCTCCTATATGTCAAGTATTATACCACTTCTAGGGTATAAAAATGGTGCATGACAAATAGTAATTGCCCTAGAATTGTTTATAAAAGCAAAATCTGGACACCAACAAATGTTCGTTGATAGGTAAATTACCAAATAATTTATTGTGTATACATATGCTACCATTAAATAGATTAAGTGTAATCATGTGGAAATGTCTCCTAGGTATTTTTTTAAAAGTAAAAAGTCAGTCACAAAATTATGCATAGTATTATATTTATGTATTTAAGATTATGTGATACTGAAAGCATCCAATTAGCATGGAAGTCCTCTTTATAATAGTTACCTTTGGAGAGGGGAGTAGGTTGTGAGAGTTGAGAATGAAGGAGGACTGTTACATTTTACTGCTATCAGTGTGGCATTTGAACATTTATTACTTTTATAATAAAAAAGATGAACAAAATATATTTGGTAATTAAATGTTTGTTAGCAAATTTTAAGTATACAGCTTCCATGGTGTATCGGGGCTGGAAATAGTGAGGAAGGTGGCAGAAAGGACGATAGATGCCAATAATTTCATAAAAATAATGGAGGCACCAGATACAGATCAACCATTTATATCTTGCTAATTGTGTGCCTGACATTTGGATACCAGGGTGTTTTCATTTAGCCTAAAACCAAATCATCACTTTTTTCATATTGTAAAATAACCAAATAATGTAATAGATTTTCTCACTACACTTCTGGGCTTCCTTAATGTGTTGGGTTCATGAACAGGATAAGCTCAGAAATGGAATAAGAAATGGGGTAGGCAACAAAGATGGGTAAGATTCTGCAATGTCTGTGAAAAACATTACTTAGCTATAAAAAGGTAGTTTATATGTTGAATGAGGTATTATTATAAACTCAAACAAACAGCTATGTTTTAAATATTACACCAAAATGAGTTGCTGCTGATCCAGTCATTTCTCTCCTGACATCAACATGCTTTTCTCCCTAGTTTAGCCTCTTCCTGGTTGACAGTGTATGCCAGCCCATTTCTGTCCATAACCCTTCATTCATGTTCTTTTTATCACAAAAAAAATCAATAGACCTACCTATACCACATAATTCTCACCCTTAGCCAGACTACATAAAGTGATTTTTAAAAATCCCATGGCTTAATTTAGAAGCACCAAAAAGTATTTGTAGTTTCAATTTATTTTTCTCTTACTATTCTCAGTGTGTCACACATTTTTCAGTGTTTTTTTTTTTTTAAAAAAAAAACAGATTCTAAACGGTTTAATATTACCTAAATAGGATTAAATGCTAATGTAAACATTTAAAACCCATATTTGGTTGCATTTTCTTTGAGGTGTTAAGGAGGAGAAATTTTTGTCTTGCTGCTATTTTTGTTTCAAGCTCTAGCTATTGCTATATGTTATAGTTCCAGAAATTTGTCTACAGTCATAAAATGTTAAAGATAGATATGGCCTTAGAGACCACCTAGTCTGATATCACAATTCACAGACAGGGAACTAAGGCTCAAAGAAATGAAGCAACCTGCCTGGGATCTATCAGCTAAATAGAGGCGGAGTGTGGATTAGAATGTGGGACTCCTGAATTTCCAAGTAGGGCATCATCAACTGTACACTTTTAAGCCTTTTCTGTGAGATTTATCAATATAAAGGAAAAATTTAAAAGTACTACAAAATATTTGCATAATTTGTTTCTCTTTTACCAAGCAACTACAATAAAGAACAAAATCCCAAACATGAGACTGGAAAGTTTTTTGCTTTAAAAACAAAAAACTTTTCCCAGAAAGAAATGAACCATTAGTAGTGTCAGGGAAGTAGCTTTGTTATTCTGACATTTCTGTTACCTACCTGGTCTATTGCAAGGGAATTTAGCGTCTGTTTACTTTGGTCTCTGTAGGTTGAGAGGGACATCTGTTTTATCATTGACTGCATTTCACAAGTTACAGGTAGGAATGATGCCTATTGAACAGCATCTTCTATTAAGGACATTGTTTCTTAAATTACTCTGGAAACAAAAATTGCGATATAGAGACAATGCCTTATCTTTCTCCTTCCCAAGGCAAGCATACTTAAATGTCATCTCTATGGATCTGTGAGAATTACTATATTCTGAAGGTTTTTGAGTCAATACCCAGAATATATATATATATATACACACACATATGACCTTGGTAATAGTTTCTTGCTTTACTGATTATTCTTTTACCCTTCACAATTCCAACATAAATAATTCAAAGAGAGCTCTGATGCAGCTTGATCTGCTAGAGAAAAAAGAAATTCAGTCAGTTCTTTCAGAAAGTGAAGAAAAATGGATGTTGTATTTTAAATGAAATAAATGCTTTCACTAAACATACTTGCAGTTGACAAAATGCTAGATGTTTAGGTGGCAATTATAGTTTTTTGATAAACTGTCAAATCTTGTCACAACACATGTTACAAACAAGGACAGATTTAGATGTCCTTTATGACAGCTTTGTGTAGGTTGAGAATGTTTAGCAGTTAATTTCAAACGAGGAACATATTTTTCTTTCCAGCAGTTATCTGCTTGTTTATTAGGCAGAGTTTCTGTGTGCCTTTAATCTTAACTCATTTGACTCACAGTTCCAGATCATTATTGTAACATTACCTCATTTATTTTATTTGTAATAATCATCCACAATACTTTGGGAAAACAATTTCCTACAAAGCTTCACATTGATATAAATGCTTTAAGGTTTGTTTTGTGATTGTTTACGATTAAAGTTGACTACTCTGAGTGTTTACTGAGCTTTTGGTTGGAAATCTGTCGTTTTATACAATAAATGTGTAGATAGCAACTAAATAAAGCTGAGTGAAACAAATAGGAGAAATTTTTGTGATTCAGAAATGTGGCTTTAATTCTGAGTGTTAGACTCATGAGGGTGTTTTTGCAATGCACTTTGGAATTAAAAAAACTTTGGTGCACTTAAAAATGTTAGTATAAAATAATAATCTTGGAATGACAGCAAGGTTACACAAGCTGAATATGTCATTGTAAAAGACAGACAAAGGAACATATAGAGAGTTTCCATAACTAGTAAATTGCAAATAAGAAAATATCTTTTCAATATTTCTGTGAAATATTTTACAGTATTTCAAATCAGTGTTTGATAGTGAATATTTCATTTCTCACATGCAATGTCAGTCTCATGAAATTAATAAAAAGATGTGTTTATTTTGACAAAACGCAAGCTTCATTTATGTTGTTTAAACCCCTTTAAAAAGACAGTTCTTTCCTCCTCAAAAGTGACCATTTATTTAATTCTAACAATAAACATTGAGACTAGTTGTGCACTCGCCTAAGCGAAAATTGAGTACCGTTTGTTTTGGAATGGTTCTGCAATTCTCAAACTTCAGAGCATCAGGATCACTGGGAGGATTTGTTAGAACACAGATTCCCAAGCTCCATCCCCAGAGTTTCTCATCAGTAGGCCTGGGGTGAAGGCCCAGAGTTTGTGTTTCTAACAAGACACTAGACAAGACTGATGCTGTTGTTCTATTGGTACGTTTGAGAATCTATTTCATTTTATCTAAATTTATTGGCTAGATGCTTTCCATAAGATCCTCCTATTATATTTTTAGTGTCTGCAACATCTTTAGTACAATTCCCTTTGTCATTTCTGGTATTAGATTTGTGTAATTATTCTCTTTCTTTTTGATCAATTTCACCAGCAGTCTGTTAATTTTATCAGCCCTTTCTAAAAAACCTAATGTTTTGATGTATACCTAATGGTTGATGTATCATACTTCATTGGCTGCTTGTTTTTAACTTTATTGACTTCAAGATTATTTACTATTTACTTTCATCTCATCTTTGAGTTTATTTTGCTGTCCCTTTTCTAATTTGAGATGTGTGCTTAGCTTACTATTTATCACTAGTAAAGCTATATATTTTTCCTGTAAGTACTATTTTACCTGAAGTTTTATGTGTAGTATTTTTGTTATTGTGCAGATAAGGCCAGTTTCCAATTTGGATAGCAATGTCTTCATTTCAGGGGTTATTTTAAAGTTTATTTCTTAATTTACAAATATATGGGGCATTTCTAGATATTTCGTTGTTTTGGGTTTCTTGCTTAATCACACTATAGCCAAAAGACATGTTCTTTGTGATTTTAGTCCATTGAAATTTACTGCAACTTTTCTTATCGTCCTCAGTGGTCACTTTTCATAAATATTTTGTGCGTGCTGAAGAATAAATGTACTCTTGAGTGGATAGGTGCGATATACCTACTCATGCAATAGATCTGGGATCTGGTTTGTTGTAGTATTATTTACATCTTCTATAGCTTTACTCAATTTTTTGTCTGCTTTATCAAATACTGAAAGAAATAGGTTTCCACAGTGACCGTTGGTATGTATCTATTTCTTCTTACATAGCCCTTTCTTATTTCTCTATATTTTGAGGCTCAGTAGTTACTGAAATTTAATTTGTCATAACTTTTTGACGAACTATGATATTACTTTAAAGTAACACTTTTTTTTTCTAATAATGCCTTTTGCCTTAAATTCTATTTTGCCTGGTGATTATTTTATTATATTAGCTATCTTTTTAGATGGCATTTGGTTTATTTTCTTATTTTTTAGTTTCAATCTTACTGCATGTTTATGTATTAAATGTGTTGCTTATAAATAGGATACGGTTAGATTTTATTGTATCTCCTAATCAAAGTTATAAGTTAATGAATACCTTTCCCCTCCTCTCAGAAAATGCAAAGATCTTCATGTCATTTAACTTCATTTATTCCCTCCTGACATAAACAGTAGCAGCCAGCTATTATCATTTTGTCTCTTTTCTTTCTTCCTTTCTTCTTTTCTTTCTTTTACTTCCACATTCACATTATTATTAATATTTTATACAATCAGTGTCCCTTTAGAAATATGTACCTATGTTTTGCTGTCTTTGGTCCTCTTTTATTGTCATATCTTAAGGCTTTTATTTGGCATGACTTTTCTTCTGCTTAAAGCATATCCTTACAAATTTTCGAGGTGCTACTGGTGAAAAACTCCACTTTTTCCTCTTTTTCTGATAACATCTTCATTCCACCCTCATTCTTTTTATTTTATTTTATTTTATTTTATTTTATTTTACATCAATAGTTTTTGGGGAACAGGTGGTTTTTGGTTACATGGATAAATTCTTTAGTGGTGATTTTTGAGATTTTGGTGTTCCCGTCACCTGAGCAGTGTACACTGTACCCAATATGTAGTCCTTTTATCTGTCATGCCCCCTTCCACTCTTCCCCCTGACTCCCCAAAATCCATGACAGCATTCTTATGCATTTGCATCTTCATAGTTTAGCTCCCACTTATAAATGAGAACATAGGATATTTGTTTTTCCATTCCTGAGTTACTTCACATAGAACAATCGTCTCCAACTCCATGCAGGTTGCTGTGAGTGCCATTATCTCATTCCTTTTTATGGCTAAGTAGTACTCCATGGTGTGTGCATGTGTATATATATCACATTTTCTTTACCCACCTATTGGTTGATGGGCATTTAGGATGGTTCCATATATTTGCAATTGCAAATTATGCCACCATTAACATGTTTGTGCAAGTGTCTTTTTCATATGACTTCTTTAACTCTGGGTAGATACCCAGTAGTGGGATTGCTGAATTAAATGGTAGTTCTACTTTTGGTTCTTTAAGGAGTCTCCGTACTGTTTTCCATGGTAGTTATACTAGTTTACATTCCTATCAGCAGTGTAAAAGCATTCCCTTTTCACCACATCTATGGCAACATCTATTATTTTTGGATTTTGAAATTATGACCATTCTTGTAAGAGTAAGGTTGTATCTCATTGTGGTTTTAATTTGCATTCCCCTGATAATTAGTAATGTTAAGAATTTTTTCATATGTTTCTTAGCCATTTGCATATCTTCTTTTGAGAATCTTCTATCCATGTCCTTAGCCCACTATTTGATGGGATTAGTTGTTTTATTCTTGCAGATTTGTTTGAGTTCCTTGTAGATTCTGGATATTAGTTCTTTGTCGGATGCATAGTTTGCAGATATTTTCTGTATGGAATGTCTGTTTACTCTGCTGATTATTTCTTTTGCTGTGCAGATGCTTTTTAGTTTAATTAGGTTCCGTTTATTTATTTTTGTTTTTGTTGCATTTGCTTTTGTGTTCTTGGTCATGAACTCTTTGCCTAAGCCAATGTCTAGAACAGTTTTTCTGATGTTATCTTCCAGAATTTGTATGGCTTCAGGTCTTAGATTTAAGTCTTTGCTCCATCTTGAGTTGATGTTTGTATAAGGTGAGAGATGAGGATCCGGTTTCATTCTTCTACCTGTGGCTCACCAATTATCCCAGGACCATTTGTTGCATAGGGTGTCCTTTCCCCTCTCTATGTTTTTGTATGCTTTGTCAAAGATCAGTTGGCTGTTACCAAACTATACCCTGTAATATAGTTTGAAGTCAGGTAATTTAATGCCTTCAAATTTATCCTTTTTGCTTTTGTTATGTGGGCTCTTTTTTGGTTCCACATGAATTTTAGGATTGTTTTTTCTAGCTCTGTGAAGAATGATGATGATATTTTGATGGGAATTGCATTGAATCTGTAGATTGCTTTTGAAGTGTGGTCATTTTTACAATATTGATTCTGCCCATCCATGAGCATGGGATGTGTTTCCATTTGTTTGTTTGTCTGTGATTTCTTTCAGCAGTGTTTCATAGTTTTCCTTGTAGAGATCTTTCACCTCCTTCATTAGGTATATTGCTAAATTATTTTTTTACTTTATTTTTTGCAGCTAGTGTAAAAAGGGTTGAGTTCCTGATTTGAATCTCAGCTTTGTTGTTGTTGTTGTATAGCAGTGTTATTCAATTGTGTAAATTAATTTTGTATCCTAAAACTTTACTGAATTCATTTATCAGATCTAGGAGCTTTTTGAATGGGTCTTTGTGATTTTCTAGGTATACAATCTTATCGGCAAACAGTCACAGTTTGGCTTCCTCTTTACTGATTTGGATGCCCTGTGTTTCTTTCTCTTGTCTGATTGCTCTGGCTAGGACTTCCAGTACTATGTTAAATAGAAGTGGTGAAAGTGGGCATCCTTGTCTTGTTCCAGTTCTCAGGGAAAATGCTTTCAACTTTTCCCCTTTCAGTATAACAGATGACTTTTATTACCTTGAGATATTTCTCCTCTATGCCAGTTCCGCTGAGGGTAATCATGAAGCGATGCTGGATTTTGACAGATGCTTTTTCTGTGTCTATTTAGATGATCATTTGATTTTTGTTTTTAATTCTGTTTATGCGATGTACCACATTTGTTGACTTGTGTATGTTAAATCATCCCTGCATCCCTGGTATGAAACCACTTGATTATGGTGTACTATCTTTTTGATATACTGTTGGATTCAGATAGCTAGTATTTTGTTGAGGATTTTTGAATTTATGTTCATCAGGGATATTAGCCTGTAGTTTTCTTTTTTTGTTTTGTTATATAACAGAATATGTTTATTCTGTATCTTTTAATTGGAGCATTTAGGCTCACTGCAACCTCTGCTTCCTGAGTTCAAGTGATTCTCCTGCCTCAGCCTTCCGAGTAGCTGGCACTACAGGCGCCTGCCACCACGTTGGCCATGCTGGTCTGGAAGTCCTGATCTCAGGTGATCCGCCCACCTTGGCCTCCTAAAGTGCTGGGATTACAGGCGTGAGCCACCGCGGCCGGCCTGAAACTGTTTTTATTTTTATTTTATTATTATTATTATTTTTGAGACGGAGTCTTGCTCTGTAGCCCTGGCTGGAGTGTAGTGGCGCGATATCGGCTCACTGCAAGCTCCACCTCCCGGGTTCACGCCATTCTCCTGCCTCAGCCTCTCCGAGTAGCTGGCACTACAGGCGCCCGCCCCCACGCCCGGCTAATTGTATTTTTAGTAGAGACTGGGTTTCACCATGGTCTCGATCTCCTGACCTCGTGATCCGCCCACCTCGGCCTCCCAAAGTGCTGGGATTACAAGCGTGAGCCACGGCTCCCAGCCTGAGCCTGAAACTATTTGTAAAATACTTAATGTACGAGCTGTTCTATAAGATGTGTCTGGTGATTCCAATATCTGAAAATTTTGGAGTCTGTATCTGCTATTTATTTTGTTTTCCTCATGATGACTTTTTTCCTTTTGTGCTTATGTTTAACTATGTACCTCCATGAAAATAGAATTTATTTCTACTAAAATTCTTTGAAGTCTAAAATGAAAGTTTCTTTTTCCAGAGATAATTTGTTTCTGACTCCTGCCTGGAGAAGCTACTATCTGGGACTACCTTAAATCAAGTACAGTGCTACAGTTTCCCCAGATTATCTTGGTGATACAACCCCAGATGGCAGAACTATGCAAGGGTGGGCTGAGGTCACAATTTCTTAGGTGTCTTCTCTCTCGCACTCCCTCACATCATTTTCATCTGCTGGCTGCGGTGCTCACAAGTCATTCCTCTCTGCTATGGACTGTGGCGACAGGCTTCTTTTTGGTTCACCATTACTCTGAAGATAGAGCACTCTCAGGTCCCAATTTAATGAACAGAAGGTATTTCTATCAGACTTTTCACCTTGCGCAGGCCCTGGGCCTTAACTTCTATCTCCCTTGGCTAATAAAGTCTTTAAAAATGAAGCCTGAGATGATTATATCTAGTCTTAGCTTTTCTATCAATAATTTAGAGTGAGTCTGTGCTCATATCCCCTCCCTGAGGGCTGAATGATGGGAGCCACAGGCCACAATGGCCACTGGCAGAGAACACCTGTGTCCTGAGAAGAAGCCATCTTAGGAAGATCGGTGGTAGCAGAGGCTGTGCCATGGGGCAGATGAGGAGGTTGGAGTGGACAAATATGTGAGATCCTGTATTAAACAGAACAAACTAGTAGTCTGAGAAACTGTCAGAAATAGTTCACTGTAGGACACTTTGAGATGAGGTAATTTTTGGAATTAAGTTTGTGTCATAATTATATTTAAAATTCCAACTTGGTTTTCCCATGCCTGATAGGACCTTGGAAATCAGGTCTCCATTTGTATTTATAATATACTCCAGGTCAGTGCAAATGAGGCAGGAGAATAGGGTCTGGAGGCAGGGAACCTAAGGCCATTTCATGGTAGCTGGACATTAGGGGCTTCTCCCTTTTCAACCCCTCATTTTTCTGTGTGGCAGTTGCAAAATGAAAGTACCACTGATTGGTCCCCTCCTGCAATCAATCAGACTGGTTATGGGCCTACTCTTCTTGTTCCGCAACCAATCAGACTGGTCGCAGGCCACTACTTCATTTGCATAGAGTGAACCAACAGAAAACCTCTAAAGGGTATTTAAAGCCCCAAAACTTCTGTAACCAAGGCTTTTGAGACACTTGCTCGAGCTTGTTCTTACACTGTGGAGTGTACTTTTGTTTAAAATAAATCTCTGCTTTTGCTGCCTTGCTTTGTTTGTGTGTTTTGTCCAATTCTTTGTTCAAAACATCAAGAACCTGGACAACTACCCTTAACTGGTAACACTAACAGACACTAAATATATATAATAAATATATATTCTACATGCTACCTTCCAGTAATTCATCTTTAAAATGTTACTTGTAATTGTTGTTGACTTTAGCAGTTTACTTCACCAACAGTCAATTTTTGTATAAATACATTCTGCTTCATATCCTTATATGTTAATTTGCTTCTTATCAATTCAATTCATGAGCTCTTATTTCAAACAAACTACAATGAAAAATAAGAAACAGCTTATTAGTGTCAATCTGTTTTATTCCTTTTGTAGACATAGGAAAAGGAGGTTTTGCCAGTGGTTAAGCTAATACTTTATTTCTTAAAAATGTACTTATTTTTAAAGCAATATTTTATTGTCACTAACTTTAGTTCTTTTATCTGTTTGGAGTGCAGAAAAATGGTAATTAATGATCTTTCTAAGTACTAGCAGAGCAAAATAGTTGATTTCTTATGTCCTTTAAGTTTAATCTAATTGCAGGTGGGGAGTTTGGTGTTGTGGGTATGCACACAGACCCTGGTGCCAGACTGCCTGAGTTTGAGTCCTGGCTCATTAACCTAAGATCTGGGTGACTTGGGGCAAATTAGTTAACACATTTTTGCCAAATTTTCCTCATCTGCAAAATGAATACAATAATAGTCCTAACCTGTTAGGGTTGTTAGAATTAAATAAATAAATCAAATGTAAAGGATTAGGAACTTTATGCATTATATGTGTACCAGATGTATTTTACACATATAAGCTAATTTGTATACAGGATATAGATAGGTGTTGAAATTTTTTGAAAACTGATAGTAGAGTCCTGGTCTACATAGGTACCCACTCCAAGTTCTTTTTTACTTGCCATTTATCTTCCTCCTAAAGGGGCAAGAACCGTGAGGTAGAACAGGTAAATTATCACTGTGTCCATTTCTCTCCAGGGAGTGAGAGTGAGCTGTGATGAGAGGGGAACACACTGAAGGTAGCTCTTTTCCAAAGAGTTCATGGTTCCGTCAGTTTCCTCAAAGCAGGTGAGTCTTCACCCAAAAACTCTCCAGTCAGCTGAGAGTTGGGAGGATAGAACATTCAGACTAATCAAAAGGGTAGGGATCTGCAAAATCGAAAGCAGGATGGTGTGGCCTAAAGAATGGCAGCAAAATGACCACGAGTGGTGTGGTGTGAGACCGAAAGGAGGATTTTTATGTTGTGCCTGGGGAGGGTTTTCAGGTGAGAGTGAAGCCTGGGTCTATAGGTGGAGCAGGTTTTTATTTCCTTTCTCCATGGATTGAGGTGTGTTTACTTTGACATCTTAATGGATCCTTGTAATAACAGGCTCTCTCCTCATGCAGGGATAGAGTGAGTTCCCTTTTAAAAAAGTTTGGTCATAAGGCCATGTGAAAAATTTCTGGTTAACCAAAAGAGGGCAGCTTCTTGCTTTCCTCAGTTTATCCTACAGGAATTAAGCATATTTTAAACTGTAGATCAAAAAATCTTTTTACTGTTTTAATGCTTACTTTTTTTTTTTTTTTTTTTGAGATGGAGTCTCGCTCTGTCACCCAGGCTGGAGTGCAGTGGCATGATCTCGGCTCACTGCAAGCTCCGCTTCCTGGGTTCACACCATTCTCCTGCCTCAGCCTCCCAAGTAGCTTGGACTACAGGTGCCTGCCACCACACCCGGCTAATTTTTTTGTATTTTTAGTAGAGACCAGGTTTCACTATAGCCAGGATGGTCTCCATCTCCTGACATCATGATCAGACTGCCTCGGCCTCCCAAAGTGCTGGGATTACAGGCCTGAGCCACCGCGTCTGGCCAATGCTTACTTCTTATAATTCTATTTTAAGTCTCCATTTTTAGTATATTTTATAGCAATAAATGATGACTGGGAAACATACTCTTCTTCTGCTGAGATTCTATGGTAGCAGACTATTCCTCACAGCAAGACATCGCTGGAACATTCTGAATAAGAAAATATATGCCTTATTTATAAATATCTCTGGGGAAGGAAATTCCATAGACCCTTTTGATGATTTTCTATTTTTAAAAATATAACTCATTTGGGAAATTCTCTTGTATCTTGCTTAAGTCTCTCTGCTGAAGTCTAATCTCATTCCTGCTCATTCATTCCACAGTAAAGATGGAGAGCAGCTGATATCATCCTCTTTATATACTTGAGAACCCTCATTTAAAAACCCCTTTGCTGAATAATCTCATTTTGTCAAGGCCTTCATTATTAGTCATATTTTTAAATTCTTTGATCATTTTTACTGGCCTCCACATCTCTCTTAAATATCTGTATCTAAACAATAGAGCTCTTGTGGGTCTGACCAGTGTAGTATTACACTGGATGTGTCACTTCACATTCCTAATGCTTAACTACTGTTTATACATTCCAGTATCATACGTGCTTTTTTAAGAATAGTAAAAGCACTTCAATGGAGGCGATACATTATCTCCTAGCATTTATTTGTGTCGCAGGTAAACTAAGGCCATTTGAAAACACTCTCCCTTACACACACATGCACACACACACACACACAGTGTATCTTTATGGTAAATTTTTTCTAATTAAACAAGTTCCTAACAGTTGTTAAAAAACAGTATTATGTTCCAGAGTGATTTGGGGTTAATTACGACTTATTACACATTGAAGGATAAAAAACACAAGTTGCAAACAGGATGAAAATGATGGATTTTTAATAATTCATTGAATAATACTTATTTTAAAAAGCCAATGTGTCTGAAATAAATAAATGGCTCTTGAGTTGAATTGTTAGATTTCATCAGTGAGCTACTTTTCATCTTTTCACTTGAAATGTGGCTTGTATGCACAGTGTTTGTGTTTGAAGTCTGCATCTATCATTAGTATAGTTAAATAAAATCCGACTAATTGTGGTATGAAACTGAGACCAAAATTGACAAAGTGACTCAATGAAATCTAAGATTCCCTTGATTATTGTATTAGCCTCTCAGATAATTTCTTGAATTTATGATTCACTCTAAAGTGTACATGGCACAGATTTTCTTATTTTTAATTGAATGTTTTCATGATAGGTTTGTGATGTTGCTTCATTGAATGATAGAATTTTACTTGCTTCTTTCACTTGTGGCTTTGTGTCTTTAAAGAGCTTCTTCTACCACTTTTAAAAAACCTTGCAATCAGGGAAGATTGATATTAAATCCTTCTTTCCATCGTTACTCCTTTTTTTGCTGATGAAATCTTTGTTTACTTTTCACTGGGAGGTTTAGATTGTGGCCAACCACTTATAGCATACTTATGGTTTATTTATGATTCGAAACAAAATGAGACCAGAAATTAGCGAAACCTAACAGTTGAGAAGTTTCGTATGTTTGGATGTGCTCAGCTTATTATTTTTTCCTATAACTAAGTTACAAATCCCTGAGATGTAACTTATGTGCAAGCACTGTATGGGATTTCATGAATATTTAGTGTTTTGTTTCTATTTCTAAGTCTGTGAAGTTTCATAAATCAGCACTGTTTTTGCTTGGTTGCTACATAGCTGTGATTTTCATGCTGTCTCTTCTGTACTATAAAGGCTGAGTTTCACCCAATTTTCATACAAAATTAATTCCTAGTAGGTAAAAGATAAACTATGTTGGTCCAGTGTTAAGGGTTATGATTTAAGTAAAACAGAAGGGAAACTACAAATCTAAAGTTCTCCTTTAGGCCAGGCATGGTGGCTCCTGCCTATAATCTCAGTACTTTGGGAGGTCGAGATGGGAGAATCGCTTGAGCCCAGGAATTTGAGACCAGCCTGGGCAACATAGTGAGACCTTGTCTCAAAAAATTTAAAATAAAATGAAGTTCTCTTTTAACTTCAAATCCTCTATGTTGTTTATAGGCTTGTAAATAGTAAGATATTATGAAGCGATTTCAAATTTCGTGATCTGTAATACAAAATATTGGCTGGGCACAGTGGCTCACAGTTGTAATCCAAATACTTTGGGAGACTGAGGCAGGCAGATCTCTTGAGCCCAGGAGTTCAAGACCAGCCTGGGCAACATGGTGAAACTCCATCTCTACTAAAAATACAAAAATTAGCTGGGTGTGGTGGCCTGAACCTGTAGTCCCAACTACTTCGGAGACTGAGGTGGAAGGATTGTTTGAGCCCAGGAGGTCATGGCTGCAATGAACTATGATCACATCACTGCACTCCAGCCTGGGTGGCAGAACAAAACCTTGTCTCAAAAAGAAAAAAAAAATAAATAAATAAATAAAACCAAAATCTTACTACATATTTCCTGTCTGAAAACTCCATTGGCAATGTGTCTTCAGATTTCATAACTGAAAACGTAGGCCCTCAGCCATTTTATTGGGGTGATACCTTTTCTAAACCAGTGACTGCCCGTGTGGCCAATCATCCATGTTTTGAAAATATTTTTTTCCATTCCCAACTCCGGGAATTTTTTTTACTCAGTAGCACTAGACCAGTGATTCTCAAACTTGACTGTACATTAAAATCACCTGAGGAGCTTAAAAAACCCTGATGCCACAGCCCCGACCCCAGAGATTCTGAGGTGTGTGGTTCTGGGTCACCCTAACCCTAAGAGCTTTTCAGGTTAATGTCCAGCCATGTTTGAGAACTGTTACTGATGTAGTTTGGCTCCATGTCCCCACTAAAACCTCACTCGAATTGTAATTCCCATGCATCGAGGAAGGGAAGTGATTGGATTATGGGGATGGTTTCCCCCATGCTATTCTCATGATAGTGAGTGAATTCTCATGAGATCTCATGGTTTTATAAGTGGTAGTTTATCCTGCCTGCACACACACACACACACACACTCTCTCTGTCTCTCGCTTGCCACCATGTAAGGTGTGCCTGTTTCCCCTTCTGCCATGATTGTAAGTTTCCTGAGGCCTCCTCAGCCATGCAGAACTGTGAGTTAATTAAAACTCTTTTCTTTACAAATTAACCAGTCTCAAGCACTTCTTTATAGCTGCGTGAATACAGTCTACTACAAATACTCTAAACTATACAATATTCAGAGTTTCCTGTAGTGAATATTGATTTGGTTTACAATTTGACAATTTCATTACCATCTTCAAATATTTCTCTTTTTTTTTAACTTATAAAATGACACTGATGAACCCTGGGAGAAGCAGAGGCTGACACCTCCAAGCAAGTTCTGGCATAAGGAAATGTCTGAGCCTGTTTATCTCGGCAGGATAAATACATGACTTCTTTCAGAAGTATTACAGAAGCTTCTTCCCACTAGACGGTGAGCCTAAAGGCAGGGAGATTAGTGATGGTAGAGTCAATTTGATTTTGCTGTGCCCAGGACAACCAGGAGGTCTATTTTAGCTTGAGTTGGCTCTTCAACCTCTGGTAATAATAGCTAATTTACTGAGTGCTCACTATAGACCAGACATGTAAAATCCCACCGCCATTTTACAGGAAAGGAAATGGCAAGCACAGAGAGGTTGAGTAATTTTCCCAGAGTCACATAGCTAGTGCACAGTAGAGGCAGGATTTGAACTCTCTCTGACTCCAGGGGCCTCATGGCTGCCTATGATGCCATTTTGACTGGCTAGCTAGACTATAATATGGTATAATATATATAAATGAGGGGTATGGAAGCAGATTGAAGTTTGATCTTATAAGCAATGTAAACATGTAAAATTTGCTTGACTTCTCTCAGCTGCAATGATCCAATTTGTAAAATGGGGTTAACAATAGTACCTGCCTCATAGGGTTACTAAGAGGCTTTTAAATGGGTTATCTTGGTGTCTCGATTATAAAAGTACTCAGGAAATAACTTTGTTTTTATGTCAGTGAAATTCGTGCATCTAAAAACATGGAAGTTTTGGTTTTGGAGGTTGTTGCCATTCTTCTGGTGGGTAGGATAGATAGTAAGTAGCTCCAGCCAGGATATGTAGATTAGTTAAGGCCTATTCTAGTCCTGAAATTCTCTAATTTTCATAAATTGTACCATTCATTCAGATACATTATCTTTCCATGACAAAATTCCTCTATTCCCATCCTTATGGTTAATCATTTAATTTGTGAAATAAGTCTTCTTTGTTAAATTACATAAGAAAAGCAAAGCTTTATTCTTATAAAATATACTACTACACTCCAGGTACTACGCTGAAGATTTTTGAGGAATTAAGATGGTAACTCACTTAGAAGTTCCCCATGCCATGGTGCCACATAAGATTACTGAAATGGGAGTCAGAATATTTGGATTCTAATCTCCATGCCTTCCTTCTTTAAGTACTGGGTAATTTCAGGCGTGTCACCCACCCTCTTATGTCTTTGGTTGTCTTATATGTAAAATTTAGAAGCTATATTATGTGATAGCAACGATTTCTTCTCACTCTAATATTGTGTGATTCTGGATATTACAAAATAGCAACAAGGATATATTTATATATGTAAACTGTGCATATACTGGGAACTGCAGTTCTCACCCACCAGTCTATCTTTTTAGTTCCAACAATTTCTTCCTTATTATGGGCTCATCTGTCAAAATGAAGTAGGATTCTGTGATTTCTAACTTTTTCTGATTCTATTAATCTTTCAGTTTTTGTTAACAGCCATTTGCCAAAATGCAAGAGTGCCCATGCCTAGAGATCCCTTGGCTACTCCCTAACGTCTCCTGGAAATTCATTTATCTTCTATCATCTAGTTTTTTTATTACCTGAGTGTAGTGTTTCTCAAATATTGATTTATGAACATACATTTGATTATACAAATCATGGAAATGTTTTCCAAATTCACCAGAAAAGTTGAATTCATGGATAGAAGATTTCTCCCATAAAATATTTTTAAAACCTCTGACACTTGACACCATTTGTTTGCATTAGAACAAAATACGATAGTGTGTTCCATGCAGTGCAAAATTGTTTATATTATAATTTCATACAAAATATATCTGCCTTAGCACCTATATTCTCTAGAAAACAGAACCAGAGGCAAGGCTTACATGGTAATGTTTTGTTGAAATATTCAATCACACAGCAGCTAAAGTGACAGAAAAGAAAATTGAGGCAGAAAAAGATGGGAAGCAAATACAAGGTGGTGCTTTACCATTCTGACCACAGCTTCTAACAAGCCCAGAAGAGACATGGCTACTCCTTGGCAGGTGCATCTGCCCAGCCTTGCATGAAGTCTTCACATGAGTTGTATAAAAAATTAACCCCAGAACAGTCCATCAAACAGAAAAAAAAACAAGGGACTTTATCTACTGACTCTCCCACTGGTCAAAATACACTCTACAGGAGTGACACAAGTCAGTTTCAGAAGATGCAACTTGCAGAAGGAGAAATCAAGCAGGCTCTCACAGACTCAGTCACAATGACGTTTAAGGTACAGGAAATAGGTGAGGCCAAGGGAATATATGAGACAGTGCATACCATCGTATTTATCTGACACAATGTCTGTGTTCCATGGCGTGTCACAAAGACCCCAAGATTTCCAGGTGGTATACCTTTCCACAAATTCTAGGCCCTATAGCGCACCAAACAGCAGCTGCAGGATGACAAGTTTATCAATAAGTGCTATTTCTCTAGCCACAATAAACTCTGGAACAGTGCTTCTCAAATGTGAACATAGAGGGGAATCATCTGGGAGAATCCTATTAAAAATGCAAATTTTGATTCAGCAATAGGGGGGCAATTCAAAGTGTGTTCTACAGCCAGCAGCCTCAGCATCACTTGAGAGCTTACTAGAAATGCAGTAGCAGGCCGGGTGCAGTGGCTCACTCCTGAAATCCTAGCACTTTGGGAGGCCGAGGCAGGTGGATCGCTTGAGGTGAGGAGTTTTAGACCAGCCTGGCCAACACTGTGAAACCCCGTTTCTACTAAAAATACAAAAATTAGCCGGGCGTGGTGGCAGGCGCCAGTAATCCCAGCTACTAGGGAGGCTGAGGTGGGAGAATTGCTTGAACCCAGGGTGTGGAGGTTACAGTGAGCCGAGAACGTGCCAAAAAGAAATGCAGCAACTTATTAGAAATACCTCTCCCCTGAATTACTGAAATAGAATCTTTGTTTTAAAAAGATCCCCAGACGATTTGTACACTCTTAAGATTTGAGAAGCATTTATCTGGTCTAATAGAGAGCTTCTCAAACTAACTGTGGTGTAAAGACAGTTCTTTTTAAAATTACCAATCCATTGTAATTGTATTACCAATACAAAAAAATGAATTATTAGAAAAAGAATGTTTTTAAGAAGGCATAAAAATGCAAATACAAATTTTTTATCATTTGATGCAAAAGATAAAATTATTCTGTCAAACTGCTCTAAAATTCTTTGTCTCTAAATTTTTATTCTCAGTGAGCATCTATAATTGTCATAGCGAAGAGTTGACAGAACGGTACTCTGTGAACAAGACTGAGTAGCATTGGTCTTGAAAGGCAAGTTTTGACTTTATCGTTTTTCTAAATTTGAAATCTTTAGCAAAAATAAGTATATTACAACACTTACAATGCAGCAATATTCTAGTACATACTCTTCATTTGCAGAAAATGTATTTCTTTATAATGTAATATAAGAGTGAAATGTAAACTGTAACTTTTGAACTTTATTCCCATTGCTTCCCCCTCCCTTCATCTCTTCCCTCAACTTGGAGTATATCTTTAAATTGCAAGGCCTGGCTAGCTTCAGATAACTCCTACGTTCAGTGACTAGACCTTTCAGGTTCTTTCCATGATTGAAATGTAAGCAGATATTAAGCCTCACCTGCATTTAACTTTAGTGGGAGTGATTTGTTCAGATCCTTTCCTGAAAACAGCTTTTAATGAAAGAGAGAAGAGGAAAGCCTGAGGGGAGGAAGTGATTCAGCTGTGGAGAGGGGATATCATAAAAGGGGGCCATGTCTGTCTGGGATTCATGCCTGGTAATAGAGCACCAAAGATTTACTTGTGATTTTCGTGTTAGAATTTTTATCCAAGTGGAAAACAACCCAAACATTTGATGATGAAGGAAAGGTAAGATGATTGCACTGAAAATATATGAGGCTTTAAGGTATTTTTGAATTTTATTTACTGTAAGAAAAAATAGAAATTACTATTTATCAAAATAGTAGTTTTACTGGAAACTTCAGATAGCAAATTAGGTATATATTGGGTATACATAGTTTTACATATATATATATATACACACATACACACATATATATGTATATAGGTATATATTTATAGATGCATATTTATAGGCATTCATATATATATATAATTATCTTTCAAAGATATATTTATCTTTGAAAGGTAGTTGCTAGGCAAGTAGATTTTCCAGTCCCCATTGAAGGATTCATTTCATAATCAGCTTAAGCCTATATTTTTGAAACTGAAAACCTCACTCATCTGGCAGAGAAAAGGATCATAACTACTGAGAGAAAATACAAAGGTCTTTCAGAGCATCCAGTTCTTACTTCCAGACTTTCTCTTTCATGGGCTTTCCCCTATACTTAAAAAAAAAAAAAAAACCTTGTTTATCTGCCTTGGGATTTTTCTGCATTAATTCACAATCAGGTTAGCTATTAGAATGCAATATTTACTTTTATAAGATCAAAGTACAAACTTTATTTATGAGGACCCATGAGAGATCTTCTTCTCCTGACAATGTATTAGGAATACTGTGCTTCCCCTAAGCACCCATTCACTCATTCACTTTTTAACTTTTTCTTAGCACTGTCACTTTTGAACTTTATTCCCTTTGCTTCTCCCTCCCTTTATCTCTTCCCTCAACTTGGAGTATATGTTTAAATTGGTAAGCCCTGCCGACTTCAGATAACCCCTACATTCAGTGACTATATCCCTCAGATTCTTTCCATGGTTGAAATGTAAGTAGATATTAAGCCTCACCTACAAAAATTGGACTATGAAGACTCATTAGATATAAGACTTGGATAATTTATTTCATCCATGGACCTCACTTTCTCATTTCAGAGGTGGAGATAAAAATTTTACCCACTTTGTAGGGCTGTTCTGTAAATTAAGTGAGTTAATATATCTTAAGTGTTTAGAATAGTACTTGGAATATAATAATTAAAAATGTAAACCTTTATTTTTTTTAATCATGGAATTGGTGATTCTTGTAACTATTCAAGTTTTCCATTTTGTTTTTTCTCCTAGGAGCATTAGGATCATGTTTGCTTCTTCAAGTAGCTGTTCACCGTTCTTTTTCTCCTTATTCCCAATTTTTCATCAGTTTATTTATTTATTTATTTATTTAGAGACAAGGCCTTGCTTTGTTGTCCAAGCTGTAGTGCACTGGTGTGACCATGGCTCACTGTAGCCTCTACCTCCCAAGCTCAAGGGATCTTCCTACCTCAGCCTCCCGAGTAGCTAGGACTACAGGCACATGCCACCACTCTTGGCTGATTTTTACATTTTTGTAGAGACAGGGTCTTGCTATGTTGCCAGGGCTGGTCTCAAACTCCTAGGCTCAAGCAATCCTCCTGCCTTGGCCTCCTGAAGTACCAGGATTACAGGCATGAGCCACTGCGCCCAGCCCATCAGTTCATTCTTGATCCTGTTATTTTGCATGCATATCTGCTGGCTGCCTCAAACCTTTTTTTAGAATAAAGTGGTGTATCAATCAATCTATCAGTCTCTTAACAATGGGATTATGATCAGTTCTATGGGATCTGGAAAAAAAATTGGACTATGAATTCACCTATGGACACGAATTGTCTCAAGGATATTTTGAAACTGGTGGACTTAAGTCTGGTTTCCTGAACCAATCACTTGAAAGAGAGATCGGATTACTATATGTATTGTGACTGGGGCCAATCCTCAAAATTACATTGCTGGTACACAAGGGGCATGGCAGGATGGATGATGGAGAGTCAATATCAATTACAGTACAATATTCTAAATAGGAAAGTATCTTACTCATCTTTGTATTCCCAGTAGCTAGCACAGTTTCTGGCATATAACAATACTCAGTAAATGGCTAATGAATGAACAAATCATTTTTGCCTGGGTGCCACATTTCCATTTGGCAACTTCACCAAACAAAGGAACCTGTTACAACTATAGAATTCCCCTAAATGAAACTTTCATTTTCTGGAAACAAGACGTTCCTATGAAGTCAAACTCCAGAAGCTTTTTATGATTTATTGTCTGAGTAATTCACTTTACTCTGTACGCTAACATTATCAGATCACCTGAAGGTTCCTGAAGCCAACATGCTTCTTCACTCATATTTGTCTTTGAAAATGCTGATACCTCTATCCAGTAGTATTTATTCCTTTAATCTGGACCTAGGTCTCTGCCTCTCTGTGGGGAGATTTCTTTGCTTCTGACTCCATTAGGCATAGCCAGGCACGCCAATGTTTATGACCCCACCATGCCCAGTATTTATTCTCTCCACATTGTTTTTTTCATAACTTGATGAGTAGACAATATGTGAAGGAGAAGGAGCACAGGTTTTGCAATCAGACAAAACTGGGTTAGGTCCTTCCTTGACCACGTTTTAGCTGTGTAACCAAGCCCTGTTACTTAACTTTGCCAAAAGTCAGGTTGCTTGTTTTGAAATGAGGATAGTAAAGTCTATCTCATGTAGGTGTTGTGAAGATTAAATTGGGTAGCATATGCAAAGGTCAAGCGCATAATTGATACAGAATAAATAAATAATAGAGTAGGAGCTCAATAACTAAAATGTGGTTAGCATTAATTGAGGGGTTTTTGAAAAAGTGAAGATCATGTAACAGATTTATGATGTAGGTTAAAAAATCAATATGAATTATGACAGAGTTTTTAGAATTAAATTTATTTTATAGATTTATAGGTTATAGATGTGAAAAACTGAAAACCATGCTTTTAACTTCTTCCTAAATAGCACATAGCATAGAAGTATGTGTTAATAGATAGCTGATGATGATTTTGATGAGCGATCAGCAAGTGGTTTGGTCTCTTTCTTTACATTTCCTTAAGTATTTATCTCAGAGTCATATTTAAGAGTGATTAGCATGGTATTAGAGCAATAGTGCTCCAAAACCTCACCATAAGTACTGGTTTCCAGATAAGGCTATTCTTGAAAGACTTAATTTAAGCTTTTCCACTTAGCATTTAATGTGACTTATTTTGTACAATGACAAAGCTGCAGGTGTTAACAAAATCTAAGAGTTTAAAAATGTGCCTGTGGTATATTTAAAGTGACCAAAATAACTTTTTTTAAGATTCAAAAATAAACTGTTGACATAAATCACAAAAATACCACTGCTTAAGAAATAAAATTTGTAGCATTTCATCGTTTTCACTCAGAATTAAAGGTCCTCCATATTCTAGCCCCAGTTTACCTTTCAGAAACCTCCACTGCCCACCCACTCCCAGAACCTCTACACTGCAGTTTTATGATGAAATTTTTCTGCCTCTGCCTTTAATTTCTTCTTTGCCTCTGACATATTTTAGTGTACAGACATGCCTTTTCACACATTTTTATTCCAGCTAAAGCTGAAGCTCAGGACCTAGCAGGTGGGCAGTGGTCAGGTTACGTTGGATTAATGGTAGGTGACTCAAAGAGAGGGCCACATGGAGCAGATATGGAGAAACCAGACACAGCTTATCCTTCATGAAATGGGCTGAAGGCCTCCTGGAAAGGGCAGTTGCAAGAGTTGTTGGAGTCACTGGCTGGTCTCTCCAAATTGGCAATAAAACCTCTCTCCAAAGCTCCCTGGCAGTATGCCTGATGGAGAAGGAGCATATCCTGAGTGGCACAGAGCTGAGCTTCACAGACTTGCCCCAGAGACAGTGGCTGAAGGTCAGAGGGAAGGGCAGTTTTGAGTGAATCATGAAGCCTAACACTTAGCAGACCCTTCAGCCCGGCTCTTCTCTCCCCAGTTCCTTTCTTCCTCAGAATTTGTGGCAGAGCCCCAGGAAGAGGTCTCCTAAGACAGAAGGTAGTCCGGGCACGGTGGCTCATGCCTGTAATCCCAGCCCTTTGGGAGGCCGAGGCGGGCGGATCACTTGAGGCCAGGAGTTCAAGACTAGACTGACCAACATGGCAAAACCCTGTCTCTACTAAAAGTACAAAAATTAGCTGGGTGTGGAGGACGGTGCGTGCCTGTAGTCCCTGCTACTTGGGAGAATCACTTGAACCCAGGAGGCAGAAGTTGCAGTCTCAAAAAAAAAAAAGCGACACACAACTGAGAGCCACTGAGCAAATGATGGGCAAGGAGTCCTTTTAGTCAGCAATGCAGAGATGAAGCTTTGAACCTTTAAAAGGGGCAACAGAGTTGTTGGAAAGCTGACTGGGAAGAATAGGATGCTTTGAAAAGAATTCCTGGCATCCCTGTTTTGCTGATTCCTCACACTTCCAAACTACAGGTTGAATATCCCTTATCCAAAAGCTTGGGACTAGAAGTGTCTCAGATTTTGAATTGTTTTGGATTTTTGAATATTTGCAATACATAATGAGATATCTGAGGATGGGACCAAAGTCTAAACAGGAAATTTATTTATGTTTCATACACACATTCTACACATGGGCTGAAGGTAATTTTATACAATATTTTAAATAGTTTTGTGCATGAAATAAAGTTTTGTCCACATTTAAACTTTGTTCTATCTTATGAGGTCAGGTGCAGGATTTTCCTCTTGTGGTTTCATGTTGGTGTTCAAAACTTTTTGGGTTTTGGAGCATTTCAGATTGTTAGGTTGGCAATGCTAATCTGCAATATTTCTTTTTTGGATGGAGTTTTGCTCTTGTTGCCCAGGCTGGAGTGCAATGGCACAATCTCAGCACACCGCAACCTCTGCCTCCCAGGTTCAAGCGATTCTCCTGCCTCCTGAGTAGCTGGGATTACAGGCATGTGCCACCATGTCCAGCTAATTTTGTATTTTTAGTAGAGACGGGGTTTCTCCACGTTAGTCAGGCTGGTCTTGAACTCCCGACCTCAGGTGATCCGCTCGCCTCGGCCTCCCAAAGTGCTGGGATTACAGGCATGAGCCACTGCGCCCGGCCTAATGTGCAATTATCTGTACTAAACATAAATAAATATCTGAAATAGAAACAAGGGAACAGCATTTAGAGTGCTTTATAACTCCTTAGAAGAAATTATTTATCTGTAGTATCCCTCAGATGGAAGTAACCAAATGAGACGTAATCTGGGAAGGGGAAGACACCTCACTAATTGAGACAGGATTTCTATTCTTAGTATGGATTTAGAGTATGCTATCCCCTAATTAACATCTGTTTTGGGAAAGTTAAAATGGCTAAATGCAAGTCCATTATTTAAAGGATATGCCAGGCACATTGGCTCACTCCTGTAATCCCAGCACTTTGGGAGGCTAAGGCGGTTGAATCGCTTGAGCCCAGGAGTTAGAGACCAACTTGGGCAACATGGTGAAACCCCATCTCTAGAAAAAATACAAAAAAATTAGCCTGGCATGGTGGCACACGCCTGTGGTCCCAGCTACTCTGGAGGCTGAGGCACAATAATTGCCTGAACCTGGGAGGCAGAGGTTGCAATGAGCTGAGATCATGCCACTGCACTCTAGCCTGGGCGACAGAGCCAGACTGTCTCAAAAAATTAAAGGCTATGGCACCACTTTCATTTTACCTTGATGGGTCTGTGGTGAAAGAAATTGGTCAGGAACCTGGTGATTACAACAATTATAACAACTATTCTTTTTACATAGAATAGCTCATTCCCCTCTTACCTCCTGAAGGAACTATGAAAGGTTCAGCATTAATTTTAAAAATACTGAGTCATCAATGAGAGGGTCAGAGACTGAGAAACCAACTTTTGGTAGGTGTGTGTCCTTCACCTACAGCACTCTCCTGGCCAGCTCCCTGCAGGACCAGGCTCATGATAGATAGGATGGCCATTACAAAACACAAAGATACTATTATTATTATTATTTTTGCATATCTGGGTTGTAAGATGTTAATTTTTAACTCACTTCAATGTAAATGATGACTACATGAAATACTTTCCTCATCTTAATCAAATATTGCCCAATATAAGTCCTACACGTTTACCTTCCCTAAACTCCCATAACCCCACTTTACTAAACTTTAAGTCATAGCAGCAACCCCTTTTTTAACCTCTGAATTTAAAGCATTGTTATTATATTTTATACCTATCATTTGACAACGGCTCAAGGATACATTATGCAACTGGTTAGACTTTCATCAGAGGCTTAGTCACCTTAGCCTCTGATTAGTTTGTATTTGATAGGGCCAACCATGCAGCAGCCCAGAACCTAGAAATCTGGAAGCTCTAGTCGATGCTAAAGTTTTCAAGATCATTTTCAAAAACTAATAAATGAACACTTGGCAGAAAGTGCCTGTCACAAACAGCATATGACACACTGAATCACACGGTTGTGTAATATACATACCTGAGCATGTTCTAGTGACATTTTTCAACAATGAACATTAGTTCCTAGTACTTTTATTTGAGACTTCACACTTCCTGTGAAGTTTTATGTTTGTCTATTTCTTATTTTTAAATTAATAAGCATTCATTGTTAAAATTTTACAAAGTATAAAAAAGTATAAATAAGTAGGAAAAGTCATTGAAAATCCCACCACTGATTTTGGCATATTTCCTCAATTTAAACTTGTATATAGTATAGTAAACTTTACTATACATGGAGTCTCAGTTCTAGCTCTTGCATTTAATATTATAACATAAGGATTTTTTTTCTAGCCATTTAAAATGCCTAGCAAGCATAATTTTTAAACAAAAATGAATATTTCTTTGTTTCCTAGTCTCATGATATGAATAATTCACGCTAGTTATAGAAATTCCAAATAATACATAAGTGCATATAGCAACAGTAATCCGCCACACAGAAATAACTGCAGTTAAATTTAGTGTATATCCTTCCAAATTTTTGCCCATGCTTTTAAACACAAACTTGTATGTGTGTATACAGATAAATATATGTGTAAACATGCAGCATTGGGATCACACTTTGTATAGAGTTTGGCAACCTACATTTTATACTTAATATATTTTGGATATGTTACTATCTATCATCTTCACGTTTATGTATTATTTACCCCTTTTAACAGCTGCATAGTGCAATATCTTAAAAAAAATCTTAATAATTACATAAAATTGTATTACAAGCTTGTTAAACTTGGCCCAGGATGGCTTTGAATGCAGCCCAACACAAATTCGTAAACTTTCTTAAAACATTATGAGATGTTTTTTGCAATTTTTTTGAAGCTCATCAGCTATCATTAGTGTTAGTGTATTTTATGTGTGGCTCAAGACAATTCTTCTTCTTCCACTGTGGTCCAGGCAAGACAAAAGATGGGACACCCCTGTTGTATTGAATGGATGTGTGACAGTGTCCTTAACTTTTCCCCACTGTCCACTCCCACTCCCCATTAATGGAGATGGGGGCTTAGTTTGTTTCTTAACTTTAAAAACTAAGAGTGATGCTAAACTGACAACAATGTTGCAGTGGACATCTTTACCCATAAATAACTGTCCACGTATAAAATTATTTCCTTAAGATAGAGTCCCACTGTTAGAATTATTAATTTAAGACATGAAAAAGCTTAAGACTCTTGATCAACCTTATAAATTTTTTAAAATAGGGTATCAGGATCTAAATTGTTTTACTGGCCAATGAAACAAGAATTTCTGCCCAGAGGGTTAAATATTTTGAATAATATTCAAAAATTTTGTGAAAAAGCATTTTAGGATTTTCTTCATTTGCCTTCTGTAAGGAAGCTTTTTAATTCTTTTTTCTTTTTCTTTTTCTTTTTTTTCTTTCTTTTTTTTAATTTTTTTGAGACAGAGTCTTGCTCTGTCACCCATGCTCGAGTGCAGTGGTACGATCTCAGCTCACTGCAACCTCCACCTCTCAGGTTCAAGTGATTCTCCTGCCTCAGCCTCCTAAGTAGCTGGGACTATAGGCACATGCCACCATGCCTGGCTAATTTTTTGTATTTTTAGTAGAGACGGGGTTTCACCATGTTAGCCAGGATGGTCTCGATCTCCTGACCTCTTGATCAGCCAGCCTCGGCCTCCCAAAGTGCTGGGATTACAGGCGTGAAACACTGCGCCCGGCCGGAAGCTTTTAATGTGGTAATCTTTAATTCTTTAATATTTTAGATGATTCTGTGTACCAATTAAAGAATATACCACATTGTAAAAAATACGGTTTTAATCTTAAAATTTCTTTGCTATTTCTTATTTTATGTAAAATGCTTATATCTACCTCCCTGTTGCTTTTTAATACACTATATCCTAAGTCTTTTAAAATTCAAATTTGCATTTCTGTCATCTTCATTGAATACATTGGATGTGCTTTTATATCATTTAATATAAATTTAAGAAAAACTGGTGAAGATGGCTGGTACATGTGTGAAATTTGCTTGTGGATAGAGTTGAGGGTGGTTTCTAGCCCTATGTTTTGCCCTTTATCAGGCTTTTTGGGAAAGTTTATGGCACTAAACATATGGGTAGTATACCCAGACTTATGAAATTAGTCTTCAGGAGCTGCGTTACCTGCTTTCATTCTGTAACAATTCCTAATGTTAGATGAAGTTTTACTTAGGAACATGCTCAACTCTGAAGTCTCTCACAAACTTCTATGAAATGCGTGTGTTCAGAGTTAAATTTTCACAAGAACTTTGCTCAAGAAATTACTTTTCACCTCAGTTCAATGTTAATTTGCTCTCCTTGTAAGCAAACAGAATGTAGCAGTACTATTTCTATCCTAAGAACATATGCACGTTGTTCCATTAGTAGTAATATTTTCATCAGAACATTGTTTAACAGTAGCAAGTGATAACATTTGTAGGCAGTAATCAGAGACTTGACAGCTTTCCTCACCACTAACATTCTTCCATCTAGGAGACAAGAGATGTAAATGAAATAGAATACTTCAGAAAATGATTATTAGCCAATGCTAACTCAAGTGCCAAGTTGAAGTTGAATTACTTGTTTAAAAAAAGACAAAGTGATCTTCTGACATTGCTGTTTCCTAGCGGCTTCATTTTATAGGTGATAGTCATAACAGAGTAGGGAAATGAAGTAGGATTATGCAAATTTTCTCATCTTGCACAGAGAAAATAAGACTTATCATGTGTGAATTTCTTCTATTTCCTGATATGCACTTAAAATTTACCAGCATCCATTCCATCTTCTTTTTTCATCTGTGAGAAGAAAAAAGTACCTCTTCTTCTATCCAAAGCTAAACCCTCCCTTCTCCTCTGGCAGTCAGTGCATTAGTCAGATCTCCTTTGTCTTCTGCTCTTGACAACCCAACTACTAAAAACCTTTGAAAGATGCAGCTTCTGTTCCTTCTCCTTTCCTTTTTTTAATTTAAATAGAATTGAGACAGGGTTTTACTGTGTTGCCCAGGCTGGTCTTTAACTCCTGGCCTCAGTTGATCCTCCTACCTCAGACTCTCAAAGTGTTGGGATTACAAACAGGAGCCACCACACCTGGCCTATTTTTTTTTAAAGCTAATTTTTACTTTTCTGTCCAACTATACATGCCTTTTTCAACAGAGTTGCAAGAGAGAACTAAGCCCTATAGAAAGTGATTCGAGTGACTATTTTTTTTCAAATCTCTCATGGATGGTACCCTTCATCATGCACAGGAAAAAGGTTAATTCATAACATACAATGTGTGCTCTAAGGCATTAAGGGAAAATAGAAAAGTCAAGGTATTAATTTCCTACCTCCTATCTTCACTGCCTTATTAAAGGTGCAGTTATCTTCTGTTGGCTTCTCCAGACTCACGTTCCACCTTCCTGCATCCACTTCTGTGCCTTGCAAGGATGCGCTGTACAGACTACATCTGTGGGTTTCCTTCATCTATTGCTTTCAGTAGGCTTCAGCTCATAGGCATCTCATCAGGAGTTAGAGGAGAGCAAGTTTGGCATATTTATCAATATTTCTCTGGATCCTTCCTTGGAACATCACCTTGGGTTGCATATGTTCCTCAATTAAAAGATACAACTTCTCTCAAGGTGGCCCTTTCCTCTACAGGACTCTCTTGCTGGATTCCAGTGATTGCATCCTTACCTTGAGGTTATTTAGGCCTCAATGTGATAACAGCTCCATTACTACTAATCTGGGGGAACTGCACTATTCTACTTTTGTACGTCATGTAAAATTCATGCTTTGTAGTATAAAGTTCTATTGGATTTGATAAATGCATAAAGTCATGTATCCATCACCACAATTATGACACAAAACTGTTCTATCATACCCCCAAATTCCCTCATGCTGTCTCTTTGTAGTCAAGCCTTCACCTTCCTCCAGCATCTGACAATCACTGATAGGTTTTCTGATCCTAGAGTTTTACATTTCAAATCATACAAATGGAAACATACACTATGTAGATTTTGGGGTCTGGCTTTGTTTACTTAGCAAAGGTACTTCAGATTGATTTGTGTTGTTATGTGAATCAGCACTTCTTTCTTCTTTATTGCTGAGTAACATTCCATTACATGAAGATGTCAGAGTATGTTTATTAATTCATTGGTTTAAGGACATTTGGGTTGTATCCAATTTGGGGTGATTATAAGCTGCCAAAAACAGTTAAGAGCTGCTATAAACATTTGTGTACAAGTTTTTGTGTGAGTAAAAGTATTCATTTCTCTTGAATAAATACCTAGGATTTTTAAAAATTAATTTTTAACTCAAGATGGATTAAAGATTTAAATATAAAACACAAAACTATAAAAACCCTAGAAGAAAATCTAGGCAATACCATTCAGGACATAGGGATGGGCAAATATTTCATGACAAACAGGTCAAAAGCAATTGCAATAAAAACAAAAATTGACAAATGATGTCTAATTAAGCTAAAGAGCTTCTGTACAGCAAAAGAAACTATCATCACAGTGAACAGACAACCTACAGAATAAGAGAAAATTTTTGCAATCTATCCATCTCACAAAGGTCTAATGGATAGAATCCACAAGGAGCTTAAACACATTTACAAGAAAAAACCAAACAACTCCATTAAAAAGTGGGCAAAGGACATGAACAGACACGTCTCAAAAGAAGACATACATGTAGCCAACAATCATATGAAAAAAAGCTCAACATCACTGATCATTAGAGAAATGTGAATCAAGACAATAATGAAATATATCACACCAGTCAGAATGGCTATTATTAAAAAGGCAAGAAACAACAGATACTGTCAAGGCTGTAGAGAAATAGGAACACTTTTACGCTGTTGGTGGCAATGTAAATTAGTTCAACCATTGTGGAAGATAGTGTGGAGATTCCTCAAAGACCTAGAACCAGAAATACCATTTGATCCAGCAATCCCATTACTGCATATATACCCAAAAGAATATAAATCATTCTATTATAAAGATACACGCATGTGTATGTTCATTGCAGCACTATTCACAATAGCAAAGACATGGAATCCACCCAAATGCCCATCAATGATAGACCGGATAAAGAAAATGTGGTACATATACATAATGGAATACTATGAAGCCATAAAAAGGAATGGGATCATGTCCTTTGCAGGGACATGGATGGAGCTGGAAGCTGTTACTCTCAGCAAACTAATACAGAACAGAAAACCAAACACTGCATGTTGTCACTTATTAGTGGGAGCTGAACAATGAGAACACGTGGACACAGGGAGGGGAAAAACACACACATTGGGGCCTATCAGGGATGGGGCCAGGGGGAGGGAGAGCATCAGGAAAAATAACTAATGCATGCAGGGCTTAACACCTAGGTGATGGGTTGATAGGTGCAGCAAACCACCACGGCACAAGTTTACCTATGTAACAAACCTGCACATCCTGCACATGTATCAGGAATGTAAAATAAAATGTTTTTAAAAATTAATTTTATAATGTTCATTGATTTTATACAATTTTCTGGGTCTTGTGTAGAAGACAGTTGCAGCCTGGACAAGTGTGTTCCTGATCGTTGTCAATGAATTAGCCAAGATGAGGAGGAGATTAGCATAACTGGGAGATTAGCATAGCTAAGGAGTTGAACGCTAAGGCAAACTGGTTCATGCACCAAGAATGAAGGAGACAGAACAAAATAAGCAGTCAGCAGCTAAGAAGCAGCAAGGGAATGGAGGAAAGGGTGGATAGTGAGGTGTAGAGCAGGCAAAATTGGAGATTCAGGCATCCTACCTGCTGTCTCCTTCTACCTTCAGCTTTAAAAACAGGTCCCAAACCCACACAGCCCCAGAGTGAACACTCAATAACCTGAGTATTAGCTCCTTTCTCAGCCTTGAACTAATACCCATAACTCACCACATTTTGGCTGGGTCATTTTATACTCTCCTTGTATCATCAGCTGCTATTTTGCTCTGCTATTCTAGCATGGGTCTATCTCCATGTTCGGTTTCCAGGGCAACAACTGACTGTTCCCTTCCAACACTTGACTGAGTGTGCAGATACTTCTTCCAGCTCAGATTGGGCCCAGCCTGCTTCCATGAGCCTTGGTGACATTGCTGGCTTGACTGGAGGGCAGATGTGTAACAGGGCAGTTGCCTTCACTAAGTACACGAAGAAACTAAACACTGAGTCGTTGAGTGAGTTACATATACACATCACATTCATAATAACAATGGCAGTAAAAATTGGCACTAACATTTATAGAGCATTTACTTTGTACCAGGCATAGTACCAAGAGCTTTCCAGGCCAGCAGTCATGTAATCTTTGCAAAAACCTACTAAGTATTTACAAATTTTATGCCCCCATTTTACAGATGAAAAAATTAAGGCAGGGAGATCATGACATGCTTATTGAGCTACTAAGAGAAGGAAGCAGAATACGAACCCAAGGATGGAGATCTAGAGCTCTTACACACCTATACTATGCTGTTGACCAAAAATTTTAAACAGAAGATTTAGGAGTAAAACTTCTGACGCCTAGTCTATTGCTTTTCTTGGATGATAAGTCCTAAGTATGTGCTATGTCCAAATCAATATACTCACTGGGGATACAAAATATGCAAATTGCATGGTCTTCATCTTAGGAAAATTTATAATACTACCAAATAAGCACACAAAATATTTTTATTTGGAGGATGAATTAAATAAGACAGGACCAGTTCACAGATGGCTTTGATTGTACAGCTGTGTAGTCTATAGTTGTAACATAGTTGGTTTCAGTTACCTCACATATAATGATAAAGCATATGGTCATTGACGCTAAATTTATGATTCTTTTTTTTTCTTCTTCCTTCTCTCCCTCTTTCCTTCTTCCTTCCTTCCTTCCTTCCTTCCTTCCTTCCTTCCTTCCTTCCTTCCTTCCTTCCCTCCTTCCTCCTCCCTCTTTCTCTTTCTCTTTCTTTCTTTCTTTCTTTCTTTCTTTCTTTCTTTCTTTCTTTCTTTCTTTTTCTTCCTTCCTTCCTTCCTTCCTTCCTTCCTTCCTTCCTTCCTTCCTTCCTTCTTTCTTTCTTTCTTTCTCTCCTTTCTTCTTCCTTCCCTCTTTCCTCCTCCCTCTTTCTCTCGCTTTCTTTCTTATTTCTTTCTTTCTTTCTCTCCTTCCTTCTTCCTTCCCTCCTTCCTCCTCCCTCTTTCTCTCTTTCTCTTTCTTTCTTTCTTCTTTCTTTCTCTCTCTCTTTCTTTCTTTCTTTTTCTTTCTTTCTCTTTCCTTCTTTCTTCTTTCTTTCTTTTTGCCATTCTCTGCCTACCTACAGAGCACTTATATGTATTTCTATATAACTTAAGTTACTTATAAGAATGTTTAAAAATTTGTTACAAGTATTTAAAAAAGCATTCAATTTATATTTAGCATTAAAGAGCCCCAACTAAATTTTTGATGTGTCAATATGATATTTGAAAATAATTACAATTTTTCCTCTTTTAAAGAAGATACCGTAACTGGGTCTGAAGGAAAAGTTGGCTTAGATGTGTTTTACTGACTTGCTTTTAGTAAATAGATCAAAATTATTTCTAAATAGCATAACAGTGAGCCATGTTTAAGTGAGTGTCCTTAAATGCTTAAAGGTACTTGAAAATAGTGGTCTAAAATAGTTGAAAGAGTTTTCATAAAATTTTGTGAAAATATTCATCTACTTAACAGACTTTCTTGGCTGGGTGCAGTGGCTCACACCTGTAATCCTAGCACTTTGGGAGGCCAAGGCTGGTGGATCATCTGATGTCAGGAGTTCAAGACCAGCCTAGCCAACATGGTGAAACCCCTTCTCTACTAAAAAAAATAAAAAATAAAAATAAAAATAAGAATAAATCAGCCGGGTGTGGTGGTGGGCACCTATAATCCCAGCTACTCAGGAGGCTGAGGCAGGAGAATAGCTTGGAGGGCGGAGGTTGCAGTGAGCTGAGATTACGCCACTTCACTCCAGCCTGGGTGAAACAGCAAAACTCTGTCTAAAAAGGAAAAAACAAAACAAAACAAAACAAAACAACAATAACAAAAAACAAAAACAAAGACTTTCTTTAGAGATAGTATAAACATTAGTCTGGCCTTCTTAATCACAAATTCAGCTTTAGTGGAGTGTGAATTCACGAGGTATTGTTGTCTTTCCAATGTTCCTCATTCCAATTGGAAAAACTAAAAAGATTATGTCTAGTTCAGGGGAGGGATAGCATTAGGAGAAATACCTAATGTAGACGACGGGTTGATGGGTGCAGCAAATCACCATGGCACGAGTATACCTATGTAACAAACCTGCATGTTCTGCACGTGTATCCTACAACTTAAAGTATACAAAAAGAAATTTTAAAAAATGCATCACAGTATCTTGTATCAGCAGTGGACAGTCACTAAGTTTTCCTGATTGACGCGGATGAAAGGACAGATGGGTCCCAGGAGTGTATTTACCAATGCAGACAGTCCCTTCTGGGTGATGAAATCACAGAAAATGGAAGCCACTTGCACAAAAGAAGAGATACAAAAACAAAGATTTGTTTTGTAACATCATGTATTTTTTCTAGTTGTTTTAGAATTTCCATTTTTAGATGAATTTCTTACTGTGTGAATTTATGAAAGGCAAATTGCAACTTCCAGTGTTTTTCTTTCAAGCCAGCCACTTATTTTTCCACTCTACCTTCCCCAGAAGATTGCATTTTGTTAGAAATGTTATATGCAACTTTGTGTTTTACACAAGGAATGAACTGAAAGAGAGGGGTTGGGATTTGGGGTTTTGTATCATAAGCATCTCTTGTATTGCCTCCTGCATATCCTCACAGTAAAATTATGCTCAGCAGGTAATCTGCCTCATAACAGCAAACTTGAGCAGACTGGATTTAAAAAAATACTAGAAAGTGAAATCGCCAAATGAAACTCTCCTATCTGTAGAGCAACAATGAAAAGATACGTAGATTGAAACATGATAAAATTCTCAAAAGAAAAATCAAGATGAAGGCATTAACATTCTCAAACATTCACAGTGTAAAGTTAATTTGTTAAATTCATTATTAATTTTATTGCATGCCTACTATGCGCCAAGCATGATTCTAGGCACTTAGGGATACCATACTGAACAGGATAAAAATCTCTGTCCTTGTCGAGTTTGCCTCTAGTGGGAGTGGAGTGAAGACATATAGTATTCCAATAAATAAGTAAAAAATGTAGTACATCGGTGGAGATTGGTACCATAGAAATAAGCAGGGAAGGGAATAAGGAGTGACAGAATGGGGGGTGCTGGTTTGTAAATTTAAATATGTGACTTGTGAGTAAATACTAAAGTTTTAAAAGGGATGTGTTTGCATATATTTGGGAGAAGGGCATTCCTGCAAAAGAAGCAGCAGGCGCAAATGGTCTGGGCAGCGGTGTGTCTGGCATGTTCAAGGGACAGTCAGATCCGTGGAAAATGAGACAGCTATAAGTCACGAGTGCAGAGAAGTCAGTGGGGCAATGGATCATCTAGCGATTTTGTAGGCCATTGCTAAGTCTTTGGCTTTTATTTGTGTTGGCTTCTGTGTTGAGAATAAGCTGTGGAGTAAGCGTGGAAGCAGAAAGACCAGTTAAGAGGATGTTGCAACGATCCAGGTAATGACGGTTAGAGAGTGAATGGTGGAGGTGGAGAGATGTGGTCAGATTCTGGATATTTTGTGAAGGTAAAGCTAATAAGATTTGCTAATGGACTGGATATCACTTGTGAGAGAAAGAGAGCAGTCAAACATGAATCCAAATTTTTGGCATGAGTAGATGGAAGTTTAGAGTTATTATTAACTGAGGGAAATAATTGTTAAGTGGAACTTTACTGCAGATGGAAAATTAGATGCCCGGTTTGGGCATCTCAGCAGACTTGTCTGGTAGCAGGCACAGAACGTGGAATGAAGGGAGAGATCTAGGCTAGGATATACATTTGGAAGTCATCCATGTATATATGGTATTTAAAGTGATAAGCTTGGTGTACTCACTAGATCAAATTCTCAGTTCTAATACAGTTGTATTTTCTCATGGTGATGGTGCAAATAGATTGATTTTTAGGTGTTTTGACATACTTGAAGTTGGTCTAAGGATAACGTAAAACACAGGCATTTTCTCTATTTTCAGCTTCCAGTTTTACCATCACCTTGGCTATAAATATATTTGTTGCCAAGTGCAGCTGGTTACTAGTGAGCAGTCTAAGCCCTCTAACCTCAAGGCCACTAGAAGACAGTACTCACACTTGTTGCAGCTCAAAATAAAACAAAATGAAGCAGAACAGAAAATATTCAACTCCATAATGTATTGGTGAATAATGAAGAATGTATTGCAGATTTTGTGGTTTGACAGATGAGAAAGTTGACATTGCATACTACATAGATAAAATGTAATAAAAATTTCCTTCTTTGTTCTTCCTCCCAAAGTTCCTCTTGGGCCACCAGCAGTCACCTCCATTCTCTTCCCCAGATCCCCCACTATCTCAAAGAAACTTCCTTACCACCCAAACGAGTCATTTCTAGTTTCAGGTTTGCTTACCCTCCACCCTCCACAAAACAAAACCTCTCCCTATATTTAACCAAATCTACTTTTCTCACAAAGCAGTTTAGCAACTTCTACACTAATTCATTTGTCTTTTAAGTAGCCAATCATCCATGCCAACACACTTCTCACCCAAGTGTCTGCCAGACAAAACAGGTCTCTTTAAAAGAGTATATGTGCATATGTGTGTGTAAGAGAGGGAAAAAGAGAAAGAGAAAGGGGGAGAGAGACAGAGACTGGGTATTGAAGAGGGGACTTTCCAAATCAATACACATTTTTTTCTCAAGTCTGGATAAAGACTACAACATTGGATAAAAATGTATTATTTTTATTTGGTCATAATTTGCATAAAGAGGACTATAAAATGCCAAGAAAATTTTGATATCTTCACAATCTTTATACTCATTTTTACCATTCAATTTCTTATTCATGTATATAATTATTTTCAAACTCTCTTCCCCTGCCATATAAATCTGTATCATTGGATAACTGAATATAATCTGTATTTTTAAAATTTTAACACTTTTCAATATACCAGTATTCTCCACTTTCATGGATGCTGTACTGTGCTGTCCAAATCTTCCATTCAGAACTGGGGGTCTTCTTCTCTCAGCTGATGGGACGAAATATCATCTGTGGAAGGGAGTCTTTTTGTCCAGATTCATGCTCTCTTCTATGGCCAGCCTGCATCTAATTGGTTGAACTAAGGATAAAAGTGGCTCAGATCCCTCACTCCAACTCAGGACATCTGGAAGGGCTGTCCCAGCTTCAGAGCTTCCCATGGGGTCAGCTGAGTCCTTGTTGTGACTGCACCAAAAGCTTATCTTCTCTCTTTGCTTCAATCCCTCTCTTTGCAGCTGGTCATTTCTGGGAACTCTGCAATACTGCCTTTTCCCAGCAGGAGGCTCTCTACAGCTCTCTATGTTAGGTAGGCATCATCCCCTTTCTGTCCTAAGCCTTTATTCCCCTACAATATCACCTACATCAAGCTACAAGGATATATCAGACTTACTGAAGCATTGCAGGCAACAGAAGTTATTACAACCAAATGTGATTGAACACATAGTGTAAAGGGCAGAAGCACAAAATGGTAAACCTCTCGTTGGAGGACCCTCATGAACACATCCTGGGTCTTTATTATTATGTCATTTGTTTGTGGGTATGTTTTGTTTTGTTTGAGACAGAGTCTCTCTGTCACGTAGGCCGGAGAGCAGGGGCGTGATCTTGGCTCACTGCAGTCTCGACCTCCCCTGGCTCAAGCTATCCTCCCAACTCAGACTCCCGAGTAGCTGGGACTATAGGCACATGCCACCACACCTGGCTAATTTTTGTTTTTTTGTATTTTGTGTGTGTGTTTTTTTATTTTTATTTTTTGTAAAGATGGGTTTCACCATGTTGTCCAGGCTGGTCTCAAACTCCCGGGCATCAGCTCATCTTAGTCTCCCAAAGTGCTGAGATTACAGGTGTAAGCCACCATGCCCAGCCTTTATTATGCTCTTTATTTTCAAATTCTGCCCTCTTAAGCATCTCATTTTTCAAACATCCAGAATGAACCTTTTCCTTCTCTTTTAAGAGAATCCTATCCTCAAACTACAAGATTTCTAGGATCACACTCATTGCATGCCAGGGCATATTAATCAAATTCCTAAAGTCTGGGCATCAACTGGACAGAGCCAAGTGGGGTCTGACACTTCAAGTCAGCTCACCATGTGGTCTAGTTACCAATGTAATGTGCAGATATGTCTCCTCACTTTCCCTAGCCATTCAGTGATCCACTATTATGTCATCTCCTAAAAGCAAATGAAAATTCTCAGAGCCAGTATATATAACTCAGCACTTTCTGATACCATAGCTACTAGCTACACGTGGCTACTGAGAACTTGAAATGTGAAACATTGTCCAGGGTTTCCTTCCATTATTTCAACTCTTGCCCCTTTGCAATTTCACTTTTACAGGTACCCGTTACTTCTGACTCATGAGTTGTGGGTTGACTAACTTCTGATTTTAGCTTTCTCTTGGCTTCTAAGTCAGTTACATTCATCCGCTTTGTTTTCCAGCCTCTAAAATTGTGGTGTTCTCATCTTCTTTCTCACTCTTTATATTTTCATGGATTTATGCTTTTAAAAATCTTCACTGTCATTTTAATGGGGTTTTAGGGGAAGCTAAGATAAGTACATGTTCAATCCACTATATTTAACTCAAAGTTTTAAATAGAGTACCTTCAAACATTTAAACTTTTCCATTATAGACATTAAGTTTATAATAAAATTGAAGAAAAGTCATAATGATGAAATATAGGAATTAGTCTTCAAAAGTATTCTGTTTTGGCTTAATATTTTGGCTACTATTGAGGTTAAATCAATTTGAAATAGGAGAAAAGAGGATTTGCTATAATTCCATATGAAATATATTAAAATAGCATTTCAATATAAGGATTTGTGAAGATAGCCTATCAGTTGTCCTATAATTCTCTACTCCTTTCTGGGGAAATAGCTGCTTCATCCCTTTAAAACTTCTAAGTGAGAAAAACAAGCAGAAAAGAATATTTTCCCCAGTAAGCTTTTCTCAGAAAACATAATTTATGTCTCCTGTGCCCTATATTTTTTACTTCAGTCTTTGTGAGGCTATAAAGTAACATATTTTTAAAATTATGGATGCATTTCATATTTAAAAATGACAAAATATGTCTTTCTTACTAGTCAGCCAAAGATTTAGGGAAAGTAGCACTTCATTTTTGAGTATTAAATGGACAAGTCTGAACAAACCCTGGGGCAGTGGAGAGAAGAGGATACATATTTAAGAAATATATTACCAATCTAAAATGATTTTTAAAGCACTAAAGTATGCAACTGTTATGAAGTAAAACCCTGTAAAATATAGCTGCTGAAATATGTTTTTCAAGGGTTTTCAACTGACACTAGAACATTCTTGCTCAAGAACAAAAGATCAAAATCTCTTTTAAAAGAGTAGGAAGATGCTATTGATGGTACTGGGGATTTACAATACTCTGGATTCAACTAGAGAAAGTCAGTTTCTTTAAAGCATAAAAATAAATGCATCCATAAGAGGTAAAATACAGACATTACCTTAAAAATACAAATAAATACCAAGGTTGGAGGTACAATATGGAGATACAGCCCCAAACTGAGAGAATTAATTTAAACTTTTCCTTACTGCGTTAGGAGATTAGTCCCCATTCATTGAATCATCTGAATTTTGTCAATGACTTTTGAAATCATTAAAGATCACTTTTGTTTATGATTTTGATCTCTTTTTTCCCAACAAGCTCATTTATTTGTGCTGTTTAGTAGATTTGATATGAACCACCATGCTAATAAAATAACCTTATGGGCACATTTTTTTCCTCTTTATATGTAGTGGATATCCTCAAATATGAAATTTCCTGTTTTTCCAGTTCTTCTAATGCCTAATTATGGTCTCAGATCATCTATTCTAAAATTGCCTGGTTGGGAGTATTGACACTGTCTTTTGAAGACTGATAGAATTATTGATTCTTCAACCATAGCCCCTAATAACACACTATAATGGAAAGAATGCTTTTCTGTGATAAGTACTTCAAAAACAAATTCCTTTTTGGTCCACAATTTACCTATTTTAACTGAAGGATCCATCTCCTCGCAATGCTCTACTTATCATATTGATACTACTATTATTGTATCAGATATATGCATTGAAGATACACATGTTCATAATTAAGTTGAAACAGACACACACACACACACACACACACACTCAAAGTGATTCTTCCCTGGCCAGTGAGACTAAAGCTTGGATAAATACAAGCATGTCCTAGATACCTTTAATGCAGTTAGGTGGGAAAATCCAGCATTCTTGGGAAACCTTGGAATTTTAAGCTTTAGTGAGCTGCGTGATGTGCCTTAAAACAGGTATCCAATCTTATTCTAGTGATGATGATAGAGCAACATGGTAGCCTCAGTCAGAATATTTTGTGGTTGACTGACTTAAAGACTTATTCTTGGCCAGGTGAGGTGGCTCACGCCTGTAATCCCAGCACTTTGGGAGGCTGAGGCAGGTGGATCACGAGGTCAGGAGATCGAGACCATCCTGGCTAACACGGTGAAACCCCGTCTCTACTAAAAATACAAAAAATTAGCCGGGCGTGGTGGCGGGCGCCTGTAATCCCAGCTACTCGGAGAGGCTGAGGCAGGAGAATGGCGTGAACCTGGGAGGTGGAGCTTGCAGTGAGCCAAGATAGCACCACTGCACTCCGGCCTGAGCAAAAGAGCGAGACTCTGTCTCAAAAAAAAGACTTATTCTTATTATAGGTGGTTTTAGCCTTATTTAGGTGTTTCTGTCCAGGCAGAAAAACAGATAGCACAATCAAAGGTGTAATCAAAGGTGTAAAAAGGGCTTCAGTGACAACTTATAGAGGTGTAGGCAAGGTTTAAAAAAATCAACAAGTAATAAAGTACCTACGAACTGGGTACTTCTGGTATTCTTGCAGCAAAAGCAGCAAGTCCTTAGTATCCCTAGGTCTAAAGAGTTGAGAAGTGAGGGCAATTTAACAAACCCTGTAAGAGCCGTAGCTCTGGAAACTTTAAGCTGAAGAGGCATGCAGTCACTACCAAGCTATGGCCCAGCAGACAAAGCTGGGAGTGGTGGTACTAAATAATATGTGACCTCTCTTTCTGACCCTCACATTGGCCAAACCCAACCAGGTGCCCAAAGGCAAGGAAGCTAGGTGATGCAGTCTGCAGAGGTCAGCCATCTGGGCTGACTGAGAAGAGAATGAATGAAATAATTCTCTTTAAACTGCAAAGTGTGACCCAATTACCATGAAACTGAAACTACATTGAAATTAAACTGAAAATGTGACCCGTTTACTGATTACTGATTACACAAAGCCACAAATGATGAAGAGCTGAGCATAAATGAACAGTTAAGATTGGAATCCAAAATGAATTGGCACGTTTAATAATGTGCTCAGTCAATATTGTGTTCATTTCTTTATCCATTCAGACATCTACTTGTCTATTCAAGGTAAGTGGTTTACTGTAGAATGTGATTTATATTCAAAGTCTAACTTAATTTTTAATTTTTAAAAAACTTTATCCTTTGTTAGTATATCAGAGGGCCAGGATTAGAACCAAGGAATAATAGGACTGAAAGAAATATGCAGCATTTTATTTAATAAGTTTATGTGGTAATTGAGTTCCACTTACATATCTGAACAATTTTATGTTGCATAGCTTGAGAAAGCAGCAGCAGCAACTGGGCCTGTTAGGACAAATGAGAAAGAGGACTGGGTTGATTTGGGTGAGCAGGAAAAGAGTGGACTCGACCAGCTGGAAATGCTGGTAGCAGCTCACATATTAGTGTGTCCACACTTGTCCCTAGAAACAATTCTATAGCTACAGCAGTAAGCTTATCCTGCTTAAGGTGACGAAATTAACGGAAATGTATTTGCACTAGCATATAATAAATATCATATTGTTTTTATTTTGATGGATGTGAGTGAAAAAGGGGAAAAGTAAAGTTTTGGGTTTGGAAAATAAACTGATTGATTAATCCCATGTACCTTTCATGTAATTGTATCAGTTTGGGCTTGATTCTATATACTCCTGCCTACTTCTCTTAACTCATTCTGGAGTGAACAAAGGAAGGAACTGCCTAAGCACCAGTGTGAAAGCCAAACCATAGAGTCCGACAGACCTGGAGTCTAATCTTGGTTCATGTCTTACCAGTTCTGTGAACTTAGGCAAGTTACTTAATCCCTCTAAGCCTCAGTTACCTCATGGTTGATTATTGTACATTTCTCACAAGGTTATTATTTGGGTTGATTGAGATAATGTAAATAGAGAGAAACATATGATACTTATGAACTCTCATTAAACGTTAGCTGTGGTGATGATGATGATCACAACACCAATGACCATGTCTAGGATGGTTCTGATTGTTATTTTCGCTGGGAGCAATATCCACTAAATTTTAGATTTGATAAAATGGCATTATTTGAGAATGTCACAAGTATGTATTATAAATAAAACTATTACTAAATTAAGATTTAAGATAACATTTTAATATAGACACCTATAAGTAAAGAAATATTCAGTATGAGTTTAGTTTTGACCACAAATTCCTCCTAACCAGGGATCCCTGAAAGGCCGGGGATCCACATCTTGGTTAATTTTTTCAGTCCTCTTGATCTTAGTCTTTGGTCTTTTTCAATAAATATCTGTTTGACAGTATCCTTATTGGCCTTCTTGGCCTCATTTCCTTGGAATGCCTCTTTCTGTGCTATTACGGATGTTGCAAGGTGGGTCTGGATTGCCTTTGCAAATAATCAAGTTTACTGAATATTTGTATTACCAAGACTTGCTGACTTAGTTTTATGAGCTTCCTTTGTTTTGCTCATATTTATGAATATTGCATCTTTTGCCTTCTGCATTCAATAAACTGTGCAGTAGAACCTTGTGTTGCTACTTCGGTATAATTTGTTAGGAGCTAGGCCCCAAAGTTAGACTGTCTGTGTCTGAATTAGGCTTCGTTATTCATTCATTAGCTGTGAGATTTAACTAGTCAACTTTATTCTGTCTTAATTTCCTCTTCTTTAATGGTGACAATTATTAGTACCCAAATTGTAGGGTTATAAAAATTAAATGAGATCATCTATGTGCTAGCACCTAGTCTAATGCCTTGTATACAGGAAATCCTTAATAAATATTACAATACGTTCAATACTACTTGAACTTTCTCCCCATGAGACGATTATACTTCTTTCCACTGAAGTTAGGCATGGCCAAATGATTTGCTTTTGCTAATGTAATATGAGCAGAGCAGATGTATGTAATTCTCATGTAGAAGCTTTTAGAGCCAGTGCACCCATCCACCATAGCTTTGTTTCCTCCATTATGAGAATGCACTTTCAGGATAGCTATGTTCTATGTGCCTAGGCCCTGGAATAGAGACATTGTAGAAGAGACTGATAGCTGACCTGCCAAGGACCAATTTCATGAACATAAAATAAACCCTTAAAGTGTGTGTGGGGGGGTGTTCATAATTTTACATAACTTTTAAAAAGCAAATATATTCCTCATGCCATCAGAATTCATTGTCAGACTATTACTTGTTCACTATCTGTAGGTCTTTGTTTATGTTTACTTTTTAATGACAGAAATATCTGTAAAGACATGTTTTTACTTTCATAGTAAATTTGCCCACTTGGCCAGTGAAAGACTTCTGAGCAAGGCTGCAGTGAGCCGAGATGTGCCACTGCACTCCAGCCTGGTGACAGAGTGAGACTCCATCTCAAAAAAAAAAAAAAAAAACCACACAAAAAAAAACCTCTGAGCAATGCCACCCTTAAGTCAAGTCCATGGTACCCTCTGCTCTGTTCCACCATTGTCTTATTTCTTGATACTCTGTTTAGAGTAACATGGTAATTATGTGAATTTAGCTATACAATCTTGTATTTTATCTTTTAAAAATTATCTGCCGACTGAGACCATTTAAAAGCTGTTTGTTGGAGTTCTTTAGCTTAGAATAAATAAAGCTTATATATTTTAAACAAATCCACATTACAATGAATTATTTTTTTAAAAGACAATGACATGATAAGAATTTACTTAATGCTTTCTTTTTTTTTTTGAGATGGAGTTTCGCTCTTGTTGCCCAGGCTGGAGTGCAATGGTGCGATCTCGGCTCATTGCAACCTCTGCCTCCCAGGTTCAAGCAATTATCCTGCCTCGGCCACCCAAGTAGCTGGGATTACAGGCATGCGCCACCACGCCCAGCTAATTTTTTTGTATTTTCAGTACAGATGAGGTTTCACCCTGTTGGCCAGGCTGGTTTCAAACTCCCAACCTCAGGTGATCCGCCCACCCTGGCCTCCCAAAGTGCTGGGATTATAGGCGTGAGCCACCATGCCGGGCCTACTTAATGCCTTCTAAATGTTCCTGAATTACATGAAAATAAAAATTCGGAATTTATAAATAACTAGTAGAGCTTGTTACATAATAAAGTCTAGAGACTAAAATTTAAAAAATAAACTCTAAGAAAAATTTTTATGTTTTCCAATTATATTTAACAGAACATGATTGAAGATTTTAATGATCAAAACTATTGTAAAACAAATGTTTTTTAATTGCTCTCAAAATTAATCTTTTTTTCTAAACTTAAATTTTCTTAAGACTATTTTGTGGATGTATCCTGTCTTCTCAGACAGCTCCAAGGAGGTACAGATGAGACTGTACTCCTGAATAGGCAGTTACAGTTATCCTTAGTAAAGGAAGTTTCGTTCTAGTATTCTTAATGTTCAGAAATAATACTCCAAAGTTAACAGCAGAAGATTTAGAATGGGGGCAGCAGCAAAAGAGGGTTATAATGTAAAACTGTCTTTTCATATTAATCAAAACCATACCAATATATTGAGACATTTTTGCTATGTATTTGGAATTTTGGCTCAGTAGATGGAAATAAGTTAGAGTATGGGATGCACGCTTTTCTTTCTTTCTCTCTTTTTAAAACTGTTTTTAAAAAGTACTTACACAGAAAAGGCATAATGGACAAGGGTTACACCAGGAGGAGGATGCTAACACAGAAGCCGTGCGATAAATCAGAGTGGGCTCTTGGTTCCGGAATAACTAATTCTGGACTGTTGTCTTGGGCAAGTCAGCTAGAATTTGTGGATCTCAGCTTTCCCATTTGTAAAACCTAGATGGGTTAGATATGGTCACTAAAGTCATGTAAATGAACGTCTGAAACTCTATGAAATTCTGTAACAAAGCACATTCTTCAAATATCGTTGGATAACAATTTTCCTATTACAGTCAATACAACATTTTTTAGGAAACTTTAAGGACTATGGAAGATATTATAAGTTGAGTCGCTCATCCATTCTAACCCTCTTTCCCTTATCTTTCTCTAGTATGGGGGCTGGAAAAATACATAATAAATGAATAAGAAAGGGAGTTCTCTTTTCCAGTCTTCCTTGCAGACAGCATTGATGATGTGTCACAGTTGTGGCCAGTGAGAACTAGGCAGAAGTATGTTGAACTTCTGGCAAAGCCCTTGTTTTCCTGATGCGTGTACTATCCCTTTTATATTTTCCTCTGTCTTTTCTTACTGTCTAGAAATTAGTTTGATGGCTGAACCTGTAATCGCCATTTAATGAAGAAAAGGCCACAAAAATTATCAACCTTGGCCTTCTATCCTTGAACCACAAATCAATATCAACAGCTTCCTGTCTTTAGACTTCTTATGTTAAAATTAAATAAATAAAACTTAATTTGATTGAGCCACCATTTAGATATTTCATAGCTTAGCAAACTCTAACTCTTAAAAGGACTAAAAATGGATCCCTTCAAAAAGGCATCCTAAATTTTGTGTATTATTTTTTTCATATGGGATATAAGATTTTATATCAAGCTGGTTGAACATCCCAACTTCAAAAGGCAACACGAACTTATGTTTTACATCATAAGGTAATATTATATTATAGCTGAAATATAACCTAATGATTAGTTCAAATCCGCTGAAAACAGCCCATAAATAGTACTTATTTTCTCACATTATTCCTCTAACTTAATTGGTATAAAACCTATTTATGTTATTTTCTGATAAGGGTTTTAGTTCACCTACTAATATTACATGTATAAATGTAGGCATATACATATAAATATATATCTAGATTTTAAAATCTTTTCTTGCAACGTAAGCTGATTATAGATTTGAGGTACATGGATCACCTTAACATAAAGTATTTATAATAATAGATATGAAAAGGAATATTTTAAGTTCACCCTGAAAGCATACATGTATATGCAAAGGCTCTTGTTTGTTTCATAATTCAAAAACTTTGTTGAGGACCTGCTAACATGCACATGATAATGGTCCTTCATATTTGTACATGACTAATTGCAGTTCAGAGTATTTCATAAATGAACATTGGGTTGTGATTAAACTTCACCATGACCCACATGTTTTTGCATAAGAAAGGAATTATCAAAAATAGAGGCAGTATATTCATTCAGTTCCCATTCAAAATTTAGCAGGAGAAAGAAATCCTTAATGGGTCACATTACAACTTCTATTACTGCACAGACCTGTCCTTTCAATGGGGAATTCCTGAACAGAGATGATGAGCAGTACAATATCCATCGTTGCAGACCTAGAAGTTGACAAAATTAATTGAGAAAAATTGTTACTTAAACCTCAAGGAAAAGTATTATCAGCAACCATAAGAAAGCTTATTTTCAAGATGAAATGACTTCTAGAAAAAAATCTCGGTAAAAACTGGAACTTTTATGAAGAAGACTAATAACTTGCTCAAATATTTTTTGGATGATAAAATGAAAGCCACATGATGGGAAAATGCTATGATGGGTACGCTGACACTGGCCTTGCATGTTGGGTAGTGATAGGTTTGGCTGTGTCCCCACCCAAATCTCACCTGGAATTGTAATAATCTCCACATGTCAAGGGTGGGGCCAGGTGGTGATAATCAAATCATGGAGGCAGTTTCCCCCATATTGTTTTCATGGTAGTAAATAAGTCTCATGAGATCTGATGGTTTTATAAGGGGTTCTCCTTTCGCTTGGCTCTCATTCTCTCTTGCCCGCTGTCATGTAAGATGTCCCTTACTCTTCCGCCATGATTTTGAGGCCTCCCAAGCCATGTGGAACTGTGGGTCAATTAAACCTCTGTCCTTTATTAATTATCCAGTCTTGGGTATGTCTTTATTGGCAGTGTGAGACAGACTAATACAGGTAGCTTCCAGATTAAGGGGACTCTGCCCGAGGCTGAATGTATCCTCCTGCCTTACAGTTATAGATGCACATGCTGACTCAGTTTTAAATCTCACTACAGAACTCAAACTTCAGGTTCACCTTTCCAAAAACCCTATTTCTGGGAGCTGAGATGTACAGATTCTGTGTACTTGCTCCAGTGTGGGAGTGCTGCCCTTTATTCTTAGGACTCTTATAGCTCTTTGTTTTCATGTTTTCATATTTGGTAGTATTGAGGGAAAGAGCCAGGTTTGGTGGGGCCTGAAGCTTATACGCATCTGGGACCCTTTTAAGTAAAATAATACTAAATTACGAATACAGTCTTAGAAGGTACCTGTGCAAATGAGGCTTCCTGAAGCCTAAGCTTCATTAGTGTCATGGTAAAATCCACCTCTGATAGTATATTATTCTAATTAAATTTCTTTGTTTATTACTTCTAAATACTGCATCTTTACTTTTTCAGGTAAATGAAAAGTAAATGATGTCATCCTAAAATTAATATTCAGAAAAATGATTACAGTTTCTGCCGTAGTGTTCTGCACACAGTGGGGGTTCAATTAATTTTATTGACAGTGTTGCAACAAAAGATGAGGCTTGTTGCTTTATAAAGAACAATGTTTAATTTTAAATATAATGGGAAAACATTTTAAAACATACTTGTATCATAACCAAACACAAACAGTCCTAAAAGGCTGCACCCCAAAGGTGATCACTGATAAGAATTGAATCAAGCACAGCATTTGGTGGTCTCATTTTAGTAACTTAGGATTTTGCAATCAGACTAGATAGGCTAACTAATGTTGTAATAGCAACAAACTTCCAAATCTCAGTGGTTTACTTCTGGGTCACATTTATATCCTCAGTGATTTGGAAAAGGTTCTGCTCATGTGGCCTTCATTCCTGGAAAAGGGAGCAATTTCCTTTATATGGAAAACTGCTGATTTAGTGTCTGAGGACAAAAAGATAAATGGAAAAACCAAGGGAAGGCTGTATGGGAAGTATGACCCCTTAGGGAATGCCACAAATATTTCAACTAATAGTAAAATGTACACAGTACTTCTCCCTCTAAAGAAAACTAGAAAACATCTACCATCACCATCACCACAAATACCTCATTTATCTTCCCCACCATACCTAACTTTTTTTTCAGATGGAAATTTAGCACAGGCTTTTTTCCTGCTTAAATGCAGAGAATAGCATCACCTTTCTTTTTAAATTATTCTATTTTAATTGACAAGTACATATTGTGTATACTTATTGTGTATAAAATGATGTTTTGAAATATGGATACATTCTGGGATAGCTAGATTGAGCTCATTAACATATGCATTACCTTACATCCTTTTTTTTTTAGGTGAGAGCATTTAAAATCTACTCTCATTAAGTTTCAAGAATATAATACATTGTTATTAACTATAGTTACTATGTTGTACAATAGATGTCTTGACTTTATTCCTCCTGTCTAATAGAAATTTTATATCTTATGAGCAACCTCTCCTTAACATCTACCCCAGCATTGTTCCTGGTAACCACCATTCTACTCTCTGATATGAGTTCAACTTTTTTCGATTCCACATATAAATGAGATTGTGCTGTATTTTTGTTTCTGTGCCTGGCTTATTTTACTTAACATAATGTCCTTCAGTTTCATCCACATTGTTGAAAATGGCAGGATTTCCTTTTAATTAAAGCTGAAGAGTATCCCATTGGGTATATATACCATATATACCACATTTTCTTTATCCATTCATCTGTTGATGGTCACCTAGCTTGATCCCATATCTTGGCTACTGTGAATAATGCTGCAGTAAACAGGGGATCGCAGATATCTCTTCAACATATGGATTTCATTTCCTTTGGATATGTGCTCTGTAGTGGGATTACTGGATGATATGATAATTCTATTTTTAGTTTTTTGAGAAATTTCCATACTAGTTTCCAAAAAAGCTGTACTAATTTCTATCCCACCAATAGTGTACCAAGGTTCCCTTCACATCCTAACACTTCTTATATTTCATCTTTTTGACAATAGCCATTCTGAGAGGTATGCAGTGGTATCTCATTGTGGATTTAATTTGTATTTCCCTAAAGATTAGAGATGTTGAGCATTTTTTCATACACCTGTTGGTCATTTGTATGTTTTTCTTTGAGAAATGTGTGTTCAGATCCATTGTCTATTTTAAAAATTGTGTTGTTTTCTTGCTATTAAACTGTTTGAGTTTCTTATATACGTTGGATATTACTCCCTTATCAGATGTATGGTTTGCAATATTCTCTCCTAATCTTTGCATTGTCTTTTCACTCTGTCAATTGTCTTCTTGACTGTGCAGAAGGTTTTTAGTTTGATTTAATCCCATCTTGTTTCCTTTTGCTTTAGCTGCCTGTGATTTTGGGGTCCTAAGCAATAAATCATTACCCAGACCAATGTCATGGAGATTTTCCTCTATTTTTTTCCTAGTAGTTTTGTAGGTTCAAGTTTTATGTTTAAGTCTTTAATCTATTATGAGTTGATTTTTGTATCTGGTTTAAGATAAAGGTCCAATTTTGTTCTTTTGCATGTGGACATCCAGCTTTCCCAACACCACTGACTGAAGAGACTATCTTTTCTTTGTTGTATGTTCTTGGCACCTTTGATGAAAGTCAATTGACTGTAAATACTTGGGTTTATTTCTATGCCTTCTATCCTATTACACTGGTTGATATGTCTATTTTTGTGTAGGTACTATGCTGTTTTGATTACAATAGCTTAATAATAGATTTTGAAATCAGAGAGTGTGATGCCTTCAAATTTGTTCTTTTTGTTCAAGATTGCTTTGGCTATTTGGGAGTTTTTGTGGTTCCATATGAATTTTAGTTTTTTTTTCTATTTTTATGAAAAATAACACTAGAATTTTGACAGAGATTACATTGACTCTGTAGATTGCATTTAGTGTGGACCCTTTAACAATATTAATTCTTCAAATCCATGAACATACAGTGTCTTTCCATTTATCTGTATCTTCTTCAGTTTCTGTCATCAATGTTTTATAGCTTTCAGTATACATGTCTTTCATTTCCTTGGTTAAATTTATTCCTATGTATTTTGTTTTTTGTAGCCATTGTAAATGATATTGTTTGTTTGATTTTTTTCTCTTAGATAGTTCATTGTTAGTGTACAGAAATGCTACTGACTTTCGTATGTTGATTCTGTATCCAGCAACTTAACTGAATTCATTTATTAGTTCAAATAATTTTTTAGTGGAGATTTTAGGGTTTTCAATATATATGATCATGTCATCTGAAAACAGAGAAAATTTAACTCCCTTGTTTCCAATTTAGATGCCTTCTATTTCTTTCTCTTCCTTAATTGCTCTTCTAGTACTATGTTGACTAGAAGTGGCAAGAGTGGGCATCCTCCTCTTGTTTCTGATCTTAGGAAAAATGCTTTGAATACTTTTCACCATTGAGTATGATGTTAGTTGTGGATTTGTCATGTATGGCCTTTATTGTGTTGAGGTATATTCCTTCTATGCCTAATTTGGTGAGTTTTTTTAATCATGAAGAGATGTGGAATATTGTAAAATGTTTTTTCTCATCCATTGAGATGATTATATGGTTTTTGTCCTTCATTCTGTTAATGTGGTGCATCATATTTAGAGATTTGCATATGTTGAACTATTGTTGCATTCCAGGGATAAATCTCACTTGATCATGATGAACAATGCCTTTAACTTGCTATTGAATTTGGTTTGATAGTATTTTGTTCAGGACTTTTGAATTTATGCTCATTATGGCTATGGCCTATAATTTTCTTTTATTGTAGTGTTCTTTTCTGGCTTTGGTAACAGAGTAATGCTGGCTTCAAATTTGGAAGTATTCCCTTTTCTTCAATTTTTTGGAAGCATTTGTATTAGTTCTTATTTAAATGTTTGGTAGAATTCAGCAGTGACAACCTCAAGCCCTGGGCTTTTCTTTAATGGGAGACTTTTTATTATTAATTAAGTCTTCTTACTTGTTACTCACCTATTCAAATTTTCTATTTCTTCATGATTCAGTCTTGGTAGGTTGTATGTGTCTTGAAATTTATTAATTTCTTCTAGGTAATCCAATTTGTTGGGTATAATTACTCACAGTGGTCTCTTATGATCCTTTGTATTTCTACAGTATCAGTTGTAATGTCTTCATTTCTGATTTTATTTGAGTCTTCTTTTTTCTTAGTCTGTCAGTTAAGATTATCTTTTCAAAAAAATCAACTCTTTCGTTCATTGATCTTCCTTGTTTTTCTAATCTCTTTCATTTATTTATGCTCTTATCTTTATTATTTCTTTCATTATACTAACTCTGGGCTTAGTTTGTTCTTTTTCCCCCTACCTCCTTGATTTGTTGTTTGAGATCTTTCTTATTTTTTGATGTAGGCATTTATTGCTATAAAATTCCCTTTTAGAAACGCTTTTGCTACATCCCATAAGTTTGGGCATGTTGTGTATCTATTTTTGTTTGTCTCAAGATATTTTTTAACTTCTCTTTAAATTTTTTATTTGACCCATTGGTTGTTAAGGAGCATGTTGTTTAATTTTCACGTATTTGTGAATTTTCTAAAATTCTTCCTGTTATTGATTTCTGGTTTAATTCCATCGTGGTCAGAAAAGATACTTGATATGATTTCAATTTTAAATTTGTTAAGACTTGTTTAGTGGTCTATACTGTATGATCTATTCTTGTCTAGGCCACTAAACAAGTTTCATGTGCACTTAAGAAGAATATGCACTCTCCTGGTGTTACATGGAATGTTCTGTACTGTCTATTAGGCCCATTTGATCTAAAGTGGAGTTTGAATCCAAGATTTTCTTATTGCTTTTCTGTCTGAATAATCTGTTCACTGCTGAAAGTGGGGTACTGAAGTCCTCTGCTATTTTTATATTACAGCCTATCTCTTCCTTCAAAACTATTAAAATTTGCTTTATATATCTAGATGCTTTGATGTTGTGTGCATATACATTTATAATTGTTATATCCTGTTGATGAATTAACCCCTTTATCATTATATAATGATCTTCTTTATTTTATCTGATATAAGCATAGCTGCCTCTGATATTGTATTAATAAAGACATCCTGAGGCTGGGTAATTTAAAAAGGAAAGAGGTTTAATTGATTCACAGTTCAGCAGGACTGGGAAGCCCTCAGGAAACTTACAATCATGGCAGAAGGGGAAGCAAACATGTCCTTCTTCACATGGTGGCAGCAAGAAGTGCCAAGCAAAAGGGGAAAAAGCCCCTTATAAAACCATCAGAACTCGTGAGAACTCACCCACTATCATGAAAACAACAGCATGGGAGTAATCACCCCCATGATTCAATTACTTCCCACTGGGCCCCTCCCAGGACATGTGGGGATTATGGTAACTACATTCAAGGTGAGATTTGGGTGGGGATACAGCCAAACCATATCGGCTATCTTTTGGTTTCAAGTTGCATGGAATTTGTTTTTTTTTTCATCCTTTCATTTCAATCTGTGTGTATCCTTAAAGGTGAAAGGGGTCTCTTCTAGCAAGCGTGTAGTTGGGCCTATTTGTTAATATACTTTCTATCTTTTGATTGGATAGTTAATCCATTTACATTCAAGGTAATTATTGATAGGTATGGACTCATTATTGTCATTTTGTTATTTTTTTCTTTGGTTGTTTTGTAGATCCTTTGTTCCTTTATTCCTCTCTTACTGTCTTTCTTTGTGATTAGGTGATTCTGTTTAGTGGTATGCTTTGTTCTTTACTTTTTATCTTTTATGTATCTACTGTAGGTTTTCGCTTTGTGGTTACCATGAGGCTTATATAAAATATCTTATAACAGGCTGCTTTAAGATGATAATTATTTAATTATTATTGCATAGAAAAACTCAGTATTTTTATTTTACTCATTTTATGTTAAAAACTTTTCACTCTGAGTCAATAATGTTGATATTTTATGTTTTGATGTTTGAATCTACATCTTTTTATATCGTGTATATCTTAGCAAATTATTGTAGCTATTATTTTTAATAGTGTTGTATTTTAACCTTTACATTAAATATAAATGATCTGCACACCACTATTACAGGATTAGAATATTCTGAATTTGACTTTGTGCTTACTTTTATCAGTGAATTTTATACTTTCATATATACTTCTGTCACTAATTAGGGTCCTTTCCTTCAGCTTGAAGAAATCTCTTTAGCATTTCTTGTAAGGCAGTTCTGGTGGTATAAACTCTCTCAGCTTTTGTTTGCCTGGGAAGCCTTTATTTCTCCTTCATTTCTAAAGAACAACTTTGCTGAATATCAGTAGTCTTAATTGGCAAGATTTCTTTTTTTCTTCAGCATTGTTAATATATAATCCCACTTTCTCCTGGCTTATAAGGTTTCTGCTGAGAAATACACTTCTAGCCTTATTAGAACTCCCCTTTGTGTGATACGCTTAATTTCTCTTGCTGCTTCCAGGATCCTCCCTTTCTCTTTAATTTTTGACAGTTTGATTTTAATGTGTCTTGGTGTAGTCTCATTTGGATTGAATCTGATTGGAGACTTTTCACCTTCCCATACAGTGATATTTATATCTTTCACCGGATTATATTACATTTTTCACCAAAACCCTGTCTTTACCAGAAATATAAAAATTAGCTGGGTGTGGTGGCAGGTACCTGTAATCCCAGCTACTTGGGAGGCTGAGGCAGGAGAATTGCTTGAACCCAGGAGGCAGAGGTTGCAGTGACTGAGATTGCGCCACCACACTCCAGCCTGGATGACAGAGTGAGATTTCCTCTCAAAATAACAAAAAAAATAATATTTTTTCTGACCCTTTATCTGTTTTCTCTCCTTCTTGAAATGGTATAATTCAAATATTTTGTCTTTTGATGCTTTCCCATAAATTCTGTAAGCTTTCTTCATTCCTTTAATTTTTTTTTTCTGTTTTCTCCTCTTATTTACATATTCTCCTTATATATTTGCAAATAACCTGTCTTCCAGTTCACAGATTCTTTTTCATCAATTTTACTATTGATGCTCTCTATTGTATTTTTTATTTCATTCACTATATTTTTCAGCTCTAGGATTTGATTTTTAAAGATAATCTTAATCTCTATTAAATTTCTCATTTCATCATTTATTTTCTTGATTTCATTGAATTATTTCTCGGCATTTCCTTCAAGTTTGCCAAGTTTCCTTAAACGAATTATTTTGAATTCTTTGTAAATCATTTCATAGATCTCAATTTCTTTAGGATTAGTTAGTGCTTTATTTTCCCTGTTTGGTGGTGTCATGTTTCCCTGATTTTTCTTGAACCTTATCGGTATGTATTGGTGTGTGTTAATTTGAATAAATAGGGACTTATTAAAATCTTTGCAGACACACTTTATCTGGAAAAGCTTTTACCAGTCAGTCTGTCTAGAGATTCTGGCATGCTATCTGGTGTGGTTCACAGGTAGTTACTGCTGGATTTCCTAGGGAGGCTGCCCTGGTGACCAGGTCTATGGGGTTATACCTGGGGTCTGCATCCACTGGGGTGGACATGTTGAGTCCATGGGGGTGGCCCTGGAGCCTGTGTTCATGAGGGTGTCTCTACAGTCTGTGTCCATGGGATCCTGCCCCAATCCTGGGTCTATAGGGGCTGACCTGGTACTGCTGTGTGCTTTGAGCTTCAATCTGCAGGGGATAGGCAGGCACTAAGATGGGGCTGGAAACTGGCTTGGCACTGGGGTGATCCTGGAGGCTGAGTCTACAGGAGCAGGCCTAGGTCCTGGGTCCACCATGGCCACTGTGTAGCCTGAGTCGGCAGGGTTGGTTCTGGAGTCTCAGTCCATGAGGTCTGGCCTGACATTGGGGTCTACTGGATTCTGAGTCTCTGGGTTATATCCTGGAGCCAAGGATCATGGGTGTTGGCTTGGTACTTGAAGCCATGAAAGCTAGCCTGGAGCTTGGTGTCTACTAGGATAGGCCTAGACCCAAGGTCTGTTGAAGCAGGCCCGAACTGTGGGTTCACTGGCGTATAGGACCACAGCAGATGGCCTGGGGGGTGTATTTTTGTGCATGTATAGTTGTTCAGATTGATGTTTCTGCAGGAGTACAAGCATTGGAAAGTCTTATTCACCATTTTGGTGACATCCAGATCCTATAAACTTTCTTGAGGGGAAAAATTCTGTTTAATCCTATTCTTGCACTTCACATGTATTAAGAACCTACTATGTTGAGGGCTCTGTGCTGATCTTTGGAAATAAAAAGTGAATGACTAAGTCTTCCAAATAAATGATGTAGATACTCTGCCCTAAAAGAAGAGGTCATATCTCTGTTCCGTAAGTGTGGGCTGCACATAATGACTTCCTCTCAGAGAATATAGTATGTAAAGGGGGAAAAAAAAGAGTAAATTTACAGTGGAGAAACCTGACAAACATTACCTCAGCCAGGCGATTAAGATCATCATCAACAGGGACAAACCATGTTGCCTAGTATACACCCTTGATATAATGTAATGAAAATAGAACTTTATAATCTTCTTTTCCAAAATCCATCACTTTATTTTTACCATGAGAAAAATATCAGACAAATTACTACAGAGGGGCATCCTAAAATATATCTGACTGGAATTCCTCAAAACTGTCATGGTCATAAAAAACAAAGAAAGTCTGAGGAAGTGCCACAGCCAGAAGCCTAAAAAGACATGATCACTAAATATATTGTGGCCTCCTAGATGGGATCCTTAAACAGAAAGAGTACATTAATAAAAGCTAACAAAAAAAAATCTGATAAACTATGGACCTCAGTTAATAATGTGCCAATACCAGTTCACTAATTGTAGAAAATGTATCATACTAAAGAATGATGATAATAGCAGGAGAAATTATGTATGTATGTGTGTATGCATGTATATTGTTCTCTATACAGTTGGCCATTGAATAACACAGGTTTGAACTACATGGATACACTTATATGCACATTTTCTTTCACCTCGACCACCCTTGAGACACAAGATCAACGTTTCCTCTTCCTCTTCAGCCTATTCAGCGTGAAGATGAAGAGGATGAAGACATTTATGATGATTTACTTCCACTTAATGAATAATAAATATATTTTCCTTATGATTTTCATCATAAAATTTTCTTTTCTCTAGACTACTTTATTGTTTGACCACAGTATATAATACATATAGCATACAAAATGTGTGTTAATTGTTGATATTTTGAGAAGGCTTCTGGTCAGCAGTAGGCTATTAGTAGTTTTTAAAGAGTCAAGTTATATGTGGATTTTCAACTTTGCAGGGGGTCTGCTCTCCTAACCCCTGTGTTGTTCAAGACTCACTGTACTATCTTCTGAATTTCTCTGTAAATGTAAAACTGTTTTGAAAAATAGTCTATTAAAAACTACAAAAAATGTGAATGAGTTATCTTTGTCCTCTTAGAGCTCAGTTGACAAGAGACTAAAACCAGGAAAAAATTATAATGTAGTGTCATATATGCAATAACATAGGTTTGAACAGAGAACATGCCAACCCAACCAAAATTTTTAAGATAAATTATCTTTTCAACTAAATCATAATTTAAAATATTTGAATCTCTAGTAGCACCCAGCATGTATCTTACTCAAAGTCAGCATTCAAATATCTAGCAGAATGATGAGGAGGACTGCTCCCATTTGTGAAATGACCCGGACATGGGATACTTAAATAATTAGACCTAAGTGAAGGTTAACTATGCCTGTTATCACTACCCTAAAAGGTGAAAATAAGTTTCAATTCAAATTTTGCCATATACATCTTTACTACACAAAATCTGTTTCAGATGCCTACTGAAATCCCAGGGACATTTCTTTTTATGTGCTTCAGCCATACTTTACATGAAAGGTTTCTTAAGAGACAATAGAGGGAGAATTTTTCCCTTAAAGTCAATGGTAGGCTAACAGAATCATTAAAAAAAAAAAAAAAAAAAATCAGCCTAGGCACTAAAGTAAGGCCTCGTCTCTAAAAAAGTTAGTCCCAGATACTACTTGGGAGGCTAGAGGATCACTTGAGCCCCGGTCAAGGCTGGAGTGAGCCCTGATGGTACAGCTCTATTCCAGCCTGGGGGACAGAGCAAGACCCTGTCTCAAAATACAAAACAAAACAAAACAAAACAAAAAACCCCTACAAAAACCAAAACCAAAACAAACAAAAAAACCCTCCAAAAACTTAAAGGCTGGACACTTGACCATTTCTTAACTCCATTTTGAAAGGTAAAGGGTGAAAGGTCACTAGATGGTTATATCTGGCATATATAGAAATCAGAAATATCTCTATTTGAGTCAGTATCATCAATTTCACCCACGAAATGAGAACCCATGAGAACCCATTACTAAGATTCATCATGCTAATGAACAGAATCCTCAGTGTGGACAGAAAGTTAAGCAGAAGCTCTAGCACCAACAGCCTTTGGAGTATGACCTTTATTATTTTTTATTTTTAAATTCTTATTTAAAGCTAGCTGACCACTCCTGCAGCGTGAATTCTTGATCAGAGCAAAGTGAGGGATAAATCTAGCCATCATACACTTTTATTCTCCTAAGAATGCTGAACTATTTTAAAAGTACAGCTACCATACCACTCCTTTTCTCGAGTTATCTTGCTGTTATGAAATTGGTAGTCTGGCTTTATTCCTGAGGTTTTTGTTTGTTTCTTTGTTTGAAATGGGGGTTTCACTTTGTTGCCCAGCGTGGTCTCGAACTCCTGGGCTCAAGCAATCCTCCAGCCTCGGCTTCCCAAAGTACTGGGGTTATAGGCTTGAGCTACCGGGCCTAGGCCCTAATCCTAAATTTTAATCTTAACTCTGCCACTGTGAGACCTTGGGCAAATCACACTACTCCCATGGATCCCAGTTCTCTCCTCTAAAAATGAGGGTACTGGGTTAGGTCTTTCTTGATCTTTCCATCCATATAATTAATCTATAAGCTAGCTGTGTTTTAGCTGACGTAGAGGAAAACCATAAATATAAAAGCAGAGACACCAGCTTTAATTCGTTTGACGGTCAAATTACATACACCATAAATACTAGCCTCTTTGAGTGATCAACAGTTAGCTTTAGCCAAGTATGTTTAGGATTACACTTAAAAAATATTTTAATGTTGTACACTTCATAAAGGAATCTACAGCTACTAGTGATGCTAGTATAGACTTCATTTATAGCAGAAAAAAAAAAAATCCCCAAGGTAAGAATACTAACCACTGAAGGAGATCATCTCGTTAATTCTCGGCCCTTCTAACTGTGCTCGCCTTCTTTCAGGGTTGGTTTCAGAACGAATGGTCCTCCCTGGTCAGCCTTAAAACGCGGCATACCTGTCATGTTTCCAACAGCAGTCACCATATTCCCTCACGTTTCCCATTTGACAAACCCCAAATGTAGCATTTTTTCTCTTAAAATTCTCTTGAATGATTCTTCAAGCTCCACGCATCTGTGGGGACGTTCCAGGTACCGCCCCACAATGCTACCTCCTCTTAAAAAGAAGTCGTTCAGCTGGGGCGGGCTGGCGCTGTGTGGCGCGCACCTGAGCGGCCGGGGCTCCCCGAGCCACGGGGGGCGCGAGAGGGCGAGGCAGCGGCCTGGCTTCTCCTCAGCACCGTTCTCTGTCACGGCCTCCGCCTGACCATCACCCCGCGCCTCGCGTGGGCATGTCTCGCTTCAGAAATCCCAAGTCGTCTTAGGCTCCCTGGTCCTTCCCCTGGGAGAAAAAAAAAACGCTGGTGCAGCCCAGAACCCTCTTCCGCTCCCCCCTGGGCTGCCCTGGCTGCCCTTGCTGCCCTCCTGCCTCCCGCGCGTCCTTCCCAGCGCGTCGGCCGCGCGCCCAGGTGTTCCCGCGCCCGTAATCCCCTCCGGCTCGCGCCTCCCGACCCGCCCTGCGGGTCTCCAGCGCCTGGGCCCGCGCTCTCGCCGCGGGTCCTTCCTCCTATCTCCACCCAGCCCCGCCCAGCCTCCGCGGCGCTGGGGCTCCCGGCCGAGCCTCTCCTCCCACCTCCGTCCCCTACTTCCCTCCCCAAGAAGTGCTATTTTTAGCAAATCCTCCGCGCGCCGCCACCAGCTCAGCTCGCAGCTCGCAGCCGCCCGCTGCCGCCCTCCTGAGCCCCCCCTCGCGCGGCGGCGGCGGCGGCGCGTCCCGCACATCGCGCAGCGCGCACCGAGCCGGCCGCGCCGCGCCCGCCGCTCTCGCCGCGGTCTCCTCCTCTAGCGCCCGTCGCGGCCGGTAAATCTCGGCTGAAGGAGCAGCGGCGGCCCCCGAGTCAACTTTCATTCCCTTTTTGCTTCTGCCTCACCATTCTCTTCTCCTCCTCGAAAGATGGCTGTTTGGAGAAGGGGGAGAAGTTAGGAGGTCGCCGGCGCGGAGCGAAGGAGGGCGCGACAGCCTCAGCAGGAGCGGGCGGAGGTGAGTGGCACCACGGCAGAGTCCCCGGCTGGTGCTCGAGGAAAGCCCTGGGAATTGGGGGCCACCGGTCCTCAGGATGCGCCGCGGTATTCCCTTCTCGGGTTCCGCAGGTTAACAGCATCTCAGTCCGGACTCTGATGCCACTTGCCTTGCATCTCGCAGCCCGGAGACCGGTGGGTTTAAGGGAACCTTTGTCAGAAGTTGGGTGCTAGGTGATCTTTGTGGTGCACACCCTGACATTTGGCTAGGCAAACTGAGGCGAGCGGTCGGTGGCGTGATTCTCTCCCGCCCCCAAACACACCCAGTTTATGTTGGAGCCGAGCTATGAATGAAAAGTTTGTACTGGCAACGTGTTGCTTGAGGGGAGCAACGCTTATTGGGGGGTACCTTTGATGTTTCGTGGAGGACTTCAGTTTTAAGTCAATACATCAGAAACCTGGGTTTTAAGAAAAGTTCAGGAGGCTGGGGGATGGGATGGGAGATAAAGCAGTTCCTTGACTAGTGGAAGGAGAGTGATGAATCGTAAGCTTATTAAGGTAAAATGGTTAATTAGATGCCGTAAGAGGGTGTCACAGTGGGGACTAGAGGGAACGGAGGACGGGGGCGTCCCCTGAGCGCCTAGCAGGCTGCGTTTGTTTGGCTTTGAAGCCGTTATCCACTTGTCCGCAATGAGAGGTGCTGGTGTCAGGCCTGTGTGTCTGTGATGTGACAGAGCGGGACCGAGCTGTCTCCAGATCCGAGGCGCGGTTGTCAGGAGAGGTGGCCTGCGACGGAGAGCTGAGGATGCAGTTCCTGTGATGTGGACTTGGAGAATTCTCTAGTGTGTCTCCTGTGCTCTAATTTCAGGAAGATCTGTCAATTGTTTTTTCTTCCAGGGAGATGTGTGTAATCTCCTAAAAGGAACTTTCAGCTTTAAGTAACTGTAGCATTTTGAAATCCTATAAGAAATGAGATATCTACATATATTCATTATTACATGTATGTGGGGTGTGTATGTATGTGTGTAAAATATGGGAAAGGGGTAAGAAAGGCTTAAAAAGTTTAACTTCTACCAGAAAAGAAAGCGAAGAGTTAATTTTTTTCTCCCCAAATGGTATAACAATGCATATACAACGAAATACTCTTGCTATGCTGAGATTTCTCATAAGGAGTAAGATTTAGGAATTACAAGTATTCAGAGCACTGTCATGTTTTCAAATGTTGCAGACACTATCGAAATCTGGAAAAAGGGAGTACGTACATAGAGAACCCATATTAAAGGAAAAAAAATTAAAAATCTTCCAAAAGAAAACCTTATGACATTTGAAAAGGCCTGGATGTTTTCTGATGCTCCAGAAATCTTCCTAATCCTATAATTAACAACAACACAGAATAAGTTGCATTTAATAAATTAGAAATCATGTTTAGAGGATATCTTTTGACCTTCTGTTTGGTACTTTTGATATTTATTATGGAAATTATTGTGACTGAAAATTTGTTGTTTAATATATTCGCCTTTTACCACAGATAATTAGTCCTCCTTATCCTTTTAAACCACTGTTCCAGTTTGGACCAATTTAATTCCCCAAACATCAAATTACTGATGTTCCTTCTGGAAACCATTTATGTTTAAAATGGCTAATAAGAATATTATATTTCCAAAACAACATAATTTAGTCAGTTGTAAAACTTGCTTGTAATTTATTCTCATCCATTTTGTTTGAATGGGGCACATTTGAAGAACAGCAGCATTTTCTTAGAATATGCCATTTTCTGTGTGGGAAAAAGCTAGTGTTTTCATATGTGTTTTAGCTATTAAACAGATGCATGTAAGGTGGGAATCCTGTCTGACCTTTGATAAACTGCCAGCCAGAGGGAGAGAGTTGCTTTCTTAGCTGTGCTCGTGAATTGATAATCTTTACTACAAAATGGACATGGTTAGATGCACATAAGGTTGTGCAGAAGGAAGTTAAGAGTTTTAAATTAAATACCAGTTTATGGGTAGGAGACAGATTTTTTTTTTTTTTAACCTTGATCTTCCTGTTTCTTTCTGCAGTTCAGCCTGTTGGGCTGGCATTTACTGGAGAGTCAGACCAGCACTCTGACTAGAGAGTGTTTAGCACATTAAACTGCTGTCTTCTGTAAAAATAATGATGGCTCTTTTGCAATTAAAAGGTAATTTTATACATGGTTATAGATTTTTGTGATTGGTGACCAAATTAACTATAACCGTCATTATAGTAGAAAGAGTTGTTTTATGAAGTTATTGCCACTATATATAAATAATTATATATTTAAAATATAGATGAACTCTATTTGAGGTTTAGGAGTTTTGAATCTTAAGGCCAGCTGACCAGATATAAACCTATTTAATTAATTAATTTGAATGACACCAGAATTCAGATTTTTATTAATATCTACATCTAGGTTTATGTAGCTTTCCTTTCTTTTTATGAGAATTACTTCTTTTTTGAATTTGTTTAAATATTACAACATATTACATTATAATTTGTACACACTCAGTGGGGAAGGTGCAGGTTATTCTTAAATAGAGATGTGGAGAAATAGCTAACAAGGAGAGTCATTTGAGAAACATATGGACATCATAAAATCCTTCTGTATGTAGCATCTGTACCTTCTCATTAGTGAAATATTGTAGTTATGGACATTTTTTGTTATTACATCCAAATGTGGCCTTTTATTTTTGCTTCATTGGTTTTTTTTGTTTGTTTTAAAATATAATTTATATTACTGTTTAAGTTGGTGGGGGCTCTGATTGCTTGAAGCCTTTTGCTTTCAATAGACATCATACTTAATTTGTATTGCATGCATCTGCAGATATATACAATTGTTTCCCAGTTTGTTATTATAATTCTTACACTTTTTGGTGATTCTTCAAAACATTTGAGAGACAGGTAGGGTGACATATTGTTCTCATTTTAGGAAGGAGGCGGCAGGTACACTGATATACCCAACGTTACACCATAGTGAATCAGTGTGAAGCTGAGCGTAACATCTATATTTCCTGTATTTTAATTATGAGAGCAAGCTGCTCCTGTATCTTATAACTTCATAAATTTATGTATTTCTAGATTTTTAAAGTGATCATCTTTATATATGTGCAGATCAGATTTTAAATCAGTCAATATGGTCATAAGGGGATGGATCAAACTGTTGGCCTGTTGATGGGAGAGAACCATGACTTTAATAGCTACTGCTGAAATAAACAAAGAAGCACACACACCTCTGCAGAATATTTGTTCTTGCAATCAATCCATAGTCCACATATTTCTCTGCCCCTGCTGGCCTCACCCTATCAACTACCTACTGCCCCTTTACTGATCAAAGCAATTCTTGAAGTTTATCAGCACAGTTGTCAAGCTTGAGGATCATCAGCCTCACTGGAAAGAAAAGTCAGAACCTGATTTTTGGGAAGAGAGAGTATTGACGGGGGACAGTAATGGAGTGTTCACTCCAGAGGCAGCCAGTAATGGTCAGAGATCATATTCTGGGTGTCGGGATGTCCATTTCTCTCATCAGCTCTGCTTCTTTGGGCAAACTTACAGGTATCAAAGTGAACAGAAGGTTTATGGAATTATCTAGTCGTTTCTTTCCATGTAGATCTCATCTGAATAAATCAGATGTTTTTTAAAAAAGAAAAGGACAGAAACTTGTTCTTTTTCTTCATCTCACCAAATCTCCTCTCCTTCAAATCCCGCTAGAATTTTTTTAGGATAATTGCCCACATGATTTCTAACAGCCAAAGTGATAGACTTCTGATATTGCATTATTACACTTAACAGTGGAATATATTATCCAGCTTGCAGAAGGAAGCATTGTAATTCTGTAGAAAATGGTAATACGTAATCTTATGCAAGTATTTTTGAATAAGCTGACAGTACCAAGAGCTCTCTATTAAGCTAATATATATATTCTTACTCTTCCATTCCCTAAATTACAAATGGTTTATAGGAACTCATCCAAATCATTAAGTATCAATTACTGAAAAAAAGTTCAGATGTGGTTTCCTGTTTACTATGATGAATTTTGTTTAGAGCTTCAAAGAGAGGAAAACTACTATCTATTGTTTGCTGCACCAAAGAGAGTATAACATGTTGCTGGTGAGCTTGAGGAGCATTGCGGTTGCTGGAAATGGTACTTTCTTCACATCTCTACAGAAGCTGTGATAAGAAGGAGTTGAGTGTGGACTGGTTTAGTTCTAGTACAATAGTGATGACTGGAATTTGAAGTGACCGCTGAAAGAAGGGTAAGATTTGGATAGTCTGTGTGTCACTCAGGGTATTCAGTAGCAAGTCATGGAAACTAACTTTAGTTAATATAAGCATCAAATAAATTTATTAGAGGATATTAACTTTGTTTTCTCTTGCTGTGTAACACATTTCCACAAATTTAGCAGCTTAACACAACACCCCTTTATCATATCAGTTTCATTGCTCAGAAGTCCACACAGCTCAACTAGGTCCTCTGGCCAGAGATCTTCTCCCATGTTGGCTAGGGCTGCAATCCCAACAGAAGATCAATGGGAAAAGATCCACTTTCAAGCTCTTTTCTATTAATTTTCAGAATTTATCTCATAGTGGCTGTAGGACTGAGGCCTCCATTTTCTTGCTGGCTGTCAGCCAGAGGCTGCGCTTAACTCTTAGAGGCTGCTGTTATTCTTTGCCATGTGGCCCTCTCATAGGTACTGTTACAACATGGCATCTTACTTTTTAAAGCTAGCAAGGAAGTCTCTCTTGTTCCAGTCTGATAAGAAAGAGTCTTATATACTGTAATATAATAGTGAGAGAGTGACATCAGACTATACAAGGGCATGACTCCTTGGAGGTCAGCTTAGGATATATCCACCACATTGACTAGCTCATAGAATCTCTGGTATGGGGGGGGCACAGTGGCTCATGCTGGTAATCCCAGCACTTTGGCAGGCCAAGGCAGATGAATTGCTTGAGTCCAGGAGTTCAAGATCAGCCTGGGCAAAATGGCGCGACCCCGTCGCTACAAAAAAATGCAGAAAAAGTTACCTGAATGTGATGGTGTGTGCCTGAAGTCCCAGCTAGTTGGAAGGCTGAGGTGGGAGGATCACCTGAGTCTGGGAATTTGAGGCTACAGTGAGCCATGATCGTGCCACCATGCTCCAGCCTGGGCAACACAGTAAGACCCTTTTTTTTTTTTTTAAAAAAAAAAAAAAAAAAAAAAGAACCTCTGGTAAAGTCAGCAGACCTGACTTCAAAGCCACTCAAGTAGAAACAAGGCTCCAAATCCCTCTGCAGAATTTGTCCTGTGAGGTACTGCTGCTGTCGCTGCTGGCATATAGCTTCTACAGTTGAATGTGGGCTCCATATCATAAAAGAGAGTATTCTCCACATATAATAATGCGGTCCCATTGTCCATTGCCAAAAAGAATGACAGGTGTCCACTGCTGAGGGAAAGAAGAAAAAATGATTGCTTAATGAAATGTTTGAGTTTTTGGCCAGGATAGGCATGATAGCCTTCTAGGGATGGGATTGAATTGGAAAGTGACTGAAGTCATGGTGACTTCTTGGAAGAGAAAACTCTTCCAGGATTTAGGAGAATAATGGTAATGAGGGTCCATTTATGAGTGGTAGTGATAAGAAAGGAGTAGAAGACCTTTGAAAGATGAATCACTACACATACATTAGTCTGGGTATTGACTTAATTAGTCCCTAAATATATTCCACGCATGAAAGACTTTTAAGGGACTGATGCCACTAATCCTTGCAGGGAACCAGCGCTGTGACTTGGAGGCCTGCAGTGTGGTCTACCCTCATTTTATAGAAGGGAGTAGAGCTAAGGACCATTGTACTATATTTGTGGCCCAGTGACTATGGGGTGCTATGTAGGGGGTTGGGGACTATTGAACACACCCTGTGCTCTAAGCGCTTTGCCAGACATATTTTATCTGTTTTGTATCTCAAACTCTGGCAGTTTAGTTTATATTCCCCTAGTTCTGCCTCCCTTCTCCCCTGGCAGGTGTGTAGAGACTTTGAAAGGCTAAATACTTTGCCAAGGGTCGTTCAGCTAGGGGTGGCAATAGGATTTGAATCCAGGTCTGATTCCAGAGCCTGAAGTCTTGTAGTACACATCCCATACTCACAAGCAGTAAGTGAAGTTTCCAGGGGGAAAGCCTGTTACTCACATTGAAGTGGATGTCAGTGCTACAATTGCTGTTGGGTTCCATCATTCACCTTGAGAGAACTGGATACTGCAAGATGAGGGTTAAAGAGAGGAGTGAGAGAGTGTGCTGTATCATGCCTTCTTTTATTTTCTCAGCAGGAAGTACATATTATAGGTCTCTCTTAGATCTAAAAGTAAGAATGGGGAGTAGAGGCTATGCATTTTTATTTCTACTTATCATTTTGGTTAAAATCAAAAGTGCTGTGTCTCCTTTATTCCCTATATGTAGATTTCTACTATTAAATTAAATCAGGTAACATTATGAATTCTCATTGCCTCTTTGGCCATAGGATTCTTTCTATAGCTTTTTCAGTAGATGCCACTGTTTTGATCTTGAAAAGTCTATGGAGACATTCTTCCTTTGTTCTTCTATTACTCAGTCCCTCTTTCTACTCTGTGGTGCCTCTGAAATCTATTCATAGATATTCTACTTTTTTCTTCTGTTTTATGTACTTAAATATCTTCTTTAGATGGATCTAGTTCCATTGATCAGAATCATTGGCCCAGATCCCCTTGCTGCTCCACTGTACCCAGGAAGTCTTATCTATTTTCTGTTAATTTTACTGAGTTTTACTCTACATCCCAGCACAGTATGAGGAAGCCTTTAAGATTTCCCTGGGTATCTGAGTCAAAATGTAAACATTTAAAACTGAATACCTCAAGGAAGAGTATGATTGGATTGTGTTAGATCAGCTGCACACCTATGGACTGCTCCACTGTGGCCAGGCAAAGGGAGTTTTATTATTGCTCCATCTGGGTTCGGGTGTCCGCCCTTCTAGAATACTACTGTTCTCAAAGAAGGAAATTGTGATCCAGCCCCAGCTTGACAGGGGTCAACAGTACTAATCTATTCTGGAGCACACTGTAGCTCAGAAAGTCTGTAAGTAAACTTAATTTCTTCATATAGGTTTTAGATTTCCTAAACTAGATTAGGCCAGATTTGACTTTAAAAGCCCAAACTTCTTAGCATGACACCAGTGCTTTTACAGCCTGGAAGCAGCCTATCTTTATTACCTTTACTTTTTTTTTTTTTTTTTTTTTTTTTTTAGGTGCAGGGTCTTGCTCTGCTCCCAAGGCTGGTGTGATCACAGCTCAGTATAACCTTGAGCTCCTAGGCTCAAGTGATCCTTCTGTCTCAGCCTCCCAAGTAGCTAGGACTACAGGCTCATGCCAGCATACCTGGCTAATTAAAAAAAATTATTTATTGTTTATTTTTTAACACTTTTTGTGGAAGGGGTCTTTCCGTATTGCCCAGAGTGGTCTTGTACTCCTGGCCTCAAGCTATCCTCCTGCTTAGGCCTCCCAAAGCACTAGGATTACAAATGTGAGCCACCGTGCCAGGCCCTTACATTTTTAACTGTTGCAACTCCCTGCCTTTCATCCAGTAAATCATTAAGGACTTAAATCCTAAACTTGGAGCTAGCAAGTGGCTTTGATTTTAGATAAACAGGAATAGCCAGCCTGAGAGAATAAATCAACGTGTAAAGAAAAGTCAAGATGAGAGAGAGAGAAATAAGAACATTTCAATTTTTCACTTCCTGCATCCAGTCATTCTTAGGTCTCGTTCTATAGCTGATTTTTTCCAGGGATATGTTATGTGAGCAATAAATTATCCATAAATTGAGTTTCTGCGTCTTGCAACAGAAAGAGAACTATGTAGCATAGGTTTCTATGAGTGATCATCTCGTAGCCAAAATCAGACTTTCATTCTGCTGGGGTTCTGTTGGGGGTTTAGGAAGCTGTGCTTCTCTGCCCTACTTTTTCACTGAGCCCAATGTATGTCCCACCTCTTCTGTGATGCTTCCTCTGATTACTACAACACACTGAGATCTCATTCCTCTCTGAATTCCTACTGTAGTTTAGGGTTATGGCTATGTTTTCGCAGGCTTACAAATGGAATTCTAGTATTAATTGAGATAATCCATAATAAAAAGGCTACTGTATTAGGAAAGTCTTTAAAAGGAATTTGCATTTTTATTACCCCAAACAGCATCCTTATATTTTTGAAATATAGTGCTATATTTAATATACAGGAGGATTTACATGTGTATTTATGGTCTTCTTGCAATTACCCTGTGGCTTGCTAGAGATTCATAGTCTCCCACCACTTAGATGGAAAAGAGGGCAGAGAAGATTTGGCTTCCTAATGGGTACCTTCTCCAAATAAAACACCACAGGAAGAATGGGCCGGTTTTGACTAAGACTACAGGTCTGTACAGTATGAATGTGTTTATTTTTTATTAAACATTCTACTTAAGTATATAGGAACATAAAATATAAATGGTTTTGCTTATAGATTTCATAAATTATAAAACCAAACCCAACAAACAAATGTTGAATGTAAACAACAGAATTGATGAAATTAAAAGAAACAACATTGAACTCTGTGACAAATGATGCTGTATTGTTGAAATTACATTGCCAGTATCCAGTTTAAGAGTATAAAGATGCAGTCTCAGATTCTGTTTTTATTTAATCTGTTTCTATGTTTTATATCAATATAGATAGAGAAAATGTCCTTTTATAAGTAGGTTAAAACCAAACAAACAATATTAACTTTGAGGCTTTGTGTATGGCTCAGGATAATCAGACTTTACACATGATCAAAATTCCTCAAATAATCCTCAAATGTCAGGTTTAATGAGATATCACCTGAGATCTCTATAACATCTTTTTGTTCCCTTGAAAATGTGATTAGTATTGTGGAGTCATCGAATTCTAAATCAAATCTGTAAGCCGTATTCCAAGATTTCTGGAATGGAGAACAGATTGTGTAGAAGCTACACAGAGATAGGATGCGTGCATTATCTTCACACTCATGATGATTATAACCTCTATAGTACAGGTACTTTTGCCTGCCTGTGCTACCATGTGTTCCGTAAAGACTCACGTCATCCTTACCTTTTCTCTAAACAGGCTTTGTTTCACAAACCTTATATTCTTTGATCTCCACTTAGTATATGCATGATTGAAAACACCAAGTGCAAACAACATGATGAAAATTTGGTGGCAGTATTTAGTTTTTAAACGTTTATTCAGAAACTGATTAGCATACAAAATATATATTTAGATGATCATCCCAATGAAATCCCAAAATGGAAAAAAAATTTCACATCAAGCTCATGGACCTCAGTTTGAAATACACAGTTGCAAATGTTAATTGGCCACTTGAAACATTTTACATCTTGCTGTATGTTGTGTGTCGTTAATGAAATTGTGTGCTCCTTGAGGTGAGACTATATGCTTACTGTTTAGTTTTCTTCCATAGCACTGTGTGCATTTCTTATAGTTGGTGCCCAACAAGTGTTTGCTGATTTACCAATTATTAATATATTGTTATTTCCTATTGCTCTGTGACTCAAAGGCAGGGACTATTTTGTTTTAATCTGTGGTCTCTGAATGCGTAGCACAGCAACTCTCACATGAGAAATGCCTAATAAATGTTCTGAATGAAAGAATGGATGACTTGTTGGCTTTGTGTGTGTGTGTGTGTATGTGTGTGTATTCGTATTCTTTTAGATCTAATCTCTCATGTACAGGGCACTTCTAATGGTTGTATAGATCAGTGCTGTCCAGTAAGATTTTCTGTGATGATGGAAATATTCTGTGTCTGTGCTTTCCAACATCATAGCCACTAGGCACATGTGGTCTTTGAAATTTAGCAAATGTGGCCAATGGCCTGAATTGAGTTTTATTTAATTTTAATGAATACATAGTCACACATGGCTAGTGGGCAGCACAGACCCAAATGATAAAATGTACTTTCTCAAACTTATTTGCTCTCATATCTAACATTATTATATTTTTGGTTATAATTGGATGTTGTTATTTGATTTTGTTGTATTGGATGGATGAAGTGAGTTTATCACTTTAAAAATAGGGCAATGTAGTCCACCAAGTTGATTTCATTCTTTCCTAAATGACCAGCAACATTGGATGTCATCTATTCACTTGCTCCACCATCTATTTTGGTATTTCATCATTTCCTTATTAGGCTAGAGGCCTGACACCACTTTACCAAATAAGTTTTATGTACACTTTTACCTTTTTTTTTTTAATGACCCAGGTTATCTTGCGTTTGCTTGTCTTTCTGTTTTAGTCCTTTTTTTCCCCTAATAAACCACTTAAACTTGGATTATCTACATTATTATCATCATTTTTAGAGACAAGGTCTTGCTCTGTCACCCAGGCTAGAATGCAGCGGTGTGATCATAGCTCACTGCAGCCTTGAACTCCTGGGCTCAGCTGATCCTCCTGCCTCAGCCTCCCAAGGAGCTGGGACTACAGGCATGTAGCACCACACCTGGCTAATTTTTTATTAGATTTTTTCTTTTTTAGAGATGGAATCTTGCTTTGTTGACCAGGCTGGTCTTGAACTTCTGGCCTCAAGTGATCCTCTGGAGTAACTGAGATTATAGGAGTGTACCACTGCACCCAGCCTATATTATCATTGTAATGCCACCATCATCATTTTCATTTCTGGTGTTTATGCTTTGCCAGCCCATATTTGATGTTATGTACTAATGTCTACTGATAGTCTAAACACATTTCAAATTTATTATAATCTGAAAAATGTCTGAATATTCTTTTTCTCCAATTGTTTTCTTTGCTTATCTTGCCCTTTTACCCTTTCTGGTCCAGAAGAATGAAGTAGCATCATATGCATTTAAACATTACAACTCAGTCCTTACATAAGATGTAATCCCATCGTGACAAGTTTCACTGCTGTTGCCAAATCCGTGAAATCGATACTACAGGACTGTCATTTAGAAAGACAGGAATTGCTTCCTGCAAATGGCTGAGATCTTTATGCAATTTGTAGTTCTGCTAGAGCAAGACTTCTATTGGAAGTTATTGTACATATATTGAACCTCAGTATTGGGTATATTCAATTCTCCTTTAATTCTTATAATAGTACTGAATCTAGTAGTATGTAATGGTTATAGAGGCTATCTATGCAAATAAGTTGAAATCAGCTCTGCTGACTAGCAGAAATACTTTAGAATTTTCCACTCATTTTCTGTTTACTGCTAGAGATTTAATCGTTTTCTTATGTGGCAGAATTTGAATGCACAGACTTCAGCATGGAAGCTTGCCTTTTGTTCATTTTTTTAGTCTAGCTTAGTAGTTCCCAAACTTGAGTGTGCATCAGCATTTCTGTTCAGGGCGATACACACAAAAGATTGTTAACTATACTTTATGGATAAGTTAACCTCTTTTCAAGGCAGTTTTGTCTATACTAGATTTTCATCTTGGAACCTACCGTTCCCTCATTACCCCAAAGATACATCTCCTCTTTATTCCTTCTATTCCACTTTCAGTCCAGCACACAGCTGCTCATTGAGTGGACTTGTAGATGTGCTCTTGAATAGATTACACACAATGGGAGACAAATTCAGTATCAATATATAGAATTTTGAACTTGTAAATCCCCAGTTGAGCTTTTATCTTCTTACTACTTTCATATGCCTTTCGATGGTGAGAAGATAGTACTGCTTGGTTATCTTCTTTCCCAATTTTTCCCCATAAACATTCTCCTAAAAAGCCCTAATGATGTAAATGATACATTATGTTCATTCTTGACAGGTTGGGGAAATGAGGAAGGGAACTTTCCTTTGTGACTTGTGCTGTAGATATATTTTAAAATCTCCTATTTATCTATTTGACCCAATTTTTAAAAGTTACCTACATTAAAATAAATATTAAATAAATTTAGTATTATAATGAAACAATAGTTTGCTTTTATTTATAAAGTTCATCAGGCTGGGTGTGGTGGCTCATGCCTGTAATCCCAGCACTTTGGGAGGCTGAGGCAGGTGTGTCACTTGAGGTTGAGAGTTCGAGACCAACCTGGCCAACATGGTGAAATCCTGTTTCTACTAAAAATAAAAAAAAATAAAAAATAGCTAGGCACGGTGGTGGGCACCTGTAATCCCAGCTACTTGGGAGGCTGAGGCAGGAGAACCATTTGGACCCTGGAGGTGGAGGTTGCAGTGAACTGAGATCGCGTCACTGCACTCCAGCCTGGGTGACAGAGTGAGACTCTGTCTCAAAAAAATAAAGAAAAAAAAAATAAAGTTCATCAAAGGCCTTTGCTTAAACTTATGAGATAACTTGTTTACTAACCAGAACACCCTTTTGGAGTTACTTACTACTTTTTTCTGTGAGAACAAACATCATATATTCACCTTAACTTATATTTTCACAAATATAATGCTAAGACTACTCAAGCCAAGTGGGAAAGTGTAGGCCAAATGGAATAATATTTCAGAATAACGGCTACAGTTTTAATTTCTCTAGAATAGCAGATCTGAAATATTGTTGTGTGTTATACTACTGGAAACTCATTAAAATATATTTTATACTCTATTCTATTTTTCTTACATATGTTATAAAGCCCTTACTACATTGGTATTTTATTAAAACAGTAATTATTTAAAGATATTTATGTGGCCGGGCGCGGTGGCTCACGCTTGTAATCCCAGCACTTTGGGAGGCCGAGGCGGGCGGATCACGAGGTCAGGAGATCAAGACCACGGTGAAACCCCGTCTCTACTAAAAATACAAAAAAATTAGCCGGGCGTGGTGGCGGGCGCCTGTAGTCCCAGCTACTCGGAGAGGCTGAGGCAGGAGAATGGCGTGAACCCGGGAGGCGGAGCTTGCAGTGAGCCGAGATTGCGCCACTGCACTCCAGCCTGGGCGACAGAGAGAGACTCTGTCTCAAAAAAAAAAAAGATATTTATGTAAAACAGAAATCTTTTGTATTTACTCGAGTAGTTACCATTTCACTGCTCTTCATTCCTTTGTCTATATCCAGACTTTCCTCTGATACCCTCTTCCTTCTGCCCGAAGGACTTCCTTTAAACATTCTTTGTGGCACAGATCTGCTGGTGATGAATCCTATCAGCTTGCTTTTGTATTTCTGAACATGTCTTTATTTCACCTTATTTTTGTTGGATATAGAATTCTAGGTCAGTTTTTTTCTTTTACTAGTTTAAAGATGTTACTTCACTGTTTTCTCATTCGCATTTTTTTTTTACAAGAAATGTGCTGTCATTCTTACTTTTATTCTCCTTTATAGATATCAAGTCCTATAACATATTCTGTTTATTCCTGGTTTTGAACAATTTGATTTTAATGTATCTTCATATAGCTTTCTTTGTATTTCTTGCGCTTTGGGTTCATTGAGCTTCTTGGGCCTGAGGGTTAATAGTTTCCATCAAATTTGAAAAAAAAAGTTAGTCATTATTTCTTCAGAATTTTTTTAGGAATCCCTCCTTTTTTTTCTCTTTTTCAGGAACTCCAGTTGCATGTATATTAGGATCACTGATGCTCTGTTTATTTTTATTTTTTCTTCTCCATGTTACATTTTGAGTAGTTTCTATTGCTGTGTCTTCAAGTTCACTACCAAGTAGTCATATTTAGTGTGTTCTCCATCTCACACATTGTAGTTTTCATCTCTTGAAGTTCAATTGGGTGTTTCAAAATTTTCCATGTCCCTATTTAACTTTCTGAACATATGGAATAGATTCATAATAACTGTTTTAATGACCTTGTTTGCAAATTCTAATATCTTTTTTAGTTCTTGGTCAATTTTATTTGATTGACTTTTTATCGTTGCTATTGGTTATATTTTCCTATATCTTTGCATGCCTAGTAATTTTTGATGGATGCCAGACATTGTGAATTGTAGGGTGCTGGATATTTTTATATTCCTGTAAATCTTCTTGAGTATTTTTTTTCTAGGATGCAATTAGTTACTTGGAAACAGCTTGATCCTTTCAGGTCTTGTTTTTAAGATTAGTTTCTGAGTACTCTACCCAACACCCCATGAATTATGAAGTTTTCCAGTTTGGCTGGTAGGAATAGGCACAATTCCCAGACTTGTGTGAGTGCTGGGTACTGTTCCCATTAACACTTTCAGGTGGTTCTTTTCCTAACTTTGGGTTGTTTTCTCACATCTGTGTCCTGATCATTACACTTCTGAATATTCAAGGGGGGAGCTCATTTGTAGACCTCTGGATATCTCTTCATATTTAGCCTTCCCCCCCTCCAGTACTCTGGCCTGTGACATCCAGCTGCTCTGATCTCCTTAGTTCCTCCAATTCATCTCCTCAATTCAGGGATTATGCTAGGCTCTCCCTGGGTTTTCCTTTCCTGGGCCACGATCTGGAAGCTGGAATAGTCATAGAGCTCAGGTCATCAGTTTCCCATTTCTTAGGGTTCACCTCATATGTTTTCCATTTCTCAAGGATTATTGCCTTGTGTCCAGTGTCTTGAAAACTATTGCTTCATATTTTGTACAGAACTTTCATTTTCTTAGGCAGGGGGATAATTCCAGTCCCTCTTACTCAGTCTTCTTTGGAAGTGGTTCCCGCATTCCTTTTCTCTTCCATGTAAAACCTTATTGGTCAATATCATTTTGGAGACTACTTAAGTATTTAATGCTCAATTTAATGCAGTTTATTTTGATATTCTACGTGTTTCTTTTCAGCAGTTTCCAAATTTTCTTTAATTAACATTTTATATTACAAGTATATTTTAAAAAACCCATTTTGCACAGTTATATTCTATATTATGCTTGATGCTTTTATCACTGTCCTAGCCATTCAAAACCATTCTTAAGGCAAACGGGTCATAAAATAAGGAGTTAAATTTGTTGAACATAATAATTTACATACTTTTAAGTGGATAAAAGATGCCACTATGGGAAAGTACCATGTTTTTTAAGAAGGATAGAAGCCAAGTGGCTTTGAAATAATGTACTCTTGAATGTAGTAAATGTGAATGATCATAAAACAGCTCATAAATTACTATGTTTTAAATTGGATCACTTCTTATGGATTGCTCCTCTTTTATATTTATTTAGGAGGTTCTATAGTTCATGGATAGGCCTTGAGATTGTTCATATGTTAAGCAATAGTGAACTATGTGCTGGTGAATTATTTTATTTTTAATCCTCTCTCATATTTGAATGATAAAATATACTACTGTGAACTAATATGAGAATAAAGTGTCAAAATTCAGGAGCACATCTTGCTATAGTGAATACATCTTGTTACTTCAAGAGTTTTCTGGCAGTAAGGGCACAATTGACTGTGATAATTTAAAAGAATCCTTGAGGTGGTATAGTTCCATATGCCGTAGGAATATGTCAATGATTTTTTAATTTTGCAATTTGAGTTTTTAATGTAGTCTTTTGAAAGCTAGTTGTTAAGCATGGCAAGAAGACTAGAATTACTTTAGAATTCTTAGGAAAATAATTTTGTAAGAACAAATTAAAATTAACTTTTTCTTCAGCACTGTCATAAATATCAGCACCATGAAGCCAAAATTGTGGCAGTGTTACATGGCTATGTTTCCAATATTTAAGAATAAAGGTTAGGCCAGATTTATATTCTCTTGCAAAATTGAACCAAAATATAAATAATTTATAGAATTTTAAGAATAGAATCTTGAAAAAGCAAATACTACTCTGTGAGGGAGACTGTTAGTTGTCTCCTAGTCTCCCTTTTTCCCACTGTCCTCAGACATAAAGCCCCTAAGTTTTAGCTGGGGACAAATTCCTACAGGATAGAGATGACATTTCTTAGCCTTCCTTGCAGCTAAGAATTATAAACCATGTGACAAAGTTCTGACCACAGGATATAAACAGAATGATTATGTGCAACTTCCAAGTAGGCCATTAAAGGACAGGGGTGTGCTGTCTCCTTTCCCTTCTCATTTGCTGGAATGTGGGAATAATGGTTGCCTATCTTAGACTTTGCTAAGGATGCCAGCACTTTAAGAATGGCAGAGCAACAAGATTTTTAAAGAAGGCCTAGGGCAGTGTATTAATCTGTTCTCACACTGCTAATAAGGACATAGCTGGGACTGGGTAATTAATAAAGGAATGAGGTTTAATGGACTCAAGTTCCACGTTGCTGGGGAGGCCTCACAATCATGGTGGAAGGCAAAGGAGCAAAGGCACATCTTACACAGCGGCAGGCAAGAGAGCTTGTGCACAACTCCTATTTATAAAACCATCAGATCTCATGAGACTTGTTCACCACCACAGGAACAGTGTGGGGGAAACCAACCCCATGATTCAATTATCTCCACCTGGCTCCTCCCTTAACACATGGGGATTATTACAGTTCAGGGTGAGATTTGGGTGGGGACACAGCCAAACCATATCACACCGTGATAGTGACATTTTTACTTTATTGTTTTATTTTATTTTATATTCAGGGGGTACATATGCAGGTTTGTTACACGGGTATATTGCGTGATGCTGAGGTTTGGGCTTCTACTGATCCCATCACTCAAATAGTGAACATAGTACCCAATAGAGGTTTTTCAGCCCTTCGCGCCCTCTCTCTAGCTCCTCCCTTTTGGAGTCCCCAGTGCCTATTGTTCATAGATGATGACTTCTTGAAGCAGAGTTGCCATAACAGCTTGGAGTCTTGTCTAAGCCACTATTATTTTCAGTCTCTGTCACATACAGCCAAAGCTATATGCAGTAAGTCCTCACTTACCATTATGGATAGGTTCTTGGAATCTGAGACCTTAAGTGAAATGACGTATAAGGAAACCACTGGTTACCACAGGCTAATTGATATAAACAAGAGTTAAGCTCCTATGGCATATTTCTGGTCACAAAAATATCACCAAACTTCTACATAAAGACCCAAACATTTCTAATATAAAACATCAGAATAAATGTGAGCTATACATACATTTAAGAAAGATTCCTAAAAACAAGTCAAAAAATTGTTTACCCACTTACACCAATTCAGGGTCTTGGGTGGCCAGAGCCTATCTCAGCAGTTCAGGGCACCAGCTGGGAACCAGCCCCGGACAGGATGCCATCCCATCTCAGGGAACACTCATACCCACCCACATTCAGACTGAGACTGTGTAGACACGCCGATTCACCTAACATGCACAGCTTTGGGATGTGGGAGGAAACCGGAGTACCCAGAGAAAACCCATGCAGACAAGGGGAGCATGTGCAAACTCTATGCACACAGTCGCCCGGGCTAGGAAGTGATTTTTTCTTTTATCAACTTTATAATGAAACAAATGAAATGACATTATTTGAGAACCTGCTGTACATTGTTCCCATAATTGTATTTTTTTTTTGTTTATAAGACACATTAAGAGTTTCTTTTTGTAACCATAAGCTTGAAAGCACCAAGTGATCATACATCATAGAGATCTAAACTTTTTCAAAGGCCTTCATTTTTTTTAAAACCAGACTAGTTCAATATCTATCAGCTGAGGCAAGGAACACAATATAATTAAACTTATTTGGCTCTTTTCTGAGAAATTTAAAAAAAGATTTGAGGCACTTAAATCCTTATGCTGACTTTTGAAAAAAATAAGGGTTGGGAAAAGAGAGAATGCTAAGTTATTCAGCTTTCTACTTTGCCCCCAGACACCAAATATTTTTTCAATTTTCAGTTCACAGTGTGAAAAGACTCCCTATGCCATTTCACACTGTTTACTACTCCCCTTTTGGAAATGATCATCCCAGAGCTTCTGGGATATCACACTCTCCAGTTTCCTCCTCTGCCTCTGCTCTCTCCTTGTCTCCTCCTTGGTACCGTATTTAATTCACTCCCTCAATGTGGGCATATTCTGATTCTTGGCTCACTTTTCCCTTTACTCTGTAAGGGAGATCACAGATTGGCAGCTTATAGACATGTTTTGTTGATGCCACACAGAATTCAAAGAAATATTGAATTGACAATGTTTAAAAATCAGGACATCCAACATGAAGGTACAGATTTTGGCTCTTCTTAAATAAGGAGACGATCTCACTGCACTGCACAGACATTCCCTGTAGCATTAGGTGATTGGAGCTGAGTTACAGCTGCCTCCTTTAGAGAGGTGTGTTCTTTCTTTTTTGTTATAGTCCCCCCACTCCCCATTGCTTACATCTTGTGTTTTATTTATTTTCATTACTTGCCTGATATTTTAGACATTTTAGTGGAGAAGATACTCATCTTCCTAGGTAATTTAAATTTTGAATTAATCTTTTCTAAAGACTATTTCCTTTTCCTGCCCCTTTGTTTTCAATTCCATTTCCTCCTTCAGATCATTTCTACTACTATCTTAATCAGACAATCATGTTGTCTTACCTGGCTTCCTTGCAATAGAATTCTAACCAATATTACTTTTGGAATAGCCTTTCTAAAATGAAATTTTAATATTTTTCTATCTAGCCTCAAAACTTTGATCAGCTCATCTGCTTTCTAGATGATTTCAAACTCTGGCATTGGTATGAATGCAAAATAGGCACAGCCACTTCAGAAAACAATTTTGGTAGTCCTCAAAAAGCTAACCAGAGAGTTACTATATTACCTAGGTATACACCCAAAAGAATTGAAAACATATTTCCAGACAAAAATGTATATATGATTATTCATGTCCATTTATAATAGCCAGAAAGTGGAAACAACCCAAATGTTTACCACCTGGTGAATAGATAAACAAAATGTGGTGTAGTTGCACAATGGCATATTACTAGGTCATCAAAAAGGAATGAAGCAGTGATTTATGCTACACCTGGGTGAACCTTGAAAATATTATGCTAAGTGAAAGAGGCAAGACTTACAAGGCCACATACTATATTATTCCATTTATAGGAAATATCCAAAGACTAAAGGTAGAATAGTGGTTGTCTGAGGCAAAGGGAAGAGGAATGAGATGTGACTGCTAAAGGATATAGGGTTTCTTTCTGTGGCAATGAAAATTTTCTGGAATTAGATGGGGCTGATGGCTGTATACCTCTGTGAATATAATAAAAATCACTGAATTATATAGATTAAAAGGGTAAATTTTTAGGTATGTGAGTGATACCTCAGAAAAAGTCAGGGAACACAGTGAAAAACAAAACAAAAACCGAAAGCTCCTTAGAACTCAAGATCCTTCATGATCTGACCTTTGCTGGTTTTTCCAGTCTCATTTCTGGCTACTTTGTCTTTCCATATCCATTGCCTGTCTGTTCCTCTCTCCCTTGCACTAGTATACTAATCTACAAACTCTTCCAAGAGTTCCATGCTGTCTATGAGTCTTATTATCCGTGCACACATTTCTTTTCTTTTCTTTTTTTTTTTTTTTTTTGAGATGGAGTCTCACTGTGTCTCCTAGGCTGGAGTGCAGTGGTGCGATCTCAGCTCACTGCAACCTCCGCCTCCCAGGTTCAAGTGATTCTCCTGCCTCAGCCTCCTGAGTAGCTGAGATTACAGGCACACTCCACCACACCTGGCTAATTTTTTATATTTTTGGTAAAGATGGGGTTTCACCATGTTAACCAGGCTGGTCTTGAACTCCTAACCTCAAATAATCTGCCTGCTTCAGCCTCCCAGTGTGCTGGGATTATAGGTGTGAGCCACCGTGGCTGGCCCTGTATACACATTTCTATGAGAAAAGTCCTGCCCACTCTCTTCTCCTCACATTCATCTCTTAAATTCCTGATCTTTTAAGTTCATATTTCACCTCTCCTGGAATCCCTTATACACCAGTGCTGGAATTCTTAATAGGGTGATTATGTAAACTCTTCAGGGCAGGCAGGAGTACCCTACAAATGAAAATAGATTAACTTTGATGAGCTTATCCCAGCTTTGCAATCAGAAAATCTTGAAAGAAGCTCTTTTGACTATGCATGTAAGTGTTATGTTTCATATTTTTTAAACTTTAAATAAAATATAGTGGACTGGGTATGCAACCATGGTATTTTAGAACAAGCATCATGTCACAATATTAATCTAGCTTTGCTGCCCCCTCTCCCCTGCCCTGTATAGATTAGGAGCAAACCTAGGGTGTTTGCGCCTCCCAAATACCCTGGGCATTCCTTGCTACCCTAAATGGTAACTATCTGTTTCTTTTTCTGTCTCTCCATCTAGACTGGGAACTCCTTAGTGATAGCTGCTGTGTCTTTCATTAAAAAAATCTTTACAACTGAATTCCAGTAATTCTCCATAGAAAGTGTTTGGTAAGTTTTGAACAAATGATTAGACATCCTTTGTGGTCAAATGTAGGCAAGTGAGAGAGACTACTAGCATTTGCCCTACTGAAGATCAGAGATCTGAGGACATTTTAAGAAATGCATAATTAGATGGCTTCATTGAAATACAACTTGATCTCTTTCTTGCTCTCGCTCTCTCTCTGTCTCTCTCTCTCTCTCACACACACACACACACGCATGCACACACACACACACACAGACACCTCCTTTAAAAAGCTATTTCAAAAAGAGTAGAAAGCAAAAAAGTGAGATTTAAAACTTTTTCTCAACCTATACACCTGAGGAAGGTGTTAGATTTAAGGCCTAAAGTGGATTTTAAACTGACACTTCCCCTAACATATTTTTAAAGTCTTTTCTGTACTTTTTAAAACAGCTTTTCTTTTTCATGTCAGCAAATTCATGAGTTAACATTCATGTACTAACATTAACTCCCATTTTGGACTTGCTCATTATGCAGTGGTAAATAGTGGCTGGTTAATGTTTTCTCTTTCAAAAATGTGATTATACTTAGTTATTTATAAATGATTCCTCCTTTTTTACCTTTCGTTTTTAAAACTAGAAATTCTTGTTTCGACCCTATATGTCTTATTTGGGTTCTCCGAATCAGACTGTCAGATAAAGATTTGAGTGCAGGTAGTTTACTAAGGAGGCATTCAGTAAACTGTTTGTATTAAGCAAGTTACTGACCTGAGCAACTGAAATTTTAATTCTTTCAGGGGACCTGTGAAAAATATGCCTAGAAGTAGCTACATGAGAAGCAAGGGAGTTGGGATATGATATCCTAGAACCTGTTAGTCCTTAGTTGAGGGCTCTTCTAGGGGGTGTTAATCCCCAGAGTTTCCAACTGCAGTGCAGGTCCAGAGAAAACCCCCCAGTAAAGAAATAAAAGGGTTGACGGTTGGAAGTCTGTGGGCACAGATTCAAGTAGCAATGACCAGGGAGTGTGGGGGAGTACCAACAGCGTTCACTGTATATGGAGATGGGCGCCATCATGGGAGGAGTCCTCAAGTGTGAAAAAGCCCAGAATTTAAGTTAGTTTTTCTCAAGCATTTACTCAGTCCTCAGGTAAGCACCTAGTGTGTGTAAAGGCTGTGCTAGGTAATGGGATGTATGAATTCGCTTGTAGAGGCAATTAGCTGTTTAAAGCTCAGTTTCTTCATTTCAAATGAGAACTTATTTTCTTTCTTTCAAAATGGAGAATCAAATGAGATAGTATTCCTGAACATACTTTACAATGTTGAGAGCATTTTACACTCATCTCCCTTTTTTGTTTTTTGATATGGAGTCTCACTCTTGCCCAGGCTGGAGTGACAGTGTCGTGATTTTGGCTCACTGTAACCTCTGCCTCCTGCCTCCCAGATTCAAGCGATTCTCCTGCCTCAGCTTCCTGAGTAGCTGGGATTACAGGTGCGTGCCACCACACTCAGCTTATTTTTGTATTTTTAGTAGAGACAGAGTTTCACCATGTTGGTCAGGCTGGTCTTGAACTGCTGACCTCATGATCCGCCCTCCTCGGCCTCCCAAAGTGTTGGATTACAGGCGTGAGCCACTGCGCCTGGCCACACTCGTCTCTTATCCGGAATATGTTAGCCAGTCAAAAGCTTGTTTTCTTATTAGGCCATGTGAATTTGGCCTCTCTGTGAAGCATATATAAGACAGTAAATTTAAAAGTTTCATGAAAGGAATAAGGTACCATGGGGATGGTTATTTTTAGCCAGTTGGCAGTGAAGACTTCCTGGGGAAAGTGGATAAAATGGACCTTAAAGTAATAGATAGGAATTATCCATGTGGAAACAGGGAATTTCTGAAGGAACAGTGAATTCCAGGAGAACTTGAGCAAAGTCCTAGAGGCAGTGCAACTGAGAACCACTCAGTGCCCAGGTTAAGCATTTTTTTCCCCCTTAACTACAAATTGAGGATATTAGTACTTTGTACGCTATAAGATTGTTGTAAGGATATCTTGTAAGGATAAATGAGCTACGTCATATAAGGTAGGTAGGATAGGGTAAATTCTAACTTCATCTGTAGCTTTTGGTGTCAGTGTAGTTTCTGATTATAAGTTATCCAGTCCCAAAGAAAGCAGTGTTTCCTAAAGTATATGGGATGTAAACCCTACAACATCTGCAAGAAAAAAGGATTATGACATTAAAAGAATTTGAGAAATCCTGTGTACCATACATAGATGGATTTCATAGAGAGGCACATTAAGATATTAACAGTGCTGAGAAGTGCGGCAATAAATAAACCTTTTTTTTTTTTTTTTACCTGTTTAATGCTGTGTATTAAATTTCTTTAATTGCTGGTTTCTTTTCTCCCCTTAATGTAATACTTATTCATATTGGACATTCTTTGTAAAATGTGAATTTGAAGAGCTTCATGTGGTGGGCCAACCAAGTTACCAATACTTATATGTCCACTTTAATGTTGTCAGTCTATCTTAAGGAGTTGTAAATGGCTTGAAATAATAAGAAACTTTGCTCAAAATACTTGTTGTGATTCTCCCTCTAGGCATGCTTCTGAGCAGTTTCTTAGTCATTGCCCCCACATCAATCATTGTATGGTGCTTTACATATTTCATTCCTCATTTTCTACACAGAATTATATTGCTCACCCCATGATTTCTCCCAGGCCTCAGATCTGCTCAGAATGATGTTTTTTTGGCCTCACTTGAGAAATTTAAAGAACATTCCCAAGACAATTCTGAAAGTTGACTTCCAAAAATACTTGGAGTAATGCCATCATCATTAAACTAAGTGGATGACTTTCAAGGTGAGTGGTTTTAAAAGGGACAGCAGCTTCTTGGACGTGCACTTTCTATGCAGAACAAATGGTTTGTCTTTTTATAGTCATAGAAGGAGCTCTGAATTCCTACTATGTGTTTGTCCTTTTGGTAGATGTAGTCTATTTTGGGCAGAAGTTCATAGTCTACTGGGGAAAAAAATAAGTATTCAAAAGTAACCACTGTAGAAGAGGATAGATATAGTCATAGAAGCTTCAGAGTGTTATCAAAGTACAGAGGAGGGGTCTTCCATAGGGGTCAAGAAAAGTGGCAAAGATACTTATGATGAACCTTGAATACCACATGAACAATAGAGATATTCCAGGCAGATAGAAGTAAATGTGCAGAGGCCCAGAGATGTGACAAAGGACAAGGAACTCCATGTGAGTGCAAATGGAGTGTAGACTCCATGTGGGAATGTGGATGGTGAGTGAGGTTGGGAAGCCAGATGGAGTCCTGACCATAAAGGGCTGTGTGAGTGCTGGGGTAGAGAGTTTGGAGTTTAGCCTCTAGATGGTAGAGCACACCTGATAGATTATTAGACAGAGATGGCCATAGTCACAATTTTAAGCAATTTGGTAAGTGGCAACTATGCAGTTGAGTTGGTGTGAGGAAAGACAGGGCCCAGGAGCTTGGGAGGCTATTACAGTGGTCCAGCCAACAGGGAGTCTAAGCTAAGGTAGTAATTGTGATGATGGGGAAGACAAAATGGATATGATAGATATTTAAAAGATGAGGAAGGGAGATGATAAGGGGAGTCTGGGATTCTTTCACATGGGGAAGAGTTCGGATGTTGGTATCAGTCAGTGTAATTAGAATTCAGGAGAGAAACACATTTTAGGGGACATTTGCTGAGTTGTATTCTGTATTTGTTGTGTTTGAAGTGCTTATGGGTTATTCATTTGTATTTTCATCAGTTCCTAGAGTAAGTACTCTGTGCCAAACAATGTGTTTGACTCTGAGGATGTGGCAAGAAAAGAGTCAGAATGTTCCATGTGCCTGCGAAGCTTACAGCTTACTGGGAGAGACAGACATAAATAATTACCCAACTAATTACTTCATTAGTAAGTATAGAAGAAGGGGACCTAACTCATAAGGCAGTCTGCTGTCCATTCTGGAACTTAGCAAAATAGTTTGGTCTGCAAAGTGACAGAGATTTGAGGATGATTGGTGAGTAGTTGCTAACTGAAGTCATTAGTGAGATTGCCCAGACTAGGTTTGCAAAATGGGCAGAAAAGGAGGCTGAGGTTAGAATGTGAATATTTAAGGAGAAAGTTAGATAAAGTCCTAAAATGAAGCTGGAAAAGAGTGGCAGAGTATCACTGCCCCTCGGTATCTGTGGTGGATTGGTTCCAGCGACTCCCTTGGATAGCAATATCAGTGGATTCCCAAGTCTCTTGGGTAAAAGGGTATAGTGTTTGCATATAATCCACACTGTATACTTTAAATCGTCTCTATATTACTAATAATACCTAATTCAGTATAAATGCTATGTAAGTAGTTGGTATGCTGTATTGTTTTTCAACTTGTATTTTTGTATTGTTATTGTTTATTTATTTATTTTTAAAAAATACTTTGCATTTGCTGTTGAGTTTGGGGATGTGGAACCCATAGATACGGAAGGCCAATTGTAATTTAAAGGTGTACGGAAAGGGGAATGTTGCCAAGAGGTCACATAAAGTAAATGTAAGAGGTGCCATGGGCTTTGAAACTGCAGTTCCATGCTGGCTCTAGCAAGAGCAGGTGCAGTAGAGTGGTGTATGTACAAGCTGTATTTCCTCCCAGTGGTGTGCTGGATCTAGCTTATGCTGCCTTGAGAGAGCTGGATTGTTAAATTTTCAGGAATTATGCAAACTTGTTGTTAAAATAGCCATTAGTAAAAATTAAAGTGTGTACACTTACAATTAAATTGTATTAGAATAAATGTAATAAAAAATATTAAAACTCATCCTCCCTAATAATTTTACAACATTTTCCTATTATCTATGCTCTTAAGGTTATTTATATCTATTATTTTCCTGAATGGGTGGATGTACTATACAATGGTGTACTACTGCACATTTCTTTTCAAGTCTATCTTTATTGACTCCTGTTGGCGTATCGAAATTAGTCAGAGTGAGAGTATTTACACCGTGGAAATTGGCAAATAAATGCCACAAATTGGAGATTTTGTTTTGTTGATTTTCTAGACCTGAGAAAGTGATAGAGAAATTGTTAAGAATGCGGACTACACTTAAACTTGTGTTGGTATACAACAATTACATTGTGAATGGCACAAAAATTCGAGGAAATAGTCTTTTGGTACTTGTGAACTGTTATCCAATTCAATAAAGAAGTTGCTATCAATATTGATGAGTAAGAGAAGTTCCGATATACACATTGTTTCACTTTATTCTTATTTATTAATGCAAAAGAAAATATTATTTGTGTCAGAACCTACCATGTTTGGTAAGTATTAATGAAAGCATCTTGTGAGAAACAGTTGGCTCTATGGAATTTTCAGTAAAGGATATTATATGTTTTACTATTTGTCAATTGTGTGCTATATCTCCTTTATTTTAGTACAATTTATAATGAACATATGTATGTGTGTATATACACTTTTATTTTGATGAGAACCAGTTATTAACATTTATCAGCACACAGTGGCTATATATATGGGATGTGAAGAAGCAGGTCACATGTACTTTTTTGAAAAGTATGGCAGAGAAGGGATGTTCCATAGGTACTAGGTTGGTAGGTAGTCAGAAGATGTTTACAGGTTTGGGAGAGCGTTTGTTTGTTTGTGTTTTTCCTTGAGTGGAAAGTGAGCAGCCAGTAGAGAGGGAGAGATTGATGGTACAAGCGAAGGTTGAAGTAAATGTTAGAAGAAGGCGATAAAGAAATAGGAAGAAATAAGATATAGACTATTGTGGGAAAATTAACCTTGAACACAGGAAGGACCCCTATTCTTGTAAGGATGAGGAAATGATAAACATAAGATGTGATAAATTAAGTACATGTACATTAAAATCATGTACATCAGTGAATTGTAATTTAAGAAATAAGAAGGATGAGGTCAGGAAAAGAAGCTCAGAAAGATACCAGTTAACTTATGAATAAAGTATAGATTAAGAGGTGAATACTATGATTGACCATGGCAAGATTTCATGCTGATTTAATCTCTGAACTATTATGCTGTATTTTTAGTCTGTTTTTCTAGGCTGAAATATTTAAATAAAAAATGAGAGACAATTTAAAGGCGCCTCATTGCATTTAAATGCCAACTATTATTTCTTTTACTTAGCTTTGCAATGTAATGCTACATTTCCATGGACACGGATTAAGTTTCTATGAGATGATCAGAAAAGGGATATAATTTGAGGTTAACTAAACTACATTCATTGCATGCCTGGATAGTTTGAACACAAGGTAAAATGTTATCCAGACTGCTGAAGAAAACAAGTCTTATTTTGGAACATGACTTTCTTCAGCATTGTAATTTATGACTTTTTCACTTGGATTCTTGCTTTTAACACACTCTTATTTATATATGTATGCTTCAATTAAAGAAATGCATAACATTTTGCTTACACTGTCTTAGTTCTATTAGTTTTCCTCTATTAAAATTTACAGTCCTTATATTTCTCTCAGTTGAAATATAATAAGATACAGAGCTTTTTTTTATATTTGCATGGTAGTTTGACGTTTCAAATATTTGCAGATCTGTTTTCTGAAATATTTATTAATTATCCTAAATATTCATAGATATTGGTATTGATGATGCTAAATATGGCTGTTGATAATGAATATACATATGTAATCTGCCCTTAGTGCGCCATTGTAGCTATCACTTTGAGCCTAACACTGTAGTTACATTCCCCCTCACCTTGCAGTCTAACAGCACCTCAGACATCTGGCTGAGGACCTCAAGACTTTGGAAAAATAACTCTGCATGTATGTTTTTAGAGTTAGAATACTGTTGTAGCCCACTCAGACAGCTGGTCCTTGTGTTTGTTGATTAATTCATGGTTGCAAGATGATACTGTGGTCTAAATATCATGTTCAAGGTAGAAAAAAGAAGAATCAGCACAGCACTAGCCATGTGTGTGTCTAATTTAATCAAGGAAGCAAACGCGTTAGAGAGATGTCCTTAGCAGAGTTCTTCTTAGACCTCATTGGCCACCCTCGGCTACAAGAGAGTTTGGGAATGTGAATATTTAGCTTTCCCACATCTATATTGGGAGACAGCAAAGGAGAAGTTGGTAGAGAATGACTGTTGTTAGCCAACTAGTAGTGTTTGCCAAAGGGGATGATCTCAAGTCCTGTTTAGCTCCAACCTTTGCATTCTTACTATCAGTTAAATGCCATTTCACCTGGAAGGCTGCCTTTTTAGTCCTTACCTGCAGGCCTGGGACAAACTTTGTTGACCTCCATCTAGACTTTTTTAATTAATAAGTGAAGACCTGACACAATTCCTTCTGGTGGAGAGGATCCATTCTTCAATGTCAATCTAGATAGAGCAGTCCAGGAAGTAACCCCAGACTTGAAAGGGAACCAATATTAATGACATCTCATTCTCAAGCATGGCTGCTGGGAAGGCTTCTGCAAAAAAGATAAGCAAAGCGGAAAGTAATCTGAGAATCTGCCTGATAATACTTTTTATATCTGAACGATTTAAACAAGTATAGCTGCATACGTTGCTGGGTGGTTTTCCGTTTTGTGTGGGACTATATATTCAGACTTCTTGTTTGAAATATGTTAGCCTCTTCACAGCTAAAAAATATTAGAAACGAGTGAAATTTAAGGCAACCATTTGTTCATACACTCCCAGGGAGCATAGAGTATAGATTAGCAGTGTATATTTCTAAAAAATTCATATGGCCGGGCACCGTGGCTCATGCCTGTAATCCCAGCACTTTGAGAGGCCGAGGTGGGAGGATCACAAGGTCAGGAGATCGAGACCATCCTGGCTAACACGGTGAAACGCCATCTCTACTAAAAATGCCGAAAAAATTAGCTGGGCTTGGTGGCGGGCGCCTGTAGTCCCAGCTACTCGGGAGGCTGAGGCAGGAGAATGGCATGAACCGGGGAGGCGGAGCTTGCAGTGAGCCGAGATCGCGCCACTGCACTCCAGCCTAGGTGACAGAGCGAGACTCCGTCTCAACAACAACAAAAAAATCCATATATGGATCAATCTTGCAGTATTCACATTTGCAAAAATATAATACTTCTGATCTTCTAGGCAAATAATAATTCTTTTAGATTTGTGAGAATATTTTTAGATGACAAAAAAATTGGTTGCACAAGTGCATGAAAAGCCAATGATTACGTTATTTGCAAAATTACATTCCACCATGAAGATACAATGAGATATAAGTTTTTCTGAAAATGTAGTAGATTCCAGTATTGGGTTAAGTCATTTACATTTTACATTATTTTATATCCTTGAAGGAGTTACTATTATTTTCTCCTTTTGAGGAATTTGATGTTCAAATGGGTTATGTTATTTGACCAATGTTTAGTGCCGGTAACTCATAGCAGCTATACTGTGAAACCAAGCAGTTTGCCATACCTGCCAGCTGTGGACCTGTGCTCCTAGTAATAATAACAGTTAGGCATTATGCCAAAGATTTTATAGTCACTTAATCTATTATTCATTAAAATCCTAGAAGCTGATACTACTATAATCATTCCTGTTTTAAAGCTGAGAATAGTATTAGAGAGATTCAGTAGCTGTCTCAATTTCTTGCAGCTTCCAGGGCTAACCTGTGGCTTCAGACTCAGGTCATCTGACACCGTGTGGACCCTAACCACTTCACTACATTGATACTTAGTTACACATTGAATTGTATCTCTATAGTTTTCTATAAAATGTAGTGTTTATTTCTATAGAGAAAAATTCATCCACGGTTTGAAATTCAAGAAAAGCCTTCCCATGTTTCTCAATGGTTTCATACTGAGATAATTTTCCTGTGTTAGATCAAATTTGCTAGCAATTTTCCTGGTGTATGTTAATGAAAATTTGATATGCATTGCTTTGTTTCTTGCATATATAACCATAATTTAGATTAGTTCATTTTTTAGGTGATTGAATTTTTGAGAATAAAAAATAAATTTATATTAGAAAAATTACAGAATGAGAAATTGGACACAAATTCCAGCAATTATGAAAATTATGCCTGCTTGGAAAAGTTACATTTTATGTTACTTGCTAAAATTTTTTGAAAAGGATAAAGTGATCAATTTATCTGTCAACTATCACTTTGATTAAATGATATTAATGCCGTGTATTCCCTTATACTGTGAATTATGATTGGGAAAAATGTGATTGCTATTCAGTGTTTAAAAATAACCTACCTCTTTATAGAAACAGCTATATGAAATTATAGTTCATTCTAGATCAATAGTGCTTTGGTTTTGGTTAACATATGTATCAAATAAAGTAATAAAAATTTGTTTTTTATTAACTAATAATAGAGTTGATTAAATCAACTCTGTTATTCTAGGCACATTTCATAGCCTAACTCCCCTTCGCCAAATTCAGTGCTATATTTTATAGTGATTGACTCAGAGGAGAAAGATCTGTGACTTCTATCTTGCTGCATGACCTCGGGGGAAAATTGGCTTAAATGTATGAAGGGATATTTCAGGTATTGACTCAGACTAAATAAATGTGCTAAATTTGATACAGTGAGTGGGAAATTTTTCTCACCACATGGAACCACTAATGAGTTTGGGAAGTAAACATAGTTAAGTAGGCATAGTTGCCTTTTTGTTACAATCATTCTGAATTGGTCCATTAGCATGAATAACATTTCAATGAACTTCACGTTTGTAGCTTTAGGATTGACCAAACTAAACCGCAACATTATAAACTATTTCCAGGTGAGAGGATTGTAGTGGGTTGAATTGTTTTTCCCCAAGAGGTCTGTTTAAATCTGAAACCCTGGTACCAGTGAATGCGACCTTATTCTGGAAAAAGGGTCTTTGCAGATGTAACGAAGTTAAGATGAGATCATACTGGAGTAGGGTGGCCTATCAATCCAATATGACTGGTATCCTTATAAAAAGAAGAGAAGGTCAGGAGATCGAGACCTTCCTGGCTAACACGGCGAAACCCCGTCTCTACAAAAAATACAAAAATTTAGCCAGGCATGGTGGTGGGCGCCTGTAGTCCCAGCTACTCGAGAGGCTGAGTCAGGAGAATTGCGTGAACCTGGGAGGCGGAGCTTGCAGTGAGCCGAGATCACGCCACTGCACTCCAGCCTGGGTGACAGAGCGAGACTCTGTCTCAAAAAATAAAATAAAATGAAAAATTAAAATAAAAAAAAAGAAGAGAACAGATAGAGAGACTGAGACCCCCGCAGGGAAAACACCATGTGACATCAGAGGTGGAGACTGGGATGATGCAGCATTGAATTGATGCATTGGGATGATGTACCCACTGAAGAATGCTAAGGATTGCCAGCCACCAGCGGAAGCTAGGAAGAGGCAAGGAAAGACTCTATCCGGAGTCTGAGAGGGAGCATGGACCTGCTGACACCTTGATTTCAGACTTCTGGCCTTGAGAACTGTGAGAAAATAAATATCTGTGGTTTTAAGCTGCCCAGTCTGTGGTACTTTGTTACGGCAGCCCTAGGAAAGGAATTCAGGAGTTGAGAATGGAGAGACAATGGAGAGAATGAAGAGTCAGCAGCAGTGGTAGTGCTCCCTGGATTGACTCTTTCTCCTGTAGTTCCACATCTTTCCACCTCTCTTATGTTATTATCATACACGTTGGACAACTGGGCTGTGTTTCCTCCCCCTTCATCACTTACAGATCTCTCTGAGTCTCATTTGCCTTGTCAGTGTGATGAGGATCTTAAACTCCTCTGAGTAATAATAACGACCAACTTTTATGGGAGTTTAACCCCATAGTAAAGGCAGGGCTCAGGGTTAACATGCATTATTTCATTTACTCCTCACCAGAATCCATGAGGATTATATTGTTATTATCACTACTTCACAAATGAGCCAAGTAATCACATTTCTCTATGACATCTTGCTTTCTCTTGCCTTGTTCCTTCAGAGACTTGAACATGAGAGTCAGAACTGGAATATTGTCGGTCCTTATGGTTCCTTGATGGGAAATATAGCAGATCCCTAACTTTACTTAATGGGTAGAATGGGGGTGAAGGCCATTGGAAAGGGGTGTTACATCAACATGGTATGTTCTTTTTGGCCATGTCACAGTTTCTTCATGTATAGAACATAGAAATTTTTTATAAAAATTATTTCTTCATTATATTCCCCTATTTTATTGGGGAAAATAATTTTAATATAACTCCCTTATTTTCTAGCTTGCTTAACAATTTCACTGTCAGAGCTACTTAGGATATAACAGAGGAATTTAATGATATAGCTGCTATTATTGACATTCACCTTGTGCTAGGAACAGCATTATGTACAGCAGACTATCAGATGGGTGATATTATTACTCCACACCTGACAGTCCAGGGCTTAAGAAAGTAACATGGTCCAAATTACTAGCCTTCAAATCCATGTCTATTTTGTATCCAGAGCCTATTTTTGTATATTCTTTTTAGGGAAAGCCATTACTACAGTGACATGGACTAATTTATCACATTAATGATCAACTTGGAAGCTGGACATCTGGGCTTTAAGAGAATATTGGCCAAGACAGGGTAGTATGGGAAATCGGAAAACACCTGAAAAGTGGCATGCTGAATGCAGGCAGCTTAGATTTAAGGATGGGGCACAGCATGAGGACCCCATTTTTGTCAATATGGGGATATCAGAGTTGAACCTGGCTTCTTTCAGAATATTTTATCTAAAGCTCTTCTAGAATTAGACTAATTTCCTTAATTACCATAATTAGGGCCAAGCAAAAATTGGATGTTTCCTACTTCACTTTTGGTTGCTTATTTTCTCTGAGTCAAGAACATGATAACAAACTTTACACTCTATTTCTAACATGGACCTTTTAGTAAATGGTAGGTTACTATAACAGAAAAGATGCTATATCTGAAATCAAAGTGCACAAGTCCATTCCATGCTCCATGCTATTTCCTTGCAAGTCTAGATACTGTCACATGCCTGTAATACTAAACAGTCTTAGAAAATACAGCAAGCAGCAGTGTTGGAATAGGTCTTAGAGGCAAAACTGATCTGACCAAGCAATGTATGTTGGTTAAGTGAAATATAAAGGCAGTCTGTTCTATCTCAGCTGAGGACATTTGCCATAGAAAATGTTTGTTATGGCACAGTAGAGTGACCGAAGCTACCAGTTTCTTACCACCCAAACTTGTCTTGGTTGAATTTGTCTCCTGTCTTCTAAACTCTAGAGAACTGTCGGTCTTCTGGAGAACTGTTCAGTGTAGTGAAGGAAACAGGAAGAGAGTTTGAGGAGCTTAGCCAGTTGATCAGAGGGATTTAATGGGAAAACACACTTGGACAGTGAATAGACACTGGAAAATCTGACTGTCTAATTTGGGTTTTCCCAATATACCTGTCATGGTGAAGTGAAATATCTGTTGGACTGAAAGTAAGTGTGTCAGTTATTTTGGTCACAGCTCTGCTACAAATTGACATTATGACTGGGAAGTGATGGTTTGCGGCCATAACTTTCTCCGTGAGTCAAAGTTGTGGGATTTTACATCCCTTAAACTTCTCTCAAAATTCTTTTCTACTTAAAAGACCATAGGTGTCATATTGAGAATTCATTTCATCAAGTATTGATCAATCCTTGGGGTGTTTGCCATGATCTTGTCATGCTTTCCATCTTTGCCACCAAAGAATGTTTTTAGGGGTAATGTATGGGAAGTTTGAAATGTGAATTATATCACAGTTTGTATCTGGAAATCAATGTCTAATAGATAATGATGAGAGTGACTACTGTCTAGTAAACATTTACTACTGGGTAGAAAAGTCACCAGATTCTCCACAGCAGAAGATTTTGCTCCCTTGGGACATTTGGCAATGTCTGGAGACATCACAACAGAAGGGAGGAGTGCTACTGGCATCTAGTGGGCAGAGGCCAGGGATGCTGCTAAATATTTTACATTGCACAGGACAGCCCCCCCACAACAAAGAATTATGTGGTCCACAAGGCCAGTAGTAGTAAGGTTGAGAAATCCAGCTTTACAGCTTGTTTAATAAATATGCATGCTGATCATAGAGGATGTTATGCTCATCTTGTAGCTGAGGTTCAAAAGGGTTAAGTAAATTCTTCAATGTCAAGCCGTTCATTAGAGATGGAGCCAGCATTCCATTCCAGTCTGTAAAGCCAGTTGAGGGATGGTCCCCAAACACAAGCCTTTTCTATTTTGCTGCTTTGGGAAGTTTTCTTCATCCTCGTTTCTTCATTTTTAAGATAAGAAGATCTGTCCTTTACCAGAAGTTTGTAGTAGTATATTTGGGTGGGGGTAGGCAGGGGGGAGAAAAGACAGGGGGTTTGGAGATTTTCAAAAAGTTGAGGTATTATGCTTAAATGTAATATTTTTGGCAAAAATCTGTAGTCATAAGCAGTGTGGGTGAAATACAAAATGTATATTTAGACTTTAGTGTTGCTCATACATATGCATTGTTTTTAGATTAAGAATGAGAGCTTTTAGTTTTTGCTTCTCTTTGTATCTTTCAAAAGCAATTTGATTTGCTCTTCTCTTGGGCATGATGGTGATTTGTAGAGCTTGCTGGTTGTTGAGAAATCGAAGACTCTTTGTGGGTTCTTAAGGATGAGAGTTTACTTCCACACTGGCAGTAAGGTCGATTTTGGGTTTTGGACTTAGAGCATAACAGAAGACATAGAGATGACAGAATGGCCAAATTGCATTTTAGAGAAAGAAGTGTGGAGAACCCCATGAGAAAACTGTGTTTTACTTACATCTCTGGTCACTGATAAATCTCAATTTTGGGACAAATCCTGACAGATAAGTAAGGTTATTGGAATGTAAGAGGTAAGAAAAAGTTAATTTAAATTATTTTATTTGAAAACTTACATTTTATGAGTGGGAAGTGTGGTTTAGGATAATTGGCAAGACTCCCTCCTCCAGAATATTAAATTTTTGCCAAAACTACCTTTTGAATAGAGTATTTTGGGACTTGCACATTGAAAAATATAGGCAGTTGCCTTATGTAGGGCTATACTTGCCCATAGAGTTTTACACTTCCACAGGGAGTCGGGTTTTGTTCTGGAGACTAGTGGAAGCAGCTTTAGCTGCTTTGTGTGATAATCAGCACACAGAGCAAAGGCACCTCAGTAATTTACTAGGTGTTCATACTGTCAATCGGTAGATTTAATAAAGAGAGAAAGGACAGGACATGTAGCTAATACAGCCAAGGTAAGGTGAGCACCATAAGAATATGCAAAAAAAAAAAAAAACCATTGAAATTATCTATAAAGGAGTTGAAAACAGCTTTTAATCAACATTCAGTAATTGAACCTTTTAAGGGAGCAGTACACAAAGATGTGCTCAGTGTGGCAGTCAAGTTAACCAAAAGAATGAATTCCAGCTTTTCAACGTGAATTTCAAAGCATCAGGAACACTGAGGCCTAACCCTTACTGTCTTATACTAAAAAGAGTCTTACTGTTTTATAACAACTACATTCTTTTTACAGGCATTACTAATGATTGCAATTTATTTTTAAGTTAAAAAAAGGTTATTATTGAGAGTAGTATTAGACACTCTGAAACTCTTAACAGTTTACAAAGAAGAGATGAAGAGATCTTGAGGAAAAGGTGAACTTTTCTACGTCATATCCAACCGTGATTTGAATCGGAATTATTATTTTGTGTTTGTTTTTCAACCTTCTATGAAATGAAGGCATTCTTGTATTTCTTCAACATGCCAGTTCCCCGAAAACCAACTTCAAGATCCATGGTATCAGCAGAATTTAAGTACAAGTAACAGTAATTATAGTATTGAAAAGCCCCCATAGCATTCAATCATAATATTTTATTTAAGGTTGGGAGAGCTAAGTTAATACATTTTTACAAGCAGTTGAAAGATTGTGATGGAATTGACTTTCTTTAGAGACCATATGCATATTTACCAGTTGAATAAACTCTGGTTGTCAGTTATGTGTGTAGGTTGGTGAGAATATGAATATGTTATATGAGGGCAGTATTCTTGTAGGGGGAGAAGAAGATGGAAAGTAATGGAACTGACAGTGAGTGCCTACTGGGTTTCAGACACAGTGCTGGGAAATGCTTTGGTATGTAATTGTCACAATGTCTCTGGGACCTAGATGATATTATTTTCATTTTATAGCTGAAGAAAAAAGCCAAAATAACTAGGAAGTATTTTTCTTACTATATCCTTATCTGAGTCAAGAAATGGATATATTTTTTTTGATGTGTGTGTTTAGTGGGGGCAACTTTTAGTTGTTGGTTGACTCGAACACGGAATTCTAAGGATTTGGATCTATCATTATTTTTAATTTTTGTGGTGTTGTTTTTGAGACGGAGTCTTGCTGTGTCCCCCAGGCTGGAATGCAACAGCATGATCTCAGCTCACTGCAACCTCCACCTCCCGGGTTCAAGTGATTCTCCTGCTTCAGCCTCCTGAGTAGCTGGGATTACAGGTGTGTGCCACCATACCGAGCTAATTTTTATGTCTTTAGTTGAGATGGGGTTTCACCATGTTGGCCAGTCTGGTCTTGAACTCCTGGCCTCAAGTGATCTTCCTGCCTCAGTCTCCCAAAGTGCTGGGATTACAGGCATGAGCCACAGTGCCCAGCCAGGATCTATCATTAAATACAAAGATTTCTGCTAGTTAGGGCTTTTTTCTTTATTTGAGGGCAAAGAATTCATATGCTTTTTCAAATTACTGCTTTAAATATTTCCCAGTGGCCCTAAAGAGACATTGGTTGCAGTGACAGGTTTTGTCACAATGGGTGGTTATTTCCTAATGAATAACCCAATACCTGTTTAATTTGTAAAGTAATTCCCTCCTCCAACAGAAAATTACTTTAAAATGGAAGCTAGTAGGCTATCTTAGTTCTAATTTTGCATTGCAAGTTGGTACTGCAAGAGGTCACAACCCCCTTTTATTCAGAGCTATTTTATCTAAAATGGTAAAGGAACATTTATCAGTTTAAAAGCCAGAACTCCAAATGTGATTTTTGCAGCTGATAACTCAGTTTCATGCCTATTTTAATTATAAATAAATATGTAACCCCCCGATTTAAAACAGGTGGCATTCAAAAGTTCATTTGGAACAGAGTCGTATGAAGTTTGAAACATTTTTCCATAGAAACAATGTTAGGTTTCCAGGCCAACCCACAAAAGCCTATTTAAACCATATCGTACAATTTCTGCTCTAAAATCATCACGGGGCCCACACAACATATATAATAATATTTCTATTGGGAAAATGCATTTGGAGTTTAGCTTGGAATAGACTAGAGTTTCACTGGAATAGAACTGGGCATTTCAAAGTCCTCCTGCCATTTTGGCAATGAGGATCAGCATTTTTTCCCTAAGAAGTATCTTTGGTTCCCATGACCTGGGGTGAAGCAGGATGAAGGCTAGGGCAGGCAACAGGGTGTCTTCCAAGGGTAAATTCATGATTCAACATGCTTTTGGCTACAGGCAAGAGACTATTGAACTTGATTACTAGAGTTAATTCTCTCACATAATAAGTCTAAAACAGGCAGTTTAAGCAGTGGTTAATTTAACATCTCATTGAAGTCAGGGTTCTAGAAACCTTTATAACCTTATAGTTGGAAGATGTCCACTAAATATGTAAGAATCTTGTCTATACATAACAACCTCCTAATGAGAAAGAATGAGGGGTGCTCTCTTAATTTTATTAAATAGGAAGCTATTTCCCAGAAGCCCCACCTCCAGCAAGTTTCCCTTTACATACCATTGGCCAGAACCCTGACTCACAGCCTGCCCCAAACTAAACACTGGCCACCAAGAATCAGATTGTTAGAAGTGGCTTAGAGTCTAAGTTCTAGTTCAAGTATAGTTCACCTTCGGGGGATAGACAGGTGGCCACCTTCTCTCATCACTTTGCCAAGCTCATTTGGAGATCTGTAGATGAAGAAGGTGGAATATCTGTTGGGTGAATGTTATCTATGTCTTTTACAGTTTGCTTCCATACAGCAATGGCCTAGGGCAAGGGCAAGGTCAGAAAAATCCGAGTTTTTATTTTAGCTTTCCAAGTAGCTGTGTGATCTTGAAAAAGTCACGTGCTTTTCTTCTGCAGACTCCAGTTTCTATAAAATAAGGAGATAGGATAGATTTGTTTATTCCTCAGTTTATTCATTCAACAAATGTTAATGGAGCACTTACTTTGTTACAAACAGTATTTTATGCATGGAGGTTACAATAGTGAACCTTCCAAAGTTCTTCCCAGATATCTTATGTTTTTACGTGATTCCATGTAAGAAGCTGTGGTCTTGGTAAAGCTATGGGCATTGGTGTAGGGATGGTGTGCACCCGTGAGGCCTTCTAATACTGTCAACTCTAGGGGGAGTTTTTGGACTTCATGGGTTCATTTCACTTTATTTATTTATTTATTTATTTATTTATTTATTTATTTAAGAATCCAAGAGATTGATCTGGTTCCTCCCATTTGCCTTGCCCCCAGCTGCTGTTACTGACAGGGTTTCTGCTTTCCATATTGCCCATTCTGGAGCAACACACAACCTCACTGCATTTTTCTTACACTTCTGCCTCTGATCCCAAAAGGAACAGATGATTGATATTTTCTCAGTTTTTCTTTCTTTCTTTTTTTTTTTTTTTTAAATATTGTTAGCAACAAAGGGAATAGAGGGCAGTGGTTGTTGGGGGAAGCTTCTCTGCCCTTCACACTTTTTCATCCTAGCACTGTAGAGAAAGATAAAAGAACATTAAAGCAGAAAGAGTGTGTTCTTGAGTCTGTAATACTGAGATATTATCTTCTCATATTTTTGATAAATAGCCAGATTTGATGAGGAGGAGGGAGAAGGATGTGTTGGAGGAAGTTGACTGGTGGCTGAGAACAGCTGCAGCAGTCCTGGGGAATGAGGGTACCCCCCCATCTTTTACCCTTTGTCTCAGCCATATCAATTCCTGCCACCTGGGACACTGCCTAGGACAGGCTGCAGTGCAGGTGAAGATCAAGGACTGGAGAGGGGAAGGGGCTGTGAAGGCAACATCAAAGGTTTGGGGGCTGTGAGGGGAGATGGCACAGAGATCCCCTGTTGAGACGCTGAGTTTCTAGGACTTTCCTGAATCTCTTTTTTCCAAGGCAGTGTATATATACACAAACACATATATATATATATATATATATATATATGAGTGTGTGTGTGTGTGTGTGTGTGTGTGTGTTAAATGGAGCAACAAGATGAGGACTGGCTCATGATATATATGATTTGTTTCTTAAGCGATGATAAAATAAATTCTGAAGTACTATGGTGATTTTAATGACAACACTTTGGAAACCTTTTGGGACATGTAGACAGGGATTACAATCTGTGCTTACCTATCTACTTATCTATCTCAGGGGTCGGCATACCATTCATATTTACTATCAGCAAGATAGTAAATATTTTAGGCTTTGTGGGCCATATGGTCTGTGTTACAAGTACTCTGCCCTTGTAGCAGAAAAGCAGCTATGCACAATAGCTAAGCAAGTTGGCCGTGTTCCATTAACACTTTAGCTATGGACAACTTCCTTGTGTTTCCTTCAGTTTCATATAATTTTCATGTGTCATAAAATATTTTTCTGTTTTTAAAAAACTATTTAAAAATATGAAAACACTCTTACTTTGTGAGTGGTGCCAAAACAGGCCTGCAGGCTGTAGTTTGTCAACCCCGAGTCTGTCTGGCTATCATTTGTTTATTTGTTGGTCTATCTACCTGTATGTTTTCCTTCTTCCTTCTTTCATCTAGGAGAAGAAATCTGGTTCCATTAAATTTTGTAAGAGAAATTCTTTCCTATTTATATAGTCAGCTACTCTAAACACTTACAAAGGGGATAGAGAATAACTGATTTATTGGATTTCTGGTATTGATTCACTGTGTCCTGTGGTTGAACTTGTACAAGCTTTATGTATTATTATTATTTTAAAATACTACATTTAGCATTCTTACAACCAATTTAGAATAATTACTTTGTAAAAGATCCTTGAGAAAGTACATTACATCTAATAAAAAATTATCTTGGATCTTGTTAAGACTTGAAAACCCCAGGTGAATGATAGTGTTGGGTCAGTTTTTACATTCTGAATAGAGCACGTGTTTTTTCTGAGTCATACAGGCAAGACTTGGATAGCTGTATATTACTGTTTATGAGCCTTATCCTTTCCTGCAAATCAAGTGTTTATTCCACTCCTGAACTTAATTAGCAGCTAAGAGCTTTGTGCTTTGTATTTTAAGGAAGCATGTGATTTGTTCATTAGTTCAAAAGCAGATTAATTATTATATCTTTAGTCACCATCTGTAAACACATCTATATTGGTGAGCTCTCTCCTGCTGAGTTACCTTGAAATGCCCTGTGGTGTTTTATTAGCTTCAATTCTGTGTTTATTACAGTTGGCTGGAGATTTTTCAATTTAGTTTATTGGCCACAGAAAGTCCAATCATTCTGTGGAAACTACCAATTTCTGAGAGTGAGGGGTTTACTAGTGCTGGCTGTCAATTTGCTCTAAACATTTTCCCCAAATCAAACTATATTTCTGTTTGGATTAAAGATAGTAGTAGTTTGATTATAAGCTAAGGTTTTAAGCACCCTATATATTGTCTGCATTCAAGGAAGAGCAATTGGGATTAAAATTAGTAATCTGCATGGAAAAGTATCTTTCTAATCCAAATTAGCTCCAGACAAAACTGTGAAGTACATGAGCACAAGAGGATAATGAATAGTTATTGATGCATGGGCATTTTAATATTATCTAATTTTGGCTTTGCAGCAATGCTGTTAGGTTCCAAGTGACTCTCAGAGAATTTAAAGAACTTGCATAAGATCATTGATAGAGCTGGGGTATGAATCAATATTAGTGTGACTCGTGAGTTTGTGCTTCTCTTCACCAGTGTCTAGATTGTCAGAAAAAAATATAGGACACCTAGTAATGTTTAAATTTTATATTATCAACAAATACTTTTTTAGCATAAGTATGTCCCAAATATTATTGTCCTAAATATTGTGTGGGCCATACATATATTACCAAATTATTTGTTGCTTATCTGAAATTTATATTTAAGTGGGTGTCACGTTTTATTATTACTTGTGAAATTTGTAAACCTTAGTAGTGTCCCTTCCTTCTCTCTCCTTCTCTAGGCATTAAGTCTGTCCAGGAACCCCTTTATCTGCTTCCCTACTCCCTCTGTGCTTCTGGCTTTGGCTTATTAACCCCATTCTTTGCTTCTTTAGTTTGAAGTTTACCTGCTCAGGTAAACTTAAACATTAACTGGGGACCTTATTCTCTCTGGTTTTCAAAGTGTCTAGTGACTATTCTAATAAAGGAATAGGATTAGCCTGTTTGTCAGAGCTAATGTCTTCAGTGATTATATTTTTCAAGTTATGTATTTACTTAACACAGCCATGCTTTAATGCAGGGTATCTCCAGAGGCCAAAATTTTTAGACCCTGTGCAAAGAAAAAGAACAGTTTAAGACCATTCTTTTAGTTATTCTGATAGGGTATTTTTCCCACAGAACCTATTGGTGACTTTATGTTTTTAATTTTATCTAAAATTTGATTATTATGATTATTCAGATTTTTTTTGCTTTTGATTCTTGTATACTAAACAAATTTTGAAGACAATTTTGGTGCATTAAAAAAATAAACTTTATAAAATACTTTTTAAAGAATTAGTAGATGATTGAGGTCTCTAACAATTCTTAAATTATATTTTCACTTAGTAAAAGGTAACACTTTTACAATACAATTTTTATTTCTTGAGTAACAAGAATACAGAGGGAAAAGTTAACGGTTCTCAGTATCCAACCATTTAGCTATATACCAACATAGTAGCAGACCAGACGCTTCTCAGTGAAGCTAATCCAAGCCAGCACCTTATGTTCTCTGCCCAAACTCTGGGAAACTTGTATCTTTACCAAAAAATCTCAGAGACTGGCTTGGAAACCACTGGGTAAATGAGTAGGATTGTTTTATTATCTAGTTACCTTAAGGACTTTAACTGGGACCTCAAACTCTTTTCAGACCACTAAGCAGGAAGCGTGTGCTGTTAGCCATAATGTGGCTGCAATAAGAATGATAGCGTTGGGTCAGCTAACAGCATACTATGGATGAATGTGGCTCCTTTCATCTCTCTGAATCTTGGCTTTGTTGTCTGTAAAATCAAGCAGGGGTGGGATTGAATGATAGCCGAGGTCTTTATTAGTTTGTTACTGGCTTCAACAAAGTTGGGAAGCCTCAAGCCACATGAACCTTTCTCAGAACTGCTTCTCAGGACACCTTAGGGTAGCTGAGTGATTACAAAAAACATCTGAACTATGTGCAGATCCCTTGAATAGAAGCAATGGATCCGGAAAGGCTGTTCCCCAAGGTCTCTTCAGTCAGCCATGCACTTAGATTTGACTACAGACAAAGCAGATGTATTCAAAAAATTGAATGGCATGTTTTACCTAAATGGTAGGGGTTAGGGAAGATAGCTTCTTAATGGGTCTTTGTGCCATGTCTCTTTATTCCTTATGATTAGTACAGCTGAATCCTGATTCTTTTTCCTTTTCCTTGTCTTCCTTCCCTCTCTTCCTGTCTCTCTTTTTTTCTCCCTCCCTCTCTCATTGCTCGTTTTTTCCCTTTTCTTCCTTCCTTGCCACTCTAACAAGCTGAGAACAGGACTTTTAGGAGCTAGCTTTCCAGAAATGATATAGTTACATTGCCTTATCTGGATTTCCAGAGCGCATTTCTCCTCATGTGCTTTTTCGCAAGAGAGAAAACATAACATAAGCCCCTAATCCTTTCAAATATGTTAAAGAGAACAATGCTGTAATTGAAGCAAGGAGAGTGAGACTGGGATTTGACTTCCGTGTCTTCCTCTTACCTACTATTTGTATGGCTATTGAAGAAGTCAATGAATACATTTCATTATGTCTAAAATGTGAGTATAATCCTCGTTGAACTCTTAGGATTTCGTTAATACTGAGATTCTATTGAAAAACAGTTTTTAAACTGATATACCATGGAAATTATTTTTTCATGTGCCTAGGTAGGTTTGTTTTCTTTCTTCTCTCTGTAATCCCAGAGTTGTTATAATGTGTCTTTCTCTCATGCTAGACTCTAAATTCATTGAGAGAAGGACCTTGTTTTATTTACCTTTAAAGTTTTAATTAATAAGCCTATAGAACTTATAAAATGAGTCAGCATTTAGTAGGGTCTTGTGTGTACTAATGTGTCTGAAGGCATGTACACATAAATTTAACTAATTTTTGTTTGACTTATGATTCTGTCCAGTTTTTAATACAATATTAAAACCTGAGGAAAGCAGAATATTTAACTTTGTTATTATAGTTGATTAAATACTTTACTATCTTTTTGCATATTCAGTTATCTGTAGCTTGTGCAGTCTTGTAAGACATTGGTTGTGGTACTCACTCATTCATTCTTAATCCATTCATCTATCCAGCCAATAGTTACTTTCCCCATTAACTGTCCTCTGAATTGTGCTAGGCACAAAACAGATATAAATTCTGACATCATGAAGCTTATAGTCAATGGAGGAGAAGACAATAAAATAAGTAAACACAAGTGAATATGTAATGGCAAAGTGATATAAGTGTTAAGGAGAGCATCCGGTTTCAAATGAATGAGAATAACAGTGTCACCCACTCTAGAATGGATATATTTAAATTCTTTGAGGAAGTGGCATTTAAGCTAAGAGAGATCTACTCTTGAGGATGATTAGTTCTTGCTAGACAAAACCAAACCAAACCAAAACAACACAATGGATGAAGAGTAGATCAGACATATTACATGGTACATACAGATGGAGTATCCCTTATCCAAAATTCTTGGAACCAAAATCCTTTGAATATTTTCAGAATATATACCAGTTGAGCAGCCTTAATTTGAAATCCAGAATCCACAACCCAGAATGCTCCAATGAGTGTCTCCTTTGAGCATCATGTCGGTGCTTAAAACGTTTCAGATTTTGGAGCATTTCGGATTTCAGATTTTCAGATCAATGCTCAAGCTGTATAATGCCCAACCTATATAAAGGCCCTGAGGTAGGAAAGAGCCATGAGGACTCAAAGAATTGAAAGGTAAGCATGAGGAATAGTGTCATGAGGGACGGTGATGCTGTTCATAGTGCCCAATTCCCCAAATGTTTTATTCCCTTACTAAATTACTCCGTTGTAGTTGCTTTTTTTGGTGTTTCATTTTTCAACATCCTCATATGCCTCCTTTCTTGGTAACAGCTTTATTGAGATATAATTTACATATCATACAGTTCAACCATTTAAAGCATACAATTCAGTGGTTGTTAGTACATTCACAGAGTTGTGCACCCATCACTACAATCAATTTTAGAACAACTTCATCGCTATTCTCTTTAGCTGTCACCCCTAAATCCCTCCATTCCGGATGCCCTAGGAAACCACTAATGTACTTTTTCCCCATTTATCTATTTTGGATATTTCATATACGTGGAATTATATAATTTGTGATCTTTTGTGTCATGCCTCTTTTAACAATTTTCTGTTGCATGTTCATCTGCTTTTCATCTTTGCTCCCAAGTTACCGCAATTATGGACTTTTTCTTGCCTTCAGCGTGCTACCTTGTTCCAGTGATGTTATTTCTCTTTTTGTTTCCCTACACCATTAGCAATGTCCAAACTTCAAAGAGTTTCCATATTGCTAAATGAAGTCATAAAATTTATATTAATGAAAAGTTGTCTTTTTAGTTTCTTATTATCCAGTGTTTAGAAATCTTTACAAATCACCAGTTGGTCATTTTCTTTTGCTCAAATTTGTGCTCTTTCACCTAAAAGAATTAGGAATCCAAATGAGATTTTGTACTATAATAGACAAATTGCACAAAGCTTCCATCCACCTCTAAATAAAAGGAAAACTTGGACAGCATACGTTTTGACATTTTAGATGGTATGTGTAAAGAACAAATACTTACCCAAATCTATTCTGGTGATTTTTCAAAAGGTGAGCTCTCTGCTTTAAAAATAGAACAGTGATAATTCAGTGCCCAATATTTATTAGTATGAACTTAACAAATATTGATTGATTGATGACTAATCTGCTGAAAATCAAAATGTTATGGTTAAAGAACTAGTTTAGTAGCACTAATCAGAATTCCCTGGTTTCTTGGGAAATTAGGAGTTTGCTTCTTTACTACCAAAGAAAAGGAATTAAGAAGTATAATAGTCTTCATTTGTTTTTGGCTAGACAACTTGTGGGATACAGTAGGGGGTAAAGTATATACACACTATTAAACTATCTTCTGAAATAAATTGTAGAGGGCATTTTTTGAAGGCAGAAAAGGAAGAGTTAGTGTGTTTCCTAAGCCAAAGCTTTGGTCATTGTCACTACTCCCTTCCTTTTAAGCAAAGGACAGAAACTCTGATGTTATGAACAAGAGAGGAGGGTGAAGGTGAGGTGGTGAAAGCCTCAGTGCTAGCAAAGGGTTTTAGACCCACACTCGCTCATGGAGAGCAGATCTAGTCAGGCAGTCATGTTCACACATCTTTGGCCTTTGCACTCTGAGCAATACAAAATTTAAGAATTATGGTTGGAATTATAGATAATTGGGAGTCAAAATTTAAGACACCTTCTTCCCCAGTATGTTTTAGGCAAAGAAGAGGCTGACGTCAAGTATTTAAGAGCTATTTTAGCTAATGGCAACAGATAGATTATGGAGAATCACTACTTTTTCTGTGGGCCAGGTTGTAATTACAGACTTAGAGATATAAGAGTTGAATGTGTTCCATTCTCTAACACCTTCACACGCCTCTTTTTGAAATTCTCTGTTGCGTGTTCATTTACTTCCCTCCCTTTGCTCCCAAGTCACAGCAATTAAGGGCTTTTTCTTCCTTTCATTGTGCCAGTGTGTCCCAGTGATGTTCTCTTTTCTTCAGACAATTAGTAGCTTCCAAAATCCATGATGATCTCCAAATTACTAACTACAGAAGTCAAATGGAACTACATTCAAGGTGTTTAGAAACTCTCATAAGATTGTAATAATATGAAGAATAATAGGTAAAATATTTTGTCATATCTGAATATATTCAAAAGTTGTGATTGAAGTTTTTTTTTGTTTTTGTTTTTGTTTGTTTGTTTTTAAGAGACAGGGCCTTTGTCTCACTCTGTTGCCCAGGTTAAAGTGCAGCGGGTGATCATAGCTTATTGCAACCTCCAACTTCTGGGCTCAGGTGATCTTCCTGCCTCAGCCTCCTGAGTAGCTGAAACCACAGGCACATACTACCTCACCTGGCTTTGATTAAAGTTTTTAGCTTCCTTTTTGTGGGATCCAAAAACATTCCTTTCTGCATTAAGTGGAAGAAATTAATAATTTTCAAAAAAGACAGCATGTTCCTTCAAGTAAGTTTATTCAGAAAATGGCCTACAATCATTAAAAGACCTTGGCTGAGTTCTTTGGACCTGTGAGGCTTTAGTTTTATTATCAGTAAAATAAAGAGTTTGGCCTAGATTGGTTTTTAGTAAGGTGATTGGTGCAAGACCTTTTCAAATGATATTGTTTCTTTATATCAGAATCCCAATGTGCCTTGCTCCCCCTTCCCTAAATAAAGTGACTTTATTTTTTATTTGATTTTACTTTCATATAGCACCTTAAGGTTAACAGTCTTTTAAAATAACTCTCAGAATTAAATCAACTGGCTGTGAACTTTGGGCCCTGGCCTGAGTCCTGGTCCTCTGGTCTTTAATGTAGCTGAAACTGCTCACCATGGAAACAGCTGATAGCAGTGGTCTGTTTGTCAAGGAAAGCAAGTCTTGATTCAGACTTCTCCCCACCCTCAGCTCACCATCCTTAGCTTCTGTCACAAATTGCATTGGAAAATACATTGGAAAAACACAAAAACACAGAAATATGAACTCTGGCTCAAAATAGAACAAATTCCACAAAAATTGCCCATGGCATATCAGTAAAATACAGGATTAATCACAAAAAATAATTATAGTCTTTGAACATATAAGAATCTCATAATATATTTAGAGCTGTTCATTCCTCTTATCACCCTCTTAAGAAAAAAAATCCACTGAGCATTTAGTTAAGCAGTGGTGATATTCTAGATGACATGTGAGAAGACTTGTCAAATATCCATGACTTGAAACTAAAAACAGCATGACTTCTTGTCATTTTAGGGAGACTTAGGAGCTAAGTCTGGTAGCTTTGGCATCAGCTTATATTTAGCAGTGTGTGATGTCTGTTTTTCCTGGTTATTATCCCTGGGCTCAATTTTGCAATTATAGGATGCACATGTTATTCAGCAGATATGAACGTTTTCACTTAGCAAACTGTGTACGTGAACACCTTTTTAAATGACTTAGTGGGCTTGAGTTTTGTTGGTTGTTTTGAATTTAAAATGGCACTTGAGACAGATAACCAAAAGCATAGAATGGAAAAAGTGATTATTGTAGAAAAATGGGAAAGCAACATGTTTCTGTAAATGCTTTCGTGTCGCTAACTCAGAGAAACACCATTTGACTATTGGAAGTTGCTATGGGAAGCATGCAACATTTCCATGGCATTACATTTTACTTTCTTATTTGCTTGCTTGCAGTTATTCTTTAAAAATATCTATATCTGTATATCTGTGTGTGAATACACACGCGTGCGCACACAAACACACACATCTCTAGCCTTTCATCCATCTATTTTTTGTTTTTTAATGTGTCTGAGCACCACTTCTTAGGCAAGGTCAACACAGTAAAACTTAGCTTTGATTATAATGTTCACCCTCCTGGAATTGGTTCATTACAACCATTGTGGGAATAACCTTGTAAAAGTTTCCTGTAAATATGCTGGCTCCTTGGTACCATAGTGTTCTCAGCGTTCATACTGTGGGACTGCTTTAAAGTTCAACTCTCCTTATCAAGAGCCTTGGTATTTCAGAGACTAAATTATCTTGTGGCTGAGTAATGCCAAGTATACCTGCTTTATTCCTAATTCTGCTGGATAGCATATTATTTTTTATTAATGTCATGGTATATATTAATTGTTATTTAAGGACTGCTAGGGAAAGAAATGAGCCGTTGGGTGACCATATAAATTCCTCTGTAACTCTGATAGATCAAGACCAATGGAGCTGATGCTTAATTTTCACCATTAGCTGTACTTATACCTGTCATTATCAAAATTCATGGATTGAATATACATAGTTTAGAAATTCTCATGCATGACTCTGTCTGAAGCAGTAGAAACTTCATATGAATTTTTAAAGGCAGAAATTAGTTACAAGGACTGCATAAAAGGAAAAAAGAAGAGGATCAGTTGTAAGTTATCAACATAGTGAACAACATTATTACTCATTCTTAAGCACTAGGTGTGATTCTAAATCAGCTTTCTGTTTCTAGTTCTCACCCTCATCTCCATGCCCATTCTTACCCTCACCCAAATAATATTTGACTGATACTAGAAATATTCTCCTTTCTTTATTTGCTACATTAGGGATTTCAGAGGGAATTCTTTTCATCCAGGAAAAAGAAAATCAGGCCAGTTTTGAGGAACTAAAAATAAAGCTATGCAAAATTGTTTTCAAAGTGGAATTCATTGGCATTTGTTTTTATGCATGACAATCCCTTAGAATATAGCATTGAATCAAACTATGATTCTGACTTCAATGATTTTTGTAGTCAGTTTACGAATATTCACTATAGATTTTCTTATATATGGTTTGTATCTAAACAGATCTAATTTAAATCCTGGAAGCATAGTAGTAATAGTAGTAATGGTAGTGATATAATGAGTTCATCATATGTGACAGACTGTGATAAATTATTTTACATCTATTTTCTCCTTAAGTTCTCACAACTACCTTTTCAAGGGGATAGTATTCACCCCATTTAAAATGTAATGAGGTAAGAAATGTCTTACCATTTTGACAAAAATACAAAATCCTCTTAGGAAGATAATTGTGTTTGTTTGCAAAAATTTCTTTGTAAGGGTTCTGAGGAGACCATGAGCCCTGATCTATTAATACCTGTGTGCCTCCCTCTCCCTCTCTCCTTGCAAGGACATCTTCTGCTGGTGCCAAGACATCAGAATGAGATCTAGATTGCAAATGGTGTAAGAAGGGTTTAGAACTCCTAGTTTTAGGAGATGGAGGGAGTGTGGAATAGAGATGAGAGGGGGAGAAAGAAATGGAGCCAAATAGCAAGATGGTGGGAAGCTGTAGGGAGAGAGACAGAGAGAGAGAGAGAGGTGTGTGTGTGTGTGTGTGTGTGTGTGTGCGCGCGTGCGCATACACATGCTCATTTAGTTATTTGGGTTTTGGCTCAAGTGGATACAGTGCTGGAGAAAGCCCAAGAATTAGAGTGGGACAGGCTGCAACCTTTCTAGGAATTCCTTTGGACATGTACCAGCCAAAAAATTAGGGGCTCAAGTCTATTTCATTAAGAATCTAGGTTGGCAGGGAAATGCCCGGGGACATTGCTCACATCACAGTGTAAGAAATTGAGAAAAAATGCTTTTCTGAAGTCATTCAATTAATCAGGGGCAAGGATGGACTGCAGAGCCAAGTCTCTCAGTTCAGAGTACTGGATTCTCTTTATTATACCTTCCTGGCACTCTAAAATAATAATTCTAGCATGAGACATGGTAGAATCTCAACAAATAAATGTTATGATTATGTTTATGCTTACTAGCAGTTCTAGTAATCTTCCATTTCTAAACTTGATAATCAGGTAATCAGATGTGTTAAAATTTTCTTTTAAATGATTCATTCTAGACAGTGGAAAGTATGCTTAAGAATATTAGTTTTTTCCAATTCTGTGAAGAAAGTCATTGGTAGCTTGATGGGGATGGCATTGAATCTATAAATTACCTTGGGCAGTATGGCCATTTTCACGATATTGATTCTTCCAACCCATGAGCATGGAATGTTCTTCCATTTGTTTGTATCCTCTTTTATTTCATTGAGCAGTGGTTTGTAGTTCTCCTTGAAGAGGTCCTTCACATCCCTTGTAAGTTGGATTCCTAGGTATTTTATTCTCTTTGAAGCAATTGTGAATGGGAGTTCACTCATGATTTGGCTCTCTGTTTGTCTGTTATTGGTGTACAAGAATGCTTGTGATTTTGTACATTAATTTTGTATCCTGAGACTTTGCTGAAGTTGCTAATCAGCTTAAGGAGATTTTGGGCTGAGACAATGGGGTTTTCTAGATATACAATCATGTCATCTGCAAACAGGGACAATTTGACTTCCTCTTTTCCTAATTGAATACCCTTTATTTCCTTCTCCTGCCTGATTGCTCTGGCCAGAACTTCCAGCACTATGTTGAATAGGAGCGGTGAGAGAGGGCATCCCTGTCTTGTGCCAGTTTTCAGAGGGAATGCTTCCAGTTTTTGCCCATTCAGTATGATATTGGCTGTGGGTTTGTCGTAGATAGCTCTTATTATTTTGAGATATGTCCCATCAATACCTAATTTATTGAGAGTTTTTACCATGAAGGGTTGTTGAATTTTGTCAAAGGCCTTTTCTGCATCTATTGAGATAATCATAAAACTACTTTAAAGTTCATATGGAACCAAAAAAGAGCCCGCATCGCCAAGTCAATCCTAAGCCAAAAGAACAAAGCTGGAGGCATCACGCTACCTGACTTTAAACTATACTACAAGGCTACAGTAACCAAAACAGCATGGTACTGGTACCACAACAGAGACATAGATCAATGGAACAGAACAGAGCCCTCAGAAATGATGCCGCATAGCTACAACTATCTGATCTTTGACAAACCTGACAAAAACAAGAAATGGGGAAAGGATTCCCTATTTAATAAATGGTGCTGGGAAAACTGGCTAGCCATATGTAGAAAGCTGCAACTGGATCCCTTCCTTACACCTTATACAAAAATTAATTCAAGATGGATTAAAGACTTATATGTTAGACCTAAAACCATTAAAATCCTACAAGAAAACCTAGGCAATACCATTCAGGTCATAGGCGTGGGCAAGGACTTCATGTCTAAAACACCAAAAGCAATGGCAACAAAAGCCAAAATCGACAAATGGGATCTCATTAAACTAAAGAGCTTCTGCACAGCAAAAGAAACTATCATCAGAGTGAACAGGCAACCTACACAATGGGAGAAAATTTTTGCAACCTACTCATCTGACAAAGGGCTAATATCCAGAATCTACAATGAACTCAAACAAATTTACAAGAAAAAAACAAACAACCCCATCAAAAAGTGGGCGGAGGACATGAACAGACACTTCTCAAAAGAAGACATTTATGCAGCCAAAAAACACATGAAGAAATGCTCCTCATCACTGGCCATCAGAGAAATGCAAATCAAAACCACAGTGAGATACCATCTCACACCAGTTAGAATGGCCATCATTAAAAAATCTGGAAACAACAGGTGCTGGAGAGGATGTGGAGAAATAGGAACACTTTTACACTGTTGGTGGGACTGTAAACTAGTTCAACCATTGTGGAAGTCAGTGTGGCGATTCCTCAGGGATCTCGAACTAGAAATACCATTTGACCCAGCCATCCCATTACTGGGTATATACCCAAAGGACTATAAATCATGCTGCTATAAAGACACATGCACACGTATGTTTATTGCGGCACTATTCACAATAGCAAAGAGTTGGAACCAACCCAAATGTCCAACAACGATAGACTGGATTAAGAAAATGTGGCACATATACACCATGGAATACTATGCAGCCATAAAAAATGAGTTCGTGTCCTTTGTAGGGACATGGATGAAACTGGAAAACATCATTCTCAGTAAACTATCGCAAGGACAAAAACCAAACACCGCATGTTCTCACTCATAGGTGGGAATTGAACAGTGAGAACTCATGGACACAGGAAGGGGAACATCACACTCCGGGGACTGTTGTGGGGTGGGGGGAGGGGGGAGGGACAGCATTAGGAGATACACCTAATGCTAAATGACGAGTTAATGGGTGCAGGAAATCAACATGGCACATGGATACATATGTAACAAAACTGCACATTGTGCACATCTACCCTAAAACCCTAAAGTATAATAAAAAAAAAAAAAAGAATATTAAATATTTACTTTTGTTGGGTATCACCATCATATAATTATAATTTGGACTTTGTGTTTTTTTGAGACAGGCTCTTGCTCTCTTGCCCAGGCTGCAGTGCAGTGGCACAATCTTGGCTCACTGCAGCCTTGACCTCCTGGACTCAAGCTATCCTCCTGCCTCAGCCTTTCAAGTAGCTGGTACTACAGGCATGTGTCACCACGCCTGGCTAATTTTTGTTATTTTTTGTAGAGATGGGGTTTTGCCATGTTGCCCAAGCTGGTCTAGAACTCCTGAGCTCAAGCAGTCCTCCTGCCTTGGCCTCCCAAAGTGTTGGGACTACAGGTGTAAGCCACCGTGCCTGGCCCTGGACTTCTTTTGACACTTTATTTTATCCCGTGGCACCAAGTAATTATGATGCTTTACTTATAATCTATACACACTATGCTATTCCTTTTTTCCCTGAGAGTCAGGGAAAAGTAAAGTAGCAAGTTTTACAAACTGTTTTGTAATATGTTGGATTGTATGAGACACCTCTAGTAGTTTGAATAATGGCACCCCATAAAATATCCACCTTCTTAATCCTTGGAATCTGTGAATGTTACCTCATATGGCCAAAAAGGATTTTGCAAATATGGTTAAGGCAGGGAGATTACTCTGATTATTCTGTATTGTCCAGGTGGGCCCTAAATGCAGTCACATGTATCTTATAAAGAGGGAGACAGAGGGGTATTTAATACACACAGAAGGGAAGAAGGCAATGTGATCATGAAAGCAAAGACTGGACAGCCTCCGGAAGTTAGAGGCTTCAAGGAAAGAATTATCTCCTAGAGCCTCTGGAGGAGAACAGCCCCACCGACCCTTGATTTTGGCCCAGGAAAACTGATGTGGGACTTCTATCCTCCAGAACTGTGAGAACATACGTTCTGTTGTTCTGTGGCACAAGGGTTGTGGTCATTTGTTATGGCAGCCACAAGAGATGAATACAACACTGTGCAGAAGTGTAAGCCCATAAGCAACCTCAGTCCATGATGAAAGCCACAGCTAGATGTAGGTGTTCTCCCCCAAAGCCAGGGTACTCATTACTCAAATAAAATTCATATCTTCCCAAAACGAAATCTGCAAACATCCCGGGGCCCTTCTACCTGGGAAAGGACCTTCTGATAGGAAAACAGTGACAGCATATTAGTCTACTGCTTGGGGAATTCTTGGCAACAGGGATATGGCCTCCATCCCATGGGAGACAGAACTGGCAAAAGAAGAAATTGTGGATATTGTTGTATTTTTTAAAGATTGAAACGTCTGCATAAAAGTTATTTTACAGGGTTTTCTCTTTGAGCCCACAAAAACAAGAAAAAAAATACTGTCTTCCACAGAACTTTAAAAAAGTCACTCTTAGACTAGATCCAGATTTTATCCCATCTCTTATTATTTTACTTCAAATAAGCAAAATTAAGAAACTGTCAATACTTCATATTATGTAGGAAAAATTGTTATACATTATGCTTAGGCTATTGATTGGTGAATATTTTCTTTTTAGTTGTGCAATTACTATATCCATCTAATTATGATAACAGATTTTTAAAATAAGTTATTGGTTGGTATGCAGTATTTGAAAGAATAAAATTAACTTTTTCCTTCCATTATCAAGGATTTTAACTTACATGCCTATGATATTGAACATACATATATATAGAATACATATATACACTGAATATGTATATATTCTGTTTTTTATTTAAAGTTCTTTAGCAATAAAATATCACCTTAAAAACAAAGCAATTTCTTTGACACAGCCTTTAATTTGGAGGTCACTCATATTTTAAATGGGAAGCCAAACTTTAAATTTTTTTTTTTTTTTAAAGAGAGTGTCTACAATAGAATTTGACTTCCCATGCCTTCATAAAGCTAAAATTCTCAATGAGCAGCATTTTTATTTAGGATAAACTGGCCTCTATGAAAACAAGCATCTTCAGCTGGTGAGAATTTGTGTGCCCTGATTAGCAAGAAAGCCACACTAGACTTCAAGCATTTTAAAACTGAACTGAGGGCCCTGCTGAAGCACAGCTTGTATTATTCTGTAATAAGTGTTTTGCAGAGTCCTTTCAAAAGTAAACTGTATTGTTCCCTTGCTAGTTTCAGTACATCTGAGTGAGGTGATTATGTTCCTTAAAAAGGACTTTCAGGACTGCAGAAAAATTATCTACTTTAAAAAACATTTTTTCCCTTTATCTGGTGATAAATTTTAAAACCTTGAACATTTCATGAGCATCCTGGCAAGAGGTTTAAAATTATCTGGAAATCCTGCCTTTGATCCAAGGTGCAGAGAGTCTAAAAACCCATCAGAGTCTATAGGCAGGTCTCTGCTGCCTGAGCTGCTGCTTGAGCAGGAAATTTTGCATAGTAAATACTTTAAAACTTTGGTATTCAGAGAGCAATATTAAATCTAGGTGAGGACTACATCTCTGAATAGAGCAAAATTTCGTGATGCCAGAGTACTTGTATAGATACTGACAGCCTAGTTTTTCAAATAAAATTTTAAACTGCTGGGGCACTTGGAGCCCATTTGTATTTTTCTGATCCAATGTCCATGGGGCTCTCAGAATAGTGGGGGCACAGGTGGGATTGGAGCTTTTTTTTTTTAACCTCTTTTCATTTCCACATGTCTGTTATTCTTAGTGACTTTTATCATTTCCGTATTACCAAGTTGAAACAGCCACAATCTTGGTCCTGCTGTCAATAAATTTATTGAATTATTTATTCATTTCATTTATTTATTTATTTCAATAAATAATGTCTTAGAGCAGGACCAAGACTGTGGCTTTATAGATTTGAAATATTTTAGGGTAAGCAGAGTTTGGAATAAAGGAGGCAAATATTGGATTGGATCTAGAATACTCTATCAGTTCATTGAATCATAATTTCCCCACATAAATCCTTGGGTTCTTAATTTATCGAATTGACCCTAGTCCTTTATTGTGTCAGGACTTTTTTCCTAAATCCTAATTGAGTGACAAGTCCTATTTGAAGAATTCCAGCACTTCACCACTCTCTGTGTAGATGAGTTATTTTTCTGTCTCCTAGAGAGTATAGAGCAAGGCTACAAAGAGCCTGTACCCCTAAGGGTCTCCTGCATTTTCCCATGCCCCTAAGCATATTTTAGGTGATATAGAAAGGATTAGACATGTCTTAATTTGGCCCAAATAAGTAACTTAATTTGGCCCAATGAAACTACCCTTAAAATACGTTGTGTTTCCAAAACAGTCGGTAAGAGGAGAGTGATCCCCCAGGGAGCCCCTCACTTCTGCTCATCCTTCTGTCCCCCCAGTGGCAATTCTCATTCTTATCCCTGAGGTTCTTCTCCCTATTGAAAAAATACGAGTTTGAAGATGAAATATACTGGATTCTTATGCAGTGCCATGACGTCTTATGGAGACATCTGTTCTGTTGTTATTGGGATGAAGTGAACGTCACCACATGGAACTTTGCTGTGCCTCCCTCACCATGCAAGGGAATTAGAGTTTTGTTAATTCCCTAGTTGTTTCTCTGCTTTAATCAGAGGGACAACTGGTCAGAGAGTTTTGTCCTTTCTGGGACCAGCTCATCTTAGGCCATTCTAATGACTTTGCAGCTTGCCCTTGGGCCCAGGCCTTTCATCTCAGGTGGCCCATAGGGCTGCAGACTTTTACTTCCCTTGAAGTGAAGCTCCATCAACCATCCTCCTAGAGGATATGGCAGGTCAAGAGTATTCAGCTTCACGTTCACAACTTCTGACTCCTCCTCTCCCTGCTCCCAAGTATGTGGCGTAAACTGATAGCAGCCACCATTATATGATGCTGAGGGAGCCTCCTTCCTTATAACCTTCCATTATAACAGCTGCATCCGCAGACACCCTGGACTTAGTTGTGAGATATATTCAGTCTCTCCAGGGCAGGGGATGTCCTTCAGTTCCATCCTTGGATCCCTAGTTTTGAATCACTTTTGATTTATAGTAACCTGGGTGAGATGCTTCCAAAACTCCATCCCCTTCTGCTTCATCACCCAAATGTGACACTAGGGCAAAGATCCCCCCCGCTTTTGTAAACTGGTCTATCCTGTGGACCTACGCCTATTGTCGAATTAATAAATCTCTATAATGGCATATTTGCATTTTGTAGCAATTGCTGATAGTAATTCTTTCCAAAACCTGGAAGAACATTCTTCAAAGAAATCAGGAAATTAAGTTATATTACTTGTTAATTCTTACCACACAACTGACTACATTAAGACATTTTTATAAAAGCTCTATGTGTATGATGCTTTTGGTCAGTCTGATTATGAAAATGGTATGTTTTAGAAGAAGTTCTATTTATTGATAGGGTGATGGCAGAAGCTGTTTTTATATTACCATGTCATGTTTTTAAGTATGTAAATAAGATGAATTGCTGCTATGATCAAGTAAAAATTAAAAGCAATGTAATAAATTCATATAGAGTGAGTGTTTCTTGGGAGGCTGAGGCAGGCAGATCACAAGGTCAGAAGTTCGAGACCAGCCTGACTAACATGGTGAAACCCTGTATCTACTAAAAATACAAAAATTATCTAGGCCTGGTGGCGGGCACCTGTAATCCCAGCTACTCAGGAGGTTGAGGCAGGAGAATTTCTTGAACTCAGGAGGCAGGAGGCGGAGGTTGCAGTGAGCCAAGATCGCACTGTTGCACTCTAGCCTGGGTGACAGAGCGAGACTCCATCTCAAAAAAAAAAAAAAAAAAAAAAAGAAAGTGTCTCTTTTTATTTTACCTGTTAATTTGGTGCACAGTATGGCTGTGCATGATGTATTCTTACTGTAGGCATTATACAAAAATCCTGTGCCATGTGGCCAGATAATCTCATTAGAAGAAGAAAAAAAGCCTAAATCGACATGGATCACCTGGTAGTGTCACAGTCTTCTCTATTGCTGGATCTATTTATGCAAAAAAAAAAAAAAACTTCATACCCTCATGTCTATCTACGTGTCACACCTGGTTTTGATTTTAATGACTTTCAGACTCTTCAGTGGGAAGGAAATAAACAAATAATAAAACCAGTGTTATTGAAAAATTCTGGAAATAAAAACATTTTCTGATTATGAATAATACATGTTTATTTTAGAAAATTTGGAAATATAAAAAAGGATAAACAAGATAAAGTCACCTTAAATACCAGCTCTAAGAGGGATCCATTAACACTTTGAGGTATTTTCTTCCCACAGTTCGTGGAAAGTGAAGGCTTCTGAACTGCTTGTTGTTCCTCATTCTCTGTTCCTGATTTCTGTAACTGGGACCTTCTTCTGGTCCACCAAATCAGAAACCTTCGGCATCATCTTGGACTTCCCCTTTCACTCACCCTGTCATCTTTTGGCAGGTCCTACCTCTGGGTAGGTCCTACCTCTATGGATTTCCCTGCCCATTCCCTCTGGTTCAACTCCACTCCTATTATTCTAATTCAGTCTCCCTTTCTCTCTTATTTGGAATTCTGTTGCAGCTTTCTGCCCAGCCTTCCTGTCCCTAGTCATACCCTCCTCTGCTATATGCACCATTCTGAGACCATCATATCTTTTTTCTCTAAAAGTTAACCCTATGATGTTGTACTCTTGTTTAAGCCTCTGAAAGCCTCTCTGCTCTCCTTTTCGTGATCTGCCCTAAAAGTTTCCTCTTTCCATCTCTTCCTTAGCCTCACTCTCTGCCTTTTCTCTTTCCATCTCCTCCCCAGCCATCATCTCAGTCACTGTGCTAGCAGTTTCTGGATCGTCTTCTTTTTTGCTTGCACAGTCATACATGCTGTTCCCTGTACCTTTTCTTCTAACCACCTTGAAGTTTCAAACTCCCCGAGGTCTGAGGAATGAAGTAGAAAGACCTTGTGGTACTGTATGTTTATTGTAAAAATGTATTTTGAATGACATCTTTCTGTTCCTCCTGTAGAAGTCAGCTTGTCATCACCAACTCTGGGAACACTCCCTAGCCACAAAGACTAAGTTTCACTTGCTTTGTGTTTCCACAATTTATGGACAACACTTAGGCTTTAGGTCAGTAAGTGATCCTGAATATTTATTCAGGTGACATCCCTGAGAAGCAATATTTTAGGCTGATTTTATTTGAACAGTCAACAGTTGATCGGGACTATATGTTATATGTCAAGCACTGATCTCTGCTTCTTGTGAATTAGACAGGCATAATCTTTGCTTTCATGGAGCTTGTAGTCTGGTATAGTCTGATGTAGGCAGGCACTCAATAAGAAGCAATGAATAAGCAAGATAATCTCATGGAGATAATTTGAAGTAATAAATACAGGGTGATGTAATGGCATTGGGTGCAGTTATATGGTTTCAAGTTGACTGAGCTGGTAAGGGCTGTGCTGTAGTACCTACCAGTGTATTATCCAGACATATGTCAATCATATTACTAAGTCAACAGCATTTGGTAGTGGGAGCTGTGCATATTTGTTGGGCTAATGGTTTTAGGGTTAAAACCTTATTTGAATTAATAGAGGATATTTAAGATTGGAAAGAAACATGATAGCATTCAAATAATTGAATGACTATATATTAGTACTATAACAAAGAGATTCTAGAACACTCCAGAAGACTGATTGGAGCAAACCAAAAAATAGAAGTTACAGAGGGGTATCATTTTAACTTAATATAGGGAACATCTTTTAAATGTTTATGGTTTTCTCATCAATAGAATGGATGTGCTGAATCTTTGATAGAGGTTGTATTCAGATACCAGTGATCAGTCAGAGGTGAGTGAGGAAGTTCCTCTAAAGGAGAGCAAAGTAGCCTACATAGTTTCAGAGATCTCTATTGTGTTACGCTGAGGAAGCTCAACCTAGGAGAAATAGAGGTATCCCGAGAGGAGCAAATCTGAGGCAGAACAGAAAGACCTCACAAAAGAGGTCAATGGAACAAGAGATGATATTTCTCTGGAAAAAGGGCACACAGCAAATATGTAAGACTGTTGATTCACCAGCAAAAGAATCTTCATGCTGATTGGTTGGGAGAAAAAGGAAACAGAAGAAAAAGAGATCAAGAAAAGGAAACGTCTTATTGAAGAAGAGGGGCCCTATCAAGTAATTCCAGAATGCTGAATGCTGTCATGCTGTGAATAAATGCGGCATCAATTAAAGGGATAAGAGCTTTGATTATAACTTAATGTCTGGCTGAGCTATTTCTTACATCACTGTTTCTTAGGTAATAGTTTTTAGTCTATTACCTAATAGTCCATTAGTACCTTGAATAGTATTCTATAAATGAATCTAGAATAATATGTTTACCTTCCATTTTAGGTATGATATGGCAGCTCTTCATTTTCAATATTCACAGTCGTTGATTGAGACATAAATTTATTTGGACTCAGGCTTGGCTTGGTCAGGAAAACAACAAAGGAAAAAGTTTTCCTTCAGAGTTGCTATGTTTATGCTTTTATGTTGTGGTTGGCATTTTGGCAGCACAGGTATTAAGTTATGTACCACCCAAAACTACATAAAATTAGTTTTCTCAGGCTTAAAATAAAGAGACCTTGGCTTTTTAAAACATTGAATAAGCTTTAGTTCAGCAACAATGGGCTGCAGAAACAATGCTTTTAACTTTTATTCGTGTCATATATTTAAGTTACACATTATTTTTGATTCTTCTTGTATTTATTTTCTCCTTCTAGCGAAAACAATTTGGTTCCAGTATTTTAAGTTATTAATGCTTCCTAGAGAACAAGTGTAAGTTTTCCAGTTTAGGAGGAAAAGCATTCAAATCAGAAAACCCCCTCATTTTTAACATTTTTCCCAAGAAGCAGAACAGTCATTTCTTAATCTTCTCATAATGCCCTGGGGGCATTAGACAGATATTGTCCCTTAAAAAAGAGAAAAATAGAAATTGCATCATGTTTGATAGAAGTATAAGTAACAAGGGAAAAATATTAAACCACAAAAAGTGGATTTATATTTTTTCCTCAATATTTGTGTATTTTAGCAAATAGGTTTATTGATCCTCATTGGTGGAGGGTTGACAAGGATATGTAGAATGTTATTTTGTCTATTTAACAACCTACAGCTTATTTAAACTCTTTTTCCTAAATGAATCATCTCCCCCCCCTTTTTTTTTTGTCTGAAAGGTGACAGTATATTTATTATGGTCCATTTTGTAAATACCCGCTTGCAAATAGACCTCTTCATACCTGGGTGTGCCTCTTTGGAGACATGCAGAAGAAACCCTCCCAATGTGAATTACTTCTTGACTTTGCAGACTTAAGATGAAATTGCTTAAAATAAAAGGAAAAATAAAAATACACTGCTTGTTTTAGTGCACATTTGGACGGTTACAAAAATTGGATTAAATATTGATGTTTGCTTTTAGGTATTTTTGTCTTTTAATTGGCAAGTTAATAGGGATACTTCCTTGGGTGAGATCATTTTCTGTGAACTTGGGAAGAATCAGTTTGCCTGTTCGCTGGTGGACACATGGAAAATACATCATTGGAGCATATGTTGTTTATTTTTTTATTATGAAATATTTTAGTAATTCAGAAAAATATGAATAATAAATTTAATAAATACTCATCTACTCATTATATGTTTATGTTTTGTCTTACCTCAGGACTTGGTTTTTTTTTTAAGCAATAAGGCATTTAAAATATAGTTGAAGTGCTCTTTGTAAAATTTCACTCACTGCCCAGAGTTAGCCATTATCCTGAGTTGAATGTGGTGTTTACCATTCCCATTTATCTATTCTTTTAAATATAAAATATTTATTCATAAATATTACGATATTATTTCATATGTTCTTGAACTTTATATATGTGGTATATTATATAAATCATTTTTGATTTTATTATCATTAATTTACTGTAAGTATTGAGGTGTATCCATTTTGACATATATAGCTCTAGGTCCGTTGTATTAATTGCTGTGTATTATTCTAATATATAAACTGCTACAGTTTTCGCATATTCATTCTCCTGTTGATGGATATCTAGACTGTTTCCAGAATTTCTGTTCTACATTGTCTTGCTGTTAATATTTTTGTGATTTTTCTCAAGAAGATGTTGGGGAATTTCTCTAGGAGTGGAATTGTTGGGTCACTTACTAGTTTCCTATTGCTACCGAAACAAATTACCCTAGGTGTGCTGGCTTGAAACAACAGAAATGTATTATCTTCAAGTTCTATAGATGAAAAATCTGACATGGTTCACACTGGGCTAAACTCACGGTATCCGCAGGGCTGTTTCTTCTGGAACCTGTAGGGAAGAATCCATTTGCTTTCCTTTTTTGGCTTCTGGAGAGTGCTCACATTCCTTGGATCATGGTCTCTCTCCTGCATCTTCAGCAGGACTGAAGAACCAGCACTGCTGCATCGACTGTTATTCCGTAGTCACATCTCCACTTCCGCCTGACTCTATTCTGCCTCTCCCTTCTACTTTATTTATTTATTTACTTTTGAGATGGAGTCTGGCTTTTGTCACTCAGGCTGGAGTGCAATGGTGCGATCTTGGCTAACTGCAACCTCCGCCTCCCGGCCTCATGCGATTCCCCCACCTCAGCCTCCTGAGTAGCTGGAATTACAGGCGCTCACCACCACGCCCAGCTAATTTTTTTGTATTTTTAGTACAGATGGGATTTCACCATGTTGGCCAGGCTGGTCTCAAACTCCTGACCTCAGGTGATCCTCCCACCTTGGCCTCCCAAAGTGCTGGGATTACAGGTGTGAGCCACCACATCTGGCGTCTCCCTTCCACTTTTAAGAATCCTTGTGAATACATTGGGCCATTCTGAATAATCCAGGATAATCTTATGATTTTAGGTCATTTTATTAGCAACCTAAATTCTACCTGCAACCTTAATTCCCCTTGGCATATGAGGTAATATAATCAAAGGTTCTGGGGATATGGTCATGAATATCTTTGCAGGGGGATGGTATTGTACCTACACAGATCATAGGGTGTCATACATTGTCCACTTGACAGGATAGTTTTAAATTGCTATTTTAAATGGTGTGTGCGTTTATACTGTCTCTGAAAGTGTATGAAAATTTTAACTGTTCCATATCCTTGCCAACATGAGGATTATAAGACTTTAAGATGTTACCCAATTGGATGGATGTGTTTTGGTATCTCATTGAGCATCTTTCCATATAATTATTAGCTGCTGAAATTGTCTTTTTTATTTATTGCCTGTTTCTGTCCTTTTCTTATTTCTAAATTGTTCTTTGTTTTGTTTTCTTACTCATTTATAGGTAAGAAAAAAAGAAAAGAAAAAATAATTAGTAGTTAATTATAATATTTAACAACATATTAATTCTTATAATAATTAATAATTTTTTCTTTTTCTTTTTTTTGTTTAGAGTCAGGGTCTCACCGTGTCACTCAGGTTGGAGTGCAGTGGTGTGATCATAACTCACTGTAGTCTTGGCCTCCTGGGCTTAAGTGATCCTCCCACCTCTGCCTCCTGAGTAACTGGGACTAAAGGCACGTACCACCATGCATGGCTAAGGTTTTTAATTTATTTTTATTTATTTATTATTATTATTATTATTATTAATTTATTTTTTTCGAGATGGAGTCTCGCTCTTTCACCCAGGTTGGAGTGCAGTGGCGGGATCTCGGCTCACTGCAGGCTCCACCCCCTGGGGTTCACGCCATTCTCCTGCCTCAGCCTCCCGCATAGCTGGGACTACAGGCGCCCGCCACCTCGCCTGGCTAATTTTTTTTGTGTGTTTTTAGTAGAGATGGGGTTTCACCGTGTTATCCAGGATGGTCTCGATCTCCTGACCTCGTGATCCGCCCACCTTGGCCTCCCAAAGTGCTGGGATTACAGGCGTGAGCCACCGTGCCCAGCCTATTTTTTTTTTTTTTTGAGACAGAGTCTCCCTCTGTCGCCCAGGCTGGAGTGCAGTGGCTTGATCTCGGCTCACTGCAAGCTCCGCCTCCCGGGTTCACGCCATTCTCCCACCTCAGCCTCCCAAGTAGCTGGGACTACAGGCGCCCACCACCACGCCTGGCTAATTTTGTTTTTGTATTTTCAGTAGAGACAGGGTTTCACTGTGTTAGCCAGGATGGTCTCGATCTCCTAACCTTGTGATCTGCCCACCGTGGCCTCCAAAAGTGCTGGGATTACAGGCATGAGCCACTGTGCCCAGCCCAGTTTTTCATTTTTTTAAATTTGTAGAAATGACGTCTTGCTATTTTTGCCCAGGCTGATCTTGAACTCCTGGTCTCAAGTGATCCTCTCACCTCAGCCTCCCTAAATTCTGGGATTACAGGTGTATTCTAAAGTGCTCAGCCATAATCCCATTACTAATTCTTGTTGGTTATTTGCATTCCCATATTTTTCCCAATGTGATTTGTCTTTGCACTTTATTAGGGTTTTTTTTTTCTTTTAGTGCACAAAGATTTTAATTTCAAAGTCGACAAGTTCTGCCATTTCCTACTTGAAGTAAGATATCCCTCTTCATTTTTAAATAAAGAGCACCATTATACATTGAAATAATTTTCTTTGTATCTAGATATGTATGTTTCTATTTTTTTTTTTAGATGTAGCAACAAAACAGTCTGATTTATTAAGTTGGTCCAGTTTTATATAGGCCGCAATTGAGAACTGTGTAATTTAAAGACTGATGGGTTTATAAAATGTTATTGCTAGCAAGAACTTTATAGATGATCTGGTCTGAAACTGATGTCCAGAGAGACAGGGAATGGCGATTCTAGAAGCGCTTGTATTGACAAAGTGAATTGCATACACACTGCAATATTATCTTTGTTGGCTAAGGGACTCTGCCTTACCTTGAAAAGCATGATTATAAAAATAATAACTGGACATCAATTTTGCTGATAATCTTCTCATCTCTGGAGTGCATATTTTCTTTTGTAAGGCTTTTGTCACAAACATACCTCTACTGTGGGCCAGATCCCAAAAGAGATCCTTACTTTATCAAAGTCCCCGAATTTTCTGTCTGGGTATTCATCCACATCACTACCTGTTCCAACACTGCTCCTCCTCCAAGTCACTAAACAGGTTTTATTTTCCCAATATCACTCGATTCTCAGACTCTTGAAGATCAGAGATAAAATTAAGTGCATCTTTTATGCCCAAAATAAGTGTGTCAAGATTTTTTCACTATTTTTTTCTTAAGGAAGTATTGCAGAGGAACTTAAGAGTGAGTGACAGTTGACAAAAAGAAATGGTTGCCTGGAAACTGGCAATTTAAATAACTAGGAGCTGATATGATTTACCAGCCTGATAAACAGCTAGGACTTTAATACAATCTAAAGGGCTGCTACAGATGTTGGATTGAGCTATTTATATGTGTTGATCTGTCTCAGTCTATTTTAATACATGCATATATATATGCATTTTTTTTTTTTTGTAGAACTGGAATATAAAAGCAAAGGCTGTATCTCTTCCCCTATATGACATTAATAGAAATTGCCTTCAATAAAATGAATTGTTTTGGTCCCCTTGTTTTTATACAGATTTTCAGTTTCAAAGGTGACTTTCTCACTCAGGGGGAATAGATGTCCTGTGGATTGAGTGCCGAGTTTGTTTTGAGTTCTGACACTGTATTTATATACTCAGTAATGGTTACCTTGTTTTTTCAGGTTTTATCATTTGAAACTTTACTCCATTTGTTGAGATGGAGTTGCAGATACTTTTGATTCTTCACAGGAATAATGAGGTTTAATAGGATTGGTTCTGAGTGAGTTAGCTTAATCAACTAGCCTGTTTTACTAATGGGATCATTAGGAGGCTTTATCCTCTCATGGGCCAGTTAGCTTCCTGGAGCAGGTGAATGTCTTTGCAGCCTCCTTGATCCTCACTAGACATCTTTCACATGGTTCTTCGAAGAGATGGTAGAAAAGCTGCAGCCTATATTGTACTGTCATGATAGTATAGTAACCCAGAGTTCCCTCTTCTGGCAGGAGGTCAGTACTATCATTTTGTGTATAAATAACTGATGGCATATTTGTGAAGCTGTCTGTATAAAATTCCACCATCTCCTTGGGAATGGAATGTGCTACATACAACAAACTATCATCATGTTACTAGCATAAAACTTGAGATAATTTTGAGGATAATTTTGACAGTGGAAATGTTTTATGATATGAGGAATACAAAAATAGATCATTTAATTCACAGAATAGTTGAAGGACACAGTAAGGTAATTTTTAAATTGTTTCTTGCAATTGTTTACAATTCACTGAGCGTAGTAGCTATGACTTGGAGAACTTCTGGGAAAGGAGGACATTTTTACCACCCATGCATGTTTGAATAAATTTCAGTCTCCTAAAGCTGGGCACCAGCTCTTTCATGTATCTTCTCTTCTACCTCTAATCACAGTGAGAACTCCCTTCTTCTAATTCCTGTAGCACTTGTGCTGTCCCATTTTTTTTTTTTAAAGTAAATAGCTATCAGGGCTGCAGTGTTTCACAATTCGAGGGGCAGTTTGTAACACAGAGGCTCTGAGTGTCATAATGTCTCACATATATTGAGCACTATGCTAAGTATTTTAAATATATTATCACTCATCCCTAGTGACCCTGCAAGTAGCTATTAGAGCCAGCAACTTACCAGTGAGGAAACTGAAGATCAGAATGGTAAATAATTTGCCTGTGAAAATACAGCAATTGGAATTTGCATTAAGGTCAGCCAGACTCCAAAGTCAGGGTACTTTTCCTCGTGCTACTCTCTATATATGTTTATTTTGTTTCTTAATTGTTCCTATGCATATGTTGTTTCTCTTGTGCTTCTTATACTTTAGCTTAGTTAAGAATCACCATGGAAACTTGTTTAAAATGCTGTTTCTGGGCCCTTGTCCTAAAGATTCTGATTCAGAAGGTCTCAGATACGTCCTGAGTGTCTGCATCTGCATTTTCTGAGGGGTTCTTTGACTGTACTCTGAGAAATCACTGGTATGAAATCTGGGAGACAGGAGCTATCTGAACAACTCTCCCAGCTCTGAACATTCATAGCAAGCACTCAATAAGTACATGTTACATTCAAGCAGAGCTAACTTGCTCCTGTGCAAAATATAGCCCACAAGGTTCCATAGCATGAACTTGGGTTGTTCTTAACTTGAATATAAAGTTTGTGTAAGTTAGAAAAGTCAATACTAATTGATAGGGTGAAGTTCAAAGAACACAATATCTGATATGATTCATTGTTTACAAATTGGTGTATTCTGGAAATTTAGGTGTATCCTAAATTGGGTGTATTGGTGCATTTTCACAAGGAAGTTTCTGTAGACAAAGGAACAGTATTGGCTAGAAAAGAACCAGAGAGGGACTGAATCGAAGTAAGTTGTAGGTATAAAATAGAGTTCTTTGGAAGGGGAGGAGGAGATGGAGATAAAGATGGGAGATGAGGTTGGTTCAACTCATTAGTGAAGGTAAGTTCTTTGGAAAGGGGCCAAATAACCACTGGCCTAATCAATTGCAAGGGATTCTGGAGAAACCTAGTAGAAAAGAGGGTCACAGATGTATTAGCGGTGGAAAGAATTGGACCAAACGCACAGACAAAACAAGGAAAGAATAAAGTGACAAAAGCAGAGATTTGCTGAAAATGAAAGTACACTCCACGGGGTGGGAGTGGCCTGAGCATAGGGGCTCAAGAGCCTGGTTATGGAATTTTCTGGGGTTCAGATACCTTCTAGAGGTTTCCCATTGGTTACTTGATATACACCCTATCTAAATGAAGTAGTAGCCCATGACCAGTCTGATTGGTTGCAGAAAGTGACCAATCAGAGGCTGAAGTGAAGTTATAAAGTTCTATGCAAATGAAGTCTTGGCCCTCTACCAGCCTGGTTGGTTGTGGGAGGGGTCCAATCAGAGGTACTTTCAATTCCTCATCTGCCATGCAGAAAAAGTTGGGGAGGGTTACAAAGGGAGTAGCCTTTGGTCCTTTTGTTACTTGAGCATGGAAAGTTGGGGTTTTCCTTTTGATTTAGTTCTAGGAAGTCAGTGCGAATCGGCTTTAGGGTCCCTGCCTCTAGAACCTATTCTCCTGCCTCAGATGGAGGGTTAAGGAGTAAACAGAATCAGTGTCAATGTGGGTCTTGGCTGGGGAGGGTGCCATGTACCTCACATCTTTGGGCAATGGCCCTGGTGACTTAAGACTCATACTGGTTTCCTTCTACATTGTGTGGGTATTTTCTGTTATCACTTCTTCACCTGAGGGGCACATCTGCTTGTGCCTAGAGATGTGTCTTGGCTGGCTTAAAATTGTATGGACTGCTAGCAACAGATAGAGCAGTGAGTAAAATGATCAGTGATATCCTTCCCAAAATAGGGGGACCTTAGGGTCTATTGAAATTCCCAAGCCAATCTGTTAAAACATATTCAAGTTCTTTATAGAAAGATCTATACAATATCAGGGGAATAGACTTCATGCGTCCCTTCACATTTCTACAAAATGATACTTGTTTCTAACTTACAGTTTTTTTTTTCTATTTGAATGTTTTTCTTTCTATTAACATCCAAGTGATTTTTTTATATAGCTAACACAAGTGAAAGATTAAAGTAAACATGGTATATTCACAAGCAAAGGATAGCACAGTATATTTCCTTAGAGTACACATTTGCCTTCTAAAAGAAAGAAAAAGAATGAAAAAAAGCTTTAGTAATTAGATACCTGTTGTAACCCTAGTGGAGTGAGAAAGATTAATAGTTGTGCTGCAGGACTCTGTTCCACAGTGAGAGGCACTGTGTGTCACTGTTTTCTCTTGGGATGAAATTTGGCCTGAAGTAAAATAAAATTTCTGTAATGATAATAACAGCCAATATTTTTGAGCACCTTCACCTTACCGATGATTACTTTACATTTATTTCCTTCAAGCCTCACAACGACCTCATAAGTTAAATAATTCATGTTTAAGCAACTGAGGCTCAGAGAGGTTAATTGACTTCCAGACTGCCCAGCTAGTGAAACACTTTACAAGAGCACTTTGCTCAACGTGGGGATTATCAGATCTTCAAGAGTTGAGTTGCAGCGTTAAAGAAATGTGATTAAAGAAATCACAGAATTTTAAAAAATATACACAATATTGAAGCTTGAAAAAGAGAATCATATCACTCTAAATTACAATGATGGCTAAAGGTCTTTTGTGTTTGGCTAGCTGATCATAACCCATGCCTCCACACAGGTGAGGTAGTAGACCAGGGGAGACGGGTTCTTTTCAACGTGCTTGGTCGGCAGTTTTCTGCAGGGAAGGTTATAGCGTGTGAGTTACAAAGCCCTCCTGCTGCACAGGTATCAGAGGTTGTCTGTTACAAGTTCCTTCACTTCGACTATTACTTCCTTTTCACAATTCTATTTTGGACTTCTGTCCAGTGTGTATTTACAGGTAGACAAAGCTTTCTTTTTTTCTTTCTTTTTTTTTTTTTTTTTTAACCCCTTTGCCATGACTGAAAAGAAGCCTGTATATCCTGCAGTTTCTGGGCATTGTGAGTCTCCTTTTAAACTCAAATTGGTGATAATGGTGACTGTGACTCCCTATTGTCCAAGGAAGGGAGTTGCAGATAGGGCCTTCAAAGATGATCCAATAAAAATCAGTGGAGTAAGACTTTTTGATAAAATGATCTTTATGATGTAGAGGCATTTGGAATATGGGTTGGGTACTGGATACCCTGGGGCTAAGCCCAGTGTTTAAAAATCAAGGCTTACTATGAAAAGGTCTATTTTTATTAGTGCAGGTACTGTAGTTGGCAAGATTTCTTCTTACGAAATGCAATATCCAGCAGACCACTCCTGATTATGTTATGTATTTTTAGATGTTACCATTGAGTTATATTTATAGTATAGACTACTGAATCTTATCTTAAATATGCAAAATATATGCATAACTAACCTCCCAAGCTGCGTTCCCTGCTCTATATTACAGCCAACAATGTAGCCTGTTCTTAAATGGTTCTCCTAAAAGTCTTAGAATGGAGCTTATTATTTGCTTTTAAAATGTAAGCACAGAGACTGTATGTTAGATGTGTGGCCTTCTGGGTGACATGTTCTGCTCCTAGGTATACTCTAAGGGTGAAGTCAGCAAACCTTTGGCAGTGCGGGTGGGGAGTGAAACCAATAGTCTTGCATAGATAACTCCCCAGAGTCCAGAATGAGCCAAAAGTAATTGATGTGCCAGTCTTTGCCAGCATGTTTGGTGAATCAGAGCAGCAGGTGTCTGTTACGGTATTGGGGAAGGTTAAATCACCGACTGCATTGCTGGTGTGGCTCTTGTTGTGCCCATCAGCTTCCCAGTCCCCAGAACCCCCAGAGTCCTAGACTGTCATCATCCTTTTCCTCAGGACAACATAAATATTGTTGGGAGCACTGTGAGCACAGTCCTACTTCTGCTACTTAAAGTTGAAGAGAAATGAGTATCCTTACATCTCTGTATCCCATGTTCCCCTGTCTTCATGAATAAGTGGTTTGATTGTTTTTAGGCCAACTTGAGTTTGTAGAGCTTGTCTAATAAAAAGATGGATGTCCTTGGGGAAAAAAAGCTGAGGCTAATAAGGTGAGAGAGAAACAGAATCCTTTCAGTGAGCTAAGAAATTACTTCAATTGAAAAGCCTGAGAAGTGACCCTATCTTGGTCAACATATTTCATGGGCAAGGTTTGGGGATGTCTGGTGACTTCCCAGCCCATGAAGGCACCCATCCCACCTGGGTTTGCCTTTTCTAGATGGTGGCTCAAACTCAAGAATATTTTTCTTTTTCTGATCCAAATCCAAGGACTATGTTCTAGTCCTTCAGAAATCTATACTAACAAATTGGATTAAGTGATTCTGCCTCAAAGTTGCATAACTACAGAATCATTGGTTAAGTTCTTGGGGGTTACAAAGATGAATGTAGTGCAGTCCCTGAACTGAAGAACATAGTCTCATCATGGGTGAATGTACTCCACTAACATAAGATGCATCATTATTGTCTAACATATGTGATGTTATTATGGGTATGGTACAAGATACAATGGAGACAGATGAGAAAACTGATCTTTTACTTGGAGTGGTTGGCTAAGAATTCTCATTTCAGTATGGCTTTAAAGAATTCAAGATACGGCTGGGTGCGGTGGCTCACACTTGTAATCCCAGCACTTTGTGAGGCTGAGGCAGGATGATGGGGATAAATTGTTTCTATAAAAAAAGTAAAAATGTTAGGTGGGCATCGTGGCACATGCCTGTAGTCCCAGCTACTCAGGTGGCTAAGGTGGGAGGATCACCTGAGCCTAGGAGGTTGAAGCTGCAGTGAGCTGTGATCACTTGAGACAAACTGATACCCTATCTCGAAAACCAACCAACCAAAAAAACCCCAAGAATTCAAGGTGGGAGATGCAGAAAAGGTAATAGTATCCTTTGCAGACAGAGACACAAAAGCATGGACATGCGAATGATACTGTGCAGGAATAGTCAGGACTCATAGTCAGCTGATATGTTTTAGTAAAGCTCCACCAGTGCTCATACAGGTGTTCATTCTGAGTAGCCTGTGCCTCGGTAGTAGCTAATAATGTTGAACATCACTCTAGGAGTAATCACAGATTGCCTGAAACCATAGGGGTTATACATGAGGAAAAGAAGGAAGGAGAAAAAGTGGGATGAAAAGAGACCAGTTATGAAGGCACTTGAATACCAACTAAGGAGCTGTGTGTCACCAAATCATAGTTACTGACTCATTCATTTATTTATACATTCCCTGGAGGGAGGGATACCAGATAGAAGACTAGATTAAGAATCCAATCAAGAACAAACAATTAATTGAGCTAAGGCAGTATTAATTGAAATGGAAAGGAGGATTCAGATAAGAAAGATATTTTTAAGAGGTCAGTCTTCTGACTCTGGTGACTGTCTATGGTAAAAGCAAGAAACAGAGAAATGAAATAGAATCTAAGGTTTCCATACTGGGTAACAGTGTGTCTTGTATGTGCTCAATAAGGGTTGTTGAATTGAACACAGTGTTAAGAGCAGTTTTCTAATGCTTTTCTCCAAAGTTGAAATTACAGCAGAATTTCACGTTCTAAGGCATGAGAGAAAGAGAGAGAGAGAGAGAGACTGAGTATCTGATGAATCTCTTGGTGTTCAATGTGTTGGCACAGTAAGCTTTTCCCACCAGTAAATGATCTGTATGATGATTGTGATAAACTGAGTTTTTGAAGCATACTCTATGGAGGAACCATGGTTAATGGCTCAATTTGAGAAGAGAAGGACCTGTAGATAAGTGTGAATGGCTGTGTAGACTGAACTGTACATTTTGGCTTGCCCTATCCATGAGAAAGATATATCAGATTTAAATAGACAAGGTTTTTGTTACCTACATAGACTACAAAAGCGTTCTGCTTTTTTAGTAGCACCCTATCAAAAATAATACTAATTACCCAAAAGTGAGGAAAAAAGACAACTGTAATAAGAAGCTCAGAGTATAGTTAAAAACCAAAATGATTATTGTGATATTCAAGGAACATGAAGTCTAAGTCAAATTTGAAAGCTTCTGTTGTGAGATGATTTGTAGACTTTTATGGCAACTTTTGGATTCATTGTATCATGTTTTGTGACTGAGTTTGATTTATTCAGTGGCTTGATACGTCCTTTAGTAAAGAAGACCTGTATCACAATGAGCCATTACTGAAGTTGTAATGAGTAGATAGGCAAGGTCTTGATGTTCAAACAGCTCTGCTCAAGTGGCCTGTAATTCCTTGCAATGCCACGAAGAAACCACTGGGCTGAGAGTTACAGGATCAGCCCTCCATTTGCCAGCCACATATCTGTAAACAAATCCCTGAACCTCTTTACACCTCAGAGGCCTTATTTGTAAAATGGGAATAATAACAGCTGATTCGGTATACCCCAAAGGGCTCTTGTGAAGATCAGAAGAGATACTCCATGTACAATTTCTTTGTGACATATAAAGCTCTGCTGACTTGTGATGCTATTAGTATTGAGCAGGCCACATAGATGGAATGGTTAAAGGACCGATAAGACCACTACGTATGATGTTAAGGACGGTAATAGGCTGGGATAGTGAAATGTGGTAGTGCCCTCTCTTTTTTCTGGCTGCATGGGTAAGCTGAGACTGCAAGATGTCACCGTCTTGAGTTGTTGCCCTGTGCTACATCTGAGGATATTACAGAGTACCTTCAGAGAGCTGACAAAATTGTAGTCAGAGATGATCTTTCTGAAGCAAAGGACTCTTAGTCTTTTATTGTGGATTTATGTAGCTCAAGGGATATAGTTAAGAACCAAAATAATCATTGCTGGATCTTAAGAGACAAAGGATTCATAGCAGCAGTTGTTTTTGATGCACTTGTGTTTATCTCCTTAAATGTACGCCTATATGTATATGTTTTTTACAGCATGGGGAAACTCATGTTAAAATTCATTGAAACCATTAATTGAAAGCAGATATATTTCTATTATATGTTTTGATAATCCGTACTTACAAACAATTTGTATTATTTTTCTGTTCTTTTTTTGTCATCTACCCACCTGAAGGCGAGTTTCCTATTATTTCTAGTTCAGGCTTATCATAAGAATGACTAGTATATGAGGGGAACTTCTAAACAGTTTATTACTCTGCAGCCCATTTGGATAAAGAAGTGTGGGAAGATTTGAGAATAAATTCCCCATTCTCATCGACAGATGTTGACCACTGACCCTTCTTTCTTTTCCAAGCAACTTAAAGTGGTCTTAATTCGTATAAAATTATATATCAATTTTGTCCCTAAAAGATGTGGATCAGACTGCTAATCTGATTTTGTGGGCATGAGGAGAGGGAAGCATGTATAGCCTATGATGTATCTATACATGTGATGTGCACATATGTACAGCAGATCGGTATCCCTGAAACATTTTAGGAGAACTCCTTAAATGACCATATTCTACTTGTGCAGCTGTGGCAGTAATGATAACTTTGGTTTAACGTGGATTATTGGAAATGGAAATGCAGTAAATGGAAACTAGTGTATATCAATATAGAAATGCCTATTCATTTTCATTAAAAGAGTATTCAGATAACATTTTCATAAATGTTAGAGCAATGTGTCATGTGGAGGCAGTTATTAAAAAGACTGAAGGCAAGGGGAGTTGTTTAACTTTCAAAAAGACTTGATATTTGTAAGTCAAATTTATATTTCCATCCCAGATTTACTTTGCAACTCAGGTTTGGAGCTGTGAAGTCAAAACCCAACTATTACATGCCCAGCCACAAATCAGCATGTCATGGAGAGTTGTTATGTGTGTTTTTGTGGAAATAAGTGGGAGAAGTTAACTGCTGTCGAACTGTTGGAAATTATTGGTTAAATTTGAGTTATATTTGCAAATACACAAGTATCAATTGTACAAAGTGACGTTAAAGATGAAAAACATTTTTTTAAAAATCACACTAACTATGCCCTTGATGGAAGGTAACTTTCAGAGCTGCTTCACTTACCTTCTCTAAAGGTTTCCTGTTGCTTTCTATTCGTTATTCTTAATTTAAAATCAAATTGTGCCACTGAGAATCAAGATTGTATCAAGAGCATTTACAAAATGTTTCAGGCTACAATGTAAAAAAGTAAGAATGACGAAATCTTGAAGCTTACACTTGTTAATTTAAGATAGTCTATAAATTCAAATTCAAGTAAATTTAACTTTTATTTTATTTACTTTTAATTATGAAGCAGATAGCATCTCAGTTTCCTCACCTATTAGGTCCAGGGTGAGAGGAGAGAGTTACAAGTTATCTATTAGCATGGTTCTTATGAAAGTCATATCAAATATGGTGACATATCTAAAAGCACTTTGTAACTATAAAGAACAATGTGAGTGATGTTTACATTTATTATTATTATTATTATTTTTGAGACAGAGATTTGCTTTTGTTGCCCAGGCTGGAGTGGAGTGGCACCATCTTGGCCCACTGCACCCTTCGCCTCCCAGGTTCAAGTGATTCTCCTGCTTCAGCCTCCTGAACAGCTGGGATTACAGGCGCCCACCACCATGCCTGGCCAATTTTTTGTATTTTTAGTAGAGATGGGGTTTCACAATCTTGGCCAGGCTGGTCTCAGACTCCTGACCTCAAGTGATCCACCCGCCTTGGCCTCCCAAAGGGTGATATTATTATTATAGTAAATATCACATTGAACAATTTTTATCTAAAACTAATGTCAGAATGTCCATTTCTTGATATAAAAATAAAAAACTTTGCTCTTCATTTTTATCTTTCTGTAGAGATGTTGCTTTTTCATTGACATAGAAATCAAGACTCTTCAGATGATGTTAATAAAACAGCACATCAATATAATTTTTGAAGGAGATTTATAAAAATGTACATTTTAATTGTCACTAAATCTTAATACTTATTGAGCACCACGGATGTGATGAGAAGTAGCCTGCTAGGTCTAATGACACTACTTAGCTGTTTGAATAACTAAATAGCACATTTCTATTTAGAGACCGTATAAGTATTATAGATATTCTTGGTGATGTTATAAAGTTCTTCAAAGAAAGTATGTATTTATATCTGGCTTTATACATTTGGGCAAAAATAGCAATAACACTTTCAAAATAGTGATGGAAAAACTAGTCATAATAAATATGTTGGATTCTGAAGATAAAGGAGTATATAATTCTCAGAGTTACAGCATCTGTCTATAAAAATAGTGCAATTGGGATATACTATTTTAGTAAGAAACTCATTGAGTGTAATTTTAAAAGCTGCTGCTTTTTTCTTAAGTTTGACATTCCAGTAAACTCTTAGGAAAATGTCCTTCCAGTTGCTTTTCCTCTAAGTGTCTAGAAGTGGAAGTACGTTCAAATTAAAAGCAGAAAGTCCCTTAAATTCCTTTTAAGAAGTCCATCCTGTTAGTCTGACTCCTAGAAAGACTATGGTTGCTGTTACTTTGGGCTGGAACAAGATTACAAAAGACTTTAAGAAAAAGTGGAAATTATCATGGGAGTTTTCTGTCACTCTTATAGTTTATGGCCTATTTGTTCTTTTTTTAGTCCGTTAAACATTTCTTTTTGCCAAGAAGTCCTATCTGTAAAAGGAAGTCTTTGATAATGATAGTTTAAAATGCTATGTAATGAGATACTTATATCCAAAAATCCAAAAAAGATTTTTAATTTCTATAATAATGATAATAGCAAATTATAGTGAACAGTAAACAGTAAGCTAATTATAATTATGTGAATTGCTTTCTCCCTCACAGATTCCTTCTAGACCTATTATTTTATTTCTATGTTCACAATATTCCTGTGCTATAAGGGAGACTGCTAAATTTGCTCCTTTTTAGATGAAGACTTAGAGACCTGGAAGGTTGATATGACTGTCTCAAAGACATATGGTTGTGCTGTGGCTGAGTTGACACTCAAGGCCAGTTCTCTGTGTTTCTTTTTCAGTGTGACTTGACATAGCTTGTATCTTAAACATTGCATTTTTCTTATGTTCTAGGTTTCTCCTCTGCCAACCCCTCCTGGATCATCGTCAGCAGTTGAACGACAAAGGCTGTGAATCTGCATCCTGGTTTTAGCAGTCCCTCTGATTCTCATGATGAGCTCACCTGCACAGCCTGGTCAGTCTGGTTGCTTCTTAAACTGTTAATAGACTTTATGTAAAAGATGTTGCTTTGCGTTGTTTCAAACCAAGTAATTTAATTTATGAAGGAACTTTTTTTTTGAACAAAGATTGCTTAATGTAACAAATTTTGAATTTTGCATTCGATAGCTAATTCTCTGTTGCTTAACCCAGTTTGCTTCCTGGACAACTGATTTGATTTGCATTGTAGTCTGAGCATAGGACTTTAATTCTTCTGCTTCCAAAGTAACATTCAGATTGAACTTCATAAAGTTATGAATATGAACTATTATATAGGAATCCATTTTGCACCCATAATCTTTCTGACCTAACACGTGTCTGTATGCTTTTAAATTATACTGTGGGGCTTTGGAAGTCAGTTTGTGGATTGACTCCACCTCTATCTCTTTGACACACAGGAAGGATATTTTTCCTCCCCACCCTTCTTTGCTGCCACTCCTGTTTCCTATATACATATTTAATTATAATCTCAGCACCTGCTTCCTCCTATTCCAGTGATGTGTGCTGCTCATGTAGTGCTGTGATCAGCACAGCCAACACCCATTCCTCCAGGAACAGGCTGTCATTTTTGGAACAAACACAATCCAAGTTTTGGGAATGATGAAGTAGGATCAGATACCTCATACTAGTAACAGACAAGTTTTACGAGAATTTTCTGCTTGGATACTTATAGGAGCATTTATTTCTTTATAGATTCTTTAGCATATTGATATCCTTGGTTTATTTAACTCTCTAAGTTGAAGGTTATGTACTATCATATTCAGGGCTTATAAGGGAGAAAACTTGCCAAAATTTTCATTCCCTGGATTGCCACACCCAAGTTAGCTGTTTGGGAATTCTGCTGTTTCATCAACCTTTTCCCACATCCCTAACAGGCCGCCAACTTGTATGCTGAATTTGGAACTTGATTCTAAATGGTGCAGTCAAGAAATCCCTGAGTCTTTAGTCACAACCATGTTTGATAATTGGCATGTCACTAGGTTAAGCAGATGACAGTTACTTATGCTTGTTATCTCTGAGTCTTTATTGCCTAGTGGTTCTCAAACTTTAGCATGCATTGACATCACTTGGAGAGTTTGTTAAAACAAGCCCTAGTCTCATAGTTTTTGATTTCGTAAGTCTGGAGTGGGGCCCAGGAATTGTGATTTTTACAAGTTCCCCTGGCAATGCTGTTGCTGCTTGGGGACCACACTTTGGGAATCACTGGTTTAGCTTCTTCTGCCCATTTCTCACCCCATCCCCTACCAGCCTCTACAAACAACCTTGTTGAAGTGTGTTCTGTGAGCGGCATTGCTTATTACAATTATAGTCTAGTACTATTATTCTTTCTGTTGGGATGAACTTAAAATAACATTTGCCTTATATAGGTATATATTGCATTTTAAATATTATGTATATTTATTTGTATATAAATTCAGTGTTTCAAAATTGGATTGTTTAAAAGAGGCATTAATTTAGAACCACTATGGTCAAGTATTTTTTTCTTGTGATAATATTTGGCAGTGGATGTTGGTATACCCTGCTCCCCAAGAATATTGATTTTATAAAATGAAAATCTCACTTGAAGCTGCTATTTTGATGAGGAAATTCTTGCCAGTCGTGATAATTGTTCAGTTACCAGAAGAGAAAAGGTGATGGATAAATAAGACAACCATTGAGTGAAGCTCACTTGACTTTAGGGTCACCAAAATTTCCTCGTGTACTTTTTTCTTATAAATCATTCTGCTGTGTTGACAATAACATTATGCAGAAGTCTTAATCACCTCAATTTGGGAAGTTTTTATGAATGAAATCTGAAGTTGAGGAAAGTGATAGTAAATGTGCCAGGTGGGTAGGAGTTTCTTCTATTTATTGCAAGTAAAAAAACTATGATCAGAGACCTGAAATTCACTTTGCATGGATAAAGGAAAATGTTCCTGCCACAAACATAAAAAAATTTTTCTCCTGTTATTAGCCTGCATCTTAGGGTGCCATATATATTCTGAGAAATAACCTGATTGTTTGATTTAGAAAAAAATATGTTTTTCTCACATCTTTTTTCCCCACTATCTAAAAAGAGAATTAAATTGGTCTTATGCAATCACCATCCATTTATTTTGCTTTTGTTCCACAAATGGCTCTAAGGAGTTATTGTGCACCAGAAAGAAAAATAGACTCACTTCAGTAGTTCCAGAAATTCTTTAATAGTCCATGTTTCAGACTGAGTATGTTTGTCTTCAAAATTGGTTCTGGTGTGGTGTGAATTCTTATTTTTCCCATGCATTAACATCATTCTTAGAAAAGTTCTCCATCCATATTCAAATATGGTTGATATGAAATACAAAATGCTACCGTCTTAATCATGTATTCAGTCAAACAATAAGTGCTGATTTTTGTATATGAAATTTAATAGTTTTTATTTGAATTTTGCTGCCCAGTTATGTTCAAAGTTAGAGCCTTGGGTACTGCTTTTGGGCACTGAGGATCCTGAATGGAGGAAGGACTATCTGGATAAGATTGGCAGCTAGCTGCTGCAGTTGAGCTCTTCATTCAAAACTTATTAAGCATCTAACTTGTGCCAGCCAGTGTGTTATCCAATAGGGACACAATGAGCACTAAAACATAGTTTCTACCCTATGGACAGCACCCTTTCATGGGAGAGACAAATATTAATAGCTTTAGTCCATTCATTGTCTGAAGTATTTTAATAAATTTATGACCAGAAATTTATTTCCTCTGTACAACAGTATGGATACTAGTTCTAGTAATGTAATTTTTATCAGAATTGCCAAATCTCAGAAGGAAGGATTTTAGGACTCATCTTATCTAGCATTTTCCAAACATGTCAGATAGTAAAAATCTCCTGAGACTTGTTAAAAATACAGATTTCCAGACTCCTCCCTGGAAGAGTATCGTGTGGTTGCCTGGGGGAAGGATACTGGATTGTAGAATGTATATTGTTCTTTACTATGACTTGGCAAAGTGTAGAAATGCTCTTAGTCCATTCAACAGCACTAATGTTTCATATTTGGAGACTATAAACACAAAAAATACATCATTAAGTCCTATCTCAAGTAAGTGTCTCTCTTGTGAGCAAAACTATGCTAATTTAGTTATTTTGTTCTCTGATGATAGATAAATAAAAAGCTAACACTGGCTAGGTGCAGTGGCTCATGCCTGTAATCCCAGCAATTTGAGAGGCCTAGGTGGGAAGATTGCTTGAGCCCAGGCGTTCGAGACTAGCCTGGGCAATATGGTGAGATCCTATCTCTACAAAAATTTTTTTAAAAAATTTCTTGGTGTGGTGGTGCATGCCCGTAGTTCCTGCTACTTAGGAGGCTGAGGTGGGAGGATTGCTTGAGCCCAGGAGGTCAAGACTGCAGTGAGTGAGCCATGATAATGCCACTGCACTGCGTTCTAGCCTGGGCCACAGAGCAAGACCCTGTCTCAAAAAAAAAAAAAGGAAAGAAAGCTAACACTGTGGAAACCTAGAGAAGGCAATAATTTGAGGGGAACATTCTAGTGGCTTTGCTTCTATCTAGGCCATCTCATTTTTATGGGGAGGTGGATGGACCAAAGAGATTTTTATGGAGTGCCTTTATTTTCCTCAAAAGAAGTTTAAGCATATTTTAACCCAGAGCAGCTTTTTAGTCTGATCTCAAGATTATAGAAAACCTAATTTCAGCCTGAATGTTTTTAAATAAATTGGGCTACATCAACCCTAACATGATTCCAGTATGATTTTTAAATTTGGTGAATCTATTTTTTGTAATTAATTTTGATGAAAATGCATCCAAAGGAATTTTCCAAGCATAGAACACAATGTGCCTGTTGCCCTTAGAATTGTGCAATGCTCTGGCCTTGTGTGCTTTTAGGTACGTTTGGAAGGTAGAGTGGCCAAAGCTGTGTTGCAAAGTCCTATAACATTAGTTTTCAAAGCCCCTTGTATAAAGCTAGCTCATCTCTCTTTTCACCATTGTGGGAACACTTACAACTACTCTACTCATATGGAGTGAGAGGACCAAGCTATTTATAGAAGTGAAAGATTTATAGCAAGATCTTATATTCTGTTCATTTTCTCATATTCTATTCATTTTCTTATTGGCAAGTCTTGGGCAAAAATTAGTTAAGAGATTTATCTTCATGCCTCTGTTTTGCTAAACAGCTGAATTCCCCTATAGAAATGTAGAGTAGATGTAACTAATGATCAAAAAGTTCTTTGAAATATAAATTGTTATGGAAATGCTAAGTAGTATAAACAATTTAGGGGCAAGCATTAATAAAAGCTTCTCTGCAAGCATTTTTAAAGAGGACTAATAAAAGCTTCATGGTTCAATTAATACAGCACAACATCGGGTTTCTTAGAAGCATATGGGACCCAGAAGGCCTGCCCCTGTTTTTAAAATTTACGAACTCTTTAATGATTCACCATTTTTACCCCAGTGCATTACCCACTGTGGTGCCATTTAGTCATTAAGTAGGAAACTAAAACCAGGACAAAGCTACAAACAAATATCATAATGTCCAAGTGGGTATTTTTTCTTCAGTTTGTTCGTAGTGTGTTACCAAAAAAATGAATGTTAAATGAAATAGTCTTAGGGCAAATCAAATAGGTTATGGCTTCCCTAGATGAGTATAATCAGTTAGCTTTTTAATGAAGTACAGGTCAAATCCCATGACAAGTAGCTCTATATAACTAAAATATTTTCAGGCCGCTGGCCAATTATCTATTTCAAGTAATATTCAAGAAAAATATTCCAGGATAATAAAACAAATTAGTTTTTTGATGTTTGTTGTAGCAGAAGTTGATCACAGGGTATGGTATTAATAGGAAACACTGTGTGTTAAAGTTATTAACTATTGTTTTGGATTTTTTTTTTTTTTTTACTACTTTAACTTCACAGTTAAGTGATTCATTCTTTTCCTATTTGTAAGTCAAAACTTCTCAATCTGATATTCAAGTTTGAAACATAAACCAAATAAAGCATTTTATTCATTCGCTAGTTTTTGAAGGACAATGCTTTAATAAGTGAGGCATAAACCTTTTCTGAAAATGTTCAGAATAAATTTGTTTTGCACATTTATTTGTTTTTATATTTGCTTTTCACAATTAATTTTGGTGGTTAATTCAACTTATATAATTTTCATTATTGTAACACTACAAACAAACTCCATAATGCAGGCCAAACAGAAAAGGTTATTTCTCGTTCATATAAAGACTAAAAGGGTTTTCCTGAGTAGCGAGCTGCTCTTTTTCTAATGGCTACCCTTTGCCCCAGACAGCTTCTAACTGGTTTGTGCTTCTTCAGTTCATGTATTCTAAGGTCATTGTGCATCTCCACATCAAGCTGATGGGAGGGAAATGGAAGACGTGCATTGAGTGTGGGAAGTTTCCAAAGGTACATCACTTTTGTTCACATTTCGTTGAGTGGAATTTAGCCACATGGCCATACTAACTACAAAGGAGGCTGGGAAATGTAGTCTAGCAGTACTCCAGGAAGAGGAGGAGACAGGTTTGGTGAACAGCTGGCCTCTCTCTACCACATTTGTCTTAAAAGTTTATACCTAGGACTGCAGATATGGTATTGCTTACCAAGAGGTGGAGTATTTTATAATGCACTCTTGATTTAACCAGTCATTAAAAAGTTAAGTAATTTTCCTTTGAAGAGATTGAAACACATTAAAATCAGGGCAGATCAGCTTACCAACATTTTCTAAGAGTTGCCTAAGCCTTTCTTTATGAATCATGCAGAATAGATAATGCCCAGTGTAGCTATTAGAAAATTCAAGTTCCTGTTAGTGGGAACTCTGCAGAAAATGGGAGTAAAATGTATGCTGAATATTATATGTCCTTAATTAGTGTTTAAAAATAATGTCAATTTATCTGAAATTATAATTGCACATATGCTGAGGAAAAAGTACTTTAAACTTTATAATCACAATTCTTATGTTTGTTCTTTATTGCATTTTGGGGTCACGTTTTTCAACACCTCTGTAGTTTTAAGTATTATGATGAAAATATAGGCCAAATATACAGTGGTTGATAAATACTTGTTTTACACTGATCTTTTCATGAACACTATTATAAAACAATACTAGACTATATATTTTCTTAAGCCCCATAAGCAAAATCTTGCTACCTCTGCAAATACACATGTACAGCCGTTTGTTTATAATATTATGTGGAACCTTTATGGAGGATTTTTTTGTCTGTATAGATTGGAGTTTATTCTTAAGAGTACAAAAACTCTGTGTGTGTGTGTGTGTGTTTGTGTATGTGTGTGGTGCATGTGTGCTTGTGTTGCAGTACTATAATAACTCTAGAGGAATACAAAGGTATGTGGAAGCATGTAACCTGTACGTTTACACTAAATATCCCCCAAAGGCTTTACTTTCTGTGATTTTCTGCATATTTCTTAATTTTTGTCATATTTTGAGAATGTCAACGTATAGCAGTTTTCTCCATTTATAATCCATTGCCTCTAACTTGTTGTAGGGTTAGAAAGCTAAGAACTATGTTAAATAAAATTGTTAAAAGATCACAAGTTCTGAGGAGGTGCAAGGTCTTGTTTTTTTTGTGTGTGTGTGCGCGCGTGTGTGTGGGTATGTTTTAAATGGAGTTTTGTTCTTGTTGCCCAGGCTGGAGTGCAATGGCGTGATCTCGGCTCACTGCAACCTCCGCCTCCTGGGTTCAAGCAATTCTTCTGCCTCAGTCTCCCAAGTAACTGGGATTACAGGCATGTGGCACCATGCCTGGCTAATTTTTTGTATTTAGTAGAGACGGGGTTTCACCATGTTGCTCAGGCTGGTTTTGAACTCCTGACCTCAGGTGATCCACCCACCTCGGCCTCCCAAAGTGCTGGGATTACAGGTATGTGCCACTGCACCCAGCCTGCAAAAGTATTTTTTATGGACAAAATAGATGTACTTGTTTTTCTTACATACTGTAATTGCATTTTAATTGTCTCCTTATCCACTGCACCCCTCTTATTTTCCTGGTTCTTCTGTCTTTATTCTATAGATTTACAAAATTTTGAGTTTCCAGTGGGTGAGGCATTGTTATGGTTTTAATTTTGCCATACTTTTCCTTGCAGTTATGATCCATGAGTTTTTTTTTTCTTTTTTTTTAAATTATACTTTAAGTTCTAGGGTACATGTGTACAACGTACATGTTTGTTAACATAGGTATACATGTGCCACGTTGGTTTGCTGCACCCATTTACTCATCATTTACATTAGATATTTCTCCTAATGCTATCCCTCCCCCTGTCCCCCACCGAACGACAGGCCCCGGTGTGTGATGTTCCCTGCCCTGTGTCCAAGTGTTCTTATTGTTCAATTCCCACCTATGAGTGAGAACATGTGGTGTCTGGTTTTCTGTCCTTGTGATAGTTTGCTGAGAATGATGGTTTCCAGCTGCATCCATATCCATGCAAAGGACATGAACTCATCCTTTTTATGGCTGCATAGTATTCCATGGTGTATATGTGCCACATTTTCTTAATCCAGTCTATCATTGATGGACATTTAGATTGGTTCTAAGTCTTTGCTATTGTGAATAGTGCCGCAATAAACATACATGTGCATGTGTCTTTATAGCAGCATGATTTATAATCCTTTGGGTATATACCCAGTAATGGGATTGCTGGGTCAAATGGTATTTCTAGTTCTAGATCCTTGAGGAATCGCCACACTGTCTTCCACAATGGTTGAACTAGTTTGCACTCCCACCAACAGTATAAAAGTGTTCCTATTTCTCCACATCCTCTCCAGCATTTGTTGTTTCCTGACTTTTTAACGATTGCCATTCTAACTGGTGTGAGATGGTATCTCATTGTGGTTTTAATTTGCATTTCTCTGATGACCAGTTATGATGAGCATTTTTTCATGTTTCTGTTGGCTGCATAAAAGTCTTCTTTTGAGAAGTGTCTGTTCATATCCTTTGCACACTTTTTGATGGGCTGGGTTGTTTTTTTCTTGTAAATGTGTTTAAGTTCTTTGTAGATTTGTCAGATGGATAGATTGCAAAATTTTCTCCCATTCTGTAGGATGCCTGTTCACTCTGATGGTAGTTTCTTTTGCTGTGCAGAAGCTCTTTAGTTTAATGAGATCCCATTTGTCTATTTTGGCTTTTGTTGCTGTTGCTTTTGGTGTTTTAGTCATGAAGTCCTTGCCCATGCCTAGGTCCTGAATGGTATTGCCCAGGTTTTCTTCTAGGGTTTTTTTATGGTTTTAGGTCTAACATTTAAGTCTTTAATCCATCTTGAATTAATTTTTGTATAAGACATAAGGAAGGGATCCAGTTTCAGCTTTCTACATATGGCTAGCCAGTTATCCCAGCACCATTTATTAAACAGGGAATCGTTTCCCCATTTCTTGTTTTTGTTAGGTTTGTCAAAGATCAGATGGTTGTAGATGTGTGGTGGTATTTCTGAAGCATCTGTTCTGTTCCATTGGTCTGTATCTCTGTTTTGGTACCAGAACCATGCTGTTTTGGTTACTGTTGGCTTGTAGTATAGTTTGAAGTCAGGTAGCGTGATGCCTCCAGCTTTGTTCTTTTTGCTTAGGATTGTCTTGGCAGTGTGGGCTCTTTTTTGGTTCTATATGAACTTTAAAGTAGTTTCTTCCAATTCTGTGAAGAAAGTCATTGGTAGCTTGATGGGGATGGCATTGAGTGTATAAATTACCTTGGGCAGTATGGCCATTTCCATGATATTGATTCTTCCTATCCATGAGCATGGAATGTTCTTCCATTTGTTTGTGTCCTCTTTTATTTCCTTGAGCAGTGGTTTGTAGTTCTCCTTGAAGAGGTCCTTCACATCCCTTGTAAGTTGTATACCTAGGTACTTTACTCTCTTAGTAGTAATTGGGAATGGGAGTTTACTCATGATTTGGCTCTCTGTTTGTCTGTTATTGGTGTATAGGAATGCTTGTGATTTTTGCACATTGATTTTGTATCCTGAGACTTTGCTGAAGTTGCTTATCAGCTTGAGATTTTGGGGTGAGATGATGGGGTTTTCTAAATATACAGTCATGTCATCTGTGAACAGGGACAATTTGACTTCCTCTTTTCCTAATTGAATACCCTTTATTTCTTTCTCTTGCCTGATTGCCCTGGCCAGAACTTCTATCACTGTGTTGAATAGGAGCGGTGAGAGAGGGCATCCCTGTCTTATGCCAGTTTTCAAAGGGAATGCTTCCAGTTTTTGCCCATTCAGTATGATATTGGCTGTGGGTTTTTCATAAATAGCTCTTATTATTTTGAGATACGTTCCATCAATACCTAGTTTATTGAGAATTTTTAGCATGAAGGGCTGTTGAATTTTGTCAAAGGCCTTTTCTGCATCTATTGAGATAATCATTTGGTTTTTGTCGTTGGTTCTGTTTATGTGATGAATTATGTTTATTGATTTGTGTATGTTGAACCAGCCTTGCATCCCAGTGATGAAGCCAACTTGTTCGTGGTGGATAAGCATTTTAATGTGCTGCTGGATTTGGTTTGCCAGTATTTTATTGAGGACTTTTGCGTTGATGTTCATCAGGGATATTGGTCTAAAATTCTCTTTTCTTGTTGTGTCTCTGACAGGCTTTGTTATCAGGATGATGCTGGCCTTATAAAATGAGTTAGGGAGGATTCCTTGTTTTTCTATTGATTGGAATAGTTTCAGAAGGAATGATACCAGTTCCTCTTTGTTCTTCTGGTAGAATTCAGCTGTGAATCTGTCTGGTCCTGGGCTTTTTTTGGTTGGTAAGCTATTAATTATTGTCTCAATTTCAGAGCCTCTTATTGGTCTATTCAGAGGTTCAACTTCTTCCTTGTTTAGTCTTGGGAGGGTGTATGTGTCTAGGAATTTATCCGTTTCTTTTAGATTTTCTAGTTTATTTGCATAGAGGTTTTTATAGTATTCTGTTCTCCGATGGTAGTTTGTATTTCCGTGGGGTCGGTGGTGATATCCCCTTTATCATTTTTGATTGCGTCTATTTGACTCTTCTCTCTTTCCTTCTTTATTAGTCTTGCTAATGGTCTATCAATTTTGTTGATCTTTTCAAAAAACCAGCTCCTGGATTCATTGATTTTTTGAAGGGTTTTTTATGTCTCTATCTCTTTCAGTTCTGCTCTGATCTTAGTTATTTCTTGCCTTCTGCTACCTTTTCAATTTGTTTACTCTTGCTTCTCTAGTTCGTTTAACTGTGATGTTATGGTGTTGATTTTAGATCTTTCCTGCTTTCTTTTGTGGGCATTTAGTGTTATAAATTTCCCTCTACATGCTGCTGTAAATTCCTCCCAGAGATTCTGGTACGTTGTGTCTTTGTTCTCACTGGTTTCAAAGAACATCTTTATTTCTGCCTTCATTTCATTATTTACCGAGTAGTCATTCAGGGGCAGATTGTTCAGTTTCCATATAGTTGTGCAGTTTTGAGTGAGTTTCTTAATCCTGAGTTCTAATTTGATTAGAACTGTGGTTATGAGAGAACTGTGGACTGTGGTCTGAGAGACAGTTTGCTATAATTTCTCTTCTTTTACATTTGTTGAGGAGTGCTTTACTTCCAACTGTGTGGTCAATTTTGGAATAAGTGCGATGTGGTGTTGAGAAGAATGTATATTCTGTTGATTTGGGGTGGAGAGTTCTCTTGCTGTCTATTAGGTCTGCTTGATGCAGACCTGAGTTCAAGTCCTGGATATCCTTGTTAACTTTCTGTCTCTTTGATCTGTCTAATATTAACAGTGGGGTGTTAAAGTCTCCCATTATTATTGTGAGGGAGTCCAAGTCTCTTTGTAGGTCTCTAAGGACTTGCTTTATGAATCTGGGTGTTCCTGTATTGGGTGCATTTATATTTAGGATAGTTAGCTTTTCTTGTCGAATTGATCCATTTACCATTATGTAATGGCCTGCGTTGTCTCTTTTGCTCTTTGTTGGTTTAAAGTCTGTTTTATCAGAGACTAGGATTGCAACCCCTGCTTTTTTTTTTTTTTTGCTTTCCATTTGCTTGGTAGATCTTCCTCCGTCCCTTTATTTTGAGCCTATGTGTGTCTCTGCATGTGAAATGGGTCTCCTGAATACATCACACTGATGGGTCTTGACTCTTTATCCGATTTGCTGGTGTGTGTCTTTTAATTGGGGCATTTAGCCCATTTACATTTAAGGTTAATATTATTATGTGTGAATTTGATCCTGTCATTATGATGTTAGCTGGTTATTTTGCCCGTTAGTCGATGCAGTTTCTTCCTAGCATCGATGATCTTTACAATTTGGCATGTTTTTTCAGTGGCTGGTACTGGTTTTTCCTTTCCATGTTTAGTCCTTCCTTCAGGAGCTCTTGTAAGGTAGGTCTGGTGGTGACAGAATCTCTCAGCATTTCCTTGTCTGTAAAGGATTTTATTTCTCCTTCACTTAGTTTGGCTGGATATGAAATTCTGGGTTGAAAATTCTTTTCTTTAAGAATGTTGAATATTGTCCCCCACTCTCTTCTGGCTTGTAGGGTTTCTGCAGAGGGATCAACTGTTAGTCTAATGAGCTTCCCTTCGTGAGTGATCTGACCTTTCTCTCTGGCTGCCCTTAACATTTTTTCCTTCATTTCAACCTTGGTGAATCTGACAGTTATGTGTCTTGGGTTTGCTCTTCTCAAGGAGGAGTATCTTTGTGATGTTCTCTATATTTCCTGAATTTAAATGTTGGTCTGTCTTGTTAGTTTGGGGAAGTTCTCCTTGATAATATCCTGAAAAGTGTTTTCCAACTCATTTCCATTCTCCCCATCACTTTCAGGTACATCAATCAAACGTAGATTTGGTCTTTTCACATACTCCCATATTTCTTGGAGGCTTTGTTTCTTTTTACTCTTTTTTTTTCTGTAAATTTGTCTTCTTGCTTTATTTCATTAATTTGATCTTCAATCACTGATACCTTTTCTTCCACTTCATCAAATCGGCTATTGAAGCTTGTGCATGCATCACATAGTTCTCATTCCATGGTTTTCAGCTCCATCAGGTCATTTAAGGTCTTCTCTACACTGTTTATTCTATTAAGCCATTCGTCTAATCTTTTTTTCATGGTTTTTAGCTTCCTTGCGATGGGTTCGAACATCCTCCTTTAGCTTGGAGAAGTTTGTTATTACTGACCTTCTGAAGCCTGCTTCTGTCGGCTCATCAAAGTCATTCTCTGTCCAGCTTTGTTCCATTGCTGGTGAGGAGTGCGATCCTTTGGAGAAGAGGTGCTCTGGATTTTAGAATTTTCAACTTTTCTCCTCTGGTTTCTCCCCATCTTTGTGGTTTTATCTACCTTTGGTCTTTGATGTTGGAGACCTACAGATGGGGTTTTGGTGTAGATGTCTTTTCTGTTGATGTTGATGCTATTCCTTTCTGTTTGTTAGTTTTCCTTCTAACAATCAGGACCCTCAGCTGCAGGTCTGTTGGAGATTGCTGGACGTCCTCTCCAGACCCCGTTTGCCTGGGTATCACCAGCAGAGGCTACAGAACAACAAATATTGCAGAACAGCAAATATTGCTGCCTCATCCTTCCTCTGGAAACTTCATCCCAGATGGGCACCTGCCTGTATGAGGTGTCATTCGGCCCCTGCTGGGAGGTGTCTCCCAGTTAGGCTACATGGGGGCCAGGGACCCACTTGAGGAGGCAGTCTGTCCGTTTTCCAATCTCAAACACCATGCTGGGGGAACCACTGCTCTCTTCAGAGCTGTCAGAAGGGGACGTTTAAGTCTGCAGAAGTTTCTGCTGCTTTTTGTTCAGCTATACCCTGCCCCCAGAGGTGAGGTCTACAGAGGCAGTAGGCCTTGCTGAGCTGTGGTGGGCTCCACCCAGTTCTAGCTTCCTGGCGGCTTTGTTTATCTACTCAAGTCTCAGCAGTGGCAGACACCCCTCCACTCTGCCAGGCTGCTGCCTTGCAGGTCCATCTCAGATTGCTGCGCTAGCAGTGAGCAAGGCTCCGTGGGTGTGGGACACGCCAAGCCAGGAGTGGGATATAATCTTCTGGTGTGCCATTTGCTAAGACTATTGGAAAAGCGCAGTATTTGGTTGGGTGGTGTCCCGTTTTTCCAAGTACTGTCTGTCACAGCTTCCCTTGGCTAGGAAAGGGAATTCCCCAACCCCTTGCACTTCCCAGGTGAGGTGATGCCCTGCCCTGCTTCAGCTCACCCTCCGTGGGCTGCACCCACTGTCCAACCAGTCCCAATGAGGTGAACCAGGCACCTCAGTTGGAAATGCAGAAATCTCCTGTCTTCTGCGTTGATCACGTTGGGAGCTGCAGACTGGAGCTGTTCCTATTTGGCCATCTTGGAACGGATCAATCCATAAGTTGTATACTGCATGCCTGTGTGTTGATTTGTGTTGCTTTGGAGTTGCTTTAATATCCAAATGAAAGACTCATGACCATATTATTGGTGAGCTTTTAAAAAATATTGTATTGATTTATAGGAAATTGATAAGCTTTGAGGTAGTCTGTAAAATTATTTTTAACCCCCCCCCTTTTTTTTAGAATAACTTCCTGGCACTTGATTATATAAGGCTCTTGCTGCTTATGATAGATGATTGCTCCTCACATATCATTGCATAATTAACCTTTTCTCCCAGGCTCTTAATGTCCAAGAAAATGTTCTCTTCATACCAGTACTGTAGTTCCACTGGAAAGTGCTCTGGGTGAGCTGGGGATTTTTCCTTTGGAGTTGGAATTTGCCCTAGTAATTCTGCCTTCTTTGGAATTCTGTGAGTTCTGTGAGAGGGCAGATAATCATAGTGGTGTATGACCAAGCACTCACCTTTTATCTTTAACTCTCAGAAGAAATCGTTCTTCAGAAAGAAACGTCAAAATGACAAATTATTCATGAGAAAAACTAGTCATGAGTTTTGGACTCTCTAGGAATGTAAACATGTTTAATAAAAGCTGCTGACAGTTTTTCAGTCTGCTGTTACTGGAAAGCCTGCTTGATTTCCTTCGCTGTATTTTTCTGGTCTTGAGATCTCCAGTGCTTTCTGAAGATCCAGGACTGCCATACAAATGGGAAAAGCCAGACTGTTATCTTGAACCTCTCTTTTTGAAATCTCTATCTGATAAGAAAAAAAATATTGCAAGTCATTGTAGTTACTTGTTTGGTTTGTCACTGGAATTCCAAATATTTGCTTGGTGGTTCATGGACATGTAAATTTTGGGATATGTTACTATTGTTTAGGGTATACTGTCTGTAAAATAAGTTATTAACCCAGTGACTGTGAACTAGATCTTCCAAAAGCCCTATCTCCTATCATTATATGTTGTATTAAAAAATTATTATAATTAGAGATATTTTTTAAACTCTTAGAAAATAGAAGTATACAGCTATGAAAATTCTGCTTGGGTAATTCTTTTAAAAATTTATTTTAGGTTCAGAGGTACATGTGCAGGTTTGTTATATAGGTAAACTATGTGTCACGGGGCTTTGGTGTACAGATAATTTCATCATGTTTGGGTAATTTTTATGTTATTTTTGAATGCATTTTTATCCTTTTGTCTATATTATTGTGCTTCCTTTTTTATTAAAGAAGAGTTGGATGTATCTTACTTTGGCTTTATGTTTAAAATGAAACAGTAAATTGAAAGATTTTAACAGGTCATGGTATGTCAATGAAAGAACCTAGAAATTAGCAGAAAAATGCAGGAAGCCAATTATGGAAAGTGGAAAAATAATACATATCATAACTTGTGTTAGGTAATGTACACTATCGAGTCTTTGAATTTCAATAAAGTATGTCAAGGTAGAGTTCATTTTCCCTTCTGTTGGGAGAACTGATAATCTGCCTACCCATCTGCCTTCCTACCTTTCTTAGTTTTCTTTCTTTCTTTTTCTTTTATTCTGCCTAAGTCCAGAAAAGATTTGGGGTCTATATAAGTAAGTTTTGGAAAATGAAATACATGAGGAGGAAGGGAAATGAAGAGAAATTGGGTACACCCTGTTAGTACCTACATTTAAATTCTGTGAAGTTGCTTGAAGACGGATGGATCTGTGTCTGAGCTTCCTGATAGCAAGTCTGTTGTCTATGGTGCGATTAATCTTTTTTCAGCCTAACTCTGATATAGTCACTGCCCTGTATAAGAAATGTCAATGGCTCTTTATCACATCTATTTAAGGTATACAAGGACCCGTACCCTTTTCAGGCTTATCTTATTTTTCTCCTCAGTGAACCCCACTCTGTTCAACATGTAGAGCTGCTTACCTTCCCCAGGTCCAGTTTTCTTGCTTGGAGGCCTTTGAATGACCCTTTCTCACCACTGGGAGTGTCCTGTTTACTTATCTTCAACACCCAGCTCCTACTCCATTCTTCTGTGAGGCCTTCCTGGGTGACGCTGACATTTGTTACCTCTCTCAATTCTGGAACTTATATTAGTATTGGGGTTGTCTTCTCTAATAGGCTTAGCTTTTTGAGGGCAAGGGACATCTAAGTACCTTTTGCGGGGGATATATAGAGCGAAGCAGTTGGCAGCTGTATTTATGTTTGCTCTCTTAGTTAAGTAATATACTGCCCAGCACACAAAAGGAGCCAAATAAGTGAAGAATAAAGGGCACTTTGTGAGGAGGCTGATTATAGTGGTGTTGGGGGTGTGGAATTGGGGAGGAGAGAAGCGGTTGAATATACCTGAGCAAAAGCAAACTGTTTCATATGTGTCATGAATCATATCCCTTTTCTTTTTGCTTACTCATTTGTTGACTTTCAGTTCTTTTCACCTCTAGTGCTATCCACTGAACTTCCTCCCCCCACCTCCCCCCACCTCCCTTCCCTCCGGTTCCCCACCTCCCCTTCCCTCCCATTCACTCTCCCCCCCTCCCCTTTCCTCTTTGACAGAGTCTTGCTCTGTCACCCAGGCTGGAGTGCAGTGGCACAATCTTGGCTCACTGGAACTTCCACCTCCCTAGTTCAAGCAATTCCCTTGCCTCAGCATCCCGAGTAGCTGGGATTACAGGCACATGCCACCATGCTGGCTAATTGTTTTGTATTTTTAGTAGAGACAGGGTTTCACTATGTTGGCCAGACTTATCTCGAACTTCTGACCTCAGGCAATCTGCACGCCTTGGGCTCCCAAAGTGCTGGGATTACAGACGTGAGCCACCGCACCCGGCCCCCCTCTTTCTAAGGTGGCTTGTCTATTCATTGAACAACAAACATTGCAATAGGGTAGTCATTGTTTGCAAGACTTGTGGTTTCATACTGAGTTCTCTAAATGTGGGGAAGTTGCTAAATTTGGCTCTCCTTCAGCTAGCACAGTGGTAGAAGCAGACCTACCACCCTTTTTCCTTTTAGTAACTTGAACTTCTCCCTGTTTCAATGCTTATAAACCACCTCTCTCCCAAAACAAATATGTACTGTAGTTAAGAATAGTGGAAAGAGTAAAATGGTTTTTAATTGTCGTTAAGCAGGAAATTGTTTTAAGTTAGTTGAGAATTCATTGATCCAACATTCTTTATACTTTTAAAAAGTAATACAGTTTTGCATACTGTATAATTAGCAGTAACTGTTAAATATACTATGTTTCTGAGGACCTTCAGTAAAATATATAGAAGGGAAAACATCCGGCTTAAAATTCCTGACTTTTCAATCTGTATACATTTTCAGTTCCTCTTATTTAAAGTGGTGGACTAATATTTTAATATAATGATTGAAGTCTTTATAAAGATTAAATTAGGATCTTAAACTTTCTGTGTGTCTCCATCAAAGATGTGTTTTTGGCTTCATTATTTGACAGTGTTGTGGTATGGCATTTGATGGAGAACAGGATCTCTTACTTTGGAATATATCTGGTCAAATGGAGTTCCTTTCTTATTTGCCCAGGAAGCTCATTTTTCTAAAGATTATGGAAAGAACAGATGTGGAACAGGCAAGCACTGCATGTCTTTCATTCAGAGGTCTCTGAGGAACCACCTTGGGTAGGCTTTTGTTTGTCACACACATAACAAATATGTCTTTACCCTGAATGATGCAATAGTCCAGCCTCCTGTGGGGTATCATCCACTAACAATAATGCCGTAACCCATTAGTTGATTGCAAACTCTCTGAATCCATAGGGACTTGCCCCAGTCCAAATGAGTGACTAATTCTTAAACTACAAGGTAAAGCTGAGGTCCTAAGGGAGGAGGGACATGTTAAGGTTTGACTGTTTATTTTGCTTGTTATTACTGCAGGATCATTAAGGAAATGTTTATATCCTGTTGGGGTTCTATGTTCTTAACCACTATATAAGGATGAAGAAGCTTTGGTCTTTTTGCTTCTACCTCTCTTATATTTCTTTCCATTCTCTACCCTCCCTCTCCTAAGGAAAAATGGTGTTCACACTCATTGGGTCTAAATAAACCCAAACGTCTTTGCTTTGAATATTTTATTACCTTATCTGTTTATCTATTAATGAGAAATTATACAAATGCATATTTGAAGTTCTTAGTAAAAGCCCAAGGACTTAAACACAGCTCTGGAAACACCTGTCATCTATCTTTTATTTAGTAAATCTCTCTTTGTCCCAGATTCCTCATTTGGAAAATATGTCATGAATTTGTTATGTTGGTATCATGAAAGATGTAATTGTAAAAGAGATAGTAAAGTATCACATGTTCATTTAGAATGATCACACATAAATATGTGCTTTTTTCTCTCAACCGTGACCTGTAACTATCCTTTTTTGAATGTCACAAAAATCTCATGTCTATAAGCCTTTCCACACTAATGAGATTGAGGCCTAAAGCCATCATCTCCCAGCCGTGTCACAATTTCCAGATTTGTCTCTGTCTCTAGGTTTGCTCACTTTTGAGCACATAGAATTATGCTATCCTTTTCAAATTACATGTCAGCTCCCTACTTTATCCTACCCCCAGTAGTGAGCGCCTTAGTTGCCTTGCTTCATCTTTTGGTGTGTTTTCACACTGTTCGTCATGCCAACATTTCTTGTGAGCACCCTCCCAAACACACATACACACACACACACACACACACACGCACACACTCTTAACCTATGGACATTTGCTGCTGTAAATTCATTACATATGGTGCAATGAAAATGTTTGCTCTGTGTATCTTTCTGGACCTTGTACTAGCAACTTTGTTTTGTCATTTTTGTCAAGTGATTTTCTTTTTTCTTTTTTTTTTTTTTTCCAAATCAGCTAAGTCACTGATAAGATTGATGAGTATGAGACATTGATCATTTTACAATTTCCGTCCTGCAGCCATACGAGGGGTTGTATTTGGTACCTAGATTAGATCAAAGAGTGTCAGAACTCAATGGGCTGTATAACATGTGGCAGGTAGCAGAGTAAATTGGAAAGAATAAGAATACCAGAAGGAGCCAAGAAATACCTGTTAGAAACCCCGATCTGCCCTAACTTTGGGCCTTTGAGAACAAGTTACTTTATCTCTCTGGATGTCAGTTTTCTATCTTGTATTAGTTTTCTGTGGCTGCTGTAACAAATTACCACAAACTTGATGGCCTAAAACAAAGGAAATGTATTTTCTCACAGTTCCAGAAGCCAGAAGTCCAAAATCAGTTTCCCTGGGCTGAAATGAAGGTGTCAGTAGGACCTTGCTCCCCACAAAGACTCCAGGGGACAATCTATTTCTCATCTCTTCTAGCATCTGGTGGCTGCTGGCATTATTTGGTTTATGACTGTATCACTCCAGTCTTTGCCTTTGGGATCACATTGCCTTCTTTTGTGTGTGTGTCAAATCTCCTCCTCCTTCACTCTTATATGCATTATGTGTGATTGTATTTTGGGACCACCTGGATAATCTGAGCTAATCTCCCCATCTCAGAACCTTTAAGCACGTCTGGGAAGTCCTTTTTTTCCCTAAGAGGTAATATTCACAAGTTCTAGGGATAAGGATGTGGGTATCTTTTGGGAGGTCGTTATTCAGCTACTAAACACCTGAAATAATTTCTGAAGTCATGCTGACTTGGCTTGTAATTGCTATTCATTTCATTCATTTGTTCATTCACCAAACTTTTATTTCATGCCTAATATGTGCCAGACACTGTTCTAGGCATTAGGAATAACCCACTGATCATGCCTTTAGTAAATTCATTATATTGTTGGTGAGATTACCATACAGAATAAATGCTAAAATAAAGGTAAAAGAGACAATTTGGACTATTGGATTAATTCTTTGTATGTCTCCTTTTGCACAATTCTAGAGCACAAGCCACCAGCATGCCTCAGTACTTGTAAATCATTTCAGTAACTATAAGGATTATGTGTAGCCTGTGGACCAGAAAGTATTTTACAGAGGTCAAAGCATGCATCAGCTTAAATTCAATTCAGATGAATATATCGAGTACAAAAATAAAGTTTAGACCTCCACCACAATTATACAATTTTTATCAACCCTGGCTGCACATCAGCATCAATAGCAGGCCTTTACAAACTATTCATACCTGTCCCCCCACCCCACCTTGTACTTGGTTCTGGGTGGAGCCCAGGGGTCCTTTAAAAAAAAAATCTTATTAGCAGATTCTTACATGCTGAGAGCATTGAACAGAGAGAACCTGTGGTCTGAATAATAGGAAAACCAAATACAAGGGTACTGGTACAAATGCAAGTCAAAGTGCTGTAAGTTTTATCAGGATATATAGAAACAAAATAGTTTGGATACTCAGAGGAAAATGAGATCACATGTGGCTCAAGGGAAATTTGAAGATGGAAGTGTTTGAAATGTCCTTGATGGATGTGTAAAATTTCAACAGGCATTGATTAGGGGAGGGTGGAGGAAAGAGAATCCACAGAGGTCTGGAGTAGGGGAAAAGGTGTGTGTCATGGCCAGCAGCAGGGCCCAGGAGCCAAGGTCTAGGCACCAATTCTCTCTCCTTTTGCTGAGACTTTCTGGCCTGGAAACTTGAAGAGCTTGAGAATTCTAAATTTAAATCTGGTCTTCTAGGTCATTGTGAAGGTATATTTTTTCAAGGCAGGAGGGTAAAATGTATTTTATTTGACAGGTGATAGGTTGATTTATACTTTTTAAAAATTTAGAAACATGATTTCTGGGCTTCCATTTGTACTCTTGCTCTATGTCCTACAAGTATTAGGAGCAGGCTTCTGTGGGGGAAATAAAAATGGAGAGGAATGTTTTAAAGTGTTTCAAAAGAAGAATAGCCAATATGTGATGACTGACTGGAAAACAGACAAACACAGTGGGAGGTAACAAAGGTAATTTAGAAGTTCAAGAATGACAGTAGAATTAGTGGGAGTGAGATATATTGATGGAAAAGATAGCTAGCATTTGTTGAGTTTTTCTCACAAGCCAGGGGCTTTCACTGCGTTTTCTTTATGTCAATGAATTATTTTCATAAGCCTTGAGGTAGGTACTATTCTTATCCCATTTTACAGACAGGGAAATTGAGACTGAGAGGTTAGTTATCTTGCTCTGTCAAGGTCTTACAGTAAATCTAGCACTTGGATCCAGGTACCTTAATTCTAGAGTTTGTATTGTTAACCACAGTTCTGCTAGTTGTCAGGAGACTGGCTTGAGAGTAAGGCTGATGAAGAGTAGTTGAATTCAAAGACAGGAATTTAAGAATCATCAGAAGAGAGGTCACAGTCAAAAACTTGGGTAGTATCAAATCAGCAAGCATCACCTTATCAATTAAAAGATGGAAGAAAGAGAGAAGAGTAGAGGGACAAGACTGAAGCTTTCAGGGCAGTATCTTATACCTGTTTATGGCTGCCAGTCACTTAACATATGGTTTTTTTATTTTTTATTTTTTTTTGGAGACAGAGTCTCACTCTGTCGCCCAGGCTGGAGTGCAGTGGCGCGATCTCAGCTCACTGCAAGCTCCGCCTCCCAGGTTCATGCCATTCTCCTGCCTCAGCCTCCTGAGTAGCTGGGACTACAGGCGCCCGCCACCGTGCCCGGCTAATTTTTTGTATTTTTAGTAGAGACAGGGTTTCACCGTGTTAGCCAGGATGGTCTTGATCTCCTGACCTCGTGATCCGCCCACCTTGGCCTCCCAAAGTGCTGGGATTACAGGCGTGAGCCACTGCGCCTGGCCATGGTTTTTTTTTTTTTAAAAGTCCTTGAATATTTAAGTAAGCAAATGAACCAATCCCTCAATCGTGAATTTTTCTACCTGTGCTTCAGATTCTACATACATAATAATTACGATGGCTAGGAGGAGACAAATCTAAAGAGTTTCCTCAACTTTTGCTGCCTGTTTTTGTGACCCTGATTCAGTTTCAAATCCTTGGGGATCTTCCTTGGATTCTATTTTTTCACCTTACTCCATCTTTTCCCCAACAGAAGATAGCTGCTTTTTGAAGGTTATCCTAGCATAAGAAGATTGGCAGAACAGTTCACTATTTTTGTCATTTTAAACAGTTTCTTTAATTTAAATTTTTCATTTTTCTGTAGAGATGGGGGTCTCACTATGTTGCCTAGGCTGATCTCAAAATCTTGGCCTCAAGAGATCCTCCGGCTTTGGCCTCCCAAAGTGTTATGATTACAGACACGGGCCATCACACCTGGCCATTTTAAACAGTTTGTAAACTAAGATATTAAAGTGACAATACATAAATTGTAAAGTATCCTGGGCTGTTGAGTGTCTTTCTCCTCCCCTCCTCTTCGAGTGCACTGAAACTTTTTTCATTCTACCATTCTCACAATGAGTATGCATAAAAAGTCACTATTAAATAATCCAGGAAAATAAAACTATTGCCTTTAAAATATATAAATTATAAATTTTTTTGTTACCTGTCATTGCAGGTTGAGTATTCCTTATCTGATATGCTTGGGACCAGAAGTTTTTAGATTTTGTATTTGTTTGGATTTTGGGATATTTGCATGTAAATAATGAGCTATTGGCCGGGCGTGGCGGCTCATGCCTGTAATCCTAGCACTTTGGGAGGCCGAGGCAGTCAGATCACCTGAGGTTGGGTGTTCAAGACCCGCCTGACCAATATGGAGAAACCCCGTCTCTACTAAAAATACGAAGTTAGCTGGGTGTGGTGGCGCATGCCTGTAATCCCAGCTACTTGGGAGGCTGAGGCAGGAGAATTGCTTGAAGCCAGGAGGCTGAGGTTGCGGTGAGCCAAGATCACTCCATTGCACTCCAGCATGGGCAACAAGAGTGAAACTCCATCTCAAATAAATAAAAAAAATAAATAATGAGCTATCTTGGGGATGAGACCCAAGTCTAAACATGAAATTAATTTATGTTTCATACATACCATATGCAAATAGCCTGAAGGTAATTTCATTCAATATTTTAAATAATTTTGTGCACGAAACAAAATTTGTATACCTGAGGTCAGGTGAGGAATTTCCACGTGTGGCATCATGTTGGTGTTCAAAAAGTTTCAGGTTTTGGAATATTTTGGATTTCAGATTTTCAAAATAGGTATATTCAACTTATGTTAACCAGATCAAATTTTCTAAGCTTGTCTTGTTCTCTTGACCCTCATTATTTCACAATCAGAATCCAGCATATTCATTTGAAAGGTGTAGGGTATTGAATAAAAAGGATTTCAGAACAGCTATATAGTTGTGTCAGATATTTTAATATTATAGTACTGTATTTTTGTGCTATTGTATCAGTCACATTTTTATTAAGATTTATAATTTATACCTAATCTCTTAAAAAATACTGCAGAGCTTGCCTTAGTCTGTATCCTGCATGTCCTATTTTTTTTTCTAGTACTGTAATTGAGTTGCTATGTAAAATGTGGTCTGCCTATGTAATTCTGCCCACCTAACTTTATTAGGAAAATTAATAGACATCACAATATCTATTATATCGCAATATCACAATATCGCAATATCACGAAAGTGTTTGATTAGAATCATGGGAAATCAAACTAATTTGCAATAAAGCTCAAGACTGGCTTTCAAAGCAAGTGATTTTTATGGTTAGAAGTAAAACAACTTTATTTAGACAGCGATCGAGGCAAAAAAGTCCATTTGTTATTTGAAAGACATCAGGAAAGCCATTGATTCTCAGTTTGGACTATACATTAAAATAACCTGGAGAACTGAAAATGAAAACAAAAAGTCTGAACCAGGACCACCACCTCAATGATACTGACTTAATTTGACTTTTATGAGGCTTAGGTGTGAGTATTCGTTAAATCTCTGAGGTAATTATAATGTACAACTAATGTTGAGGACTGCTATTAAAGCAAGCATCAGGAAAGCACAAAGAACAGGATAAAGTAAATAAATACAAAATCCTTACCATTTAGGAGATGACATATCCTTTCTAAAAGAGAAAATATTGTCTGATTAGTTATGAAAACTAAACTTTTGGTTCTATTTTGAAAAGAGACAAATTAATCTCATTTAAATATTGTTACAAGCATAGGTAAGAGTACATATCTATACTTTTTAAATAGCCCCTTTTTTTCTCTTTGTATTTAAACTCACTTATCTTCTTATATTCAAGATTATTAAATCTCAGCTATGGGCCTTGTTTTCCCCTACCTCCACATTGTTCCAACTTACGAATTGAAATTGTACGTTAATTTCTGAATGAATAATTTAAAATCAATGGAGTAAATGGGACACTTGCAATCAATGAAAAAATCCAGCAGTTATCTCGGGCGTTTTTTTCTCCATAAGGAAAGCATGATTACTCTTACAAAATGGTATTTTGTCACTTTGTACAAAGTATCTTGATCATTCTGGGCCTATATTGCTTTTTCTGTAAAACTGGGTTATCACATATTGCTGAATTGCAGTGACCATTTATTGAGTGTTCATTGTATTTCAGGTTCTAAGTGTATGAAGTGCTTTATATGTGATATCTCATTTTATCAGATTGAAAACACTATGGAGTAAGGACTATTTTCTAAAATCCTATTTTGAAGATGGAAAACCAAGCCTTAGAGACTTGCCTAGCTAGGTTAACATGTCTAAAATTTTGTTTCCTGTTATCGACTGGGCCAGGATCTGAATTTAGGCAGTCCAACACCATAGCCAGTGGTAACAAGGTAGTGCTAACCCTCTGTGAAGACAAATTTTTCTGTTTAGCTGACTGGTTAAGACTAAAATTAAAGCTTGTGCCTTCTTTACAGGGATGTTTTCCAAAAAGACAGTCTTGATATTTCCCAACTGAACAACAGATTTTTCTGTTGAAGCCAACAAGGAACAGGTGCACTGCTGGTGTTGGCTTCTGCCGCTGGCACCAGACTTGTGGTAGGATGGTGCTTTCTGGTGCTGGATGGGTTTTAAGGAAGGAGCATGACACTCAAAAATTCCCAAAGCCCATAAGACTCTGCCCCACTCTTCATTACCAAATCTTAAGGAAAACTTTGGGTGGGGGAAAAATAGAAGAGAGCTCATCTGGATTAACATGAATTGGCTTGAGGAATGTTGGGAGTGGGAAGCCAGGAAAATTTGTGGTCAGAAGACCTTAATTAAATTCCTGGCTCTGCACTTCATGCCCTGAAAGTCACTCAATTTTTCTGAATCTCAGTTTTCTCATCTTTAAAATAGAAATGATGATGTGGTAATTGAATTCCATACTTCAAAGGACAGATGATCAAATAAGATAATGTACTGTAAAAACTCTAAATAAATCATAAGGTGGTTTTGAAAACTGTTAATGTCAATAAAAGCAGATTTTTATTTTCTAATTGGAAGACTTTATCTCTTTAACATGCAGAATAAAGTAAAACAATATTTACTCTACAAAACTACTTAAATTAGAATGCCTGTGTGGTATACTTGGACTGACTTTTACTTCCCCAAAGTGTTCAAAACCCCTAGGCATTTAAGCAACTTTCAGTGTACTAGTTACTGCCTAATGGGCAAACTCCATGATCTTTTCTCAGTCTTCATAGAATTATAGCAGTAATAATTTATTATTCAATAAGTGTACATTGAGTACCTACTATGTCCCTGGAATGGGTTTAAGTCATTGTAAATAACAGTCAGTGAAAATAAAGGAGGGCAAAAGTGAAATTGCCTATTAAGCACCTAATGTGGACAAAGTGTTACATATAATCTCATTGAATCTTTGCAGCAATCCTGTGACATAGGTTTTACTGGCATTACTTAATAAATGAGGATACTGAAGGTCAGAGAGTTTAAGAGGCATGTCTGGCACATCCTAGCAAGGAGAAAAGTAGAACTGGGATTAAAACCCTATTCTATTTTCTTTTCTAGCAAGTGGCTTTTCTTGTGACCATTTATTTGTTAATTCATTTATTCACACTTCACTCAGTCTAGTCCTTTGACTTTCTTCTCTCTATGAGCATCACAGATATTTTCTTAGCCACCTGTGGTTAAAACTGTGGCACCATCTTTAAAACTCTTACTCTATTCCCCTCCGCATCAAATCTGTTCCAATCTTGACAAACCTTGTCTTCCATTTTTGTTGCCAACCTTTAGCACTTATTAATCCTTGCTACTACTATTGTACTAGACTTACAACTAGTCTACTTTCCCTCGCCCCTCCATTCAGCCTAATCCATACAGTGTTGCCTAGTGAATCTTACTAAAGCACAAATCTAATTATGTAATTTCTCGAAAATCTTCCATGGCTTGCCATGGCCTACAGAAATTGTCAGTAATCACAAGGCATTCCTACTGTCAAGGGTATAGGGCAAACCATATTTTCAGCCTTCTTCAGTGTGCATCTTTCTGTGCACAAAATTCGTGTTTCCCAGGCTTGTCTGATGATAATCACCTGGGGCTAAAATAATTTATAGATTCAGCGGTATTCCCATCAAAATACCATTGACATTCTTCACAGAATTAGAAAAACCTGTTTTAAATTTCATGTGGAATCAAAGAAGACCCTGTGTAGCCAAGACAATCCTAAGCAAAAAGAACAAAGCTGGAGGCATCATGCTACCTGACTTCAAACTATACTACAAGTCTACAGTAACCAAAACAGCATGGTACTGGTACCAAAACAGACATATAGACCAATGGAGCAGAACAGAGGCCTCAGAAATACCACTACACATCTACAACCATCTGATCTTTGACAAACCTGACAAAAGCAAGCAATGGGGAAAGGATTTCCTGTTTAATAAATGGTGTTGGGAAAACTGACTAGCCATATGCAGAAAATTGAAACTGGACCCCTTCCTTACACTTTATACAAAAATTAACTCAAGATGGATTAAAGACTTAAATGTAAAACCCCAAACCATAAAAACCCTAGAAGAAAACCTAGGCAGTTTCATTCAGGACATAGGCATGAGCAAAGACTTCATGACAAAAATGCCAAAAGCAATTGCAACAAAAGCCAAAATTGACAAATGGGATCTAATTCAACTAAAGAGCTTCTGCACAGCAAAAGAAACTATCATCAGAACGGGCAACTTACAGAATGGGAGAAAATTTTTGCCATCTCCCCATCTGACAAAGGTCTAATATCCAGAATTTACAGGGAACTTAAACATATTTACAAGAAGAAGACAACCCTATCAAAAAGTGGGCAAAGGATATGAACAGACACTTCTCAAAAGAAGACATTTACATGGCCAGCGAACATGTGAAAAAATCTCAACATCACTGATCATCAGAGAAATGCAAATCAAAACCACAATGAGATGCTATCTCATGCTGGTTAGAATGGCGATTATTAAAAAGTCAGGAAACAATAGATGCTGGCGAGGCTTTGGAGAAATAGGAATGCTTTTACACTGTTGGTGGGGATGAAAATTAGTTCAACCGTTGTGGAAGACAGTATGGTGATTCCTCAAGGATCTAGAATCAGAAATGCCATTTGACCCAGCAATCCCATTACCGAGTATATGCCCAAAGGAATATAAATCATTCTGCTATAAAGACAAATGTACATGTATGTTTATTGCAGCACTATTTTAATAGCAAAGACATAGAACCAACCCAAATGCCCATCAATGACAGACTGGCTAAAGAAAATGTGGTACATATACACCATGGAATACTGTGCATCCATAAAAAGGAATGAGATCATGTCCTTTGCAGGGACACGGATGAAGCTGGAAGCCATCATCCTCAGCAAACTAACACAGGAATAGAAAACCAAACACTGCATGTTCTCACTCGTAAGCAGGAGTTGAACATTGAGAACACATCACACAGAGAGGGGAACAACACACTCCAGGGCCTGTTGAGGGGTGGAGGGTGAGGGGAGGGAATTTAGAGGACAGGTCAATAGGTGCAGCAAACCACCATGGCACATATATACCTATGTAGCAAACCTGCACGTTCTGTACAGGTATCTTGTTTTGTTTGTTTGTTTGTTTGTTTTAGAAGAAATAAAGAAAAAAAAGAATCACCTGGGGCTTATTAGTATGTGAGTTCCCAGGCCCCACTTGATCATACTGAGCCAGAATCTGCAAGGATTTACAGAGCCTTTTGGGGCATGGTAAGACTGGTGTTCCTCCCAAAGACCCAGAACACAGGTGCATGCCTGTGACCATCCTAGGTCTCTTGCTAGCACTGTGTGTTGAGGAAGTCAGCCAGTGTCATCTGATACGATGACACTTCGTCATATCTGAGACCTCCCAGTCACCCTTTCTCACGCATTACTGAGGTGCAAACCAAGTGCCAAAAAATCCAAAGACACATTAATTAAGTTGAATCCTCCAAAGAAGTGGTTTTCTCACATTTTTAAGAGCATGAGATATTTTTATGTGAGCACAATGTGAAACACATAAAAAGATTTAACTTGTAAATAACTTGTGTGTGGTGTGTGTGTGTGTGTGTGTGTGTGTGTGTGTGTGTGTGTGTTTGAGACAGAGTTTTGCTCTTGTTGCCCAGGCTGGAGTACAGTGGCACGATCTCAGCTCACTGCAACCTCTGCCTCCCAGGTTCAAGAGATTCTTCTGCCTCAGCCTCCCGACTAGCTGGGATTACAGGCGCCTGCCACCGTGCCTGGCAAATTATTTTTTTTATTTTTAGTAGAGACGGGTTTCACCATGTTGGCCAGGCTGGTCTCAAACTCCTGACCTCAGTTGATCCATCAATCTTACCCTCGCAAAGTGCTGGGATTACAGGCATGAGCCACCATGCACGGCCATAAATAACTTGTTTAGCTCATACATGATTGTCCAATTTTGGGCATGTATACATAGATAGATATACATATATAATTGTATATAAATAAATATGTGTATATGTGTACATAAATGATTATGGGCATATGTATTTGTGTGTTTGAATATATGTGCGTGGGGATAGGGACACACACGTACCTGCATAGATGACTTGCCTTCGCCAAAAATTATACAGATGTTTCTCAACTTACAATGGGGCTATATCCTGATAAACCCATTATGAGTCAAAAAATTGTAATTATAAACTGGCTTATAAAAAGACCCCCTAATATTGCAAGGTAAAAGGCATTAACTGTAAGATTATGATGCAAGAGGAAAATAATGACCAGAAAATAAGTTGGAGTGGAAAAAGTTTCTCTAAAACTTTCTACACTACCATTGAAATAGCTATTAAATAGTATATTGAAATAAAGATTGTTGCTTTTCTCTTTTTATTTTCCCAATTTTCACTCTCATTAAGTAAAATTACTCAGCTTTTAAAATCACTTGTATCATCTCACTGTGTATTTACAGATATTTTGCTTCTCAGAAATTTGTTTGTCCCAAATTCCTTTTAAATATTTAAATATTATGCATGTTTTACCTTTGTAAACTCCTCCTACCTTTGTAAAACATGGAGAATATTATTTATCTCATGGATTTCACCCACTGTCAAAAGTCTACTTTCCTATCACCAATAAATACTTGAATACTATTGAGTGATAATTTTTTAGAATCACAGGCATCAAACTATAGTTGACTTTTGAACAAAGCAGGGGTTAAGGGTGCCATCACCACCCCCAGTGGAAAATTCATGTATAACTTTTTGACTCCCTGAGAACTTAACCATTAATACCCTACTGTTGACTGGAAGCCTTACTGATAACATAAACCATTGATTAACACATTATTTTATGTTGTATGTATTATATACTGTATTCTTACAATAAAGTAAGCTATACAAAAAATATTAAGAAAATCATAAGGGAAGATATATTGCCATTTATTAGCTGTGTGGGTGAAGAAAAGTTACTTGACTACGCTCAGTTTATTCATTAAATAATCTTTGCAGACCTGGTAAGCACTGGATGAAATAATGTAATAAGACAAAAACGTGAAGGTTTTCTCCATAGTCTTATCACTCTGTATCATAATTTAATCATGTTTCTTTACACTGTTTTTCAATTCCTGAGAGAATGATTTTAGACAAACCCAGAGAACTCTCTTTGAATATCATTCTTTGTTTCAAATGTATTTCCTTGTGGCAGGAACGATAAACACACATGGCACAGACAGCTAGTGACTGAAGGGGAAGTTAATGGTGTTTGTTTTTCCTCCAGAATTAGTAGTTCAGAAATTAAAAATAAAAATGTGGCTTGCCAAGTTTGTAAACTACACAGAATTCTTTGATTACAAGATGACAATGAATTTAATTTTTTTGACATTTGTATTTCTTTGATACTTATGAATTAAAATGTTTTGAAAACTTATAAATTTGCAGCTTTACATTTTATAAACTATAATGATTAAAATATCCAAATCCATTAATTTCTTCCTTGCCCTGTAAACTTGGAAAACTGAGAAAAGATTTAGAGTAAAGCATTTTGAAATCATTGACAAGCACAAATACTATTAGATTCTATGTCAAGATTGTATTGCTACCCTTGAGGAGACGTTATAGGTGCTTTTAAAGCTATGATGAGAAGACAAGAAGACATAAACAAGGTCTTTCCCCAGCTATGTGCTAGGAAAAAACCCTTAATTGTGATTGTACAGTATTGCTTGACGCAAAAGTCAACTCATTTTTCACCAGGGTTTCCTGTCCATTCCTGGAAATGAGGTAGGATGAACCCGGTGGGGTGCACAGTAGAAGGTGGTGGTTTAGGAAAATCTACAAGTGACAGTAAATGCTATTCTAGAAAGTTAATTTTTTTTTTTATTTCAGGGAGCAAATCCTATATATTTGGCAGGAAGAATGCAACTTCTTAGAAGTGTCTTTCATTTAATTAAAATTAAGATTGATGTGACTTGCTGCTGCTGCTGCTGCATAATTCTGACTTTTGCATAGCTATTGCATTTGTAAATATTCAAATGCACTTTGTTATGGATAAAAGGGAGTTCCTTGGGTAGATTCAACTTTTATTGCAAAACCTCTTGTGCTCACTTATGTTGCCAGATTTGGTAGTAGTCATGCACCCTGGGAAAATCACTGGCAAAGCAGTGGAGTGGAAAGGATCATGGGTATTTACTGTGAGGAGAAGGGAAGGTAAAGATGTTGTAGGGGTTATATCATTTCACTCAGGAATTTGCTTTTGGAAATGTCATTAAGGAAATTGTATTTGGGGATGGTAGGTATTTTTAGAATGTTTCTAAGTAAAATCACGATTTTTCTTTTAATGAAAGGCCAAGAAATCATCTAGTCCAGTGCTCATGAAATCAATTTAGTAGGTTGCAATTCAACAATGGAATAGAATAGGCTAAAATACAACATGCCAGAGTGTACACACATTGTAAGATTTAGAATTAATTTATGAGACTGCATGAGTTTTGTATAGATAAGCATGTTTCTATATATATGTGCATTGTATTTAATATGAAATGTATTTCTCAGTATGAGTAGCTGTTGAAAAAGCTTAAAAGCCACTGATTGACTTTTTCTCCCATTTTACAGATGAGGAAATTGAAAGAGGCTGATTCTCATTTTATTTGAGTGAGTCTCCTTGAGGCAGCTTATCTATCATCAGGGGTCTCTTGTTAGAATCTGTTTAATTACCTATGCATCTTTTACAATTTTTCTCCCTTGCTCAAAAATTGCTATATTTTTGTGACCAGAAATTGGATCAAATATGCTGATTCGAGGGAGATAATCTTTGCTGAGTCTCTGAGCACCATGTTGGAGGGGTAGTTGGTGCTTGTAATACCAAGGGGAAAAGAACAGAATATTTATAGCTCTCTGTAGAGATAAGATCCGTTATCTTAGGTAAAGTCAGATGAAAAGGTGGAACAATAATCTAATACATTTCATCAATAGATACAACCAATCATCATTAGCTTCTACCATTTGTTTCAGTTCAGTTCAACAAATATTTATTGAGCTCCTACTTAGTATCAGGTATTTTAAAAGCTAGCCACTTACTTCCTTCTTTATGATAAATTAATTAGTCATACAATTAAATTATTCTCTCCCTTTGCTTGTGGTGTACAGGGAGATTTACTGAAGTAAAAGGGGGTTTTGTTTATCAAAGGTGAAAGAGGTGTAGCACCGTGCTTTATAACACAATATGCTACTTGGAAATCTGTTATGCCTTATCTAGAAATGTTCCTAATATCTTGAACTCCACCTTTCACTCATTAGGAAGTCCTGCAATATAAAGCTCACCTATAATATTTTTCTCTATATTTGCTTTCATAACACATTGATTTATATTGAGCTTTCTCCTTGTTGCTATTTATACAGTGTCAGTTCTGCTCTATGAGCTGATTCTCAGGTAGTCAGACTACCTGAGAATCGAGGCATCAGGGCCAAGGGGGCCAACTTGCCATGTGAGGTTTTGTCTTTCCCACCTTGTTATGCTTCTTGTTTGCCTTTATGCCTGGCAATTCCTGAAGGTGGTGTTCTGTTTTATCTCTTTTTTGTTTTTAAAGTGTTTGTGCAAAGCATATTATTCTGTTTTTACTTTGCTTCTTAATTGAGTTATCGGCTATGTAACTTATTGCTTGAAGCAGTTACTGCATCAGGGAATAGTCCCAAATGGCACCATGAGCCTGATTTTTCTTGATGGCTGTCACTGTGGAAAGGGACACCCATGAGGTAGGTCTAAGCCAAAGAAAGGAGATGTATAAGTACAGCCTAATCTCATTAGTGGGTCTAGAAAAACTGCTTCTTTATTAACTGTCAATCTTTTAAATCTTTGCTAATTATAACGATTAAACATGATATTTTGTAGTCATTTCTACTTGCATTCTTGATTATTAGTAGTTTTGAGCTTTTTTACATATCTCTGTAGGATTTTCTTCCATGTTGGGAATTTCTGTTTGTGTCCTTTGGTTATTTTTCTTTTAGACTGTTCTGTTTTGTTACTGATTTATCAGACCTTTTTTCTATCCTATTGAAATTAATCATTTTCATTGTGGTTAAATTTTACCATTTTAACATATTCTGAGTGTGCACTTTAATGGCATTAAGTACATTCACACCATTTGCCACCCTCACAACTGTCCCCTCTCCAGAAATTTCCCACTATCCCAAACTGAAAAAAACCGTGGTGGGTGCTATAAGAATAGGCCTGAGGGCCTCTTCCATTCTTAACAAGAGAGATGCTAACCTTCTCTTTTTTCCCACAACACTAGTAACACTTCTTGAATCATCTAATCCCCTAATTATTTCTCTGGATCCGGTGCTGCCATGATGATTGCAACTTCATTTTAAAGATGTATTCATACATTAAATAAACAGGCAAACAGCTGTTCTCATATGACCATCTTATTGAGCAAATTCTGTTTTGTTTAGTCTTTATAGTTCTTCCACTTGTTATTTAATCTACTGGTGTTTGATGTTTTCCTTGCTTGCCAATGTGGTATTTCCAGCTGTGCATGGAAATTAATTTTCTATTTGAGTAGACAATTCCAGGAAATTATCTATTAAGGTTATAGGAGGCAAAGAGAATGTTGCTTTATAGTTGTGTGTGTGTGTGTGTGTGTGTGTGTGGTGTTCTTGGCATTATAAGGAGGAAAGGTTGATTTAAGAGTTCATGATTGCCAATTTTTGTTTTTAACTAATATTATTTAAATAAACTCTGCCACTGGTCACAAACGCTGTCAATAATAGGAAGTATGGGGCACTGAAAACTTATTCTCTATCTGAAACAACAATACTAAATGGATCGCACGTGGACTCTGAAACCTTTTTTGGACAACAGACCTCTTTGTGTATCTGACAGATTCTGTGGAACTTCAAAACCTAAGGTTCCCATATTTTTATCTAAAACCCTAGTTGAGGTACATTTTGGAATCAAGAATTTATCAGATTTTAAAAAGGTAGTATGATTTAAAAAATGTATTAGGTTTTCAAAAGTACCATATATGCCCATATTACCTATCACCTTTAATGGGGTCTGGGATGGTTCCCTATAATCAAAAAATAATATTTCTGCAGTTAAATTCATAGATCTTAATTTTAAATGAGATAAATAAAAACATGAAATAGCCTCACATCTGTGTACGTCAGTTTTTGCTGCCAGATAAGTTGAGGTTTGTTGCCATAAGATTTCTGAAAAATCTTTTGTTCTTTAGGATCAGTGATAAGGGACAAACACAATTTCACCTATACTCTAGGAGGTTCCACTGTCCTTGGTCAGGAGTGGTTTGGCTCCGTGCTCCAGCCGGGCCTGCTTCTCCTCAGCCCTACTCAAGTCATGGACTTAGCATTTTCACTGTTACAGACATTTTTGCTTCTGGGGTTCTGCACCTGTCATTTTTTGATGAATTTAATCCTCTTTTTTGCAGCCATATTGTATATGGGCTCTCATTCTTTATACTCAATATGTTTGCCATTATGTGTAAATGTTTCATCACAACGTGAACACATATATTATGTTCATCATCATCCCTGTTCCTTTGCATTGGTTATTCTCAATACTTGAAATGCCTTTTTCTGTCTTCCTCCTATTAATTTATCCTCTACCACATCATTGTACTAGGATAACCTATTTTCTCCTTCTATTATATTCTCTATATTCTTTTAAAGCCTTGTGTCTACCACTGTTTTAGCACGCATTACATTCCTCCATAATTATTTGAATATTTATTCATCTCTTACGTAAGATTGCACATTTCTTGAGAGTAATACCTCTTTATATATCCATTGCCTTGCACAGTGCCTGGCACATACAGATTCAAAGCTTTTCAGCTCAAGATAAATAGAAGGTGCACATTTGGAGGCAGTGCGGTAAGATTGGAGACACGAGAAAGAGGGATGTACAATCTTAATAAATTAGAGTGCAAGACAGAATAGTGTAAAGGAACAGTGATTTTGTTTAGTTTATGTGCACACGGGGATTAGGAAATTAAATGATATATATGGTTTGGAGAATGGAGAAATTTCAAAAAGGAGGTAAAGTTTCAGACAAACCTGGGCAAATGGATGAGCTTGGGATGGAACAGGCAAAGAAGAATGTACAGTGCTTTCAGAGAAGGGAGTATGTTGAGGAGCGAATTGGCATTGGTGGCTGAACAAGATATTTAAGCTATTGGCAAATTATAATGGAAGTTCTGAATTATGAGATGATGGCAGGAAAAGGTCAGTAGGCCAAATGGTGCTGGATTATATAAAGCAATATATAATAAGAAAAAGAATTGGATCTATTCAGAGTAAGGTGTCATTATAAGTTAAGGAGTAGAACAGGGATGTTAAGATAAAAAACATTTCTGAAAATAAATGTGTCCACAGCGTACCCAGTGATGTCTGAACTAAAGGGTATAGGGGTGTGGGGCTGAGCTGTTTTACATCATAAGGACTTGAACCGAGAAGACAATAATGAGACTGGAGAAAAGGGTGTTAAACTTTTGGAAAGTAAAACCATAGTGTGACAGTTAATTTCTTGTGTCAACTGGACTGGGCTACAGGTTGCCCAGATACTTGGTCAAACACTACTTAGGGTGATCCTGTGAGGGTGATTTTAGACGAGATTAACATTTAAATCAGTAGACTGAGTAGAGCAGATTGCCCCGTGTAATGGGGATGGGCCTCATGCAATTGGTTGAAGGCCTGAATAGAGCAAAAGGCTGACCTCCCTTATGTAAGAGAGAATTCTCTTGCCTGACAGTCTTTAAACTGGGACATTGACCCTGACTGGTTCTGCAGTAGCCTTCTGGCTTCTGACTCAAAACTGGGAAATCAGCTCTGCAGCTTTTGGACTTGCCAGACCCCTTAATCATGTGAGCCAATTCCTTATAATCAGTCTCCCTTTCTTTCTCTCTTTCTCTGTGGAGAACCCTGACTAATACACGAAGTATATGGAGACTGACTAGATATGGGAGCCACAGGGGGTGAGAAAGGAATTAACAATTAGGAATAGGAATGGAGAAATTGAAAAGGGCAGTCAATTTTGATGGAAAATATATTTGGTTTTGATTTTGTTGACTCTGAAGTGATATTGGAGATTCAAGTTAAATTACTGTAAGCAGCTGTAGTGAGGTAGGTAGCTTGTGTGGGTGAGGATGGATGTTGCATCTTGGAATCATCTACAAGTAGGGCAAAAGAAGTTATATGACAGAACAGAGTTCACAGGGGAATGAGAGAGACAAGCATAGGCAAGGATTTGACTGAGGTTCTTCAGGTGGGAATTATGGGGCTAGAGGAGAAAGATGAGCCAGTGTATAAAATATAAAAATATTGGTGGCAGAGCTCTCTTGATATTGGTTTGTCAGCCTCTTGCACCAGAATTTAAGATCCATGAGGCCAACAATTTACTCAGTCCTTTTTCCCTAGCTTTAAGTGTTGTACTTCAGATATTTGAGATTTCTAGACATTGTTTTTTCTTCATTTTCCACTTGAGACAAAGCCTTTTAAAGGAAAACTGAACCAGGAATTAGGATTTATTTGCTGTAATCTTGACTTTGCACTTAGATATAGAGACTGGGGTTTGACTTTTTAATTCCTAGGATTTTGACTCCTTTTTCAAAAAATGAGATTGGATTAAGAATTTCTAGGATTCCTTACAACTCAAAAGTTATGGAGAAAAATATCTATAGGCTGAAAATTGTTCTAAGCTGCAAAAATGGCCTTGAGTAACTTCAGAAAATAAACATTACAGCAAATCATCTTTTATACCCCTTTTTTGGATGTTTTATTTATTTAATATCAATCAAAATATTGTAATAGATTAAATAAATCAAAACACATATAATCTTGTCTGGAAGCAGCTTTGGGCTAAAAATTTTCTTCGCAAAATATTAAAGGTGTGATTTTTAAAGAAAATCTCTTAATACAGGACCTAACCCCACTTTATATAGCATTAAATTAATGTAACTGTAAAAAAGAAAAAAATATATAAGCAGCATTTTTCTTTTAATATCAACACCATAAAGAAATTTTGGTTCTTGTGGAAATTTTATTCTATTACAAATCTTCCAACTCTAAAATCTTCTTGTAGAGTTGATTACGTAATTTAAAACAAAGGGAAGAATCAGTGGCTCAAATGGTCCTGTGTTTACCATACTTCATTCAAAATTCTCTTGCATCTCCTCGTATGTTTCTAGATATGTTAACATCATACAATCTCACAATATCCATTTTTAATTTATGCAAGAATACTTTCTGTTTTGAATAGCACATTATTCTAGGTTATATCCAATGTCAGTTTGGGGTAGGTAGTTGATCAATATGTGATGGTTAAATTATAGATGGTTAACTTTTTTTCCTAATTGTGCAATTTGAAATATCATGAATTTCCAAAAATAGTTTGGAGAAAATATGAACTCTATTTTAAAAAGTGCATTTATGTTGATATCATGTATTTGACATAGAAACTGTCAAACAGGAATAGATGTCATAAACTTTAATTCAAAGGCATTAAACTACTAGCACTAACAACCAACATTTCTTTTTATCAAATAGAACTTATTGTGCCCCCAGGATCATGCATTGTTTTAGATATTAATTAACATTATAATTGTCCTTCTCACTTTCTGGTATGCAGGGGTACTCTCCATGACCATTCTTTGTCATTTATCACCTACAATGTAAAATTTCCATCGGGAAACAATCTTCTGCCTTGAACTACCAAAGTGCTGATTTTGCTTTTTGTCATTAAGGTTTTGTTTGTTTGTTTGTTTGTTTTAATTTGCTTTAGAGCTTCTTTACTGAGGACAACTAACCGTTAAGAGTTTTCTTGGGGAATAGTGTCACAGCAAAAATCACACATAGACTTTTCAGATACAATTCTTCTATCTACAAAGTAATGCTAGAAATATTGTTGATTTATAATAGATATAATTTAAAATTATTTATTTTTATTTTCCACAGATCCCAATTTCTGGATCTCTTGTGAAGTTTAATAATTTATCCTTGGATTCATTTTATTTTTGTTTATATTTATATAGAAGGCATTTAGCCATTCATGTTGATCAGCTGACCTCTTAGTTCCATTTGTATAATGTAATGTCTCGTTATATAAACCCAAGGATCTGCTGTTATTGTTTGCTCTGCAGTCTGATAGATAAGAGATTAAAATAGGGTGGGTGTAGTGGCTCATGCCTGTAATCCTAGTGCTTTGGTGGGCCAAGGCAGAAGGATTGCTTGAGGCCAGGAGTTTGAGACCAGCCTGGGAAACATAGTGCAACCTGTCTTTACAAGACATAAAAAAATTAGTTGGATGTGGTGGCATGCTGAAGTCCCAACACCCTGGGAGGCTGAGGCAGGAGGGCTGCTTGAGGTCATGGTTTCAAGACCAACCTGGACAACACAGTAAGGTCATGTGTCTACGGAAAAAAAAAAAAAAAGATTGTGCTTAGTGTTGCACATCTGTAGTCCTACCACGCAGGAGGCTGAGATGGGAGCGAGGATTGCCTGAGCCCAGGAATTTGAGGCTGCAGTGAGCTATGATCACACCACTGCCCTCCAGCTTGGGCGACAGAGTGAGACCCTGTCGCTAAAACAAAAAAACAGAGAGAGAAAAAAATAGTAAGATGTATGTATTCAGAAACATAAAAAAGCAAGAGTAAAACTTTTGTGACAACTTTTTTCCATTTATAAGTCACACTAATGACTGCTTTGCTTCTTAGTAATTTTCCATTTGTAACATTTTATACCTGGATACACAAATGTAATGCAATTGAACAAGAAAACAATTATCTGTCTGCTGGAAATAATGTACTTATCTCATTGAAACAATTGACTTGTTTAAAAATACACAGGTCTGTTCAGACTGCAGTTACCTGTAATTTGTAATGAATTTCCAGGAAGAATTAAAATCCTCTGATGTAATTGAATCAGTAGTTGAATCCACTGATTGTGAATGATAAATTTCCATGCATAATTCCCCTCTTATATAAACCTCCATTTGGAGCCATTTTAGATTTGAGGGGTTTTTAAAATATTCTATGAGTTTTGGCTGGATCCCTGGAAAACTTCACTCAAAGGCTGTATCTTCCTGTGAAAGCTTCATGTTGACTTGTGGGTTCTGTGTCAGTGGAATGTTTCAGTACTTTTTGGCCTGGCTCAAATGTTTCTTGGCATTTTCTGTGGAGTTTGGCCCGACCAATCTATAGTATCACACTGGATTCCAGATAAACCCTAAAAGCCGTAATTCATCTGCAAACTAATATGGGACTTCATTGGGGTTTGGTAGTAGACTAACACCATCGAGCAGTTGGGGGTTCAATATTATGAATGATATTTCTAAGGACATATCTATCTGAAAAATAATACAAAGAGAAGCTACTTTTCCTTTAGCCCAGCACTTATTTTTCTCAGAGGTCTCTTTCACAGAGGTCAATGTCCTATTTTAATTCCTTATTATAGTTTTCCCCCCCTCAGCAGTTTCTAAACCTATTGCAGATCAACAGCTTTTTCTTCTTTCTTAAAGTGAGATGGCTCTGGCTCTTGGCTGACTTTAGTCTTGTGATGTGGGACTGATGTGCGTTTTCATTTTTCACTTTGAAGGTGCTGCCAAAGCTAGTTAATTTTAGTTATACCATCATAGAATGCTGGAGCCTGTAGGTGCCCTAGAAATGGTTTGGTACAGCCTCCTCGTTTTACACATAAGGGGAGCCAGGCCCAGTTCCTTAGTTCTCACAGGAAGCTACGGCACTGTTAGGATGGAACTCGCGTCCGCCTCGCAACAGAACGAGTCTCTGCAAATCTATGCGGCTGCTGAAAGATCCACTCCCCATTCCCAGTCTCAGATTTTGTACCTCTGGGTAGCTTTCCTTTTTTCCTTACAGCTTTTTAAATGTAGCTCCCCATACATTATATTAATTTGGGAAACCAGCCAACAAATTAGTTTTACATTTGTTAGGATTGTAGGGTGTTATTTATGATACCATTCTCTTCGTGTTCTGAGTCACTAAGAAATAAATATAGGAACAAGACAGAGATCAAAATAATAGCTTTATTATAAACAGTGTTAAATTTTAGAACACATAGTGGACCCAAGGTGGAAGCCAGCTTCTTATGCCTTTAACAGTCCCCTATTGAGCTTAGCCAATCAGTCATAGAGAAGCGTGCAACTGCACCTGCAGCAACTGGTCCAGCCCTCATCTGCAGGGCCCACCCTCAGGGAGGACTAGCTGAGCAGCACCTCTGAGAGACTCCAGGAGCCAAGGGCCTCCTGCCAAGGGAAGGGCCTCTTTCTCAAGTCTGGCCAAGTAGAGCAGTCCATACCCACTCATGGAAAGCAGTGTCCTTCAATGGCTCACCTTCTGGTGAGTGTCTTTCTCTTTTCCTTGCTTTAGCATTCCTGTTTCACACTGGTATTCTGAAACCAATATTATTATATTTCTTTTCCTTGTAAGATGAGTTATTTTCCCATTATTCTCCTGAGTACAGTTGAAAAAGCAAAGGTAGCAAAATCAGCCTAGGCAACTGATTATTTACAATAGAGAAAAATAAATGAAGAATTAAGTAGCTGGTAATGAGAGATGGCACCATGGGAATGTGCTCAGAATACTTTCCAGTAGTGGAAGATGAATAATTTTTCCTGTTCTCTCCTGACCAGGCTATTGTTCTCACATTTTTAAGAAGAGAAAGTTGGGAAAGACTTTTACCTCTCAGTTTACATCTTTGTTTAAGCTCTAGACCTCTGCCAGCACCCACCATTGTATTTTGATAAATATATTCTCAGCCCTCTATAGGTGGATTCACATGATCTTGTTTTACTTTCATTTTCCTGTGATTTTGAATTAAGTAAAATTTCAGATCACAGAACTCTCTTGGAAATTTTAGTTGACTCATGTAGGTAGGTTTCTGTAGGTTTCACTATTCCATTTTGTTCCAGATATTTTTCCACTGTTTATCTCTTTTTTAAAATCTTCTACATTAGCTTTCAAGATACTTACTTATGAGAGCCCAGATAATAGTTAAGTTTTCTTCATATTAAGGGATTTTTTTTTTCCTTTAGATTTCTTGCCTTGTGGTGCATGTTGCACAGACACTTGTACTTAATTCAGAGGTAAATGAAAAGTAATTTACAATTCTAATATTCTTGATGCTCATACTTTCACCTTCACTGTTTTTATGCTTGCAGGTTTCACTTCCTTTTAGTAGGTTGAAGTCCATTTAGATAAAAAAGATACAGAATTGCAGACTAGTAGATTTAAGAGTTTATGTATTACGATTTAAGATGTTAAGATTTAAGGTGTTCCAGTAGCATACTTGGAGCCGAAATCATGATTATTAAGATGAATTCTTTTTGTGTGAGCGGCTTAACAGACTTCTCTTGAATCACCATAATGTTTTTGCTTCGTGGGCATGTCAAGTATCTATTATAGTGGAACCTGAGAGAGGGCATACAGGAAATAGCACAGAAGTTGTCACAGTACACCTGGAATGATGCTCAAGTGGTTGCCATGGGCTCAGGAGCCATTTGTCTGGATTGAAACTCAGCTCTTCATTCCTTTGTTTCAGTTTGCTCGTCTGCACAATGGGCATACTAATTAAGATATCTACCTTGAAAGTTCTTGTGAGGATTAAATGGATGGATACATGTAAAGCAGTTTAAACGAGTGTCTGAACATTATATATGCTTTATAAATGTGAGCCGTTAAACAGTCCTCACGTGCCTAATTGGGTGAATAGATCAAGGTTCCTCTGTATTTTCAAGTGTTTCCCTCAGTACACTATTATTTAGGAAAAATAGACTAAAAAGATGTTTTCTGAGGTGTTCCTGGCTGATATTTTAAAAGGTGAACCATGCATTAAAAGATTGTGAGTCTAAATTTTGTGTAATTTAATATTAATAAATAACCTGACTTCTTTGATAGTCCACGTGAAATATGAAGATTTCAAGCACTTTGTTTCCACAGCCAAACTGTGTATATTGTCTTCATTATTGGCACTGATTTTGGCATTTTGATTTTTAAATTATTTTGTGCGGTTTTCACAGTTGCTCCAATTAGAAGGGAAGTATTGAGGAAGTAGTCTTCCAGTTATTGACAGATCTTAAGAAGCATAAAATGGTTTGGTATTTTGGAGAAATGTAGGATAATATAAGACACAGAGGCATACTATTCCAAGTAGAAAATTTCATCATATAATGCATTTATATGTATGTGGTATATGTGGGTAGGCAAAGTTCATCATGAAAGGAATAATGAAGGAAAAGTTTTGGGGGAACCTAAAGTTTTACTTTAGGTTGTGTAATAATTAACTCAGCTGCATAAATGCCAGGAAAATAATTAGAACAACAGATTATGTTGAATGCCTAAAGAAATATGTTTAACAACTTTTAATTTTCTTCCCTCCCACACACAACTTCCTAGTTTGTTTCTGACACACCAGTTGTGTCTCAACACAGAGGCTGATCTGGTAGAGTTGTGTGAACACCTGTGATTGTGGCAGAACAAATTTTCTCCTTTTGGTTACATTTAATGAAAGTAAAAGTAGAAGGATCACTGTATTTTGGAGGTAATGTAGAGATACAGGGGGTAGCCTACCTTTTCTCCAAACCTATGTATGAGCTTTCAATGTTTTGAAAGCTCATGCATACTGAAGCGTGTGTCCACATGGTGAATGTAAACAAACAAAAGCTGATTGTAACCATCTTGCTTTTCCTAGTTAGATATCAATGGGCTACTATTGGTCAGAGAAACAAAGAGGGACCTACATTAGTGGGGAAAGGTAAAAAAATTTAGTGGCAGTGAAAGTTTTAAAAACAATATATATTTTTTCTGTTTAAGATATTCCTTTATATTTATGACGTTATGATATTCCTTCAGGAGTGGTTGTTTGATAATCTGTAGTTTACTTAATCATTCCTATGGTGTTACAGACAGATTTATAAAGTTTTGCTATTAATAAATTAGGGCACCACAAATATCTATTTGAATCTGCCTTTTTTTTTTTTGAAGTTATTTACTCAGTTTAAAATTTCTGACCTGATATTATTAGGTTAAAGTCTTTGCATATCTTTATGAGTCAAAGGATGTAGATTTTAACAAATGGCTTTTGAAGTGCTTTGCAAAATTGCTTTCTAATATAAATATATAAATTGTTAACAATAATGTATGGGTTTTTCAGTTTCACTTTTTGAGACCCTGAGCAGTGATCGATATTGCTTTTTTTAAATAATTTTTTGTATTTATTCAATAAATATAAAGTGGAACTTCAGTGTTGTTTCAATTTGCATTGCTTTGGTAAATAAAATGCGTGTGTGTTCTTTTTTTCTTCATGTGTCCTTAATAATTTAATTTCCTGTTGTGCATGTTCATGTTTTTGAGGTATATTTCTCCTTGATTTTCTGTTTTTCTGTCAGATTGTTTATCCCCTGTATGTAACATATAAATCAACATTTTATCTCTTGTGTTTGATAAACATATTTCTTCAATATGTTGTTTTTTTATTTTACCATGACTATTACTTTTCTTAGTGTTAAAGCTCAGACTGTTATAAAAGTTATATTATTTTGTTTCTTTTATTGACTCTAGGTTTAAAAAGTTGTCATCTTACAAAAAAATATTCAATTCCATTTTATGCTAATGTTTAGTGAACTGATTTATATATGTGTGTGTGTGTTTATAAACCCACAGATACATATATGCACAAATACACATAGGGAGTTAGAGACATTAGTATTATAATGATAGTATATGGCATAAATTTTGATCCATTTTTTTCCTCAAATTACTAGCCAGTTATGTCAGCCTCATTGATTACATAGCTTTCTGTCTTCTCCTCCCTAGTTGTTTTAAATTTCCCCTTTATCATATTATTACATCCTAACATATAATTAGATATTTTACTGGGCTTTATTTTTTTATTCACTGATCTATTTCAAATTAGATATAAAAATATTTTTTAAATTCTTCAAATTATTAATGCTTGATAATATGCTTTAAATGTAGTAGGTTCAGGTCTTCTTTTCCAAGAACATTGAGCTTCTCCTGTGTTACAAAGTGTGAATATGAAAATTAAAATTATACGGTTTCCCCACTCATAGTAATCAAAGTCTTGCTGGAAAAACAGACCTACAAATCCAGAATGGAGAGATGAACAAAGCACAGATAGCACCAAGGTGACAGTATATTTTTACCTTTTTCCCCTATATTTTCTAGTTCTAATGAAAGTTTGATTATCATCTAAATTGCTAATTTATTATATCTACAAAATAACTTAGAAAAATTTGATTTTTAAAAATTCTGTAAACTTCTCCCTCAGGGTTATTGTCTGTTTCATCTTTTTAATATTCTAATTAAATTCTGTAGTTTTCCTTAATGTTAAATACTGGTTAGAAACATTTCATGTTAAACATATGCATCTTATGGATATTATTTGTGACAGTCTACAAGTAATTCAGTTGATTTATTCCTTTAAAGAAGCCTATATTTGGGGTTTAACATTCACAGGGAAAATTGGAGCCCATACCTTTTTATCTTTCTTTATTGAGTGTGGGGTCTCAAACATTCATTGGTAATACCTTTGGGATTTGGTAAGAAATACTGCACACAGATACAATGTAGAAATTTCATTGAGATTTTTTTAATAGTAACTTTTAATAGTTAAAATTTTGAATGGTTGCTTTTGAAATGAATGATAGGCCAATGAAAAATGTGTGTGCCATGAAAGCTATATTTTTATGAAAACCTGATTGGAATTATGGAAAACAATCTTTGTTTTAATAGTCATGGAAACCTGTGACTGATGATCATTTTTGGAATGTTAATTGTAATTTCTATCATTGCAGCTGTTAATTGGTAACAAGGAGGGGATTAAAGGCATTAAGGAGTTTGGGAAAATAAAACTTAACCACATTTCAAATAGCAATCATTTCTGGAATTCTGCTCATATCAGTTGTATAAACCTGACTATTAAAATATAGAATAAAGTTTATTTCATTATTCCAGTTTCTAAACTGTATATTACTGAAAAATATGTTTGTATTTACAAATTAGGTCAGGAGTAAGCAGGGCCTCAGTGACGTAAATAAATCCCAATGGAAGATTGTCTTTGGACTTTCTCTTTTGTGTAATTCTTTGTATATACAGGATCCTTGGCCAGGATCCCATTATACAAAAGAAAAGGTGGGGATGTGGGGGAGGGTGAATATTCCCAGAGAAATTCAGCCTTTCAATTACTTGATTATTCTTGTGGTTGCAGGAAATTAAAGAATAATGAGTTTGTTTCCTATGTGAATCATAAAAATATAATACGGGTATACACAGGGCCATTGACTTAAATAAATGGAAGGCCCTTAAAAAATTCACTTTTTGGAGGGGTGCATAATGCTTTTTGAGGACACATTGAAACTGTGTTGGTAATCCCAGTTCCAAGCCTTTAAAGTTAGTTTAAGTGTAGGAAGAGGAGTGGCAGCAACTTGATAATAAATTTAGTACAAATGTTTATCTTATTTCATTTATGTATTGTATCATTGAAAAAATGATTTGAGATATCTTTTTTTTTTTTTTTTTTTTTTTTGTCTTTTGAGACAGGTTCTCACTTGGTTGCCTAGGCTGGAGTGCAATGGTGCCATATTGGCTCACAGCAACCCCTGACTCCTAGTTTCAAGTGATTCTCCATCCCCAGCCTCCCAAGTAGCTTGGGAATTGTTTTTGTTTGTTTGTTTGGTTTGTTTTTGTTTTTGTTTGAGATGAGTTTTTGCCGTGTTGCCCAGGGTGGTCTCGAACTCCTGAACTCAAAGCAGTCTGCCTGCCTCAGCCTCCCGGTGTGCTGGGATTACAGGCATGAGCCACTGCGACTGGCCCTGATTTGAAATATCTTCTAAGAACATGTTCAACTTAATAATAATAAAATGTACATAGAGGAAAAGGTGCATTATCTGGAAAAGTATAAATACGTAGAAAGTCCTAACTTGAAACAAGAAAATAAATATTTTAGGATCCACGCAATTTTGTTTTGATTCATTATTTTTATTTATTTATTTTTAATAAAGAGGTTCTCACTCTGTCATCCAGGATGGAGTGTAGTGGTACAATCGGAGGTCACAGCAACCTTGAACTCCTGGGCTTAATCTGTCCTCTCATCTCATCTGCCCAAGGAGTTGTTTTCTTTTTTTTTTTTGATTTGAGCTTTCTAGCAGCAAAAACAAAAAGAGTGCTGTGGCATAGAAGGATAGATATAGATGCCATGTCTTTTGTCACACACGTGTGCATGCATACACACACACACACACTTACATACTCTCTTTCATAATTATTTATTTATTATTAGATTTATTTATTTATCCATTTATTTTTGATAGGGAGTTTTGCTCTTGTTGCCCAGGCTGGAGTGCAATGGCACGATCTCGGCTCACCACAACCTCTGCCTCCTGGGTTCAAGCAATTCTCCTGTCTCAGCCTCCTGAGTAGCTGGGGTTACAGGCATGAGCCACCACGCCTGGCTAATTTTGTATTTTTGGTAGAGATGGGGTTTCTCCATGTTGGTCAGGCTGGTCTCGAACTCCCGATCTCAGGTGATCTGCCCGCCTCAGCCTCTGAAAGTGCTGGGATTACAGGTGTGAGCCACTGTGCTCGGCCTATTTATGTTATTTTTAAAAAGCAAATTGCTTTCATGTTCCTTAGGAGCGGCACAGCTATGTGGATCTCTAATTTCTAAAATAAATTTCTCATATGTATGCTTAGTAGTACTTTCCTTTCAAAGAACTAGCTTACCTGTGGGTGATTTCAGACCAACCTGTTAAGTTCTTCTGTTTGAGAGACAAATTCAAATTCTTATAGTTACCCAGATGACCACCTTTCACATTTTCTGTCTCATCCTAGCTACCACTTCTCCCTTAACATCACCTGCAACAAACAAAACGACTCCCCTAATCTGAAGCCAATTTTAATTTATGGAATGGACCTAGTCATTTGTATCCAAAATGTCTGAGAGTATCTTTTTTTTTTTTTTTTTTGAGACAGGGTCTCACTTTGTCATCCAGGCTGGAGTATAGCGGAATGAACAAGGCTCAGGCAGCCTCTAACTAACTCCCAGGCTCAAGCGATTCTACTACCTCAGACTCCTTAGTAGCTGGGACTACAGGTTCGCACCACCACACCTGACTAATTTTTATATTTTTTGTAGAGACTGGGTTTTGCCATGTTGGCCAGGCTGGTCTCCAACTCTTAGACTCAAGCGATCCACCTGCCTCTGCCTCCAAAAGTGTTGTGATTACAGGCCTGAACCACTGCACCCAGCATGTATATATTTTAAATTGTAAACAAAGTTATCATTGATAAGATAGAGTATAGAAAATAATTTAAAGAAAAATTTGATCTAGCTGTCAATGAGAAGGAAAGCAAGCTAAATAATGAAAATTAAATTAGCATGAGGAAAATGAAAACTAAAGAGAGACTGGAAGATACCACATAAATTATGTGGCTCATAAGTCTAAGAGTTTTGAAATGTTATTGAGTCAGGAAAAGACTCCTGCCTTACTCATATACGCATTTTTTGCATTTAATATTTTATTATATACAACTTAATTGTCCCTTAGTTAAGTCTTAATCCATTGAATAAACAAAAGTAATTTGTCAACATACCTTGCTTAGCAGCTTTATCTTTTTCAAATTTTATTTTGTTTATTTATTATGTCATTTCCAAATTCCTGTAGGCCTTTTGGTCGGTAATCTCCATAAACCATTGTAGGCATAGACATTTTAATGGAAAGGGCTAGTGACTTTTCTGGTTTTGTGACCTTTTACATTTTGCTTCAACAAAACTTTATTAATCACCCGCTTATATAACAGTCACTATGCCAAGAGATTTTTCATGTCTTATCACATATTACTTTCCATAATAAACCCATGAGGTAAATACTTTATGGTCCCCGTTTAACATAGGACACTGCTAATAAGCCTCAAGGAGAGATGAGCCCAGATCACATTGCTAGTAAGTGCTAAATTTTGGCTCAAACCCATCTTGATGCTTGAAGCCAGTGTTCTTTCTATAGCCATGTCTCTTGCTAAGTACTTCTGACTTTTACTTAAGATACTCTTCTCTTTGATTATTAATTACTCTGGTGTAAACTGTGATCTTTTATGAAATCTAAGACTGCTGCTATTATCTGGGCAAAATTGTGGAATTGAATCACTGAGATGCAGATTGAATTGTTGATTGTTCAACAAGTTTGAGATGAGACAGATCAAATTTTCCTTTATTGAAATCAGAGTGGTTGGAGCTTAATAAAAAAGCAGAACATCTTAAGGTAAAAGAGCAGGTACTTTTTTTTTTTTTTTTTTTGAGACAGAATCTCACTCTGTTGCCCAGGCTGGAGTGCAGTGGTGTGATCTCAGCTCACTGTAAGCTCTGCCTCCCAGTTTCACGCCATTCTCTTGCCTCAGCCTTCAGAGTAGCTGGGACTACAGGCTCCCGCCACCATGCCTGGCTAATTCTTTGTATTTTTGGTAGAGACGGGGTTTCACCATGTTAGCCAGGATGGTCTCGATCTCCTGACCTCGTGATCTGTCCTCCTTGGCCTCCCAAAGTGTTGGGATTACAGGCGTGAGCCACCGCACCCCCCCAAGAGAAGGTACTTTTTTTTTTTTTTTTTTTTTTAACACTGACATTAATTCTCTTTTTGACTACTAAGGACAACTACAAACAATACATTCTGTAAACCTTTTTTCTGAAATAGTAAAGAAAGTGAAGCACAGTAGGAATTCTTTAAAATGTTGTCTTGTTCACTGGACATTTATTGGGCACCTAGTATAATCCAGATATTCTGCGGTATTCTGTGATACAACCTTAAATAAGACAAGACATAGATCTGGCTCTCAAAATATTTATAGACTAAGGGGCAAACTTTGAATTTATAATTAGATTGTTAATTTTCAAAAATTAAAATTCAATAAGTTGCTTATTAGCATCATCGGCTTTGGAAATTTAACACTTTTCTAATGAAGAACATAAGTTTCAGTTAAGAGGGTTTCCTATTTCACACAATGTAGAGTAAATCAGCTTGTTCCATAACTTTTAATATTTTTCAAATATAACCTGCATTTTACCTTTAGAACTAAAGATATGTCGAGAAGAGTTCATTATAATGTGATTGAGTCACTTACCAAGCCTATTTTAAAACCAGTTACTTCCTTTTCTTACTTTGCACTCTGTGACACATAGACTTCCAGAATCAGAGAAGTATTGTTTTTGTTTTTAGGGACTTGCTATATTATGTGTAACCAAAGCCAAGTTAATATGACTAAGTAATTTTCAGTTCAAGGTAGGATATTAGATAGAAATTCACTTTTTTCTACTTCTAGATTTGGACATGAAGTAGTTTTTCATGTTATAAAATGACAAATTTTATTTATTTGTAATGAAATAATCCCTTTTATTTATAGCCAAGTTCATCATTTTAACACTTAATCTTCCATGACAGTCTGGAGGAGAGGAAACTTGGCAACCATTCATTATTATCTGTTTTTATCATCAGAAGGTATTTATTTGTAGGGGGAGTGTAGCAATGATGTCAAGGGTGGGACATTTTTGTACAGGACGGCCTTTCCTTTGGAGTCATGATGGTAAATATGAACACAGTTACTTAAAATGCATGCAAATAGTTACCAGTCAAGATGTATAAAGTTCCCTGGAAACTCAGAAGCATGTGATTATAGCTGTGGAATGAGAATGTCTAATAATAAAAGGAGAAAATGTCAGTTTTAGATTAGTGATTCAGGAATCCCATCAGTGACTATCTAATCAGCAGCATTTCACCTGTTGTTTTACAAAGCTCTTATTGAGCTGTGCTTCCATACCTTTGTGCTTGTATGAAGATCTGCTCATCGTAGAAGCCCACTTACCTATAGTTTCAACATGACAAATCTGAGCTTAAACACAAATTAGAATATTTAGGCCCTGAGGCTATTTCTTGGATTTAAATATAGCACATAGTAGGCGAACTTTGAGCTTGATAATGCTGTGGTACAGTGAGAGAAGGCCAATGTCAACGATATCTGAATTGATTTGACCTTTTGTCCTTGCCTGTGAAAATGACTTGCTTCTATAGAAGTCTGTATACTCATGACTTCCTTCTAAAATGATTATCGTACGGTATTCCATGGCCATTTGATTTGATTCTTATCACAAAATTATCGAGACATCCACTAGTGTCTACTTAATTGATGGCAAACAAGAAGAAAACTGTAATCTGGAGATAACTAGGTAAACCACATGTTCTGCGTCTGTGCCTGGATAGAATGACTTTTGTGGTTATGTATGCAGCAAACACTTTTGAGTGCTGGTCATTTCCCTAAGCTCTGAGAATGCAAAAATGTGCTGTGTCCATTGTGATTATTGTGGTGAATACAGAGTGTTGTGAGAGTAAATAACGTGGAGGGAGTGAGAAAAGCCTCCTATGAGGACATTTAGCTGAGAAGGAAGGGTAAGGAGGGGACTTAAGAGGGTGTCAGAAGTTCTGGAGGGAAGGGGAGAGTGGGAGTTTGAGGGACAAATGGCCGTCATGGTGGAGTGAACAAAGGGGAAAGTCACCTGGGATTAAGGAGAAAGAGAATTCTTGAGTTACTAAAAAATTGATTTGTTCACGTTGCTCAGTGATTCACTGACTGTGTTTCTTTGGGGGAGAGGCTTATAAAAATTGGAATGTCCATGTCTTTATAGCTATCTAAATGTTTTCTGCATGTTTCTGTCCAGCACCCATGTCTGACTTCATCCCAATTTGATGATTAGGATGATGATAAACAGGATGATGAATAATACAACTATGGAGATTTAAATTAGAAGAAAAAAGCTTCATTATCATTTTTATTATTGTAAGATTTATTAATACAAATCTGTATTGTTATTCAGTTCTAGAATGTTCTAATATGCTTCTTCCATCCAAATTTATGATTACTTCTTTACCTCATATAATATTATTACATTTTCTTACAATAAAATACATTTTTAAAATTCACTATTAACCCTGTCTGTGATGAGACAGCATAATCTTATGGTTAATATTAGCTCAGTCTCTGTAGCCAGAAAATATGGGTGTGAATTCTTGTTGCATCATCAAAGATACAGGTGTGAGTCCTGGCTGTATCATTCACTGACTATTTACATTTAATATGTTATTTAGCCTTCAAAACCTTTGTTTATTCATCTGTAAAATGGGATAATAATTGTACCAGCCTCCTAGGATAGTTAAGATATTGCAGCGGAGTTTCTTGTTACGATATATTTCCTTGATTATTTCATAAAACAGAGGAGGCATCTTTTCTATGTTCCTCCCTTGAGATACTAAAATGGCCAGGGAGGAGGTAAGTTCTAAAGATTAGGTTTCAGACTGTCATATACAACTTGCAGTCCATCTGTGCAGCTGGAGACTAAACCAGAGTGTCACATAAACCTTTTCCTAATCAAAGTGGTTGTTCATTTATTAATGTAAATGCCCTGTGCCTTGGATGTGTGAGTCCTAAAAATACACTTCCAGGGATAAAAATAGATTTCTGGGAGTTCTGAGATGCTGCTTAATCAGAACCAGCTGCAAGCTGTCTAGAAAATGCAAGTTATATGAGCCAGATGGCTTTTGCCCTTTTTGCTTTAGACAGCATGTAATTTAGATAACTACAGCTACAGTAATACATTTTGCCAGTCACAGTGTTTGATAAACATGTTTGTTGAGAACAGCCACTTCCAATTAGAGACCCAGTAAAATGTTAATTTATTTTAATAAATTTTCCCTCTAGGGCAAGACAAAGAATACTTTTAATAGGTTACAGAAATATCTGTTCTTGGAACAGAGTACTGTTCAAAAGTTATTGTATGCCAGTGATTAATTTTTCAATTTGGCATTTAGAGAATGATGAGCAGTATTCATGACCTCCCCCTCCATTTTTCTCCTTACAACCTCATGTATATATAAGAGACCAGGATTTTTCATATTTGAAATTATGTTGCTTTACTTGTGGAAAGATGGTTTAGCTATTTTTTAACTTTCTTCTACCCATGTCTAATTACTATAAACTCTGATAATAGTTGCTGAATTATTGCTTGCTTACAGATGCTTATTAATGTGGTAGTTCTTGGGATTTTACTTTTATGATCATATTCTTTGAGAAGAAATTTTCTCTATTAGCCTGATGTAGCCATGACTGATTTTCATCAGCTGAGGACTGCAAACATAGTCACTGATATTGGCTGAATTCTAATTTTATTCAGCTCCTATTCAAACAAAATAGCAAAGCTAAATGTCTAAGCTATTTACACTGCAGGACCTAAACTCAGATACTGCCTACTTTTAGGAGATGTGAAAGTATCAATTCTTCCATTTTCACTGGTGACAACACTTCTTGGAAAAGCATATTTAAGCCCTGGTTTCCCATTAGAGGAACTGAAATATTCTGTGCTTTATTTCTTGAGACATGTCTACCAGGCAGCATGTAACAGATTGTGAAGTACCTTTGAAGGATCTCTTGAGTCATAATTTTTCCATAATTCCAGGCCTTCCAGCTTTGTAAGTTTAGTAATCACCCAGCAGTTGTTTTTTTCCTTACCCAGTTTAAGAGGAGGGGTATTTCATTTCCAGGATAAGTGATATTAGAACATAAACATCATTATGATAGTAGCTACAGGTTTATTTACTCTTACCAGGAACTATGCTAATCACTTTATACATTATTGCATTTAAGCCTCACTACAACATAGTATTATAAGGTATATATTTTTATTCTGTTTTGCAGATAAGGATGTCACTATTAATATGACATTTTTATATTAATAGAGTATAATTATTCTAGAATTATCACTAGAATGATGATTATTCAACATCATACAGAAAGTATTACAGCCAGAATTTGAAGCTACTCTTGTATTAATGGTGTATCTGGCTCAGGATCTTTAATTCCACCCGTTAAGCTATGAAAATTGGCATTTGACCTAACTAGGGCTGCTTTTTCAGAGGTAAATGTGTGCCTCTGGCCATCTTCGTATACTTCAAGGAATTTACAGTATTGCTTCTTAGCATTTATTTTAAGCTCAGATTATATGTGAAAGGGTCTGATCTCTCTCATCCCACCTTGTTAGATGAATTATAACTGATGCGCTTTAAAAATAATTCATACTGCTGGGGAAAAATCTGACTTTGGTGGTTTTCCAGTATATAGTTAAGAATTACGCTGATGGGTAGTAATTGAAGAAATTGGTAAGCACTTGTGTGATATGAAACAGCATAGGAAACTTATATATAATATATAATAGCCATCATATATAAGCTTATATATAATGTGTATAATGTTTACAAAAGCAAAATAATACCTTTATGTTTTTATTTAACAAAGTGAGATAAATTCATTAGTGGATGCAGCAGGGCATACCTGCAAATTCTGTCATAGGTAGCAGGAAATAAAGCAAAGCGTTGTTTATAAAAAGACCTCTTTGTTATGATTCTGTCCACTCAAAGCAAACTGATGGGGGCATGGAAAAGATCTTATTACTTTTGACTATTTTGGAAGACCATACTGTTGGTATTATTTTCATTTGCAGCTATAAAATGGTACTTCTTGAAAGATACCATAAAATAATAGAACAGTTTATACTTAAGTACTATGGTATGATAATGGGCTTATGCTGTTTGTTAGCAAAGAGTTGATGTTATTTGTTGTTTCTTGGAAATGAAAGGGAGAAACAGATAATATTCCTTTCTAATAAATGGATTATTCTATTCTACCCTATCCTATTAGACAATTTTATATCTAAACAATTACTTAACCCTATTTTTCATATTTCACAGAGTTGTACGCAAGATCTGGATTTGAATATGAAATCTGATACCTCTGTGGGCCAGTCGAAAAAAGCATTTTGATATCATTAGATGAGAGACATTATAGACATTTTAGTTCTAGAGAAAGTCTCGGTCCTTTCTTTATGTCAAGAGATTTGTGTTAGAATGAGCCAACAAGGCCTATGCACTCAATTAATATACATCAGTTTTCTCTTAGCATGTAAGGTCGTATAGTTGGTGTTCAAGAAAAGAACATGATACATGAAAAGTGATCTTTGCCAAATATATCCATGTTTATGCTAATGTGGGTAAATTGTTCCTCTTTTACCATATGAAGGATTGGTAGCTTAATAGTTTGCTTCGCTTAAATGATTTCATGTGGCAGTGTTGATGATCTGCAGAAGTGACTGTGTCCTTGCCCTCAAAGAACTTTTGGCATTTGGCACCAAAAGGGGGCACTGCTCTCTTGTGACATAAAATGTAATCCCCGAATAGTGGGGCTTTTGGAGGTTAGTGACTCCAAAGGAAATAGTAGATGAAAGGAAAACGTATTTACTTCATCCCATGGGGGTCTTTCTTGTCTTGGTCTTCCTGAAGAAAAGATAAGCATTGGGCTGAAAATGTTTGTTATATACCCTTGGGCACCATTGGCGTATTCCAAGCTGTTTTTGTCAATCATATAAATACATATTTAGACAATTTCTGAAACATTTCTCATAAAGAAAGAAGTCATTCATCTAGTGTATCATATTCATATGCATGATGGCTTTCTAGAGTTGTGTCATTTCTTCACTATGGCTTCTCTCGTCTCGCACCTCTTCAGAAGGCACCCTTCCTTTTTTTTTTCAGTAAATACCATAATTTTATTTTTAGGTGTATGCAGCATGAAATGTATGTGTGTGTGCGTGCCTGCGTGTCTGTGTGTGTGTGTGTGAGAGAGAGAGAGAGAGAGAGAGAGTTTGAGAGATAGAACAGAGAGATTGATTAATTGGTTGATTGATTAGTTGGTTGGTTGGAGCTTTTCCCAGAAAGTTTTCCAACTGGTCTTATTGGCATATTTGAAAGTTTAACAAAATCTCATTAAAGTTCATGGATTTCACTGAAATCTCTTATTTTTATTAGATAATCAGTAATATTATAAGTATACATAATCTGCCATCCCAATATTTTCAAATTTTAGTTGTTTTTCTATTGTATTGGTAAGAATGTCACAATCTTCCTAATGTTGGTGATAGGCATCTGTACATCTGGCTTTGTTGGAAACAACTCTGCTAAATGTTTAATAAGGTGCTCATTGTAAGTTAAAGACAGGGAGTCTTTGTTATATTATAGAACTACCCTGGCCTATGGACATGTATTGAGATGACTACATGTTATTTAGCAGGCAGGGATAGGTTCTGTTTTAATATATTTTGACCTATTGATGTCGTAACTTCATTAGTAGATTACCGAGTATTAAACCATTCTGGGATTTCTGATGTAAACTCAATTGGACATGTTTTATTATTATTTAATATGCTGTTGGGTCTTTTGGAATATATTTCATCTAGCATTTTTGCCTCTATATTTGTGATACTGAATGGTAGTTTTCTGTTTTGTCAGCTGATTATCAGGTTTTAGTGTCAGGGTTACTAGGCCCATCACTTGCGATTATACAAGTTGTACACTGCCACCTATAATATTGTAATTTGCATAGTTATTATGACAGTTTTACAAAGGAGGACAGTAAAGTATCTTGAGGAAGGGACTTTTTTTAAAAAACCATATTGACTTACCATATCAACTAGCAGAATGTAACATTCTAAAACAGATTTTTAAAAAATTCCATATTTTTCCATTCCTTCAATGTTTAAAAGAATCCACGCAAAAAATCAGTGAGGTTTATTTGACAATAGTTGTTTACTTAAATTTCTTCTAGAACTGTTCATCTCTTTAGGGTTTATATATTCTACTCAGCTGGGATGATCTTTTAATTTCATTGAACTATTAAAATTCATTCTTTAACAACCAACTGTACATGATATTCTTTATAATTCTTTTACTCTTTTCTGTGTTTTTCATCCCCCTTTTTTTTTTTTTTTTTTTTTTTTTTGAGACGGAGTCTTGCTCTTTCGCCCAGGCTGGAGTGCAGTGGCGCAATCTTGGCTCACTGCAAGCTCCGCGTCCCGGGTTCACGCCATTCTCCTGCCTCAGCCTCTCCGAGTAGCTGGGACTACAGGCGCCCGCCACCACGCCCGGCTAGTTTTTTGTATTTTTTTTAGTAGAGACGGGGTTTCACCGTGGTCTCGATCTCCTGACCTTGTGATCCGCCCGCCTCGGCCTCCCAAAGTGCTGGGATTACAAGCGTGAGCCACCGCGCCCGGCCTTTCATCCCCCTTTTATTACTTTACTATTTTATCTTTTTCTTGAATATTAAGATTTGCCTTTTGTTTTCCTCTTCTTTCCTTCTCCAAATACTTTTGGCTTTATTTACTGGAATGTAATATTTTAGTATTTGAAATTAATAACTGTTTTTATCTTTATTATTTTTTCCTCTTGCTTTCCTTAGATATAGTTTGTTCATTTTTTAGAAAGGTATTTGCATTGAATATTTAGCTTTCTTATTTTCTCTTATTTTTTATTTTCAAAGGACCTTTTTGGGTACTTTTAAAGTTTGCTAATTTACTGTAACTGGAACATTTAATTTGGAGTTGAACTAACTAGCATAGGTATGCTATCCGTGTGAGAATCCTTTGGAAACATTTAGCTTGACAAATTGAAACACTGGAATTAATCTTAAAAATCTGTATTAGGATTGTATTGACAATGTCTAGTGTTTTAAAATGGCAGTTTGTTCTCTGATTTTAAAAGCAGTACATGTTATCTGTGGATATTTGGAAAATATAGAGAAACATGCTTAGCTATGTAACAATTACCCTAAAATTTAACAACTTAAAATGACAAACATTAATTTTCTCACACAGTTTCTGAGGGTCAGAAATCTGGGAGAGGTTTAACTGGGCCATTTTGGCTGTGTCTCTCCTAAAGTAGTAGTCAAGCTGTGGGCTAGAGCTGCTGTTATCTGAAGGCTTGAATGGGGCTGGAGGAACCATTTCAAAAATGGTTCACTCACGTGGCTATTGATTGGAGGCCTTAGTTCCTCACTGGCTATTGGCAAAAGGTGTTGGTTTTTTGCCATGTGGGCCTCTTCTTGCTGCAGAGTGAGTGATCCAAGAGAGAGTAAAGTAGAAGATACAATGTGTTTTATGAACTACTTTCAGAAATTACATACTGGCTGGGTGCAGTGGCTTGTGCCTATAATTCTAGCAGTTTGGGAGGCTGAGGTGGGCGGATCACTTGAGGCCAGGAGTTTGAGACCAGCCTGGCCAACTTAGTAAAACTCCGTCTCTACTAAAAATACAAAAATTAGCCAGGCGTGGTAGTGCACATCTATAATCCCAGTTACTCAGAAGGCTGAGGCACAAGAATCACTTGAACCTGGGAGGTGGAGATTGTAGTGAGCCGAGATCACACCACTGCACTCCAGCCTGGGTGACAGGGTGAGACTCTGTCTCAAAAAAAAAAAAAAAAAAAAAAAAAAAAAAATTTAAAAAGAAGTGACATACTGTTCCTTCTACTGTATTCCATTGACCCTACTATCCAACCTTGATACAGTGTGGGGGATAATGACACAAGGGAGTAAATGCCAGAAGGTGGGGGTCATTGGGCCATCTTGAAAGCTATCCACTACACAAAGAAGGACATAGAAGTTACTCTTAGGTCCACCATTCAGTTCCTGTGGATCTTCCAGGTTTTTGTTTTCCCTTCCATAGCAGCAGACCATAAACATTTCTTATATTATGAAGTAGTGTTCTAAAATGAGATTTTTATATATTTGCTTAGTATCCATTGTTAGGGCATGCCAATTTATTTTACCAGTTTCTTAACATTATTTTATAATTAGGTGGTTTTGAGCATTTGACTATTATAAATAACAATATTTCTTGTCTACAAGTCCTTGAGCACATCTCCTGCCATTTACCTAAAATAGATTCCTAGAAATGTTACTCCTGGGTCAAGGCATGTAAACATTTTAAGGCTTTTTAAACATATTGTCAAAATATTCTGCAGAAATTTGTACCAAATTTATACTAGTATTGCCATAACAAAATGATGCCTAACTTCTTAGGTGCTTTTCAATACTAGGTACAATATTTTAAAAATATAAGGAGCCTGATAAGGAATATAGTATCTCATGGCAGTTTTAATTTTCTATTACTAATAAGGTATGGGAATTATTTTAAAATTCTTATTCTTGAATCTATGTAGTATTTTTTCTTCTTGATTTTTAAAGGTATCTTCATCATAATTACTTTTAAAGTTGTAATTAGTTCTCTTTAAAAAATTATATTTTGCTTTCTTTCAAAATATATTTCACTGGATGTTTTCATTAAGGCTATACAATGGGAGTGGTTCTGTAATGAACCTGGAAATGTTGAAAAATAATTGAATAACTTAAGCACTTTCAAAATGCCAATTAGTTTGTTGGTGACTAAACTAAGTTTCTCTAACTTACATTTTATTGATTGAACATTTGCTAGAATAATGAGTTAAAAAGTGAGAAGATGCTTTTTTTTTACTTTTGTTGTAAGCCATCTGCCAAAATTTGGTGAGTGCTGAGGAACATTTGTCAACGAATAAAATCATAATTGAGAGTTGTCTAGTCTGAAAAAATAATAAAAACACTCTCAGTGTTTCCATGTGATAGAATGAGAATGACTGTTATTACTTGAAAAGTTTCCTGCCCAGGACTTTCATATAACTGATGTTCTCTGTGTTGTACAAAAAAGAAAAAAAATAATAGCTTGCTGAACAGTTTTCTGTATTTCCAAAAAACTTTGTTTTGGTTTTTGATATTTTCATAATAATTGATTTTAAATTTGAAAGTTGTTAAGCAAGTTTAACAGTGTGAGTGGGTAGAATATGAGCATACACGTTGTCTGGCAAGGCAGGAGAAGAGTGTAGCAGGGAGACCTTGGAATAAGGCACTTATTTTATAGTCAACTCTGTTACCTGTTTTGTGGCTTTGGTCCTTTCAGCCTGTTTTCTCATCTATACAAAAGGAGTACATTTTGCCAGATTTGCCAGATTATTTTCAAAACTAAGTTATATAATGTACACATAGTGCCTGGCACACACAAGTGCATGATACGTGTATAAAGCAACAGGAATAACTATGGAAATGTGTACTATTCTTAACATAAGTAGTTGGAAAGGGAGATCTTCACAAGACCATAACAAAATGAAAAATTCAGTGATTTGTAGGTGAACATTAAATTTATGCTATAATTCTGACCAAGAGTGTATGTGATGGGAGGGAGGGGAACAAATATTTATTTTTTGCACCAGTGAAGAATTTTGCAATTATTACGTTGCTATAAAAGTTGGCTGAAAGATTAAAAATAGAATAATATTAGCCATGACTATTCAGAACTGAAGACCGTGCCAAGCAAAGCAAGCAATAGACTAGCAGTATGAACTTTGAAACTCATAGATGTGATGAATTCTGTGGAACCAGCTCTTAAGTGTATAGATACATAGATGTTCATGATTTCACTGGGCGAGGCTGATGATCATAGGTCTTGAACTGGAATTGAAGAATGGGTTGGTTTGCACAAGAGTAAGGGAGAAGGAGTGTCATAAGCCCAGGAATAGTATGGACACCTACACAGAGACAGATAACCATGTAGTGTTTTGCTGTGAATAAATTGTCCTAACCTAGAGAATCTGTGTTTGGGATGCAGTATGGATAGGAAAGGTCTGATCAGAATACTGAGAACCTTAATTGTCAGGCAAAAGAGATGAAGCATACTATAGACCATCAGTTGAAAGGTTTGAGGGACTTTAATGTAGCAGTGATGCAGGGTCTCTGTCATAGTTCAGACATGGGATGCATTCTTAAAGTGAGCTCAGTAACTCAGGAAGAAAGCAATCAGATTCCAAACACTGGAACCATAATTTCTCACTTTTTTCCTACTCAAGAAGCTTTTAGTAATGTTATCTTGTTCTCTTATGAATATGTTGTTTTAAAAAGAAGAAATTAAAATGTGACATAGCTGTTGCTTTCCTTTGGTTGACCTCACTTTTACTTTTTATTTTTACACTTTATTTTTCAAGAAAACACATACTTTGAAAAATCGTATAATTATAATTCCACAGTGACAATTTCTATAATATTTTGCATTTGTATTCCTTTTTTTTTTTTTTTTTTGAGATGGACTTTCACTGTTTTTGCCCAGGCTGGAGTACAATGGCACGATCTGGGCTTACTGCAACCTCTTCTGCCTCCCAGGTTCAAGTGATTCTCCTGCCTCAGCCTCCAGAGTAGCTGAGATTACAGGGGCCCACCACCATGCCTGGCTAATTGTGTATTTTTAGTAGAGATGGGGTTTTACCATGTTGGCCAGGCTGGTCTCGAACTCCTGACCTCAGGTGATCCGCCCACCTCAGCCTCCCAAAGTGCTGGGATTACAGGCACAAGCCCAATTGTATTCCTTTCTTGGAGGTGTTTCCTATGACTTATTCTGGCTACAGACCTGCTGGAAAGGGAGTAGCATTTATGAAACTCCTACATTGTATTATGCATGTTAGTCTCAGCATCCCATTTAGTCTTTACAGTATCCTTATAAAGCAGATGATGTTATTCCTATTTTACAGATGTGTACACTGAGCTTCCAGAAAATTAGATGACTGGTAAGTGTTGGTGCAGAACGCTCTGCTTTATAACATGATGCTGCCTGAGAGAATCTGAGGAACGCACAACTTTTGGCAGGAGAAATAGGGACTAAACTAAGAACAGCAATGTTAATTTTTTTTATGCCTTAGAGATAGGGAAGTTAGTCTCCCTCAGAGGAATCCAACTTGATTTTTTTCTGAGGGATATAATATCTAGTCACAGGGCTGTTCCTTTGCTTCCTGAGGAAGTGAAATTCACTAAATTGGGTAGTGACCTTCCATATTTAAAGATACAGTTACAGCTTGCTTTAGTAAAAGTGTTAAAAACCTTGGAAAATGCAAAATATCTGATCTCAAGAAGATTCTGATACCCTTCATTAATGAAAAAAGAATGTCTTGTTTCCTTTCTACTATAATGATCATGAATTTTCCACTCTAGTTCCTGAAAGAAGCAGATTAGTTTGCTAGTAGTGGGTCAAAGGTAACTTTCTCCTTTTAAAAACTATGATGAAAGGTGCAAGGTTTAGATAGTATGGGGAACTTCTGAGTTTCTAAATTATAAAACACATTTTGAAATTTGAATTATGTGCTGCTTAATCTGGTTCATAATTCTTGGTTTCAAATACTAATGGAAATGTTACTTGGAAGTTAAACCCTGAAATGAGAAACATGCTTTTCTTTATTCTTTTGTAAGTGGCTCTTTTAATTGTAGTTCTTTTAAAAAGGAAGTTAACACTTAAGTATCTATTAATTCTTGACAAGGAGCTTATTAAACTTAAGCAACGTGTTTTCAAAAGGGCAGGTAGCTGTTAGCTTTATGTGAGAAACTAAAACTAGGAAAGTAATTATTATGAGCTTCTTAATCTTTTATTTTTTCCAAAATAGAAATGTCCCTATTTTTTTCCTTATTATAAAAGGAATTGTTAAATGTTTAAAAGTATTGAAACAATACTAAACAGTATACATTAAAAAGTGAATGTTTCCCATAATCTTACCACATACAGATGACCACTGATTACAGTTTAACACGTTTTTCCAGAACTTGTTATTTGCAATTGTAAACCTCTATTGCTGTCTACATATTTAAAACATTTTAAATGGGATTGATTGTACTATGTGTACTATTCTTTATTTTGCTTTTTCTTATTGAAAATTGTTGTTGATCTATTTCCTCTTCAGTAATGACAGTTCTATTTCTTAGATTGTTGGTTTGTTTTGCTATTTTAATAACAGTGTGAAGAAATACCTCTTTTGTATGTTTTTGCACACTTCTCTATTTCCCTAGGCGAAGTTCTTACAAACAGAACTGTTAAGGGAAAGGTAATGCATATTTTAAACTTCAATATACGTTCATAAACTGCTCTCTAAAAGGTTTTGCCAATTTACTCTCTCGTCAGTATTGCAGGAGAAAGTCCTTTTTGACTAACTCTTTTACAATAATACGAGTAACAGTTTTTGCCAGTCAGGTGAGAAAAAAGAAATGTATTTCTTTGATTATTAGTGAAGTTGAGAAGAATGTCATGTGTTTGTGGACCTTTATGTTTCTCTCGGGAACAGATTGTTCATGACATGTACCTTATTTTTCTTACGGGTGTTTGTTTTTTCTAGTAATTTAAAGAGCGTTTAATATAGGCTTTGATATGTATGTTGTAAATATTTACATACATCTTTTTCTTTTACCTCTTATGATGATATTTGTTGCACAAAATACCTAAAAGTTGACATATTTACACACATCATTCTTTTTTGCTTATGGTTTCTGGCTTTTGTTTGCATGCTAAGAGTAAAAACCCCAGTCAATTTTTTTTTTTTTTTTGGATGCCAAGGCACTTTATGTGCATGTTCTTATTGAAACCTCCCAGCAACCCAATGAATAGAACACTTTAGCTTCCCTTTTATAGATGGTGGGTAATCACTTATCCAAGGCTACACAGTTTTAAATGATAGTGCCATAACACAAATACAGGCAGTCAGATATCTCCCTAGACCCAAGATTATTAATACAAACAAACAACAATATCTCCTGTATTGTTGCCACTGTGTTTTCTTTTTTTAATTGTTAAATATTTAATTCCTGTGGGGTTCACCTGTTTAATTTCATTTTCATTTTATACTGTTTATTTATATATGCACATGTGTCTACATGCTTACTATATACTCTTATTATAATCATCATCATTTCTTTATCAGTAAAACATTCTTTAAATTATTCTGGTTTTAGAGTGATTTTTATATCTAAGGGAAAGTCTCCCTCTTTATTTTTGTCTTTAAAACTTCTATTGACTATTCACACATATCTTTTCTTCCAGAATCAACATATAAAATTTAATGTACAAATTCTCCTTTTCAAATAGTCTGTAATTGCCCTAATTGTAATTGTACAATCATCGTCATTACACTATTGATCTTTCTATTCAAGAAAATAGTATGTCTTTTAATTAACTTTTTTAGTAAAGCTGTATAGTTAACTTCATTTAGATTTGGGGCATGCTATTGTAGGTATATTCCTGGGTTACATTTTGATTGTGCTCATTATTGTTCAAATGTCTGACTGCATACCATTTTGACAGTGGGTACATGTTAACTCATTAATGTTTATGAAGTCAGTGTCCATTTTTATGAATATTATGCTAGTTCATGTCCTCTTTTTAGACATTCAGTGTTAGACAGTGAGGAATAATTTTAGTGTCTTGATGGCCAAGACTCTACTTAACCAGCTGTTGGTGACTGAAAGTCCAGTTTCCTTTAGATATGACCCATAGTTCTTGGTTGGTTCAAATTCTGGATATCAATTTAAAATTGTATTTAAAACCATAGTGGTCCTTAGGGGCCCAAAATTCTTCAAAATTGAACTGAAAGTCACATAGCACCATGGAAATAGGCAGGAAGTCACATTTAAATTCTTAGCACAAATTAACCTCTGCAAACAGGTTTGTTCCCTGCCCCGCCACCCAGCGTGGGTGCTTGTGCCACAGTAGGTCCTGGGAAGGGTTCAGTATTCTCTTGAGATTGGGAGGCACAGAAACATCACACACATTCACATGGAGGCTCTTTCCTATTCCCTCCATTACTGCTACTTGTCTCCCATAACCAAGAGAAAGGAGGCCTTTCTTTACAAAGCATGACCAAAGATTGTAGAATTAGAAGTTGAATGGAGAGTGTATAGGAAATTGAATTTCTAAAAGAAATACGAGGATGTAAAGTAATTAAAATAATCAAAGAAGGTCAGAAGGTGGAGAAAGGATAATAAAGAGGAGGTAAATAAGAACATGAAGAACATTGAACCTTCCCTTTGTTCCCCCCAAAAAAGCTGCAGAGGAAGTTGGAGGATATAGAGGATAGAAGAAAGGGGCAAGACAGTAGGAAAATGCAGCAAAGTAAAGATGATGGAAGTTTAGTAAAATGGACTGATACAGACATAGTTGGCTTAAAAAAAAAAAAAAAAAACCCTCACTGATCCTTTCCTTTAAACTGCTCAGTAGCTAAATAAAGAACTTGTTGATTTCTCTCTCTTTAGCAGGCTCTTTCAGTAGTGCATTTTGAAGATTTCTTCATAGAACATTAGGATATTTTACTACCTGACTGAAAGTTGATAAACAGAACTGGAAGATTTCTGCTTTGCACATTTCTGAAGCTTTATTATATCCTTATATAGGTAAAGAGAGAAGTTATACACTGAGTATGCCAAAATGACCACATGCTTCACACTTGCACTACCTCTTTTTATGAAGCTAAATTTGGAGTTTTCAAAACCTCCTGTTTAAAAATACATCCCAAAAGACTTCTGCTTATTGCACATTTTGTTCCTGTCCTGTACAACTGAGATTTTCATTTATAATTCTTTTTGGAATGTTTTTCTTTTTGTCATAAATACAAAAGGAAGCTATTGACATATAATCCTTCATTATGTTTTATGCAGTTGCATCATAATTCTCAAATTCTGAGAATATATATTTTTTCTTTCAAGTCTAGAGACAAATCTTACAAGAAAGTTTAATTATGTGTTCATGCATATACATGGAATCTTAAATATAATTGAATGAATAAAAATTAAGTTGCCACAAATTAGTTTATGCAGGCATCTTTCACTTAAAAGATAGTTTGGAGGAGAAAAAATTCACTGACAGGTTTTTCTATTATATGATTTATATTTTCCTGTTGGATTTCATGATAAAGTTAGAGTTTCATTTTATCAAAGGGAAAACTTGTTCCTTGATTTTTAAATAAGAAGTCATATTCAGAAATACATTAATAACATATTTAAACACAAAATAGTAATCTTATGAAATTTATTAAGTCATACTTAGAGTATTAACTGTTTTCTGTTATGCTCAAGAAAAATTATAAAGTAAAAATGAGGGTACCAGAAACTCTCAAAATATAATAATCTATCTCTCCTAATTTTACCATAATATAATTCATTAACCCAATACTCCATCTTCCAAAATGCTAACTTGCCTCTTTCCAGCTATCTTGAAATGTACTTAACTGTAACATATCTATACTTTAATGTATGTCACTGAATAAGATAAATTTAGAGTATGTGAAGTTTAAGGCTGAAATATTTTGTGGAATTGTTCTTTAACCCAAAATATCACCTTTAGACTGCTATAGCTGATACTGGAGCATGTTTCTTGTATCAAGGAGCAAATAATCTTTCTAATATTAAACCCCAGAATTAGAGAGATGTACCCATCCAGTGTTGGGAGTGGTGGACAACTGCAGGCTCCCCTGCAGGGAAAAGACTTGGCCCCTGTGAGACATGCAGCACCTAGAGGTTGAGCACATGCTCCCTGTAGGTAAGCTAACTCCCAGGAAAAAAAAAAAGGGATAGAAGAGGCTGACTATGCATTGCCCTTATTAAATCTACCAGGTCAGTCACTCCTCCTGGAAGAATAAGTGTCACGCTAGTAGTGCTCCTTCCATAAAAAAAACTAAAGGAGTGGGGAAGAATCATTCCCTCGCATAGCAATAATGATGTGTGTAAGACAGAGCTTATGAAAAGGAAGTATGGAATATGGTGGGAACATAGTCTAGCCTAGGGGTTCATTGGAAGTGATATTTCAGCGGAAGGAATGGGGAGTAGGATTGAGGAAGGTGGGTTTGGGCAAGAAGAAAGATGTTTTAACACATCTGTGGAATTTACAGCAATTCAGCATGGCCGGTTACAGCCTAGACTAAGAGACAGAATCAGGAGTGATATAGCAGGATATGTAGGCAGTGACCAGATCTCAGAGTGAGTTGTGAGTCAAATTCAGATGAATAAAGGGCAACAGAAACATTTGAAGGGTTTCAAATAGAAGGGCAATAGAAACATTTGAAAGGTTTCAAATAGAGCGATGACAGAATCATATTTATGTTTTGAGGGGACGATCATTCTAACTGTAATTTGGAGGGAAGCAAAGCTAGAGAGAGGAAGATCTATTAGTGGTATGCAAGGAAAGGAGGTTTGTGAGAGGGGACAAATTAGATTAGTATAGTTTTATAAATTTTGCCCTTGAAGAGCAAGACATTCAAATAAAGTTGTTAAGAAAGTTAGATGGGTGCATACACATAAGTCTTTCTGTGAATGCCTTTTATTTGAAATACTGATCAATGAGTTTATGTTAAAGCTAGGGTAGCCATAAATTTAATTAGCCTTCTCCCATTTTGATAGAGACTTTATAATCCTTCTGAGTATTTTCTTTAGTTTTCTGATGAACCTACTTATTTAAATAAAATTATTCAGTTAAAAAATTTTTTGAAAGAATATAAAAATTCGCTGTTTCCTGCCACTGTTTACTACAAGATACTGTTGATATCTGGTAAGTGTTCTTGTTTATGGGAGGAGAAAGGAAAGTTTAAGTTCATTTTTGGGAAGACACATTTCCATTGAAATTGAACTTGCTAAAATTGCATGATCACACACAAAGTGATTGCACAGCTATTTTTTTTAGTTGCTGCCAATATACAACTATTTAAAGGCTGGACTATTTCAAAAGATAATAATTTGTTAACATTCTTAGGTGCAGATAAAGAGCCTGGAACCATATCTGATAAAACCCTTCCCAGTTTACACCAGAAAGTCTTTGGCAAAGGTAATCTTGTGCTGCTTAGCTGAAGGCTCTTCAGTATCAACTTAACAATGTAGCCTGCTGCCTGCTGTCATTTTTTCACTATTAGAAATATTATCATATTACTATTTTTGTACCTTTTGTGTAATGTTATAATAGCTTCTAAAGATTTTCCCCTAATATTTTGAGAACTTTTGTTTGCATTCTTGATTTGAAACAGTGTGACCTGTTAGTGCCTATCGGATGAATTATATTCTTTGAATGTCTCTTTTTCTAAGCCACTGTGCTAATACACTTTTTATTCATTTTCCCTTGTGTTATAATAACTATGTTTAAGTCTCATGGCAATCTTCTTTAGTCTATATATGCTGAAAAGATTTATTTGCATTTCTATCCAGAATACATCAAAATAAATTTTGCTGGAAATGGCATCATGTGAATTGAGTTTCTTTAGCTTGCAATTTTTAATCATTGTGCTTTATCTGGTGGAAATGTTAATGTTTAGTGGCAAAAGAATTGTAAATACTGTTTAACACACCTTTAGTCACAGACACTTTCATAGAATAAAGGGGGTTGTTTAATACTCCAAGAATTACTATTCTTATTTGAATTTTATTTCTATTGTTGCCAAGTCATTTTTTAAAAAGAAAAATGATCCCAGAAGTAGATAACCCTTTTTTTTAAATAAAGCAGATAAACTTACTGAAAATGATACATAAAACTCAGTTTTTGTGGTAGGTACATACTCTTTTGATTAAAAGTTATCTTAAACACCACATCCCTGAAAACACAGTTTTACCCATTCAACAATCTTGATGTTCACTATCACTGTGACAAAGGAAATCCAAGATATTAGATAGCAATATTCTAGAGAAAAATAGGCAAATTATATTTCCTTCTCCTGATGAAGTTGTCTAGAAAGCTCATCCAGGCCATGAGGTGAGACCAAGAAGTGAGAAGTTCTAGTGCCTGAAAGGAACTGCAGTTGAAGGACTTTATTCTTAGCATTTTATATATATATATATATATATTTTTAACCTCTCTTTGGTTCTCAGATCAACACCAAAATGCATGTGCTCACCTTCTCTTGTCTTTATGCTCCCAGTAGGAGGAAGGCTGGCATGAGCAATACAACTTTGAACTCAGGAAGAAAGTTTAGCCTGAAAAAATTAGGCTGACCAGGGTAAAGTTTGCAGCCTTCCAAACTAGCCTATTATCTTTATAAGTTTATGAGGTAGTAAAATGGAACCAACATTTCTAACAGAATACAGTCATGTGAGCCTGTCATTCTGAAAGGGACTTAATGTGTGCTGAGGTCAAAATCCAGTATGGGAACCCATGCAGGGCAGGCTCCAGGTTTTGTGGGTTATTAGACTTGTGCAGTTTCATGGGGCCCTCTTTAAGAAAAAGAATGTAGAATTACAAATACAAAATTAGTGAAAAGATCTCGGATGGGGCCTATGCAAGGAAAGGGCCCTGTACTTAAACTTCATTAATTCACAATAAATTCACCTCTAACCTCATACATAAACCTGTATCTAATAAGTTAAATTGTGAATTGATAATACAGCTAAATATTTTAAAATGAGATTGAATGTCACATTCTTGAGGAAACCTTCCCTGATTGCTTTCTTTGTAATGCCACTGTGTCACATATACATGGTGTGGTAACGATCCATTTACTCATCTAATTGCTCATTAGACTCTAAGCTGCAGACTGGCTAGAATGTCTTGCCCACTGCTGTATCTCTTGTGCCTAGCACAGTGCTTAGAAAATTGTAGCTGTTAAAAGTAGAGGGCAGGGATGCTGGAGTCACGACACCTTCAAACATATTCCAGCAGCAGGCTCGGTGCCGTGCCTGATGTGCCAAAAGGTGCCTCCAGTGCTATTACAATGCAGGCACAGTTTTCATCAATCATATGGACAGCAGCTGCCAAGTTCTCTTTTACTTGGTGAGTTATGGATGGCAAAGATATCTTTCAACTATGCACAAAAATTGGTAAAGGACCGGCTAGGTGTCCATCCGTCAGGTAGGAAGGAGTGATTATAACAGATCTGAAGGTAGAGTGAGATACAAAATGTCCTCTGAGGATATTTTACTTATTCCTGAGAGCTGCTGCTGTCTTTGAACACCTTTGAACATTTACTTTTTAAGACAATTAGATCAAGGGAAAAAATCATGGGAAGCATGATTCAAAGATCAAATTCTTCAATTTGATGAAGTCACACTTCATCTAACTGGGTCATTGATTTTAAACCAGAAGCCTATTTACTAATTTTACAGCAAAGATATTTAACTGTTTCTGCAAGTCATCATAATAAATGTTATTTCTAATGAACAGTGTCGTGAACTTAAACAAATAAGAGAGAGAAAAATAGTGGCATTTCCTCTACTCCGCAAATAATTCTATTATTGCTTAAGTTTAGTGTTTGTAAGATTTAAAAATAATGGGTGCAGGGTAGGATGAGGATCTATATAACCATGGTGGATTATTTTTAATACTCAGAAAAACATAGGATAAATTCTGCAAGTACTATACTTTTTCTGCCAAAGGAGAAACATCCTAAAACAAGAAACTTAGGGGCTGATTTAAGAAAAAGCTGGATGAAAGATGTCCAGACCAGCTACATAATTTATAGTGCCCAGTGAAAAATGAAAATGTGGGAATCCTGGTTAAAAATTGTTAATAGTTTCAAGTCAGCAACAGCAGAGCATTGAACCAAGTGTGGGGCTCTTCTAAGCTTGGGGCACATGTTACGTGCCCATGAAGCTAGCCCTTAAAAGATGCCTTTGCGTGGTTCCTGAGAGCTGCTGTCAAAGACCTTATTCACTATGTAACCTGGTGAATTGCAAAGAAAAATTCACATGATAAATTCCTCTTTGTTCTCAGCACCAGAATAGCATTTATCACCCGAAATGACCTATTAGATTCCTGTGATTGAGCAATAGGAGCTACCAGAATTAAATGTTGTGCTCAAATGAGGTCATTTTGCTCAGTCTGGGTTTTGGGATGCCATTTCCTTGTTGCTATTTGACTTTGATTTTATATGCAATGTTAATGGGTTTTGGTCTTTGTGTTTTAAGGCATCTCAAATCCTTTTTTGGAAGTAGAGACAGTGCATAAGTAAACAAAACTCTTAAAAGTAGTTTTAAAAGTTGATTTTAAAAGCCTATCATCAACATTATTCACTGGATGCAGTAATAGCTCTATTAATGAGATTAATGCATTCCAACAACATAATTATTTGTTAGAGACTTCATAACTACAGGCAGAAATAATCCAGGAAGCAGAAGGATATGTTCCACATAAGCAAGAATATATAACAAATTTTAAATAGTGAGAAAAATATCTTTGTCTTAAGCAAAGCTTAGGCAACTAAGGTTAAAGGAGGTGAAGGTTGGGGCTCAGTTTATACTTGGGAATGGAAAATCCACTGGGGACAAGCTTAGAGCAAGGGACCTGCTGGCAGACAACCCTTTGCTGTGGTGATATAGGCTCACTTCAGAAAATTTAACATATGCTCTTTTAGTCCCTGAAGTTTCCAGGAGCCTTAGCCGGGATCCCAGAAGAGTAAGGAACCAGTCTGGCCTTACAGTGTGCATTTGTGCATTCTTCGCCAATCATCCCACAAGAATTAAATTGGATTGCCCTTTAAGCAGGGCTGCCATGTTCAGTTGTGGAAGATTTTCCATTGCATAGACTCATTGGGTGATAGGCAGTGGCATCTGCGTTTCTCCCCACTTTATGGTGATCAAGCTTCATCCCCTCTCATGGGGCTGTGCTCCCCACTACACCAGTCCCAAGAAGAGGCACCATACGGGCTAGTGTTTAGAACTACCTGAGTCAGCTAGATAGGCTTAGTAGGCAACTTAAGTATTCAAGAATCCCTTAAAGTGAGAAAATGCCTTTCCTTATTAGGAATAAAAAACATTGCCAATTAGAGAGCTCTAGAAAGTGAAAATATTTTGAGTTAATTTTAAATGTGAATGAGTACTAATTAGAGTGGAATTGTAACAGCAGTTACTCTCCACTTTTTGATAAGATTATGGGATGTGAAGGACCAGAGCCTCTATGTGGGAGCTGGGAGCTAGGAAATGCAGAAAACTGATGCAGAAGGAAATAGCGTTTCTCATTACACTGGCTTTGGTTTACATGCCTCCTTCCTAAAGGATTTATTAATTTAACTATTACTTGTATATTTGAGTATAATTTTCCCTAAGTTTTTCTTATCCTTTGGTACAAAGAAATCATATTTGTATTCCATTGTTAAAACTGATGAAAACAGGTGAAATCATACATGAAGACATGGAAAGATACAAACTGAAAAATTAGTTAACATTTTTGTAATATTAAATGAGAACAAATTAATTTCCATCAAAGGTAAAATAATGAATGCATTTGTGATTTTTGTTGCTTACTCGTCATAATTATGAGACATTATATTTAAGCACATATAAAATAAGCACACTTTCACATTTAAAACTCTAGTGATCTTCTGGATGGAACTTACACTGAAATAACTGCCCTAGCTGGGGTCGTCTCCCTCTTTGATTCCATCCGGCTTGGCTGCCTTCCCTCAATATATGTTGAGTGACTACCGTGTGCCACGTTTGTTGCTAGAGGATCCAAAGCCCAAACCAGAAGCTCCCAGGGTTGCAGTGTAATTAATATGGGGTGTAATTATAGCCTTTTATGGTAGTCTGTTTCTTTCCTTGTTACTGTAGTCCCCAACACTTCCTGAGATGTGCCTTTTAACCAAGTTTGTCCCAAGCCTCCACATCTCAGGAAAATTATAAACTTTTCTCTGTTGCTTTCTTTTCTGTAAAACCTTTACCTGTCCCCCTAGTTGGACCTAATCACTTCCTCCCTGGTGTTTAACAGAGTGCCTCAAAATTTACTTTTCTGTCATAGTTATTTATATTTGTGTCTTTATCCCCCACTAGGTTTCAATGTCCCTAGAGGCATGGATTCTAATTAATTCTTGTATCTCTATTGCTCATGATATTTGCAGAATGCATTTCTCATAGTTGGTACTTACTCAAAAAAATAGCATACTACACAAATCAGATTGGATTACAATAATGGTTTACATGCCACCAGTTCAGGGACACAGGTTGTTGGCCCTAAATACTGTAGAGCCAGGTTGAGTTACTGTCAGCATTCTTAATTCATGTTTACTGCATAACAGAAAATTTAATGCCCTTTGCCCAATTCCTGAATAAATCCACTATTATCTTTCTCTGCTCCCATTTCTAATCTGCTATCCATGCAAACATCATTTCCATGAATTTATGAGCATAGGTTCATAATAAACAGTTTTGCGTGCGCTGTACTCTTCTCTCAGATATCTAGGAGACTCAATTAAACTAAAGGAATAAGCAATTTTGTCTATGAGTATAAACTTCTGAAAAATTGTTGCCCCCAAACAGCCTTTAAATTCTGAGAGAAGCATGTCTAGAGGTTTCTTATCAAGCTTTAGAAAGTACATCCTTCTGAACATTTTTAATGGCAGGTCATAATTGATGCCCATATACATCAGAGGATCACCTAAACTGGGCTTTTCCTGCAGTGAAACAGTGTCTAATAATTTGGGATGAAATTCTAATTATTTTAATGAGATTATTCTGCCTCTTGGCATCAAGCAATTTGTTTTACACCTTTACTCATTATTTTTCATTTTTTGAGGACTTAAATAGAAGAGACATGACAGAATAGGAGTCCTGTTTCATCTCTTGGACCATTAATTATGCCAAGGCGGTTTCAGTACTGATGAGACCCCAAGAGGAATAAATCTTTTTGGGTCTTACTTGGTTTAACGGATTTCATTCTCTATACTTCAAACAAGTTTTCTTAGAAAACCATTAATCACTAAACTATGGATTAAATAGTGACAATAATGGAAATATAACCAAGAACAAATTGTTCATGGTTGGTTTCTCCAAGGATTTGACAGCTAATTTATAAAACAAGTTATTTGCATACAGCAGGACTTTTGTGACTAAAGTAAAATTGCTTTGGCAAAAGGCTCAGCAATATTCTGTAGCCCGTAGGGGAACGGAGTACACACAGACCTTCATCCTTCTTTCTTGACCCCCTTTCCTTGCCACTTTTTGCAAGATTTCAACTTGCATACCTGTCCTGACTTGTTGCCAGAATGTGCCCTTGAAACAGTTACTAAGTTTGCTAGTATAAAATGTTCTGAAATCTGTTTTTTCTTGTCAACACAAGGTCCACATTGGAGCGCTTTCAAGACATACTGTAAGAAACTTGGCAAATAGGTAAACCAAGTTTTTTTTTTTTTTCTTAAGTTTGGTCTTCATTTTATATAGTCATCTGCATCAATTACATTCATAGTTTCATAATCCAAACAAACACTGACATAAAATATGTAAGAGTTGCTTTCTTAATCTGGACGTTTTCAATTTTGTTGGTTCTTCAGTTTGCCTAGATGGGTGATGTGTGTTAGATTACGTAGTTGTGTGTACAAAGGGAGAGCTTTCTCCCTTCCAGACACATGTTATATCAGGGAGGCAGTGTACCTGGTATTACAGAGTGCTGGTAATTAAGCCTGTGCTGGGAAAAGTAGGGCCAAAACCAAGAACACATCTTGGATGCTTCCCTCAAGGGTCTTAAGTGTAGTTGGGGAGCATAATTGTATTTAAAATTGTGAATAACAGTAAAAAGCAGTGACTGATAAATTGCCAATATGTAGAAGGGAGAGTAAGTGTTATAGAAATTTAGAGAAGGGGTAGGTAGGCTAGAGTGGCCAAACTAATGTTATTTCTTAGAAATTGAACTGACAGTTTTCCTCATTCATTCTTTTATTCCATCTACTCATTTATTATTAACTACCTTATTAATAAAAAGCAGCTAACCTTTATTTAGCTGTTCAGGCACTGAGCATTATATGTACAACTCATTTAATATGCCATTGTTTTGCAGATTAGGAATCCGAGGCATAGCATTTGACCAACTTGATAACGAGTGGAAGAGACTGGTGAGAAACCAAGTCTGTGTACTCCAGAGCCTGGCTCTTAACCAGCACGTCCTATTGTTTTTTGCCTAACATTTGCTGACATCTTGTCAAGTAGTAGGTTCACAGAGACAGCTGGGATATAGAGATAGTGGAACCAAATCCCTCCATTTGAGAAATCATAGAAGTAAGTTTGAAGGCCAAGGATTCCGTTGCAGGACAGTGATGATAGCTTCTGAATTCAGGGGAGGCACACCTATGGGAACATTTGGAGATGGAGAGAAGGAAGTTAATGACCAGGTGGTAGAGGACTTCGAAAGCCAGAATGTGGGGTTTTTGTTTCATCCATAGCTTCACATGTCATCTTAGGACCGTCTATTTGGGATCCCCCCAGAGCTTGTGAAAAAAGCCCCTTCGGGATCCTTTGCCCAGAGCTCTTGTTCAGATTCTTCTTAGGGGTAGGGCTCTGAAATTTGCATTTTAATCAAGCACCCTAGATGATTGTTATCCCATTTGATGTGGAAAATCACTGCTGCAGATAAAGGAATACATATGGTAAAACATCATATTTGTTTATATTTTAATATGTTTTGCTTAAATGAAAACATTTTTGTGTGGTATAAAAAGAGAAAATCTTTATCACTTTATCAAAATCTGACTACCACTTTATTAAAGTTTACCAGAGGTATATTGGAAATATACCTGAGAGACCCAGTGTGTCTTATAGGCAGTGGTATTCTGGTAAATGTTTTAACAACCAACTCTCTAAAAACAAACAATGCACAAGTTTTGATTTGTAGCATTTGTTGATTTCAAGGTACCAACTTAATGTCACTGAACATGGGGTTGGGAAGAGATGTACATAGTTGGGTCCAGTTCCCCACTGCCTAACTGCCTATGAGTTTGACCAGTGAGTGACCGGCAGTATTAGAAGTGTTAATGAGTATTTACAAGAAAAAATATTTATATGTATCCAGGTTTTATAAACTTTTAACCACTTAGGCTGATTGGAAGTTATTTGCACATAACTTAACTTTAATCCTTAACTATTTTCAAAGCATGATCTCATACATTACCTTTGAATTCTGCAAATATTCTGTGAGATTGCCATGGCAGGGAAGATATTAGCCTTATTTTGTAGTTGAGAAAATTGAGAGCAAGTAAATTTAAAAGAACTTACCTAAGGTCACAATGCTGTTAAGAGACAAAGACTGATTATTTCTGGTCATTTTTCTTCACTCTATACTGGATCAATACTATGTAACAAGCTACAGGATGCAACCAAGGGGGCCTTTGTGTACAATGCTAAGATACTGACACTAAGGATATAGTGAAATCATAATTTGGGTATATTAGTTGAGGTGCTTCTACAACTGCACATTTCTTTGCATTATACTCTATGAATCATCCTCAAGTTGAGATTGGTAGGGTACTCCTTGCACTCTCACTAGAGCTGTTTTATTGTCAAATACAGAGATGATAAACTTGAGAGAAACAGTTCAGAGACTAGAAAAAGACCAATGAGGAGCTAATGTCACCTGAAAGAGACTTATCCTTGTCCCAGTGGCTCTCATTGCATGATCCCTGAGACCTCCTGCAGCATCAGCATCAACTAGGAACTTGTTAGAAATGCAGATCCTTGGGTCCCCACCTCAGACCTGCACACACTGTGGGCTGTAATCAACAAGTCTTCTAGGTGACTTTGTTGCTTCCTGAAGTTTGAGAAGAGCCCTATATCATCCCCTCCAACCCAGAAACCCTAGAGAAGTTTGTGGGATCTTAAAGAAGAGAAGGCATGAGTGTTTTATTCCAAGTTGACAGAGTTTAAATCAGAAGTAACTGAGTAGTCACTAATTAGATTGCATTTACTTGAAGTGACTCAATTAAGTTGTCTGCTGTTAGCTGGAATTGGGGGTTTAAGGCAGGAATTAAGTTCAGTTTAAGGAAATTAAGATAGTTACACTTCATACACACCTGGGTTTGTAGCTTATAAAGTAGAATTTTCTATGTACACTCTGGATGCACTTGCAATTTTGTCCTGGAGTGAACCAAACAGATGAAGTGAACAGACAGACCTTGGTACCTCACATAGTGTCAAGAGGTAGTTCATACACTTGGCAGAATTAAGATTCATGATGTACAGCTGTGGGGATGGGGGCAGCAAAGCTTTTGAAATGGCAAGCTGTGGCAAAATATGATCCACGTGCGTTTTCCTTGGCCTTTGGCACCATGGACTCCGGCCCCCTACCCCATGGCCTTGACTTTCCTGACCTGATTGTGCTTAGTGCTTCTCCTGCAGCTTGGCAACGTGCATCATGGTCTTAACTAGTGCTACCGACTCATCCCAGCTGGCTTGAGACTTTCTCAGTTTTAGCATAGAAATTCTCATGTCCCAGGAACCTCTTAGTTCTGGGCAAGCCAGTAGAGTTAGTCACTCTGTTTGTATCCCACTTGACTTAAGACCTCCACTGGGTGTTTTCTTTGCTTTTTCCACTGATGCAGGTTGGTCCCGCATCTTTGGCAGGCTGGCAACCCCAGCTTAAACTGTTGTTGGTTGGGGAGCTGCCAGGGCAACTGGCTATGGAGAGTTGCTGTGAAAGAGTCAACTATTACTTTTTGTACATGTAAGATTTGTAGGAAGCATGATTAGAAGTTATTTTTAGGCTGTGTTAAGTATTTCTTGCTGATTTGGAAACATCTAGTCACATGTAACTGACATAGTAATTTAATAAATTACCAATTGCAATTTATTAAAGCTTGGAAACATCTTGCTGTGGAGTGACTTCAATTAAGGAAAATCACTCTGGGTGGAATTTGAAAACTTGGCATGGTACTGGGGTATTGGTTATTTGGAATAAATGGGTGATACCTGAAAGTGGAATCTTAAGAAAATTAATTCTGGCATATGTGGAATAAAATAGAGGGACTGTGAGTATGGAGGCTCATGGGAGAACACATGTTAGTCTAGGATTGAGATGATAAAGGCATACTAGGGAGTTAATGGTCAGAATAAAAGGAAAATTATTGAAATATTTTGAAGGAAGAACGGATGAAGTACCGAGCTGGGTAATTGAGAGAATGATGACATTATTAATGAAAAATAAGCAAGCCTAAATTTAGACAATTGCAATGAACTAAACTTTAGGACTGGTGTCAGGAACTCAGATGATTTCAAACAGTTAAGGATTTGAGTTAAGGCCCAGGAGAAAGGTGTGGGCTGCATATGTTCATTTGTGAGCATCTTATCAAAGGTGATGGTTGAAGCACTGGAGTTGGTGTAGTATTCTTGCATCAGTATGTAGGTGATCATCAAAAGCAGACAGCTGAGTTGAGTAATGTCAATGGCCATAAATCTTTTGTTTGGTCCTTAATACATTTGGTGTTATGAAATTAACATTTATTCAGGATTTTATTGTGGTTCCTTCCATGCTATTTTAGCAGTGAAATTTCAGTGAACCAATTAGAACAGTGAACTTGATTGCACATGCTAATGAAGATCTTCTTAATTAACTTTTAATAATAAAAGCTCCAAGTTCTCAAGAGGTAGTTTACTTCCATGATGATAAGGAAATTAGAGTTTGAGAATACCAATAGTAGTGTGATCCCTTGATTTCTACAGCATTTATAATTTGCAAAGCATTTTATTATTTTATCAATGACCAAAACCCTTTGAGACAGTTGGCTTTATCTCTAATTTATAGATAAGTAAACTGAGTCTCAGAGTGAGTGCGTTGCTTGCAAAGGCATGTAGTAACATCAATCATAACCACATCAGATTGTCTTTTAGTTCCTTGACCAACGCACTTTCCACAGTGCCATATTTGCTGGTTACCACACATTAACACTAGTGTAGTGGGAGGTTGCTCCAGTATTTTCCCAGCACAGTGTAGATTTCAGAAGCTTTTGATGACATGCCTTCATTAATCAGAGAAAGATAGACCCTCTATATATAGAAGTGTGGATGGATAAATATATCTGACATTGCTATAAGGTGTTAGTACCACAAATTTTAGATTCAGTCATCTTCACTGAGAACCCAGGAATAAAATCAGGCTGATTGAGGGCAGAAGAAGGCTGAGTCAATTAAAGAAAACCCTGGGACGCCAGGATTAAGTAGCACAAAGACAAAGATGAGTGAGCTGATGAAATTGCACCCCTAGCTGAAAAGCAGCACACTTGAAGGAAAACCATAGAATGTTCCGCTAACTTTTAGCAGTGGGAGTTACATAATCTAATAATTAATTGTCTGTAGCTTCCAGACCTATTAGGGAGGTGTGGAACAGACTCCAGAGGCAAATCACTGGCTCCTGTGCAAGTCAGGAACATTGCCTTAGGAACTCAGCTTCAAATTGGTAATGTTTACAAGTTGTTTTCCCCATAATTTTTTAACTCTGGGCATAATCTTTTTCCTCTTAATGGGTGTTGTAAGTGTATCTTAAAGATTTTTCACTGGCTTTACACTTATGATTGGAAATTGCCTAGTTTATCACAATACCTCTGAGTGTCAGAGTACACATTTTGTTTTTTTCTTTTCCCCCTAAAAGACAGTGTTCAAAACACAAGGTGATAGAATATCCCTGGCACACTGGAGAAAAACTGAGATCATGTGCAAACAGAAGGATACATCCTTTTAAAATAGTTTAAACTGCCATTAGAAATAGAAGGAAACCCATTTTATCTGGGTTACTTTGACAGATGTAACTCTCACAAAGGATGAATTCAACCACCAGCACCCTCTTGTCTGACATTCTGACTTGAAAAGGAAGGGCCCCTGCAACTACATAGCATGGAGAGGAGATAGGAGAGAGGCTGTGAGTGGATGAAGGCTTTCAGTCATCAGGGGCCATAGGTTTCGTTTTGATGTACATAAAAGCTGACCAAGGACTTTGTGAAAACTTTGGGCTGCCTTCCTGACCACCTTGGTTTTTTTCCTTCACCCATAGATCAGCGTCATTGATGACTGTGTTCTTTTCAAGTGGCAAAAAGAAGTTAAAAATAAAATTCTATTTTAGATGTACCTTTGATTTTCTTCAAAAACATTTTAGATGACATGAAAGAGAAATACGTGATAAATTTTAGCAGAGACCTGGCAGAGTCTTCCTATAGTTTAATCAAAAATGGGCTCAGTTTCAAATATATTAAGTTGCCACAGGAGAGTGGGAATGACTTTTGGGAACAGTTAATAGTTCCTGGAATTTTAATCCCCTTTTATCATAATACTGGGTAAAAGTTCCAAGGTAAGTAGGCAAATAATACTTAAAGGAATATTGCATGAAATCTAAGAGGTGACGTATTTAAAAGAAGTATCCTTGTACAGCTCGCCTTTCCTGTGATATGTGCTGCATGTTTTTTTTTTTTTTTTTTTTTTTCTGGATAATTTGGACTTTGTCCAGGACAGAAAACTTTGGTGTTTCTAAAGTTTATTTAGTCGTTCTCATCTCCTTAACAATGTCAGAAGAGACCTTTTAACTTGGAACTTGGTAAAAGTAATAGAAAATATTGTTTAAGATCTAAATGTAAGCATTTGGGGTGAATTCTTTAAAAAAGTCTGGCTATTTCCTAGATTTATAACTGCAAATACTGTACAATTAAAACCACCATGGTATTCCTCATGATTCTTCCTATTTGGGTATTGATGAAGGCCTTATTCAACCATAGCTGGTTAGAATTTTGAGTGTAGGTTGTAATTTGGGATATTTTCTATTGAGGTCCTGGATTTACATTGTGTTCTGATTTCTTACCCTATACTGCATTTTCCCCTATGGAAAAAGTACCTTCCTTGTATTGGAATTTATTAAAAGATTGCAGTTATTTGTAATTTGTAATCCCCCGGTGTTTCTAGTTTCTATCTTTAATGTTAAAATTTGAAGAATATTTTATTCTATTTTCCAAACAGCTGGTAAGAGAATTCCTCTGAGAAAAAATATCTGCCTGGACTCTCACAGTCATCTCCTAATTTATCTTTCTGCTTCTGCTTTCCACGATTTAATTTTTTTTTGTACAGTATCCAGAGTGATCCTATTAAAAGCCAGATCACGTTACTCCTCTGCTCACAACCATCCAGTGGCTTCCCATCTTATCAGAACAAAATCTAGAAAAGTCATCCTCTTCCACGGTTCTATAAGTGGTATGTACCTCAAATATATCTTTCTGGCCTCATCTATAAAAACCCTCTTCCTTCCAGCAAGGAGGCCTTCTCCACACTGGCCTCCTTGCTGGTTCTTGCATATAGCAAACACAGACCTACTTCAGGGCCTTTACATTTCCCTTTATCTCTTCTCCCAGAAATTTGCATGATTTGCCTCTCCTCCTTTCTTTCAGGTCTCTGCTCAGATGTCACTGTGTCACTGAGACCTTCCTTGACCATCTGGAGTTAAATAAGACCAGTACTTCAGGTGTATACAGAGTCCAGACCGTGAGATCTTTGATCTCAGAAATTAGGAGATACCCTTAGGGGATTTAGGGCTTCCCAGGTTCTAGAATTGAGAAGGTAGTTCTTTCTAGGTCTTAAAGGCAAGGGGACCCCAGCTAAAATTTGGGTAACCTCAAAATACAAATACTTTCACTTAAGTTATGCTGCTGTTTATCAACTGTGTGTCTGTAGTTATTTAGTTTGTTAATTGTTACTCCACAAAACAAAGTATATACTGAAAATTCATAAGGCATATCTTTTCCCAAATGAAAATGTGATCTAATCGTCTCTTTGGGAATTCCTTCTGGGAAATGCTCCATTATTGTCATAGTTAGTTTATAGCCTTCCTTGGTGTTAAAAAGAGAAAAGATGTTTCCTCTTTCCATTATTGGGAGCTCTTTTCTTTCTATTGTTTCTGTTCTTCCTGCCCTGTAGCTGCTCAGATTCTGTGTACAGCTGTTTCTATGAAGTAATCTGTGATCTCCTCACGTTGCTGCCTCTTTGTTGTTTTCACTACGTGTAGACCACAGTGTCACAATAAGACAAGAGAATAAAATAAAATGTTTCCTATTTTATTAATGATTTAAAAGTCCAATGCCGTTATTCAATGAAAAGCCCAAGTCAACAACATTTTAGTGTAATTTAGCGAGAAGTGTTCTGGTCACTTGGCTCAACCATGCCTGCAAGCCAAGTTTCAGTGTTTCCTGACACTGAATCGCCTGAGTACCATTGTGGTTATACATATGGTGGGATGACGTGGCCAGTTGCAGTATATATATTAACATGCTGAAGAAAAGAGAATAGTGGCAGTTGCTTCTTGAGCCAAAAAAATGCAATCACTTTTAAATATATGCCACAAGGCTCTGCTGGGATATGAAGGAAGGTAAGATAGAGCCCAGGTCTGTCTAGGGATTGGGCTGCTTCTGTTATATAACCACAGCAAGTCAGTTCAGGGATTTTAGCAAACCTTTGGGAATAGCATGGACTGAGATTTAGGTGATGGCTCTGAACAGCTGGTTTCCAACCACTAGGGTGTTCTACCTGTGTCAGATTTTCCTGGATCCCATGCATTTCCCCAGTCCATGGTAAGGGAATCACTGGGTATCTGCTTGTCATTCCCCAATACACAGCGTTCTACCACATTCTGACTTAGAATTTCCTTATCACTGTTTTCCCCCACTAGCTGCAATTCTCTGAGGGGCTTTCTGAACATATAGCCCAACTCCTTGTATATGTAAGGCATTTGATACACTTTGATGAAGAAATGAAACTGTGTGACTTACGACTATTGTATTTTCTTTTCATTAATCCTTGTACTATATTTGCATGAGTAGAATTTTGTAAGGTTGTAAGCCCTAGGTTACTGGAAGAAACAGGAGTCCGATTGATTTGTTCTGAGAAAAATGACTGGATAACAAAGCTAGGGATATAGAGTTGAATTTAAATCCTTGAGATGATCTAATCTGATAATGTAACATCATCCATCTGTAATATTTTCTCAGTCAATTTTTCTGGTATTCTTCATTTTCTTTTAGAGAAAGTGAAGCATATATTTATAGCATTATGGCATATATTTATGCCATTCTCTATTCTTAAGGAATACAGACAGTATTATTTTCTCTTCAATCTGTATTTCATAGTGACATCAAAGTAAAATTCTATTAAATTGTGTGCTAATCATAGCTTTTTATGTTTTCTCTTTTTCTGCCTTCTGCTTTTTTCTACTCTATCTCCACTTCAGGTGCTTCTCTCACATTTTCCTTAAATGTTTCTGTAAGTTCCCTAGTCTCTACAATTCAAGAGATTTCTATGAATCTCTTGGTCTATTATGTACCTTTAGAATGGAAGGGTCTTACTTGAAAAAAATATTTTTATCTGCATCACATTTGTTGACAGAAAGAGACCTTCATGCTCTATTGTTAGGTGCGTAAAATAGCACAAAGCAATAGATACTGAGTGCTCTACTTCTGGAAAAACAAATATTTTGTTTTAGCTATTTGCATATGAAAAGATGTGGAAGGTTACTTATCAAAATATTAACTGATTATTTGAGAATGTTTAGAGTCTTGTTGATTGTAGTTTCCTTCTTTCTTTTTTCCCCACTATTTCATGCATTCATTCGCACATTCATTCTTTTTCTGTGCATTTTTATTTTCTGATTTTCTGTATTATTAGTGTAAAAGCAAACACTAATTGGGAAAATATACAGGAAAAAATGTTCTATGGATGTAAAGAAATAATTGTGAACGTTTATAGCACCAATGGTGCTATAAAACTATTCTTGACTTCCTTTTCTTTGGTTCTAAGGACTAAAGCATAATCCCTACTTCTTTGGAGCTTTGGAGGGCATGGATTATGTCTTCCTCTTAGAGTTAGAATGATCCATGTTTTGCCAAAGTGTTCAAGAAAGGGCCCTATGTTGGATGTCCCTTACAGCTTTACCTGGGCATGGAGAAGGCCCAGTCACACAGTGATGACTTGTAGCCTCTGGACAAATGTCATAGAAAGGCTATGCTCCTTCCAAATTCCACTCAGGGTGGGGACAGCTCTATTGCTTGCTGAGCAGTCTCCGTTCAGAAGTGTTTCCCTTAAATAATATGGCAAAAGCCAAAAGGTAAGATTGGGGAAGAAAACATGGACCTAGGCTAAGATCATCTCCTCTCCCCCACTGCCACCTACATGTTTGTTTTGTTTACTTGAATGAAATATGGAGCTATTTTAAATGTCTGTATAACACAATGGTGTAAATAAAATGCAGCTTAGTTAAAAAAATTATTTTATTTTTCTATTTGTGATTACATTAAGCTTCCATGAAAATGGAACGCACCAGTTTCACAGGAGAAGATAGATACAGCAAGATTAGTGAGGCAAGATGTTCAGGATTGGAAGGATTTGTATGGCTGAAAGTGAGGTAATGATAATGATTATGTGATAATAGTACTGTTGTGCTGTTTTATGAGACAGTAATCCAGCTCCCAAAAGCAGGTAAACTATGGGGGAGAAGGCTGAGTTTATCCCATGGAGGGGAATAGATTGTTGCTGAATAGCCCAGCATGACAGTAAGGCTTTTTCTTTTTTGAGGCAAGAGCTCAAAAGTAAGTTTTTAAAATAAAATGAGCAACTTCCCAAATATGAACAAGTGAACAGCTGAGCAAGGGTAAAAGAAAATCCAATAAGGCAGGAGGGTGAGGGGCTGGAGGGGTGGGGATGGGATTCTTTTGATGCAACAAAAACTGGAGTTCTAGTCATATGAGAAAAAAATTTCAGGGCCAAACACAAAAACAAAACCCCACTACTATGCAAACTGGCAGCTGAAATGAAGTGGTATTTTCTAGAAAAGTATTACACTACTGCAAAATGCAAACACATTTCCATTCATCTCATTTTAAATCACTGTTCGTTCATTTCTTGAAAACTTGCTTCATGGAAGGGACTGTAATTATAACAGCGGTTACAGACAAATGGCATATTGTCCTTGACTTCTATGAGCTTACAGATTGGTATTGCTTAATAAGATGTTGCAGCCAGGCGTGGTGGCTCATGCCAGTAATCCCAGCACTTTGGGAGGCCGAGGTGGGTGGATTACAAGGTCAGGAGTTCGAGACCATCCTGACTAACATGGTGAAACCCTATCTCTACTAAAAATACAAAAAATTAGCTGGGTGTGGTGGCGGGCGCCTGTAGTCCCAGCTACTTGGGAGGCTGAGGCGGGAGAATGGTGTGAACCCAGGAGGCGGAGCTTGCAGTGAGCCGAGATCACACCACTGTGCTCCAGCCTGTGCGACAGAGTGAGAGACAGAGTGAGACTCCGTCTCAAAAAAAAAAAAAAAAAGGTTGCAAGGGCTAAATCTTCACTTTTTCTTTTGTATTCAGGATTGACTGGAAAGTAAATGTCACTCAGTCTGAGGATTCCTCCTTCCTGATATATAGAGATATATATATATATAAATATATCTATATCTGTATCTATATATGGACATAACATATATATACATCTCTCTATTATCTATCTTATCTGTCTGTCTGTCTGTCTGTCTATCTATCGATGCATTCCAAGCTTATTCAGTTCTAGAAAATGGAGGAGGGATGGAACTCAGTCCTCAGTTCATACTGATGTGACTTCTCCTGGGCTCTTTGCTTAGGCATGTGGGGCCAATTTGATTTGGATGACTCCACTGGCAGCTGGTTTCACTCTAGGACAGCAGGGAAAATTTTGCTTCATCTCCCAAAGGTTTAGTGCTTAGTACTAATTCTTTCTCCCTTGCAGGCTGCCAGCAGGCATCCCCTTGTGGTATCGTCACATCAGAGGCTATGCTATCAAATGGGTTCATATATCTTCCAACCTGTTGAATTGCAACCCCTGACTTTTCTATGTATCTAGAAGCTATTAGACACCCCAAGGGATGGGACCACTTCTAACACTGAGACCTCCTCTTCTCCTCCATCTTCAAACAAAAACTCTAGCTCAGTAGCCTCATGGGCTGTAGTCCCAGCTATTCAGGAGGCTGAGGTGGGAGAATGGTGTGAACCTGGCCTTTGACCTTCCAATGTAAAGGCCCATTAGGCTTTAGGGGAGCCCACCAAGATAGAACTTCTTTTCAACTTAATCACTCAAAAGGACTAACTTCAAGGACACTGAGATTACCTTCAATGTTACTTTCTGGGGGATGTGAGAATGAAAAACAATGGCTTTCATTTCTCTTCATTGAAGCTAAATTTGAGAAGAATAAGATAAGATAAATTCTCAGGAGCTCATTCTGCCACCCTGAATTCTCCACAAAGTCCCTCCTGTACTTAAGAGGAGGGAGTTTTATGCTCGTTTGTTCACCATTGAATCCCTAACATTCAGCAAACTGCTTGGCTCAGGAGGCCTGATATATATTTTTGAAATAATAGTGAATGAATCAGGCTTAATGTTTCCAGAAGTTAGTTACCATGACTGGATCAGTCATTGCTTATATCTGGGAACACTGAAGAGCATTAATTCACAAATAATCACTGAGTCTATGTACCAGGTGCTTATCTGGGCACTTGGAATCTGTCACTGAACACAAGGGCAAAGACCCTTGCCTTCATGGAGCTTTCATTCTAGCCCACGAGACAATAATCAATGAATTTATTGAAAAAGTAAGTTATCTAGTATGCTAGGAAATAGGTATTATGGGAAAAAGAAGGGTTGAGCAGGGTAAGGGAGATACAGAGTAAGGAGCAGTTTGCATTATGAAGTAGGTGGTTGGCCTCATTAGATATGACAGTGAACAGAGACTCAGAGGTGGAAGGGAGTAGTCAAGTGGAATTTAGGGCAAGAGCACTCTCTGGGCAGAGGAAACAGCTACAGCAAAGGTTTGAAGTCTGCTTGGCATTTTTACTTTAGTAAAATACACATAACAAAATTTACAGTTTTAACCATTTTTAGTGTACAATTCATTGGCATTTAGTAAATTCACAGTGTGCAGACATGACTACTGCCTAGTTCCAGAACATTTTTATCACCCCAAAGGAGAACCCATATTTACTAAATAGTCACCCCCCCCCATTCCCATCTCCCTCAGACTCACGGAAATTCCTAATCTTCTTTCTACTTCTCTGGATGTCTTTGGCATTTTGGGGAGGTGAAGAGGCTCGTGTGGGCTGGAGTCTAGTAAATGAAGGGGAGTTTCATAGGGGAGAAAGTGAAGTAATGGGGACTGAGCCGGATCCCTTGTAAGCCACTGTGAGAACTATGACTTTTACTCTGAATGAAATGGAGAACATTCCAGAGTTTTATACCAAGGGGCAAAACTCTATGCAAGAGTAGGTCGTATATGTGAGACAGGGTGAGAGGCAGATTGACTAGGAGGTTATCAGTGTAATCCAGGTGAGAGGAGATAATGGCTCAGAACAGGGTAGCAAGAGTGAGAATGCTAGAAGGAGTTGAATTTTAGTAAGATTTTGAATCTAGGGCCAAGAGAATTTGCTGTAGGCTTGGATTTGGGATGAGACAGAAAGGAGTTAAGGATTCTCCAGTTGTTCTAACCTGAGCAACTGGAAGGATGGAGTTGCCGTTAACTGAGACAGGGAAGCTATGGCTGGAGCAGGCTTGCTGGGGAATATAGGGAATACTGTTTTGGGCAGGTTGAGTTTGAGATGTCTGGTCATCTGAATAAAGGTGTCAAGCAGTTAGTGGGATATGTCTGTCTCGAGTTCTAGAAAGAGGTCTGTTGTGGAGAAAAAAAAACTTGAGAGTCATAAGCATAGAGATGGTATTTAAAGCTATGAGAATGGGGGAAATTGCTGAGAGACTGAGTGTGAACAGATAATGAGAAGAGCCCACGGGGTGAGCACTGGGGCATATTCTCCTTTAGTGCACAGAAAAAAACTATAAAAGAAAGAATTGAAGTAGGAGAAAAATCATGGGTGTGTAGTGTTTTGGAAGCCATGTAATGAAAGTAAACTGAGGAGGAGAGGTCAACTGAATGAGATGCTGCTGAAGTGATGGACAGTTGGCTCTAGCAGGTTGTGATTGGATTGAAAGTCATATGGGAATGGGTTTAAGGGAAAATGAAAAAAGGAGAATTGGAAACAGTGAGTGGGGACAAATATTTGGAAGACTTTCTTACAAAAGCTGAAAAAAATGAGGGCAGTACCCCCTTCTTCGGTGCCTCAGCTTCACTGGAAAGCTCCATATTTCTTAATTATTATAACAAATAATTATAGTTAATTCTGGTGAGTGATACATTTCTTTGCAAAATTTTGTTTCAGTTTCTTCCTCACAGTTTCTCAGGATGCTCCTTGTCATCATTTAAAAAGAAAAATAAACTAATGAGCAAGGTAAGGAGAGAAAAGAAACAGATCTGAGAGAAGATTCTCTTTCTGGAACACTAATAATAAGCTTAATATTTTACAAAATAAAACACTTCTAAAAACTATCCTGTAAAGGTCTTATTTATGTACTTTTTATAGGTTAGCTTATAACTGTTTCTATAAAAACTAAGAAAATGTGGAAAATTTTGAAGTCATGGGGAGAATATCTGAATAGCTTTTCCTCCTAGTTTCTTGGAAGAACAGGAAATTATATGCAAGACTTATTTTAAGGCCTTTACAATGTTTAATTTACTTAAGTACATAAAAATGTATTATGTATAACTTATTAAATGTATTATGTATAACTAATAAAGTTGTGTCTGGGATAATTAAATTTTAAAAATATGGTAGATTAAGAAAGCAATTGCAGATTTACTAATTGAATTTGCTATTTGATGTTTTTAATTTTTTAAATCACAAATAGGGTTCTAAAGTTGCTGCAGTGAAATGAATTTAACATTTCTTACATGCTCAATTAATTGGGAAGCAGGCAAACACCTGAACAACCATCATACTAGTATTGCACATAAATAGATCCTGTTTTAGCTAGTTTTATGCTCTTATGACATTAAAAAATTTTAGAGACAAGTTTTCTGAAAAAGTAGCTGTACCATAAAGGGGAGAAAGCCCTTGAATGTATTGAACATGGTGGACATGAAACTTGGTGGAACTGTTGGCAGTTTTTGAGGTGTCACTTTCCACAGTCTCTTCAGGCACATTGGTTCATGTCTCATTCCTTTCTTGCATGCTACTCTACTATCTCATTTGATCATTGTTTTACAATTTCCGAATGAAAATCAGCTTTTTTCATGCACTACATGAGATGGAGGAGGCTAAAATGCAATAAATGGTCTTAGAGGATTGGTCTGTAAAAGTCTTCTCACCAAGGCTGTGGGAAGGAGCATTTCCTCCAGTAACTATTTGGCTTATTTATCTACTATGTGCCAAGTATTATGCTAAATTCTGTGATGCAAAGATGAGAGCTAGATTCATTCATTCAGCAATTTATTCATTCAGTCAACATTTATCCAAAATCATTTGGATTATTCAAAAAATATCTAAAGACAGTCATCCTGCAACAATTGAAAATAGAGTTAAAGCTTATTTTTTGCTTTGTAATTTAATCAAATAAACAACTATGCTACCTGCTCTAACTTACTTTTCTGTCTTTTTAAGTCTTGAGTTCAAACTACTTTCAGCTGGAATCTTAGGGATACAGTTGAGGAAAGTGCTATTATACCTGTTTTCCCAAAGCTCTTAAAAAATCCTAATTAATCTTTAACTTATATTCTTTACATTTTCATATTTTAGTATATATTTTCTTAAAACAAGAAAAATTTAGTGAATTCTAAAATAAAATAATATTTTCATAAAATCTTTCTTCAGTATGGGTGTGGTGGCTCACGCCTGTAATCCCAACACTTTGGGAGGCTGAGGTGGGCAGATTGCTTGAGGTCAGGAGTTCAAGACTAGGATGGCCAACATGGTGAAACCCTGTCTGTACTCAAAATACAAAAAATAGCTGGGTGTGGTGGCACGTGTCTGTAATCCCAGCTAGTTGGGAGGCTGAGGTGTGAGAATCGCTTGAGCCCGGGAAGTGGAGGTTTCAGTGAGCTGAGATCATGCCACTGCACTCCAGGCTGAGCGACAGAGCAAGACTCTGTCTCAAAACAAAAAAACAAAAAAAAAAAAAACAACAACTTTCCGAACAAATCTATTTTTTAAGTGGGTAGTTTTATAGGGGAGAGGTTATTTCCTAACATTCCTTCAAGTGAGCAAATCTGTCAGGTTGCTGCTCCCCACAGACACCTACCATTCTACCCCCAAATTAACTCTTTCTTATCAATGAAAGGTATTTCCATTTTTTTCTAGGAGAGAACACCAATTAAGTAGTTAGGTAATTTGGTACCTAATGTCTTTAACATTTCTTATTCATACCTTATTAATTATAATATTGTAATCTTCCTTTTAATGAATAGGTTATACTCCCCTGCAAGTGGAACACTTAGGTGAGAAATTTTAAATATTTTTAAAATAAGGTTTAATTAATTATAAATATTCCTGCTAATTTTAGGCAGGATTCTACTCTAGGAACTGGAAAAGAAACAAAGAAAATAAATGTCTTTTCAGCTGTGAAGTGAATAACCAACTAGTGAGAGTAAGAGAGTGAACCCCGCATTATTCAGGTGGAATTGGATTAAAAAGCCCTGCCAGTGAGATAGAAACAATGGGATCAGTGGTGGACTATTGAAATAGGCAGGAAAACCATACCTTATTTAGATATGATATTTGTATAAAGATTTTGAAATGCTTTTATTTCTCTGCATTGTCATATGATTCAAGTTGGGATGGGCCCATGTAAGATAGATGAAGCAGAAGAGCAAACAGCATTGGGTTTAGAGGCAACATCTAAAACAATGTGATTATTTTGCCCCTCACAGAAATTAGTGTCTCAGTAAAAGTAAATACATTTCCTGGGCAACCAGAAACATATGTTGCATGTTCTTTCCAGTACAGTATGAATCCTCAGCAAGACGAAAAGAGAATGGTTCTCACCAAGCAAACCTTCCAACTTTTATGTCCCTGAGCCTTCAGTTGCTATTGTTGGTTGTTAACATCTGGCTTTCCATCATCCCACTTTTCTCACTCATGGTTGTGGGCTTACTGTAGGTATTCCTTGGTAGTCTGTCACCATCATGAGGGCAAGATTAGTAGATCAACATCTTGTATGTTTACCACTTAGCTGAGAGCCTTACACATAGTCAGTGCTCAATAAATATTTTTTAGCAAATGAGTTACCACGCAAATCTCAAAGCCTTTCTTGTATTAAATTCTAGAGTGTTCTTTGAGGAATCACCACACTGTCTTCCACAATGGTTGAACTAATTTAAACTCTCACCGACAGTGTAAAAGCATTCCTTTTTCTCTGCAACCTCACCAGCATCTGTTGTTTTTTGACTTTTTAGTAATAGCCATTCTGACTGGTGTGAGATGGTTTCTCATTATGGTTTTGATTTGCATTTCTCTAATGATTAGTGATGTTCAGCTTTTTTTTCATATGTTTGTTGGCCACATGTATGTCTTCTTTTGAAAAGTGTCTGTTCATGTCCTTTGGCCTCTTTTTAATGGGTTTGTAGAAATACCATTTGATTCAGCAATCCCATTACTGGATATATACCCAAAGGAATAGAAATCATTCTATTATAAAAATACATGCACATGTATGGTCATTGCAGCACTATTCACAATAGCAAAGGCATGGAATCAATCTAAATGACCATCAGTCATAGATTGGATAAAGAAATTATGGTCCATATACAGCATGGAATACCATGCAGCTGTAGAAAGGAATGAGATCATGTGCTTTGCAGGGACTTGGATGGAGCTGGAAGCCATTATTCTCAGCAAACTAATGCAGAGAGAGAAAATTAAACACCGCGTGTTCTCACATACAAGTGGGAGCTGAGTGATGAGAACACATGGACACACTGGGAGGAAACAACACACACTGGGGCCTGTTGGAGAAGAGTGGTGGGGGGAGGGAGAGCATCAGGAAGAATAGCTAATGGATTCTGGGCTTAATACCTAGGTGATGAGACGATCTGTGCAGCAGACCACCATGGTACGTATTTACCTATGTAACAAATGTGTACATTGTGCACATGTACCCCTGAACTTCATATAAATGTTGAAGGAAAAAAATACAAAAAAAAATTCTAGGGTGGACTTTGGAGAAGATGGAGGGCAGGGAGATTCTAAGAACAAATTTTTGTGACACTCTAAAAACAAATGAAAGTGACATTAGTCATTGAGCTTTTGAATTTTTTCTGGTAGGACTTTACCTGCAACTAAAGAGAAAAGATGGACAACCTTTAATCTTGTATCACATCAATACTGTCATTACCTTGTATAAAATTTCCATTTAATGCATGTTCTTTATCTGAGTGATAACAGGTGAATGACATTTTTGTATATGCATATGTGGCTTACATATTTCCCAATTCTGCAAACTACCATGAAGTTAGTATTAGAAACTTACTTTGTTGTGGTTAGACGAGTTAAAGGAAGGAAATTAGATGCACTGTATATACGTATGTCCCCAAGAGTGCACTCTCCATAAATGATGGCTTGCATTTTCTCATTTCCCTAGATTTTTCACTTCTATCACTATCATGCAAATAATTGCAAATAGCAAATAATTTTAAATGTCAGTAAGCTAGTCTTGAGAGCATGCAGCATTTACTGTCATAGAGCAAAATAAATTAAGTAGAAGATGAAGTCTTCTGCCTTCATGAAGTTAGCATTCAATAGAGAAGTTGGGACAAAAAAATTATGAAATATTTGTTGCCATCTACAAGAGAAATGTGGAACTACAACCAGTTGCAGTGATCCTCAAATCCTGAAGGGTGGTGGGAGTCAATGTGGCCACTGGTTCCAGGAATGGCCTGGAGAACTACAGGCAGATTGTCTGAAAGCAGAGAGCATGTCAACCTTCTCCTCTCTTCATGGGTAACAGATGCACTATTAAAATGTGAACATTACACATGTGAATCTTAGACTTTAATGTTTTTATAATTGCAAAAGTATAGCTTAATTACATATATATAATGAACCTATCCTATATGTAGGATATATATCCTATATACCCTAAGGTGCATGAAACATAGGAATGACTTTAGAAATATCAAAATTAGGAATCCTTCTCTGTTGCCATGTTTTGAAGGTAAGATTTTTGGAGTTGTATATAATTCATTTTTTAACACTTTGAATGTATTACTTTGTCTCAAGCCTACTTAACACCAAAGCACGTTCATAAAAGCACTTAGCTAATTGTGAAAGCTAGTAATAACTAGGGAATCTGAACCTAAAATCACATACTTTTGTTTATATTTTTGTTTGATTATTAAAAGAGAAATTAAGTTATTTGCTCATGTTTATATTATGGTAGGTAAATTTAACTCCCAAACCACAATCTTACATAGGTAGACTTGCACCACGGGACTTTGTTGTACACATTATTTCATCACCCAGGTATTAAGCCTAGTCCCCATTAGCTATTTTTTCATGACCCTCTCCCTCTTCCATCCTCCACTCCAGTGTGTGTTCCCCTCTATCTGTCCATGTGTTCTCCTCATTTAGCTCCCACTTACAAGTGAGAACATACAATAATTGGTTTTCTGTTCCTGCATTAGTTTCCTAAGGATAATGGCCTCCAGCTCTATGTTCCTGCAAATGACATGATCTTGTTTTTTTATGACTGCATAGTATTCCATCGTGTATATGAACCACATTTTCTTATCTAATCTACTGTTGATGGGCATTTAGGTTGATCCTGTGTCTTTGCTGTTGTGAATACTGCTGCAGTGAGCATATGAATGCATGTGTCTTTATAATAGAACAATTTATATTCTTTTGGGTATATACCTAGTAATGGGATTATTGGGTTGAATGGTATTTCTGTTTTTAGGTATTTGAGGAATTGCCACACTGTTTTCCAGAGTGGTTAAACTAATTTACACTCCTACCAATAGTATATAAGCGTTCCTTTTTCTCCAAAATGTTACCAACACCTGTTATTTTTTAACTTTTTATAATAGCCATTCTTAATGGTATGAGATGGTATCTCATTGTGGTTTTCATTTTCATTTTTCTAATGATCAGTGATACTGAGATTTTTTTCATATGCTTGTTGGCGACATGTGTGTCTTCTTTTGAAAAGTGTCTGTTCATGTCCTTTGCCCATGTTTTAATGGAATTGACAAACCACAATCTTGATTGCTTAATACAATAAAGAATTATTTCTCACCATGTCATCATCCAATTTGAGTTAGTTTTTGTGGTAAGGGGACAGGTGTTGGGAACCTTTGTTCTGCCCAATCTTTTAGGAATTCCGATTTCTTCCACTGATAGGCTTCACTATCAAGGAAGGCTATGGAGTCCCAGTGGATCCTCTGCATTTGGCCTGGAAATAAGGGAGGATTGTGTTGAAGGGTTCATTTTTCTTCCTGAACTGGAGGTGCTAGCCATCACCTCTGACCACCTTTCCTTAGCCAAAATTTAATCACATCATTCCACTTAACTTAAAGGAGCCTGGGAAATGTAATCTAGCCCTTTGCTGGGGAGGAAAAGAAAACAGAGTTTTGAAACATGCAGCACTGCTTCTGCCATAGTGTTTAAACATCATGCATTGATGTAAAATTTTCTGGACTTTCAATATTCATCAAAAGTTTCCAGCTTAACACAAAGTCAAATGAAAAAGGAATAGCCAAAAACATAACAAACAAGAAGGAAGGCATATCAAATAAATTGGTGAATTTGGAAGCACCTATTTTAAAAGAAATGGCTGTCCAAAGACAGTTCTAGTGGAAATGAAAGGCAAGTAACTCTATTTCAAATCTTGGACTAAATGAAATAGTGTAAAGAGTTACCTATCTAGGAATCCCCATTAAGTAGCCATACACCCTTGGACTATTCACTTATCTTCTCTAAGACTTGATTGCATTGTATGAATAGTGGACATGATGCTAATATATGTTTTCGTGCTTGCTGTGAAGCAAACAATTATATATATGAGGGTGTTTGTGAAATATTAATTGCTAAACAAGTTTTCTTTCAGGCTAGCTGCATTAAGGAAAAATTACTTCCAAGACCGCTTCTGTTATTCACCTATGACTCATGAATTTCCAGTTGGCTAGAGTAGCATAGAAAGGCTTTCAAATTTGTAAAATCAAGGTTTATCTGAGGTAACCTTTGCTGCTTGTTGGAAGTATGTAGCTGAGTAATTGTTCAAAAATAGCAGATTATTTTGAGGTAGAACATATGTTCTTTAACAAATAAAATAAGTGTTCTGAAGGGAAATTTTATAGCATATTTAATCACACACTTAAAATAATTTAAATCTGGCAGTTTAGAGCACTGTGTACTTTGATACGAATTTTTAAGTACTTTATTAAGTGCAGTAATACTAAGTTGAGTACTATTGTGTGGATTTGCATTTTATGAGTAGCTCTTTTCAACTTCTGTAAAGAAAAACCATGCCATAAATAATCAAAACTGAAAAATATAGACTAAACATTTTTTATATTTGATATGTTTTATAAAATTATGAATATATGCTTTTCATATACACACATATACATATGTAAATTATAAGTATGATTAAAAGTGACTTGTTTCATAAGTCAAACAAGCAAACAACCCTTTTTTATTTATATCGACCTGTTAATGCATGCCTCTTGGTTGTTGGATGTGTTCATTTAATAGACATTTAAAGACTAAGTTGTTGTTGGTAGTAGGGAGCCCAGTAGGTATTTTCAGGATATTAACAAAAAGCAGCCATAACTTCCATCACAGAGCTAAACACATAACTGATATTCATATACAAGAAAAATAAAATGTAGTCAAGCCAGTATTTTGGAAGAGACCAGGAGACAGATAAGTGGTATAAATATGGCAGAGTGAGATTCTTTTCAGATTGGAGAGCCGGGCAAGACAACATCATGAGGAAGGAAGTTTTTCATTGATTCTTGGAGAATGGAAAAAATTTAGTCATGTGACAGCTATAAGTCAGGCAGGGAGCATGGTATGAGCAAGACAAAGGGAGGAGCCATTTGATTTACCTGGAGAATTAAATAAGTACAAGAATATTGGAAAATTATTCAGCTCGGAAACATAGGTGGCCAGACTGTGGATAACCTTAAAAGATCACAGCTTTATGGACAGTTTTGATGATGTGACATTGATGAGTTTTCCTTCCTTCCTTCCTCCCTCCCTCCCTCCCCCTTCTTTCTTTCTTTCTTTCTTTCTTTCTTTCTTTCTTTCTTTCTTTCTTTCTTTCTTTCTTTCTTTCTTTCTTTCTTTCTTTCTTTCTTTCTTTCAGTGGAGTCTCGCCCTGTCGCCCAGGCTGGCGCACAGTGACGTGATTTCGGCTCACTGCAACCTCTGCCTCCAGGGTTCAAGCAACTCTCCTGCCTCAGCCTCCTGAGTAGCTGGGATTACAGGCACGCACCATCACGCCCAGCTAATTTTTGTATTTTTAGTAGAGACGGGGTTTCACCATGTTGGCCAGGATGGTCTCAATCTCTTGACCTCGTGATCCACCCGCCTTGGCCTCCCAAAGTGTTGGGATTATAGGTGTGAGCCACCATGCCTGGCCCAACATTGATGAGTTTTCACACCACATCATGTGATGTGGTTAAGAGAGCATTGAAAGCACATTTTTAAAAAGCCTTAATTGCTGAGATGATTTCATGATTATTGTTGTTTCTTTAGAAACCTTGACATCTCAGCATATCTAGGACTTCTCTCAATATCTTAAAGAGCTAATTTTGTTTGCCCCAGTTTTTAGGTTTTCACTTCCTATTTTTATGTCGCGTATCTGAGATTATTATACAATGCCCCGTATTTTAGGGTTCCTACAAAAGATTGTAATGCTATTGCTTAAGCAGAAAGTAATATTGATTCTGACTACAGGGAAAGTAGGGTGGTAGGTGAAGTGAGGAACACACAAATATATAAAACCATGATGTTATAATAATAATAATAATACTGCATAACATTTGGGGAATAGCAAATAAATAGGATAGAAAATACAATTCTGTAGGAGTTTGGAGCTGTGATTGGATTTCAGAGGAGCTAGATGGAAGAGTTCAAAGGACCTCTAACCCCAAAACTGAGTAATGAAATTGATGGTGTATCATCAAGGAGCTTCAGGTAAATCATGCAGCCAATGAAGAGCCTTTTCTACCTCTACAACTAGTGTTTCTGTGGCATTGCTTTAGCATAATTCGTTGTCACCAGTACTGGGAACAATCATAAGGAATTTTTGAAGCTGAATCTTTTAAAAAATAATTGTGTTAATAAAAATTTTAGTTGCTTTATAGTTTTTGCAACAGATAATGGTGAAATGTTTAGGAACTGTGGTGGGTATATTTTCTGTTTCTTAAAAGTTGAACAATTCTGTTCTTTTATGTTCTAGTTCCATTGCTCTCTTATTTGAACAGGATTTTAAGTTTGTTTAAAATACATAAATGTGGCTGGGCACAGAGGCTCATGCATGTAATCCCAGCACTTTGGGAGGGCAAGGTAGGGGGATTGCTTGAGCCCGAGAGTTTGAGACCAGGCTGGGCAACATAGTAAGACCACATCTCTACAAAAAGTAAAAAAAATAACCAGGCATGGTGGTGCATATCTGAGGTCCCAGCTACTTGGGAAACTGAGGTGGGAGGATTGCTTGAGCCTGGGAGGTTGAAGCTAGAGTGAACTGTGATTATACCACTGCACACCAGCCTGGGTAACAGAGTGAGACTCTGTCTCAAATTGTGTACGTGTGTGTATGTGTATGTGTGTGTGTGTTTGTATAAATGTATAAATGTAACAGTACAAAAATAAGAGAAAAAAAAGTTGGGTCAGGTGTGGTGGCTCACACCTGTAATTCCAGCACTTTACGAGGCCTAAGTGGGTGGATTTCTTGAGCTCAGGAGTTTGAGACTAGCCTAGGCAACATGTTGAAATCCCATCTCTACAAAAAAATACAAAAATTAGGCAGATGTGGTGGTGTATGCCGGTAGTCTCAGCTACTTGGGAGGCTGAGGTGAGAGATCGCTTGAGCTCAGGAGGTGGAGGTTGCAGTAAGCTGTGATTGCGCCACTGCACTCCAGCCTGGATGACACAACGAGACCCTGTCTCTCTCTCTCTCTCTTTCTCACACACACACACACACAAAGAAAAGAAGAAAAAGTTGCATGAATTAAAGATGAAGTTATACATAGAATCCAGGTGCTAAGGTACTATCCATTTTGTATAAATAAATGACCCACATACTTGTCTCTTGAGTTTTCTGTTAGCCACACAAAAGAGTGAACGGTAGGAGGTTTATAAGATTGACACTGTCTGTAGTATAAAAACAAACCAGCTACTCAGGAAGAGCACAGCCGTTCCTAATACCAACTCTAGGGAGAAAGAAATCTTTTCTGTAGGTTCTCTGAGAGAAGCCCCATAGAATGTAATGAGTAATGAATATCCTTAAAAACATCCTTACAAGTAAATAGAGAAAACTTGTTTTAGGACTTTAAAAATACACATTTATAATGCTTTGGGTTAATTGCATAATGCCTAAGCATCATCCAGAAAAAACTTTTACAGAGGTCAAAAAAATGTACACTAGACACAAACTGTAAGGGAGGGACCTAGAGCCGGGCCAGTCAGTGCCACTTGCTGGCCAGCAGCTGCAGCATCATCTGTGGCTTCGTTAGAAAGGCAGACTCTCCAACCCCATCTCAGACTCACTGAATCATAATCTTCAAGGCACTGTTGAGAAGTACATATTAAAGTATCTAAGGTGACTTAAAAGACAGTTAGATAAGCCTTCATCAATCATATTTCCCTTAACTGAGTTTAGATAAACATTATGGAGCAGTAAATTTGGAGATTTTTCTTTGTGAAAAGGAAATGAAATAAATATAAATTCTTTTACTGGTTAAGCGTAGATCTAATGCTTTTGCCTTTACCCAAGCATTGGGAAGGGTGTTAGACATTCAGTTACTATCTAATATGGGTGAAGCACTGGATTAAATGAGAGATGTAAAGATGAACAAGACAGACATAGTAACTGTTTATTTATTTTTTATTTCAGTAGGCTTTTGGGGAACAGGTGGAGTTTGGTTAAATGAATACTGTTCTTTAGTGGTGATTTCTGAGATTTTGTTGCATCCATTACCCCAAGCAATGTACACTGTACCCAGTGTGTAGTCTTTTTTCCCTTACCCCACTCCCACTCTTTTTCCCAAGTCCCCAGAGTCCATTAGCAGGGGCAATTTAGTTGTAAACAAGTTGAGGGAAGGAAACTACAAGGTATAAACAAAATGCTGTGATGGTTTTTTCTATTCTCTAGATTTTATACAGAAGAAGAAAGTGGCTCAGAGAAATAACTTGGTTTAGATTACACAGCTAATATGTTACAAAGTTAAGAATTGAGCTCAAGGTCTATATGATACTAAATTCAGTTTACACTTCTGAAATATAGCTTCTTGAAAGAAAAGAAAGGGAAAACAATTCAGAAAGTGAGAAAAATCGTACTATAAATCAGTAGCTTCTCTATTCAACTCCAGTGTTTTAGACAAGGTAATAATTTTGAATTACATCTCCTGGAGCAAGTGCTGTTTTTAGTTAATGTAAACTGAGGTGACTCCTGCAGTTTTCCTCAGGAGGTAATAAAGTAGGGCTTCTTCTTCTTCTTCTTCTTCTTCTTCTTCTTCTTCTTCTTCTTCTTCTTCTTCTTCTTCTTCTTCTTCTTCTTCCTCCTCCTCCTCCTCTTCCTCCTCTTCCTCTTCTCCTTCTTCCTCTTCTTCTTCTTCTTCTTCTTCTTCTTCTTCTTCTTCTTCTTCTTCTTCTTCTTCTTCTTCTTCTTTTCTTCTTCTTCTTCTTCCTCTTCTTTTCTTCTTTTCTTCTTCTTCTTCTTCTTCTTTCCTTTTTCTTTTTGAAACAAGGTCTCACTCTTTCATCCAGGCTGGAGTGCAGTGGCATGATCTTGGCTCCCTGCAACCTCTGCCTCCTAGGTTCAAGCACTTCTCCTGCCTCAGTCTCCCCAGTAGCCGGGATTACAGACATGCGCCACCATGCCCAGCAAATTTTTGTATTTTTAGTAGAGATGGGGTTTCACCGTGTTGACCAGGCTGGCTTGAACTCCTGGCCTCAAGTGATCCACCCGCCTCGGCCTCCCAAAGTGCTGGGATTACAGGTGTGAGTCACAGTGTCCAGCCAAGGGATTAAATTTTGCCAAAATAAACAGTGCCATGATTGCAGTCCCCTGCCACCCCCCAATAAAAGTAAGATTTTATTGATTTATGAAGACAAACCTGTTTTTTCTTTATGGAAACAGGATCTTGCTCTTTCACCCAGGCTAGAGTGCAGTGGTGCAATCTCAGCTCACAGCAACCTCTGCCTCCCAGGCTCCAGAGATCCTCCCACCTCAGCCTCTTGAGTAGCTGGGACTACAGGCATGCACCATCATGCCTGGCTAATTTTTAGTATTTTTTTGTAGAGATAGAGTCTCGCCGTGTTACCCAGACTGGTTTCAAATTGCTGGACTCAAGCGATTCACCTACCTCAGCCTCCCAAAGTATTGAGATTACAGGCGTGAGCCACCATGCCTGGCAAACAAGCCAGTTTTATCCTCAAGTGTTGTGTGAGGATTCATGAAGTGTTTAGCACATAGCAGATTTTCAATAAATATTGATTGAGTAAAAGAATTTAATATTTACCCTTTAGATCACCTTTGGAGCCCACTTTTACTGGGTAATAAAAGAGTAGAATGAAAGGAATATATTTAGAATTTTAAAAATCTTACCTCTTTTAGAAACATTTTATAGTGTACCAATTGTCATGACAATATATGAACTCCCCATCACTATGTACTTCATACTTCAGTTGGCATTGGCCACAGTTGCCCCCATATCATACTGATATGTATATTTGTCTTATATTCCCACAATAGTATGAGCTTTTTAGAGAAATCTTTATATTTTTCTTTCCTATATGGGCTAGTGTTAGGTGTGTGTACTCAGAAGATGGTCATTAAGTATTTAAATGAAGAATTAATGATGATCACTACAATTATTTTAAGTCAAATCTAATCCAGCAACCTGTGCCTTTATAGTGAATTCCCAATGGCTGCCTTTTAAACCTGGTCAAAGCCTTGCTAGTCAAAGATGATCTATGACCATGCTTCTGAGTATTTTTAGTATTGCTGTTGAGAGGGCTAGCATTTACTGGGTGCTAATTCTGTGATAGACACTTTTTTTTTTTTTTTTTTTGAGACGGAGTGAACTCTGTCACCCAGGCTGGAGTGCAGTGGCATGATCTCAGCTCACTGCAAGCTCCACCACTTGGGTTCATGCCATTCTCCTGCCTCAACCTTCTGAGTAGCTGGGACTACAGGCACCCGCCACCATGCCCAGCTAATTTTTTTGTGTTTTTTAGTAGAGACTGGGCTTCACTGTGTTAGCCAGGATGGTCTCGATCTCCTGACCTCGTGATCTGCCCACCTCAGCCTCCCAAAGTGCCAGGATTACAGGCATGAGCCACCGCGCCTGGCCAACAGATGCTATTTAAAACATTTTTTCCTTTAGTCAGTACAGCAGTCCTAGGAACTCTTACTGTCTGTAGTGGAGATAGAGAAACAGGTTTATAAGGAATTAATAATTTATTTGCTCAAGAGTAAGAGTAAATGAATAACTAGGAGATAATGAATGACTTGGCCATTTATTCTCAAAGAGCATGAATATACAAAATAGGCTGATTTGAGACACTATAATGCTTTCTTCCTGGAAACTGATTTTGGTGGAATGGTCAAGCTCTTACTTCAGAAGTCATAAAGAGCTGTGTATAGAGAAGGTAACAGTCGGTATGTTAAAACAACAGATCCAGCCATAGAATAGGTGCCTAATGGTTCTGAAATATAAGCAAACATGCTGGACAACTTTATCATTATTTCTGGCCTGGCTGGCTCTGGGGCTCATGTTTGTAATCCCAACTCTCTGGGAGGCAGAGGCAGGGAGATTGCTTGAGCCTAGGAGTTTGAGACCAGCCCGGGCAACATAACGAAACCACGTCTTTACAAAAAATTTAAAAAAAAATTGGGTGGGCATGGTGATGCAGGCTTATAGTCCCAGCAGCTCAGGAGGTTGAGGTAAGAGGATTGCTTGAGCCTGGAAGTTTGAGGTTGCAGTGAGCCATGATCATGTCACTGCACTCCAGCCTGTGTGGCAGAGCAAGACCCTGTCTCCAAAATACAAAATAAAATAAAATAAAACATAGTTGTTTCTGACTTAGCAGAATGTGTTCTAATGGAAACTCTATGCTTCTGTGAATCCAGTACTGCAACTCTCTCCCACTCATTTAATGATAAATCCTTAAGAATCCCGAGAAATAAACATATACCACAGTTCAGTCCATTGGGCCAGTATATTATAGGATAGTCACACAAGTCCAGAAACTGTCAGGCTGTTACTCTGTGAGAATAATGGGAAGGGTTCTTATCTTCATTCCCACTCCAAAGTAAGGTTTACTTTCTAGAACTGAGATGCAATATAAAGTACCCATGCAAAAGGTTTGAGGCTTATGAAGAAAACAAGCATGGATTAGGATAGTTAGGGTTTCATGGAGCATACTTTTTCCATTAACATCAAGAAGATAAATTTAGTTGTTTTTTCTGCTAGAGTTTTGTGGAATGGAGTTAGTGAAGTAAAAGCCATATTCCCTTTGTTTTTGTTGCAGAAATAAATGGGTGAGGACACTTTAAAGATTTCATGTGTGCATTGTGGCTACTTGTCCTAAACATACAATCATACAACTAAATGAAAATGTCTCTCTCAATTCATTTTAACATAGCGATTTGCTGCTTATTAGTGCAATCTGGCAAAAAATGTTAGCCGAGCAGCTAATATTTTGTTTACATCTTTGCCCTAGCAAAGATATAACAAATCCCCTAATGTACTCCTCTTACTAAGGTATTATTGTAAAAACCATCAAGGACCATTTGAACACTGATAGTACTAAAAACTGTCAGTTCCCTTATTGTTTCTTTAAAAATAAAACCAAAACAAAGCAATTAACTGCAAAGGGCTATACTAACCCAATGCAAAGGTTACATATTTAAACATAGGGGAGTAAGGAAGTACAGAAGTTAAACAACAAAAGAGAGAATCTTGAAAGTGGCAAAAGCGACTTATCTCACTTAAAAGAGTCTCAATAAGGCTGACAGCTGATTTCTCTTCAAAGGCCATGGAGGTTAGAAGACAGTGGGATGACATATTCAAAGTGCTGAAGGAAAGGCTGTCAAGCAAAAGTTTTATCTGTAGAAAAACTCCTTCAATTTTGAAGGAGAAATTAAGGTATTTCCAGATAAACATAACCTGAGAGAATTTTCCACTAGTAGACCTGTTCTACAAGAAATACCAATGGAAGTCCTTCAGGCTGAAATAAAAGGGTATTAGATCATAATTCAAATCCACATGAAGAAATAACACTAATAAGGTAACTGCATAGGTAAATATAAAAGACAGTATAACTGTATTTTTGTTTGTAACATTTTTTCTTCTATCTGATTTAAAATACAATGACATTAAAGCAATAATGATAAAACTATGTGTTTGGCTAATAGTGTATTCAGAAGTAATTTGTATAACAATAACACAAAGAAGAGGGTAGAGAACAGAGCTATTTAGAAGCAAGATTTTATATACTGTTGAAATTAACTTGGTATTAATTCTAACTACACTGTTATACATTGAGATAATATTAATCACCAGGGATTAAGAAAACAACTAAAATGCATACTAATAGAAATAACAAGGGAATTAAAATGATACATTATAAAATATAGATTTTTTATAAAAGAAGGCAGTAATAGAGAGAGGATAAAAAGACAACATATAGAAAACAAATAACAAAATGGTAGACATAAATCCTACCTTATGAGTAATTTATTTAATGTAAATGTATTAAATTGTCCAATCAAAAAAGCAGATGTTGAAAGAATGGATAAGAAAGTATTATCTATTTGTATTCTGTATGTAAGAGACACATATGAGATTCAGAGACACAAATTAGTTGAAAGTAAAAGAATGGAGAAAGATATGCCATGAAAACAGTGACTGAAAGAGAGCTGACTACACTAATATCAGTATGTTGTGTATCAGACACAATAGATTTTTTAAATAATAAAACTGCATTTTTTATGTTACAAGAAGATTTTATATAATATCTGCTTGATATACCAATTTTCTCATAATCTCTTCTGCAATATTTCGTTAACACTCTGGTCCACAGCTTGATTCAACAACATCAGGAGGGCAGGCAGGAGGATGTTAAAAGAAAGGTACTGAGGTGGAAAAGGAACCAAACATTTACTGACTCAGGCATCTACTCTTGATTTCTGTTCACCTGTTGCTTTGAACAAACTACCTGAGCTCATATGCCTTACCTCCATAAGGGGCATGACCTTTGGGAATTTACCAGGTCCTCATCCCTATGGACTCAGAATCTTGCTTGGTAAGAGTTTATAATTGACCTTTTTTTTTTTTTTTTTTTTTTTGAGACTGAGTCTTGCTCTGTCACCTAGACTGGAGTGCAGTGGTATGATCTCAGCTCACTGCAACCTCCACCTCCCAAGCTCAAGCAATTCTCATGCCCCAGCCTCCCAAGTAGCTGTGACTAGAGACATGTGCCATCACACCTGGTTAATTTTTGTAATTTTTCTGTTTTTAAGTAGAGATGGGGTTTCGCCATGTTCGCCAGGCTGGTCTTGCCCTGGCCTGAAGTGATTGACCTGCCTCAGTCTCCCAAAGTGCTGGGATTACAGATGTAAGCCACCACGTGGGCCTGGCTGACACAATAGATTTTAAAGGACAATAATTTTACTACAGACAAAAAAGGACATGTTATAATGATAAAAGGCTCAGACCATGAAGAAGACATAGGAATTGTAAACATTTATGCACCCAAAGTGTATGAAGCAAAATTGACAGAATTAAATGGAGAAATAGAAAATTTAACAATAATAGTTGGAAACTTCACTACTCCACTTTACATAATGGACAGAAGATCCACAAGGAAATAGAAGACATGAACAACGCTAAAAACTAGGCCTAATAGGCATGTCCACCCAACAACAGTGGAATACATATTCTTCTCAGTGCTCAAGGACTATTCCAGGATAAGCCATATATGCTAGGCCATAAAATAAGTTTCAGGAAAATTTAAAGGACCAACAGCATGCAAAGTATATTCTCCAACTACAATGGAATGAAATTAGAAATAAAAAACATAAGAATTTAGTAAATTCTCAAATATATGGGAATTAAACAATATACTCCCAAATAACCAATAGGTCAAAGAACAAAGCAGGGTAAACATACATGTATATCCATATTAATGAATTAATTTAAAGAATTTTTAGTCACATTATGGTTTAAAAATAATTTTTCACTATTGTTCAAATAAAGAACCTCATTGCCATGATGAAATTGGATACAGGAGATGTTAGCTTGCTAAAAATGACATATAGTTATTATGTAAGAGGGACATTAAAAGGCTAACAATTAATTTTGAAGGATTAACATTCTTATTTTAGAAAGGATGACTCCTGTTAAGACATTCTTACCTATACATACCTGCTGTTTGGATTTTCTTTCTAATAGAATAGACTGATTTATATTACTATCTATCTTATTGACATCTCAAAGTCCTTGGTTTAAATTTATGGTTCAGTTAGACAAAATCTTAAGTTACAAGGAAAAGTTGTTTATGTAAGTGAATTTAGAAACTTAGCTATCTATGCTTTTAAAAACATTGGCAGTATATCTCAGTGGTATGAGATAGTCCACATCTTTTTATGGACTTTTTGTCTTATTATAGCCTTTAGTGCCATTAAGGGAAAACGATTTAGTTACTCTAGGAATAGCCAAACATTGTTCCCAGAAATGATTGTGTTATGTCTGTCATGGTACGTCGTTAAGTTCAGAGCACATGTGTTTAAGAGTCTCAATGGTGGCTGAAGAATGGCAAGGACTTTTATTACAAATAGTGGATTTTATTTAATTTCGAATTTACATTAAACGACGAAAAAATAGGTCCTGCAATAATTTAGAGAAAACCTGTCTCTTCAGGGCAAGGACAAATCAATATTGAGTGTTTCAATTGAATTGATGCACTTTCAATTATAATAATCTTCATGGTAGTTGAAGGGCAGGCCAAAGCAAAAATCATGATATGCACAAAAATGTTGCTGGAAGCACTATCTGCTATTAGCTATCTGCTCATGCTGTTTACCTTCACAGAATTTCTAGGTTCAAAATCAGCCATTTATTTAGAATGCCAAAGTACCCACCAAGGAAGCATATTGTATAGTTTTATTCTGACAAAGCATGTGGCTAGAAAACACCAGAAATTAGAGTTGGGGTTACAAAGAGTCTATGCACATTTCTTAAGTCTGAGAGGTTTTTTTCCTTATGATAATTCAGTAGATTCTTATAAATGGCTCTTTAGTCACAAGTTTTTTTCATTTAGAAGAAAATTAAAGGTATTTAAATAAATAAATAACATGCCCATTACATGTTAACATGAGAAACTTTTTTTATGAAAGATAACCATGTTTTTGAAAAAAATTTAGTGAGGAGAGTAGCAGTATTTGCATTGTTGCAAATAGCTTTGATATTTAACTTAATACAAAACAGCTGGATTTTCATATCTGCTTCTGCATGCAATCTGTAGCAATATGTGTTTTAGGTTGAGAATATGTGGAAAATTTGGCCTTCCACAGATAATATTGTTCAAAGAGGAAGAAGTATTTTAAGAATCTCTGCAGACAATTATGGAGATTATTCTTTAATAACACACCCAAACTTCAAAAGTAGTAGTTTCCTAAAGGTTGGTCACAATGTAGAATCTGACACCATATCAATAATTTTTTAATACTCTTATTACATTAACATTTGTTGGTCTATCTTGCACTTTGAATGGGCTTTTTAACCATGCTTGATATTGTATCACGCATTGGTCATTTGGAAAAAATGTGTGTCACTAAATTATACAGATTTTCCAAATGCTGACACACTTCATTATACGTTATCTAACAAAACACTTTCATTAATTACACTATTTGTCTCATTAGAAAATTCTAAGTATTGACAAGATATCATGGTGGCCAACACACATTTTCAAAAATTTGAAGTTTTCCTTGAAAGTTCTAATTTTATTAGCAACAATTACTCTCAGTTATTTTCCTTACAGTGACAGGCACTTTGGGTTCATTTTTGATAAAATATATGCCAAATACTCAGGTCCGAATAATCAGTTGATTGAATCTTTCAAGTAAAAATGTTTTTCTGTTTTTAAGACGACAGTTTGGCTTGCAACTCAAACAATTGCACAAGTACCTTTCCTCAGGACAGACATTGTACATCTGTATGCAGCAGAAAGGCTTTATGTGCCCGTCCCATCTCATAACACAGAATATTAAAAAGATGCATGCCCAACAGTTGACATTCAATAAAATTAATTTTTTCCTGTTTCATCAAGAATATTAGTAAATAAAATGTATGTTGTAGGTTTTTTCCTGAAGGTGAGGGTACAGTTTTAAGGGATACAATGACTGTAAATACAATGTGATACCACTGCCTTGATTGTTGATAACTGACAGCAGCAGTTTTACCTGCCATCGCTTCTGCACCATCGGTGCAAGTATCAACACAGTGAGAAAACACATAACATCTTAGTCTTCTTATGAAAGTAATTTTGATGCCCAAGAGCCCATGTGCCATGCTTTTTGAGAACTAGTGCTTTATTTATATTTATGATGGAGCCATCCAGTTTTAGAGATGCAAAAACGTAAGGTACATAGGTTTTAAGAATTTTCAAACTGAGAAAAAAATTATAAAAATCACATATTTAGGTTTTAACCTGACTTCTGTGCTGTTCAACTGTGAAATAAAACCATGTTATTAATATAAATTGTGAGGGGACCAATCTACAGCTTCTGTACTCCAAAGTACATTTTGCTAAATCAAGGTCATATCTAAAAGACATGGCTTTATTATGATAGTGTAGTTTAGAAACATTAAAATTTATTTCTAAATTTATTTTAATTGACTATATATATATAATGTATAATATGTTGTTTTAAAACATGTATACATTGTGGTGCAGCTAAGTTGAGATAATTAATATATGCATTATCTTCCATGCTATTTTTTTTTTGTGGCGAGAACACTTAGGAATATTTCTCTTGGCAATATTCAATACTACAATGCATTGTTATTAGCTGTATTCACCATGATGTACAATAGATCTCTTGAACTTATTCCTCCTATCTAACCGAAACTTTATATCTTTTGACCAAGAGCTCCCCAATCTCTTCCCCACAACACTGTTCTTAGTACCTACCCTTCTACTCTCTACTTCTGTGAGAGTAATTTTTATAGATTCTACCTATAAGTGAGATCATGCAGTATTTGTCTTTCTGTGCCTGGCTGATTTCACTGAACGTAATGCCATCTAGTTTTGTCCATGTTGAAAATGACAGGATTTCCTTTTATTTGTTACGGCTGAAAGGTATTCCATATATATATATATATATATATATATATATATATATATATATATATACCACATTTTCTTCATTCTTTCTTTGAGGGACACTTAGTTTCATTTCATACTTTGGCTGTCGTGATAATGCTGCAGTGAACATGGCAGTGCGGATATCTCTTTGACATATTTACTTCATTTCCTTTTGATACATACCCAGTAGTGGGATTGCTAGATCTTGACTAGAAATATTTTGTGCTTCTGCTTCTGTCCTTACATAGCTGTTTATGATAGACAATAAATATTAGGCAGATACCTAAACACTCTTAAAATACCAACAAAAAAACCTGTGACACCATTCTTGTAGTGTATTTCCAGTTTTACTCTTTCTTTGCATAGTACTTGATAGAATGCTGAGCACCCTGAATTAACACAATCTTAATTGGTGTTGGTGCTACTCAGTTATTGGAATAATTTAAAATGTGCCTTTCTTGATCAATTAGTATTTTCATTACAGCTCACTTATTTAATTGATCTAATAAAACACTAAGCCTATTAGAATGTGAAGAAATCAAGGGGAAGTGTAGAAAATATTTTATAAAATTCATCTAACATATCCAGTGTGCTGTGTATTTTGCAGCTATTTTCAAAAAGTTTATGTCCATGTCCATGTTTTATTGACACACATACAATCGATACATGCATTGCTTGAGATGATAGTTTCTTTGATGGCTATATCTTATTTCTCATATACCTATAATATTTAGCACATAGAATTTGCATGACCAAAGTTTGTTATGAGTTTGAATTTTAAATTTCACTTTATAGGCCTGAGTTTATGAACTCATTTCCAGCTGAGTTGAAGAGTTTTCAAGTGTCAGAGAGGTTACAAGAACCAAATTAAAAAAAAAAAAAAAAAGTTGTGCTGAAAATTCTCTCTTAGGCTCAAGAGCCTCAATTTTCAAATATGGTTGGTTTTAATTAAAGTTTAAAGAGAAAAAGAAACTATTGGAAAGATATTGGAACTAAATAATTCACTTCTAGTGAATAGGGAGTTTGTGGTTTGAGTTAATAGTATTCATTACACTGATTAAAGGCAGTGAGCCATTTTGCCCTTGTTTATTTTCCAAGCCAGTGTTTTCAGTAATGGGGGTTGCTGGTATTTGATGTTTTATGTAATGAGGTATTTACTGATGGGCTACTTTGACTTCTCTACTTAAATGGATAGCCACTTGAAAGGAACTGATCAGAAGAACAATTTCTTTTCTAGAGCTGGACCATTTATTCCAAACTCAGACAGTAAGAAAACAATTGAACAGCTTTTATTGCCGCCAGCTGTGCTATGGTTATTTGAACAAATGGAAGACTAAAGTAATGGTACAATCTCGTTTTATACAGCATTACACAAAATCAGGATTCTTTTGCCTAATAAATATTGCATTTATAGTTACTTAGATTTCCATCATTATGATGAGTTTGCTGCCCTTTGAGGGTTAATAAGTGGGTCTATCAAAATTAAGTCTTCTGGAAGTTCAGGGAATGTGCTGCTTCAGGGTTTGTAGCAAATTCATGATTATTTGTTTTGCAGATATACACACATATATATATATACACATATATGGAATATGTAACATGGAATATATATAAATAAAACTCTAAACTTTGAAAAATTATAGTTCCTCAATAAGGAATTCTAGTGATTTGTATCACTTGGCTACTCTAGGGCTTTGGAAAAAATGAGAAGTGGGTATTTAAATGTTTTAAGAGGTAATTTTCCAAGCAATTGAGCAGGTAGTTAAAAATACCTTGTTTTCATTTCCTTGCCTGAGAAAATCCTAAAGTCTAAAGGTTTAAAAGAGAGTAGAAGGAACTACACTGAATAGGGCCTGAAGTGTATGCACCAGAAAAGAAGGCCTTCACCACTCACCAGTCTCCAGAGTTTACTGATCAGTATATGAAGTCATTGTGTTTGAAATATGAGCATGGGAAGCTGGACGTGGTGGTGTGTGCCTATAGTCCCAGCTACTCAGGAGGCTGAGGTGGGAGGATTGCTTGAGCCCGGGAGTTGGAGGTTGGAGTGAGTCATGATTGTGCCACTGCACTTTAGCCTGGGCAACAGAGGGAGACCTTGTCTAATACATATATATGTGTATGTGTGTGTGTGTATGTATATATATATATATATACATGGGAACCAGGATTGCCTGCTCCTAGTTGGTGTGCCTTTTGATTCTTATAACTTATTAAGTGTTATCATTGAGGTGAAAAGATCTCTTGAGTTTGATAGAGATAAGCAGTCCACGCAAAAGGGCTAGACAGGGGTTTCCCAACCTCAGCACTATTGATATTTTGGGCTGGATAATTCTTTGTTGTAGGGGCCTGTTGTGTTCATTATAGGAGGTACAGTCGTATCCCTGGCTTCTATCCACTAGCACACTCAGCCCACATAGTGACAACCAAAAACGTCTTTAGGCATTGCTAGATGTCCCCTGGGTTGGGGCACTGTGTAGTGGCAAAATGGTCCTTGTTGAAACCCACTGTAATAGACAGTGAACTCCTAGCAAGTGATATTGGTTCTTGGTCATCTGTGTATCCTCAGTGGGATATCTTCAAAGGGCCTGGCATGGAGTTGCTTCTCAATAAATGTTTGTAGAAATTAAAAAAAACTGTGACTTAGAAAAGAAAGGGGATTTCTTTTCCTGTTTTCTTCTCTGCTACTGATTTCCTGTTATTGGTAGAATAGGCATAGAATAAAAAAGTTCAATGCTACATTACTTATAAAAAGCAAAAGCTCAGAAAAACTTCTGGATGCTTAATAATATAGAAAAGGCCAAGTTAATATGGTACATTTCCTTTGTGGGATACTACCTCCATAAAACAGGTTGTCTATCAAAAGTTTAAATGTTATTTTTTCTGTAAAAAGTTAGGCTATAAACTTACATAATCATCTGTTTTTAATATGTATGTATGTGTATACATACGTAGTATATTATTTCTTGGTGAAAAAAGAGTAGGAGGAAAAATGCTAAATTATTAGTCATGGTTGCTTTTGGCAATATGATTACATTTTATGTGTACCTTCTGAGTAATTATTGAGAAGATGCCTTCTTTTTCTTTGGTCTTTTGACAAGCTAAATAAAACCAATAGAAAACCAGCCAAGTCTGAGTGAATTTTATATCATCATTGGAAATAGATTTTTTCATTTTTTAATGAAAAGAAAAATAAATAACAAGTTAACAAAATTTTCCCTTTAATTTTATTATTCAATTCTGTGTAACATTGTTAATTTGCAAAAATAAATTTAGCATTAAAATTGATTCTGTATGCTAAACATAGCCTGGAAAAAATGCTCATGATATTTAGTAACTACTATATGGAAGTTTCTTAAAATGTAGAAGAAATAATTTCTACAAAGTTTGTCTGTATTGCAACATTGCAGTGTAATATTGATTATTTTTCACTATTATTCCTTGTGATTATATCATGGTAATGCTTTCTTGTAGAACCTGTAATTAGGGAAGAAAATATAGATGTTGCAAGTGTACAGTGTGATTTTAAAAGAATTACCTGTTTTCAATTAGAGAGATAATGTGGCTATATACCTGTATGTATATATACTCTATGTATTGATTTGTATATTGAAGTGAGATTGTACAGGAGCTTTTTGTGAAATACTCCCAGCTGTCTTGTCTAAGCACACATTAGATACATATATTTTACAAGGATCCACAACTTAGAACATTAGTGGTTCCCAGTTTTGCCTCCTCACTATCGTGTTGGACTGAACAGCCCAAGTGGTATATGTATTCAGCCTGCCATATGTTTCAGTAAGAGCAAACATCTGGTACCAGTTTCCCCCTTGCTTTTCTTGATCCAGCTGTATAGACTAACTTTGAATCTTAGAGATGCTGCAGTCTTCCATTTCATGCATCCCTCAGCATGAAGCACATTTTTTTTTCACCCGAATTCCTACATTTTTATTAAGCCTTAGTTTGAAAGCACTTCTTCAAGATGGACATTTCGTGATGCCTTCTTCCTTGGATGCTAAGTTGTGCTCCTGACACCCCATGCTTCCTTTGCAACAGCATTTTAATATAGGATGGAGAACCTTCCTTTGATACCTGCCTTCTGCAGGAGTCTATAAGCTCCTATGAGGGCAAAAATCAGGCATGTCCTGTTCACCACAGTATCTCGGGCATCTAGCAAAGTGCCCAGAACATTGATAGCATTTAGTAAATGATGAATGAATTCATCCATAAATGAAGGAAGGAATCAGTTCCAACATCTTTGGTAGGAAAGAGTCAGAAGCATCAAAAATTAATTCTCAAATAATAGAGATTAGTACAATACTTGTTGAACAATAACAGCCATTGAAAGCGCATTCATCACCAATGTACTGATTTGGAAATGTGAAATTTTGGAAATGTGAATTTTAGTAATATCATAGATTATTATAGAATGGCAGTATTTCAAATGTTTATGTTTTATAGGATGAGTGCTAACTCTACCAGCAATTATAGTATTAACAGTTTCATCAAATATTTTCCTTGTTTCTGAATCTCACCAGTTTTGCATAGGTGCTTTTCTATTTGAAAGCAGCACATCATTCAGCCTCCTGAACGTATTTAGACCTTGTAAGTATAATTAACTCTTTCTTGACAGGGGCATATTTAAGATTTTTTAAAAAATACATATATAGTGTGTTGCAGCAAAACCTTTTTAAGAAGGAGTCAGTAGGATGTAGGGATAATTTTTTTCTACAATAAATATTTCCAAACCCTTTAATATGAGTCTGACTTTAAAAAATATATTTTTAATATTTTCTTTCCTGGTTTTAGCTTACTCTTCTTGCTGTTGCCTGAAAGTTGCCTTGTGCAAAATTTTCTTCCCATTCTTTAGACAGCTTCTTTGGAAATAGGTCTCTAGAATTGTGGGAAATTCTTTCCTGCATTCTTCTTGTATATTAATCTTAGCTCAATTGAAATTAAAACAAAATAATATCCAATAGTATGTTTATACTCTACTATCATTATAGAATTTTATTTCTCATTTAAATGTCACTCCTTCTCACTTTACAGCTACCCTCACAGATCTATATCACCACAATCTTTTGCTTAGATTTTCAAAATAGCTTCCTAATTGGCCTCTCAGCTTTCACCCCAGAAACTCTTCCCAGCCCCACCATTTATTTTTAACACAGCTGCCAGAATGGTCCTGTTAAGTATTAATCATGTTGTATTACTCTTTTTCTCAAAGCCCAGCAGTGGCTCCCTATTTCTCTTCCAGAAAAAGCCAAAGTCTTACAAGACTTCAAAGGCGCTGTATGGTATGGTCCTTGCCATCTGTCTCACTTTATTCTTTTAACTCACCCCTTCATCGAATTGCTGCGGTTGCAAGAGCCCCCTTGATGTTCACTGGACCTGCCTCAAGTGCTCCCACCAGACATACTTTATCCTTGAGCTTTTCTCTCAATCTGCACGGTCAAGTACCTTTATGGGCTTGTTTACGTGGCCTTTCTCTTCCTCAAGTGTTTTCTCAGAAGTCACCATACCATTGAGCCCTTCACTAGCCACTCTATTTAAGATCGTGTCACTCTCATTCCATGCTTCGTTTTTGTTTATAGCACTTCCTATTTTCTAACATACCTGTCATTTACCTCTGTTTAGTATACACTCTTTATTGTCTGCTTCCCATGATAAAACATAAAGTTTGCAAAAGCCAAAAGCCAGGATTTTTGTCTGTCTTGTCCACAAGCATATCCCCAGCACCTTGAAGAGTACAGGTATAGTAAACTCTCGATAAACATATGTTTAATAAATGAATGAATGAATATGCAATTGTTTGTTATGTTACTCTGTGTATCTATAATGTAACAATTTAAAGAAAGCTATCTGGTTGAGAAAGATGCCGTGGTTCAGTGGTAGATACTAAAAAATAATTGCAAACATAGTATACATTTTTATCAGATTTTATATCTATTCTTATACTATAACTTGACTCCGTTTTTAACCTGTATGAACCTAGGAAGGGAATTAATGGTAGGCCAGGTGTGCATACTGAATAGGTAGCTCATAGCAATGAAGGAAAAGGCAAGAAAGAGCTTTCCCAAGAGCAGGTGTGGTATTGATACAGTATTTCCTTTATAATACCCTTTAAACTCTTATATGGAACCTTAGAAAAACACAAAATTCTCTTATTTTCTACAAATACTTTAGAATGTCTTGCCTAATGCATTCAGTTTGTGTCAGCTTCTTGATATTATTTTAACACATCTTTCTGTAATTGTTTTTTAAGTGTGGCACTCGAATTTTCAGGAGTGTTCTGAGCTGTGATTGATCATCATACATGCATTTTGAATAGGGACATCTGTCTCTGCAGCATATTATGTCTCCTGACATGCCATTTCTCAGCTTGACAGAGCACCTCTAGAGGGCATAGGCTTTAGTAAGAGAGAATATGTGACTTTTTTTTTTCTTCCATAGACAGTGAGTGGTGTTACATTTTATAATGAAATAATGAATAGTTGAAGTGACAGCTTACCCAATTTGCCTTTCTTTGTGAGCCAAATATAAAACTAGAAATAAAGCTTATTCATTTTAGCCTGTCTAATATTTACTTCAAAAACATTTTAATAGGACAATATTTACTAAATAAGTTTTCTTGTGTTCATAGTTGACAGTGACAAAAATGGCTTCTTTGTCTTTTTCTCCTAAATTTTTCTTTTTATCCTTATCATTTTTTCTATACCTAAATTTTTCTTTCATCTTTTATATGAGCAAATTGCCTCTAATCTTGAAACATATAGTTTATTAATTTGATTTGAAATTTATTTTGATACTGTTTTTACCATTCAGTAATCATAGATAGTTACATTGTTTTTTTTAAAAAAAAAAAAACAGGCACAAAGCTAGATGAATGAGCTTTGTGTGGACTCTGCCCTAGAGGAGACCCAAGTTTAGTGTGAGAAGGAGAAAGAAATGATGACAAAATTCGTATACTCCAGAGGAGGTAGGAACGATCGCCTGCGGCACTGAAGAAACAGTGGCAGGCTCTGCTTGGATGGAGAACACTGGCCAAGTGGTCAAGTTGGCAGAGAAGGCAACTGATCCATGTCTTAAAAATGAATGTGCGTTTACCAGCAAAAAAGAGACGAGATGGGGCAGACAAGCAGAGCAGCAGGTGCAAATTGGAAGAGTGGAAGGTTTTGGCCTGTTGAAAGAAAGATGAAAATTACTTGTACCTGGAGTAGTAGGTGTGCAGGGTGGGAGGAGGAGGATGACAGATGAAGCTGGAGAAGTAAAAGTTTTATTTATACATAGAACTTATAGTTCTTTTCTTCCATTTTGATATTGTCTGCCTGAATCTAATATCTTATTTTACACCCACAACCGCAAATATCTCCCAGTCATTTGAAAGAAGACTTACTGGAAGTCATTTTCCTACCTCATTTTCTCATTTCCTGACAACTTCTTTCAACTGTCTTGATTAATTTCCAAATATGGGAATATTTTCAGTTACCATGGTCAAAGATTTTATTAAAAAGTCTTGCCTCTGATTCAGCTAAATGGTTAGCCAATTTACTAATTAATAGGAAATGCTTTATAGTTATAGTTAATTAACATGTTAATAGTTTAAATAAAATTGACTGATTCTTCTTTTCGCTTGGTTAATTTAACTATCCCAGAGATCAAGTTTTAAAAAGACTCGTTATCGTGTAGCTTTATGCAACTAATTACTGTTAGTCCTTTTCCATGTCTATGTCATTGCACTTGCTTCTTCAGCTAGTGACATCAGAACCTTCACTTCACTAGCAACGTCGTACAAACAAGAAGAAGCACCATCTTGAACTTCCACAGAAACCTCTTCCCTTCGGAAGTATTTTAATCATTACTTAACCAGCTATGTTTCACTTCTGGATATTTTGGTTAATTTTCCAATAATTTAGAAGTCACATATCACCCCTTTCAGTTTCAGGAAATTGGCCTTTTATATCAGAACACTGTGATCTGTGAAATGGGTACTCAGTGACTTTAGAACACATCAAGAGATAGCTTCGTGTCTAGAGTGTGCCTAAACAGTTCCAAGGTGAGATTCCTTATTTCACATTTAGCAATGATTTAAAAACAAAAACATACACTTTGAATGGAGTGCTTTATTAAAATAATGGAAGAACATGGTAGAGGAAGAACTCCCTGGGAAGAGTTTAAATAGTATAAATAGCTTTGCTGAGAGAGCAACAAAGTTCTGTATTGTGCTGTTGCCACAGCAGCACCAATAATTCAAAACAAGGAAATGGAGTCTCATATTTAATATAATACAGACTTTTCCCTAGAACTTCTGTGGTCTAGGGTTTTTCAGGGATTGGCATGTTTATCTACATATGTCTAAATTTAGACATACCTTTTATGTAATATGATGAAAGAGAAGTACTTACAATTCTATATGATGCAGTTATTTCTTAAACATTTTGTTTGTTTTAAATTGACTAAAATATCAGGAATTTTCTGTGCTGAAGTCAGTGCCCCAGGACACTGTGAATTTATGCATATGAAGAGAGACATAATCTCTTATGCATCCCACATTTGATTTTAAAAGATCACTTTGAAAAGTATGAAGAGGTGTTTAGTAATTCAAGGAAGAAAAATAATTTTTTTCCTATTGAATATTCTATTGAACATTCTATAACAAGAGTTTTCTCTGCTATGGAAGTAGGTACTCTGTTCTAAAAGTCAGGATCTGGAAATTCAGAAACACAGATATGGACGTTTGGGGAATTTTAAAGTCAATTTTATATGTCATTTTGGAAATAAATTAGAAAGATATTGGACCAATCTCAGGCATGGACAGAATTCAATTCATCATTCAATAAACCACAACTAAATCTCTACCAAATAACAAAATCCAATCATAATAAAAGCTCGCTTACAGAGAAATGTTTGACTGTAGCAAACTGCTTTTTATTAAACGTACTTGACACAACACAAGGAGGTGGCAGTGTGCTTTCGACTTTCAGATTTTTGTTGTCCCAATGTTAGTTACTTCATCTCGCTGCCTGCCTGGCTTTTCCACCACCAATTTTATCCTTGTTCTTATTAAAGAGTAAATTTGTAGGCAAGTTTGATTGTTATGGGATAAGAATAAATGAAATGGTTAGGGAAATTTTCATATTTTGATCTTTTCTACCCAGTGACCTCATGATGAAGATGATGCAAAAAATTGGTCAGATATATATCTAGTATGAATGTATGTTTGCATCTTTTTTTTTTTTTTTTTGAGGCAGAGTCTCACTCTTGTCGCCCAGGCTGGAGTGCGCAGTGGCGTGATCTTGGCTCACCGCAACCTCTGCCTCCCGGGTTCAAGTGATTCTCTTGCCTCAGCCTCCTGAGTAGCTGGGACTACAGGTGCCCGCCACCACACCTGGCTAATTTTTGTATTTTTAGTAGAGATGGGATTTCACCATGTTGGCCAGGCTGGTCTTAAACTCCTGACCTTGTGAACCACCCCCCTCAACCCCCCAAAGTGCTGGATTACAGGTGTGAGCCACCATGCCCGGCCGCATTTACTCATTTAATAAAGACAAATATTGCCTAGAAACTAGTTTCAAAGAGGTCTAATTCATTTTTTTATGTAAATTGGCCAAATATTATTTCTTGCATGAAAGCTTTATTAAGGAATTACGATGTGATTTTTCATTTATCTCTTCTGGCTAGTGTTGAAAGGGGCATTCTGAGTGTTGAAACGGGAATTCTTAGAGATGTAAAAAAATAACTGAATTACCCTTAAAAAGATTGAAAAGTTAAAAAGCAAATAAAAAGAAAATGAAAATATACTTATCCATTTAGCAAATATTTAAGGACCTACGTCAGTTACGTTTCTAGGCACTGGAAATAAAATGAATATTGAAAAAGACAGGGTAGGTTCATGAGACTAATTTATAATTAGTATTTAAAGAGGGAATTTGGGACAGGCACAGTGGCTCACACATGTAATCCGAGCACTTTGGGAGGCCAAGGTGGAAGGATCGTTTGAGCTTAGGAGTTTGAGACCAGCTTGGTTAACATAGTGTGACTCCATCTCTACAAAAAAATTAAAAATTAGCAGCTGGGTGCAGTAGCTCATGTCTGTGATCCCAGCACTTTGGGAGGCCAAGGCGGGCGCATCACGAGGTCAGGGGTTCAAGAACAGCCTGACCAACATGGTGAAACCCCATCTCTACTAAAAATACAAAAATTAGCTGGGCATGGTGGTGTGTGCCTGTAATCCCAGCTACTCAGGAGGCTGAGGCAGGAGAATCACTGGAACCCGGGAGGTGGAGGTTGCAGTGAGCCAAGATCTCTCCATTGCACTCCAGCCTGGGCGACAGAGCGAGACTCTGTCTCAAAAAAAAAAAAAAAAAAAAAAAAAATTAGCTGGGCATGTTGGCATGCACTTATAGTCCCAGCTACTCAAGGAGGCCTGAGCCCAGGAGGTCAAGGTGGCAGTGAGCCATGATTGTTCCACTGTATTCCAGCCTGGGTGACAGAATGAGACCCTGTCTCAAAAAAATAAAAATAAAAAAGAGGGGATTTGGATAATAAAATAACTTATTGAGATGGTTTCATATTGTTATGACTTCTCCTACCATTTAATCATTTATTTAGGCATTATTTATCATGAGCACATCAACATTTTTATCTGCCCTTTTCTTCTTTGTTCACTTAATGTTATCTTTTCCAGTTTCTCAAAAGGAAAAAGAATTAAATGAACCTCACATGTCATTTGAAAACAGAGACAGTATCCATTCCAGGCCTCTGTTTTATTTTCCTCTTCCCCTCTCCTTGACACTTTACTTTTGGGCAGATGTGCCTGAGGAAGACTTCTCAAAAGAAGATATTTATGCAGCCAAAAAACACATGAAAAAAATGCTCATCATCACTGGCCATCAGAGAAATGCAAATCAAAACCACAATGAGATACCATCTCACACCAGTTAGAATGGCCATCATTAAAATGTCAGGAAACAACAGGTGCTGGAGAGGATGTGGAGAAATAGGAACACTTTTACACTGTTGGTGGGACTGTAAACTAGTTCAACCATTGTGGAAGTCAGTGTGGTGATTCCTCAGGGATCTAGAACTAGAAATACCATTTGACCCAGCCATCCCATTACTGGGTATATACCCAAAGGACTGTAAATCATGCTGCTATAAAGACACATGCACACGTATGTTTATTGCGGCACTATTCACAATAGCAAAGACTTGGAAGCAACCCAAATGTCCAACAACGATAGACTGGATTAAGAAAATGTGGCACATATACACCATGGAATATATGCAGCCATGAAAAATGATGAGTTCATGTCCTTTGTAGGGACATGGATGAAACTGGAAACCATCATTCTCAGTAAACTATCGCAAGGACAAAAAACCAAACACCGCATGTTCTCACTCATAGGTGGGAATTGAACAATGAGAACACATGGACACAGGAAGGGGAACATCACATTCCCGGGACTGTTGTGGGGTGGGGGGAGTGGGGAAGGATAGCATTAGGAGATACACCTAATGCTAAATGACGAGTTAATTGGTGCAGCACACCAACATGGCACATGTATACATATGTAACAAACCTGCACATTGTGCACATGTACCCTAAAACTTAAAGTACAATAAAAAAAAAACATGATACAAGGTGGAACAGAGCTTTGTTTGTGAGTCTGAGAAGACTTAGTGTAAGATGATACAAGGTGGAACAAAGCTTAGTTTGTGAGTCTGAAGCAGAATTAGGCAGTGATACACAGTATGTTTCCTGGAGGATAATAAACTTTCTATATGATGACCTTGTTTTATCGTGGTATTAGTGAGCATCAAAACTATTCACTGACTTCTATTCATGTATTTTCTTAAGAGGAGGAAAATACTGCATGGGTTTTGCAGCCAGTCTTCCTGTTCAGATTTACTCTGCTTAAGTGCTCAATTAGAGAGAGAGAGAGAGAGGTTGACAAAGGATTCCATAACTTCTAGTCTTCAAATGATCAAAACTGAGGACCTGGTGAAGGTTTCAGGAAACCACTTCTTTAATTGATTCTCTTTCCATGTAAAATGTATTTCAAAGGATAATAGCCTACGATTTGACTCCAAAGCTTCAGTGTAGAAGAGGAATTCTTCTGGCTGAACTATATAGCTAATGCTCAATTACCTTAGCTTCTATTGAACCATATTCTAAACACCTTCCTTTGTAACATCACCTTGTGCAGAAGTCTGTATTTTTAGCCTTTAAGCAGAGCTCAAGCACTGTATTTAGACATCTGACTTGAAGACTAAAATTTGCTCAGTGAGCAGAACAAATGTTCAGAAAATAACATTTCAAGGTTAGAGTTAGTGTCCTGAATAAAATCCCTTTTCTTCTTTTTCTCCGTATTGAATATAACATAAATAATGTACCCTGACTGACTTTTAAGATTAAAAATCAGAGAATACAGTGAACTTGGAAAGGGAAGAGAGCGTAATTAAAAATTGAAGGGGCTTCTGTTGAACAATTGTTTGCCTGAAACTAAGTACACGTTTTATTCTTGACTCAATAGGATTATGGATCTTAAAAGGATTTTTAAAACTATATAGTAAAGCTTTTAGAAAAAGGGCCTGAATAAGCCTGCAGCTACTGTAAAAAATATTGAAAGAAACACACACACACAGAGAATCATCATAATATCCTTCTTAGTGTGAGGAGGAAAAAACTAAATACCGTTTATTGCTAGTAGTTACAGTAATTGTATTTATCAGTTTTTGACTGTCTACAATGTGTTAGTCACTGTGCAAGGCCCTGTATATAAGAAACCTTATTTAATATTCACAGCAATTTTATGGAATAGGTATTTATAAATCCCATTTTGTAAATGAGAAATAAAGTCCAGAAAGTTTAACAACATTCTTAAGATTATATAGTTAGTAAATGGAAGTATATTGTGAATATTTCTCAAGAAAATCTCAAAATGGTGCCCAAGACTCCCTGTCCTTGAGAAATAAAAACATTTTACTTCTTAGGGGAAATAGATGAGAGTGATACGTTGTGATTATTATTCTTAAACAAGACAACGCAAGGTCCCAGGACCCTTTTTTGAAAGGGAAATGACATATTTGCACTGAGGGAAACTGATTATCACTTGCTGAGCATTTCCCTAAGAATTCTGCTCACTTGGATTATGTGTAATTTGGTGAAGAATTTATCCCCATGTATTCCATGAGGCAAAAGGATGTTGCAGTTGCACTTCACAGTGCATCCATACCAATCTACCGGGGGGAAAAATAATAAATGAGTCTGGGTACTCCCTTCTCTTGGCCACATGGTTGATGTTGTAATCTTCACTCTATATAGCCAGTCACCTTGTGAACAGAACTATCTAGAGCCCAGGACTATTTGATTGATTAAAGATTCCCACCCTTAAAATTAGGACTGAAAGACATGTTGGAAATTCTGAATATGTTTTAGGCCCTGCATTTGAAAGGTAATAAATAGGGCATGTGAAACTCTTTGACCTTTTTCTGGTTCTCAGTGCCTTGAAATTTCTGTCTCATTTTTTTAGATACTCAACACTCTAACCCAGCAAGGGGAGATATTTCATAGTGGGGCATAGTAATAATATAAGAAGAGTGTATTAGTCTGTTTTCACACTGCTAGAAAGAACTACTTGAGACTGGGCAATTTAGGAAGAAAAGAGGTTTCATTGACTCACATTCTGAAGGCTCGACAGGAAGCATGACTGGGAGGCCTCAGGAAACTTACAATCATGGTGGAAGGCAAAGAGGAAACAGGCAGCTTCTTCACATGGTGGCAGGAGGGAGCAAAGGGGGAAGTGTCACACACTTTCAAACAACCAGATCTCCTGAGAACTCACAATCAAGAGAATAGCTTGGGGGAAGTCCACCCCCATAATCCAATCACCTCTCACCAGGCCCCTCCACCGATATGTGGGGATTACAATTCAAGATGAGATGTAGGTGGGGACACAGAGCCAAACCATATCAAAGAGACTGAGTAAAGCAAGATGAATTAGAGATTTATTTTAAATGTAGTGGAATACCAAGTTTATGTAAAGCAGAAAGTATAACAGTGGTATGGCTATTATTTGGTGAACTGATTATCATTCTTTTTTGCATAATAGGTTGTGAGTACATGTGGCTCAATGGTATCTTAATTCTTCATTTGAAATTCTAAAGGTTTGCATTTCATTTTTGTTAAGCATGTTGCATTACTCTAAAACAGATTTTAAAAGAAAGATACTGAAATATAATTCCATATAGTTACTGAGTCATTGACTTTTTCAGAACTCTTGTAGGTAATCACCCTTATTTATAGATGGGAAACATTCAGCTGCAAAATTAAATGATATGCTCAAAAGGAAACAGGAATAAATGGCAGAATCAACCACCTAATACTTTGGATTTTTGGAAAGTATCAGAACAACAAAGTTCTCCATTTCTTTGTTTGTGGAGTATTCTCCCCTCTGGCCCCAGCAAAATAAAAAGTTAGAAAGGAGATCCTCTGGAAGTTAAAGCAATGTGTTCAGTTAAACCCTGCCTCATGTCACTTGTACAATTTACACAACATTCATTTCCTTAAGTGCTACGATAATTTTGTGAATGTTAATATAAAGAAGTCCAGGAGGCCACCAAATTGTTCCCATTGGCTTTTTATGTAGTGTGGAATAATGAGGCAATTTTTGCTTTGTCTATATATATTTTGTTTATTACTTGATTTTATGATCATATATTGTTTGTGTGACTTTACCTTTAAAGTCAATACAAACAATTATAAATTTAATTTGGTATTTACAACATGCATATACACACACACATATATATATATTTTTTTTTTCATTAAACATTAGGCAAATGGTGGTTACATGAAACATGAAACTCTGGGACTACTTCTGTTTCATAGGTTCGGATCCTGTGTCCTGACTTTTGGTTCAGAAAATACAGGCTCAGTTAATGTTCCATAATTGTGTACTTTTACCCAATTTTCCATTATCTCCTATTCATCTTCCACCATAGTAACTTCAGACAAGAAAAGTGTGTTTGAAGACTACCACGGGTTAACTACCTGTATTCCATTATAAAATCTTTGTATATAGTGTTAGTCTTTGGTTTTGTGGTCAGGATCGACTGTAATCAATTCTGGTTCTTGATTTGCCAAATGTGAGACCTTGGCCAATTTATCTAATCTTTGGGTAAATTAGTCTCCCCATGTGTAAATTAGGAATGAGAAAACTTAACCTTTAGGGTTGTTGTGAGAACTAAAAGAGCTCCAATTTGTCCAGTGCTTGGTTTTATAGGGACTAGATATAGGTAGATTTCTTTCTTCATTTGATTTAAATCCAACACTCACTCTTACTGTTGTCCCAGGTAAAATTTTAAAAATTCATTTTGCTGTAAGTCAGACATGATTTTCAGCACTCTGATTTAAAAAGTAATGTGATTTCTTGTGGAGTAACTAAAATAAGGACCCACTGACAGTTGTTTCCACATTAAAGTGAGGTGGATTTCACCCTGAAGCTTCTGAGTTGCCAGACAAGCTTCACTTTATCAAGGAGAAAAATTAAAATCCACTAAACCAAAGCAAAATGAAATTAAATTCCAGAAGCTAAAGGACAAGTAAAGGACACAGTCTTCACACTCTGGGCTTTTCTTTTGGTCTTCTTTCCATTGACTGTAGGATAAAATTTGGGGGAAATTGTGAGGGTGTGAATGGCAAGTGTATGTTTGGGTTCTAAGACTTGGGTCATTAATACCAAGTCATAATGTATATTTTTCTATCCCCTTTCTTACTCAGTATTGTTCAGTTTTTAGTGTTATTCAGTATTTTCAGTATCATGATTTGTAGAAGTTTTTATAATAATGACATAATTATACCATAATTTCTTTTATTATTTTCCTTATATTGGAAATATACACCATTTGCAGTTATTCAGTGACACTTTAAAGTAGCAGTGTGATGGACATTCGTTTACATAAATCACTATCCACATCCTTGATTTTTTTTCTTTGGAAATGATTCCTAGAAATAGAATCACTCTTAAGGAGTGTGAACGTTTTAAAAGATTCTTGATATAGTGTGACATTTTTTTCCCTGGGAAAGGTGTACCAATTTATACTCCTACCAGCAGTGTTTTTCACATCATGTGCTTGTCATTATCTATTAGCATCAATGATATATAAAAATGTTAATGTTTCATAATTTACATTTATTTTCTTACCACTGAAGTTGAGTGTTATGTCTTATGTTTACTAGAGAAGACAGGCACACTGGAATGCTCCTTCTTTTCAGCAAGTATATATTTAGACACATTGTGTTCCAGTGGTAGTTTTTCTCATTTATTTGAATATATGTCAATAAGCAAAATCTTGGCTAAAAATAATCACATTAGCACTAAATTTAGTCAAGTGTCAAAGGCATTTTAAAGAGACTAAATTTGGGATGCATCTCAGAAAAACATGATACTATGCTGATGAGATTTTCTTTTTATGCTGGGCAATTGGTAATTTTGTTGTTCACCCTGGGTTCCCCAACAATGTTGAACTAGCAACTTTCAAACCTGCAAACATTTGCTTTTGTAATCAAAATTGAAAGATACAATTGAAAGGAAAGATTTAGTTCACAAACTGTGTAATCTTCTGATTCTGCAGAATTGAAATGAATAAACTTGAACACATATTTAAGAACTCAAGCTCTAGTCACCATATAACTTAAGACAGGGAAAAGGTTGAATTTCCTTTCAAAATAAGCACCATGCATGACCATGCTTCCTAATAAAAAAAGAAAAGGTAATATCTCTAAAAATTGTGTCATCCTTTTTTTCATACCGGTTACCGTGGTTCAATGAGTCCCTCTCTATACAGTCTGGTGGTACATTTTTCTAAATTGTGAAAATTCAATAATAATTACATACATAGTAATATGTATTTATATAAATATATAATTATTATGTAAAATAATAATTATATATAGTGTATATAAATGTGTGTTTTAAGTGGTCTTATTATGTATGATATTTCAAGGTGTAAGCTTATTTTTCAGGATGTTGTGTTTTGGTACCTAGGAGGATCAGCTTTGAATCATTTCTAGTTACATATTTCTAATTTGGGGGAAAATCAGTTTTTATAGGAATAAAATGTGGTCCAAGTCTTCAGCAGAGTGAAGGATAAGACTGAATTATAAAAAGAGAGGTTTAATAAAGTATTTTTTAAGCCTTAGAGGAAGTTAATAAAATAATTTTATTGAATTCCATCATGACTCAGCTTCTAATATTAATTTTGTAAATAGGAAAAAGGTAATTAAATTACTAAAGCACCTTAATTTTAAAGGTTAACTTTATTATTATTGCTCATAGGAAAGTTTATTTTTTACCACTTTTAGAACCCTAGGTCTTTTTAAATTGTTGCACAATTCATTTGAGTGCTTTCTATGACATGCAGTCAGACTTGCATCCTTCCTGTGTGGGCTCTGACTATCTAATAAAAGAGATAATGTAATGACTTACATATCTAGAACACAAGGTAATGATTCCATTACCTAGGCATATCCCTGTTCTGATTTGCAGACAGTTTAATTTTTACATCTGATCTTTAACTAGTGCTTGAGATGAAGCAGAACTGGGTATTTGAAAGGAATTTAATTTGTTTTGCCCATTTTAATGGTAGTTTTTTTCTGAGTGTATTTAAAGAGCTTTTTATAACTACCATCTTCCAATTTTTAAAATGGAAATATATTTTCTATTGCTTATTTTTTTTTACTGCAAAGCCTTATGTGTTTATTTTAGAAAAGGTAGAAAATACTGCAAAGAAAAAAGAAAAATGAAAAAATAATATATTAATAGAGAATTCTCATTAACATGTTGGCAGATACTCCAGTTTATTCTGTATAATTCCTATATACAATAGGGGATCAAAGTACTTGCTACATTGAATACCATACTCTGACATTACATATTTTGTAAATGTTGTTTTATGTTTTTGATTGAGCAACCAGTAATCATGTTAGCCTGGAGACAAACTTTGTATAGTTCAAAGAGTGTTTGCCAACCTTTTTTTTAAAAGGATATTTTACATAAAAATCCAGATGTCCGCCTTCTCTTGATAGATGGGGGTTCTGTGCTACTGGGGCTGAGACTCCTGGTTGGCCACAGTTGAGAGCAGATGGCCACAGTTGGCCTTAGCCAGCCGGAGCATGCACTCTGCATTCAGCGCATTCCTGCCCTGGTCTCCTTCACATCTTGATGTGCCTACCTGACTCCCAAAGCCAGCTGTTTGAAGGGTAGTAGTTTGTCTAGGGTAGTGCTTTTCAATGAGGCTGTACTGGCCCCTAAGGGAAGATTTGAAAGTGTTTTCTGGATGCCACAATGCTTGGAGAGCACTACTGGCATTTAGTGGACTGCAGTCCTGTTATGTGAGAGGACTGGACCTGGAAGTTGTGTCCTGCATTTTCAACAATCCCTTTGGGTATTCATATAGGTGAAACACTTGTTTATAATTATTTGAGCCTAGAAACAAAACTGGTTGCACATATAAAAACTGCTTTAATTCAATTTTAGTATATGTTGAATTTCCTAAGACTACAGCTACTGTATACTTTCAGGTAAAACTGTTCTTTGCTTTGGAAGGTTTACTGTGCGTTGTTCACCATTTGGAAAACCATGTTGCTGAGAACAAGGTGGCTCATGGTATTTGAATAACCAACACAGTGCAGCTGCATCAGTGTTCATTTGTACCACCCTTGTTCAGTATAACAAAAAGCAAAATTAACACTCCTTTAACATTTTTTATGAATAAGAAATAAATATCAGATCTTATGAGAGAATATTAATTCTTCTTTGTGTGTTCTTTACTTTTACCACCTATAATTTGCCTTGGCATGTTATCTAGACTTCAGTTACTCTTATTTTCCTTTTATCACTTGCCTGTAAGCCTGCTTTATTGTTTCTTATTCTAATACTAAATTTTAGCCTAATGTCCATGTAACCACTCAACCCTCCAGTCTTTCACTTTCTTACCCTTCTTGAAAGTACTGGCTGCTTATTACTTCTCTTTAATTCATATTTACTTGTTGGTAGTAGGGCAGGCATCAGATGACTTCCTCAATATGTAAGTTATGCTCATGCCTGGAGCACTTTATGATTAAAAAGAATATTATGTATAGAGGTTGTTTGTATAAACTATGAGCTTTGTGTTAGGTTAGTAAAAGCGGCATTACAAAATACTTATTTTTAAAAGTGAAGCTTTGTGCTTGAGCAACTTAATGCTCTACGTGACCATTGAGAATATACATTGGTCCTAAAGAGGCTTACAGGCTTCTAGAAAGACATTACATAGAAATAAGCTATGCCTAGACTGAGAGGATGATGAAATATGCTCCAAGATTTCAGAGAGGGGCAAGTAGGTGTGTTTGAATGGGTGAGGAAGGCCTGTGGATGAAGCCGAGGAGGTGCCACCAAACCTAGGTGCTTGGGGAAGCTGTTAAGAGTTTTGGAGAAGGGGACAATGAAGGAAAGTTCTCTCCCTTTCTTTTTCACTTTCCCCCCTTCTTTTTCTTCTAGAACTGTGTCTTTTCTTCTTTCTTTCCTGAAGATGCAAAAGCTACAGATGTAAGTGAGAGGGACTAAAGCCAGAGTCATGACTGTGAAGTATTGATTTCAGGTATTTGTTCTCACCTTAAACTCAAACCAAATATAAAATTATGACCTTGGGGGCTTAGAATTGTGCAGTTTTTGTTCTTCAAGAGAAATTATTGGAGAGATCTCAGAGCAAGGCATTGCTTGTATTTCCCTTCAGTGTAGTATTTAGATTTTCATTTTCTTAGATCTAATTATAAAAGAGACTTAGGAGGTGGAAAATAAATTCAATAAGTCTTCGAAGTTTTTCCTTTCTTTATTTTATAAGCTAAGTATCACTGAATTGGGGGTATACTAAGAAGGGTATTAGTGACAGAATTGCTAGTTTCCTCAACCTGCCTCAGCTTACCAAATTTAAATCTTTTTGTGAAACTATTACCACATGTAAATATATTTTAAAAATTAGAATTTCTTTGAAGAAACATTTTCTTAGCCAATCAAAAGCAAGAGCTAATGAGGCTTCAGGATGATTTGGTTTTCAGACTTTTTTTTTCTAATGCCACAATCCTTAGATATGGTGGGAAAGGCACTTCAAAGTGAGTACTCCAGATTTAATTCAAATGCGCCCATTTAAGTAGCTCAGAAAATTGCATAATCTAGGGTTCTGGAGTGACAGTGTTTTATATGTTGAAATCTTTTGGAGTGGGGTTGAAACAGCAAAATCATTTTATTTCATTAAAATCGGTCTCAGCCTCCTCTTTTTCCTCTCATTCACTGCAGGCCTTTCCATCTAAGAAACAATTCATAGCTGCTTCTTCAGAGGATGTCTAATTTTCCCTCATTCAGAGGGACACATTTGGTACTTTGCCCTGTGCTTTAATTAATAAGCTTCAGAGAAAGAGAGTCGTCAGAGCCAGGGCCCCCAGTTGTGGAAGTTTCTATATCCGGTAAATTGGATCCATTCCAGGGCAGAATCATTTATCAACAAATGAAACACCAGCCACTTCCCACACGTCCTCTGATTGCATTAAAAAATCACTCCCCTTCCTACCCAAATTGAGTATGCTTAGAGTATGGAGCTGACAAACATTCTCTTTCCTTCTCCTCCTCCTCATTCTGTTGAATTGCTGGTTTCTGTAGTCTATTAGGCTTCTTATTAGTAGTAATAAAATGTTCATTCATTAACTCTCTCATGCCTGCATACCAGCTATAGTCACTCTCTTTGCCCCCAAATTATGCAGTCTTTATGAAGTCATTCAGTAGCAGGGAAATGAGCTGGGAAAACTGATATTGCATCTGTAACATCGGGTACTATTTAACCAGTGGGAGGGACTGATAAAATTAGCAAGTTGACTAACCACTTCCCTTCCTTGTGGCTCTTTAATATTATAACGGATACAGAAAAGTTCAGAAGGACTGAGCTAGTTTGCGAAACCACAGCATACTTTGGCAAAGAGGGAATGCACAACAAAACGGGTAAGTTTCTTTCTTTTAATATTTTAAGAGAACTGTGAAAAAGATAGTGGGGTAGATGTTTTTAAGTCTGACTCTGCAAATCATCTTTAATAATTTGTAGGCTGTGGAAAGATAAACTTGTCATGAGGAGGGAAGCAAAAGGTTTTCCAATCAGTAACAGTAGTAACAACAACAACAACAAAAATTACATTGAGCAAAAAATTCAACTCTGAGAATGCCTTTATTATTTCAGAGAGATAGGACTAAAGGATTTTGGGGAGAGGGTTCTTGAATTAGTAAAAATATTGATGAATAAGTTCCTGTACTCTGATTTTTTGAAATTTAGCCTGGAATTGTCAGCAGGGGAATAATCTACTGAAGCTGAATATCCGTCTGGATCCTGAAACAGCTTAGTCTTCTGTTGTCTTCTTTGTGGTTGAAAATGTTTGTTGCTTTTAACTCTTTTATTATCAAAAATTTCAAACACAAGCAAAAATAGAGTGAATAGTGTAGAGATTTCCCATGCATCTATCACATAGCTTCAACAGCTGTGACTTCAGAGCCCAGGCTGTATAATCCACACCTCTGTGGTACACTCCCTCCTTCAATCTAGTTGAATTGCAGCATTTTGAAATATGCCTATTGTGAACATTAAATAAAAGAGGGCTAAAGTTTCCTAAAGGCTCATGCCAGCTCAGCAATGTAAGGTTTAGAGAAATATTATTACATAAATTTGAATTATGAGTCATAGAAAGCACAAGTGAGTTTCCAATGGTTGTTTTACCAGTGGGAGCAGGAGTAGAGGATAGTAGATATTAAGATTGTAGTCTCTGGAGCCAAACTGTTTGGGGTCAAATTTGGTTCCATCACAATCCAGTATCCTTAAGAAAATTTCTTAACCTTTCTGTGTCTCAGTTTGTTCACCTGAAAATGAATACAATAGCACTGATCTCCTGAGCATGAGGGATGATGAACCAGTGCATGCCAAGACTCTGAAAATTGTTGGGAACATAGAGTGTTCATGTTTGTTAGCCCTACAACTGTTGGTCAAAATTATTAGAGTGATGGTAGGGTTGTGATTTGTCCAAGCAGAAAGCCAAAGGTTGTATCTGAGCATATTGGGCTGTCTTCTGACCATTGCTTTTCTCCTGATTATTTTATAATGCCAGGCTAGGAAAAGTCTCCATTGAGATATCTTGCTTGCTTTTGCACCCTGTGAAAACTCCTTGCTCTTGCTTTCCCCCACCAGCTCTGAATTAATTCTCTCTACAAACAAAAGGCATCTGAGCTTGTCTTGCCCACCCTCTCACTTTGAGGATGAGGGAGTAGAGATTGGTCTAAGCTCACAGAGCAAGGAGTAGATCTAATGGAAAAGACCCTGTCATGGGCTTCATGGGCTCCTCTAATGTCTGTTTGGAGGGGTGCTGCAGTTGGGTTTAGGCAACACTGTTGGGCCTGAGAGGCTGCCTCGTATCTGAGCTCTTATGCATCCATCTCTGATGTGGAGGTCTTCCAGGGCTGCAAGTTGCTCAGATACTTTTTTCACTGCTAATGAGAATGGTGAAATTCTGAGGATGGCAACAAATGGATGGTGAGGACCTTCCCTAAGCTTTTTTTTTCTATACTATTCATCAAATAGTAATGGCTGTCATTTATTGAGCGTTTACAATGCACCTGGCACTGTGCTGTGTGGTTTTCTTATTTACTCCTCCCTATATCCCTATGTAATACTTAGTATTAATATCTTCATTTTATAGAAAAGGAAACTAAGGTGCAGAGAAGCTAAGCTACTCACCAGCTCATAAGAGACAGCCAGGATTTTGTTCCAAGTCTGTCTGACTTCTTAGAGCATTTGTCCACAAGAAACAGGTTTGTTCAAACGTGCACTCAAAATGCATCTGTGGTTTTGCTCTTAAGCTTCCTGAAGGTGAAAGTCGTCAGTATTCCTATAAAGCAAGCTGAATGGAAAACCTTTTCTCTAGTAATAGTTTTCCCACAGTGAATTTTCAGAATGCCTAATTACAAGCTGGAAATTTGTCATAAATTTTGACAAATACAGAGGCGGGTGGGGGTGGTGTGGAGTTACCACTGTAAAAAGTAAATATTGAACTGACAGGTAAAAAAAAGAAATGCTCTTTTAGTAAATTAACCATGCTTCAGTGGTGGATTTTGTTTTTAAGGCCATTTGTCTCTCTTGAGTTTTTGTAGAGGAGGGTGAAATACATCTAAGTCAGTTTTTGAGAACATGCAGTGCTGTTGTAAAACAAATGATAAACACTGATGCGCTGCAGAAATAAAAATTGGCTGAATCTTCTGGGAGGTGCTGAAGAGAACTGGGACATGCACAGTCAGACATTTTAGAAACCTGGAATTGACTTGAAGTGCTTTATCTTTTACATTACGGGTACAACTGCAAAAATAGAACTGAATGTGTGAATGAAGAGAGAGGTTAATTTCACAACTTTGGAGAATTTTTTTCCCCTCCAATAGAGTAATGGTGTTTTAAAAATTTTTTTTCTTCACTCAAGGGGACATGGTCTAAAATTTAGAGCTAAAAATGGAAACATCAGATATAAATGATTGACCTGCCTTTTATCAGGCAATCTGATCAATTTGCAATTGTTCATTTTTCCTTCATTGGCTATAGTACTTTTGTCATCTTGACAGAATCAGCCAAGCTTTACCTATAAAAATGTTGGAAGAGATTTGAAATCATATGATCTTTCTGCAGAAAAAGAAAAGGATAAAGGGAATTGCAGCTTCCAGTGTTGCGGGGAGTGAAGTGGGAAGGGTCACTGTTATGTCGCATTCTTAGATTCTTTTTTTTTTATTATTATACTCTAAGTTTTAGGGTATATGTGCACAACGTGCAGGTTTGTTACATATGGAACCCATCATTCTCAGCCAACTATCGCAAGGACGAAAAACCAAACACCACATGTTCTCACTCATAGGTGGGAATTGAACAATGAGAACACATGGACACAGGAAGGAGAACATCACACACCGGGGCATTCTTAGATTCTTAAACCTTTGAGAAATCAGAGCAGCTCTTTAGTACTGGCCACTGCAAACCATTTTCCAGAATTGTTCCATCATCTTGGTTTTTTTCTTTTTCTTTTTGTCTCTAATGTCTTTATCTCATAAGAACATATTCACAACCTGTAAAGCAGGGTTTAGGGTTGGAAATTTCTGTATTTGTCTGTCATTAGAGACAGATTCAGAGTGCCATTTAGCTTGTCAGTGTCCACTTCTTTGTGCACTAATGTAATTTCTGGTGGGGTTGGTCATCCATGGGATTACTGCGTACTAGTGCCTTCATGTTTACAGATTGTTTTCTATCCTGATCTTTAACATTTGTCAATGCATTATGTCACTGCTATTATTAAATGTAAAAATTTAATAAGTTTTAAAAATCAATAAACATTAGTGCTTGATTTAATTATTAACTTAATAATCAATTTAAATTTTAATAATAAAATGTATTAAAAGTCTTGAATAGATAAAGCATTGTTTTCCCTTGAGATGAATTCTGTCCTCATTTGTTCTTTTGTCCATTTATTCACAATTGCTTAGCATCTCCTGCTGGAGATCCAGAAATCAATAATCACAGTTTGTGCCCTCAGAAAATTCACACGTTTGGGGTGAAAAACAGTTGTATGAAATAAGCGACGCTATAGTTCACAAAATATATTCTAACTACATTGTACTGTCTACATTGGGAGAGAGGGTGTGTGTGTATGGATAATCCCAGACCCTGGGATTGGAGAATCATGGTTCAAAGCCCATTACTGTCTGGTTTTGGGTATTTAACTAATGTTCTTAGGCCGTGGTTTCTTCACCTGTAAAATGATACTGAGCTGCTAGGGGTGTTGTATTAATTTAACATGTGATACATGTTAAGTATTTATATAGTATATCCTATAGTCTTTGGGGGATCAAGGATAGTTTCTCAAATGAAGTTAACTTTAAACAACCTGAATGGCATAGATGCTTCTAGTCACAGGGAACTGGATATGACAAAATGGAAAAGAGTTTTGCCTCTTTGAGAAAGAGAGTAAAGGTCAGCATGGCTGAAACATGTAAAAAGTGGGGAAGTTGCTTAGAGGTACTGGCAGAGTCCTGATCTTGCTGGGCCTAGTAGGTCATGTTATGCAGCTGCATGTTGTGCAAGTGCAATCAGAAGTGATTGAAAGGTTTACACAGGGAGTTGCATGACCTGAATAATATTTTTAAACTAGTTGCAGAGTGGAGAATAGATTCGTGAAGAACAAGAGTAGACACATGGAAATAGGTTAGAAAACTATTTCAATAGCTTAGTCCAAAAATGATGGCCACTTGGATTAAACAGTGTCAGGGGTATAGGGCAGTGGACAGAGTGAGAAATCCTATATAATTAATAGGACTTGGTAAACAATTGGATGTCATTGGGGAGCATCAGTTATGATCCTATGGTGTTCAGCAGCGGGGTCTGGTGAGATGTCTTGTATGAAGATGGGCAAATTGGAAGAAGAGCAGGCTTGGACTTCTCAATTTACATGCTTTTGAAACATTCAAGAGGAGATGTCAAGTAGGCATAAGATGTCATGTAGATGTTAAGTGAAGCCATGGAAATAGATGTTATCACTCAGAGAGATGGGATGAAGTGAGAAAAGCTGAGGGCCCAGTACTCAACCACTGGAAATTCCAAAATTTAGAGGTCACAGGAGAAGCAGCCAGTAAAGGAGGTGGATAAGTCATGGTCAGAGAAAAGGGAAAACAAGAAAGTTGTGGTTTTTAAGGAAAACAAAAGAAAATAGCATATTCAGGAGAAAGGAGTGATTATCCATGTCAAATGCTAAGGAGCTAATAAATAATCAAAAAACACCGTGGAATTGGTATCATGGAGCTCATTGACATAAAATAAATAGGCAGAAAATGTAATTTCTTTAAAATTGCATTGCATTTTAACATACTGACTAATCAGTTTTACTATTGACCAATTGAATAAATATATGAAGACAATAAAAGAGACATACTATTTTCCGAAGTGGCAGTATATTTAGAAATTATCTTACTTCTGTCTTTACGTAACTGTATGGTATACAAGGAAGCAGTAATAAACTATGCTGGTCTAAACTTACTTCCCTGGAAGTGCAAAGTACTTGAATTCAGCACTTTCTTCTTGTGTATTCCCAATATCAAGATTACCAGGTACCGTTGCTGAGGAAACCATTTGCGTAGACCAGTAGTTCTCAACCGGGGGCAGTTTGGTACCCCAGAGCACATTTGGCAATGTCTAGAGATATTTTTGATTATTACAGCTGGCAGCAGGTAATCTAGGGGGCAGCACTAGGGGGAAGAGGCCAGGGATGCTGCTGAATATCCTATAATGCACCAGACAGCCTCCCACAACAAAGAATTATTTGGTCTCAAATGTCAATAGTGCTAAAGTTGAGAAACCTTGACATAGACTAATGCAGACCTGCTCAGTGCCTAACATCAGGCCTTGGCAATAGTAGATCTTCACTAGAATTGTTCTGCAGGAGAGTGGGAGATCCTTTACTGCCTTTTTTTCGTGGTCTACCGATAGGTTTGTGTAGTAAGTGATCTTTGAATTTGTTTTTTATCTTGAAACTTCTTTGTAAAAAACAAAGTGAATAAATAAAAGTATTGTGCACTCATGTGAATTACCTCTGCAGAATTTTCAATAGAATTTATCTATGTGGTTAAAAATAGAGGACAGTGCTCCACCCAGTGCATGTTAGACTTCTTACAACAGAACTGGATTCTTTATACAAAGTTAGTTCCTATGCTGAAGTGCATTTTAGAGAAGTTTCAGTATTAAAACATACTTTAAACATTTAATAGATTAATTTTCTTAAAACCTGTAAAGATCTACTTCTTTAAAAATAATAAATTTTATTTTCTCTTGATTATAACATAATTCATATAGCTCATATTTGTGTGTGTGTGTCTAACTATAATAAAGTCTTAGATACCCATAACCAAGGCAGGATATGGAATTTAACCATTATCAATAAAACCTCCTATGTGAATTCCCCTCTTTGCCAAGGAGAAGCACAATTCTGAATATTTTGTTTCTTGTTTCCTTGTGTTAAAATTCTACTACATATATATGTATCCCCAAACGAACGAAGAATGAAATTAGTTTTTAAAATGTCTATGCCTGTAGGATGGATTGGCAAGGAGAGCCATGGAAAAAATAAAACAAACTCAATGGCTATTTGAGAAATGCAGACACATGGCTTTGAGGCTTGGCACCAAGCGTGGGGGCAGTGGCACCATTAGAAAGAAGTAGACATTTCTGTGACTGTCTGCCTCTGTGGAGAAAGGGGGAGCCTAAGGTCAAGATGATAATGGTTTAAACACAGTGTTAGAATGGAGGTTTTATGAACAGAATCACAGAAGGAGGCAGGGGACAAGAAGCACACAGGCTGAGACAGACTTTGTATGCGGTGCCTTCTTTCAGGAAGATTGAAGTGCCATGTTTATTGTCTAGACTTGTACTTGCCGTGGAAGCAGGACATCTGAGAGCTTGCTCTGTCTGGGCAATTCAAAATAGAGACTTAGAGACGTCATTGTTGAGCAGTAGAGCTGGAGGTGAAGATTTGAGAAACTTCAGTGTAGGTACGAGTTGAAGCCACATGAAAGGAAGAAACCTGGGGACAAAAAGCTTAGGGAATGCCCATAGCTAATGGTGGTATTGAAAACACATTATAAGCTTTTGCTTATTTTTATTTAAAAACTGTTTTATTTAAAAAACTTTTAATTAAAAACTGTTTTATTTCCACATATAGGCTTCCTTGGGCTGTCTTTACAATATATGTTATGGTAGGGGATTATTAGTCTGGCACAAAAGTAATTGCGGTTTTTGCCATTAAATGGAGTGGACCAAAGAATTTTGCACCAATTATTTGGTCCATGTGTCAGCATTTCTCAAATAGCCATTGAGTTTGTTTTATTTTTCCGACTGCTGTCCTTGCCAATCCATCCTACAGGCATAGACATTTAAAAACTTGAATTTCATACCTTGTTTGGGGATACATAAATACATAGTGGAATTTTGACAAAATGTTAAGTGTTTGAATGCTACAATAACATTCTAAACTAGATTAGATTCTTGTGACAGTAAATAGGATATTATGGTTTGGCTTGGAATTCTTGTAAGATTTGGAACAGTTTTTAGTCCTGATCCAAAAGAGTTTAGTCATCAGAAGAACCACAAGTGGCACAGTAAATGTCAGTGCTACCTAAAAATGTGACATCAACAAAGTTTGTTTCTAGGGCTGCCATTCTCCTTTTTGTTAGTTTCTTTGGTCCTACATTTTTTCATCTTCACAATAAGAAGTTGGTCTGGATAATGTGTCAAATCATTGAAAAAATGTACTCTGCTTTTTAACCTTCATGACCTTCCATCCTGCCTAAGGCCTGTGCTTGGGGGATTTCACTCTGCCTTTTCTTCTCTCACAGGCCATTTAAATGTTACAGCTCTAAATTCGTTTTTCTCAGAGTCCTGCTACTTACTAATGCTAATGTGTCAAGTCTGTATTATTTCCAGTAATTCACAATATGCTATGATTGGCCTAATATATTCACTCCCGGATGGCTTCTTCACTGGGGGTTTCACTGCCTGAACCTAAAGTGGTGCTCAATGGTAGCATGGCAGAGGTAAGCTAAGCAGGGTGATATTGTTATTATTTATTTTCACAAGTACTTTTCTGATCCATATTTATCTAACCTTTATAAACATAGCATTAGAAATGTAAGACCTACATTTTTATGTTTTTCTTACTTGAGATAATTTTCAAAAGTTTTTACTTTCCAGTTGATGAACTTTCTTTGTTTAGCTTGTATCTGAATTGACTGACTGTTCTTAAGTCAATTTTTATGTGATCATGTTGCTACATAGGACACTCTTAGTCATATAGCTATAGCTGTGAGTTGGTTTAAATATCCCATATAAAAAGTTATAAAAACAAATAGTAAAGCTGTTATTATGAATTTACCTATAGAAAAACTGAAATTTTATTAAAAATTTCATATCAGTGATTTTGTAACAACACTGTGAATGAAAACCCAGTAAGTAGGAGGGAAAGTGTTCTGTATTTATAGTTAGGATTCTATCTGTTTGATTCAAAATGATGAGTTAGATTTTAAACTTATTTTGGAGCCCAACTATTCTTGAGTTTCCAAATGAATAAAGATATTTATATAATACAAATTCAGTTTATTATTGAAAAATGAATTAAGATGACAGTAAATAACCTCAGGTGTAGGACTCCGCATTGTAAAGTGGTACATTTAATGTTTATGCAAGAGTAAGATTTTTAAAAAAATTTATTTAAAAAAGTGATTAGCACCTTGGCTGTACAACTCTTAAGATTTTTTTTTTGCAACACTGCATAAAATATGAAGTATTTTTTGCTTCAAAATTTGACCTACTTAGAAAAGTTCTGATAATTCCAACGTAATATATTCCTTGTTTTGTAAGCACCTTTGGGTAATGTATTGGAGGGACAAGTAATCTCATCAAGAAGCGTAATGGACCCTATCACATTTCAAGATATATTTTTTTTCCTAGAACTTCTGCTTCAAATTTGGTCTGTGTTTAATGATACCACACTTTACTGGCGAGGGTACTTTTCCAGCAGTTTAACTCTCTTTGCATACAAATGGTGTTTTGGGTCTGGCCGCCATTACTGATCTTTTCCTTGAAATGAGGTGACATAATTTGATTTTTTACAGTCAGGAAAAAAGATTTTGTTCATCTTGAGAGGTTAGAGAAAGAAAGGTTATCACTGAATGAAATGCATGGCTTGATGCCATTTGTAAAACAGGTTGGTGCTAGCTCAAGAAGGCAGGAACAAATTCTAACTTGGTTGAAAAGTATGATTGGCCGAGGGGTAAAGGAAAATCTCCAGAATTAGTCATTCAGGGGCTCTACAATGTAGATCTGAAGCAGCGCGGAGGAAGGGCTACCAATCCACCTTCATCTTAGCAAGCACCGTTCCTTTTCTTGATTCCAGTGAGCTACGTATTTTAGTGAAATATGTTAAATTTTGAAGGCTTCTCAAGAGACTCTCATGACAAACAAGATATTCTTTATTATCTCCTTTTATTAATGAAGCAGTTGAGGTCCTAAGAGACATTAAGTAACTTTCCCAGGATCTCAGATATCACCACCCTAAAATTCAGGTCTTCCTCCCCTTACAGCAGCCTCTCTCTAGATCAAGCTTGTCCAACCTGTGGCCTGTGGGCCATGTGCAGCCCAGGGTGGCTTTGAATGCAGCCCAACACAAATTTGTAAACTTCCCTAAAACATTATGAGATTTTTTTGCAATTTTTTTTTTTTTTTTTTAGCTCATCAGCTATCATTAGTGTTAGTGCATTTTATGTGTGGCCCAAGACAATTCTTCCAGTGTGGCCCAGGGAAGCCAAAAGATTGGATGCTCCTGTTCTAGATATACTGACTTTTCCAAGGAAGGTCAGGAGGTAAGATCCGTTTTTAATTGGTTCCACTTCTGGTGGAAGGCTTTCTTCTATACATGTCATGTTTTCTTTGACTTATCAATACCTTCATGAAGAAACAATGAACTGAAGGACATTTTAAAAGCAGGTTGTATAAGCCACTAAAAATGTTTGAATAATGCCTAGTCTCTGCATATAAGTATAAAAAAGCAGTTTCACAATATGTTAATTATATGTAGACATTATTTTTATCACAATAAAATTAAGACATACTACAAGAACAAATTGACTTTAGTTTTTCAGTTTGCAATTATCTTCCCAATTAAATATAAGCAAAGATCTCAATAAATGTAACATTAAAGTTCTTGAACTATATACCACACACTATTCCACGTAAACAGACATGTTATATTAAAACTAGCAAAGCCATATTTTGTCTATGCTTGCTAGAAAATAAATTTTGCCTATATTCTAGAAGACAAAGATAATTTTGTATATGTAATTGACAAAAAATACTTCTAGGAGAAATATAATTATTGTATTAAAGGTTATGAAATGGCAGTTGAAACTTCTAAAGTCATGGATGCTAGTTAATACAGTATAATAAGGGAGAGCTCACACTATTCCTCATGAATCATGCTGAGAAAACTCCTGTCAAATGAAGAATTATTAAGTTGAGTTAAAGAAATTAATTTGTTTCTTCAAAACTGAAGTTAAGAAATGCAAACATTTTTGTTCTCTGGATTGAAAACACTGTTTTTTTCCGCAATGCAATTTTATAAATAAAAGGTTTATTGCAAATGTATCTTGATGACCTTATTATACTCATTTTGTGTGAAATTGTTTAAAAAATAATATTCCCTCAAGTTAAGTTGCTCAATTGAAACTTCTCTGCTTCTCAATATAAGCATCAGAATAATACTTTAAGGTCATAATATCAGAAGCTATTGACTAAGTGATTTAAAGATAGAATGTCTATATTCTCAGATGGAGCAGATTAATTTAAATATGGTAGTTGAAGTTGCATTTTATGATAGAGCAGGACATTGTTGTCTTGTTTTTTAACCTTACCCTGAAAATAATTATAGGAAAAAGCAATCTAGATACATTATAAATTTTTTTTTTTGCATAAAGTGATTTAATCCTCTATTTTATTCCAGAGACTTATTTAAGTTTCATTTACTATCCCACTGGGGTAGTAAATAGCGTAATACTTTCTTTCATATTACTATCTATTTAAATGCAGAAATGTAGATGAAAACTTTGACTCGTAGTGCATTTGAATGTATGAATTTACATATATAAAAATGTACAATAAGCATGTGTATAGAAAAAATCACTGTTATATTTTTTGTAGCTCTTGCTACAGAGACCAAGAGATCAAAATAAATCTGCCCTCAAATGAGAAGTGCCAGCTTCTTCGCTTCCCATTTCTCCCACCAGACACTCATGTTTAATAATGAGAATGAATGAATGATGCAGTGGATAAAGGTCTGTCTTGTTAATTAGATGTTCTCAGATGATGAAGTCTTAATACACCTGTGTTTTCCATATTCCCTCTAAATCACCATAGAATTCAAGAAAATGGATCTTGTATAAATCTTCAGATCTATTTATTTTTGTGCATATGCATTTGACCAAGTAATTAATTTAAATGATTTAAATGTCCAATGACTCTACTGCTTTTGAAGTCATATGGGTGGTTCTTAAAAATTTAAAATACTCAGGTGTTAAGAACAGCAGCCTTACCATCAGTTGGTGATTTCCTTAAGTGAAAATTTAAGAGTTTAAGGGTGCAAGTTGTACACCAATTAAGTAGAAAATGTACATGTGATTAATAATAATTCCAGTCTGTTTGTTTGTTTGCCCTTTTGGGTCAGTGCTAGTAATCTTACACACTTAATTGACACCTTGTGATGTATGCCCATATGCTTAGTTCTCTAATTGTGGTTTTGAAGGGGACTTACTTGGCATATGTAGTTTATATGCATCATCTCAGTCAGAAAATGAGAAGAAATCCAGATGATGATATGAAGTATGCAATGTTGTCCTTTGGTGAAGCCATTGTTAATGTGTATGGTGTGGCTGGTTATGAGGATTGAGGTGTCAAAGAAGGGCGTTAGTCTTGGAGCCAGGAAGATCTAGATTTTTACGTAAGCATATTATTAGCTACCTCAGTGATATTTGCAAACTAACTTTACCTTTCCAAGTCTCAGTTTCTTCATCCGTAATGCCTTCTTTGTGAGGTGGTAGTAAACTAAAAGGAAAAAATTTATGTAAAGTTTGAACCTACTTTCTAGAAGACGTGAACAAATTGACTTTGCCTTCATGTGTTTCAGTTTCTTCATCTAAATGTCTACTCTGTAAGGTAGTAGTAATTGTATGATGAAGTCATTCTGTAAAGCTAGAAACAAACCTTCTGGAAGGCATAGACAGTGTCTAGTCTATAGTACAGTGTTTGGGGCCTAGGGAGTGCCCAGTAGTCATTTGAGTGACTTTAGGCACTTAGATACTGACAGATACTAAACAAATATTATTTCTGTGATCTTCTTTTTCCAGAGTTCTTTAACTGGTTGAATTACTAGTTAACAATAGTTAATCATCTCAGTTAAGTAACTTTTTCCTTCAGGTCTTATTTCATACATATATAATGTATAATATAAAGTGTTGTTTGTCAATTGTTTTTTTTTTTTCATGGCTTTTCCTAAAAACCTGATTTTACTGGATGCAGTAGCATAAAGAAGCCATTAAAATATTGATAGTTTTTCATAGAAAGGGTAGAACACCAGTTAATATAATGATTAAGTGTATAGTAAATTCATCCCACCTGGATTATGGTCAAGTCACTAGCATAAAGCTGTTAAGTTTTCAGAGATGGCAAAGGGTAGTTATGGAATGAGACTCTTTTTTTTTTTTTTTTTTTGAGATGGAGTCTCGCTCTGTCGCCCAGGCTGGAGTGCAGTGGTGTGATCTCGGCTCACTGCAAGCTCCATCTCCCGGGTTCCTGCCTCAGCCTTCTGAGTGGCTGGGACTACAGGCACCCGCTGCCACGCCCAGCTAATTTTTTTTTTTTTTTTTTTTGTATTTTTAGTAGAGACGGGGTTTCACCGTGTTAGCCAGGCTGTTCTCGATCTCCTGACCCTGTGATCTGCCCACCTCAGCCTCCCAAAGTACTGGGATTAAAGGCGTGAGCCACCGCGCCCGGCCGGAGTGAGATTCTTACATTCTTTATGTTGAAAAGCATAGGTGCTGGAGTCCATGGTAAGATTGTTAGCTGACTACCAAATTCCATTCCTTCTTGTTCCATGGAAACAGTACCTCAGCACATGGCTGGCCAGCTAGGCACTGTGACTTCCATTTCCCATTTGAGATAGGTGTGGCCATGTGGCTGAGTTCTTATGAATAGAATGTGAGTGATTTGGCAATTTGTGTCACTTGTGGATCTGTGCTTTAAGATATTAGTTAGGCTCCATGTTCCTTCCCCCTCCTGCTGGCTGGAACCTCACATGGTTTTGGTCCAGTGTCAACCTTATGCTGTAGCAGTGCTCTAGAAATGTCAGGGCAGCAAGGTGGAAAGAACCTTGGTTGCTGAGGTCCTGCCAACCTGAAGTGTTACACAAGAAAGAAATAAACTTCTCTGTTGTTTACAACACTGTATTAATTGGTTTCTTTGTTACAGCAGCTTAGTATAAACCCGGCTTGATAGAGAGTCCCATAGAATTTGGTTGACCTGGACTCTGCCCAGCATTAGCAAAGTGTTTTGAATCTCCAAGCCCCAGGGTCCTCAAGTGTTACATGGTACTATTGTGAGATTATACTATGTAAGAGTTTAAAAGTTCAGCATTTAAATATACCAGGGACTGTACTAAGTGCCTTCTATACACTGTCATTTAGTGTTCATGACTAAGTTATGAGTTAGGAATTATCTGGATTTTATGGATGGTAGCTTTGAGGAATGATGAGTGTAAATTACTTTCCCAAAGGTCTAGAGCTGGTACTGATAGAGCCAGGTTTTTAATAAGCTCGGACTACCAGACTTCAGAGCTCATACTCTCAAGCAATACCAGCAGCTCTTAGCAAAGTGTTTGGAAAATATTAAGCATTCCGTAAGTGCTAATAGTATTATTAATTCTTAGCAAACATCATGGAGCCCCTGTTACAGGTAAAGTAATGTGGTTTGTGCTTTGGGGACCCTCAGGCTGTTTAGCAGGGGACACACATGTATAAAAAAGTCATCAGAGTACAAGTACTGCATGAAAGTTGAAAAAAAGTAGGTTCTCTTCGACAAAGAGGTAATAGGGATCAATGAATCTCAGAAACTAGATCACCTACCGTACGATCACAAAATATGCCATATTCTACACTGTTTATATTAAATTAGTATTTAAGGTCCATATATCACTTTTTAATGGGGGCAGAGTGTGTAAGCCATTTTTACGTATTCCAAGACTTAAGAATATGTCTTGTGATTTCTCTAAGAGAAATTCTCCAGCAAATCAGAAGGATAGAACCCTCAGTGGAAAATGTATGAAAATGATCCATGCTGCCTCGGACATTCACATATGCCCCCACCCCCACCTCCGCTGTTCCCGACTAGTGAATCCTTCCTAACACATCCAGATGCCGTGGTCCCTGATTTTATTGGAATAGGGTAAAAAGTTTAAGAACCGGAAAATTCTAAATTGTGTTTCTTTATAAGATAAGATACCAGTTTTTTGCTCACACAATCTTCCTTCAGGGCAGGAAGACTTTCTCTGACCCACCAATCTGGGTAGCACCTTTCCCTCCTGGTTATTCTCTTTTCCAGAATTCTGTATATTTCCTCCATAGCCCACTTTTTGTAATTGTAATGTTTGTGTTTGTTTTTACTTGCACATTGTGTATCTTTTTCCATCTTCACTCTTGATGTTAAGTGCCACAATAGCAAAAATCATATACCCTCCACCAACCAGTGCATGCAGATATCCTAGGCCAGTGCCTGACACATAGCAGGTGCTCAATAAACAGTCATCAGATATGAAAATATATGAATAATATTAGGTTTGAGTAAAAGAAAAAGAAATATTGTTAGTTTCCCCACTTTCTCAACTAATTCTGAAAAAGGAAAATGAAAACATGTTCTGGAATAGTTGGCTTCCACTGAAGCTAGAAATCCACATTCACATTTACTAGTCCTTTCACCTTCTTCCACTGTACCAACCCATATGTGTCCAAAGAAACATAACTCAAAGCTAAATAAAGCATGACTCCCCTTTTATCATCAGGTTTTCTGGTCTGTAAGTCAACCAGAGAAGTAGTAATCTAGAACTGTTTGAATGACACATAGTTCTGCTGTACCCTTGTAGAGCATACAAAGAAACAAAGTTTCTGATCTCTAGGCGGGGGTCTAATAGATGAAAAGACAAGACATATGCATAGCAGCACACCATGTAATATAAAGTGAGTAAAGAGTGCAGGCAGTAATTGCTTAAGGGTTTAGGAAAGGAAGTTGGCACACTGGCCTGGGCTGATCAGGAGAGCTTGGAATGGGTTGGTGAAGGGAAGTACTTTCCAGGTCTTGAGGGACTAACTAGAGCAAGGAAGGTAACCTGAGCCAAGATGAGTGAGCTAGAACACCAAGATGTATTTTAGTTTGAATTTATTCCCACCCCCAGCAATTCATTCCCCAGTCCTGAGACATGGAATGAAGTGTAAGTTGTTTATTTGGGAGGAGATCCCAGGAAACTCCAATAGGGGAAATGAGGCAAGGAATGGAAGGCAGCCCAAAAACAATACGTTATCATGTAAGTTGGTGTGCTAGGTAACTAAAGCTTAATTCTGCTGGGGAACTCTGGAAATCTCTGTACAACAGGTGCACAGGGTGAGGAGCTGGGGTATTTCAATATCAACTCCTGACCATCGTTACTGGTTGGGGGCTGCTGTGGGTAGGACTCAGACTGGGGGTGGGGGTGTTAATTCATCAGCACTTCTGGCCACTGAAAAATACATCTAATCGTTACAGTTAGAAGTCAATGTCTGGCCAGTGTGTACTGCAGTCGCAAAAACAAGGAGATATGGGTGGACTGTTGATAGCATCTGCTATGATGTGTTTTCAGAAGCAAATTTGAGTTTTACCCATGCTCCAGAAATATGTTTACATGGTTTCGAAGCAGCAGCCTTTGTAGGAAAGAAAAGATGATAGTAATCTAAGTTTAATTAAGACTGAGTAATATAGGGGTAGTTTGGAATTGACCAATAGATTCTGAAGCCTTCTACACATACTTTTGGTCTCTCTCCAAATGGTGCTGTTTGTGCTGCTGGTAATTACTTTTCTTCAACGCCTTTTGATCCAGGCATTTTCTTGCTTACGATCTTTGGATGGATATTCATGCTGGCAGGATTAAGTCTTAACTCCTCAGACTTTAAGATTTCTACAGTTATTTCAACTGTTTTTCTAGCTTCATCAATATTGCTGAATATAAATTCTTCACTCCAACCAGACTTATTTACTCACACTCCTTTTTGCTCGTGCTATTTTGGATTTGCGAGACACCCCCCACTTACTTAAATTCTTCCCATTCTCCATGTCTGTTTCCAAACTCCCTCATGCAGCCATCTCCCCTGGTCATCTGAGCCAGCAGGCTGAGATCTCACTTCTCTCCTGGACCTCATTCCACAGTTAACATTGTGACATGTATTCTACCTATTAATGTGAAGTTAATTTTTTCTTATGTTATTAAATTTATTGTGTGTTTATATCTTGGCCCCTCAGCTAGAGGAGGGCAGTTCTGTGTGTGTGTGTGTGTGTGTGTGTGTGTGTGTGTGTGTGTGTGTGTGTATGTATAGGGGGAGGCAAGAGTATCTGTCTTAAAGCCATACCTGTCAAGTTCAAATCCTGGCTTCCCTGTTTATGAGCTTTGAGTCCATGGGCAAATAATTGACACCTCAACAAGCATGAACATTTATGCCTGTTAATCCAAGCGTACAAAGGGAGGGCACATAAATGAAAGTCTGACGTGTATTAGAAAGGCTCTGAATATGAGAATCATCTTGAACACATTGAGTTTTGTGAAAATAATGGTAATTGTAAAAGGCCATTTTAAAAAAATTCCTTTCCTCCAAAGTTCTTCTTGTTACCATGTCATTTTCACAAATAAAGTGCTTGCTCTTTCTTAGATTCTAAAACTAGTTTCTAACATTATAAAATCATAATTATTGCCCAGTGCCATGGCTCACGCTTGCATTCCCAGCACTTTGGGGGTGTGAGGCAGGCAGATCACTTGAGGTCAGGAGTTGTGGACCAGGCTGATCAACATGGTGAAACCCTGCCTCTATTAAAAATACAAAAATTAGCCAGGTATGGTGGTGCACACATGTAGCCCCAGCTACTCAGGAGGCTGAGACAGGAGAATCACTTGAACCCAGGAGGCAGAGGTTGCAGTGAGCCACAATTGTGCCACTGCACTCCAGCCTGGGTGACAGAGTGAGACTCTGTCTCAATTTTTTTTAAAAATTGTAAAATTGAAAAAAATCATAATTATTAAAGTCATAGTAATATTTTAAAAACAATTATCACACATTAACAAAACAGCCAATATCACTAACACCAAAGATCAGGGTGTGGAATATATGCACCAGTGGTTCTCCATCTGACTAGATATACTTTCCAGGAAATGAAAATACTTGGAAGCTTTTCAAAAAGTTCTAGAAGAAAAACCATTTCTGATACCTACAAATATACATGTATATGAAAGTGTTACAAATATAAAAACACGTTTTCAAACTCAAATGTAATTTTAAGAACTTTGCCTTAATTTATGTTTATGTTGCCAAGTAGCTTAAATATTTTAATAGTGTCACTGACTGATGTTGATTGTTAGACTTCATCCAATTCATGAAGTTGGTTTTAGCAATCTATATGAACTAGGTTAATTAAAATGTGAAATTTGCAAAACCAAGCCTACGTAGAATACTTTTAAACATCAGAAGAAAATAAATCACTGTTGTAGCCTTGTTTCTTTCATAGTTATATAAATTTGCTTAACTATATACAAGAAAAGAACTTTTCTTTTGAGGAAAAGATACACTTGAACTCTGATCTGTAATTATTTAAGCTTTGGACAGTTCATAGCCTAATCATCATTTGCTGTAAATATACCATACTCCCTTTCAAAATGATATTTAATCTGCATTTAGTATGTGGTATTGGATTTTAAATTTCTTAAAGATATAAAAAAGTTTTGGCATACTCTGTAGGTGATTGAAGATACGCTACTTCATGGAGAAAAATATATTAGGTGTGTCTGACCTGGAAAGAATGTTCTATTAATCTTTTTCTTGTGTCAGATTTATAACAAAAAGAAGTGGAAACTATATTAAGCAAGGACATAAGTTACATATATATATGTGTGTATGTGTGTGTATATATATCTATAGAATATGAAAAGATGTTAGCCATTATTTTTTCTCTTATTCATGCTGTTCTCTAATTTAAACTCAAATTCTGGGGATTCGTATGAGTTTTTATGGGTAAATACTAAGACAGGAAGATAGGGTTCATTGAATGATCCCTTCTTCAGATCCACTTTATAAGGCAGGCTTTACCTGTGTGCGTAGATGTAGAAACAGGTCCAGAAACACCAGGGGACCTGAACAAAGTCACATGGCTGGTGAGAGGAGAATTCGTGTTAACTCCAATTCCTTTGGAGAATATATGCAAATTACCTGCTCATGTTTGTGGAGATCTCTAAGTCAATCCATATTACCCACATTTCATTGCATGATTGTGAGTTTACTGAGACTTTGACCAGAAGTATTGTAAAGCTGAGCTTGTTTTATGGCATTTGGGAGGAGTTGAAATAAATCATTTCAAGGACAATGAAGTGTTCAGCCCAAGGTACACTTGTCCTTGGTTTAAACACCCATTTCCTTTAAGGACTTTCTAATGAGACCTTGTGGATTTTCCAAAAAATATACTGTGTCAGTGGCAGCTTATTCACCTTACTTACATAGTTCGAGGAACTGCTTGTTTAAATTTAGATACTGTCTCTGATGAAATGTTTTGACAAAGTAATACCAGCTTGATACTATTTAAAATATTTTGACAGATGGGAAAATTGTTTCAGTCTGAGTTGAGCAATACTTTATTGCAGTATTTTGTGAGTTAGAAAAAAAGTGGTAAAGGTAGCCTCACTGTTCCCCAAAATAACATCCTTCCATTCTCCCTGAGGAGAGAAAGGCCTCCATTCAGTCATAGATTACAGTATGTGTGCTAAGTATGTTAAGAATTCACACAGTTTAAACAAGAGAGAACATTTGGGGACTATTTCCAAACAGGGAACATTTATTGTTCTGTAAGCAAACCGAACCTAAAGAACTTTCAGGAACATTTGTTGTGGTAGCATGTTATCAGAGCCTTCTCATGCCATGGTGAGATTGTTCTCAATTAATAAAACTAAATCACTAGATTTTAAAACTGGCTTGGATGAAAAAAAAAAAGCTCAAATTTACCTACTTCAATATCTAGAGTTTTTAAAAATATGCTATTATAATAAAAAATATTTAAATATTTTGCATTAGTTGCAAAGGATGAAATCCACATGGTCCTTGTTTGTGATATTAAACAAATGTGTTGAAGCAATGTGATAGGGCAGTGGTCCTCAAAGTGTCATTCCTGGACCATTAGAAATGCAAATTCTAGGCTTTCTGATTCAGACACTGGTGCAGCCCAGCCATCTGGATTTTTAACTCGTGTTCTTGATCATTCAGATGCACATTTTAGCTTGATAAGTGCCCAGATAGTGTACAGACTTTCAAGCTATCCCAAGGCCTGCCAGATTGGAAAGAGGGAGGATTGTGGTGGGGGTAGGGGGTAGGGGAGGATGATCAGGAATGGTTCCCAGGCTTCCCCATGTCCATTTCAGCTGTAGCAACTTTGATTTTCTGTTTTACATATCACAAAGTTTTATGTTGGGCTCTGTGACTACACGGTTTTGAAAAACACTGGGATAGATACTTCTTTGGAGGACGATATACCATGGCCCAGAAGATCTTTAGAGAATGACAGCATCTCTGGCTGTGTTCACATCATTTTAGCATTATGTGTGTCCTGAAACTGAATTTGGTCAGTAAAGTAAGAGTTAGCCTGTGTGTCAGTGACAGCCTCATGTTAACCAGTCTCTTAAGGAACACATGTACAAATCAGAAATGCCAGTTTTATTTTTCTAATTACAATCAGAGGCATAACAAAAAATTATGCGTACACTCACGTTTAACTTCTCCTGATATTCTCACTGTGCACAAGTTAACATTTAGAGTTGGGGATATCCCAACAATCCCTTGTCCAGTGATTGAATTGTCCATGATACCAATTCAGGCCTCCACCTTTGATATATTCCTGCAGGCGTGACATAGACATCATACAGCATTGTTAACTTACAACTATAGAATCAGGGGAAAGAGAAGTTGACATTTTCTACAGATTTTTATCAACTTGTACAAATCCATTACACACACACACACACACACACACTCTTACTAAATTGCTGAGGGCTGCTAAATTCAGTGTCTTTCTGAACCATGTTATACAAATCTACTCTATTATCTCTTTCGAATTTCGATTTCTAAAAATATTATATATTATTGATGGTTATTTATATAGATTTTTAATATCATTAATTAAATTGTAATAAGATCTTTATGTTAATGTAACTTTTTGCTCACATCAATTTGATATTGATATTATTTGTTTACCTCTCAGTTCTGGAGAAAGGTGATGATGATGATGATGATGATGACAAAAATAGGTTACTGTTTCTATAACAAGGATTCTGCAGTTAACATTTAGAGGTCTTACACAGTACCAAACAGTGTTCTAAGTATTTTATATTTATTAATACTTTTTATTCACACAGCCTACTATGACAAAAGCCTTTAACCTTTTGAACATAACCCCCAATGAAAAAATTGAGATTTAGTACATATATACTTCCTTTATGTATATATTGTATATGATTAGGAAAATAAATAATGAATCAACTTTTATTATGTCTAATAACTCATGAGTTTTTATTCCATTCCATTTTATTATGTTTAATTTCATTTTTAAAAGTCCAGTTGAGATTCAGAAAATTGATTTCATTATTCACATTAATAGTCACAGCCTGCAGAATGAAAAATTGTGCTATCAGACAGATAATATTATTATTTATATTTTACAGATGAGGAAATAGGCACAGAGAGGTTAGGTTAGTTGCCCAAATTTACACAGTGAGTGGCAAATCCACAGTTCAAACTTAGGCAGTCTGTCTCTAAAGCCCTCACTCATAGTACTATATTCTGTCTTACCTAGTCAGCTCCTTCAGATTCTACTACTGTCGAGGAGGGATGAACCAAATGGGGAATGTTTTTCTCCCAAATACGGGGACAATATAGTGACAGCCTCAAATTTTCTAAATAGAAGGATTTAGAGATGAAGGAATGGAGACTGGCTGTAGACTGGTGTTAGAGCTACTTTTCCATTTGAAGGCATCCTTTTATTTAGGATGTGTGTTTGTTTTAGGAAATATTTGTAAAGAGGCTGATGGAGATTAATATGGGGGGAAATGGCTTTTGCCACTGAACCACCCTCTTGGCACTACCACGGGAAATTTATTTTAAACAATCTAAAGAACAGTAGGTGGAAAAGATGTGTACCCAGATTTAAAACAAAATCTTTGTTACGTGGAGCTTCCTGGTGAATGAGGAGAGGACAAAGTGATTGTAGAGCCTATTGTCCTGACTCCTTCTAGGGCATACAGTTAGAGGTGCAGGACTGCTACCATGGCTGCATATTTTTGAACACAGACATATTCTTTCCCTGGTGCTTTTAAATGTGATTTAAAAATATGTGTCAGATGAGCAGGCACAAAATGCAAAGATAGGAGAGCCATAGAGTGAAACATCTATATTTCTCCATCTTTTCCTTGATTGTCTCTCTTTTCTCTCTCTTTCCTAGAAACAATCACTCTTGTCTCTTTCTTGTGCAGCCTTCCAGAATGCTATGCTGTGTGTGTCTGTGTATCTGTAGTAAACATTAACATATTACTACACATTTTCTGTGTCTTGAATTTATTCCTCTTATAGTATGTTTCAGATTTTGTTCCACATGTAGAAGTGCCTTGTGCCTCCTTTTTCACAGCTACATAGTAGTTTGTTGTGTGGGTTTTCCAAAATTAATTTGACAGATCCTCTGTTAGCAGACATTAGGTAATTTATAATCTCTTGCAAGCCTGATTATTTTACATTTAAATTGCACCTAGGATTCTGAGTCCTCTATGTGGTCTTTTATTCTTAGCAGAAGCTTCACAACTCTCTGGGTCTTCAGCAGGGACTGATAAAGATCAAATTGTTGAATTAGGTCAGGTTTGTGTCAGGAAGTTGCTTGATCTCAATTTTCTCAGATGGCTATTTTTAGCTTGTGAACAGTAATCATGGTAAGAAATCTTTGTATCTTGTCCTAGACAATCTTCTCTTGGAAGATTAAAGTGGCCCCCTTTAAAAGATTTAAGAAATGCAATTTGCTAACAGTTTAATACATTTATTAGGGACTTGAGGGTATATTTCTAGAAGGAGAAATATTTTTGTTTCTCTGAAAGTTCTAGCTACTTTATTCTCAATAGCCATTAAAAACTTTTCAGATTTGTCTTCCTATAATTCATACAGATATGGAAAATTAGATATAAGGCACCTATTTTCTTAAATGTATGGTTACCTATTCCTTTGTCCTATCCTTTCAAGACAATTCTGGGAACAGTTGGTTCAGCTTTACAAAGAAAACATTTCTTCACCACCTGAGTTTTCTGTCACCCATGCATTCTAAGAATATTTTAGCTGATTTCAGGGAAAAAGTATTCAATATTAGTGGGCGATAATTATATGAAAAATAGACCAGTAAAGCAATCAAGTGGAAACTTGGTAGAAATGTATAGATAAGTGACCTGGTCCATTCTGCATTTTTCTGATTCAATTATATCCACAGTAACTCAGAGATAACAAAATTGGTGCTATGTAGCAAATAATCTGAAGAAAATAATGCTGTAAATTCTTTCAGAAATGATTTCAGAATTTAATATTTTCCTGTCAGGAGATTTATGACCTGACACTGAGAATTATTAAGGCTAAGATCCAAATACTTAGTTCATTTTCTCTTGCTCAGCATTTAGTAAAGATGTGGAACACACTAGTCAGATACTGGTTAGTCAAGCTCAGAATTCAGGATTTCATATCCTTGTCTCCATGTGTGAACTTTGGAATATTTGGATTTTAATATATGCAAATGCTTTTATAATGTGTGATGTGTTAGGTGAAAATTATTGCACACACTAACAATTTAATTTAAAATGCTACTCTTGAATATTTTATAAACCACCGGAATAATAACATACCCTTAATGAATATAAAACTGTTTCTTCTTCCTTTGTTAAATCATGCGGGCTGCATTCTACTTAATACACTGCCTCAATGTATCCTTTTGTGCTAAGATTTTAAGTTAAAATAGAAAATAAACAATAAATCAAGTTGGACTGCAATCATGTTCACTTGGGAAATTTCACTTAGAGACATTTGATGTATTTTTGGAGGGATTTCAGGGATCTACATTGGTTAAGTTGAATCTATAATTTGGTTATACATAAAATTAAAGTTAATCTAAGTGGACAGAATCAATACTCTTCTGAGTTTAATTAGATGGCCAGCTTCCAAGCAAGAGATTATTCTTTTTACTATCCTCCTATCCTCTTTCCTTAGGCAGCAAAATAATTCCTTTGCCAAAATATGTTGGACAGTTCCCTGGTGACAAGTTCTATAGAAACTCATAGCTATGCTGTTCGCAATGTGAGACAGAGGGGTGGGATAGGTGGGTGAGGAGGCCATTGTATTCTAGAGATAGTAATAAGCCTGCCCTATCTCCAGATCATAGCCCAGCCAAAGGGATAGTGTCCCATTTGCAGAGGATCTGCAGTCACTGTTTCTAAACCAAACCTATAAAACAGGATGGTGTTTCTTTCAGGCTGAAAAATCCCAGGACAGAAAAACAGGAAAAGTCGGGGAGATAAATTTTAAATTAGACTGGACTCGCAGTGTGAGAATCCTGCTATTGATAGTTATGTTTGATATGAGATGCCTGGAAATGTGGCAGTAAATTGGAGTGAGGTTTTATTTCAGTAATAACTTTCCTTTTTATCTCTGTTGGTGCACTGGCAAGAAAATCTAGAAGAGTTTTAGGAGAGCTGGATGATATAACCTTCATCGTTCTTTATGTTCAGTGTCATACACAGGTTTTTACTTATTGAAGAGTAAGTTATTTACAGTGTTTTAAGAGTGAGATTTTATTCTAGCTCCATGAAACAAACAACTGGGTTGAGTTGTCATGGTTGATATTACAGAAATTATTTGATGAGTAGATGCATTTTTAGCAATAAATTTAAAATAGGTTTAGTAATATTTAAGCTACATGATTATATTTCTAACTTTGTGGCTGTCTTTTTTTTTAAATAAATGAAGTTTGAAATTTGTGTTTTATAATTCAGATTTTTATTCTTCATGTTGCATCATCACAGATAAATATGTGTTAAGTAGTTAATATGAGCAAGGAACAGTGAGAAACAAAGATCAGTAAGAAAGGTTCTCTCTTCAATGGTTCGCAGCAACATGGTTGAAAAACCTTGGCAAGAGTACATGAAATAAATAACATTAACCACACACAGGTTATGATCTGATTGTAGGTATTAGGCAGAGTATCAGAACAGAATGCATTTCTGTAATCCTTATGTTAAAGAAAATGGATTCTTTTCTTTTTATAAGACTAATGAAGACAGAATAAACCAACTTTTTTTGTTCTGTTTCCTATATCTTATTGTAAAATTAATATTTATTGAGCACTTAGTAGGTGTCAGGCATTCACTGTTCTGTGTTTACCATATGTATGAATTCCTTTAGTCCTTAACATCTCATGAGATGGGCATGTTATGATCGTCCCTTTAGAATATATACAGGAACTGAGGCACAACGTGGCTCATTAGCTGCTCAAGGTCACAGAGCTCATAACTCATGAAACCAGGCTGGAAAAACAAGCCACAGGACTTGTGAGTCAACACTCTTAACCTCTGTGCTTTATACTTTCTCTCATTTCACTTCATATTAGTTAACACCTCTCTGCTTTAAGCCTAAATAGATGTCCAATTTGCACTAGAAAAATACAGGCTTTAGGCTAGGATCAGAGACTTGAAATTTATTTGTGTAGAAAAGGCTGAGTTATTTGATGTAAGTATTCACAGCACTACATAATTTAAGTGATTAAATTAATCCCCTTTGGTGAGGTGGGGGGAGTTTCTAGGAGGATGACACCCTAACCTTTGGATGTTGAGGGATGCATGTTTATGGAAGTGTGCATTTCCTCTACCTGCTCAGTCTAAACTGACTTTCTTCCTGGACGGATCCTTATGATGATGGCTTCTGTCACAGATCACAAGAGAGCCAGTCACAAACTGGGTGTCTGCACGGAAGAGAGTCCTTTAGAGACTGAGTGTCTGATGGACCTGTGTTTGCAATTGTCTTTTTCTATTTATGTGACCTTGGAAAGTTACTACTGAGTTTTATTTCTTCTTTTCCTTAAAATGGTAATGATAAAAGTGAAAATATCTAGCTCATAGGGTGGTTGTGAGAATGAAATGTGAAAACATCTATAAGCACCCTAGCTGCAATAAGAGCTATACCAGTTTTTCTCAAAATGTTAAGTACCTGTGAAGTCATCTGGAGATCTTTTTAAAATGCAGACACTGATTCATTTTATTCAGTTGATCTAGGGTGAGGCCTGAGATTTTGCACTTCTAACAAGCTCTCAAATGATACTGTGCTGGTTCAGGGACCACACTTTGAGTCACAAGGTCCTGCACAAGATGCATAGAAGAAATGTTTCTATTAATAGGAGCTCTTAAAGTTTGTATTAACAGAACATTTCTGTTGATAACTTTGCACTCAGTTTGGGGTTGTCTGCTGAGATATGTACATATAATGTATAAGTATTGAGAAATATGGCATTTAGAATCTTTTCATTGGGAAATAATGCATTCTATAATGGTTTTGTGCTGCGTTGTGATAAAAAATAAATTTGGAGTCCTCTTTGGAATAAGATTCCATTAAAAATTCACCCATGTTGCCAGGTGCGGTGGCTCATACCCATAATCTCCATACTCGGGAGGCCAAGGCACATGGATTGCTTGAGCCCAGGAGTCTGAGACCAGCCTGGGCAACATGGTGAAACCGAATCTCTACAGAAAAAAAAAAAAAAAAAATGGCTGGGTATCATGGCACACACCCAGCTACTCAGATGGTGTATTCTCAGCTACTCAGGAGGCTGAGGTAGGAGGATCGCTTGAGCCCAGGAGTTGGAGGTTGTGGCGAGCCAAGATCATGCCATTGTATTCCAGCCTGGGTGACAGAGCAAGCCTCTATCTCAAAAATAAAAAATAAGAAAATAAATCCAGCACTTTGGGAGGCCGAGGCAGGCAGATCACGAGGTCAGGAGATCGAGACCATCCTGGCTAACACAGTGAAACTCTGTCTCTACTAAAAATACAAAAAAATAAGTCAGGCATGGTGGCGGGTGCCTGTAGTCCCAGCTACTAGGGAGGCTGAGGCAGAAGAATGGTGTGAACCCGGGAGGCAGAGCTTGCAGTGAGCAGAGATGGCGCCACTGCATTCCAGCCTGGGCGACAGAGCGAGACTGTCTCAAAATAAATAAATAAATTAATAAAATAAAATAAAATAAAAATAAAAATTCAGCCATATGCCATATTAAAAGACTCATGAGTGTAGTAATGAATGAAAGATGTGATTGAGTAACTTTGTATCATATGTTTATTTCTAGCAGCCAGATTTTCTTGACTAAAGCAATAATAAGTCATGGCTCTCTGATTATTCTAAAAAGTGAATTTATTATCTTGAGGGCATTGCTCTTAATATATATTGAATAATAAAATGCTGAAATTAAGTATGCTTGACTTGTGTCTGATAAATTTGAATCTTAAAACAGACTTTTGAAAACATAGGAAGAAAAACTGTGTAGGAATATCCAGTCACTTGTAATGTTGACAAAAATAGTAGAACCTATGACTCACGTGTGTATTTCCCAAACGTGAGTTGAGTAACTGGCTCCAGTTGTTACTGATGGCATGCCATGCTTGTACCATATCTGTGTTCTGATAACTGCTAAATCAACTGCTGCCTAAAGTAGTGTCAAGGCAGTGAAAAGCCTCTGGCCACCTGTGGAATTGTTTCGGGGGATGGGACTTTCTACTTTGGGGAAAATCTGTAAATCTATGGTGTAAGGCAATCCTTTGTGTTTCGTTTCTGTAGACTACTTCTGTGTTGTCAAAAGTAGTCTAACAGAAATACTTAGTAGACTAACAGAAATCCGTGTTGTCAAAAGTTCTTCATAAATTTTATTGCTCTGTCTTGCATAAATGGCCTAGTATACAGGCTCTTTAAAATGCTTGGTTAAACTAAAAATTTCCTGTAAGAGTGGAAATGGGAAGAGAGTCTTGCCCTACTTAATCTCCAGAAAATGTGATAATGGTCGCCTGTAGGAGCTCTGACTAATCATATATTTTTTGATGACATGTGCTTGCCATCAAAACAACATCAAAGAGAGAAGAAAAGAATTATATCAGAGCCTGGTTCATCCCAGTGTCCTGGCCTCCTAGGGAGGTGTTAGAATGGGACGGTTTTTTACTTGCAGCTGCAAGATACGCCAGCATCTCTTGGATCAGAGCCCTTCATGAAGTAAGGGAGAATTACAATAGGACTGTAGCTCAGGCCAAGGGATTAATAGAAAGATTAAATTTTGTATCTTTTAATTCAATACAAAAATGCTACATAAACATCTACCTTTTTAAAAATATGAAATCCTTTCCATCTTGCTGATCAGCTTGATCAGCAAGCACACCTCACACTTACTGTTTTCAGTCACAAATGGAATGCAGATGGCGTTTGTTTCAGTGATAACTACAGACAGCAATAACTAAGGAATAACTTCAGTGATACCTGGAGTCACCTGTGGAGATGGTGAAAATATTTAGAACTGACAATTCCTACTGCATTCATGGAAAAAGAAGTAAAGTGGAGTGGGCTGTCAGCATCTGGATTTTTAAACTGTTCTGTTGTTGATTTGAATCAATTCATCATGAATTAGCAAGTTGCTAGTAAGTAGCGTTAACTACTGATGATGATCAATTCTTTTCTTGAGAGATGAAGGCAAGTAAACTATTATAGAGAAGGTCTGTGCTTTGGCTTCAAAGAGACCTGGGTTCATACTTTGGGTCTGTCACAGAATTATATGAAATACCTCTTTTCCTCTGTTTTTTTTTATGTGATAAGCGGGGATAATACACCCTATATCATAGGGTGGTGGAGGTTAAATGTAAAAACATAATGACTAGTATAGTGCTTAGTACATTACAGACTTTTGCTCCTCAAAGTCTCACCCTGGGATCAGCAGTATTTGTATCACAGCAGAGAGATCCAAGAAATGCAGTATCTCAGGCCCATTCCAGACCTCCTCAGTCAGAATCTGCATTTCTGGGGGATTCCTCTGTAACCTGTAGTGTGACAAGCACTGATACAAACAAACGTTAAATGTTTGTTAGTGTAGTAGCATTTACCATAATTGTTGATTGCTTTTACAGTTCTGAGCTGATAATCTTAAAAACACCATGATGGTTGAAACAAAAACACTTTGTGGTATTTATTTTCTGGTATTTTCTTTTTATTCATACTAACTAGAGTAGTTTCTGTTGCTGGTGAAGATCTGTTTGGGGTTCAGTAAAACTTTCAAAATCGCCTTTTAGATCTTAAGTATCTTTTAGTTATCTCCTTCTTTTTGTGTTTATGCATTTAAACGTAAACTATAAAGCCAAAATGCAGTTTAAAATTAGGCACAATGTATCTACAAATAAAAGCTCATCTAGCAACCAATAAAATGGAAACTTGCAGATTCCCAGCCAGATTTTAAAAATCAGATCAAATATTTGGAAACTATGCTATTTGTTGACGCCTATAAATTTAAAAATAAGTCAAACAAATCTGCTATTCTTGCAAAGCCTAAGTTTTATGAGTTCCCCATCATTATTGGAATGAGAAATTGCCATTGTAAACTATGTGCTAAATTTACTTTCTTTATTTGACTTTTAAAACTCACCAATATATTGCTTGTAATTTAGCTCTGACAAAAATATAAAAAAGGCTAAATTTAAGAGGCACTTCTGTTGTGTTCCTCAAAAAAATATTTAGCCATCCAACTTTGGAAGGTAAAGTTGTATTTGTCATCTACAGCTGGTCTTAAATATTATCGAAATTATTGAAGGCTTTTGGAAAATTTCTTTGCAGTTACTTAAAATAACAGCTTTGCCATTAATGGCAGGCAATCACAACATTCATCCAGTATTTTGATTTTTTTTTTTTTCTTGGAGCACAAACTGAGTGAGAAAAGTAATTTTCTTTTTCACATATAGAATCTATTTTAGTTACTGTAGCAGGTTTTTGTTGTTGCTGATGACCAATTTTCAGTTCCAAATTTTAACCTTAACAATTCATGAGGGGCAGTGGGAACTAAAGATTTTTTCTCACTCCCTAGTCCAACTTACTTTAGCACCTGCTACTCACTATAGGCAGCCTGACTTTTAACAGGCTCATCAGCAAATCTGTGGAAGAAATGTCTTGAGGACATGCAACCACACTGAGGGGCCCATTGATCATCAAGGATGCTTGCAGTAGCAGCCTATTAACTTCCTTTTATCTGCTTATGAGATTAATTTGGGTTCATCAGATACTTGATTGGACTGTATTTTTCTCCCCTCCCTGTACTCTGTGGTTGATTTCGCATTAAATCCAGTGGTGACACCTCCACAAGACTTCGAAATCTGTCTTTAACTTCCAGCTAATGGAGGAGCTTGCTGTGAATAGTACAAGCTCTTATTTTTCAGGACAGTAATAATGACTGAGGGAATAAAATCCTTTGCACTGGCTCTCCTGTCCAATCTTGAAAGATGTGTTGCTGCAGGATCGGTGGCCCTTCAGCGTATCCCTTATTGTCAATCACGTTAACTAATCACCGGCAGAGGACTCTTGAATTTGGCAAACTTGGGATTTGCTCTTTAAAAGTGCTGTTAGCTCATGGAACTTGAAGGACCTGTCATTCTTTCTGCCGACTCATTTTTTATTCCTTCATTGTTCTCTAGTATATGAGGAGGAAGGGATCTCTATTTTGGTAGATATAATTACGTCCTTTAGTGAATTTCTGAGTGAGCAGATAAGTCTAACATTTCCTCCCACTTTGTTTCTCTCCTTGGACACCCCCCACCCCAGTTGTCACAATAGTGTTGTGGAAAGAGCACTGGGCTGGGGGTAAACCCTGGTTGCTTGGCCCCTGTTCTGCCTGTGGCCAGCTGTGTGACCTCAAGCAGTCCCATAAACTTTTTAGGAGATCTTTCCGATTGTCCATTTTCTGGCACATTTATCTAAGTCATGGTTGAGAGGAAGAGAGAAGAGAGATAATTAAGGAAATAACTAGTATTGAGAATAAGAATATTTGTCTTAGGTCGAACATATGCAATTGCCATTTTTGTAGGCTACGTATAGAACTTGACCAATTAGGTTCCTCTATCCACACCTCAAGGCCTAAGGACTCTAACATATGTAAGGCAAGTTATCTAGATGTGTCAGAGATTTCCCTACTCAGGTCAGATCTGGCTTGAGTCTAAATAGTGGAGCAGGTGGAAATTGTCCTTAGTATTTACAACTAATTGTTTTTCTATCTCTTCCCTTACATGTTATTCTCTCTCCTCCCTGGTTAACTCCAGACCTTAAAAACCTTCATGCTCTTTCCATCCTATCCATTCATCATTAGTTCATCTACCTTATTGATCTCCCTACTTGTCTCACATGTGTTTTTAACACTTACCATATTCCATGTACTATACAATAGAAAGGAAAAAGGTGAGCTAGAGAATGGTCATAAACTCAATAACAGGCCATTCTAAATAGGTGATATGCCTTTATGTTGCTGAAGATACTCCGTTTTAACCACAGAATCATTTTATATGCTTTTTTTTTTTTAAAAAAAGTTTGTGTTATTGTGGAATTACAGGAATAAGAAAATTACATGGGAAAGTGGTTGATTTAGTTCAGAAATTGTACATATTGGTGAGTTTTGGACAGTCTGTTCCTTTATATACTGTGCCTTTTCGAAGAAGTTTCAAATTCCTGTCTGATTTTAGGTAGCACATGAATAATTGCCTTATTAACTTTTCTTCTCTTTCCTGAACTAAGCCAAGTTCCAATCAAATTGTATAGGGTGCCCCAGATGAGATGCGCCCTGGTGCACAATAGAACCATATAAATGTTGTTATCCACTTCTTTTAAATTGGAGAGCTGTAACTTTTTTGTAGCTTTGAATATTTCATTTAGAATTTATATAAAAAGTAGGGCAGAAATTGAAATATTTCTGCTTTCCATTATGTATTCGCCTCATTTTCAGAGAGATATTTAACATTTCAAACTAGTTAAATTTATTTTACTCTTCTTTGAGGTGAGAATGCCTTTGAGATTTCTAGTGGAATAAATGTAAAGCTCCCATGTCACTCGGCCTTCTTAGGTCCTTTCTCTCTTATTTGAACCATCTCCTGACAATAACATTTAGAACAATATCATCTACATGTAAAGCCAATATTAAAATAATCCCTTCTTCACTATTGATTTAACAGCATTAAACACTGTTCATCTGTAAATTTGGGGCACAATCAGAAAATTATTTTTTCTAGTCCCATACTTTAGGATATGAATGTGAGCATCACAATTTGAATTACTTGGCCTGTTTCTTTTTCATAATCACAAACTTTGGGCATAAGAGAAAGATTTTTGGATGTTGAGAAAGGGGTATTGAGTGTAACTGTCATGGTTCTAAGCTATCACAGAGTAACTAATTTTTGTGGATTACCATATCAGATATCACAGAATCCATTTTACCTTCAAGAGTATAGTTAGATACATCTTTGATTTGTCAGTGAGAATAACTTTCAACGCTTACTTAATGGGAACATGTCATTTTGATATACTGCAGCCCTTATCTTCTACTTAGCAAGAGATTATTATTTCCATATTGAAAGGATCTAATTCTATAGACAGACGCAGAATGTTTTTTGTTTGTCTCCACCTCTGCAGTATGCTGGTGAGGATCATGCTGATGGCCAATTGGCAGGGGCATCCAAGGTGGTTTTCTTGTTAGGTGCACAGGAGGAGAAAGCAGACAGTCATGGATAATAGTAAGCCGGCACTTGAGAACAGGATTGAAGGCAAAGTGTGGGGTCACTGTAGGAGAGAGAAAAATAACAGCTCGTTTCAAGATGAAGAAAGAAGCAAGAATAATGTTCCCTTGGGAGAAAAATACCTCCAATAAGCATATGGGAAATGAGAAAGGATTCATGAGGGGAAAGGAGGATTCTGGGAAGGGCTTGGTAGTTGGCTTGGGGAAGGAAAGGTGCCTAGTTTAGAGAAGGGTGTCAGGATGGAGAAAGTATGACAGGGAAAAGAACTCCATTACTAAAGGGTGGATGCCATTTTAAATAACACCAACCTCAAGAATGGTTGGCCCACTTCTGGAATGAATAGCATCAAAGGTTTACATGTTATTTATCCTTTCTTAAGGCCTCCTCATGCTAGAAAATAGCAAACCTAGTCTTCTAGATGCTCAGGCCCATAACCTCGAGTTATCTTTGAACCCATTCTGTCTCCCAGACTCCATATCCACTGATTTCCAATTCTTTCTTATTGGCTCTACTAGGGAAAATATATCTAGACCCATGACTATTTCTCACCACCTCCATTGCTACCTCCCTGATCCAAAGCACTATTCTCTCTGTCACATTATTACAGTGGCCTCTGACTTATTGGCCCAGTTCTTGGCTTGGGCCTTTGTTTCCATATAGACTATTCTCAACACTTTAGTGGAGAGTCACACCTCTCAAAGGGATACACACCTCACTCACAGTGAAAGCTCCAGTCCTCACCATCTCTCATGAAGCCCAAAGTCAGGGCTTCTCACCTGGGGGCACATTAGAATCCTCAACGGATTTTTATAGACATGCTGATGTCTGGGCTTTAACAAATTTGAATCCCTGGAAGTGGAGCGTAGAGGCATTGTATCTTTTAAAAGCTCCCATGTCCTAAGTTTTGGAGATCAACAATGAAGAAGACCTAGTTCCAAGTCTTAAGCTTTTGACACCTGGCAAGGAAGACCAGGGACACCCACCCTGGTGACTAATAGTCTTTGGTGAGTACCAAGAAGCAAATTGCTGGGGAATCTCAGGAAAAGTCAGGTGTCTTAGTCTGTTTGGGCTGCTGTAACAAAAATATCATAGACCACTTGACTTTAACAACATACAGTTATTCTCACAGTTGTGGAGCCTGGGAAGTCAAAGATCAAGGTGCTGACAGATTCAGAGCCTAGGAAGGACCTGCTTCCTGGCTTGTGGTTTTTTTTTTGTTTGTTTGTTTGTTTGTTTCACTTTGTCCTCATATGACTGACTGAAGGGGTGAGGGAATTCTATAGGATCTTTTTTATAAGAGCACTAACCTCATTCACAAGGCTCAGCTCTCATTACCTAATCAGCTTCCAAAAGCCCCACATCCAAATACAGTCACACTGGGGATGAAGCTTCAACATATGAATGCTGGGGGCACATAGACATTCAATCTATATCTCCAAAACTATACAAAGTGGAGGGGGGTCAAAGAAGTGGCATTTTTCTGGACTTTGAAGGATGAGGAAGGCTTTCCCTGAGAGAGGAAAGTGCAGTCAAGATGACCTCATTTATTATGGCTAAAAAATGCTAATGGGAACCATGCTGATGTGATTATAGATGAAGCTTTCAAATTAGGCAAACCCCGGTTCAATTTCTTGGCAAATTACTTCACCTCTTAGTGTCTCAATTTTCCTGTCTCTGAAATGGAGATAATCATAGTACCAGTCTCATAGGGATGTAAGAATTATCAACTGTCTTTGGCATATTATAGATACTTCATAATGTTAACTTTCTACAATAGCTAATTAGGCATTTCTCTCAAAGAAAAGTAAAGGAAATACCTTTTGAGTGGCTTATGGTTTTTCTTGGGTGCTGTATACCCTTGCTACTCAGTGTGGTCCTCACACCAGCACGGGCAGCAGTTGGCAGAAATTGCAATGCCTCAGGGCCCATTGTGGAACTACTGAACAGAATCTGCATTCTAATAAGATTGATCCCCCAGATGATTTGTGTGCACATTAAATTTGAGAAGCATTGTTGTAGAGCATAAAAAGGTGAACAAGAAATAACTCTTGCCTTGTGGTGCTTAGAGGTCCCTTTAATAACTTTAGCATTTACAGAAATAATTATAATGCAGGGTATAATGTGATAAATGACATGAGACGTCCTCACCAAATACTAAAATATAGCAGATTGTTTTAAGCTCCAGTTGAAAATAGTATAAAGTTCCTTTTCTATCTAATAAATTATGAAAGTTCTTAAAGTTATAATAAGCCCCCTTCCCTTTCTGCCATCCTTCAACTGCTGTAAACCATAGAGCTTATTGAATATCTAAGCAGAGAGCTACATCTGTTTATGCACATTAGGAACAATTGACCAACAAGTACGAGTTGAATCCATTGCCTGAAATAAAAGGAACAAGATGTACCAGAAGTTAATAAAAAAAGACTCAATAATTTTGTCTATGAGATGAAGTAGACTATCTAGAGAAAGATCAAGGTTAAGATAAGCATGTGAATATAAATATTAGTTTCCTTAATTTTTGATGCTCAGTGCTTTTCAAAAGAAAACCCTATTTTTTAAATATAACAGCAATGAATAAAACAAAAAGAAGTCTTCAATTTCCCCAGTTGACATTATGATCAAAATATCAATTTAATAATTATTCTCCTTTTAATAGGACTGATTTCATCTTGTCATGTTTACCATTACAAGTTACTAGAACAGCCAGAGTAAAGCAATTTAAGTTCCATATAGTCACCACAATGTAATTATTATTTTTGAAATTAATTTTGCTGTTTTCTTTTTGTTTAAGAAATGAGGTCTTACTGTGTTGCCCAGGCTGGTATCAAACTCCTGTGATCAAGTGATCCTCCTACCTCAGCCTCCCAAGCAGGTGGGATTACAGACACACAAAATTTTCAAGTTTGGGGCTATTTAACTTCAGTTCGTGGTAAAAATCACATGGTCTAGTGTAATCTAAGCAAAAAAAATAAATAAATAAAATAAGTGTTTGTTTCTGTCACTGGCTGTAATTAATGGTACAGTCATGTGATAGACCATGTATGTGATTATAATATGTTTTTAAAGTAGCTTTTCTATGTTTAAATACATAAATACTTATACCTGTGTAACAGTTGCCTACAGTATTCAGAACAGTAACATGCTCTACAGGTCTGTAGCCTAGGAGCAATAGGCTATACCATATAGCCAAGTTATACCATCTAGGTTTGTGTAAGTGCACTCTGTGATGTCCACATGAAGATATTGCCTGACAATCCATTTCTTAGAATGTATCTCTGTTGTTAAGCCACACATCACTATATTTAACCAAAGTGAACACATTCTGCTGGGTTTTGTTCTTGATACACGTGTGTAAAACTATTGCTTTTCAGGTGATAAATTAGACCAATGATATTCTGACACAGCAGAAATGAAATTATTCATAGCAAATTACGTTTAATATTTTCTGTTTTTAGTAAATGTAAAGATCTGTTATTGTCTTATTTCAAGTTTCATTTTTGCTGGCAAAAGGTTTTGGCCTTTACTTTCAAGAACTTAAAGTGAAATTCCCTACATTCTTCAAATAAGGTATGCTTGAATAAAAGCATCTAAAAGAAAGTGTTTTTTTTATAAATGACAACATACTTAGGAATTTTTGTAATTTGTTTGGAGCAAAAATTGTTTGAAAGAAGTAGACGTTGGATAACACATATTCCGAAATATTTATATTATTTTCTTGGTTATTTTATGCTAACGCAGTAGATGCTTCACTTCTCTATAGGAATTACCAATTCTCAATTCCTCTTCACCACTTACATATTTTTGATTTTGTCCCAAATAGCCAAACATGCTGCCATAATTTCTGTGCTCAGAATGAAGGATCTGATTAGGAAAAGCAACATGTTAACAGGGTACATGCTCCATCTGTAACCATGATGAATGTATACTTTGGATTTATCATCACTTTTAAATTGTTGAGATTTTTAAAAACTAGCCCTAATAGTAGGGCTAGTTAAGACTTGTGTACTGCATGGGCTATGTTGTTTTGGTGCACATCTATCTTTGTAAGCTATTTCTTTCTAGAAGCTATTTCTTTCTACCTTTTGTACAGGGTAGAAACTTTGCAGAAATCCGAGGTCTTCAGAGTTAGAATTCAGAGGAGAACTGATTATAGGTAGTCTATTGATGGGTTAAGTCCTGAAGGTTATTCAGGTAAACATGAACCTTTCCCCTGAATACCTTATTTTCTGTCATTTCATCATTATGACTTTGGATGCCTCATTACATCTGTAAAAGCAATTAAGAGTTGAAGGAATTCTTTTTTTTTAGTTCCTGTCTGCTGATGACCCATTAAAGTCAATACAGATATATTATAAAATATTTATAAATGAATTCTTACATTGATTTTTATTTTAGCTGGCTTTACATTTGACTTATTATTTATTGGACTATTTCATTTAGTAAGGAAACACCTCTTTTTCATTTTTAATTAGTGCATGGAAGGCTTATAAGATTAAAAATAGTTGTGTTTAGGGAAATAAGCGTATTTCTTATGAAAAGCAGTTACCTACTATAGATTATATTTAATCCGGTAACTAAAATATTATTATTTTTAGTTTACATATCAGAACCTAGATATAATGGCCAGAAGATGTAATGCTATAATATAGTTAATTTGCAGTAATAATCACATTTTCAGTAAATATTTGTTTGAACTATATGAAATTGCTGATAATTGATCATTTCTGACCTACAGATATGACAGTTGCATAGATTCAACCTACTATGAAAAGCCAAAACATGGAATATTACACTAATTAAAACCGTTACACAACAGAACATGGAATGTGCGACACTTCATCTTGGGATGCAAATTTTTGTGCTAAAAAAAACGAGAAAAACAAAAAGAAAAACACATATTTCTGAGGAACTTGTTTTTATATCTGGCATAAATGAGAAAAAGCTAATTAAAACTATTAATTACCAGAAAATTGAAGATAAAATTGAAGAGCCTATACCAACCAAAGTTGAATAAATGGCAAAATATAATATAGATGAGTTACTCTGAAATAATTTTTTATTTCCTACTATCAAACTCACCAAACTTCCTGATTTTAATTAGTAAGATAACAGTTTTTTGGTTATTTTAATATTCATTTGGTACTTATTTCCTTTTTTATTGTTATAGTATTAGATGAAATAGTAACATCAATTTGCTCCTTTGTAAAAGAGGGTGTTGAGTTAGAAGTGTTCTAAGGTGGCTTTCAGCAATAGGCTGCCATACCAATTGGAAAAGTCTAGCGTGGTATAAAACAATATTTAAGCAGTAATTATGACTGGAGAACATCACAATGGAAATGAAGTATGGCTTAGAAACCTTTTTGCTTTTAGCTTTTTTTGGAGTTCATTACAATAAAATGAAATTATAGAAACTTAACCCGTGAGTATTTTTCTCTTTGAACTTTAGTTCCTATTGAAATTGGAGAGAAAAACTACACAGTAATCTAAGGGTGATCACAGGAGATGTCAGCTGCCTTCCAGGGCTTTTTGCAATTGTGGAATTGCCTTTACTCGTTTGTTAAAGAGTGCCTGTTATGTGTTGGTGCTGGACTCACAGTTTCCAGGGTGTAGATCTCAGCCAGGGAGATCCAGACACTTACTGGGTTAGGATATTGGGAGTAGAGCTCTCATGCAGGGAGAGGCTTGCATTAACCAAACTCACCAGATATTAGTGTACAACCAAAATGCAAATTTATTGGTTTACAATAAGAATTCTTTGCACTAAGTAATTTAGAATACACAAGTAAACCCACTCTGTGCTAACTAACTGAAAGTCACTCTATAGGGAAAATCAAATTATAATTAGAAGATCATGTAATTTTTATCCTTCATTTTGTTAATATGGTGTTCACATTTACTGATTGCAGATGTTGAACCATCCTTTCATGTTTGGGATAAATCCCACTTGATCATAGTGAGATGTCTTTTTAATGTGCTTTTGAATTCAGTTTGCTAGTATTTTGTTGAGGACTTTTTGCATCTATGTTCATCAGGAATATTGGCCTGTAGTTTATTTATTTATTATTCTTGTACTGTCCTTGTCCGCCTCTGGTATCATGGTAATGATGGCCTTGTAAAATTAGTTTGGAAGTATTTCCTCCTCTTCAATTTTTTAACATAGTTTGAGAAGGATTGGTATTAGGTCTTCTTTAAATGTTTGGTAGAATTTGTCAGTGAAGTCATCAGGTCCTGGGCTTTTCTTTGATAGGAAATATTTTATTACTGAATCAGTCTCCTTACTCATTATTGATCTGTTCAGATTTTCTGTTTCTTCCTGGTTCAGTCTTGGTAGGTTCCATGTTTCTAGTTCATTTGTTTCTTCTAGGTTATCCTATTTGTTGGTATATAATAGTTTATAATAGTCTCTTCTGATCCTTTGTATTTTTGTGGTATTAGTTGTAACATCTCCTTTTTCATTTCTGATTTTGTTTGGGTCTTCTTTTTTTCTTTGTTAGTGTGGCTAAAGATTTGTTCATTTTTATCAAAGGGTACAAAATTTTAGACTGGAGGAATCAGTTTTAATGTATGTATTTTATATTTCAAAATTACTGGAGAATAGATTTTTAGCATTCTCACCACGAAATATGGTAAGTTGGTGAGTTGATAGGTATGTTAATTAACTTGATGCATCTTTCTACAATGTATAACATAAATCAAAATAACACATTGTCTTTCTACAATGTATAACATAAATCAAAATAACACATTGTACTCCATAAATATACAATTATTATTTGTCAGTTAAAATAAATATGTAAAAATTGTACTTAGAAGGCCACTTTGGTAAGTGTCGGCTTAAGAGTGAATGGAATAATTGTCGATTAGTAAACAAAAGAAATGTCATCTCTCCAAAAAAAAAAAAAAAAAAACAGTGAATGGAATGAATTGTATAATTCAATGTTTGATGATACTGGTCTCTGATATTCTGTGGTCTCTGATTCACAAAAGTGATGTGCCTGTCAGGGGATCAGATTGCTCAAGAACATGGGTAGAGTATAATTCCTGTTGATGGCACTTGGATCCAGATTATGTCTTTTGAAGCCTTCCGTTTCTTTCCTGCATTTCACATTACACCCTCCTTGCTGCCTTTTATGCATTTTATGTAGGCTTACTAACCCAGCTCTCTAGCTTAGTGCCTGGCCCCCAGAAGTACTCAAGAAATGTTTAACTACCATTTAGCTAGCCACAACATTCTTACTAGTTTTGCTTTCGGAATAGTATATATTTTACTTCTAAGGTACTTTGGTTATATTTTATTGCTACATTCTAAAGCTTGTGTGTGTGTGTGTGTCTGTGTCTGTGTGTGTGTGTGTGTGTTTCATGTGTGTGAGAATAATGGAAAGGTATGATACCCACCTCTCATACCTTGATGCTTTGGGAAAATAAAAATTTTCTGATTATATTATTTTGCAGATGTTCTAGTTATACTTATCAGTCTTTTCTGCTTGCCAAACGAAGATTTAGATTGTGAAGATTCTTTTCAGAGACATAGGTTCAAAACTAAATGAAACCCAGGGCATCTGTAATTCTTCACACTTTAGTGAAGCTCTGTGATAATAGTGAGTAGATGTGTGGCGTGGGGACACTTAGGGTGGTATTTCAGACACTTAGATATTTGCCAGAAATCTGAAACTTGTTAGTTCACATTTAATTTTCACTAAATGGATTATATTTTTCTCCTAAAACTGCTGTTCCACTATTAAAATTAATGGACATACAAGATACATTGTCTATAAATAGAACAGATATTTTTAATATTTTGTCACAGTCCCCCAAATCATAAGTCTGTAATGTTGACTAATGGGTTGAAAAGATATTAACTTCAGGAAAACCAAAGAGAATTAATCTCTTAGAATACTTCTGAAACCACCAACTTCTGTTTTTGATTTTATATTTCTATACCTCAGGAGGGGAAAAAAAAAAAACAACCAAAAACTATTTCCCCTCTACTCCCTCCCTGTTTTCTAAAAATAAGTCACTTTTGGTTTGCTACCTTATAACACATGCCAAAATTTATCCCAGAGTGAATTTTTGTAGCCAACTTAGAACCCCAAAATAGAAACTGCTGACAGTTCCTTAAATACAGTAACACTGGCAGGTGCCTTGGTAATAAATTCACAAACTTAGAATCTACAAAACAATAAAGTTATGCAAATTGGAGCATGTAGGAAGAATAATCTGAAACAAATGGCAGAACAGTAAGTTTAGCATCGTGGCATCCTGGTTTTACTAACATAAGGCAAATAACCCTGAGGAGAATCAGGGAAATTTTAGATCAAGGAGGATTACACAGACATACAGTAATACATGAATACAATTTGAGCTGACCAATTAACAACTGATTTCTCTGTCATCACAACCATAGACAGAGATGGGAAACTGATCATAAGTTTTGCATTTGATAGGTATAACTATCAAGAGGTAAATGGAAAATAACAAGAGACCTAACCTGAAGTGATCACATGTGCAGAGCCTCTTAGCCTTTGTTTTAATTGTTCCTTCAGCATCATTCCCATCAGTCATATTCAGATTAGTTGTTTAATTTTAGCCAAACAATCAGGCATGTAATACATTTATGAATTTCATTTATTTTAAATATCTTTGCCTAATTATCTTTTACTTTTGTTATTAATTTCTGATATGGCATAATGAAAAGTTGTGTTTTTTAATGAAAAGAAGACGAGTTCAGTTAACATATTTTCAGGAAATATATATTTTCAGTTAAAATTAGAATAGCTCTAATAATATCAGACAAAAATGGAGCTGAGGATTATAGCACTACCTTTTATTAGTTGTGTAGTAAAATGTAACTTTTTGACCCTGTAGTATCGCTTGCAGAATGGAACAGAAATGTTTAACTTTTCTTCTTTTTGTTTTCATCAACCTCAAGTTACTCCCAAAGAAGTTCAGAATGTATCCCAGAACTTAAATTATAATAAAAAAATTTTTAAAAAAGAAGTACAAAATGTCTATTGTGTACACAGGAAAAATGTACTAGAATAATGATTATCTTACGTATACTACCTACCTTATTCGAAGTGATGAAGTAGTGGACTGCTACAAGTTTGTTGCAGAGAGGGACTAGAACTGTCCTTTTAAATGTTATATTCTATATCATAGCATTTTTGTCTGGCACTCAGTAGATCCTCAATAGAGATTGCTTGAAATAATAAACAATATTACCTCCAAACTCAGGTTCACAAAATTTGAGTTCAGTGGCACAGTGGTGATCACATGTACAGAGCCTCTTAGGAAAAGGAGGCCTAGAGAAGTATTGAGTTAGATGCTCAGGTTCCAGAGCCAGGACTGGAACACAGATACTGGAATTCTGTCAAGCACAATATACTTTTCATGGCGTTTGCCACTCATTCAGATGTTTAAATTTGTTTAAAACAGTGCCATCTATTTTCTTTGGAGTTCGAATAAAAATTCTTTCTAGCAGAGTGAGTAATTCACCCAGATACTTAATAATTTCCCTGATTATTTTTTCATTTAGAGATTTTCAAACTAACAACCAAAATATTCTGGTAGAAATAAGGTAAGGTTGACAAGTAAATATTATAAACTGGTCTATTTAGACAGAGTTCCCCTAAGAGCCTTCCTCATTCCACCTCAAAGACCATTTTTTAGTTTTTCCAAGTGTCTGTGAATTGTGGCTGTGCGTGTGCGCGTGTGTGTGTGGGTGTGTGTGTGTGTGAGAGAGAGAGAGAGATTTTTACTTTAAAAAATTCTCCTCATCACTTAAGCTTGACTGTTGCTTTTCTTCTTGCATATAGCTTTTCTAACCAAATAAATTAAAAATACTTAAAATCGAGTATATTCCATAATTGGTCCAATAAAAGAGGGGATGCATTGGAAGGGAGCTATGGCACAGGGATAAAAAAATGTTTTGCACCTGGCTCCTTTATATTAGGTGTGGAATGGCAGGCAAGCCATTGAGCTGCTGTGGATTTCAATTAATACATTTCTAAAATACTTTCCAGAAATTCAAGATGGTGATTATTTAAATAGTTGAAAAATACTACATCTCAATTTGGCCTATGTTTTTGTGTTGAAGATAAAGGATGTAATCTTTTTTCATGTTCAGTGGACTGTGAGCTAATAGTTTTGTTAGGGGCTGAGAAATCAACATACACCTTATGGCATTGGAGAAGCAGAAACCTGGCTTAATTTCAGAAGTGCAGGAATCTTTGACAGAAATATTCTACTGTGAGGAAATGAATTTACACAAGGATCCCTTCTCAGAGTATTTACTATAGTCTGAAAAGCCTTAATTTATTTTATGCCGAAATTTATGTTTATGTCATGCCAAATATAGTTGCTGATATTGTTAGGTATTAATTTATATGCCAAAAGATACTCTGTATACTGTATTCTCTGATCACAATGTAATAAAGCAGAAATTAGTAAGAAAAACAGTAACACAAAATAAACAACTATATGGAAGAAACAAGCCATTAAAAACTACTGGGTCAGAGGCAGTTTTTAAACAGAGCTCAACTAGAGATAGAAATAGAGAACGTTAAAACAGTCTTTACCATTGGATGGGGTGAGGTTGGAGAGAGGAAATGGGGAGATTTAGGCCAAAGAACACAAAATAGCACATGTGTTGGATTACTAATTAAGAGATCTCATGTACAACATGAGGATTAAAGTTAATAAAATTGTATAGTATTAGGGATTTTTGTTAAGTAGATTTTAGCTGCTCTTGTCACACACAAATAGTAACTATGTGAGATGATAGCTATGTTCATCTGCTTCACTATATAGCCATTTTATTATCTCTCTATATCCCATGTCATCAGGATATAAACCTCAAATACACACCATGAAATGTGTTTTTAAAAAGCTTGCAATCATAGGTTATTTAGAAAATAGTAACACCATTAAGGGAATAAACAAAACGGTGCACCTTATGAGATGCAGCCAAAGCTGTTCTTATGGCAAATATATTAGTATTAAATAATTTCACTATGAAACAACAATAAAAACCCCAGCAAATCATTTAGGAATTTTTTAATGTAAAATTTAAACATAATGTAACAATGTAAGGGGAATGAGGTACGATAAATATAAAGTTTAAGAATCAGTAAAAAGTGGAGTTCACATATGCAAGAGCTGGTTCTTAAAAATAATAATTACAAATGTCTGAAAATGTAGCTAAAAATGTTAAGTAGTCATTTTAAAAATGAGTAAAGAAGTTTAAATGAAATATAAATTATAATAAAAATAGAAATTATAAGCTAACACACTGTGAAACTTGGTGGCAGGAAAAAAGTCAATGACTACTTATAATTTCAGAGTAGAAAAATACAGCTTTTGAAAAGGGAAAAACTGGAAAAATATCATTTGAGAATTACTTCTCAAAATGTTTTTACCAGTTAGGTTTTCAAATTTTCAAGAGATAAATTCTTAATGAATAGAAGTTGCTAGAAAGTATTCTAGCGACTGTTTTTGAAGGTCTCATACTCCTGAATCTAAAACTGACAGAATATCATATCACAAAAAATCTACAGACCAATAATTTTTATGACTTTATAGGCAAAAGTGTAAGTATAAAGTAGCAAATTAAATTTAGCAATATCTTAAAATAATAATTCACCTGAATCAGGAATGGCTTAGAGTCAGGAATTCATTAATAATCACAGAACTAGATCAAAAGAAAAAAACATCTCACTAGAGATGGATAAAAAAACTATTCCTGCAGGAAAATATTAATAAACTAGAAATAATATAATCCTTATTATGTAAGAAAATGTATCTCAATCTATTTCATAATTTGTCAAATGCCAGAGGCATTCTTGTTACAATCGGGGCATGTTTTATATTAAAGATTATTGGTGATGGTCACTTTTTCAAAAATCAAGTAACTTTTCCAGTACATTAATAAAAATATATGTTTATATCCATTATTTTCAGAAACTCCACTCAAGTAGTAATAAGAATTTAAATTATGAATGCACAGGAAAAAGCATAGGAACAAAGATAATTGTAAAGAAGGAATGTTAGCAAATTTTAGGAATATATGAAGAGGGTGGAGGAGTTAGCACCACAGAGGAAATTCAGGTTCAATGTCTATAAGGAGAGTGACATTGAGAAGCAAGCTATTTTGCTCTCTGAAACTCTAACGGGTCCAGAGATTACAGGCAGGGGGTTAAGGGCTGAGTACATAATGGTAGGTTAAAAATGTGTGTAAATAACAGATCACCAGATCACTTCTCTCCCCTCTTTGGCTCACTACCCTGCACACTTAGGAGACAACTTTTCTTTTTGTCCAGCAGGGTTTAAGAAGTTGATTATTAGAAGAAATTAATCCATAGATTTTGAGACTTTCAGACAACTGAAATATGGGAAGCTGGAAGTGAGGGATTGAAAAGGGATTAAGAGAAAGTCTTCATATTGAAAGTGAGAATTGTCAACTTACTTCCCGCCCACCATCTTTCAGAAGATTTTCCAACCCTAAGGAGATAAATAAAACCTTGAAAATAGGAAGAAGCAAAAAAATGGAACTTGGAAGAAATGCATTTAATGCAGGGCACAGGAGAAAAATTAAAACAATTTAGCAATAGCTGCAGAGAGATAAAAAATACTGATCTTTATGCCACCAATAATCTTAGGTCCTAATCTTGTGGCTTCTTCAGCAGGTAGGACTGTGACCCAGAGATCCCATCTCGTGGTTCCTTTTTGATTGCTCATTGCCATGTTCCAAGGTTTCATCAGGCCCACAATGGTCTTGATGTACATGGATTTTCTTCTTATCTTAGTGCAGTTCTGGGAAGGCTATTAGCTGTTTTTCATTGCTTTAACTTGCAAGAGTCTATCGGAGCCTGGGAGAGTAAAAGGGCAAGAATTAGATAACTTTAATTTTAGACATCTCTAATGAGTCTGAAAAGATTAATGGGGAAAGTGGATTCATTCTCAGGTAAAGGGTGGAGGTAAATGCTGAGCTACTGTTGATCCTTCTAAGAATGCTTAGAATCTCTTTCTCATAGAAGGAAGTAAAGAAAAAGGCAGGATTATTAGCCCTGCTGTACCTGGGATGATACCAAACCATCACCTTAACTGGCTGTCAGCAGAACTGATGAGTGAAGAAAGGATCATGGCTGATCCAATGTTGGGGAAGTGATTTTGTTTGGAAGGCCAATCCATAAATAAGGGCAAGTATAAGACATGAACTAGTATATTTCAAGAAGTACTTCAGTCACACAGACATTTTGTAGTTTGTCTTTTTACTTATTTTATTGTTCATGATGTAACATTGATGATGTAAATGATATAATTATAAAATATTTAGTTTGGAGCAATGCTTTTACATTTTCTCTTAAGAAAATTAAGAATTTACCTTCTGTAGTCAGAATGGCTGAAATCAAATTTTCACTCAAATGCCTGCTAGATATCAGGTCTTGGACAAGTATTTTAACCTCTTGTGCCTCAGTTTTTCCATTTACAAGATGGAAATTAATAGCACATAGCATATCTTGTATCAGGTCAAATAGTTGTTATTGTTAATGTTGTTGTTATTATTATAAGCATTTTGGCCTAGCCTCATTTTAAATCCTTCGTGAGATGTTGCCTAGATCTGGTTATCCATGTGCTATATCCTAACCCCTCTCTTTGTGTCCCATGTTTTCACATTCAACCACTGACCCAAATGCAGTCCACATACATAAGCACAGTTAAGCAAACAAGGCTCTGTGGAATGAATTCTGTAATGAGAAGACTGTTGATTTATACTGTCCTCTCTGCTGTAAATAACATCTTCATTTTAACATATGTACTTTTCACTATGAATATATGTAAAATTGTCTCTATATTTTAAAGAATAAAACTGATAGAAATTTGGCTGCAATCCTAGCCATTTGGGTGAGATTTAATTATTATTGCTAGTTTAATCTCATGCAAAATATTTCAAAAAGTCACTCTCCAAGTTCAGGATATTTATTATAATATTTCATTATGCTAATTTCATGTTTTATAAGATGACAAGCTATTGTCATGATTTATTCCTTGTCTATATTCTTTTGAGGAAGCCAATTGAACGTTAAGTTCTTGTGGATGTATTTCTTTAAAAAGTAGTGGTGTCATACCATGTACTGTCATTATTTAAAACTGTGACATTCTGACAGTGTGTCAGAAAAAAATGGTGGCTGTGTGAAATTTACATGCCTAAGTTTGTAACTAAAACTAATTTTGTCAGGATGTATTTTATAATTACCAATTTAAAGAAGTGTATAATTAAAGTAAAATGAGCTCTGCATGTGCCTAGAAACATAATTTTTAATGCTTTTGTTAGATTTTCTTTAATTATTTTATAATATATTTAATTTATTTCAGAGATAGTGATAGAGTAAGATTATTTTTCAAAAATTTGCAGTCATTTTGGAGAAATCCATGAACAACTTACTATATTAATTATTTTCACATTAATTTAGTGACTTTTAAAAGAGGAACAGCAAATCAACCAACTTTCAAATGCTCCCCCTTCTTATACTTCTGTATTTTATTTATAGCAGAGGAAAACCTTTCTTCCTTTCTTCCTGTCAGCTGTGCAGTAGCAGTTCTACGGAAATTGGATAAAGAATCTCCAAAATATGCTTTAGCACTTTGAGTTAGCCTCTGTTCAATAATTTGAGTAAGATGATTATTTTTCTAGCTAAATCAACTACATGGTTTCATGATATAGGTCTAAAAAGCAGCTTATTTTTTAACATTCCTGTATAATACTTTGAAAACATCCCTCAGTAAGGGGAATTTATTTTTACAGAGTAACTTTGTAGACATGTAATGAATATTTTTTACGTTTGGATTCTAATGTTATAATAATGTGCATTTTTAGTTCCTGATCTCATCTTCCTCACAAGGGCACTTGCTCACTCCGGCCAGCCTGATCATCTGGTAACAGTGTAAGACTTGCAGCGTGTGTATGTTCTGAACTTCATTACCATTGAGTAGAAATATTTAGTCGCCATATTAAAAGGGTTTCATTATTGAATGTATTTGAAGTGGCCCGCTTAGGAAATGATTGGGCATGTGCCACTACATTCAAAAAAGATGATGCATATTTTTAAAACCAGCTATCTTTCTGAAAATTGAAGGAGATGGGTAAATAACGTATATTTTTGTATAAAAATTAAATAGCTGTGAATGATGGATAAATCGCTTAACTTCTTTGGACTTCAGTTTTCTCATCTGTAAAATAAACATAACATTATCCTTCTCTGGTGAGTTCAAATAGTTTTAAAAATGAGATAATGAGATAATCAATGTGAAAATGCTTTGAAAAGTATAGAGCACTGTGCAACTTTAAGGCATTACTATTTTTCACTATTTTGTTATTTAAATCTACAACAGGGTTAAGTACCTTTTTCCTGGTAAACAGGAATGGAAAAATAAAATTATTATCTTTAAGATAATTCACATTTCAGAAGTAGAAATAGAATGTGCACAGGCTATGATGATACAGGGTAAGTTATATATAATCAACTCAGTATGCAGTAACAACTCACCATGTTGGCAACGTTGCAGTGGGTGATAAAGTACCATTGCTATTCAAAGAAATACCTGAACAGAGGAAGAGAAATGACAACGATGTTGCAGTGATAATGACAACAATACAGATATAATCTCTGTTGAGGCACAGGTTTTTGTCTCTTTTTCCTTAATGTTTTCTTAGACCCAAGGATTAGGCTCAAGGTACATAGCAGGTACTTAATAAATATTTGGCAATATTACTGAATGAATATCACTTACTTTGACGTAAACAAAAAGTTTGCACCTACGTTCATGTCATCAAGAATGTATTTAGTATTTCCTACTTCTACTGAAAAGTCATGTGGTTTTTGTTATTTATTCTATTAATATGGCATCTTTTATTTATTGATTTTCAGATGATAAATCAATCTTGCATTATTGGGATAAATCCTACTTGGTCAAGGTATATAATACTTTTATATAGTATTGTATTCTATTTAAATAACATTGGTCTATAATTTTCTTTTCTTGTAATGTGTTCCTCAGATTTTGGTATCAGGGTTATTCTGATCCCATATAATAAGTTGAGAAAGAGTCCTTAGTCTTTAATTTTATGGAAGTTTACAGAGAATTGACATTATTAGTATTTTTTTAAATCCTTGGTAGAATTCAACAGTTAACTCCATCTGGGCCTAGAGCTCTTCCTGTGGAATGATTTTAAATTTTGAAACCAAATCCTTTAATAAATATCATGCTATTCATGCTACCTATTTCTTCTTGAATTTGGTAGTTTGTGTTTTCCAAGGAATTTGCCCATTTCATGTAAGTTTTCAAATGTATAGGCATAAAGTTGTTGGTAATATTCTCTTATTATGCTTTGAGTATATGTAGAATCTGTAGTGACATCATGATTTCCATTCCTAATATTGGTAATTAGTATCTTGTCTTTTTTTTCTCCATGATCAGTCAGGCTACAAGTTTGTCAGTATTCTGGATCTTCTAAAATAATCAGCTTTTGATTTCGTTGATTTTCTCTATTGTTTTTCTACTTTCCATTTTACTGATTTCCACTCTGATCTTCATTATTGCCTTTCTTCAACTTGCTTTGGGTTTCATTTGCTTCTCTTTTTCTAGTTTCGTAAAGTGGAAGCTGAAGCAATTGGCTTAAGATCTTTCTTCTTTTCTACTATGGGCACTTAATGCTATAAATTTTCCCCTAAGTTCTGTTTTAGCAGCAATCTGCAGATTTTGATATGTTTTCATTTTCATTCAGTTTAAAATATTTTAAAAAAATTAAAAAAGAACGTACTGTGTGAAGTGATATGATAATTTGCATAGTAGCTTCATTGTGTATATGTAGTTCAAAACTTTATATTGTACACCTTACAGTTATACACTAAAACATAAAAATAAAATATTTCCTATTTTTTAATTCTTTGATCTGTAGATTATTCAGAAATGTTGTATTTATTTTCCACATATTTTAAGATTTTCCCATATATCTTTCTGTAAGTGATTTCTAATTTATTCTACCGGGGATTAAAAACATAACTTCTATGACATTAATTCTTTTAAATGTATTGAGATGTATTATTGCACACAATTTGGTCTATAAGACCACATTTATAGGTAAATATTCAATATGCATTTGAAAAGAATGTGTATTATGCTGTTGAGTTTTCTACAAGTGCTAATGAGCTCAAGTATGTTGATAGTGGTATTTAAGTCTTGCACATTCGTACTAATTTTCTGTCTATGTTTTCTATCAGTTATTGAGAAAATAGTATTGAGATTTCCTACTATAATTGTGGATTTGTCTGTTTTTCCTTGCCATTCTGTTAATTTTTGCTTCATGTGTTTGGAATCTCTTTTATTAGGTACGCAAACATTTAGGATTGCTACATCCTCTTGATAAATTGGCCCCTTTACCATTATGAAATGATATTTATCTCCAGTAATATTCTTTGCTTTGCAAGCTATGTGTCTTAAACTTTCTTTTGATTAGTGTTAGCATAGTATATCTTTTCCACTCCATTCACTTTTGACCTATTTGAGTCATTATGTTTATAATGAGTACCTTGAAGGCTGCGTATAATTGAGTACTGTTTTTTTAATCCAATCTGATAATCTCCACCTTTAAATTGGAATGTTTAGACCATGTACCTTTAGTGTGATTATTGATATGGTTAGGTTTAAATCTATTATTTTGCTACTCATTTCCTACTTGTTCTGCCCATTCTTTGTTCCCTTTTTACTTTTGTACCTTTTTATGGGTTATTTTGAAAATGATTCCATTGTATCTCCTTTTATTGGCTTATTGTCTACAAGTCTTTGTTTTGTTATTTTAGTTGTTACTTTAGTATTTATAGTATACATCTTTAAATTATAATCTATCTTCAAGTGATATTATAGCATTTCATGTATATCATGGGAATTTTACCAAAAGTGTGTTTCCATTTCTCCCTCCTATTGTGCTGTCATTGTCATAGATTTTACTTTATATTAGTTATAAATCCCATGCTGAATTTTTATGAGTTTTCTTTAAACATTCAAGTATCTTTAGATATTTAAATAATTAAAAATGTTTATTTTTTCATATGGTTACCTTCTCCTGTGCCTTTTATTCTTTGTATAAATCAATTTTCCCATTTGGCATCAGTTTCCTTCTGCTTGAAGGACTTCCTTAAACATTTGTTGAAGTACAAGTCTGCTGGTGATGAATTCTTTCAGTTTTTGTATGTTTGAAGAAGTCTGTTCCATTTTCTGTAAGATATTTTGGCTGGGTGTAGAATTCAAAGTTGACTTTTTTTTTTCTTTTAGTATTTTGAAAATGTTGGCTCCACTATCTTCTTGGTTACAATGTTTCTGACATAAAATATCTGCCATCCTTATCTTTTTTCTTTTGTACTTAAAGTGTGTGTTTTCCCCCTTGACTACTTTTAAGATTTTCCCCTACCTCTATGACTCTTTCGGAGAAATTTGATGATAATGTGCCTTGGAGTAGTTTTATTCGTGTTTTGTGTGTTTATGTGTGTGTGTGTGTGTGTTTGTGTGTGCGCACACACACGTGCCTGGTGGTTGTTGAACTTTTTGATTCTGTGGATTTATATTTTCCATCAAAATTTGAATTTTTTTTTTTGCCAGTATTTCTTTAAATTATCTTCTACTCTTTGGGGGCTTCAAATATATGTATTTTAAATCACTTAAAATGCTCCCACATGTTGACAATTCTCTCTTCTTTTTAAAAAAATTTAATTCTCTTTTCTGAGTGTTTCATATTTTGGTAGTTTCTGTTGCTGTATCTTCAGGTATGCTAATCTTTTTTCCCTGCAATATCTAATTGGCTGTTAGTCTCATCCAAAGTATTTTTTATCTGACAGGTTATAGTTTCATCTCTAGAACTTCTATTTTGTTCTTTCTTAAAGTCTTTTATGTCACTACTTAGTTTTTTGGGCATAGGGGATACAGTGACACAACTGTTTCAATGTGTTTTTTTCTGTTTTCTCTTCAATTAATCCTAGGATCTCTATCAGTTTTTGGCCTATTTTGATTGATTAATTTTTCCTTATTTGGGGTTATATTTTCCTGCTAATTTGCATACCTGGTAATTTTTTATTATATACGAAATAATGCAAATTTTACTTTCTTGGGTCTTGAAAAATTTTTTGTACTTCTATAAATATTCTTCCTTAGCTTTATCTAAGGGCAGTTATTTGAAAACAGTTTTATCCTTTTGGTTCCAGTTAGGCATGACTAGAGTAATGCTGTCTAGGGCTATTACTTCTCACCACTGGGGGAAGCCTCTTCGGTTTACCATACTCAGTGTCCCGTGATCAAAGAGGCTTTCCTCTCATTTCTAGCCTTCTGTGACCATCAGGAACTATTACCTTTAACTCTTTAGGCTTATTCTTTCCCTAGCCTCATTTAGTTTCCTTACACACGTGTACAGCTCAGTACCCTGCTGATTTTTCAAGGGAAGAACTTCTGTATAGGCCTGGAATTCTCTGTGTTGCTTGGTGCTTCCCTCTCCTCTCTGGTTCTTCCTCCTGTGAACACTTTGGTGTTGTCAGACTTTCAGCTCTGTTTCTTCCACTCTGTGAGTTTCCTCACTTCTTCTTCGGTTTCTGCTCACTGCCCCATCACTGGAAAATCTTTCAAGGCATTAAACTGGAACAATATTTGGTCTCACCTTGAAAATTTCACATCTCACAGGGATTACTCTCCTTTGTTGCCTCATGTCCAGTGTCATAAAATGTTTGCTTCAAATATTTTGTCCATTTTTAATTATTTCAGGTGGGATAGTAAATCTGGTTCATTATGCCATCTTGACAGGAAATGGAGTTTCTGACTCATAGTAATTTTTATGTTACAAGAAAAATGTTTTAAATGCTTACTTTTTCACTTTTTACTAAGAAGGCTAATTACTTTACCTCTCTGCCTCAATTCCCTTATCTAAAAATTAGAATTATAGTTGTGCCTACTTTCAGAGTGGTTGAGAAATTTTACTGATATAATGGTATAAAGCACTGAATAGACACATTGCAAGCACCCAATAAATTACTTATTTTATCACTATTTTATATTACAAATCACATGAAACAGTCTTTCATTTGTAAATGCTGTCTGTCCACTTATATTGAATTCAATTTCTATTTCTATTAAACAAGCTGAATATTTACGTTATGTGCAAGCAAAGAGTGAAGTGAATCTACTGAATGAGAGAGAAGAATCATACATCTTGAAAGACAGGTGGTAACTGTGAATATAGTTAGTTGGGTAAAATTTCTTGGGAGAAATTTTATTAAGGACACTTAACATGGTGCTCAAAATTTTCCTCTGAGAGTGAAATTCCCTGTCCAGACAAAAGATTCCCAGTAACAATTTGCCAAGTCCTTTATTTATGACTTGGATCCTCTCTGTACCCTCCTGTATAAAATCTCCTGTCAAGGAAGACACACATTTATTTCCATCTTTCTCAGTAAAAGTTGGGCTGTTAAACCAGAAGCATGGGATTTTAACATATCTCTATGGTATCTTACTCATCAGTTTTTTTAGGCATGTGTCACTAAAGCTACCCACTGGAAAACATTTCACCATTCCCTAAGGTGAAATGTAGAAGCTACTTAACAGTAAATACTTTATATCTTATGAACTTTTGGCAGGGAAGGTAATTAGTAACTTGGTATTTAAAATGTCCAAGGAAATTTATGGTATATAAATTCTTAACACAGTTATAACATATTTGACAGAGTTTAATGGAAACAATATTAGGCATATTTCAAATCATCATAGAATTCAGATTATCTACAGAAAATGTTGCCTAGTGTATGGTGTGTTCAGCTCTGCTGTGTCTCTACAGAATATTGAGAAAGGGAAGAAGGAGCGATTTTTTAAACTCAAAATTAAAACAGAAATTCAAGCATATTTTTATATTAAAGAGTACTGTGCTTAATGTACATTTTTAAAAACAGCAAAATATGGCCTGGTGTGGTGGTTCACGCCTGTAATCCCAGCACTTTGGGAGGCCGAGGCGGGCGGATCACGAGGTCAGGGGGTCAAGACCATCCTGGCTAACACGGTGAAACCCCATCTCTACTAAAAATACAAAAAATTAGCCGGGCGTGGTGGTGGGCGCCTGTAGTCCCAGCTACTCGGGAAGCTGAGGCAGGAGAATGGCATGAACCTGGGAGGCGGAGCTTGGAGTGAGCCGAGATCGCGCCACTGCACTCCAGCCTGGGTGACAGAGCGAGACTCCGTCTCAAAAAAAAAAAAAAAAAACAGCAAAATATAAAACATAGAAATAAATTTCTACCTTGGATCTAACTAGAGAGCTCATTTGCCTTCTCTACTTTTCTATTATTCAGTAAAAATAACAACCATTTTCGCATAGATTTTATTGGTACTGAGCTGCATTTTCTGAAGAAAAAATTATTTTCTTAGTAAATTCGCCTTTATATATGTATTTACTTCTTTCTTTTTTTTTTTTTTTCAATTTGAGAGCAGGTACTGTTTATTAACTAATCAGCGTAGAAAAATAATCATGGTAGACACCTTAGTTCATTCTCCTAATAAGCCTGTAGATCTGGTCCTCCCTGTTGCCAGCATCTCTACCTTCTACAAAATGGGTGGTCTTTTTCTTCATTCCACCTCGTGGAGAAGACAATTTGAAGGGCCACAGGAAGTTATTTGCCTCTTTGAAGCGTTTTCCAACAGTATAGATCTCATGAATCAGATCCTCCATGCAGATGATGCCGTATTTACCAAGAGATCGAGCAATCAAAGCGTTATCTGTCAAAGCAATTCGCTTCTTATTGATTTTGCCATAACCACGCTTGTAGATTAGTTCATTTACTGACTTCAGATTGGGGTACCCCCATGCAATATACGGCTCTACAATCCTCAGCATGTTAGTCGAAGTCTTGTTGAGCTTCACAAAGGTTCCATTGAAGATTTGACGAAGGCGAAGCAGCTGCAACACCTTTCGAACCTTTGGGCTCACGCCATTGATACCTCTGATTCTGATGACAAACGCCAATTTGGGTTCTGCAGGTACATAGAAGTTGCCAGCTTTTCTTGCCATCCTCGCCATTCGAATTTCAGTTCTGTACATCTGCCTATATTCCTTGTGATAGTGCTTTGCTTTTTCATAGATAAGCTTCCTCCTTGCCTTTCGAAGCATCTTTTGGGCAAATTTCTTTCTCAGGCGCTTGATCTTCAGCTCTGCGAAATTCTTTCGCTTTTTCTTAAGGGTTTCTGGCACAGCAGGAACCTCCTTCTTCTTCTCTCTACACCCTGCATGGTTCCAGCCGGAAAAAGAGCTATGTATTTACTTCTAACAAAAAGAATCATAGTATTGTTTTATCAAAAAGTAAGCATAGATGATATTTATTTTAGGATACCCAATAAAGTAATACATAGCCTAGTCTAGTCTAGTATAGTTCAGAAATAGTTTAGTAAACCCTTATTTTTCCAATAACCCAACTGTATTGGGTCAGGACCAAGTCACATCTGCCTTCTCTACAATTTCTTCTGTGGTGAGCAATTCAATTTCTTCTGTGGTGAGCAATATCACTTTTTAGGGTCTTAATGAGTAATTTTCTTGGGGGAGTGGCCTTTGACAGAAAATATTTAGTTTCTTAGCACATGTAATGTGAAAAATTAGGGTATATTATAAGTAAAAACTAGAAATGTCTTTTCAAAAATTATTTTTGTTTTGCAAATGCTATGACTAGTGTCTTGAACCCCATAGATAAAAATGTCTGATAAGATATCATAATAGAGGTATTATTTGTTGATTATGTACTATGTGTTAGGAACTAGATCAAGCAATTTACAGATATTATTTTAATGACTTCTTCCAACAAGCTTATAAGGTATTATTATCCTCATTTCACAGATAAGGAAACTGAGGTTGAATGGTTAAGAATATTGGCCAAGTAGCAAAGAAAGAATTCTAATAATATTGTCTGATTTCAAATATAGATTATGATAGTGACTGTTTCATAGCACTTATGTTTACAAATGGCTTCCAGAAATTGTTCAGGTAGTATTTGTACTGAAATGGTAAATCAAATTAATCTACCATTCTATTGGTCTTAAAATCATTTTTCTTTGCATCCAAAATTACCATTGTAAAGTTTTCAGGGAAGATAGAATCCACATATTTTCAGCCTTTGTTTTGGCAGAAAAAAATAGGAGTTAAAAATTTGCAATTTGTTCAAAGTGCAAATATGCTGTGGCATTTTGGCATTATTCCAAGGGCACAGATTTAACTTGGAATTTTGGTGGCTGTTACTGGGACTGTACTGTTTATCAAATTCAGTGTTAACTGCACAGTTGAAGATTTTCTAGCAAAACTTTCTCTTTTTAACACTGAAAAAAATTCACCAAATTCTAAGGATTGATAAGTAAAATCCATAACGAGCTGCGGTCTTTAATGAACAAATCTTCTATTAAAAAGTAATCAGTCAGGTCATTCCACAGAAAGCTTGCATAATCAGGATTTGGATGATCTTGGGCTCTCTACTAAAAGCTCACGACCTCACATCTTAATGGAAATAAGAGAAGATGAAGTTTATAGCCCTTGACTTATGTAATGAGTGAAATAACCAGCAAGCAAACACCTGTCAGATGGTAGTAGGTGCTCCTGAGAGGTATGACAGGTAATGATTTAATCAGATGCATTGGTAATTCTATGACCTGAAAGGGATATTGTGTTTCCAAAGCCTGGAATTTTCTTTTTTCTAGATAATACTGTGTCCTTGTGTACAAAACGACTTAAAATGAAACATTAGAATTTAGAATATATTTTAGCCTAAAATGTTCTTTAGTTCTTCGTTGCTTTCAAGAATTTCTCCCTCCTTTGTGCTTCTAAATTGTTAATCCATGCAGATCATACTAAGCATTATTTCCTCTCATATATTAGAACAAATATCTGATTAAGAGGTTATTGACATTAGGAATCACAATTCTCCTAGCCAACCACACAGCAGGATTCAAAGCTTGTTCATTTAATGAATTGTTGTTTAGTGAAAGTACATGATTTTGTTCTCATAGGACACTTTGTTCCCTTTATTATTCAACAGAAGACAAAAAAAAAAAAACTACAAAATTTCAAGGACAATTTTTTGCCCTTTTAGCTTATTATGCTCCCTGGAACATACATAGAAAGAGGTGCATTTGTTTCTCACAGGTGGATGAGAATTCATTTTATCTTCCTGAGCCAAGGCCCTGAAAAATGTGATTTTCACCTTTTATTTGACTGGGTGACTGATTCTCTTTTCTTTACAAGTTGGTGCTACCTATACCTTCATTCAGCATTTTTTTTTTTCCCCTTTTACCTGTATTTTTGGGATTTTACTCCCCCTGCTGGCCTCTGGCATGCATTAGAGTTGACTCTTTTCCAACGACTCCTGTTTCTGTCTGTTTCTCTTCAAGGAGGCTCATATATAGTACATTTATGTTCCAAACACAGCAGAAACGACATCAGTTTAAAGGTAGGTATTTTAAGTTTTCAGGAACTCATTTTTCTCAATTTTTTCTAGAGAGACTAAAGTAGACCAATGCTAATTTAGAAAATATAGAAACAACATTTTGAATTTCTGAATGCTAAATGTAATTTGTTTAATTACAAATCATTTTGCTAAAGAAAAGTTATGTTATGGCCCATAATGAAGAAAGTTTCTTTCTCCCTCCTAGGATAGCAGTAATTGTGCTGCAAAAAAACCAAAATGTTTCTATTTTAAAAATGTCTTATGAATTATAAAACCTTTGAAATTTATGGCTTGATGTTGCAGATAAATTGAACTAGATTTCAAAGTACAGTTAACTTGACTGCCTTGAAACAAGGGTCACTCATTGTCATTACATCTTTATGACTATTTTTATGGGAGAATTTTGATAATTTAACTCTCAAAAATTGTCACATGCTATTTTAGCTTTTGTAGTTTTGCTTTTGTTAGATGCCACAACCTCTATTAACACAACTTGTATTTTTTCCTTTTATTTATGTTGAACTAAAAGATATATGTGAATATTTTCTGGAAATTATTTACCTTAGATTGAAGAGAAGAGTTGCAGTTTTTACTTTGTTCTTTTGCCGTCATTAAAAGAAAAAAAATCATCTGACTAGGAAATAGTATTTTTAGTAAATATACCCTCAGAATCTTCTCTTTCCCATCTGAAAATAAGATGTTTTTACTTTTTGATAAGATAATGGTCAATGGGATTGAAAGATACTTTTTTCTCCTACAATTACAATAGACACTGGTATGGTCTCATCAGTTATATTTCATCGAAATCTCATATCAACAGGAGAAAATTTCCCATTGTTTGGTTGGGAGCCAGAGGCTGAGAGTGCAGGTCGTTTTTCTTCATCTGAGGCAAGTGGAATAGCCAATCCACCACTTTGTTTTCTAGGTCTAAAATGTTCTGTTCAGTCTTTCCTAATTCATGGGTGTGGCATTCATAGGAGAGGCTGGTGACACAAAGGAAATAAGACATCTATGCATCAATTTCTTTATATTGTACCATGGGATGGGGGTTTTAAAAATTGTTCTTATTTGTTTTCTGCACCATACTGAATGAATATTTCACGGTACCTCTTTTTAGAACACAAAATTTTGTGAAAAATAAAATTCACCATATTAATGTAACATTTTCCAATCCTAGTTACCAGCACTGCAAAGTACACACCACTCAACAACTGCCAGAATATGCAGCTATGTGTATTTTTAAAGCATATTATAAATTTTCCAACTCTTAGCAGAAAGTCAAGGAAAATGAGCACTTCATTAGCAACCCTCTTAGTTGTGCAGCCAAGAAATAAAACATGAAGTAAAGTTTCTAGATACTATGGGAACTCCATCATGACTCCCTGGGGAGGCTTAGGGGAGGATGTTTTTCATAATGAGTCCACAAAGAAATTTTTAATACTAGAACATCCTTACTTAGCCATTTGCTTGGATTTCTACCACTAATGGGAAAACAAAACTAACAAAAACAATTCCTATGTAAATTGTGTTTATTCCTATTCAGTTAAAATAAACAAAGGGATCTTAGACCAAGTTGATAAACTGCAACATGTTTTTATTTATTTTATTTTATTTTATGTTATGTTATTTTATTTTATTTTTTAGACAGAGTCTCACTCTGTTGCCCAAGCTGGAATGCAATCTTGGTTCACTGTAACCTCTGCCTCCCAGATTCAAGTGATTCTCCTGCCTCAGGGTCCCGAGTAGCTGGACTACAGGCATGTGTCACCACACCCAGCTAATTTTTTGTATTTTTAGTAGAGACGGGGTTCTCAAACTCCTGACCTCAGGTGATCCGCCCACCTCGGCCTCCCAAAGTGCTGGGATAACAGGCATGAGCCACTGCGCCCGGCCTGCAGTATGTTTTTAATCTGTATCTCAGTGCCCTCTGTTTTTACAAAGTAGATGATAAGTTTTGGGTTTTGAAATAGGTAAAGGGTTGACAGTCATAGATTCTTGCTTTTAGTTTTAAGAGTAAAGAAGTAGGTAGCAAATTTTTGAGTTGAAAGACGGATCATGCAGTAACTGGCAACTGTTTTTCAAAATTCCCTCATCATTAGAATCTCTTGAATTGCTGGTTTAAAATATCAGTTTCTAGGCCGCTCCACAAAAGATTTTGGGTCCTGCAGTTGGACATGAAAAGCACAAGCACCCCAGGTAATTCTTATGATCAGGAGAATTTGGGAAACATTTATCTGATTTAATTAATTATAGAGGCAATGTCAGCGATTAAGAGGTAAGATGTGGAGTATAGAGATTCGTATGTTCATTTAGGAAACACTTGCCTATCAACACTTACTGAGCATTTATACTATGGACCACATTTGAGCATACTTACTACATGTGTGATTTTTGAACTTGTCTTTTACCCTTTCTGAATCTCAGTTTCTCATTTAAAAAATGAGCTTAATACCTTACTCATGGATTTTTGGGAAGGTTCAATTAGATATGCCCCAAGAAATGCTTAATTTTTCTGAAAAATACCACTGTTTTTAGGCATCTATTATACTGTAGGGGTCATGATTTAATTATTTCTATTAGGTATTTTTACTATATACCAAGATTTCATTATGCAATCACACATCTGTTGTTCTGAACTGTGGTTCTTAGTGGCATCTTTTGGAGATGTATTTAGAGGTAAAGAATCCTTTAACAACTTTTAGGATCCAAAGTCTCCTAACACAAACTTTCTCCTTCTGCCTTCTCTTTAGCCCTTTTAAAACTGGTGTATTTCCTACTTAAACTCACATATTTCAACTTCTTGAAACACTATTAAAATTACAGCTACTATTTGTTAAGCACTTACTGTAATCCAGGCACAGTCCTGGATGCTGCTTGTATTATTTTATCTTCACAGTAGTACTGCAGTTTAGGTATTATGACTATTTAAATGGAGTCTGAGAACAGAGAACTCAGTAATTGAGACAGCATCTTATAGGTATGATGCTGTGAAGAACAGAAATTATTTTAATCCCTGTACATCTGTCTTCAAGCCCAAGTTCTGTCCACTATAAGCTATTCCCATAACTTTAATACAGTCATTTTCCCAAGATTAGGACATGAATTTCTCCCATTGGCTTCCTAATGGTTTCCTGTCACTCGAAGTAAAATTCAGAGTCCTTACTAAGGCCTACAAAGCACTGCGCCATATGTCTTTCATGTTCAAGGACTTTTGCATTTGTTGGTCCCTGTGCTTGAAACTGTCTTGCCTTAGGTAAGCTGTGCACCTTTCCCTGGCCTCATTAGAGATGTCTTTCCAGATGACCTCCCATACTTGAGAGCATCTACACACATACACATACACACACACACACACACACACACACACACACACACACGCACACATTGCCCTTCTTCTTTGCTGGCTTATTTTTTCTCTGTAGCAGTGATCAACAGCTAACATCTTAACATCTTATATAGTTTTCTTTATTTTTTCTTTCTCCCAGTATAATGTTAGTCCCTGAGAATGGTAGCTTAATGTTATCTGCTTTATCCCTACTGCCCAGCAATAGCAGGGACTCAATAAATATTTGAATCTCAAACATTGAATTGGGGGACGTATCTGATATTCTTTATATTAGTAATTTAATAATTTTCACAGCATTTGAACTTCATATGTGATATCTTGGTGGTTACCCTAATATTGTCTTTGTTAAATATACTTTTCTAAACAAAGTTCCTGACAAAAAAAAAAAAATGTGGTCTTGTGTTTTACTTTTCGCACCAACAGGAATAGCACTATGCAGAAAAAATATATCTTTCTATACAGAATATTTAGAATAAAGGGTTTTTGGAAAGATCCCTTACTCGAGTAATGAAGTGGCTATTCAGTGTTAATACTTAGTATATTTCACTTTTTCTTTGCTTTGGAAATTAGGGCTTTGCAACATATGTGAGAATTAGGTATTACTTCAGTATTAGGAGGTCCTCTACTTGCTGATAGAATACTTCGTTTGTCCCAGTTCTGGCCATCATTCATTATTATTAGTAGTAGTATATAAGCATGGTAATGCTAATTCAATAGGTTTTCCAGGTTTTTTCTCCCTCCTGTTATTATCTTTTATTTTGAAGTTGCCTTTATTTCAAGTTGTATTTGTGGGTATTCAGAATTATTGTACATGTGTGTAATTCAGTGGTTCAAAAGTCATTAGCCTTTAACAAATTAGAATTTATTTTAAAAATTCAAGATCTGAAAACATCATTTCATTGACTCTCAAGTAATGTTAATGCCAAGTTTTGAAAAGCAATTTTTCTTTTTGGAGGCAGTAATTTTGAGTAATTGGATTCCATGAAAAAAATGGATTCAGGAGCTAATTGTGTACCAGGTTTACTGGCATTTGTGCAAAACAACATTTAGCAACTGTCAGTGGCAATACTCATCTAATTTCTCTTTATCACTAGCTGGTCAATCACGTATTTTCATCAATACAAGTATTTTAATTTCCTCTTTCAGGTATCCTCTTTGTGTGTTTTCTTCCTTCTCACTCTCCCTTCTCTCCTTATTTTAAGCTACTTTAGAAAATAGTAATACTTTACTGATGTGTGAGATGCAAATCACTTTGGAAGTGAGAAGGTGGATATTTATACATTTGTTCTATGACGGGGTTTCTAAGTCTGTCCCACTGGGAATGGTTAGTACATTCCATAGCTATAAGGGAAAAATCCACTTTTCCCAGAAATAAAGGTCAAGAGACATGGAACAACTCTTTTATTATTTGCTTTCAAAACAGAGGGAATATGATTTATGTCGAATATAAGCTTATGTCATAGCTGTGCAGGTGCTGCCGTGAAGCTGTGACCCCTGTCTAATCCCCATAACGACACTGGGCATTGACCACATTTGCTTTGTAGTTACTGAGCTGCTTTCCCAGGGGCCTTCTAGTTTCTGAACCCAGCCGCTGGGTAGCTGGTCGACCCGTGCTTGGTGCAAGAACGTTGTTTTGTAAGTGCAACCTGAAATACATTTTATAACCCCTGCCTAAGTTAAATGACTGTAGGTCTGTGATGGAGCTTCTGTGATTGAATCAAAGTCTCCTCTTAACTCCTTTTTTTCCTTTGTGAATTTAGTAGTCGGCTGTAAATAGTTTTTTCTGCTTTATTTTTTATTGCATTAAACATAATCACAATGATTTATTTCAAAAACACTAAACAGTTGCTTGGTATTTACAAGATAAAATGTAATACTGACTTTAATACATCATTACCTGATTTACTTATATAATTTTTATTTATCATTGTAAGATAGTTAACATTTTTCCATGTTGCTTCAATATTTTTCCCTTTAAAGATTAATGACTTGGTAAAATTTGCAGTAATCACACAAAAAATTTGTTTTCCAATTTCATTCTGTCTTCCAACATTTTGATCTCCCAGAGTTTTAATATTTTTAAAATTTCTTATGTGTTATGAATTGTAAAATAAAACAAAAATCCCCCAAAACAAAAAAAGACAGCTATATTAAAAGTATTAACTTTATTTTAAATTTTATTAATGCTTTTTTATAATGGGAGGGAGGATTTGTATATTTAAATGACCATTTAAGGCAAAGTGAGGAAGTTAAGAACCAGGACGCTGAAGCTAAACTGAAGTTGAATCTCAGCTCTATCATGTCCCAGCTCTATGATTTTGTTAACCTCTCAAAATCTGTCTCATCTGTAAAAAAAGGTGAAGGATACTAAAACTATCTATTACATAGCTGTTGCGATTATTAAATAAGTTAGCATTTGAAAAGCCCTACATAAATATTTGCTGTGTAGATAATGTTTAATTTTGTCAAGAACTTTTAAAAGATGTGTTTTGAGTCTTTCATACAGGCACACACACACAGGTTATTACAATTTTATCAAGAAATTATTAGCCTTGTCTTAAATCTCAAAAAATTTGAACTGACGATGAATATGTGGAAAGTGACAATATACAAGATTATCCACTATTTGAAGGAGTGTGTGGAACAGAACAGAACTAGATCACATAGCTGTGGAGAACAAAAGCTCAAGAAGAAAAAAATTCGAAATGAGTTTATATTTTTCTCACAATAGCTGTAGGCACCCTTCGAGCTTCAGTTAAGTGATGACAACATAATTAGACAGTAAAATATTCTGTTTCTGAACTGTTCTTTGTGTGACCTTCAGTTATCTCTGAGGATCCTCAGCTTTCTTAAGGTTTCCTTAGGCTCTCTGTTTAATCTGATTTTTCTGAAAAACGTACATGAATAAATAGGCCCTCCAACCAAAAATATTAATATTTAACATTTAGCCAAAGAGGTAGCAAATATTATTTTCAAACAAAATGAAGTAAGATAGAAGAGCTGAGGCAATATAATATTCTGCTTAGAGGGAAACAGTAGGTTGCCACTGATTTTTAGTCCTATATTTTGAAAACTATTTGAGACGGAAGGACTAAAATTGCAATGAAGATTACTGCAACACAGTTACTTGGTCCTCATATCATTAATTGATTAAAGGTAATTGCCAGGGAGTCACCTCTGGAGGGCAGTGCAGTCTTATATTTGTTGGAGGAGCTTCAGGTACCTTTAAATTTTCCAGAAGTTCATCTCAATGATTCTTGGCCTTGTGAGATGTGAGTCATTCCCCGTTTTAAATACTCAAAGGGAACGTAAAGGTGAAAATAAGCTCTTTTTTGTTATGATGGTTAGCATGCTAGATTCAGGGAAAATGACGGGAAATAGGACTTATCATATAGAGTTAGTGAATCTCGGTTTGCAAATAAGGAGCCAGCTGATGTTTGTTTTTTTCCCCTCTTTTCCCCTCTTTGGTTCAGATACTTGTGAACCTCAACTTCATGATCCTTGTTTTTGTCTCTGTCTTACTCTAAAATACAAATCTGTATCTTCTAAGAAAATCTTTTAACAGCCTCACCATATAGGGTGTTGCAGAAGGTCAGCTTGGCAGCCAGCAAAATATCTTCCAGTACCTTAACAAATCAGCAAAATATTTTGAGAATTGCTTTACTTTTATGAACAAATACCCTGATAGTTATTGGATTTGTCATAGCATCTAAGGTTTCTCTCATAACCATACTGACCTTCATGTGCTATTATATTACAAAACCAACTCTTTATGTAATCAAACCTAAGGAAGAATGCTTAATTAGCTATACATGACCCTGTGTTATGATACAGGCATACAAAAGTTATTTTCTTCAGCACTATCTAGCTATTGTACAAAGAAACTTCTTTATAAAGTAAGACATGGGATATTTGATGTCTCAGGAGTAAAGTAATATTGGGATTTTTTTTTCCTCTGCAAGCTGTTTGAGAGCTTTCAGCAGGGGGATACCATATTTAAAGGTAGCCTAAGATCTCATAACTCCATGTGTCACAAAAAATATGTAGGTTATGAAAGACTTTTCTCCTGAGCAAAACAACTGTGCTTTTTAGCTCTAAATCATGACATAGTCTTGTTATACCACAAAGAATTAAAGAATGTTAAGTAAATGACTTTATTCCCTCCCTCTGTGCCTCTGAGGATAGTTATTAATGCCGATTCTTGCTGCTGAGTGATCCTAAAGCTACTGTCGCAACCTTTTTATTCCCTGAGTGCAAATGAATCCTTTATGAGGTAATTGAAGGAAATTGATGACATTATTTGCTGTATCTTGGGTATCAACAGCATATAAATGAAAAACACAGCAGAATGCCTGGCCTGTGTTACCACATTGACCTACACATTTGGATCTGAAAGATCTCGAGCTATTTTCTGCCTAAGCAGACTTTGCACCTTTGTGTTTTATAGTGAAGTAGCACGTACACAACTTTTTAAAATTATGAACTCCTAGCATTAGATTACCACCACCTGGTGTAAGGGATAGGTTTTATAGAAACACAAAGAGCATGGCCTTATTCTTTTCGTTTTGTTCTTTGTTTATTTTAATGTTATCTTCACAATCTGAACATTGTGACCTGTTTCACCTTCTTTTATTTTGAATGTTAGTGTATGCACATTCTAAGCCAAGGGTGGCTTTACCCTTTAAGTTAAATCAAACCGTTTGGGACTTAGCAAATTCTGGGTTGTATGTTTTAAGGTGAAAAAAAAGCACTAAAAAGAAAATTTAAAAGACATTTTATCATCATACAGGGTGTGGATGAATGATGCAAATAGAAAACCTATTTTAAATCAGCCCTACTGAATGAACTATACTAAAAGAACATTTATTTACCTAGTTAGGGAAAAAAGTCACCTTAAATATGGTCTCTAGTTACTTTTCTTCCCATTTATTACATTTGCCACTTCATTGTGACCTTATTATGACCTTGTAGTTTATGGGCTAAAGGTAACCATTATGCAATAATGAAAATATGCAGGCCAATCTTTACCACCTTGAAAAAATTGGTTTCTTATATTTTGTTTAAATTAACACACTTTGCTGGTTATAAAGCTCTGCTCTACGGTGCTTGAAAGAGGAGAGAAGAATTTATCGCAACTAATGTGCAGATTTAGGCTTTTAGAGACTGTGTTTAGTGGAGGTGAGTCAGCAGGCCTTGTTATGTTAATTATAGTGGTTTGATTCTCTACTGGTTTTGATTCGCAAAGATATGCGCTGTTCCTAAGAAAGCATCAATTGCTTAGGAGAAAAAGGAACTTAAAAATCAAACCATTAATATCTATCTTTGCTTTCTTCTTTTGTTTAATTTGTTTTATTTTAGTTATCCAGGCCCAGATTTACTCCACTTTCCCTTTGCCTTGATCCCAAAACCTGACCTCTGTGAAAAAGGCAATTCATCAGTTGGATGTGGTGAGGGAAATGCCCTTCAGAAGGATCTAAAACAGGCAATACAAAAAGCTTTAGACAGTCAACACATCGGGGCACGTAAGCTCTGATGTGACTTGTTATCTCTGAGACCAGTGTTTGCATTCTTCCTGGTTTGTTCCTTAGGCTTGGAAATGCACTGAAACCACAGCTGGTCTTGAAGAGCCATAGAAGATGTGATACAAGGAATGATAAATTAATAATTACAGATCCTCAATCCGCTTATTGTCAGTCATTTTTTCTACCACCAGTTACAAATCTAGTCTTTATTCTCAAATAGAAGTGATGATAATTATCCTTGGTAAAATAACTTTCAGATAATGTTGATTGCAGACAGTCACCAAAGGCTATGCTCCAAGTACACTTCTTACCATTTTTACACATGAAATAAAAACTCTTATTATCTCCACTTGTCCATGAGGAAACCAATGTACAGAAAAATGAAGTACCCTTCTCAGGGTTACACAGAAATTTCAAGAGCTGGATTTTTACCACAAAGGATGGTTTAGAGCCTCTGGTCTTAACCTTCCAAGAGTCTGGATTCTTGGGAATCTTCATTTTCAACATAGGCTCTTTATATTACCAGAACTAGCATGTTCTTCAGATATTCAAAACGGAGACTTTTAATAAGTTCATTATTAAAGAAGTCAATAACTTAGATTAAAAAAATTCTGTTAAAAATGGGTTGCTCGTAATTAATGAAGGCAGATATTTAAACCATGAATCCTTTATAAAACCTTGGGATGTGAAAGCTTATTTTGAAATGGACTGTTGGACTGCATGCTAAAAGTATACCCAGAGTGAATTTTCAGAGACATTAGAGACAAATTTAACATCACCCTCAAATCTGTGGAAGGTTAAATATACAGAGTGTGAGGCACTGAGAATTAGGCATTTACAGGTACTTTTCCCCAGAGTTTGGTTTGGTGAGGGATTTAACTCCCATTTCATGACACTGATCAAGGCAGGACATTTTGAAGGAAAAGCACTACAAAAAGGAGGAATTGCCTTGTCATGTTATGAAGCATTTAATTCTAAACCTCTCTATTTTAAAAACAAAAGAGGCCTATCTATAGAGAAACAAAGTAGACTCATGGTTTCCAAGGGCTGGGGCAGGAATGGGTATTAGCCATAAACTGGCTAGAGGGATCTTACTGCAGGCGATTGAAATGTTCCAAAATTGGATTATAGTGATAATTGCACAACCTGGTCTAAATGAACTTTAAAATCATTGAATTGTACCCTTTAAATGACCAAATTTATGGTATCTAAATATACTTAGTACAGTCATTTTTAAAAATGCATGTAAAAAGACTAAAAAAGAAAAAAAGGAAGATCCAGAATTGTGTCTTCAGACAGAATCATTATTTACATCAAATTCAGAATTTCCCATACATGATGTTAATTTACTTCTCTAATTTGAAGTATGACACTAAATGTAACACGTTAGGTCATACATTTGGCAAAGACAAATTCTTCCTGCCTGTAGTTTTTCCTTTCTGTTAATAGGTGGATCCATTATTCTTTGTAGCCTCTAGAGGGCAGCACATAGGTGTTTTTTTTTTTTTTTTTTTTTTTTTTTTTTTTTTTTTTTTTTTTTTTTTATTTGAAAGACAACAAACTTGTAACTCCCAAGCATCAGGAATGCCCAGTTGTTTTAGATGAACCCTCCAATTTTAGTTCATCCTGACGACCTCACAGTGGAGGACCTTCCTATAGTGACTCCTGCGAATGAATCCTCCCTTCCTTCCTGTTAGTTGCTCCCTTTCACCTCTGGCTATTTAATGTCCTTTAAAGATCTTTCGGCTCTCTCCACGGGGGAACATAGAAGTAATTTCAGTTGAGACTTTCACAACCTTTTTCCTTTAGAGAGCTTGATTTTTAGGTAAAGACAATAGTCAGTTAATGAATAAAACTGGTATTTGCACATGGGGGAGGGTTGACGCCCAGGAGATTGTCATAAGAATTCCTGACACTTGGGCCGGGCACGGTGGCTCACACTTGTAATCCCAGCACTTTGGGAGGCCGAGGCGGGCGGATCACGAGGTCAGGAGATCGCGACCACGGTGAAACCCCGTCTCTACTAAAAATACAAAAAATTAGCCAGGTGTGGTGGCGGGCGCCTGTAGTCCCAGCTACTCAGAGAGGCTGAGGCAGGAGAATGGCGTGAACCCGGGAGGCGGAGCTTGCAGTGAGCCGAGATTGCGCCACTGCACTCCAGCCTGGGCGACAGAGCGAGACCGTCTCAAAAAAAAAAAAAAAAAAAAAAAAAAAAGAATTCCTGACACTTATAAGTTCTTCAGATCACATCAGAAGAATCAGGCTATGCCAAAAGATAAATGTAGAGTTCTCCTCAATGTATGAATAACTAGGGATGCAGGATTTAAAATCTCTAAGAATTTTTAAAATTGTAAGACATAAGCATCCTGGCGTGTTTTCTGATTGTTGTTCTTTTCATTTAATTATTTGTTATTAGTCTTATGTACAGTAGAAGCCAACAAATAAGGGTTGGAAAGATAAATTAACTAGCATTAAGGTATATACCTGAAAGTCATTTTAAGAAATGCCTTACTTCTTCTCATCCCCACAATTAATGGCATTTTCCTTATGATCATTGAATTTTAAAAATACCTGGAAATTCATACCATTCTAGGATCTTATAGAATCTTACAGGATTTATCACAGTTGATTTTAGTGTAGGAACCTGAAACAGTTTTAGGTCCCCCTCACTATGTGTTATTTTTACTTTGTTTCTGACATTCTTCCTATATATACAATCTAATATATATGTGAAAAAGAGTAGACATCAATCAATATTAAGAAATAATGAGAAATGCCTGAACAGACCTTTAAGCAATGATTTAAAAAATCGTATTTGGGTGATCCTAGCAGTTAAATTGACTTTTTCTTTCCTTCTGTCGTCTCTGTTCTTCTTTTTTTTCCCCAGTAAACTTTGATTGCTTGCTAATTGTGTGCTAGGCATTGTTTGGTTGTTTATTGAGAGAAAGAAATAAAGGAGAAGGGAGAGAACACAAAGACAATTTCTGCCCTTGTGGAATTATAGCCAGTGTAGGAGACAGACAAAACAGTATATAAACAAAAAATAACAATACATAATTACAGATTGAAATCAATTCTAAGAAAAAAAAGGTCAGGAAGTATATATAACTCTTGGGGCCAACTTTAGGCTAGAGAATTAGGAAAGAATTTCTGAGGAGGTGAACTTAGGTGGCCCTACCACATAAAGGATTGGGCAAAGAGTTCTCCAGGCAGAGGAACAGAGTATGAGAAGGCCCTGAGTCTGGAAGGAGCATGGCTTGTTGCAGAAACTGAACTAGTGTCTGAGTGTTTCACTGTGAATCAAGAAGTAAACTAGGTTGTGGCTTGGGGAGGTAACTGGCCAGGACTGAAAGATCTTTGTGAGGAGCTTGGATTTGTTTCTAGGTTGAGTGATGGCTTCAGAGGGCAAAAGAAAAACAGTGACATTATCTGATTTTGCTTTTGATAGGATTATTCTGGTTTCTTTATGGAGATTGGATTGGAGAGGGGCTCATATGAATGTGGCAGAAGTTTACAAGGTGTAGCTGGATGTGGTCGTGGGCAGCTGTAATCCAAGCTACTCGGGTGGCTGAGGCAGGAGCATCACTTGAACCCGGGAGGCAGAGGTTGCAGTGAGCTGAGATGGTGCCATGCATTCCAGCCTGGGCAACAGAGAGAAACTCCATCTCAAAAACAAAACAAAACAAAACAAAACAACAACAAAGAAGTTTAGAAGGTGGTTGTGATCTAGACAAAAATGCTCTTGCAACTGAGTTTCACCTGTAATTTAAGAATGGGAAGTAATGTGTTGAGGCCACTGATGTTGGGAGCACAAACACTTTTGTAGGAGGTAGAAGAAACACTTTTTTTTTCTATAAAGTTATAAATAGCTTTTAGCTTATTAGGTGTGGCTATGTTGAGACAGTAGTTAATGATTAGTGGGATATTTAAAAGTGATTTTGGAAACATGAATATCTTGTGATTTTTATTTTATGCAATCTGGCATTGATTTTAAAAGCTGAGGCAATTTAAGCAACTTCGAATGAGTGTTTTCTCTCTGAGGGCTGGAATTTGGAAAAATTGAAATATGGGAGCAGATGAGAACATGAAGAACTTGATAAGTACACCTACATATCCTTTGATATCATTGTTAGGAACTTATCTTTTAATCAAATACATGGTACCATAGGTTATTCCTTCTCTATATCATTTAGTACTTAACACAAAACTAGGCATTACTAGAATTTACAGATACACGTTTGATTCCTGGCTTTACTACTTACTCTAGCTATAACTTTAGACACCTGTCCCCTCACTGATATTTCTGAACAGGAAAATTGAGATATAATAACCACGTTACAAGAATGTGGTGAGGATTATGTGAAAAAATTTATGCAAAGTATCTGTCACATAGTCAGTAGTATTCAATTAATACCAGATTAGGTGATTTGCCATGATTTGTCCAAGGACAACAGCTAATAAATCGTAGCACTAATATTTCAACCCAGAAGGCCTTATGCTAAAATCTGCACTGTTCATCACTGTCCAGTACTCCTTTCTTAAATTGGGGCAGTGAGGCTGGGCACAGGGGCTCACGCCTGTAATCCCAGCACTTTGGGAGGCTGAGACAGGCAGATTACATGATGTCAGGAGTTCAATATCAGCCTGGACAACATGGCAAAACCCTGTCTCTAGTGAAAATACAAAAGGTAGCCGGGCGTGGTAGTGCACACCCAGCAACTTGGGAGGCCGAGGCAGGAGAATCGCTTGAACCTGGGAGGCAGAGGTTGCAGTGAGCCGATATCGCACCATTGCACTTCAGCCTGGGCAACGGAGTGAGACTCTGTCTAAAATAAAATAAAATAAATTAAATAATAAACTGTGGCAGTGAAGGGACAGGGAAGGAAGGATATTTGCTCTTGTCCCAAACTATCCTCCTACTTCTCTTCTTCCACTAACCTGCTTTTCCTCAACTCTCATTCACATTTTCTAAAACTTGAGAATGAAAAATTCAAAATTGCATAAAAGTAGAGCAAATAGTACAATGAACTTGCGTGTAACTGTAGTCGCCAGCACCTGCTTTGTGTCTACAGGGACCTAGCAAGGTTGCTTTGGTGATTTTTTTTGTTGAAACGGAATCTCATTCTGTCACCCAGGCTGGAGTGCAGTGGTACACTCTCAGCTCACTGTAACCTCTGCCTCATGAGTTCAAGCAATTCTCCTGCTTCAGCCTCCTGAGTAGCTGGGATCACAGGCGTGCACCACCGTGCCCAGCTAATTTTTGTATTCTTAGTAGAGACAGGGTTTCACCATGTTGGGCAGGGTAGTCTTGAACTCCTGACCTCAGGTGATCCGCCCATCTCAGCCTCCCAAAGTGCTGAGAATACAGGTGTGAGCCACCGTGCCTGGCCACTTTGGTGATTTTCTAACCACACTCAAGAGCATTTTCTTAACCCTCATTTTCCTCTGCAGTTAGGGCTCCTGCTGACACCACCTTCTCCTCTGCCTTAGCATTGTCACAGGACACGGTCACCTTCCACCCTCAGATTCTCCTCTCTAAACCCCTCGCTTCTTGCTCTTCTGCTCTTCTTGTTCTAGATTGTTTTCAGAAAGTTTTTATGGTTTCTTGGACTCAACTATAATTGTAATTAAGAGATTAATCTCCAGTCCTAACCTCTTATCCTATGTATATTCCTACATTTTCAATTACTTTTAAACATTTATGACAAAACTCATATCTGCCACCAAGTGGATGGACTTCCTTTGTGCCATCATTTTTCTAGTTTACATAAGTGAATTTTTCAAGTTTTTCCTCTGTACTTTCGTACTCCTTCAGTCATTTAGACCCAATGTCTTTTGGTAATATTTTTCAGTATCTTCTTCTTATTTTATTTTCCTTTTTCTAGAAACATGCATCAACCTTATGACTTGTTATCCTCACTTTAATCTTTTCCCCTATACTTTCTGAACATCTCTTTAGCCAAAAATTTCCAGAGGCTCCCCATTTGCTATGGAAAAAAAAAAGGAGAATTTAAGAATGACCGTTTCAGTGCTTTTCCTCTCACTGTCACTTTAATAAATTCTTTTCATCTTTCAAGGTCCACTTCAATCTCATCTCCTTTTTGAAGATTTCCATATTCTTTCCTCAAAGAATAATATATTCCTTTCATTTAGTTACTACAGCACTCTTGGCACCACTCATTTCAAAATTATTATGTACTACATTGCTGACAATTTTTTTATTTGTCTTGTTACTCCAGTAAAAATGTTTACTTTCCAGGAGTTGACTTTTTTTTATACTTATTTACTTTCAGTGTCTAGAGCATTTCTTTATACATAATACTTGAATGATTGACTTTCATACTAGACCAATAATGATCAATGGGTAAATTAATTAGCAGTAAGTTATATACCTGAAAATTATTTAAGGAAATGGCAGAATAATTACCCTTGTCTGGGACCAGTTTTGTAACATGCCACAGTTAAGAGGCAAATTTTCAGTTCATTAAGCTTCTTTCAAAAGAGCCTAGTTCCAGAATGGAATGGTGTTTCTCCTGTTCTGAGAATTGTAAGAAAGTGCTTTAGTTAGCAAATTTTCTTTTCCTCCCAAGTGGTTCTTTGTCTACATACCATCTAACTATGAACAATAATGTATTTTATAGACTATACTAAGATATTGAAAGTTGGAGAGATGTATTCCTTTGTCTGATGAAGCCTAGGAAGGAGAAAAACTAGGTTTTCTTCTCCTAAAATATTAAATTCCAAAAATTACAGGTACTCATTAAAAATCTCAAACAATACATAAGTAAGTGAAAGTAAATGGTGATGAAAGCCTCTTATCCACCCACACCTCTCTCCTGAAGTTACCTAGACCACTGCTTTCAATTCATTTCAAACATCTAATCTATTGCATGTCGATTTATTTGAGTAGTATTCACTGCCTTCCCTACCCCTTCTTTACCACTGCACCTCAAGAAGACCTGAAAACCTTTAAATTGAAATTTATTTCAATTTATTTATTTATTTTTTATTTTATTTTATTATTATTATTTTTTTTTTTTTTTTTTTTGAGACGGAGTCTTGCTCTGTCACCCAGGCTGGAGTGCAGTGGTGCAATCTCGGCTCACTGCAAGCTCCGCCTCCCGGGTTCACGCCATTCTCCTGCCTCAGCCTCTCCGAGTAGCTGGGACTACAGGCGCCCGCCACCACACCCGGCTAATTTTTTGTATTTTTAGTAGAGACGGGGTTTCACCGTGGTCTCGATCTCCTGACCTCGTGATCCGCCCGCCTCGGCCTCCCAAAGTGCTGGGATTACAAGCGTGAGCCACCGCGCCTGGCCTTATTTTATTATTATACTTTAGGTTTTAGGGTACATGTGCACAATGTGCAGGTTTGTTACATATGTATCCATGTGCCATGTTGGTTTGCTGCACTCATTAACTCGTCATTTAGCATTAGGTATATCTCCTAATGCTGTCCCTCCCCCCCCCCCCCACCCCACAACAGTCCCCAGAGTGTGATGTTCCCCTTCCTGTGTCCATGAGTTCTCATTGTTCAATTCCTACCTATGAGTGAGAACATGCGGTGTTTGTTTTTTTGTCCTTGCGATAGTTTACTGAGAATGATGTTTTCCAGTTTCATCCATGTCCCTACAAAGGACACGAACTCATCATTTTAAACATTCTTATTCTGTATATTTGGTAAATAATTATACTCAGTTATATTACACCAGGGAAACCAAAAGAAAGGTTCATTTCTCTTACTTTAGAAACATTTTAACTGACTCAATAGGCATAAAGTTTTACTGAGGGTTAGATTTCTGTTGAATATATGGTTAATACTACTTCTGTTTAAGGAAAAGACCTTAACTTTAATTCACAGAGCAATGCTATTGCAAATGTGTAATTTTCCAAATTGTCCATAGTCCACAAAACGCTTTAATGTATTATTTCCTTTATTGCAAGGAGAGAGAGAAAAAAAAACATTCTGGCATAAAGCCAACTTATTACTGAAAAAAAATTCTGGCATAAAGCCAACTTATTACTGATACACTCGGGAGACTCACCGTCAGTACATGATATGCTATTTTCCTCCAAGTGCTCCTTATTTCTTACCTTCTCTCCTTGCCAGCTCCTCACCCTTCTGGAATTTCTTGGTTCAAGGACAAGTGCTGACTCAGCATGGGCCACCTTCTTAGGCTAACTTTCTGCTTTCCCTGCTCCTAAGGAGTCACCAGAGGGGGAGCAAATGGAGCACCAGCACATTCTCCAATTCTCCTAGGTGTCGTAGCTCTCCTCACTGATTATGAATTGTTTCTGGGAGAACAGAATGAGCTGTTAGGCAGCAAATGATCTAACCTTTCATACTTGACCATGTAGACTTTCCACATTTATTCCAGTCCTCATTTCCAAATTTCACTAACAGAATTTCAGAGATCGTAAGATTCTATTGTCACAGAATAGAAATCTGTGATGCTTATGTGTTGCAAACCTAATTTCTCTATATATCTGTGTTAGAGGAAAGTTATATTTTTCTATTATCTTTGTAGAAGAACTTTGGTTTTTAACAAAAATACCAATACTTGGTTTTTAACAATCATGGTAACTTAAAAACAAGTTTCTTGGTAACTTAGATGATCCAGTCATTAAAATCATGATATAGATTCTAAATATTGGGGAATTTGGAGATTTATGATTCTTAAAGGCATTATAAAAAATGAATAGGTATATGGTATACAGTTCTAAATAGCTTGGAATTATGAGTGTAAATGTTAAGTGTAAAAGCAGTGATTCCTCTTTAAAAAATAAGCCAAAATTGACCCTGGATTGATGAAATATTTTTTTAACCTTTATTCATGTTGTAGGAAATTTTATAGACAGACATTGTAAAAGAGTGAATGGATTGCTATTGAAAAATAATCTGATATCAACTTAACTTGCTGGTGACTTTAAATTTCATATACTGGCTTTCATGCTACATTTATATCTTAGCAATAATTATTCATGAGTCTCATATTTGAAGGTAGAGAATCTTGAATAGTAAAGAGTTCTGATTTACGTCTTTAAAGGTCAGAAATATGCACTGTTATATCTAGTTTGTATATTTCTTCTGGTAAAAATCTATGCTTGACTGAAAGTGCTGAATTTATGGTAAAACAAAAGAGACTTATCCCACCCAGATTGATTCAAATACCTGGAGATACCAGTTTCAGACGTGTGTTGATACAGCTTATTAAAATAGTAAACTCACTAATAAGCATTTTTGTATTTTGGATTGATTAAAGAATGTTTATGTCAAGAAAAGCATATTTTGAAAGTAATTACAACCATTAGTTATAATTAATTCTATTTATCTTTTTTAAGGAAGGCTAGGATTTAATAAGGTGGGTTTTCCTAAAGCCTTTAATCCATGGCTTTTATTTTCACCATGGTAGATTTTCCATATAATTTCCCTCCTTTTTCTTAATGTCAGATGAGGCATATATATCTTTTGTAACTTCCTGGTGTCTGATCTTAGACACTTCTAAAGCTGATTGTGAGGATTAATGGACAAGGATTCTATCTAGTAATTGTGGGTTTTAGAAGAAACATACTAATCCTAGAGAAAGAACTGGCACACATTTGTCCATTTTTGTAGAATTTGACCTAGATTCGCAAAGAAAAAAATAAATTTTGGAGACTTCTGATTGTTCATTTTCTTAAGAAAGAAAGAACTGGTTGTTATTATTTATTTGCATTTGGTACCGTGCTATGTAAATAAATCAGTGGCATCTAAGTTAGACTTGATTTTGAAGTGCTGTTATTGATTCACTAAGAACCACTAAGTTTCTGCATCTGCTTCCTATTTACAAAATGGAGATGTTTTCTGTTTCTAATTTGCCCCTCAGAAGTGCAGTGTTATAAGGATTAATTAGAGAATGCCAATGGCTGAACAGGGAGGAAGACATAAATAGAGACAAACGGGGACATGACCAGGTGCCTCATCTTTTTGTTCTTGGTTGATCTTCAATCTCAATTTTTTTATACAAAGGGCATCTCATTGTATTATTTGGTCCAATGACTTGCATTGAAAGGATACTGACTGCCCGAGAATTCATTTGATTTTCTTAATGAAATGCCTTAACATTAATATTTTTTCGGAGTCTAACTTTTCCTAAAGATCTTCAGGTCCCAGAATTTCATTCTGAATGGTTGGGCTTTATGAGATTATTTTTCAATAACAAGCCATTCGTTCTTTTACAATGTCTGTCTATAAAATTTCCCACAATAGTTCATAATCCTCTTTTCAGCAGCCTTTTCTCCTTCTTTATCACTTCTTTTGTCCACTTATTTTCAGGATGCAAAGTTGGCATCACTGACTTGCTCATGGCTTCTTGAACATCTGTGAGGCAGGATTGCTGAAGATCCCAGGCTTTTGAGTTAAGCTGCCTGGGGCTGAATCCCTGTTCTAATCTGGCTGTGCAGTGTTAGTAATGGCACCTCAATTTAACCACCTTTAAAGCAAAAAATTTCTCATGGATTCCTGTGAGGATTAAGATAATATAAGATCTGCGTCACCGGCATATGATAAATGCTCAAAATAGTACTATTACTTGTATTAACATTAGAAATAAACATTTAAGCACAAGGAAGAAAAAATTAAGCAATAAGGTGGAAGAAAAAGAACAGTCAGAAAATGGTGAGAATTAGCATGGGGTGTGTTTTGAAAGTAAAAAAGAAGAGACAGTCATTCAAAAATAGAGAATTATCCATACCTTTGCTACTCAGAATGGCTCCTGGACCAGCAGCATGGGCACCCTGGAAGTTTTCCAGAAATTCAGAATCTCAGGCCCCCAAAGCCCCAGGAATCTAAATCTGCATTTTAACAAAATCCCCAGGAGATTCATTTTAAAGTTTGAGAAGGCCTGGTCTACAACCTAACATGCAGCAGAGTTGACAAATAAGGTTAAGACTAAACAAACCTTCGAGTTTTCCTGCTAGACCTTTAGTGGAGAAAACAGGGAGGAATGAACAGGTGGCAAATAAAAGAGAGAAATCAGGTATTGATAATTCTTTCAAGAAGCTCAAAGATTAATCAGGGTTGAAAACATGTTAGATAATACATTTAAAATGAGCGGAATTGAAGGGAAATTTATTTTTATGAACAAGAAAAAGTTGAGTCTGTGTGCAGGTGGAGCTAAAGTGTCACACAGGGTAAAAGATTGAAAAGTAATGAATATATGAAGGCATGGATAGCTAAGAGATGGGGCAAAGAGTGTTTGAAAAACATTGACAGCTGGGAAGTTTCAGAAAAACACCTTCATAGACTACTGCAAAGATGGAAAGAGTGAGGTCAATAAGAGAAGATATGTAATTAGGTGTCTTCAGGGCTGTTTGCTGGGAGTAAGTAGGGCAGGAATATTATTGGTAACTGGTGTTTTGATAGGTTTAGAACCACTTTGGTGAGTGAGACAGAACTAGAGTTGTAAATAAATTTTAGATCTAGTGTGAACTCTGATAGGTAGAAGCTGCATGGAATATTGTGTCGAGAAGGCTTCTGAGGCCAACATAATATAAACAGATAAGAGCTATGTATGTAATGAGCAGTTCCTGGCATTATAATTAGGGAGACATAGTAGTGTATGCTCTGCACATTCACCATCCCTGGTATAAAGGATCTCCTGGCATTGTATGAAATTATTGAGTAGAAATAAAGAACTGTAACATGAAAGTGTGATGAATCATTTTTGCAGTATTTTTTCTTCTTTCTCCAATAATCCTTAGCTTAGGAATAGAAAATGCAGTCAAGGGACTAACGAGCAGTAATAAGTTTATTTTTGAAAGGCTTGACTTTTATAGTCTCTATGACTTTTTTTTTTATAAAAAAGCAAATAAAGCCTACAGTTGAACAATTTTATGTTTTAAGAAGTGTGGGCTCTTGTATAGAACAGACTATGGAATTTGAACACCTCATCTACTACTTTTTAGCTATGCCTTTGGGTAAATTATAGTTAATCTTTTTCTAGAATGAAAAGCTCAGTTTTCTGAGTTTAATATTCGTAGTAATAATAACTAATAGTAATTTTCAAATAGAGTTGAAGAGAAGATTAAATGAATTTGACATCATGCCTGATGCATTCTTCTGCTGGTTACTTTTATCCTTTAGTGCTGTTTTCAGTTGTTTTTTGTTTTTTTCTTGTCAATTTATTCTCCATTAAAAATTGTTTTCAGTCACCACCCAAAGCAACAGGAATCATAGATTATGGTTGAAAAATCAAATGGCAGACTATTTGAAAAATATTTATTTCAAAAATTTATTTGAAAAATAAAATTCCCCACTGCTATAATTTAATGCTTATTCCTAATCTCCTTAATTTCCATTGCTTTATGTATTATATAGAGATAAGTTGGAGGGAAACTGATCATGGGTAATGATAACTGCAGAACTGCTGTAAGCAAGGCTTATTCAGAAACTGACAAATCTATTACAAAGTGACTCATGGAAGTGGAGGTTCTGTCACAACCAGGGTCAGTTATTACTTCGCAGTATTCTGTGTGCTTTAGAAGAAAATAATGTGCTGACATAGCATAAAACTTTGGGAATAAAAGTTTCTGGATCATGGCAATTGGCCCAGGACACCAGACCTAGAATTTGCACCAATGGAATTTCTCTTCCCCAAAGTAACTGGCAACAATGCCAATCAAGACTTGTGCCTACACTGCCATGGGTTCTGGTCCTTCAGTTACATTTGGCCAGGAACCTTCTTGGCTGATGAACTTTTATATGGATACACTATAAAAGAGCACAGCTGAGAGCCAAGGAGTGGGATGCATTAATTCCATAACCACATTTTTTCTTTATCCTTCAAAAAATTTGAGAATATATGACACTGACAGATGACATTTTTTTGGCAGTGCTGTTAGGTCTTTGCTACAAGGCAGTTTTCCATCTTTGTAGTTGCAGAGTTATAACTTGGTTTCTAAAAGAAGTCCTCATAGCTATTCACCTGGCTCATATTTCATTCTCAGCTTGAAATTCAAATGTATTGACTCTCCTATTTTTATGTAAAGTGATGCTTTTAGTTAGATTGTCACATCTTCTATATATTGTGTACTTAATCAGTTTAGTAAGAAAAAATCTATAGAAAATGCTTTCGATGAAGTATGCCTATTAAAATCTCTTACATTTGGCTAGTTTTATTAACATGCAGTTCTTAATACGTAGCATTCACTACCTTTCTATATAACTAGTTTCTCATTCTCTTCCCATCTGTATGAGATTTTTTTCATTTTCTTTCAGAATATACATCAAAATCATGCTCTTGTTTCTTTTTCACAAGTAATAGATGTTCATTTCAGAATAATGAAAAGCAACAGATAATAGAAGAAATACAATCATATTTAATTCCACCATTCCAAGAAAGCCATTGTTAATTCCAGTGCATTCTAAGGGGTTGCAAACTCAGATGCATAGAGAAGCCCAGTTGATATCATAAATGTACAAATCAAGCTGGATGGGGGCCATGGGACTAGTCCTTGCAAGCGTGTGGGCCTGGGTGCCCTGTTCTTCCTATTTTTCAGGAGAAGAAGGGTATCAGATTTTTATGTAACACATCTGATATTGAAATTTGAATGTGATAAAAATTGGTAAAGACTATAGAAACCAAACAGAATAGGTATGCACACCTTTTGCTTTGTTTCTTTTGTATATATAAACTATAATGTTAGAAATTACAATGGTGTTTGCATTTATTCATTTTTGACTGCACTTTAGTGTTTCTTCCTTGAATAAATGACATTTGCTTATCTCATTTCCTCTTGATAGGCATTTGCATTGTTTTAGGCTTTGCTATGATGTCAGTCATTTTCTGAACATGCTTGTGCATGTTTTCTGGTACATGTATGGGTATAAGGTATATTGGAAGTGGAATTACTGAGCTAAGTCATAGGGTGGGTGCATGTTCAACTGTATAAGATAATTCCAAGTTATTTTTGAAGATGTTTGGAACCAATGTATATGCCCATCAGCAGTGTATGAAAGCTCCTAGTGTTTCCCATCTTTCCCAACACTTGTATATTTAGATTTTTTCATTTTCGTCATTTGGAGAATGTTCATGTGATCATTTGCACTTTCCTGATTAGCATGAGGTTGAGTATCTTTTGAAACTTACTGATTTGATACTTATTCAACATAGTGTTTCAACTTATGGGAAATGCCTGCTTTGTCTACTTTCTTTTGGGTTGTTTCTATCTTTTGCTGACTTACGGAAGTCATTGTAATAATTTGATACTAATCCCGTGTCAATTTTATTACCAATATCTTTTCCCAGATTGCATATCATCTTTTCACTTCCATTTAGTGTCATTGATAAATGGAAGCTTTATTTTTGATGGATTCAAACTTTTTTTTTTAACTAAACCATTAATACTTTTTAATGTCCTGTTTGAAAATTCTTTCCTATGAAAGGTCATAAAGATATCCTCCCATATTTTATTCTAAGATGAAAGTGATCTATCACTTTACCTTTTAATCCATCTGGGATTTTTTTGTGTTTGGTATGAGGTGCAGATCCAGTTTCATTTTTGTTTTCCATATGGTTAACCAAGTATCCCTGACTAACCGGTGATCGGCAGTGCCACTATTGCCATGTATCAAATTTCTTATATATCAAACACGCGGTTTCTGTTTCTGAACTCTGTTTGGTTTCATTGCTGAGAGCTTTGCTTCTCATGTACACTGTGTTTATAGAGCAAAACATATTGTTTTGCTAAACCATGCTGTATTTTCTGGGGAAAAAAAAAAAAAACCCAAGGTTTATATTAATTTTATGAAAAAATGGCTGTCAGTTTATTTTATACCTTTTCCCATCTGCCCCTTTATGCTGATTATAAGGATTAACCCTTTCCGCTATCTAAGCTTTATGATGATCCACTTGAGTAATATTGGAAAAGAAGGAAGAACATGTCCAGGTTTCAGACACACGCTCAGGGAGGCAAAATGGAATACAGAAATTCCTACCTAAGTAGTAGCCAAGTCAAAGAAAGAAATGCCTCTCTGTGGTGCCCCTGAGGAGGAACAGGGGTTGTAATTGATGAACTCACTATGTAGGCCACAACCTGATGCTTGAATATATTGTTGATAAAAATCCTTATAAATATCTAGATAGTGATTATAAATTAAACTTGTATTCCATCTGCTATTAGTTTAAAATCTACTAAACCCATTTTCCAGCCCATGAAAAATATACCACCTGGCCAAGTGCTTTCACATTATTTATGTATGAGGCATTTAGGGTTTTCTTATATCTTTTTTCCTTTTGCTCTACTTCAGGATCTTTTATATGTTTAAAGTGAAAAGTATTTCCACATATCTCTATTTAAAATAATTTAGTAGATCCTTCCATGTCGCTCTATTTTTTTGAATTAGAAATGCAATTCTAGATTGTTGTAAATGAATTATTTGAGTCTGTTTTGTCTCAGTGTAACAGCAGAATAGTGGAATTCTCATGGAAATAATTGTTTTACACTTAAAAAATTCTTTTAGAGACCTCAAATTCAAGAAAAAAAGAAATCAACTGTATCATTATTTTCTATAGTGGTATTTAAGTGTAATAATATGCTTACCATGTTCTCTGAAAGTTAACCAAGAGAGTTATATTGCAAATCTATTCTCTGTTTTTTCTCCTCTTTTTTTTACCTTTTCTTTTTCCTTACCTTTTCTTTTTCCTTTTTTTCTTTCTCCTCCCTTTTTTCTTCTCTTTTAAATATTTGTAAATTAATGTCCTTACCTTGAAATCCTGAGAATATTTTATCTTGAGCTTGGTGTCTGGACTTTATTTAATGACTCCTTTAGTGGAATTTCTAACTATAAATGAAATACATTTTCCCTAAATGCTGTGGACTTTGCAGTACAGGAAACCGATTAAGTCAAGATACCTACTATTGTTATTCTAAATGCCACGAACAGTGTTTCAAGATTCAGCAAGTCATGAAAAGTGTTTCAAGGTCCATCAAGGAGAGACTCAGAGGGATGATTGAGGAGGTGTGCTTCTCACTGTGTGTGGCCCTGCCATCATCCCCAAATGGGATTGTTTGCATCAGTGTAACTGCTGCTCTAAGGGGAAATAAAGTTTATAGAGAATCTTTAAATTATTCCAGTGTAGGAAAAAATTATAAGGTCAACTTTCCCATCACCTGCCAATGCAATAACTTTTTTTTGTAGACTGAAAGCATGTTCAAGAAGAGTTTTTTAAAAAAGATGTTTAAGACTTACTTTTTCAGTTCATTTTTTTTGTAACTACAAACGAAACTTGTCAGTAGAGATAATGACACTGAAAGGGAAAGAAGTATGAATTTTAAATGAATGGAGCACAGACTATTAAGAAGGTAAATTTATTCCTGCAAACCATTGTGCATGTATTCTATAGGTTATTCCAGCCCCAACTGGGTTACCTTCTTCTTGTACTCACTAGCAATCCAGTCAGTGTGGTTCTAGTTAGAATCCCATAAATCTGTAACATAATTAATTGCATATCCTTCCAAGCTAGCAGTGAAAGGAGTAACATTGGCCAGGATTTTGATGTTTTGCCATATTCTAAAATCAACATGATGGTATACGACATTGCTGAAAACATTAATTTAGAGGGTGGCTGGAAATTGCTGAAAATATTGAACTGTAGCTAGTGAACTCAAACATTTTCCTTTTTTTCTACTTCTAGATCAGAGAAGTCCATGTAGTTAAAACTTCACTCTTAATTTAATTCTCTACCTCAAGTATATATGCATAAAACCATATTTCTTTGTTTAGCAAGCTGAACACTGCCTTTTATAATGTTAGTCTGTAAATCATAAGTGTGAGGCAATTGGATCATTGTGCTCTGTAAGGAGCATATTCCACAATAGCCAGTTTATTTTATTTGACTTTTATCTAGCCCTTGCCAGCAATATACTGGATTCTGTTTGATGCATTTTGCATAAGGGTTCTATTTGATCCATAATGGTTTGTGTAATGAACTATTTGTTCTCTTCTAGATGACAGCCAGTTGCTTAAAACCTATAATGAGATGTCAGGTGAATTGCACTGATTGGCATTGATGGATGGACTTGTTGAAATATTGCAGAGTTTCCTGTAGGGGTGTAGAGGTTTGGGTCTCCTAAGCATTGAAACTGTAATCACATAAACAGAACCACTTCTGCAGGTCTGAGGTGTCATCGTGCATTTTCTGGCTAATCTATCCATTCATCTCAATAGTCCAGAACTCGCGCATCATGTCACTCTTTGCCTTTGTTCTGCACTTTGATCTTTCAGAATGTCTGTCAGAAGAAAAGTGTTTATATTGAATTATGTGTGGAAAGGAGTAGGCTGCATACTTCAGAATCTTGGCATGAAATTTGCTAAACAAACCTTGCCAGTTGCTCTGCAGCAATAATCGAAGTATGGATTTCAATTTAATGATATGTAGGTGCACACTTTTCCCCTTCAAAAACAACTTTAATGTGGATGTTTGGGTGTAGGAGATTTTATTTTGTTTTGTTTTTCCTGTAGAAAGTATGTAGCAGTTTTATTGTTAACTGTTAAAATTAATGTTAAGAAGGAAAATAAATGAATTTTTCAAAATCAACTTTTTTCCGCTAAAATTCTAGTTAAATGAATAATTAAATGTATGCTTGGGCTGAAATATCTTTTTGTGTGTATATTTTATCTCATTGATTCTAACATTCTAGTATAAGATAGTCTATTTTGGTATCCATTATGTCTATTATGATACATGTATTAGAACGCATTAGGAATTCCACAACAAAACCAAAAACAAACAAAAATAGGAACTAATTACATTGAAAAGTGCTATACAGACACAATAGCAGAAACAATAGATGAATTATTAGTTGCTGCATTCTGTCACAGCTATCCATTCTCTTCTCTCATACCTTTTTCATATGTATGAAATAAAAAATAATTATGGGATCAAGGTTTTTTTTCTTCAAAGTTGTCTAAAATGATTAAGGATATCAGTTTCCACTGATATGATGCTGTGGGCAAGAAAATGTATAATGCTTCAATTCCCCAGGTTAACTTGCCTTGCAATGGGCAAAAACAGACTTCAGAGATCTTTTGACATTGGTCATATGTCTTTCCTCAGTCTGGAGACTGAAGTTTTGGTGCTCTTAACTGCTGTATCCTGGGCTTCTCGAGGTAACGACAGAACTTATGCTAACTTAGGGACCCTTTGGATTAAAATTGAATAGTAACCTACAATGACATGGATGATCTTTGAATCAATGACTTTCTTACTACAAATAAAGCATTCATGGAAGCTGAATGAGCTCAGCTAACCCAGTAAGGTAACTCACATTCAACAAACTGATTTGGTCTTTGACAAGGCTCAAGTGTGAGTAGTTCTGAAAATTTCCCAGGCGATTCTAATGTGCAAGCCAAGTTCAAAGCCACTGAGCTAGGCAGATTGAACAGAATCATTGCAACTGTATGAATATGAAACTTTCCAGGCAGAATGAAATACATGGACACCCATGAGACATCTAGAGCTAGCTGGTCTACCAAGGGCTTCTCAAACCTGCAAACCAAGCCCTGCTGATCTACCAAGAGCTTCTCAAACCTCCAAACCAGGACAGGCATGGCAGGAAGAGGGTTGAACCACAGCAGAGAGCTGGTGAGACAAGGTAGTCTATTTTCCAGGTCTGTATTTTCCCTTAAATGAAGACCACGTCAGATGTTAAATGAAGACTATGACCCTTTAAAGGCTTTGGCTTGCTTAGTATAGACACTTCTTCCCACTCCTAGTGTCATTCTTGAATGGTTTAAAATATGTTGATAGAAGAGTAAGAGGGGCAGAGATGTTATTATTTTCTGCAAATTTTAAACATGAGAACATCATGACAGTGTCCCTAAGATTATTCGCTAGGCCCAGACCTAGTCTAGTCTATGATCTACCAGTGTTGACAGAAAAAAGCTTTTTGACTAGCTGAACAGCTTCTGGCAGACTTGGTTGTGTTTGATGGCATTTATGGTGATGTCGGTGATGCCATGGTAGTGACTGGCTGTTACAGATTGTAAAAAGGACAAGGCATTTGGTACAGGCAAACAGAGGTATTAACCATATAACAGATTTCTCTATTCATAACAATGGTTACTTTTAATAAACTGGAAATTGCATATTTAGAGTCATTTGTCTGATATTTGTTCAGACTTGGAGTCAAAAGACTTGAGTTTTTTGGCCTCATTTTGTAATTTTAATGATTATTTTTACTATTCACTATATTCTAACTTTTTACTAGTATCAATAAATTAATATCTCCCCCATTATTTTTACAAGTACTTAGGTTAAATATCTAATTATAGAGTGCTTTTCATATTTTTAAAAATATCAACTGTCAACCACAAAAAGAACTAGAGTCACAAGTATAAGTCTAGTGTAAGTCTACTACTCTGTATTTGTAGTAATTTCTAGCTGAGCACTAATGAGTAAGAAAAGGTGGTGTAGTAAGAAAAGGTGGGTGGGTATGTTTCTTCATTTATTTCAAGTTATAGTTTATGTAAACTTCATATGGTTTTAGAACATTTTTAATGAAGACCTATGGTATATGTTACCTTAAAAAAAAGGATGGCTTAAGTATCCTTCATTTATTTATTCATCTGTAAAATAGGGGATAATAATAGTGACTCCATATGGGATTATTACAATACAAAAAGATGTGTATTTGGAGGGTCTTAGCAATGACAGTGAAAACTATTTTGTTGAGCTTTGTGTCCAAGTAGTTCAGACATCCTGATGAACTTTCTTTTTGTTTGAATATTGAAAACATTTTTCTACTTTAATGGGATTTCATAATAGGTGAGAGATTCCATGCCAGGAAATGAGGTGTAAATGCCACAATTGCAATGCTACTTCCCTTGAAATCCAGGTGAAACTAAAGAAGCTTTGAATGAAACATGCCAAAACTTAAACTCTTCAGGTAACCCTTCTTTTCTAATCATTGACATTTTTTAGGCTGCCTTGATATGTTGTTTTGGAAAAAAATGATAATATATTTTTTCTGGCATTTAAGTCATGCTAACTTTTAAAGAGAAATAGTAGACTTATACTTGTGACTCCAATTTTTTTTGTGGTTGACATTTGATATTTTTAGAAATATGAAAAGCACTCTATAATTAGATATTTAATCTAAGTACTTCTAAAAATAATGGAGGAGATATTAATTTATTGATACTGTAAAAAATGTTAGAATATGAATATAAAAATTACTAAAATCACAAAATGGAGTTAAAATGTCACTAGTTCCCTCTCAGGTGTGTTTCTTTTACATTGAAAAAATGCTTATTCATTAAATCATACTATGCATGTATATCATAAAAATATAGCTTAACCACATCATATATACTAGATATATGTAGTACATGTATAAATCTAGTGTGTATGTATGTATGTATGTATATATATATATATACACACACACATATATAGGTACAGTTTAGAAGTTATATATATGTGTAGTATAGGTGTAGGTGTGTATATATAGTTTTGAATATATACACACAAATACACACATACGTTGTTGACTGGGATAGGTTCTGATAAATACATGGTTAGGTGATTTCCTCATTGTGTGAACATCTTAGAGAGTACTTACAACACAAGCCTAGAGAGTATAGCCTACTACACACCTAGGCTATATGGTATAGCCTGTTGCTCCTAGGCTACAAACCTGTACAGCATGTTACTGTATGGCATACTTCAGGCAATTGTAAAACAATGGTAAGTATTTGTCTCTCTAGAGCATTTGGCTACAACAGTAAAATGGCTACAACGTCACTAGGTTATAGGAATTTCTCAGCTCCATAAAAATCTTATGGGACCACTGTATATGCATTCAGTCATTGACTGAAACGTTGTTATGCTGGGTGTCTTCAGACCTCTTAAAATCTTTATATATATAAAATATATAAAGTCTATATATTTAGATGCTTTGCTGTTGGCAGCATAACATACAGTCATGTGCTGCATAACAATGTTTGGGTCAATGACAGATGGTATCTACAACAGTGGTCCCATAAGATTATAATGGAGCTGAAAAGTTCCTATTGCCTGCTGCTATCAAGCTGTCCTAATGTCATAGTGTAAAGCATTCCTCACGTGCTTTTTGGTGATGGTGGTGTAAACAAGCCTAATCTGCCAGTTGCATAAAAGCCTAGCACATACAGTTATGTACAACACATATCACTTGATAATGATAATAAACAATTATGTTACTGGTTTATGAATTTACTATACTATTAATCATTATTTTAAAATGTGGTTATATAAGCAAAGTTAATTGTAAATAGCCTCAGGCTGGTCCTTCAGAAGGAGATGATAGCTCCATGCATGTTACTACATAAAATTGTTTGGGATAATAAATAAGATAATTTGGCTGGGTGAGGCGGCTCACACCTGTAATCCCAGCACTTTGGGAGGCTGAGGCAGGCGGATTACCTTAGTTCAGGAGTTTGAGACCAGCCTGACCAACACGGTGAAACCCCATCTCTATTAAAAATACAAAAATTAGCTGGGCATGGTGGCACATGCTTGTAATCTCAGTACTCAGGAGGCCGAGGCAGGACAATTGCTTGAACCCGGGAGGTGGAGGTTGCAGTGAGCCGAGATCACGCCACTGCACTCCAGCCTGGGCGATGGAGCTAGACTCCATCTCAAAACAACAACAAAAAAACAAAAGATAATTTATATAGTGCGGTTGGTATTGGTAGGCCCTTATTAAGTTGTCCTTTCCTTTTCTCCTTAGCTAGACCACCACATATGTGGTGCAGATGGTACCCAGCACATTGGCACTTTGCTGAGGGGTGAGTGGGTGCTGCAATCCAGTGTGCTCTCATTTTTAGTAAGCCTAAAGCCCCAATGTGGAGCTGCATTCACACTAGCCTGGGTTAGTGGTGGCCCTGCCCCTAGGGCTCTGAGGTTGAGAATCAGAAGTTCATCCAGGACTGAATCCTAGCTGGCCCTAACCAGCTGCAAGGTCCTGGGTATGCCACCTCACAGCTTGGTATCCATGCCTCATCTAGAGGAAATGCATTAGGATCTGTCCCTAATGCTAATTCAGATGTCATTTATTTCAAAGATGAAATGGAATCATGTTTATGAAGAAATAATTATAAAATGACTGTATTGTACAATTTCCATTGTAATAGTTTTTATATGCAGAATAGGCAAGATCATTAAAACATGATTATTGACATTGAGTGTTATCGTTTAGTTAGGTGGGTGGTTTTAAAGAAGGGGCCAAGAGATCTTTGTGACCCTTCTGAGCCAGAGGGCAGTTTGGTAATGAGGAGGAGGTATAAGAAATGAGGCCTTGGAGGGAGTAAGAGATACATGGAAGACCACTGTGAAAAGCAATGATTAGAGCATGACATTGATGTTGCTTGGGCCATGAAAGAAGAGAAGTGGGTACTCTGCTCAATTAAAAAAATTATCAAAATAAATTCAGTCTAGAAGTAGAGATAATTTCTCTTCTAAATAAGATTTGAAATGTGTACATTTGTAATGGTTCTATTTCTAGGACATAAATATTATTTTAAAATGTGACTAAACTTGCCCTGATGCCATAATTTTGATTTCATAGAATGAGTACATACTTCCTCATGCTTCATATGCAGAATGCTTTGATTTATCAGCTTTGGTATATTAGGATTTCTGGCACTCTAAGTTGATGCATATTTCCATTTTAATGTTAAATTACTGAATTAATTATTGTATATTTCTGTTGTTTCGGGTGACTGGCAGTCATGAAATAATTCTTACACCATATGGGTGCAGACTTCTGGTTAATAACCATAAAACTAACATGAGCCTCCCTTCCTTTTGCTTAAATTGAGAAAGAGCTATCAGAGATGCTGAAGCTAGGGTCAAGTTAATAATAACCTGGAAATTATGGATTAACACTGTATCTCTAGCCTAGAACTTCTACTTTACCGTCACTTTAATGCATCAATAATCATATGCCTGTTTGCTTTAAAAAACCATCAGTGTCTTCATCAGCTTAGGCTGCTGTGATAGGCTGCTGGGTGCTATACCATCCAGTTTATGGTATTTTCTTATAGCAGTGTAACTTAGGTGCTATACCACCCAGTTTATGGTATTTTATTATAGCAACCTAAGCTGATGAAGACATTAATGGCTTTTTAAAGGGAACAAGCATATGATTATTGATGAATTAGAGAGACTGTAAAGTAGTTCTTGGCTAGAGATACAGTGTTGACAGTGCTGGTATAGCACCAGTTTCTGTTCTTATAGCAACAGAAATTGATTTCTCACAGTTATGGAGGCTGGAAGTCCAAGATCAGGGTCTCAGCGTGGTTGAGTTCTGGTGGGAGCCTGCTTCCTGATTCACAGACAGTTACCTTTTCACATGGTGGATGGGTGATGGAACTCTCGGGGGTCTTTTGGGCACCAATCCCATTCATAAGGGTAGAGCCATGGGTGATTGGGTAGGACCCAATCACCTACCAAAGGCCCACCTCCTAAAACCATCACATTGGAGGTTAGAATTTTAACATATTCAGTATATAGTGTTTGGTTTTCTAGAGGTTTCCTTTAAAAATGAACATAAGTTTTATGTACAAAATGTTGTCCATATTTTTCTAGTCAGTAGTATTTATTAACTATATTAACTAGGAAGATTTCTTCTTTTTTTCCCTTTAAGAATGAGAAATAAACTCGTTATCCATATATGTGCATGACACTTGATTTGTTGAAGCTAAAATAAAGACAATAATTTCAATATAAGTTTTAAAATCTTCTAATCAAAGTGAGTATAGCAAATGTGTTTAATATGATTTGAAATTTAAATAGCAGGCTCCAGAGTTCAGGTGTACTTTATTCTTTCAGTAAATTGGGTGGACTATGGATTTATATTGAGCAGCTGTTCTGATTATCTCGCCTGTGTTTTGTCCTCCAAAGATAATAATGTAATAATGATTTGTTAAGGATCTCGTTACATTTCAGCATTAAAAAAATCTGCAGTTATCCATACAAAGATAAGAATTTTGTTTTTATTATTTTTCCTTTTGTTCTCCAGATTTAAAGTAGACATTTGGTCCTGTAGATAGAGTAGGGAACAAGAAAGTGGTTTAATTTTACATCTTAAGAAATACTTAACTTTCATTCCAGAAGACTTAAAGGAGGTCTCAGATTCCCCAGTAGATGCAAGAAAATGAGTAAACCTAGAAACTTGGAAATAGATGGTGTTTTAAATAATTAGTCAGCAAAATGAAGTGCTCGAAGAGTTTTGAGGCATCAAAAACAAGAGGCATAACTAAATTAGGTGCCATTTTCCAGTGACCCCATACTGATAGCACTGACTGAATGATTGAGTGCAGACTTAGGAAAATGTAAGAGATTCGAGTAATCAGCAGGTGACAAGTCAAAGGAGTTTCAATTGTACAAATGTCAAAGCAATTAGAAATTTTCTTTTAGTACAAACAAATATACCACAGTTAAATTTCTGAGAAATTAATTTAGTATGTATTTGTTTATATCTGTGTATGTATTATATTAAAAACCTTATTTTTAATAAATTATATAAAAAACTTTATGTGTATACTTAGAAACCACATTTATTTTGTTTTACTACACTGCTAATCATATTACAGTATAGCTTTTTCATAATAATGCCAGATAAAAATATCTGAGAATGGATTAAATTCGCATTAAGAATAGTTAGGAGAGAAAGGAGCCTAACCACAGAAAGTCAAATTTTAGTAATCTAATTTTTATGTGGATGTTTACTAGAGCAAAGTGAAATTATATATATATATATATGGAAATATATGCACACACACCTAACTGTAGATATATATTTATGCACATATGTTTATATGCATGTAAATATGCTTATGTGTATGCATAGTCTCTATTTTGGAGTAAACACGCGCATTTTATAAATGCATAGCCCGTAGCAAAACAAAACAAAACAAAATGCCTTCACTTCAATATGTCTATACAATTGCAGCGATAAAGCATATAGCAAAGGGAGCTTGTTTTTATTTAAATGACATCTGTGTTGTTTTTAGTAGAACTAAATATGGAAAGCCTTCCCTTAATTCAATTTTATCTAATGTTGTAATTGGTTATTTGATTTATGGGCACATCAGTTTTGCTTAGATACCCACCAAAATAAAACCAAAGTTTGCTTTTTAAAAGATTTGTATCTAAAGAAATCATTATTCTTACTACACATGAGGCTCTGTGTTTGTAATTGAAATGCAGCTATTGAAATTTATAACTTTATAACTCATAAATAACTTCTCTCTTTTACAATACTTTTGAAAATCTACCACTCAAAAATCTGATTCTGTGAATAATAGAAAATGCACTTAAGAGAATGAATACAAACTCTACATTATTTTTAATATGTCATCAGGTTATATTGATTCTTAGATAAGTATAGATTAAAATCGTAACCACATTATCTAACATTAGTGGTCACTGTTTAGTTGCTAGAAGTTCTGTCAGTAGAGAAAACAATTAAGTTTGATAATGTAGCAAGTAGGCCTGAAATCCATGTATACCAGACAAGCGACAGCTTTGTCTTGCAATGAGAAATCTGTTTGTATTGTGAGCATCTTTTCAGGGAAATCGATACTAGTTTTTTCTTGAATCCTTGAACGCATTACACTATTCTGTCTCTAAATGGCCTCCTGTCCTATGAAAGAAATTGAACCGAGTTAGGGTAAGGAATTGGTTAGTGTGCCAATTGTGCCTTTTTGAACTCACAAACAATTTAAAAGTCTAGTTTCACAAACAGTTCTTAAATTTTAAGATTAACCTTAAGTATGTAATCCTTTTCTGTCTTAGTTTCAGAACCTGTCACAAGGGCACTGAATTTTTCCCCAATATTTGTTCTTCTGTTTTACTGGGAGGATTGTTGTCTGACTTCATTGTGTAGTTTTTCTGAGGCTCACAGTACATTATTGGCAAATAATTATAAGGTCTCTATTTCTTGGCCCTCACGTATGATTCCTGAACAGATCTAAGGAATCTTATTTCCACATAGATGCTGCAGAATTCCTAAAGGATCAGTTAGAACTTCCTGGAACACACTTGGATTTGAGTCTTGCAGCTGGCTCTTACTCAAGAAAACCTCCACTAAGTCGGGGCAGAATCGCTCCTGTTGCTCCCCACCAGGAGTAGAATGAGTGGAATAACACATTTTAGTCTTTCTCTAAAACCAGTTGAGTTCTTAAAGTCTCTGATCCCTAAGTAAAATGAGACATTTAATTTTGCTAGTGAATACAAATGTATCAAATTTTACTTTAAGAGGTAGAGGCTCTCTCAAATTAGATTTTATGAAAATTGTTTGCAGAAGGCCTGAAACAAAATGACACGATAAGATTAAAATCAAATAATGGGTTAACATATATCTTAACTGATATATAGTAAATAGGGAAAATTATATAACAACTTATAGAATATAAGACAAAAAAGCATTATATGAGAAAAAAGGACCTATTTAAATAATTTAAAGAAACATCCACAGTGAAAACACAGTTGTTGTAGTTTATGTACCAAACACCAAAGAAAAGAGTGTCAAATTAAACTGCATTGATTAAATTGTATGTTGCAGTTTGGTTATTAAGATTAGCAGGAAGAGACCAAAGCATTAGTTGTTATAAGTTTGCCATAAAATTTTTCAAGAGTATTTGGTTAAACAGAAGAGAGTCGTCTGTATAGAGAGGAAGGATGCAGCAATTGATTGTATGGCTTCTCCTTTGGCCCTCACGCTGCTGCCCTTGACTGTCCTGGCACAGGTATGGTCTAGCGATGGTCTTCACTGAGTTGAAAGGGAGGCCAAATACTTGGAAATTGGAATCCATTTACACATTGGTGTCCTTCACCAAACTCACACCAAACATCAATAGGCTTCTCTTAGAGGTTTTTTGTTTGTTTTTAAACAAGTGCATGATTTTCAAAGCTGCTTTCTCATCTAGGAGGAAAGAGAAGTTCTAGGGATCCCCAAACATCTTTATCTCCAGCATTCTGGAGTTTAAGAAAGCTGTCTCTTCATATTTATAAAGCAAAACTTTTGGGGAAAAAAAAATGATTAGGGCCACGTGCTGTGGCACATGCCTGTAATCCCAGCACTTTGGCAGTTTGGGAGGGCAAGGCAGACAGATCGCTTGAGGCCAGGAATTCAAGACCAGCAAGGCCAAAATGGAGAAACCCCATCTTTACTAAAATTACAAAAATTAGTCCGATGTGGTGGTGCCTGCCTATAGTCCTGCACTACTGGGGAGACCGAGGCACAAGAATTGCCTAAACCCAGGAGGCGGAGGTTGCAATGAGCTGAGATCATGCCACTGCACTCCAACCTGGGTGACAGAGCAAGACTCTGTCTCCAAAAAAAAAAAAAAAAAAAGGGAAAAGAAAAAGAGTAATTGTGTTACAAACACAATTTTATTCTGGGTCTTTGGCCACATGGTTTGGGAAGAATTTGGAGGATATAATTAACATGGTTGAATAAATTTCTCTAACTAGAAAGAGCGTAGTTTATATTATCTGACCACCAAGCAGTAAAGTATAAATTAATATCAAAGCTTTATGTAAGAAAATCACTGGAGATTTAAAACAAAAATCAACTTTCTAAATTTTGGGATCAAAAGGAAATAAAAACTAATCACCAACAAGAAAATAGTGGCAATGATGGGATAAAATATCATAATGTATGGCACAGGACAAAACTATAATTAATAGACAAATTTTAGGCCTGTTTTTTATTAAGTAAGAAAAAGTGAAAATAAACTATGCATTCAATACTCAAATTTAGATAAATAATGCTGCTGAAATAATATGAAGAAAATAAAAATAACTTAAATAATAAAATATTAATTAGAGACAACTTTAACAGAGTAGACAAATAGGTTGAAGAGTATATTTTAGGAAAATACATGCTGGCAAGAGAGTTCTTATTTCAGGATTTGGCAGTATATTTAACGTTAGAAAATATTTTAACTTACTTTTTTTGTTGTTACTTGTTTCCTATTTTTCGCCTCAGGTATATGGACTCTTGGATAGTCCATGCATGAAAGACTTTAATGCCAGTTCATCTCCGAGGTTAAATACAAACGTGTGTGTGAGTAACATTTTTCTAAACGTAGTAATAATGTTTTTCTTATGTAAATATGAGAGTCTCAAACTGGTCTGGAACTCCCTCATAAAAAAATCCAGTTATTGTTTTCACTCAAACAGTAAATCATCTTGGTAGACCAAAGGAGAAGACCTACATGGTATTTTTCCTTTAGGAAATATCCAAAATATGTTCTATATCTATTCCATATCTTAAATATAAGATAAGACAAAATAAAACAAGAAACAAAAATAGTTATAGAAAGTGCTTTCTTAATAGTAACAAGTGATTCCCAAGCCAGCATTGAAATATCAATTATATATGTAATAGAGAACTACTACATTTTTAGTAAAAAATAAGGAAAAATCGCCACCTCCACCATGGTATTCTGGAAGTTCTAATGAATGTATTATGTCAGGAAAAAAACCTTTGAGATATAATTCTTAGAAATATGAAGGGAATATTGCCATTGTTTTTGCAAGATTTTATTTCAAGGAACAGGGTCATTCATTAAGTATTGAGTATTTGCCATGTGGCAGTTACTTTTCTAAGCCCTGGAGATCAAACTGTGCACAGGACAGGCAAGGCCTGCTCCCATGGAGTGTGTTATTTAGAGTGACTATGTAGAGAAAGACAATAAGGAAACAAATGAACAAGAAAATTTCAGATAGCAATCTAATAATTTCAGATACAAATGTCATTGTCCACCTAAAAGTCAAAATGTGTTTGCAGAAAAATTATTAGAAATGACATGAAGGAATAGTAAGCTGAGGATGTAAAATACATATAAAAGTAATAATTTTAAAATAATTATTTGGAAACAGTTACAGACAAATATCTCCATTCGTGATAGCAACAAATAACATAAAATATGTTGAAACAAACTTAAGGAAGTATAGAACATGAAATATATATCTGTATATGTGTATGAGTGTGTATGTATATGTATATAAATGCACAAATACAAATATACATATATTCTTTTTAATTTGTGAAATCCATGACTAAATGGAGCAACTTAAATTGCTGGGTAGAAAGATTCATTGTGGTAAAGATGTCATGTCTTGTCATACTTTTAAATACTTTTAAAATAAATGTACTTGTCATACTTTTAAAATAAATGTACTGTTATAAATTAATTCTAACAAGTTTTTAAGGAAACTTGTAAAGAGAAAATGACATTCATCTGAAATGAACATTAAAGAACAACCATACATAATTTGATTAAGAAGAGAAATAAACAGTCACCCAGCCTACAAGATATTAAAATGCATATCATAAAGCTGCAATAGAAATGAACTAGAAAACCCAGAAATCGATGCGCTAGTGCAGGGATGGCACATTTGTGGCACAGTTACCTTCTTTCCCCATATTGTTACCATTGTAGACATTCACTAGTAATTGATGTTGTCACATTTCCCTGCTGGGCCTGGACGTGATCTCAGAATACTCTGGATGAACACTATTAGGCTATCAAAGTTGGCACGTGGATTAAAACATTTTGGCACCCTGTTTAGGTATATGATAAAACTGGCATTTAAATTAGTAAAGAAATGAAGGGTTATTTCAGAAATGATTCTGGGAAAAACTGGCTAACTCTTTGGAAAAAAAAAATAGTCCTTTACTTCACATTATATACTGAAATAAATTCCAGACGGATCAAAGTATTGAATGTAAAAATGAAAGCAGGAAAAAGCTTGAAGATAATATAGATATGCATCTAACATTAAAGAAAGCTTTTTTAGCATGAAAGAAAAGGCAGAAATCAATACAAGAAAGAACTGATGACCCCGTCTCTACTAAAAAAAAAAAAAATACAAAAAATTAGCCGGGCGTGGTGGCGGGCGCCTGTAGTCCCAGCTACTCGGAGAGGCTGAGGCAGGAGAATGGCATGAACCCGGGAGGTGGAGTTTGGAGTGAGCCGAGATTGCGCCACTGCACTCCAGCCTGGGCGACAGAGCGAGACTCTGTCTCAAAAAAAAAAAAAAAAAAAGAACTGATGAAATTACTACAACCTTTTAAATTTCTTTAAGTCTTAAATGTACTAGTTACAAAACATACTGGGTATGTTTTACAATGTTTTGTAAAATATTATTTGGAAATACACATAGACCAGGCATGGTGGCTTATGCCTGTAATCCCAGCCATTTGGGAGGCCAAGGTGGGAGGATCACTTGACCTTAGGAGTTAAAGATGAATCTAGGCAACATAGGAAGATCTCATCTCTACAAAGAATAAAATAGTTATCCAGGCGTGGTGGTGTGTGCCTGTGGTCCCAGGTACTTGGGAGGCTGAGGTGGGAGGATTGCTTGAACCCAGGAGGAGGATGTGGTGAGCCGTCACTGTGCCACTGCATTTCAACCTGGGGGACAGAGGGAGATCCTGTCTCAAGAAAAAAAAAAAACGCATACACCCAAAACATATACATATATACTAGAAGGATTAAATTGAATAATGCTAAAATATTTATAGTCATTTGTTAAAGATTGAGATATTATAGGTTATTTTATTGTATTTTTTACTTTCTATATTATGTAATTCTGAAAGGGAGTGCCTGTCAAAATTATGAAGGGAAACATTGGAAACTAATATTTTTCAATATCAAATATTCAATATTTTTTCCTTAGCTTATTTTTGAATTCCCTTAACAGCTTATTGAAATACATAATGGCGTTCTGCTTTTAAACATCAAGAAGTTGAGATTCAGGGAGAGCAAGTAAATACTCCAATATCACTCAGGTAGAAAGCAGCAGGGTTGTGATTGGAAACCAGTATTGAGTGATCCCATAAGCCATTAGCCAGCATGTTATGGATCTCTGCCCTGCTTGATATCAGGATTGGGGAGAAAAAAGAAAAAAAAAAAAAAAAGGTTAAGTTCAAGTCCAGGCCTGATCTTTCATCAGCAGAAGGGGGTTTATTTTATCCTACTTTCTGTGTCTGCTCCTCATTCCATCCCAGTAGCTCCTATTCAGTCCTTCAAGGAGGTGATTAGATAGACACATTTCTCCTGTGAAGGATGTTAGGCTTTTGAGACAAAACATCACAGTTGGATGTAAAGTGAGCCCTTTCTGTTTCTATTTACCTTTTGCAAATGTGAGACTCTGCCTGAGATAATCCTTCAATCCTTCTTTTCCTGGCCCACCAATGTGTAAAGCTTGGATTCAAGTTGGTGTGGTTGCCAAAAGTGTTAACGTTGAAAAATAAAAGGTTTATTTCCTTATTATAGACATTCCAGAGCCCTTAATTCTATGTGTGATAGGCACCTTACTGCAAAAAGAGGCAAAGTGATAGAATCAAATAAACACATTACAGCTCCAGGTAAGAAATAAGCACTTCTCAAATGCAGGAATGTTTTAAGACAGTTAATTATACTAGATAGGTGTATGTTCAATAACGTTCTTCTCACAGTATGTGTGCTTCTAAAATCATATCATTTTCCTTCGGGATAATAACAACATAAGAAATGAATAAATTTGCCTTAGTATGCTAATGAATGTAGCCAGTTTTCAATTTTGGTCTGGGATATGTTAACCTACTAAATTAATCTGAGTGTATTTTTGAAAGATACATCACTATATCACTATAGATACATTGTATTGTTTTCTGGTCTGTGGTAGGGTCTTTCCCTTCCTCTTCTGTTGACAGGAGAGTATTATTTGGGAACATCTTATCAGATATAACAATTTTCAAATTGACTAAAATAAGGGCCATAGTCATACTTATGATATTGTTCTTCTGGAACTATTCGCTAATGGCCATTTCTCATAAATTGGCTTTAGAATATACCTCTAAACAACACGATAGTGACCACTTTATTGCAAAACAAAACCAATGCATTGAATCTTTTTATTTTTAGGTACGTTTTATAATACTGAGGTCATTATAGGCATTCTCTAAGAGCTGGAAGAAAAAATTTCCTAGCATAGGACCTGCTGAGTATGTCATAAAGCAGACGATATTTAATTTCACTGAGTTCTTTTCCTTCTTCCCAGTTTGCTTGTCAAAAACAAAGTCACATTCCATATACCCAAAACTACCTTTCAAACTGCTTTTAATGTTTAACGCACTCTTTGTTTCTGCAAAAATTTAGCATTTAGTATTTAGATGATTATACTTATTCATTTTCTATTTCTTCTGATCATCGTGCTTTTGATTTCCTGATATATCTGTCTACCCCATTTCTCTCTGGTGAAAGCCATTCAGGCTCAGCTTAACTCATCAATGAAGCTCTCCCCGATCTCCAACTCTGAACTCCCATAGATTGCTTGTTTGCACCTCTGACACCATGTACCTTGTGTAGATCTTTTCATAAATTAACTTTCTGGCAGCCCCATAATGTGCACCCTGGGCACCTGTATCATATATATGCAGTTTTCTCACTTCTTTATGGTTTTCATTTCCTTGAGTAATTCCTTACTCCTCACCTCACTTGGTTTGTATTTTCTATCAACTCCAGTTTTAGACCTTTAAATGAGGTCTTATTTTCATTGAACTTGCATAGAAAATCTTATTTTGTAATGTTATTTTGCAATGGCCTCTCTAAGACAAGCCTTGTGGTCCCCCATGCATGTTACTTAATACCTTTTGAAGCCAAAAGAACCTTGAGGCCACACCCTAACTTGAAACCCAGGTCACACTCACCTTGAACCTTCCCACTTACCAGTGGAGGGGAATTAAACACTTACAAGAACATTGCATGTAACATTACACTCTATGAGGTGGTCCCCCAGTCCCTTTTGTGCAGCCTAGTTAGAGTAATCAAAGCGACTCATTACGATTAAACCATAGCTAGAAAAGAGACTGTTCCATTGCTATAGTTTCAAACAATCTATTCCCACTTGTATTCAGTCCCCAGGGAAAAGATTACACACTGCCTTCTTTTGTCTTTTCAGCTCTTTTACTGAATTCCACTAATGGAATTTAGTCTGGTCTCTTGGGATACACCACATGGCCAAATTCATTCTCTGCTTTTGACAGAAATATCTACCATGGATTCTCTCCCTTCAGCTCTCTCTTACCATTTTCTTCACCTCCCGCAATGTGGCAGCTCATCAGTGTTTTTATGTCTTTGTAACCCTCTTGGGTCTGGCCTTTTATGAAGATTGCCAGTCTCAGTTCTGCCTAGTTCTGCTGATAGATAAGGAATGTGGAGCTTCCATTTCTGAGGATAAAAGAAGATTAAAAGAGGAAGAGTATCTCCTGCTCAAAGAGGGCCTGTCTCTCTTTGCTTTAAAAAGCTCCCATTTTTATAACTTGAATCTTTTCTATGTTTCAGCATGGGCTGGATCAAGGGGGGAATCTACCCTGCCACAGCTTTCTGTCCATCACTATTCTTGTTCTATTTATGTGTAGATTTTCAGCCAATATAATATATTGGTACCCAGTGAGGAGTTTTGCATATAAAAAGGGCTCAATTAAATGCTGGATTCATAATCCTGCCCATTTAAAAAAAGTCCCACATTTTATTCTCTTTTGCTATTATAGAATCTGAGTACAATTAAAGCTTTCTCCAAATTGCCTGTGTTGTATTTCTCAGTCAGAAGCTTGCAAAGAATATTTTAAACAGTTGTCGTGTGGGCTTTTCCCGAAATGCCATGTCACTCCAAAAGTGATACTCTGCTATTTTGACTACTCATAGAAAATGAGGAAGGAGGTAGGCTGAACAGAGAGAAATTCCAACTGAAGTAGTACTCCTAGCCAAGCCAGTGGTATAGCACCATTGCTCATCTTTAGAATTTTAGAAATAACTAAGGCAGTATGTACTTTTAAAAATCTTTTATTTCAGTGGCAAAATAAATGATTAAATAATAATAGCAGTTGGTATAGGGATAAGCGAATAAAACATCTCATTTCTTGATATTTTTTATACGAATTCCAATAGTGTGATATGGTTATAGTCTTTGTTGGGGACTGTGTTTGTGACAGTAAAGCAATAAGTTTTATTATGTCATTATTTGAAAAACATCTTAACATTTTTTATAAGTCTTAAAGTAGGTTACAGAGGATAAAATAATCTGTGGAGAGAAAAAAAAAAGAAAAAAGCTTTCCATTCACATTAGATTGCAGTAACCCAGTGATTTCTTGTACTTTAAATAATTTCTGAAATTTTAGTTTTAAATTCTAGTAAGAATATTTTTAAATTATACATAAGATCTATGAGGGCCCATCTTATCCAGGAGAGAGTTTATTTCACATACTCACGTAGGCTTGTTTTACAAAAACGACATAAATATTATGACTAAAAAACACCCTGCTATATTTGTACGTGTGGCTAAGATAATCAAGTAAGACCATTCCCAAATTGTCCCTAGAGTATTTTATTTATGTTCCCAGTACCCCCTGTCATGACTCCCTGAGAGGTTCTCCCTTGACACTGATCCTCCCTGAGCACATCTGAAGTAGCTGGTAGGGAAGGTGTCCATAGTGAGGGCTTGTGTAGCTTTCAGAGCCCCCATCCCTTCCATGTAAGTTTGAAGCCCCAATATTGTTTTGTGCAGCCTCTGAGGATAGAGGAGGAGGGAAGAAGGAAGTATTTTTGAGAACTAGTTTCACAGTGCTTTTTTGAAATTTTAATCATAGAGTTTGCTTTTTTAAAACATAGACTTGTAGTTTCTTAATACTTTAGTTCCCTCAGAAATTTAATAGATTCTGATATATTGCTTCCAGTCAGCTCTGTGACCAGGAAACACATGAAAAGTTGCTCTAAATGTAGTTCCTAACTCTGCTCTTTTTCTTTCTTTCTATGCCCCGTGCTTCTTTCTCCATTCAGTGGTGGCCACCATGAGTCCATCTGAAACAACAGACTGGAGGAATTGGTGGGGTGGCCTTATTCTTAGCTTCAATACTATTTTTGTCACAGAACTAAGTCTTTTGGTGAATTGGGAATTTTAATGGAATTTTGTTTTTCAAAGCTTTTATAGTTATATTTACTTTTGCTGTTTGGAAATCAGATGCAGTGTAATTTTTCAACTCTTCAAAGTATCAAATTTCTTGACACTCTCATTCCTTTCCATTTCTAGTTAATTTTTGTCTGAACTAACCTTTTTCTTGTCGTACCTTGCAATCAGTGGCAAAAATCAACAATATATAAGAACATCATGGGCTCTTGAAACCTCTTGTTTGCTAAAGCTGCAGTTTCACTAGGCAATTGGATTGCCTTTTGAATAATTGTAGGCTTTAGTTTTACTGAATGTTTTTTCATTGGTGGGAGTTGCTAGTTTTCCAGCTTGTTTTGTCTGTTTTTTTACTACCTGATTTTAGCCACTAAGCTAATACTTAAGTGTTGAGCCTTTGTTACAGTCCCAATTCATTTTAAGTTGTCAATTCAGTTTCTCTGTTAAGCTAGGCTAGGAGTAGTAGCACAGAGACCACAAAATAATCAGTGGATAATCACAATAATATTTTATTTCTCATTCACATAAGAGTCCTGGGGTTATAGGCATTTAGGACAGCACAGCAGCTCTCCTGTATTCTTCAGGGCTCTGTAGTGATGGTAGATTCGAAATCAACACATGGCTTCCAGTGTTGCTCAGGATGTCTGCATCCCAGGCACTGGAAGGGAAACAGCATCTGGATGAGTGCTCATGGTCATTCTGTAAAGGCTAGATCTGGAATGGCACTTGTTACTTCTATTCACATTCTGTTGGAGACAAGGTTGTCACTTTACCTAACTGCAAGGGAGGCTGGGATGTATATGGTAGGAGGAGAGAAACATTCGTGGCTGGCGTGTGGTCTCTGACACAAGATGATGGGAAGGAATTTATGTATGTCAAGTACATGCATAAGCAAAAAGAAAATGTTTACCTTAAAGACAATTGGACTTAATGATTAGATGATAAGGGACAAAAATATGGAAAAGGAACTGTGAACTAATCATTAATATCATGTGATACTCTGAAAGAGATAACTATTTTGATTTTCTAAAAATGCAGCGAAGGCAAAGAGGGGTTAATAAAAGTTGGCCTCTAGGATTGTATACTTTAGAGAGTGTGTGACTTCCTGAGGATACAGTTTTATATTTATTTTGGCATTTTGTGAACATGACTAACATGTTCTCCATACACATCAATTAGTGTAGTTGTTCTGAAAAAATAAGGTATTTTTAGATCTCAGTTGTGTTTGACCCTAGAGAAAGACAACACACACACACACACACACTCACACACACATGTCGTTGAGAAGGGAAGTAATGGGGGATGAGGCAAGGGGTGAGAACCGAACATTTGTTTGTTCAAAGGTTTGACCATGATTTTCTTGGCTTTTGTTAGGAAGAATATAGCTAGATTTAAAAGTAATTCTCGGATAATGGCTAGACACAATTCAGTAGTGTTTGCATGGCTCTTGGCAACTGATCACTCCCTGGAATACACTGAGAGAGCTGGAGAGGGGGTTTCAGTGCCTGCTCTTAGGTTTTTCAGAATTATGGCTGAGATCCCAGTAGGTCAGCAAAGTCTGTCTCTCACAGCAGCCATTGGTTCCTAGAAACCCTTAGGGTTTACTTATGTTCTTGAATGTTTGGTTTTATTCTTACTTCCTGTTTTTCCTTCCTGTCACATCCTAGACCAGGCCACTTTGCATGTCATTCCTGAGTTCTGTAGTAGTTTGATACAGGCTGCTCCTCCCTTTCCACTTCAGTGTATTCTGTGTCTGGCTTTTTCCTGCTCATAAAACGTTAAATTGCTGTACATTGTTCAAAGGATGTATTTCAGTCTATGCCTAGACAAAGCCTAGTCCAGCAGCCAGAAGTCTTCAGTTCTAGCCCCAGTTTTGCCACTAACTAGCTGCATGGCCAAGGAGAAGTGACTTATGAGAATATATCTATCCCCAGCTTCTCTGTGAAACAATAAGCATTCTAAGGAAGATTAGAAAACATTGTGTCTGGGCTGGGCGTGGTGGCTCACGCCTGTAATCCCAACAGTTTGGGAGGCCAAGGCAGGCAGATCACTTGAGGTGAGTAGTTCAAGACCATCCTGGCTAACATGATGAGATCCTGTCTCTATTAAAAATACAAAAATTAGCCAGGCGTGGTGGCACACACCTGTAGTCCCAGCTACTAGGGAGGCTGAGGTGAGAGAGTTGCTTGAACCCGGGAAGTGGAGGTTGCAGTGAGCCAAGATTGTGCCATTGCACTCCAGCCTGGGCAAGAGAGTGAGACTCCATCTCAAAGAACAAAGTTCAGCCAGGCACGGTGGCTCATGCCTGTAATCCTAGCACTTTGGGAGGCTGAGGTGAGCAGATCACCTGAGGTCAGGAGTTCAAGATCAGCCTGGCCAACATGGTGAAACCCCGTCTCTACTAAAAATACAAATATTATCCGGGCATGATGGCATGTGCCTGTAATTCCAGCTACCTGGGAGGCTGAGGCAGGAGAATCACTGGAACCTGGGAGGCAGAGGCTGCAGTGAGCTGCTATTGTGCCACTGTATTCCAGCCTGGGTGATGGAGTGAGACACCATCTAAAAACAAAACAAAACAAAACAAAAAAAACAACAAGAAAAAAAGAGAGAACATTGTGTCCTACATCCTTTTCTTAGCCATCTGAACTTGTATAGTGGTATATTTTAAATGTTTTGGGAAATCCTGTCACAAAGCGACCTGTTTACCTGCATTAAACCTTGCATAGCCTTCACCAATTGGCCAGCAAAACCTTTTATTCACACAACACATTAACATTCCACCTCCACACAAATAGTGTTACCCAGAAGACACACTTAGAAATAATGAACTAGGTTGAGGACACTAGAGAGCTTCTGAAAATTTCTCTACTTTTTCATCTTTATCACTTATTAAGAATGGCAGCTTTGAAGTAAGATGTCTGGATATAAACCCCACACTTAGTACACAGACAATTTCGAGCAAGTTACTTAACCTTTTTGCTCTCTGGTTTCTTATTCTATCAAATGAGGGCAATAGAAGTTTTTACCATGGGGTTATTTACAGGATTCCATGAGTTCATACAGGTCTAGTGCTCAGAGCAGAGCCTGGTATGTAGTAAGCATTGCCCATTATCAATAGGCGGTATCTCCTCCATGGTGCCTTTCACTTTCCCACACTTTACCTTTACTTGTATCTTTCCCTTATGTAAAATGACCTCCTCATCCTCATAGTTTAGCAATTTCTTTAATGAGGTGAGCAAGACACAGTGAAAAGAGAGCAGTTTTGAGTCACACAGATTTGTATTCTCATTCTAGAATGACCATTTACAAGTTGTATTACCTGAGTGAGTTTCTCAGCCTACCTTGACCTTAGATTGCCTGGCAATCTGGGATTATTATAATATGATCCACAAGTGTGCTGTGAACCTTCAGGCACATGATTATACATTCTCTATCTCTCTCTCTGTCTCTGTCTATCTCTCTGTGACACACACACACACACACACACACACTATATGTCTATATCTAATCTCTGTCTCAGATAGATAGATAGATAGATAGATAGATAGATAGATAGATAGGTAGGTATTCTTTATGGGTGATGCTAATTATGTTAAAATCCTTTACTGGTAAATAGAGGAATTTGGTAAATGCAAACTTGATATTCTTATAATTATTATAATTATTAGCTTAAATCCTATTCTCACTCTGGCACCTTTTCTGACACCTGCAATCTAACTAATGTAATTTTCCAGAGAATGGTAAGAGATTGACCTCTGTGTGTTGTGCATCGAGATCATTTATTATTGATATTGTTAGTATTTTACCTTGTCATCAACAAAGTATTTGAGTTATGCTTTTATTTTTCCAGAGGACATGATATTTCATTCTTCACATGGGAGGGGGTCACTCAGATATGATTTAGACTAGAAAGAACCAGAGAGGGCTAAGGGAAGCAGCTGAACATACTTTCCCTCTCACCTTGTTTATTTGCTGGACTTGACATTCAGAGTTAACAGTTCACTAAAAAGGTGTGAATGTAGGTCTGGCCATGACTGGCAAAAAAAAAAAAAAAAAATTGGAAATACTAATAAAATAGACAAAATTTTACCAAGATTTTTAAAGAAAATAATTAAGTGTGGAGGGATGTATGAACATTATTAGAAATGGGAATGGGCAGAACAGTGATTTACTTGTGGTATTAAAATCTTAAATAAATACAAAAAAATTGCTGATGATTTTAAAAATTTAGATAAAATGGATTTTTTTTTAAAAAGAAAAATTGTCTCAAGATGAAATAGAAAACCTGAGGAACAGTAATCACTAAAGAAATTAATTTAGGCTGAGGAGAAGAGTGAATTAAACCAGTAAAGTTTATAAGAACTATCCTGGACAAGAGAAGAATCATAAAATTGGTCAAAATTAGAATTAAGAAAAATGTGTTTTGGAGGAGAGATAATCTTGACCAGATAGGATCAAGGAGGTTTTCTTGAGATGGATTAAACCTGGATAGTAAAGGAGTAGAGGGGACAGAGGAGATTTGCAGCAAATACAGCCAAATAGTCACCTGTTTTAAATCAGGCATGCTTCTCCTACTATTTTTGTTACTTTTCTAGATATTTGAAATATTTCTAGGTTTAAAATTAAGTTTTTAAAAGGATGGATGAGGTGAGGCAGGGAGGGGGAGGTATGTAGAACTGTGAACAGAAAGACTCATCTGGAGTCGATTTTTGTTTAGAAGTGCAGGAGGAAAGTGAGCTAAAATTAAAGGCACAGAATTTTAGAGTATTATGGGAACCTCCCATTTCCCATTCCTGCTACCCTGACAGAGCTACTTTTAATACCCTAGATGCTGAAAGCTTAGGAAGCTTTTTGTTTTTTTGTGTTTTGTGTTTTGTTTTATTTGTTTTGAGTGAAATCATTTTGGCCTTCCTTTTCTTGGTTATGGGAAATTGTTTCAGTGAAAATTTCCTACAGGCTGCTTAAAAGCCACGCACGGAACAATGGGCCTTGTGGCAAGTGAAATGCGTGTGGGGAAGTACTTAGAGTTTAATGTGAGTTATTTTTATTTCCATTCATAGACATGTCTCAGTGAAGTTCAAATTATCCCTTGGACAGTAGAAGGCAGTCTGTTAATTTAAAGCTAGACTTTTTTGGTTTCATAAAGCCAAATTTAGGATTGATTTCAAAAGCTAAATAAACAACAGTCTACCTCCCTATTAAAAGTGAGTGTGTCAGGTTTCTGTGTACCTTAGTCTTTAAATAATCTCCACTTAGCATTTCTACAAGGGGCCTTAAATATTTAGAAAGAGGCTATCTTTTACAATTATACCTTGTTTGTTAAAGGGACACTCAAAGGTTGGGGCTGTCTTAGTCTTATTACTAAATTCTGTAGGTGTCACATTTATTTTAACAAATTAAAACAGAGGCTGGAAAAGTTAGGGTTATTGCAGGTGGTGTGATTGGAAATATTAAGAGGGAGCATAGTCTAGAATCCTTAGAGATACAGCTCAGCATCATTTTCCTACAATGCCATAAAATACTGTTCTTAAAAATTGTCAGAGGAAGCAAATGTTACACTTCCTAGGAGTGCTTCTGAATTTTGACTCTTAAACAGAATCCCCTGTGGAGTTCTTAAAAAGTACACATATTGGGACCCTGTTTTGGAAATTCTGAATCAGTGGTCCAAGGGGACTCAGCCTGGGTGTGTATGCATGTGTGTTATGTGTGGTTGTGTGTGTGTGTGTATCTGTGTGTGGAAATTTTCACAAGTTATTTTAAAGTAGATCTGAGGATCAAGGGCTAGTACAATAGACTATATTTCATTTCTGTTGAAATTCATTATTTAAGAACTGTACTCTGGATATTTACCATGTCAGGCTGTAACAAGGCTATTGCATACAAGATGGCAAGGTAAAGTCTTAGCTGAACTGTTGTATGGAGGAGTGTGTCATTTCTGATACCAAATGACGCTTTGCAGACCAATCAGCAACACAGTTACGTATGTATTTATTAAATAGTTTCATATTTTAGTTGGAAATTTTTCATTTAACATAATTTAACAAAATAAAACAAAACTTCCACTGAGTTAAATACACAAGTATTCAGACATTTAATAGTATTCTGACTCAATATGATGGTCAATGTGATTTACCAAAAATTTTCATTAAAAATGATAATATCATAATTTAACAAGGTGGATTTAAATTGATACTTGCACTGTGTTTGACATTCTACCAAAATAGGAGTACCTGTTAAAATGCTGTGGTGTATGGAGACAGTTATGAGAAACTGGAAGGAAGATGATAGTTGAGGTAAGTTCAGGCTTTGAGTCATGATTATTCCACCAGCTGTGTGACCTGGCAAATAATTTAACCTTAAAATAGGGCTAATTTTTATCAACTTCACACATTATCTCACTTAATACTCAACTTGACTAGGTAATTTTGAGTATTAAATGAGATAATGTGTGAAAATGCAACATAAAAATTAAAGCAGTATCATTAATTGTGTGGACTGGACTCCCTTTGCACTTCTTCTCTATTGGAATTAATGCATGTATGGGACTATCATGTGGTAATTTTGTGCATATAGATTGTGGAATTGCAGAATAAATGAATTATGGCAGACATTTTCACATTTATATTTTTAGTAACCTAAGGCTTCAAAAGAAAAATAACTAGATACCTCTCCACTCTTATGGGAAGGAGAGAATTCTTTGTTAGAGTATTCTCAAGTTTGATTATTTTTTCCTGAGATTGGATTTCTTTGATATTATTTATGATCACAACAAAGATACATTTTATGTATTGGAAACTTGACATTGCCAAGACACATTAGACTTTTTAAACATGTTACCTTTTTAAACAGTCAACCACTGCTCTCCCAAGGCTGTTACCTTATTTCAGAGAAAGCCTAAAGCCTTTAATTTTGCCTCAAAAAGTTTTGATCTGTAGAATTTCATGTTGATACCATTAACATTTGATACCATTTTTCTATGTGAGAAAAATTTAGGAGGTAGCTACCTTCTTTTGAAAGCCTATATATTGGCCTAGTAGTTGATTCTGTTTTAAATTATGTTTTGATAAATTATAATATTTTGAAATTACACTTTTTATTCTATTAGGAAAGATGTAGGGACAAGCCAGTCTTTTTATATGGTTTCTAGCTGAGTAGATTGTCCTGCCAATGACGCTCAAATTGTCCTTCCCTTCCCTTCCCTTCCCTTCCCTTCCCTTCCCTTCCCTTCCCTTCCCTTCCCTTCCCTTCCCTTCCCTCCCCTCCCCTCCCCTCCCCTCCCCTCCCCACCCCTCCCCTTCCCTCTTTCCTTTCTTCTACAAATGTTTACCAAGGGACATTGTGTGCCAGGTACTATAATAGGCACTGGCACTGGGAGTAGATGTGAATAAGAAACACAAACTCCCCACTCATACAGAATTTACATTTTAGTGAGGAATATGGACAATAAATAGGCTAAAAAACTTATAAGATGATTACAGAAATGAAAAGGACTACATAGGTATTGGCAGGATGCTGTAGAAGGGTGGAGGGATCGTGTAGATGAGCTCATCTAATTGCATTCAGCACAGGATATATAGTTAGTTTATTAATATTCCCAATAGCTTGGAAGCAAAGAGGAGTTGATATTCCCCCCTCCCCACCTTCTCCATATATTCTTCTCTCTAACTTGATTTTCCATTTTAGGCTGCTCTTGATTTTTTACTTGAATTAGATTCTATCCTGGAAATTGTTTTAAGGGATAGAGGTCAAGGTGTTAATTTTTACCCTTGATTGTCACTGTTAAGAGACAATGCCCCTAAGTTTCACACTCCTTTAGGGAGACCAGGCTTAAAAATTCCAGGTTTCTAATCAGCGGTGATAATTGTGTTTAGCCAATATATTAAAGACTGCTAAATATTTGGAATTTTACATGGGAAAAATACTTCAGTTAGCATGTTTATCCCACAGGTTCTCCTGATTCCTTGTAGCTGATTTTGATGGGTGAATTTACTTGGGTCAAAGGTTGTCATTGTGTTGTAAAACACATTTTTTTTTTTTTTTTTTGGTTTATTTGTTTGCTTGTTCATTTCTTTTTGACTTACAATGTAATATCTTTTCTCCCAATACCCATTGCTCCCCACACTTGCCCAAGAATTCAGTCTTCTGAGTGAGAGAAATCCACTCTATGTTGGAAAAAAAAATCATCTTCGACTCCTATCTTTAGGCAGAAACAAAAGGGTATTGAGAGAATAGATTTAGGATGCATGAGAATAGGTGATTAAGGGATATAATGGATGTGAATGGAAATAGAAGGCACACAGCTTTTAAATGGGTGAAAATGTGTGGACAAGAGAATACGGGGGCAGAAGGGAGTGGTCCTTGTATATTAGTGGTCATAGTTTTTGTTTTTCAAAGAAAGAAAATTGACATTGACATATTAGCACTAAGTTACCTAAGAAATTTGTTGGTAAAAATCCAGTGTATTTTCAACTCAGAATGCACTGAGAGGCATCAAATGCTTTTTTATTACAGAAAGAAAAACATGTCACAAAATCTTGAAGGGGCAATCTGAAATCAAAGCTCTTCATTAAGGAAAATCAGCATAGGGATTATTCCCTAGGCAAATTTTTGGGAGATGGATCGTACGTGTTATTCCACTGTTTTAGGAAAATGTAATCACCCCTACCTCCTGAGAAAACATTTAGCTTCCCATCCTCCCAGTGTTAGTGGGTGTCTTTGAGAATGCAAAATTCTTTTAATGTTAACTAAACCAGACATCATTCAGAAATGCAATCTGCTTTTTAAAATTCATGTAATATATGGAAAAATTAAAATATAAGTGATTTTTAAACATTCTGCCATATGGAAATACATTCTCTATGACATCCCTTCTCCATTGCCTGATAACAAAAAGCCAGTTGTAGTGAAATTTACATCAGAATTTGAAAGACAGAAATTCCACATTCCTGATTGTTATTAACCCTATTGGTAGCATTAAATCAGTCAGGAGGGCCAGAGAAGGGCTCGCCTTCTCTGTAAATTTGTGTGATTTTAACAATTTCACAAAGTAGCAGCCTCCCAAACAGGTATTGTCTGTGTATTTCATCCTAAGAAGCGGGAGCTGGCAAGATCCTGATCCCCATTGATTCAGCCACATCATCTTACAGATGAGGGATCTGAAACCCACTGAGGTTCAGAGATTTGTCCAAGGTTTAAATACCCAACCTGAGTTTCCAAATTTATTCTAAAGTAAATTTGTATTACAGGGTGTTATGATCTATTTCTAAACCCGAATCCTAGAAGTCATCCCTTGTAGCTTCTACTTATAAGTGTTTTCCACAACTGCTTCAAAGTGCTGTCCTTCTTCAACTAACAGTATTTCAAAATAAGCAAAAACTATGTAAAGCACAAATCAAAAAAACATAGACTAGCATGATTTAATAATGAATAATATCCGTTTTTCAATTGATTCCATATTTTTCTCAGATTTTAACTGATGTCTTTGTATTTTCCATGTAGAAAAGAAGGTATGCTTAATGTGAACATTGTGAAACAAAATAAGATTTTGTTCTTGGGAAACCCTTTTACTTCAAATTTCAGAAAGTAAAGCACTGCCTTAGAGTTGAATTTGTTTATTTTTGTTTTGTTTTTGTTTCTTTTTGTCTTTTATAGCTTAAAACCTTTGCCTTTTTTTTTTTTAGCCTGGAAACGTTGTGATGGACTTTATGGTTCCTTAGATTGGACAAGTAGAAAGATACAGGATTCTGAGTATGAGCATTTGCTCAATCCAGTGCTTGAGCTGTGTTAGCCCATTGAATTCTTTAAGATATATTTCAGTCATAATTTTACATTTAAATATGGCTAAACTAAGTTTAGCCAATTCTGATGCATTTTTAAAAAGAATGTGCTGTTGAGCTAAGACTCTATATGCCGTATTTTAGCCCCAAGCAGATTTTTATGACAAAGTAATAAACCCCTGGAAACATGTTTATAATGGAAAATGCAACTTGACCTTAACTAGAGGAACCAAAATGCACCTTACAAAAAGGCTCATTTTTTTCTTGAAACATACGAAATCCCTTTCTCCCAGAGGTGGTGTCACAGGAGAAAGGTGTATAATAATAGTTGTATTTACCATAAATACCTAACATATTTTATGATGATTTGATTGTATTAAAAAATTTCACCTTATAGATTTTAATAAAGCTGCCTATGGGCAAAGTTATTGCAGTTGGATTTCTTTTCCTTTGCCCACTGGTCTCTGTGGAAAGAAGCAAGCAAACCTTATAAAAGGCTTTAGTTTTTAGTACCTGGTTAATAAAAAATAATTTCCTCTCCTTTGGACTTGTTCATGAAGCTGAAAAATGACTCTGCAGGTCAGTGGTGTGTGGCAAAGCTAATTTCTATAAGGTTTTTATCAGGTGGTACTGAGTAAAACAATATGGGAAACTGAAAAACCCACCCTTCTGTACCAGATTTACAAGGGTGAGGGTTATCCCCAGTGTCACAAAAAGAAAAAAAAATGACACTTTTTCTTCCCAATTTCTAGTACAATAATGAAAAATTCTGTATTATAAAAGGTACAAAAGGAAGAACTAAATTGTATGGACGTGTTCAGCTAAATTTAGATTTTAAAATTCGGACACAAATGGCACTCATTGTTTAAAGCACAATAAAACTCAACTTTCATTTGTTGTTTTGTCGACAAGGGAATCTCATAGTAATAGGCTAAATGGGGCAAGGCACATCACAGCAACCAGGAAAGCGATTGTCATTCAAATAAATATGCAAGGCTTCTTTTCCCCAAGCATCACATTTTCTCAGAGGAGTGCTAAGAAGACATTCTAATCAAGAGAACTGGAGCTGCTTCCCTTGAGGTTCAGCAGAGTGTTTGCTATGTGCTTTGCAGAGCATGATAGAGAAATAACACATCCCTCCTGTCTCTCCAAGATATTCACAGGCCACATTCCAGGAAAGAAGCTGGAGCAGGGCTGCATAAGGCTCCCAGGCACCTGTGTAGCTGGCAAATCTGCTCCCAGCAAGCTTGAAGTCACATTCTTTTCTTTAGTTTTTCATGCTGGGGAACAGCGAGGATGCACAGCAGCAGTGTATGCTTAGGAGATCACAGATCCCTTCTTTTCTGTCCTTGTGTCAAGGTACCTAGGGCCTTCTTACACTGGCCTATTCGTATCAGAGCCCAAAGGAAAAGTCAGAAACCACAGGAATTTGGAGAGGTGATGGGTGAGTCTTTCTTTTGTGATTTCTATTTTAGCAGCTAGCATGGAGACTTGTAGCTGACAACATTAGATGGAAGAAGTACCATGCTACTTTGGAGTCATGTCTTAGATGAAGGTAAAGAGAGAAAAACAATTATAAGGACTTTGGAAGATACAGACTGTTTTCTCTTATTTAGTTTCATTTAATAAAGGTAAAAGCATGTGATGTGTAGATGTGAGAGAGGTTTTGGATTGTAAAGGTAGAAAAATGTAAAATTTCCAACATAACTGCTGTTCAACAGCTGTATAAATGGTTTGGAGAGTGATTGACAGGGAAGAGGACATGTTTTACTACAATACTGAAGTGGAAGACAGAGATCAAGATGGGTGTAGACTCAGACAAGCATGTTGCTGTAGAAACTGGGGGTTGGCAGTATTCCCTCCCACCAGATGAGTCCTTGGTTTCACTGTGAAGTTGGACATGGGGTCATTCATTGAGAGGATAGCCAGGAGGTATGAATGGGAATTTGAAAAGACTGGATGAGGAAAGTGGACAGTTTCTGGAATGGGAACAGATGCTGAAAAGTGGCACATAGAAAAGTTGAGAACCCTGCATCAATTTATACATGCAATTATGTGAGTCAAATAGAGGAGGATGAAGATGAATTAGGACTCTACTGGATAGGAGAGGCAGAAGAACAAGAAAGTAGATGTACGATGAAAGCTGTGAATCCTGAGGCCCAGAAAAGGCGGAATAGACTACAGTGACATTCCCCTTCAAAAACTGGAGGTTGAATCCTGCAAACCAAGGCTGCATTTTGTGAAACTTACTTTTCTCTTAGGTTTTCTTTAATGGATTGAGGCCTGAGTGTTTAGATTGAGCTATCAGAAGCTAAATAACAGTAGTATAATTTGCATAAGCTAGTCTCAGATGCCTTAGTTGTGGTATAAAAACACTGGGAAACTCATCTAAATTTAATCTTTTGTGGCTGTTTATGGGTTTTCTGGAGAAAATAAGTCTTCCTACTTTTTGTTCAGCTGTCATTACTTTTAATCATTTTGGTCATGGCATGTCAAAGGTTTTCTCTTTGAAAAGTGCCGTTAGTTGGTATTTTTAATGAAGTGTTATCCATTTAAAGTGTGGTATAATTGTGAAATTACAGCTAGCAGAGAACAAAACAGCTTGATAGTCACTTCCAGGGCTCCTTGAGAAAAACTTATACTCAAGGAAAGGTCAGCTCCTCCCTACTCTGTATACATCCTTTGCGTGCCCTTTCTCACTTCTGCACAGCTGCTTTGCATGATTCTATGGCTGTTTGCCTCACTTGAACATGCAGTTGGGAAGAGGAGCAAAGAGTGGCTATGCTGGTGGTTGGGGTGGCCATATTGTGCAAAACACTGCATTCTTCTGGGAGCTTTGCACTTTGCATGATAAGACTTAATCCATCCCTTTCAATCATAAAGTGGCAGAGCTAGGTTATACTGTGGTGATCATCATGGTGGTGATCATGGTATTCATGATGGAGAATAACCTCAATGCCTCAGCAGAACTGGATAGGCAATTTTCTCTTGTTATAATTGTGCTCAAAAACCTGCATTGGTTTTTGCCTTAGTTACATCATGTATAGACTAAACTTAAATGCATGAGCTTTCAAAAAAACCCATGCTCTAGTCCTATCCTCCTTTTTATTTTTCTTCCATATTCTGCTACGTACAGCTCTCTTGGCCAGAGTTACTACTCACAGTTCACAATCTGGTGTTACCTGCCTCTGGTATTTTTTTATACAGGCAGTTTCTCTGGCCCTCTTTCCGTTTTCTTCTATCAAAATTATACTCATTCTGAGAAACACAATTCGAATATAACTTTTGTTGATATTCTCAATCTGTTGTTTCCTCTTTCAGCTCCCACTGGCCTTTATTTGCACACTACTTTGTGGCATTTCTCATATCCACTTCCTGATTTATGACTGTTTTTATACTTGTTTCATTCTTTTCTCAATAATCTATTTTTGTAAATGCCTTCAGTACCTTTTTGAGAAAGGAAACAACTAATATTTGTTAGGTACTGATCTTCAGTTAAACACCATGGTTGACTTGGAGGGGGTGGATACAATGAAAAATATGACTTATATCCCTGTTCTTCAGTTCTCAAGGATCTTGTAGTCTAGCCAGAAGTAGGGCAGGTTAACAGGTATATCAATATAATATAATAGGTGTAAAAATACAGTAAGCTCAAATTGTTCTGGAAAACAGAGTAAGCCATCTATCCCAGGATGGAGAGCTCAACAAAGGCCTCCTAAAGGAATGAACTGAAGTAAATCTTAAAGAATGAGTAGGAATCTTTAAGCCAGAAAAGGAGGAGGTTCTGATCTGAGGAAAGAGCCTGTGCAAAGGCATGAGACAGCGTGGGGAATAGAGAAGCCATTAACTTCTCACTATCAATGTAGTATAAAGTAAAAGACTGAGTGAGGTGGGTGGTGAGCTGGGAGTGTAAAACAGAGACCAGTTCATGGAGGGTTTTGATTGCCAAGCCAAGGAACTGGACTTTTATCGTGAATGTATTGGAGTGCCCTCAGAAGGTTTCAGGCAAGTGAGAGGCATGATAAGATTTCTGGTTTGGAGAACTCACTCTGGTAGCAATGTGAACAATGAACATAGAGGCGAGAGACTGGTTCATATTTGGTATTGCTGATGGTTGGGATGAATTTTCTATGTAAAACAGTTGAATGAAAGTTTGCTTTCAGGCACTTCTTTACTGGCTAGGCACCTCTTTTAAGAACAGACTCAATAAAAAGCCATATACATTATATTACCCTTCAGAGAAAATTTTGGGTGGCATAGCAAATCTAAAAAAAAATCCACAGGAAATCTGATGTTCTAAACAGAGCGATTATATAAAACGCTGGCTGTGGCTTAAGCAAACGCAATCACAGAATTGCCTAGCTGTGAGTCAGAGTCGGCTTGATCCTGAAAAGTCCCTTGCTTGATAGTAAATTAGTGGCTTAGGGAAATATGTTTACATTTCATTTCATATTGTACATCTGATTGCATGTTTTGAGAATTGGATATAAAATATCTTTATTTACAGATTTGGAGCTGGGAATTATATTGACTGTGTGTACATACAGACTTAAATTTCCCAGTTAAGTGTATAAATTCAGTGAGGTATATACTTACATAGCAAGATAATGCTAATTTGCCATTTTATCTCAAATAGAAACATATCCAAGATATAACAGTGGAATTCAATGACTCTTACAGTAAAGTCATCATTACTATAGAATGGCATACTAGTTCTTATGATTTGATCAATAATAATTTATTGGGGGGAGGCAGAACAGGTTTAACTATTTTTAACTATTTCTTTCCACGCACTTCCATATTTCTTTCTATCATAAAATCGAAACACCCTGTTGCACTTGTTATTTTCCTGAGTCTTTTTTCTATATTCACAAATACACCTGTTGTGTATTTGGTTGTAGCATCAGAGTCCAGCACAGTGCCTAGTCCTAGTAATTTATCCACGTATATTTGTGAGAATGAAATGGCAAAGTGAATAATGAGTAAATAAAAATAAATAAATTCATAAACAAATTAGTAAATGAACCCTAGGTGGGCTTGGCTCACTCATAAACATTTATTGAGTAGCTACTATGTCCAAGGTTCTGATCTGGTACACCATGGTGAGCAAGGCAAAAACAGTTCTTGCCTTTTGAGTTCTTGCTTTATAGATCAAGACATATGTTAATCAAATAGTTATAGAAGAAAATATGTAATTAAGACATATTGTAAGCATTGGGAAGGAAAAGTAGAGCTTGCCATGAGCCTATTTAATGGAGAGACTTGATCTACCCCGGGTAGGGCAGGATAAATAAGCTCTGTGAAGCGGCAGTCTTCAAGCTCAGACCTGAAGAATGAGTTAGCATTAGTTCCATGAAGAGGGGCGAGACCTTGCAGGCAGTGGAAGAGTCTTTTAGAGCTCTTGAGGAGGCTAGGAAGGCGGCATGCTGGAGAAACTGACAGGCCAATGCAGAAAAGAAAAGGGGAGTCGACCTTAATCAGAAATCAATAAGGATGAGGCAATATGTATCTTCAAATTTCTTCTTTGACAGCATGTACTTGTTATATAACAATACAAATATAATGTCGTGTAATGCAATGATGTTTTATATTCATACTTAATATCTAGTTAGTCCACCAAAAGGTATCTATTGATTGACAAGTTGAAAGCCAGCAAAAATATAAGAGGAATCCGGTCTTTAAGAGGTATATAACATATATGGGCAGGACAAATGTAATGTTTTTTTAAAAGGGAAAAATAATAAATCATGTAAACGATTTATCCTGAATGGAAGAGCAATGTCAAATCAGAAGAAGGAGAATGAGAATAGGTTGTATATTGGAGAATTATGCTAGGATTATGCTAGACTGTAAGTTCTACAGGGTAAGGGCTGTGTCTAACTTGTTTCCAGTGCTTAGTGCCTAGGCAGGTATATAATACAATTACTAATGTTGAATTGATTTTACTTCACTTTGTATTCTTGAAATTAGGGTTTCTTATACTATTAATAGTTAAGCTTAGAAACACAAAATACAATAAATCTTCACTTAATCATTGATAGGTCTTGGAAACTGCAACTTTAAGAGAAACGTTGTATAACAAAATCAATTTTACCATAGGCTAATTGATATAAAAAATAGTTAAGTTTCTGCAGTATATTTATGGTCACAAAAATCACCAAACTTCTAAATACTTCTAATATTGACTATTGAAATAAATGTAAGCTATATGTAGAAATGTATAAAAAGAAAGATTAATAAAAACAAGTACGATTATTGTTTATCTGATTATTCTACTTCAGGGCTGTGGGTGTCCAGAGCTCACCCCAGCAGCTCAGGGAACCAGCCCTGGGCAGGACGCCATCCCATTGCAGGGTGCACTCACACACACCCTCGCACTCACTTAGATGGGGACTATGTGGACACACCAATTCACCGAACATGCGCAGCTTTGGGCTATGGGAGCAAATAGGAGGACCCAGAGAAAGCCCGCGCAGATAAAGGGAGCATGCGCAAACTCCATATAGATAGTGGCCCCCGGCAGGGGATTGATTTTTTTCTTCATCAAAGTTATAACAAAACAACATTATTTGAGGACATGCTGTACATAGACAGCTTCATTTGGGAATGAAAACCTAGTAAACTTTCCTCAGCTCTCCCTTAAAACAGAGCTGCTTCGGACTAGTTTTACATTCCTATTTTTACCTAAACATGCTCAAATATAACTCCAATTTCCAAGTATTTTTTGCCATATTTAATTCTGCTTATTGATTCCGGTTCTAGATTGCTTTTCAGTGTCTCTCTACACATTTTCTCCCCACAATCATCCCCCTATCTTATTCACTTTTCCTTCCGCAAGTGAAAATACAGCACAGCCAGTATAGAAGCATCTGTAACCCATAAAGTGGGAATAGCCATTTGGTTCCTTTCCTCCCGGTACTGAGCAACTTTTCTTCATCAAATCTGAAAAATAATATCCAGCTTACCTGGGCATCCTTCTTAGAAAGGTAATGGAGATTGGGGTATGAGAAGAAAGAAAATATCTTTTGAATGTGCAGGATTTTCAAGAGAGAAAAAAAATATGCTAGGGAAAGAAATAAGGCAGAATTGATAGTGTTACAAAAGGTACACTTGAATTTTTTGTTTTCAAATAGTTAAAGTTCTGATAATAATTTACCATCTTCAACTTTAGCACTTGAACTAAAGTACTACTTTAGCACTTTAACCTGTAGCATAAAAACAATTTAACAAAACAACCTTTGGCAGATTCTGCTTAGTTGCCTGTGGTTTCTAGCTGGGTTTTGTGCAGGCGCCTGGCAGTTCCTCTCTGTTGTGACCAGATTTCTGGGTAACTGGCCTCCCTTCCCTGCTGGGATTCATGAATCCTGTCTACCGGAAGTTATCACACAAACAGTTACTTTTAGACCAATCATTGGTTGTAAATATATGTTTTAAATTTAAAAGCAATATTGTACAATTATGTTACCTAAAGTTTTTAGAATAGTGAAAACATTCTTAAAAATACTGATAATTCAGCTAGTATAACATGAAAAAGTGTATCATTTTGGTTTATAAATTATTTAATCGATTCAAAATAATATGACTTTTCCATAATTGTAAGTAGAGTTAACACAAAACATTGTCCTACTTTCTCATCCAAACATTTTTATAAGACAAATATTAGGTTGGTGTAAAAGTAATTGCAGTTTTTTGCGATTACTTTTAATGGCAAAAACTGAAATTATGTTTGCACCGACCCAATCAATATTTCCCTTTTTTTCTTTTTCTTTCTTTTTTCTTTTTTTTTCTTTTGAGATGGAGTCTTGCTCTGTCACCCAGGCTGGAGTGCAGTGATGTGATCTCAGCTCACTGCAAGCTCCACTTCCCGGGTTCATGCCATTCTCCTGCCTCAGCCTCCCAAGTAGCTGGGACTACAGGTGCCTGCCACCACACCCGGCTAATATTTTGTATTTTTAGTAGAGACAGGGTTTCACCGTGTTAGGATGGTCTCAATCTCCTGACCTCGTGATCCACCCGCCTTGGCCTTCCAAAGTGCTGGGATTACAGGTGTGAGCCGCCATGCCCGGCCTTTCCCTTTTTTTCTAAAATACTTTTACATATAGCTTTTTTGGATGCCTAATTTTGGTCTAGTAACTATACCATAGTGTATGAAACATCTCTCTTATGATTAGAGTTTTAGGTTCTTCTTTTTTTTTCTCTCTTTTTCTAGTTATTAAAAATAATAGAGTGATGAAGGACTCTCTTTATACACATAAAGATGTATTGCTTAAAATTACTTATGTAAGATAGGTTCCCAGCAATAATCAGATATATCTTCTTAGATAAAATAAACAACTTGGTTACATGCCTGGAAAATAATAATAAAAATATATAAACAATATGTCTATAAGCAATTAAAGGTATATCAATATGTATAGACCCAGCTTAGGTATTCTTTCTTACTGAAATCTCCTGATCTCACTATATGTATTTCTTTCTTTCTAAACTTCCAAAGTCTAAGGTCTGATCCTTTTTTCTTTCACTCTAGATCTTATTTATCTCTCAGTCTGTTGGAGAAGATTCCACTTTCCTAATCTTCATGTCTTGTTCACCTATTTATTGAGTTCTTTGCTCTATATCTAGAAAAACTCCTGAGTGCTATCCGGCAATTCCTTTCTTGGACCCAAGAGTCATTTGTTCAAAATGTTATTTGAACATCCCTGCAGTTAAGTATAGTTGTTCATCAGGGACAAATAATGTTGCACATTAAAATCTTGTCTCCTTGTGTATTGTATTCTAATGTCTCAAGCTACTGTAACAAATCTCAAAGTGGGGTGACATGTTTAGGCAAACAAAGAACCTAAAAACATATGAACAGCCAATAGAAACAGGAAATTCAAAGTCAATGTGCAGCCTTCTGTGACTCATCAGTTCACCAGGTAAGATCTTGGATAAAAAAAAAATCATCCCATTGTTCACACAGTCTCTAGCAGAATGTGGGTAGGCACTTAATAACATTACAGTGCAGTTTGAATTCTTGAAACCCTGCAAAGCATTTATGAGTTAAATGTTAGAGCACTAGGATGCACCAGTTCCATAGAACAATAGTAAAACTGGCAAAACTGTTTTTCGTATGTCAATTAAGACTGTGCTCTGGAGACCATTAAGGAAAAGGATGCTGCTATTCCCCGCTGTTAAAGGAAATCTATTGTGTTTCCTTTGTTCTAGATATATAAGTTCTGCAGAAAATGTCTTTCGGTAGGTTAGAATCTGCTAAGATTTGATCCTAAATTATTTTTCAGATAGAGATAATAAAATCATAAGAAGAAACACTTTGGATTCTAATGGAGTGGGTTTGAGTTCTGGCCATATTCAATTGTGTGTCGATGGACAAATTAACCTCATACTTACATAGTACTTACATCATGGAATTATTGAGGGGATTAAATGAGATGATGTATGTATAATGCTTAGCATTATACTTAGTGCAAAGTTGGTACTCAATAAGTGTTAATACTTATTAGTATGATGATTTTGTTAATTTGATGACAAAAGGTGATGAATTGTGTTAAAATCAGCAAATATTGAAGAACCAGCCTAAAGGTTTTTCCTCACTAGATTATCAGCTACATGAAGGCAAGTATGTGTTGTCTTTTAAAAAATTATTATTTCTACAATACATAATTCTTGAGTTATAGAAGGCACTTAATGAAGGAAGAGAATGAATGAATGAATGAATGAACAAATTCCTAACTTGCGTCTGTCTATAGAGTATATAGGTATTTTCCTATATATATATAGGTATAGGTATATACCTATATATACATATAGGTATATATTCTTTGAGTATATAGGTATTTTCACAGCCATAGGAAAATCAGACATTATGATAATAATTCTACTAGCTTTCTGACATAAATCTTTCAATTTCCTTCTTAGGAGGCTAGTTCACATAAATAAAACACTAGAAAAAGAAAATAGTTCTTCCTGGTTCTGTAAGTTCAAAAAATAACCAATTTGTTAATATGGCAGTAATTCCTTGTATGACTAGCTGGGCTGGGACTGAGACCAAGGACCTTGACACTAATGGGCCGTTTATGAAACTTACATAGCCTGAAGTCATCCTATCGGAATGTCCTTAGTAACCATCACCATTGTTACAGAAAAGAATTGGGAGGCTTTTTCTTTCTTGCAATGATTTCTTTAGTTTTTTTGTGTTATGGGTCCTATGGTTGAGATCATGGTTTGGGTATTTACATAAGAGCAAACAGTCCTAAAAGTATGTAATAATTTCTAATGCAGCTCCTTGGTAACAAGAACGCAACAAATGGCACAGATCTACAGCACAACATTAGAAAAGGCGCAGTTGAAACAAGAGCGACCTAGTGCAAATAAAACTCTTCAGGTAGCAGCTTTTTGGAGATAATCAAATCCATTTTTAGACTTCCACATTTTCCTAACTTTATGCCCTCCGTAAGGATGTGATTTGTGATATGCATTTGTGTGCTTTTACTTGTTGGTGACTTTTGTAAGAAGTCAGTCCTGGAATGTAGTTGCCTTGCAAAAAAATTCAAGGGAATATTTTTTAGGTTTTGCTGTCTATGCCTTGGAAGCAAACAAATTATGGTACAGGAGTGGAACTTTACCTACTTGTTAATTGGCAGGTTAAACTTTTATGAGTTTCTGGTACCCTGGCGATACATGACTATTAAAATTTGCAGGTGGTTCAAGGGGAGAGAGATGTAAGTTCCTGTGCTAGTAATATATCATAAAAGTGTGTATTTCATGTGCCTGTTGTGAAAATGGAGACTTTAATACTCTTTTGCAGTATAAGCTGATTAAGGAATCTTTATGGATCTCATTAACGATGGGCCTTTTTTTCATAGAAAGTGAAAAGTGTAATGCTTATAGACAAGCATAGAAGAAAATAATTAGCTTGGTAGTGCCTCTTTGAGACTGAGTTTAGTGACACCCTCTGCATTCGCTTCCCAACCCTCAGAAACTGCCCTTGTCTCAGAAATTGCTTCTACCACATGAAACACTGTAAATCTGACATTTTATTTTTACTTTCAAAAGACCGTGTTTGCCTAATTTTACTTACATTTAATAGATGGTATGTTTCCTTTTTCGAGTCCATCTTTTCATTAGGAAATACAAAGACATATACTGTGGCTAGTGATGTGATTCCACATAATGAACTAAATTTTGGAAAAAGTGATAAGGGGATTGTAGTTCTTTGGAAACTCGATTTTCTTATATTTTACATGTAATCTTAGGATAGAAAGCTCCTCAAATATTGGCTAAATTAAACATTTGCCCGAAAATCTTAGAAGTAGCTCTTTGTATTCAACTCTAATCCTCTCCCTCCTGGTACACTGCTCTTTCTAATGGAGTTACTTGTCGTAGAACATGATGCTGATAGACTTTGATGTACTTCTTGATTGCTTAAAGTGTAAGTGTTTTTCTGTGTAAACTAGAATCCATGGGGCTGATATTAAGTCAGTTCACACTGGTACAACTGTGCTAGTTTAAAACATACTGAAATATTTCCACATTGGCTAATTGGTAGCTACTGTTAGGAGCCTCTCAGCTGTACCTCTTCCTTCTTTAGAGGACGTTAGTGAATCCATCAGGAACCTCACAACTTGGTCCAGTGGCAATCAAAGAGAGGCATTTAGCTACCAATAGTTGGATAAGATGATTAGTGTAATACTTCATGTTTTTATAAAGAGCAACGCTCTCTAACATAATTATCTTTTTGGTTTGTTTTCTTCTCATAATAATAATGAGAGGGAAAATTTATTCTGCTCAAAGAATGATTTCAGGTTTTGCTGGTTTTTGTTTTTTAAAAACTTCATGTGGTGAAAAGTGCCTGAGCAGTATATGAGAATGTTATGATGCAGTATCAAAGTTTTCTAGCCCCTGTGTTCACTTAAAGTTTTGCAAGTGTGGCTCCCTTTAGAGATCATTTAAACATTTTAATTCTGAAATAACTGAGTATATGTGTTTTACAGATTTCAAGTATGGGATTACTATTGTTATATCTTTACTGTATTCTTGCTCTTTTTTTTAGTTATAGGGAATTGCATTGACTGATTTTCAAATGCTAAATCATCTATTCATTTTTTTGTGATAAACTTCACTTGGTCATGATGTATTATCCTTTTAATATATTATTGGATTGGAGTTGCTAAAATTTTATTTAGAATTTTTGCAGCCGGGCTCAGTGACTCACGCCTGTAATCCCAACACTTTGTGAGGCCAAGGTGGGCGGATCACCTGAGGTCAGGAGTTCGAGACCAGCTTGACCATCATGGTGAAACCACGTCTCTACTAAAAATACAAAATTAGCTGGGCGTGATGGCGCATGCCTGTAATCCCAGCTACTCAGGAGGCTGGGGCAGGAAAATCGCTTGAACCCGGGAGGCAGAGGTTGCAGTGAGCTGAGGTCGTGCCATTGTACTCCAGCCTGGGCAACAAGAGCAAAACTCCATCTCAAAAAAAACAAAAAATAACAACAAAAAGAGAATTTTACATCTATGTTCATGAAGGATATTACTATTTTCTGTAGTTTTTTTGTAACATCTTTGTCAGGTTTTGATTATTAGAGTAATACCTCATAGGGGTTGGGTAGTATTACCTCCTCTTCATTTTTCTGGAGGAGCTGTGTAGAATTGGTATTATGTTTTCTTTAATCATTTTATAGAATTCGCAAGCAAAGGCATCAGGCCTCGTGTTTTCTCTGTGGGAAGGTGTTTTGCCAAATATTTAATGTCTATAACAGATATAGGGCTGTTATGGTTATTTATTTCTTCTTGAGTATGCTTTGATAGGGTTTTTCAAAGAATTTGTCCTCTTCAAGTTCTTCAATTCAATTGAAAAAAAAATTGTTTATAATATTACCTTATTATCTTCATAATATCTATAGTATTTGTAGTAATGTCACCTTTGGATCTCCTTTTTTGCCAGTATTTTAAACAAGTTGACCCACTATCTCCTTGCCTATACTGTTTCCTAAGAAATATTAGCTCTCATTCATATTTTGTCCCTTTGTGTGTGATTTTTCTTCTGTAAATTTGTAAAATAATTTCTCTTTAGCTTTGGTTTTGAGTGTTTGATTATGGTTTATTTTGGTCAAGTTTTCTTTATGCTTCTTGTGCTTGGGGTTCGCTGAGGTTTTTGGATGGGTGAGTTTATAGATTTCATTAAATTTAGATAATATCCTTCAAATATTTTTCCGTCCCTTGCCTTTGGTGACTCCAATTATGAATATATTAGACTGCCTAAAGCTATCCCAGGGCCCACTGACTTTTTATTATTTAATTTCCTATCTGTGTTTTCTTTTGGGTAATTTCCATAGCTATGCCTTCACATTTACTAATCTTTTCTTCTGCATTGTCTCCTCTGCCGTTTAGCCTATCCATTGTATATTTTAATCTCATATATTGTAGTTTTCACTCTAGAAGTTCAACTTCCATCTTTTTTACATCTTCTGTATTTCCACTTAACATTTTAAACATGTAATTACAGTTTCAATGACTGTCTTAATGTCTTTGTCTGCTATTAACATCTGTTTCAGTGCTGGATCATTTTCAATTCATTGGCTTTTCTCCTCATTATGGGTCATATTTTTCTGCTTTTTAACAATCCTGATAATTTTTTATTGGAAACCAGTCATTGTGAGTTTTAACTTCTTGGGTGCTGGATATTTTCATAATCCTATGAATCTTGGTTTGTTTTGGAGTGCAGTTAAGTTACTTATAAACAGTTTTATCCTCTTGAGTGTTGTTTTTAAGATTTATCAGGACTAATGCAGTGTTTAGTTTTGGACTAATTATTTTCTAGTACTGATACAACACACTTCTGGATACTCTACTGAATACAGTTTCCATTATGAAGTTTTCTAGCATGGCTGGTAGGAACAGCATTCTTCCTGGCCTGTGTGAGTGCTGGTCGCTGTTAGCTTTAGGCCTCTCAGATGGTACTTTCTCTTGCCTCAAATAGTTCCCATACATGTATGTATTAATTTGCACTCTGCTGAATAGTTAATAGAGATCTTTTATAGATTTTTAGAGTTCTGTCCCTGTTCAGCCCTTGTCTCTGGTGCTGTATCCAGAAAACTAACTGCTTTATTGTCCCTGAAATCTCAGCTCTGTTTCCTCAAGTATGGATGGATGTCCACCACGCTCCCCCAAACTCTCCCTCCCTATGCCATCATATAGAAATGCTCTCTTGGCAACAACTTTGGACAATCATAGAGCTCACCAACTTTGTTTCTCATCTCTCAGGATTGCTATCCTTTGATGCCTCAAGTCTAGAATCTTGAAAATCATTGCTCAGCTTTTGGTTTTGTTCGCTTCAGGGTTTTAGTTGTTTCAGGCAGAAGGGTAAATTCAGTTCCTGCTACTACAGGTTGAAGGGAGAAGTTCCTTGACACTTCACGCAGAGTTGAAGTGGGAAAACTTTTAGACTAACTACTGAAGTGTCCACTTCAGAGAGTAAAACTCAAGAGAATAAATCCTAGTATTTTGTCTATTGAATACATCTTTATAGTTACTTTTTTCTTTTCAGAAAATAAAAACTTGCCTCTTTTTAAAATTGGAAAAGTATACAAACAAACAAAAAAAAAACTACAGCCACACAAACATTTAAAGTTTTTAAAAATAAGATAATGAAATAGTATGATTGTAGGTAATTTAATAGATTGTGGAAGTGTTTTCCAAAGTCACATGAATGTATGTATGGGTACTTACCTTTAAGGATGATTTTACCAGGCCACAGAACAATGAGAATTAGGAAGTTTTTCACAAAACTAAATTTATTCCATTTAAAGGACTTTATTTTTTTACCATGCCATTCTTATTAGTGATAAAATTTTATGCTTAATTGAATTTTAATGTGATAGCTGATGGATCTTAAGAATTTTTTTAATATGATACCTGATGGATTGTAAGATTTTTTTTTTTCTTTTCATTCATTACCTGGCAAAAGTACAAGAGGGGGTGCATGCTATGTGGAGTCCCCATAACATTTTTGTACTCCAATAGTCTGGAAACAACTGTTTGGCTATGCTCAAATACTTTAACTTTACCCATTTTTATTCAAAGAGTGATTACCTAAGACTATTCAGAGAAGTAATGTTTTTTGTTTGTTTCTTTGTTTTGTTTTTGAGCATCGGCCCTGTACAACTCATAGAATCTTTATGGACAATGGCACATGTCTGAATGGCTAACTTGTGTCATCTTTATATGTCCTTTTCTTTACACCATGTAGAAGATATGGAAATCAATTATTTCCTTAATACTTACAAGCACTATTTGGAGATGGATTTTTAATTTTCATTGTTTCCTAATATTATTTCTTTCTATTGTATGACAAGGAAACAGGAATTGATTTGGTTCCTGCCCTCTTTGTCATGAACATATGACCAATGAGAAAAAATGCCTTTTTAACTATGATATTAATAATAAGTATGCGTCAATTATTGATGTACTAAGAAGTATATCATTCAGTACTTATAACAATTATTGGAAGTAGCCACAATTATTATTCTTTTACAAATGAAGAAATTGAGGCTTAAAGAGTTAAGTAACTGCTCAAGGTGTCACAACAAATGTAAAGCCGTATATGAGACCCCTGAGTCACAGCAAATGTAAAGCCATATATGAGACCCCTGTTTGAGTCAGACAAAGACTGTGCTCCATCTACTGCCTCCAAGTGAGAAGATAAGTTTTAGTGTTTTCCACTAAGCATTTCCTGGCAGTGTTTCTCTCCAGATGCTATTCACAATCTCCAAAGAGGAGAAACGACTCTATTCTATGCACAATTTATTACTCCGGTTATTATACAGAACTCTTTATTTAAAGGGGAGAATGATAAATTACACTCTTGTTGAAATAAGCCCTGTAGACCTTTGAAGAGGGTTGGAAACCAAAGGAAACAGACATTCCAGAAGAAGTGTGACCCATTTTTTTTTAATAAATCTTTTCTTTTGCTTAAGATCTCCTAAAATATTTCCATTTTTATAAAAGCCTTCTGGTTTCTTTGTGAAAATAGCTGCAAGGATATGTCACTGGGTAGGTTCATTAAAAATTACAAGCATACACCATTACTATGAAAAGTTCCTATAGCCTGTTTCCTGCACGTTGGGAAGGGTGCAGCTTTCCAGCGATGGTTGCCCATGAATCTCGGAGGCCTGCACCTGCAGATTACAGCCTCAGGCACAGGCACTATGAGAATAGCCCCTGTTTTGTAAAAATGAAAAGCTCTGCTTTTCTATAGAAATTGTTGGGAAAGAGAAGCGGACCTGCGTGAGATAAACAAAACTCACAAACCACTGAGATTAGATAAATTGTTAGAGTTGTTTGGAAGGCCAGGCAGGAACAAACATTCTCTTCCTAAATGTAGTTTTCCTGCACTTGGGACAAGCGTACTATCTGATTACCCCAGATGATTTATTTATCCTTCTAGACTGTTGACATGAAGTCTGCATTTCAGGCCTAGGAATAGGTGTACTTTCTGCAGTTATTTTGTTTTCAGAAATCACTGACTTCTCTCATGTTACTTTTTGTGATTGCTAGAGGTAACGATATCAAAGTTCAATGTGCTCACCTTGTCTGTAATAGTAAAATCTTAGTAAATCACTCTAGGTTTGAAGGATAGGCCCTGGTATAATAATCTAACAATAAACAGAGTTCCTGTTCTTTTTATGGTTTTAGTTACAGTGTTGTATCAGTGATACTTCAGTTTCTTCTTGATAAAGATTTTTCATATTTAAAACTCATAAAATTCATGCTGCAGGGTAAGTAAACTCTTCTGAAAGCATACATTCATTTACTTGTTTATTCACTGACTCCATAAATTTTTATTAAGTACCCAATTTCTGGCAGACATTCTTGTGGATCATGCAGACTCAGTGGTGAGAAGAAAAATAATATCGCTGATATTACAGAACTCATTTTTTAATTGGGGGAGGGGCTTAAATAAAAGGTGAATAAACCAAACAAGAAAATATCAGGTAGTGACACTACCCAGAAGAAAGTAAAACAAAGTGAAGCAATTAAGTGTGCTTGGACACCTGCTTTAGATTGTGTGGTCAAGGATGGTCCCTCCAAGGACTAGCGTGTAAGCCGATACTTGAATGAGAAACAGGCTGCTATGCAAAGATCTGCTGGAAGAACATTCCAGGCAGAAGTAACAGCTAATGCAAAGATATAGCATAATGAGGACATGCCTAGACATGCATCATAATGCCTTTCCTTGTACCTTGATTTGCTTTCATTTTTACCATTTAAAATTCTGCTTCTGTAGTATGTCCTACCTCCCCTTACCCTTCATTATCCTTCAAATTGTGTATTCTTAGTGAAAACTATATTGTTAGGTGACCATAGAAATATTGTTATTTTAGATAATTGATTCTGTAGTGTTTTCAAGAAATTATTTCATATTTAGAATAATTTTGCAAAGTGAGTTAGTTTAAAAGTAGTTCCTTAAGAAATAGGTAAATTTCAAAACACTTCTTTCCAAAACCTTTTATCTCAAAACTTGCATTAAAATGAGAAAATATGACATCTCTTAAAAACAGAAAAAAGGAAGGAAGGAGGAAGGGAGGGAGGGATGGAAGGAGAAAGGGAGGGAGGGAAGAAAAGAAGGAAGGAAAGGGAAAGAGAAAAGGGAGAAAGAGAAAAAAGAAAGAAAGAATGAAAAAATGAAAAGAAAGAAAAGGAAAAGGAAGAAAAGAAAGAGAAAGAAGAAAGAAATAGAATAAAACAGAAAGAACACAATTATTTTTATGTCTGGAAAGATACAGGGAACTTTTTCCCAAATGAGGTAACTTTGAAGCTGGGAGACAGATTCACACGTTCATAAAGTGAAACTTCCAGGGCATAATTTCCTAAATTATTTCTTTCACTGCCCTCTTGGTAGCTCAGTGTCACGGATGAGTGAGTTTACCTCACAAGTAAGCATTTAGCTCCCCCAAAACAGACTCTTAACCTTAGCTCACCACGTGATTAGACTCAGGGTGAATGCACAAGATTAATGACAGCCCTGAGTGAAAACAGTCTCTTGTAAGGACAGCACTAAATCTTGAAAGGCTGGTTGTTATTGTTTGTGGAGGCTGAGCCTGGACTAATCCCAGAAGGGATCATGGTGGTGGTGACTCCTAATCTGGGTGTATCTTTCGTGCTTGATCATGTTTTTCTGTGACTGCCACTGTGTTGTCTGTTGGAATCTATTTTTAGGAGCCACTGCATATCCTTGTGTCTTTTTTCTGTGCCTAAATGTAGATCTTTCTATTCTACTTTTACTCCACTTATTTTCCAGATGATATAAAGAGGACACATTGTCACATCTGGAAGTTAATGCCTTGGTTCTAGTTTATTCTCCCTCCAAGCACACTAAAGACTTTTTCTTTTCCTAGCATTGGTCTTCTAGTGGCCAATAAAATGGTAAGAAAAGAGTCGGTAAATTTTTCCCTTTCTCCTCAGTTTCCCCCTATTTTGTTGCTTCTTTTAATCCTATTCTATTTCAGTAAAGGAAACTCGGTCTAGTTATTGTAAGGGAGAAAGACTAGAAAGGAGAAGACATTGGCAACTAACAATCAGCCAAGCAATAGCAACAAGAGATTCAATATTGTCAGGTGAGGTAGCCTGGTTGGAGAATGCATATGCAAATTACAAATCAATCATAAACAAATACTTATACGCATGCAGAAAATCTCAATCTATTCCGCTTTACCCAGTTTCTGTCCATGGACTAATAGTGGTGGTCTCTAAAGAGCACTCTTAGGCAAGAATGAGGCATTGATTTTATAAAACAGAATCTTCAAAGGAGGGGGAAGCCAGGCCTGTGGGGAAAGAAAGCAGAAGTCTGGCAATAGGTCATGGGAAAGGAAGGAATCACTGTGGGGTTTGGACTTGGAGAGAAAAAGTAGCAGCAGGCCACAGGCCAACCTGTCATTAGCTTTAACACACACACACACACACACACACACACACAGCCACCGCTTACCTCAGAATGGATTGGGTTAAAGGTTATTTTTTTCCCCTCTCAAGACTGGTTTCCTATCTTAAGTTTATGTTAATAATTTTACTGCTTCTCTACAGTCCTGAGTTTGCATATGGAGAGGTTAGGTCTCAAAACTTTCAATCTCATAGTCCAAGGTATGCCCTTAAAGTATAATGTGAAAAGGGTTCTATTTGGCTACACATATGTCAGTTTTCTATCAAAAGTTATTTTATAGCAGACTGCTATTGGGTAATTTAGATGCACTTTACTAAAACCATAACAGGTTTAAACTAGTGGATTTTATTAATACTTGTTTTTGTTTTTACAATCCAATTACCTAGAACACTATGGTTTATTCAGAACAGCTATATTTTGTTTTTATTTCAAAAAGTACATTGATTATTTTTATGAATGTTTAAAATTTAACAGCTTTCTATGCTTTTGCAGAGTGAAAATTTCAACAAATAATTTTTGATTTTTTTATGTCTATTTGCTGTGATTCATTTGTAACCATAGATATTTTTTATTTAAGCGAGGCTATGTACATAGTTTAAGACTGAGAAAATCAGTAAACCTAATTTATTTCTTTGACAATATTAAAAGAGCTTAGTTTCTGGTATTAGAAATACCATCAAGACAGGGCTTTATTCATAAAATATTACAAGATGCTTAAAGCAGTGGCTTAAAAGTATAGATTTAATGAAGCATTGTTTTCATTTTCTATAGGTCTGTAAAATATTATCCCCACAATATAGTGACATAAAACACAACTAATTATTTGCTCATGGTTCTGCATTTTGGACAGTATTTACCAGAATGGTGGTCTCTGCTCTCATGGCATTTAGTGGAGGCTTGGGCTGACAGGCCTAAGGTGGCCTCTCATTCTTCAGGGCCATTCTCCACATGGCCTCCTAGCATTTGTAGTCCCAAGCTTTTTACATGGAGAATGGATCCCAAGAGAGCAAAAGTAGAAAGTGCCAGGCCTCTTGTAGGCTAGATCTGTTTAAAGGCTTGACTCAGAATGGGCACAGTACCACTTATATTGCATTATATGGACCAAAGCAAGTCACAGTGCCAGACCAGATTCACAGTGAGGGAAAGTGGTCTTCACAGTTTTTTGGGATGAATTGTTCACATTTATAAGGAGGGAAGGAACTGTTGGCTGCCATATTTGGAGACTCTAGCATAACCTTTTAACAAATATTTTGAATATAATGAGAAACCTTCTTAATTATGAAGGTAGTTTTGATACATATCACCTATAAATATGCAGTAATTTTGTATTCACTCCTAATCTTGTAATATGAGTTTGTTTCCTTGATTTGGAGCTATGACATTCCATGTTATTGATCTTTAGTCTGACAAAAAAGAGCTTGACTTCTCATTCAAGTCAATTTCCAAATGTTTACTGTTACACACTTGGCAATCAACTGAGTTATTTTTGAAAACATCCCCTTCACCAGTGTAGTGAAAAGAATATAGAGGCAAACAGATTTAGGTTCAAATACCAATCCTGCATCTTACTGACTGTGGACATTTGGGCAAGTTATTTAAAATGTTGGGGAGTAATTTTACTCATTTGTATAATGAAAATAATTATACCTACTTCATCAGGTTGCTATGAAGATGAAATAAAATAATTATAGGACAGTCACTGGACATTATACCGGAGGGCTCATTTTTCAAAGTTCTTTATTTTTACTTTATATAATGACAACAGTGCTCAGAAGTGGAAGTCATGTAGTAGTATTTTTGTTTGCCTTTATGGCTATTATGTGATTATATGACTTTTACAACAAAAAAATCTAAAGAGATATTTTTCTTCTATTAGGCTTTAATAATTAAAATAGGCTGGGCACAGTGGCTCATGCCTGTAATCCCAACATTTTGGGTGGCTGAGGCAGGCAGATCACCTGAGGTCAGGAGTTTGAGGCCAGCCAGGCCAACCTGGTGAAACCCTGTCTCTACTGAAAATGCAAAAAATCAGCTGGGCGTGCCCAGCTACTCTGGAGGCTGAGGGAGGAGAATCGCTTGAATTCAGACAGTGGAGTTTGCAGTGAGCCAAGATAGCACCACTGCACTCCAGCCTGGGCAACAGAGCGAGACTCTATCTCAATTAAATAATAATAATAATTAAAATAATAGTAATAAGAATATATTTTATGATTTCCTAGTTCGGAATATTCTATTATTGTGTATTCAAATTACACGTTACTTATGTGTTTTGTGTCAAAGATATTTGTGGGTTACCTAGGAGAGAGGTATATGAAAATATTTTTATTATTAATTTTAATCTTGAGGTGTAGTACACCAATTTTTTTCTTGTCATAAAATAGCATGCAGAAAGTTGAACCTTGGCTTTTTCTGAAGTTAATTGGACAGAATTTGCAGAGAGCTTGCAGGATTGTGTCCAAGTAGATTTTAAAATTTCAGAAAAATGCAAAAATATTATTAACAAAATTATTATCGCAGACAATTTCATCCAAGTAGATATAGAAATAGTTGTAAAACGCCAGTTTGCATCTGAGGTGTATCACAATGACACTGTTTTCAGAGTTGAATAAGAAATAAGACTATTCAACAAGTACTCATGTCACCATGAAAGAGAAAAATGCAGAGCTGAAGGTGGCATGACACATTTTCCCATTCACAGCTGAGTGGGCAGGTGACACGTGTTAGGGAGAGAGCTGCTATCTGATATTCCGCTGATGAAGCTTGTCAACTAAATTGTATTTGGAGTTTTCAAAATATCAGAGTGGATGAAGTCTTTGGCATATTTTAACATTTAACTAAGTCTTACACATGGCTCCAGAGGAGGATCTTCCTTCGCCAGTTAATACTAAATTACCAGTGCTTTGGCAGGAAGCAGAAAGTGCCATGTGGGTAGTGGATTCTGGAGAGTTAGCATTGAAATACTCATTGTACATTACATTTATAGAAAAGATTGAGAGGAAATTTCTTCCTGGCAGGCTTCATGCAAGGTTTGGGTTCTTTCTAGAATGAACTGCAAGTCCCTTTAACAATATCCCTGTGATCTATGCATATAGGTGAGATCATCATATATCTTAGAACAGGTTTGTTTTGTCCTTCGGAAATTATACCCCTTGTGATCAAGTCCAGCCTGCCTTTTGCCAAGTTGGAATATATTTTTTAACTTTGGGAGGACACAACAGAAGAGAGATTTGTTTTCACTTTGGACATGACTGAGTAGTTGCAGGCTCTCAGTGGGGAATAGACTCTTCATAACACTAGCACAGTGATATATGGACACACAATTGCAGAAATGCAGATGCAGTATTTTCATTTGATTTTTTGGTATAGTGTTTCTTCTGAATAAATCAAGCATAATTATGAGCCACATGTGACTAAATCAGATAGAGTAATTCCAGGGAATTGGTTGACATATATCGAGAGCTTTAAGAGAGAAATGTTAGTGGTTTATGTTTATTATTTTTTGTTCATAGCAATCTCTGAAAGCAGCTGTTATGCAAGTCATTTGTCATTCTTTTCCACTAAGTGCCAGTTTGCCAAGTCAGCTTTCATATAAGTGGCGGCGTTTACGCAAATGCTAATGCAGTTTTTAATCTTAGTGAGAAGCAGAGAACCTGAATATTTTGCTAACATACAATAACAATGATACTTAATATTAAATAGCAGCTTTTATCCAGGGATAGCTATATAATTTACAATTGAATTGGCACAAATTATTTACATACATTGAGGGCATTGGGTTACCATATTTAGATCATAATTTATCTGATGTGTGAATGCACTGAAAGGAAATGTGAAATTTGTATTCAGCATCTTCAAAGAGTAGAAAATGACTACCTCAGGCATCTAATAGCCGAAAAGTTTAGTCACACTCATATACACCATCTTGAAATTGCTTTTATTTACCACTCTCATCCTTATTTCGAGTCTAGTTGTATACTTTATGAATCTGCAAATGATTGCCTTTATTGAAAGGTTTGTGTTATTCAAGATGACTTGTAAAGTTTACTCAATCTTCCCTAGCAAGGGAAACAGGAAATTCCAGAGAACACTAGACTCAGCAAACCTATAAAATCTGAGAAAGCAGACCATTATTTCTGGAGACATTTCACATAACACTTTGGGAAGCAATGACTAATTAGTTTTTGGTCTTAACAATAGCACTTTCAGGGGCTGTTTTCTTTCTTTTTTTTTCTTTTTATAGCTTTCATATTAGGAAAAGAAGAAAGTAGCTCTGAATGATGAAATATTGGCAACGTATGCACTTGCTTCTCTGTAGGAGCTCAACTCTTTGATCCTTTGTACAATTAACTTCATTGCCTAGCTGGTATTAACTGGCTGGAGAGTAACAACCAATTGTTGCAGGCACAACAACACCCTAATATGCTTTGCCTTTAATGACCGACTGTTTCAAATTGAAAGCTCTGTTCTCTCTATTCCTAAATTCCTATTGAACTAAGGTAAGTCCTTAAAGAAGTATAGGTACTCATTCACACCGACAGCCTCATCTTTTTCGTGGCACGTTACCTAGCTACCCACTCCCCAACTGCCAGAGAATACTCGGTCATTAGCAGGGGTAAGAGGTATTCTGGGTTCTCTAGACCTAAACATTTGAAGGTTAGGTCTCCTTGCTTGCTTTTGTTTCTTTATTTTTTTTACCTCCTTACTTATTTACTCATTCATTCATTTTAGAATTTGACTTCCGTATATCTAAACACAAGCAGCCTCCCTTGACTCCTCTTCCCTCTCCCATTCCACAATCAATCTATCTTTGAATCCTATCTTCTCCACCTCTACCATAATCCTGCTGATCCTGGCCTCCACCATGGCTCTTGGATTATTACAGTAGCCTTCTCATTGATCTCCTTGGTTTTGTCCTTAATCCCCTTCCCCTCCACCTCTCATCGCCCACCCTGGACACAGTTTCTTTCTTCTTCTTCTCCTTTTTTTTTTTTTTTTTAAATATTTTCTTTTATTGTGGCAAGAACACTTAAGAGGGTGAGACCCACCCGCTTAACAGATTTTTGAATGTATAATACTGTATTGTTATCTGTAGGAATAATGTTGTACAGCAGATCTTTTAGAAATTATTCACCGTGCATAACTGAAATTTTATACCCATTGTTTAGCAACTCCCCATCCTCTCCCCGAGATCCTGGAATCACTATTCTGTTCTTTGCTTTTTGAGTTTGACTGTTTTAGTTACCTCATGTAAGTGGAATCATGCAGTATGTGTCCTTCTGTGACTAGTTTATTTCACTTAGCATAATGTCCTCAAGTTCCATTCATTTTGTCGCATATGGCAGGACTTCCATTTTTTTAAGGCTGAATAATATTCCTTTTATATGTATACCACATTTTAAAAATGTACATTCATCTGTCAATGTACATTTATATTTTCAATTTTTATATAAATACTCTAAGTGGCATTGCTGGATTGTATGATAGTTTTAATTTTAACTTTTTGAGGAAGCTCTTTACTGTTTTTCATAACAGTTGCACCATTTTACATTTCCACTAACAGTGTTCAACAAACTGAAAAGCTTCTACACAGCAAAGGAAATAATCAACAGAGTGAAAAGGCAACCTAGAAAAATGGAAGAAAATATTTGTAAACTAAACTAAACATCTAATAAATGGTTAATTTCCAAAATTACAATGCAACAGTAAGAAAATTAATAATCTCATTTAAAAATGGGCTAAAGGTTTGCAGGGATATTTCTCCAAAGAAGACATACACATGACCAACAGGTATATGAAAAGATGCTCTATGTCACTAATCATCAGGGGAATGCAAATTAAAACCACAGTGAAATATCACTTTATACCTGTTAGGATGGCTAACCTCAAAACAAACAAACAAAAACAAAAGAGAACGGTTGACAAGTATGTGGAGAAATTGGAGCCCTGGTTTATCCTAAACCCAGCAGCCCCAGTGAGCTTTTAGAAGACATACCATGTCTCTTCTCTGCTCAGAACCCTCTAGTATCTTCCCATCTGCCTCAGAGTAAAAGCAAAAATGCTTTCCAGGGTCCACCAGAATCTGTGGCTCCCCTAGCTCTGATTCATCTCCTACCACTCTTTCCTACCATGCTGGCCTTGCTGAACACACACCAGATTGGTGCCTTTGCATTTGCTGATCCCAGTGCTTAGAGAGTTCACCTCCAGATATCTGTGTAGCTCCTCGCCTCATGTCCTCAGATCTGTGCTCAATTGTCACCTTCTCAGAGAAGTTTTTCAGATCACCCTGTAGAAAATAGCAATCCTACCCACCTCCAACCTACTGCACCCTCCTTTTCCCCTTACCCTGCTTTCCCCACAGTCCTTATCACCAACTAGCAAGGCTTGTTGTTTTGCTACTTGCAATCGATCTCCCCCATTAGAACATACAGTTCGCAGAGGCAGAGAATTTGTTTTGGAACTGCTGTATTCCTAGTGCCTAGACCAAATGTCTACCATGATATGAATTAGGAGTTCAACAAATCCCTACTTCATACTAGTTGAATGAAAAAATTAAATAATAAATGAGTAGGAATTAATGCCTCTACTTTCTTCTCTTGTTTTTTCTTTTATCTTATCCTCCCCACTGCCACCTTTCTACATTCTGCCAAGTTCTCATGTCTCAAGAATGTGGTGTTTTGTTCCTTGTTAGCTGTAAATGTAATACTCCCTCACCCATTTTTATAGAAAAGTTAACTTTCCCCTGGATGCTTGGGCTTCATCATTTAATGTCCTCAATTGCAGATGGCTATCCATAAGTTTGACTCTGTGTGTGTGTTTGTGTGTGTGTGTGTGTGTGTATTTTAAACTTGTCTTTACCTTTTAGTGTTTGCAATAAAAACAAAGGAGATTATAGATTACGTGTTTTTGGTAAAATTTTCTCATATTGTTGCAAGTCATTCAAGAATGAATGCAAAGCATAAAGTTTAAACTTGGAGAGGCAGAAATTCAAAATTTCTTTGAACCGAATCATGGAATTCCTATGTTATTTAGATACACTTCCATTGAGTAGAGAGCTGACAAAGAATACACATTTTTCTCAGTGGACTGAATTCTTCTTTAAATTAATTTGTCAGTATTTGATGAAAATACTAAAGCAATTCATTTCAGTTACATTCAACCAGCATTGCCTAAGGGACTACAATGTAAACTAATGTTAATAATTTATAAATACCACTTGGGTGTCAAGAAATCTTATAGGCATTTCATACATTAGATATTTAATATTTGAAATTTATAATAGTTCTATAAGATAAAGAATATCATCCTTTTTTAATATTAGGACTTTGAGGCTTCCAAGAGATTAGTTTGCCAAAATATACAAAATACACAAAGCCAGGAATGCCAAAGGTTGGAAATTGACCCAATTTGAACTTATAGCTTGAACTTGTTCTCCTAGACTAGTGTTTCTCAAACTGTGGACCACAACCTACAGTAATTAAATGATTTTTTTTTTTGAGATGGTGTTTCGCTCTATTGCCCAGGCTGGAGTGCATTAGCAAAATTATAGCTCACTTCAGCCTCAAACTCCTGGGCTGAAGTGATCCTCCAACCTCAGTCTCCTGAGTAGATGGGACCACACGTACGTGCTACCACACCTGGCTAATTTTTTAATTTTTTGTAGAGAGAGAGTCTTGCTATATTGTCCAGACTGGTCACCAACTCCTGTCTTCAAGTGATTTTCCGTCCTTGGCCTCCCAAAGTGCTAGGGTTATAGGTGTGAGTCATTGTGCCTCACCTCAAATTCTAAATTATAATTATCTACACACATACATATAATTGAAGCGAAAGTTTCATTAAGTAAAACCGTCACCAGGCTGGGCATGGTGGTTCATACCTGTAATCCCAGCACTTTGGGAGGCCGAGGTGGGTAAATTGCTTGTGGCCAGTAGTTTGAGACCAGCCCGGCCAACATGGCTAAACTGTGTCTTTACTAAAATACAAAAAAAATAGTCCCATGTGGCAGCACATGCCTGTAATCCCAGCTACTTGGGAAGCTGAGGCATGAGAATCACTTAAACCTGGGAGGTGGAGGTTGCAGCGAGCTGAGATTGTGCCATTGCCCTCCATCCTGGACAACAGAGTGAGACTATGTAAACAAACCAAACCAAACCAAACAAAACAAAACTAAACCTTACCATATGTAACACACTGATATTTTCTATTCTGTTCCAGACTAATCTCATCTAGCCTACACTTGCCATGCCTTGCATTGCTTATCCTATCTTGTCCTGTCCTGTCCTGTTCTGGCCAGTCCAGTCCTGTCCCATTCCTTCCCAGCCCATCCCATCTCAGAACCCACTAAATTGGCCTTATGATGCACCTACTGTTCCATACACTGTTTCTATATGCTTGAAAGACTGTGGATACAAAATGGGAAAAAAATAAATAGTAAGGAACTTACAGATAAATGAAAATTAATGGTTAGATATGGTAATGGTGTGAAATAATATATTAAATGTTAAAGCCCTTTGACTCTTTTACTTCTATTAGGGCCCCAAAATAGGAGATATTCCTTGAATCACTCTTCTCGGATAATTTCAAGGGTCCCAGCCTGATGAAGTCATGAGAACTAGGGAAACGACTGCCATAATGTAGTTACATCATGCCTGTGTAACTTTTCCATTTAGTTTTTCTTTGTCCATGACATGGATTTTGATAGCTAACCAAAACCTGTTATACTTTAATTTTATAGGTGTTTTAATGTGTGTGTATTATTTCCCCAATAACTCTGAGAGCTTTAATTCAAGGAATAGCCAAATAAGATAGTTTTAAATGAGAGGGCTTCTAGGCAATACTTCATTCCTGATGTAAATATCATTGCTGCTAACATTATTATTATCCTATTATACCCCCATGATGCCTTAAAAAGTAAACACTAGATAAATACATACTGGATTGATGAATGAGGGACTTATATGCTGCTTTCAATACTGTAAAATACGATTGTGAGTATGACTGTGAATTTCATATCAATTCCTTCAGACTGGAACATTAATTTTTTTGTCTATTGTAAGAAAAATCATGCAGTCAGTTTATTCAACATTTATTGAGAACTTGGTATGTGCAGAAAGAACACTGTGTTGAGTACCATTTTCATTGCCTACATGAGAAAGTCAGAATTCCAGAATGTGTCCTTTTTACCTCTTCAAACGCATCTTCTCCACCTTCCTCCTCACATCCTTCTGGACAAGTACTGGTTGAAGTGTCCTGAATAAAACATGTATCCATGCCTTTGTGCCTTAGCCCAGCTGTTTAGCCCTATTTGTCTGACAAATTCAATCATGGCTTTCAAAATCTCTATCAATCAAATGTTGCTTTCTTCCTCCAAGTTAAGAGTTGCACCTCCATCCACCTGTCCATCTATCCACTCAACAAATGCTACTAGGTTCCAGCTACCTACTAGGTTCCAGCTACCTACTAGGCTCCAGCTCTGAACTGATTGGGAAGCTCTGAACTATCTGCCATTGGGAAGCATTTCTTTTTAGCTCTGGGTACCCACTGGCAGCTCCCGCATTCCATCCATATACCTGTCTGCTTCTAATAGATTGTGAACTCTTACGAGGACATGTATTTTAACATATTTACCTTTGGATTTTTAGAGCCTAGTATGAGGGCCTTGCACATGGTAGACAGTCAACAAATGTTGAATTAATGAATGGAGAAACACTAAATAAAAATTGACATAGATTTCTCATCACAATCCTCATGATTGTAGCTATTCCTATTCCTTCAGATTCTGGGCCTTTGTTAAAGCATTCTCATGCACTGACATTTGCATCTTCCCCTATAATTGGGAATAGTGCTACTGTCTACCTACTGAACACTGTTGAAAATTTGAATGTTCATTTTGCATGCTTGAAATACCAGTGGAAGGCCAGGCACGGTGGCTCACGCCTGTAATCCCATCACTTTGGGAGGCCGAGGTGGGCGGATCACGAGGTCAGGAGATCCAGACCATCCTGGCTAACATGGTGAAACCCCGTCTCTACTAAACAAAAATACAAAAAAATTAGCTGGGTGTGGTGGCAGTCGCCTGTAGTCCCAGCTACTCAGGAGGCTGAGGCAGGAGAATGGCATGAACCCGGGAGGTGGAGCTTGCAGTGAGCCGAGATCTCGCCACTGCATTCCAGCCTGGGCAACAGAATGAGACTCCATCTTAAAAAAAAAAAAAAAAAAAGAAATACCACTGGAAGGGTTCTGCACAGGAGGATCATAGTCTATGACTATATACACATCAAAAAGCTAATTCACCATGACCAAGTAAGCTTTATCCCTGGGATGCAAGATTGCTGTAATATGCTCAAATCAATAAAAATGATTGATCACATAAGCATAACCAAAAACAAAAGCCACATGATCATCTCAATAGATGTAGAAAAGGCTCTCGATAAAATTCAACATTCTTTCATATTAAAATCCCTCAACAAACTAGGCATTGAAGGAACATACCTCAAATAACAAGAGCATCTGTGACAAACCCATAGCCAACAACATACTGAACAGGCAAAAGCTGAAAGCATTACCCTTAAGAACCAAACCAAGACAGGGATGCCCACTTTCACCACTCCTATTTGACATAGTACTAGAAGTCCTAGCCAAAGCAGTCAGGCAAGAGAAAGAAATAAAAGGCATCCAAATAGGATGCCTACTAGGATGTCTACTATCTCTATTTGTAGACAATATGATTCTATACCTAGAAAACAGTATAGTCTGTGCCCAAAAGCTCCTAGATCTCATAAACAACTTCAGCAAAGTTTCAGGACAGAAAATCAGTGTACAAAAATCAGTAGCACTTCTGTACACCAACAACATCCAAGCTGAGAACCAAATCAAGATCTCAGTCCCAATCACAATAGACACACACACACACCTCCCCGCCCCAGGAATACAACTAACCAGGGAGGTGGAAGATCTCTACAATGAGAATTGTCAAACACTGCTGAAAGAAGTCAGAGACAGCACAAACAAATGGAAAAGCATTCCATGCTCATTGACAGGAAAAATCAGTATTGTTAAAATGTCCATATGGCACAAAGCAATTTACAGATTCAATGCTATTCCTATCAAACTACCAACCTTTTTCACAAAATTGGGGAAAAAAATCCTAAAAATCACATGGAACCAAAACAGAGCCGGAGTAGCCAAGGCAATCCTAAGCAAAAAGAACTAAACTGGAAGCATCATTACCTGCTTTAAACTATAAGACAGGCTGCAGTAACCAAAACAGCATGGTACTGGTACAAAAACAGACACGTAGACCAATGGAACAGAATAGAGTACACAGAAATAAAGCTACACACCTACAACCAACTGATCTTTGGCAAAGTTGACAAAAACAAGCAAAGGGGAAATGATTCCTATATAATAAATGGTACTGGAGGAACTAGCTATCCATATGCAGAAGATTGAAACTCGACCCCTTCCTGTCACCATATACGAAAATCAAATCAAGATGGATTAAAGACTTAAGTGTAAAACCTGAACCCTAGAAGAAAACCTAGGAAATGCCATTCTGGGCATAGGCCCTGGCAAAGACTTCATGACAGAGATGTCGAAAGCAATTGTAACAAAAACAAACATTGACAAATGGGACCTAATTAAACTAAAGAGCTTCTGGATAGCAAAAGACAGTATCGACAGAATAAACAGACATGGGAGAAAATATTTGCAAACTATGAGTGCATCAAAGGTCTAATATCCAGAATCTATAAGGAATCTAATCAAATTAACAAGCAAAAAACAAACAACTCTATTAAGAAGTGGGCAAAGGACTTGAACAGACACTACTCAAAAGAACACAAACCCATGACCAACAAGCATATGAAAAAATGCTCAACATCACTAATCATTAGAGCAATGAAAATCAAAACTACAAGAGATACCATCTCACAGCAATCAGAATGCTTATTATTAAAAAGTCAAAAAATAACAGATGCTGACGAGACTGTGGAGAAAAAGGAACACTTGTACACAGTTGATGGGAATGTAAATTAGTCCAGCCATCGTCAAAAGCAGTTTGGTGATTACTCAGATAACTTCAAACAGATCTACCATTCAACCCAGCAATCTCATTATCGGGTATATTCCCAAAGGAATATAAATAGTTCCACCATAAAGACACATGAACTTGTATGTCTGTCACAGCACTATTCAGAATAACAAAGATGTGTAATCAACCTATATGCCCATTGACAGTAGACTGAAAAAAGAAAATATTGTATCTATACCCCATGAAATACTACACAGCCCCCGCCCCCCCACAAAAAGAACAAGATCATTCTTTTGCTGCAACATGGATGGAGCTAGAGGCCATTATCCTAAGTGAACTAATGCAGGAACAGAAAACAAGTACTGCATATTCTTACTTATACTTGGGAGCTAAACATACACCATACAGGAACACAAAAAGAAGAACAATAGACAATGGGGCCTACTTGAGGGTGAAGTAAGTGGGAGAGTGAGGATGGAAAAACTACCTATCAGGTACTATGCTTATCACCTGGGTGATGAAATAATCTGTACACCAAATCCCCAAGCCATGCAATTTACCTATATAACAAACCTGCACATGTACCCTGGAACTGAAAAGTGTAAAAAAGAAAAAGTCTATGGCTATATAGACTACGGTAACTAGGGTCAATTAAGTAATATTTCTACTATACTAGTAGCAAAACTTTCGAGAGAGAGAGAAAGTATTGGAAAACTTTGCTACTAGTATAGTACAAATATTATTCATTTGACCTTAGTTACTATAGTCTACATAGCCATTGACTTTTTGTTTTTTACAATTTTATATTCGGGGGTGCATTTGCAGGTTTGTTATGTAGGTAAATTGCATGTCTTGGGGGTTTGGTGTACAGATTATTTAGAATCAACTTACTGTAGTGAAATATTTATGCATTTGTGCAAGCTCGTGCATACAGAGTTCTTATTTTCAATCACAAAACAATTGGAGAAAGATTGAACTAGAATATATCTATACTTTAGAATAGAATAGAAACATATGTCTAGACATGGAAAGATGCCCAAGACATGTTGCTAAGTGAAAAGACGGTGATATGCAATATATATATATATATATATGTGTATATATATAATAAAATATATAATGTATAATGAGAGAGAGAAAGATTTGAAAAATTTATATAGATATAAAGTATACATATATATGAAATATATGTGTATATTTTTTATTGAAGAGGCGAGGATTCACCATGTTGCCCAGGCTGGTCTGGAACTCCTGAGCTCAGGCAATCCACCTGCCTTGGCCTCCCAAAGTACTGGGATTACAGGCGTGAACAACTGCACTTGGCCGATTTTCCAGTACTAATATCGATGACTCCTGTGTATTTTCTTTTAATAGTTTTCTTTTAATATGTATGTACATAACATACATGAAGTAGTTTTATAAAAATTAATTACTGCTAAAATCTTAAGTGGTATTGTCTAAAGTTTAATTAAGATGATATTTTAAAAATTTCTACTTCAAATAAAATTATGCAGATTTTATTATTGCTACCCCACAAAGGTTTAGGCAGTAATCTTAATGGAAAAAGCCTGCAGTTTTTGAAAGTTGGTGTAATCATATTAGGAATTCTTGTGAGTAATGGTAAGGTAAATGGGAAAAGATTTCCCAATTTCATTCAGTTTTCATTTAAAAAATCCATATGTGGTTTTGTTTTCATGCTAATTTCTGATAGACTGATCTTTATGAATCCATCTGTCTTAATGATTTTAAGTTGTGGAATTGTCATGAGGGACTATTTGGTGCTTCACATATACAATAAACATTTAATTTAACGTCTTTGCACGGGAAAGGGTGTAAAACATTTAGCATCTGCTATGAATGGTTGTACCTTGTAAATTGTAAATTCAATAGATGGTGTTTTCATAAAAATTTGCATGTGCTAAGTGAGGCTTCATTTTAATACACAATTTATAGTTAAATCATCTCTGTGTTAGCAGTAACCAGATAATGAAATGTAGATGGTGGTTCAGCATTGTTTATTTATTGAGGAAAGAAGTAGATGAATAAGGAATAGATTTGATGTGATGAAAATAATGGGATTGCTGGTCCTGAAATTCAAGCCTGGTTATATATTATTTACTGATGAATAAATCTAACAGATAGCACAAATACACATATTATTAAGTGAAGATTCTGTTTAGGATGAAGGTCATGTAAAGCCAGAGGTATTTTGAAGACTGTCTTCCCATGGGACTGGGAGTTTTATATACTAGTTAAAGCTCTGTAAATTTCCTCACAGCACTAGCAGTCCAGTATCAGGTTTTCTGAGCTGATTTTAATTAAAGTTGATTTTAGGCTCAATTTAACTTCATTTGAAGCTAAAATGGTCTGCAGAAAGTAGCCTTTAAGGTCTGAGGGTAGAAGGAGAATTGTGAAAGAGTGTATGTGTGCATGTGGTATGTGTGTGTGTTTATATACATATAATATATTCAAGAACACTAAGATAAAGCCTGCCAAAAATATCATACGGCTTTTTTGTTACTGTAGTTTGTTTGAGTTCTAGCCAGAGGAACTTCAGCCAACCAAAGTCAGACCCCTGAATCACCAGTGTGTATCTCTGTGACCATGGACAACTCATTTCAAGCTTTTGCATCTTTATGTGCTCATCTATGCTCTGTTTTTAAATGATTGCTCCCATCAAAATATATACTTCAGAAGTCATAAGGGAAAAAGATTGCAAATTTAATATGTTGTAAACTTCCAGATTATATACATATATATAAAAATAAAAATCTGGAAGTTTATATATATATAAACTTTAAATAAAGTATGATATGAAATCATACCACAGTATGCACACACATTGTTTGGTACTATGCAGTGTTCGAAAATAATTTGCACTTCTCTGATGCCCTTAACTGTTAGCATCATCACTGTAATGCAGGCAAAGATAATTTATAATTTCTGTTGGTTTTAAAAATATTATTAAAAGTTTAGTCCCATAAAATGAAAATAATTCATCCATTTATAGAATAAAAAGGGAAAGTCCCTCTCACAGGATTATAGGATTAACAATTATTAACACTTTTCTGTATATCTTTCCAGATCCCCTTTTCTGAACATTTACACACATGAACCACACACACACACTGACACATCATATAACGTTACACACACACACACACACAGCATATCACTGTCTTTTCACTTGGCAACATGTCTTGGATATCTTTATAATATGTATATACACTTTATATAAAGTGGTATATATATATAAAGTTTATATATATAATAAATTTATTAGATGTGGCTAAATATTTAAATATATATTAAAAATAAATAGTATATAAGGAGTTCTCACAAATCAAACTGAATATAAACATGAACAAAGGATATGCAAACACAATTCATAGAAGAAGAAATTAGATGGTCAATAAACATATGACATATGCTTGTTAATAAGTTATCAAGAAAAAGTTAATATGAGATACCTTTAGTCACTCTGAGGATTGATAAAAAATCTAAAAAGATTGCTGTTATCCAGTGTTGGTAATGTTATGGGATGTACTGGGCACTCTGATATACTATTAGAAAAGTTTGAAGCACCATGTTTTCATTTAACAATTTTAAATATAACACTTTGCCAGTCATTGGACTTTTTAGAATCAATGTATTGTAGTGAAATATTTATACATTTCTGCAAACTCATGCATATAGAGTTTTTATTTTCAATCACAACACAATTGGAGAAAGATTAAACTAGAATATATCTATACTTTAGAATAGAAACATATGTCTAGACATGGAAAGATGTCCAAGACATGTTGCTAAGTGAAAAGACAGTGATATGCTGTGTGTGTGTGTGTGTGTGTGTAATGTTATATAATGTGTCTGTATGTGTGTGTATGGTGCATGTGTGTAAATGTTCAGAAAAGGGGATCTGGAAAGATACACACAAAAATGTTAATAATTGTTAATCCTATAATCCTGTGAGAGGGACTTTCCCTTTTTATTCTATAAATGGATGAATTATTTTCATTTTATGGGACTAAACTTTTAATAATATTTTTAAAACCAACAGAAATTATAAATTATCTTTGCCTGCATTACAGTGATGATGCTAACAGTTAAGGGCATCAGTGAAGTGAAAATTATTTTCGAACACTGCATAGTACAAAACAATGTGTGTGCATACCGTGGATATGATATCATCCTTAGTATTTGTACTTCCATATAATGTATATTAGATGTAACTTTGGATGAGTGTGAGTACCCTCTACTTAAGTGTTAATTTATCTTACATAATCTTTATTTATTGGATCTAGTGGCTTTGAATAATGCTAAATATCGCTTCTGATCATCCCAGAGAATCAAAATGAAAAGGTTGCCACACATAGGAGTTTTCAGTCTGTTTCATTCTCTCTCTCTTTCTCTGTGACTACAAAGTGTTTTCCTATTCTGCTTTTTTCTTCATCTATTTTTTCATTGTCTCTAACTCTAAAAACGGTTTTATATAAATACTGGAAGTGCATTGTAACTTGACTTCCCAATAGCAATGACAAACTTTGAAGTGCTTAATATTGGTTAAATCAAGACCACAAATGAAACCCTGTCTGGCTGCCAGTCTTGTTACAGTCTCTCACTTAGGTAAAGACTCAAGAACTTTTGCCCATCTCACGTCTGCTCCATCAGATTCCCAACATCCTGTGCACCGATAATGCTAATATGCCCACCAACACCTTCCCCGATTCATTCCTCGAAGGAACCCTGGGAAAATTTTGGCTCAAAAACTTCAAAGGTACTAGCTTTCATTACTACTGTCTTCTTATTGACATGGAGACCTATTTGTAGTTTGAGAAATCAATTTAGTGGATTGAAACTGGCATTTTAAACACAAGATTGAAAGTATCAGAATGTATAATATGTAGAAAGAGTAAGAGAAGTATCATTTCATAAAACTTTAGTCTCTTTCTCTTCATACAGACACACACAAAAGGGATGCTCTCTCTCTCTCTCTCTGAATGTACACACACACACACACACACACAAAATGTAAAATGTATTTCTATTATGGGTTGTGGTAAAAAAATTCAAAATCTTCTATTTTTTGAACTGCTTTCACTTAGTGATAGTAGATACTACTTCACTTAATGATAGCAATATCTTCAGCTTGTATTGATGCTTGATAAAATATTTTATGAAATTCATCACTGTACCCACTCTTAGTACATTATCAAGGAAGTTATTCATTACATCACTTCATCGTGGAGACTGTAAGAGAAATTCCTGTATGGTATAAATATAAGAATAACTGGACATTGTTTTGTTTTGTCTTTGGGACACTGTGAAATATTCTCTTAACTAGGTTTACCTCTTTTTTTTTTTTTTTTTTTGGCAGAGTTTCACTCTTGTTGCCCAGGCTGGAGTGCAGTGGTGCGATCTTGGCTCACCACAACCTCCACCTTGCAGGTTCAAGTGATTCTCCTGCCTCACCCTCCCGACTACCTGGGATTACAGGCATGTGCCACCATGCCTGGCTAATTTTTGTATTTTTAGTAGAGACGTGGTTTCTCCATGTTGGTCAGGCTGGTCTCGAACCCCTGACCACAAGTGCTCCGCCCACCTCAGCCTCCCAAAGTGCTGGGATTACAGGCATGAGCCACCACGTCCAGCCTGTTTACTTCTTTATATTGTAATTAAATAAACTAGAACTAATGCTCTGATTCACCCATAAGTGAATATCTAAGGGTTTTTGTATGCATTTTACTTTGCCTTATTTCAGACATTTTTAATCTCTATTCTTGTTTCCCTTTGCTATTTCTGATATTATTTTATAAATCTACTCTTGTTTTCTCTCTATTTCATTACCCTTATAGATTGTATTAACTCTTTTTCTAAAATAAATAATGTTTTTTGAAAAAAAAAAAAGATAGACATACACAGATACTAATGATTCTAAGATGCCACCATCACTTTGTTTGCCATAATAAACAAACACAAGACATGTAAAACTCAGGAATTTCTCTTTCTTAGTACAGCCTCATATATGTCTTCAAACCTTGATGATCTTTTATATTTAAATACTATCTTTTCCGAAAGCTGTTTGACTTCCAGTCTTTCATATTAATATTTTGTAAGCCAAGAGTTAATGATATTAACTGCTTTAATTAAGTGTATTAGGGGAAAGAGATTTGGCTTCTAGTTCCAGATTTATCACTGTGTGCTCTTGGAGAATTTGGCAATTCAGTGGACTTCTCTGGATCATGTTCCTTTATCTATAAAATGGATATGATAATATCAAATGCTCGTAAAAGCTGAAGGGGTACCCCAGATACTCAAAGTTCTTTCTTAGGTCTAACATTTGTATATCAAACAACATGTCATTCTATTCGTTTGTTAATAGCAACTTCATAAACTCTTTTATATCCGGTGCTGTGTAGACATCTGACCTTTTTTAAAGAAAAAAAAGTATTCCATTGCTTCTCCCACATCACGTGCCAGCTTTTATTGTAATATTTTACTGGAACATTTATCTTTCTCTTTATTTTTGGATTGCCTTTTTCCTTTTATGAATTTTTAGTATCTTAGCACTTGTGTGGCAATGAAAAATGTTAAATGTTTAAATAAATATATTGAGAAGTATTAGGTGCATATAAAATACACACATATAAGCACATTTAAAATCTCCATATTTTTCTGTATAGTGGTACAACACTTTCTTGGAAATAACATGAAGTGATTTATCTCAGCTCTTATTTTCACACATGCATAATATAGATTGCAAATTGTGTTACATTCTGAGGACATTCTTCAGTATTCACTTGTTTGGAGGTGAGACTCTCAGGAGACTTATGTTTCAGAAATATAAAACAAAAGAAAGAAAATTACTTAAGAATCCCTCTCTTCTTCCACCTGTCTTCCATCCAGAAAGGGATATATATACATATGTATTTTGTTGTTGTTGTTGTTGTTGTTGTTGAGACGGAGTCTCACTGTGTTGCCCAGGTTGGAGTGCAGTGGTGCCATCTCAGGTCACTGCAAGCTCCGCCTCCCGGGTTCACACCATTCTCCTGCCTCAGCCTCCCAAGTAGCTGGGACTATGGGTGCCCGCCACCACTCCCGGCTAATTATTTTTTGTATTTTTATTAGAGACGGGGTTTCACTGTGTTAGCCGGGATGGTCTCAATCTCCTGACCTCGTGATCTGCCCGCCTCAGCCTCCCAAAGTGCTAGGATTACAGGCGTGAGCCACTGCGCCTGGCTGGAACTTACATATTTGGAAGAGATACAGTGACACAGAGGGGAAATTAGTTTCCACAGATTTTCAATTCCCAATGCAGGGACTCTTCAAAGTCAGAGCAACCTACAGATGATAGATGACTACCAATGACAATGTTTTGACATCGTATTTACAGGATTTCTTTCCTGTCAACATTGAGCATTTTCTACCCCTATGTATAAGAGTGGTTGGGAAGACTTCTAATTTTATTTCCTGTCCGTTCATCTCTCTTACAAGATACATTATTTTATTGTAGCCTTAAGATTCACATTAATGCTTGGAAATAAATTTGAGACAATAGAAGTGACCAAATATTTATTTCCCCACCAGTTGCTGGACTCACATTCCTTCAAAGCTGAGACTTCCACTCCGTGCTATCATGGTACATCTCCCTCTCCACCTTTCCCGGACCTTTGCTTAATGTATGCATGTGCTCATTTTATTTCCATTAGGGAGGCCCAAAATCAGTCAGATACCTTAGCCTGCATTGGAGCCTCCATTATCTGAAATACTGTACTACAATTGTCCTCAGAGTTATCTGAACTGACCTATGTCTGTATTAAATTTTATCTTTTTGAGTGAAAGGAGTTTATACTGTCTTACTACTTTGCAATATCTATTTATAATTCTTTAGATTCTAGTGTCATGGAAAAGCTGTATTTTTTCCTCTCTCTGAGGTTTTCAGTGGTTGGATAGTCAAGATCGTGCCTGGTTAATTAGCAGCTGGTTTGTCTACATCCCCAGAGGGATATTCGTCCCAGCCCAGCCACAAAAGCACAGCTTCAAACAGGGAAGGTGACTTCGATGTGGGTCTAATAAGATCACAAGGGGCTATATTTGGGGCTTCAACTACAGTGGATGGCCTAGGCATCCAGGCTGATAGCTGATTGACTCCTAATAATCTGAATTATTCTCTCAAAACAACACAACTCAATGGGAGCTACTGATTTGCTATGGTATCATAAACAGAAAGAGAATTAATAGTGGTCTCTTCCCTGATACAAATCCACTTCCACTGAATTGAAACAAAAACTCAGTAATCACAAACTAGCCAGGAATCGTGAAGACCTGCTTTGACCTAAATTGGCTTATTGACTTGAGATTTTTTTTCTGAAGAAAATACCTCTTATTTTGCTTATGATTATAAATTTCCACAGGGATTAGATAAATTATATTTTATCATTAATTTTGTGTACGTGGCAACATGATTTGGGAAAATTATCTAATGATTAAATGTAACTGTATTTGCTTTGCTAGAAAATTACACCAAAGAAGACCAATGGGTAACTAGTCTCACCTTTCTTGTAAATACCAGGTTGGAAACTGGGTGTGTTCTAGGAAGAACACACATGCACCTCATAAAAGTAAATAGAATTAAATCAACAAGAAGTAAGCACTAATTATACCATAGGGTGAATAGTTTTTAAAAAGTCTTCTCTTTTCAATTGTTAGTTATGGTCCATTCTAAAAAACATGTTATGCTCTTATAACAGTGAGGAGATCCTCAGGGGATGAATATTAGTGAACCCTCAAGACATCTTATATATAAATATTTGGTTTAAAACTAAATATTTAACTTTGTGTTAAATAGCAGAGTACCACCCTTCATTTGTAAAATAGAATTCAAGATCTTAAATATGTGTTGGATGACAGTAGAACCAGTTTTAACTTGTACACACACAAACATTATGTCCTTTCTATCTCTCCCTCTGTGTGTGTGTGTGTGTGTGTATATATATATATATATATAAAATACAAATGTATGTTTGCATGTATGTATGTATGCATGTAAACATGTATGTGTGTATGTATGTGTCTATCTGAAGGAGAAAAGTTCATGCTGGCCACTACTAATAAAGGTGATTTGCAACTCGGCACGGTGGGTCACACCTGTGATTCCAGAACTTTGGGAGGCCAAGGCGGGTTGATCGCCTGAGGTCAGGAGTTCAAGACTAGCCTGACAAATATGGTGAAACCCCTTCCCTACTAAAAATACAAAAATTAGCTGAGCGTGGTGACGTGCATCTGTAGTCCCAGCTACTTGGGAGCCTGAGATAGGAGAATTGCTTGAACCTGGGAGGCAGAGGTTGCAGTGAGCCATGATCATGCCAATGCTGCACTACAGCCTAGGTGACAGAGTGAGACTCTGTCTCAAAAAAAAAAAGAGTGATGTGCTATCAACATCAATAATGAAGTACATATCTGAATAGACATCTCAGTTTGTATTTTCTACATACTCAGTTACATACCTTGTAAATAAAAGGGGAAAGGTAGATTAGTATTTTTTATTCCCCGACCACGTATATCCCATATTCATCTTAGTAGTTAAATGGCTATTTCCAAATACATTCATTTTCTTAATCGTATGGGATGAGTTGATGGTATCCTAGATACAAAGGAGTCTCATTATTTTATTTTGCCAGAACTTTTTTTTTCCCCACAGGTTTATAGTTTCATAGTTCTTTATAGTATGCTATGCCCAAAGGAGGCATGAATACCGGAATAAAAAAGTGCCAATGTTAAGATACATGTTTGGCACCAGAATATAAATTTTCCCATTGGTTGACTGATAACACTGTTGTATTGTCATTTTTCTCAAAGTAAGGTCTTACTGAGGCTGTTCTTGACCATTACCATCAAGTACCATTACTATCAAGCTATTTATAATCTTTTTATTTAGTTTCTATGTACTAGCAATAGAAAATACTATCTTTCTCATCTCTTTCATTTAATGACTAAATTTCCCTAGAATATACAAGTGATCTAAGACCCAAGACTGGAAATGTGAGGTACATGTGAGTTTCTCAAATTATGCAAGAGCTTTATCATACTATGGCCTGAAAAATTCCTGCATAGTGGCCATTATCTGTCTTATAGAAAGGCAGGAGTTTACATTCACCAAATAAACGAAACAAGAATTCACAGCTGCAGAAAAATGAATTACACATTTTCTTAAGACAATAGTCATATCATGGCAACAGATTACCTACTTAATCAACTGTAATCAGCTTTTAGTAATTGTGAAGGTAAAGTTAGTTCTGTTAGCTCAACTCACAACTTCCTTTAAGTAGTAAAATAAATCTAAGTACATTGAGTTAACTTTTTTCATGACTATAGTTTTCTACTATAGGCTATTTTTCAATGAGTTGAATAATTTGCTTATATATTTATATGATTTTTTATGATAGTGTTAATCAACTTGACATATTAAGAGGATAATAATTTTCTGCTCATTAAATAATATCCCTAACTATATTGTCAAAGCACTCATAATTTAATGCTGAAATATGTAGGGGCTGAGCGGCCTCTGTGATTGTTTCAGATTGCATCTTCCATTGTTGAAAGAATTACCTGTGATATCAATTAATGTTCATAGAATTTTCGGAGCAAATTTTAATGAAAAGTTAAACCCAGTACTGTTTATCAGTGCCAGTAATTGCTCTCCTGTATGTTATAACCGGGCCTATCTATTCCCAAATGCCCCGAGGCAGAGCTGTTTATAGATAGCCATGAAAACAATGTTTTGAAACTTCAGCTTGCCTGAATCAAAAACCTCCTTTTATAAATGGTTAGTTAAATCAGCCAAAAAGACAGTTGACAGCAATATTTGGAAATATCCTGAAAATGGTTTGACCTTTTCATTAGGTGCTAGAAATAAAAGCAGAGAATTAAAAGAAGACTTTTATTTAACCTTTTGAACAAAAGCCGGTTTACAAGTCAGACATATCTTAGGATTGTGCATGAGCTGCTGATGACATAGACGCTCATTTGCTCCTTAAAGAACAAAATTTGAGCACAAGGAAAGAAAACCTTTCTCTGGAACAAGTAAGCCCTATTTAAAAAGTGTAGGTCTCTATTTAAAGAGAGTAGGGCTGGCAAAGGCCTTTGTCGTCTGGCCAGCAAAAAGGATAATGTGCAGAGACATTTAAATTCAGTGGGACAAACACTACCCTTTGTTGGCTCCCACACTCTCAGACACACACACAGAACTTCCACTAAAGTGAGAGAACTGTATCTAATTTGGAATTCAGAAGATGGCCAAAAATAAATAGTTTATTGTCATATTCAGATATTATATTCACGGTTTTCTAGGTTGGTGTGTATGACATCACTGCTTTAAACCCAGCCATTCATCAGCGTTGGTCGCTGTTCTTTCTCATGCCTAGTCGGGGGGTGGGTTTAAAAAAAGAAAGTGTTGAGCATAGATTTGACAGGACTTAAAAATGGGGAAAGGTTTAGGGACACACTTTTGAGTTGAATCTTTTCCTTTCTGCTAACGCTGCTTCTCATATAACGTATATTCAAATATTTTAGTTTTTTTAATTACAAAAGTAATAGGCACTTATTGTTTTCAAATATATTATGGGTAAGCTGTGTTTTAAAAAGTGAAACTGTCTTTCTGCCTCTTTGTCCACATCTTCAGCAAAAGCACTGTTGATATAGTTTCTTTCAACCTTTTTGCTATGCATTTACAAATACACACATGTTCTTTTGTGTGTGTGTAGGTGTAGAACATATATTCCAAGTGCCATTGCAAACATATATTTTCCTGCAAGATGCTTTATTTATTTATTTATTTATTTATTTATTTATTTATTATTATACTTTAGGTTTTAGGGTACATGTGCACAATGTGCAGGTTTGTTACATATGTATCCATGTGCCATGTTGGTTTGCTGCACCCATTAACTCGTCATTTAGCATTAGGTATATCTCCTAATGCTGTCCCTCCCCCCTCCCCTCACCCCACAACAGTCCCTGGAGTGTGATGTTCCCCTTCCTGTGTCCATGAGTTCTCATTGTTCAATTCCCACCTATGAGTGAAAACATGCAGTGTTTGGTTTTTTGTCCTTGCGATAGTTTACTGAGAATGATGTTTTCCAGTTTCATCCATGTCCCTACAAACGACATGAACTCATCGTTTTTTATGGCTGCATAGTATTCCATGGTGTATCTGTGCCACATTTTCTTAATCCAGTCTATCGTTGTTGGACATTTGAGTTGGTTCCAATTCTTTACTATTGTGAATAGTGCCGCAATAAACATACGTGTGCATGTGTCTTTATAGCAGCATGATTTATAGTCCTTTGGGTATATACCCAGTAATGGGATGGCTGGGTCAAATGGTATTTCTAGTTCTAGATCCCTGAGGAATCGCCACACTGACTTCCACAATGGTTGAACTAGTTTACAGTCCCACCAACAGTGTAAAAGTGTTCCTATTTCTCCACATCCTCTCCAGCACCTGTTGTTTCCTGACTTTTTAATGATGGCATTCTAACTGGTGTGAGATGGTATCTCATTGTGGTTTTGATTTGCATTTCTCTGATGGCCAGTGATGATGAGCATTTTTTCATGTGTTTTTTGGCTGCATAAATGTCTTCTTTTGAGAAGTGTCTGTTCATGTCCTTCGCCCACTTTTTGATGGGGTTGTTTGTTTTTTTCTTGTAAATTTGTTTGAGTTCATTGTAGATTCTGGATATTAGCCCTTTGTCAGATGAGTAGGTTGCAAAAATTTTCTCCCATTCTGTAGGTTGCCTGTTCACTCTGATGGTAGTTTCTTTTGCTGCGAAGAAGCTCTTTAGTTTAATTGGATCCCATTTGTCAATTTTGGCTTTTGTTGCCATTGCTTTTGGTGTTTTAGACATGAAGTCCTTGCCCACGCCTATGTCCTGGATGATATTGCCTAGGTTTTCTTCTAGGGTTTTTATGGTTTTAGGTCTAACATGTAAGTCTTTAATCCATCTTGAATTAATTTTTGTATAAGGTGTGAGGAAGGGATCTAGTTTCAGCTTTCTACATATGGCTAGCCAGTTTTCCCAGCACCATTTATTAAATAGGGAATCCTTTCCCCATTGCTTGTTTTGGTCAGGTTTGTCAAAGATCAGATAGTTGTAGATATGTGGCATTATTTCTGAGGGCTCTGTTCTGTTCCATTGATCTATGTCTCTGTTGTGGTACCAGTACCATGCTGTTTTGGTTACTGTAGCCTTGTAGTATAGTTTGAAGTCAGGTAGCGTGATGCCTCCAGCTTTGTTCTTTTGGCTTAGGATTGACTTGGCGATGCGGGCTCTTTTTTGGTTCCATATGAACTTTAAAGTAGTTTTTTCCAATTCTGTGAAGAAAGTCATTGGAAGCTTGATGGGGATGGCATTGAATCTATAAATTACCTTGGGCAGTGTGGCCATTTTCACGATATTGATTCTTCCAACCCATGAGCATGGAATGTTCTTCCATTTGTTTGTATCCTCTTTTATTTCATTGAGCAGTGGTTTGTAGTTCTCCTTGAAGAGGTCCTTCACATCCCTTGTAAGTTGGATTCCTAGGTATTTTATTCTCTTTGAAGCAATTGTGCATGGGAGTTCACTCATGATTTGGCTCTCTGTTTGTCTGTTATTGGTGTACAAGAAGGCTTGTGATTTTTGTACATTGATTTTGTATCCTGAGACTTTGCTGAAGTTGCTAATCAGCTTAAAGTGATTTTGGGCTGAGACGATGGGGTTTTCTAGATATACAATCATGTCATCTGCAAACAGGGACAATTTGACTTCCTCTTTTCCTAATTGAATACCGTTTATTTCCTTCTCCTGCCTGATTGCCCTGGCCAGAACTTCCAGCACTATGTTGAATAGGAGTGGTGAGAGAGGGCATCCCTGTCTTGTGCCAGTTTCCAAAGGGAATGCTTCCAGTTTTTGCCCATTCAGTATGATATTGGCTGTGGGTTTGTCATAGATAGCTCTTATTATTTTGAGATACGTCCCATCAATACCTAATTTATTGAGAGTTTTTAGCATGAAGCGTTGTTGAATTTTGTCAGAGGCCTTTTCTGCATCTGTTGAGACAATCATGTGGTTTTAAAAAAAAGCTTGGAAATATCAAGGGCTGCCTTCTGTGTTAAAAGCTGTAAATACTTTCAGCAGATTATCCACAGTTGTACATTATCCACAATGTAAGTGTAACATGATTAATTTTTTTCCTAAGGTTGGATGTTTAGTCTCTCTAAAATTTTTCACTATTATGAAAAAAAGATTCAATGTATATCTAAGTACATGCTAATCAATAATGCTTGTGACCATGTGAGCCTTACATTAAAAACAAAAAGTTTTGAATATTTGGGTAAATGTTGAATTCCCATCTTGATAGATTCTTTCAACCCTAAAAATAAGATAGGATTACTGATGTCTTTAAAATAATGGAAATATTTATTGGCCCTAGTGTATCTATGGTATCATTGACCTTTTAAAAAATCCAAATCTAGATATGAGTCAGTGGTGTGAAAACAAAAAATAACAGAGTTTAAAATTATTTATGATGAAATATACTGACACCTAAAATAACCCCCATGTGAAGAAATATTTCACACTTTATTTTAATATATTTTTTATATTTTACAGAAACATTTATATATCCCTTACCACAATTATGGTCACTAATATTAACCTTTTTCATTTACCATTTTTTAATTTCAGAGATAAAAATAAAATCAATAAAGTCATGCTGCTTATAAAACAGAAGACCTTGAGATGTGTCTAGTTTTATTATTGTTGTGGAGCCGTTTGTATTGTTAGCCCATGTAGAGGAAAAACAGAAATGCAGCCACGTCCATAACTCCTTTTATTCATGTGTAGGTTATAATTTGAAATACATCAGATTAATGATCTTAGTCATGCAAATTTAAATTATAAAGTTGAGATTATTTTCACCATTACCTAAACATTTGTATTCAGAGTTTTTATTAACTATGCTTTATTATCCAGGCTGAGTATTGTAGCAAGAACTTTATAGTTAACTGTCATATACACCTCAGAAGGCTGGCATAAATTTTGTGAAATCTGTGAATTTGATTGCTTAACAACTCCTTTGGCTCCTATAATGTATGTATTCCTATTAGAATATACAATTGAAAGAACACAACTAGAGCATATACAAAGGGGAGTGGTTAAATCGTAGAAGACCCTGTCACCCACACTGTAGTGGCATGATCTCTGCTCACTGCAGTTCTGCCTCCTGGGTTCAAGCAATTCTCCTGCCTTAGCTTCCCTAATAGCTGGGATTACAGACATGCACCACAATACCTGGCTAATTTTTGTATTTTTAGCAGAAAGGAGGTTTCACCAAGTTGGCCAGGCTGGTCTCCAACTCCAACTCCAACTCCAACTCCAATTCCAGGCCTCAAGTGATCCACCTGCCTCGGCCTCCTAAAGTGCTGAGATTACATGCGTGAGCCACCATGCCTGGTGATCTGGAGGTATTCTCCTGTGAAAAAGAGACAACTGTGACTGTTATAAAATATTCCATAAACTCTTATGTGGGAAACACATTAAATTTATTCTGTATAGCTACATAAAGTCAACTAAGACCAAAGAGTAGATGTTGGAAAGGAGAGCAACGTTCACTTTTAGTTTAATCCTTAAGAATATGTTCTGCTTATATTAATACCAGTAATGCATATTTATCGTACAAAATGCAAGAAAGCGTTAAAAGAAAAAATATCACCTTTGATCCCGTAACCAAGAAATGGTTTGGTACCTTTTCTTTAAAGATCTTATATATGTATGGTTGTATTCAAATTGAGTATTAATTATTAGATTTCTAACAGTTATTAAATTGCATAGGGAAGAGAGGGTAACATAACTATTTTATGGTAAATTGAACATTTGTAATAATTTTTTTATTTAAATATTCCACTTTTTAAAACGGACCCATTCCATCAGTTTCCTTCTTGGTCAATTTCCTATTCATTGCTGAAGACAATTTGGAAGAGACTCCTTTCAAAGATATATTGCAAAAATGGTACAAATTAATTTGCAAAGTCAAATTGTGTTTTTTTGGAAAAGATTTAGGATTTTATTGCTAAAAGTGAAGTTGGAAAACAACTTGGACTGCAATGCTCCTGAAATTCTGGTAAAATTTGATGTGTTGATAGTTCAAGAAGAACAAACCTACAAGATTTGTGGCCTAGTAGATGCTTCAAAATATAATAATAAAGTGACAGAATCGGGGCAGAGAGAATAATTTGCATGTCAGAGGAATAAGAAAAGCTCTTGGGACAATTGATAGACCCTAGAGTATTTTGTCAAAACTGAAGACTGTGATATAAAATCTTACCTTTTTTTGCTGGCAAAATTAAACCCAAAACACTTTATAATAAGTAGGTCTGAACGTATGTATACCTTAAGACCCAGCATACACCTTTAGATACATATCCAATAGAAATGTTTACACTAAATGTGTTTTCCAAAAGTACCTGCACAAGAATGTTTGTAGCAGCCCTATTTGTAGTAGCCAAAAAGTGAAAGCAATGTGCCTCAAAATTAGAGTGGATAAATTATGAAACATCCATATAATGGACCACCATACAGCAATGAAAAAGAATGAACCATTGTTACATACAATAATATTGGTTTACCTTACAAATATAATACTTAAAGAAAGTAACCAAACACGAGTGCCTACTGTATGACTCAATTTTTATAAAGTTAAAAATATGGTCAAAACTAATATGGGGTGTTAAAAGTCTGGCTAGTAGTTACTTTGAGGGTATTAATGAGAGAGGGCACAAGGAGTGCTGTTGTGGTGTTCAAATGTTTTCTTTCTTGATCTAGCTGGTTTATTGAGAGTGTTTACTTATATGAATACACTAAGATATACACCTATGGTTTGCCCACTTTTCAGGATGTATGTAGCACTGGAATAAAAGTTTACATAAAATAAAAAAGTTTCCCCACCATGGCTCTTCCACCCTCCACAAAAAATACTTTGTCCGTTAAAGAAGGAACTCAGAGTTATAAATATTACTGAAAATTTTATTAAAGATATATTTAAATATACTTTTTAAATGTTTTATTTAATTTTGAGAAAAGGTCTTCCTCAAGTTTAAAATTTAAGTTTACTAATTATCTGTTACTAGTATCTCAGATAATGAAAATCTCCAATTTATACCTCTGCTCTATACTTATGTCTTTTTTATTTAACAAAATTAGAATTAGACTTTTAAAATATGTTTCATCTATTATTCTGTTTTTGCCATTTTTCATTACATTAAATATTGTCAACTGAAATACATTCTAACAAAGGTGTTAACAAATGAAACAAGTATCACAAAAGATCATGCTACCTCTATTAAATATTTGAGTTGAGGCTGCATGGCCACTTATGGGAGAAGTAAGTGGAATCAGACTAAGATATCAATGCCTGGCAAATATTGGGCTGTTCAATGTGTCTGTGGAATGAATTAATGTTTTTGGAAGTCCTTCCAACCCTGATTGCCTAGAATAAGCAAAGTCAGCAAGATTATTGTGAAATGCTCACTCACTGACACTAAATAGTACATAACAGTGCCTGGTTCTAATTATTACATCAACATCTGTGATTACTGATTCAACCCCAGCTCTTTGATATTTATTCGCCAACTTTGCCATTGTTTTAAAGATAGATGATAAGCACCATGAATACTGATGGAAGCCTTTGCTTTTGGCAAAGGGTAGACAAGGTGTCTCCAAAAAGACTTTATTTTAGCGGCAGAAGAATTTCTAACAGAGCTTGTAAATTTCATTTTTAGTCTCCGTCCCTTTCCCAGTTCTGGTTACAGGGCAGACACTTTTAGTAATTTTGCTTGTCTGATAAATGATTCTATCATTATTTATTTAGACTTTAAGAAATAAATTATTTCCTGTTTCAAGAGTGCTTCTCTTTTGTTACAGAACTCAGAGGTCTGACTTGGAATTGTGCTTTCATTGTTTCTTCATATTTATACCATAACTACTATTGCTAATACCAAACTTTTTATGCTATTTTTTTATTTTTTAGGAAGAGGTGAAGCTTCAGAGATTATATTCTGATTGGTCAGCTTCTTAATCAAAAGGAAAAGAGTGTTTGTTTAGATATCTCATACACTTACTTTTTGACTGCTATGCAACAAGACATAGAAAATGAGGGAGACAGTGTCAAAGGGAAAAGAGTAGTAGATGTCAAATGTCATACGTGTTTCTGCGTGGATATATGTTCACATATAGGTTATGTATACATGTACATATTGCTGTGGTCTGAAAGTTTGTGCCCCTCCAAAATTTATGTTGGAACCTAATCACCATTGTGGTGGTATTAAGAGGTAAGGTCTTTGGAAAGTGATTAGGTCAGAATGGCTTTGCCCTCAAGAATGGATTGGTGCCTTTACGAAACAGGACTGAGGGAGCTTGTGGGCCCTTTTGCCCTTTCATCATGTGAGGGCACAGAGAAAGCATCATCCATGAGGAATGGGCCCTCACCAGACATAAATATGCTGGCCCCTTGATTCTGGACTTCCCAGCCCCCAGAACTGTGAGAAGTAAGTTTCTGTTGTTTATAAATTACCCAGTCTAAGATATTTTTGTTATAGCAGGCTGAATGGACCAAGACACATGTATATGTGTGTGTGTGTGTGTGTGTGTGTGTGTGTGTATATGTGTGTATATATATATATGCGTACATATAGGTGAGTATATTGGATTACATTAGATATACATAAATAATGGTGAATCTCAATTGTCCAGGAGTAGAAATTATACAGTACACATCTGACATATGGATTTCCCAGATATAATGCATCCACTGATGCATTGTATCCACTGATTTATGTGGATATAGAGGTATCCACTGATTTATGTGGATATAGAGGTATCCACTGATTTATGTGGATATTATTTGTATCCACTGATTTATGTGGATATAGAGGTGCTTTGGCGGGGGTTGGGTGGGGGGAAACATTTGCTATTCAGCCCTATTGGCATATTTGGTGAACTGTGTGATGTGAGATGGCTTGGAGAACAGGCAGCACATTTTAGGAAGGAGTTTGTGGTCCCTAGGAAAAAGTTCACTCAAAGAGTCTGGCTCAGTGACCTGGAATTAAAGGGCACCTGGAGACTAGGGGAATTATGGCTTTGGGAACAGCATGGTAATTTCACCTAAATCTGCCCCAGTTCAGCCATCGTTATGGTAGATCCATATTCCAGATGTTAAGGACTGTGTGGAACCTAAAACAGATGCTTCACTAAAGTATTAGGTCTCAAGTAACTTTGCTGTGGGATCCATCTGAAGTCTGGAGTCAGCATTTGAACTTCAGTCAGCAGCCTTGAGATGCTAGCCAGGGCAGTTTAAGTGGCCATTGGGCAGATTATCAAGATAGAGTTCCAAGGTCAACAGCAAAGTGACCTGAGTCCTAGGCTGAACTGTGGTAGCCACACACTCCCTGAGCCTTCTGTAGTGATCTTTCAAGACCAGGAACAACCACAATGAGCACTAAGAATGTGGCCCGAGGCTAACATAGAAGTGGCAGCAGGAGCATTGTCCAGGATACGTCAGTGAGAACACATACGCATATGACACTCTGAGGAAACAAGCAGAAATATCAGAAGTGAGCCTGGGAACTTGAGGCTCTTGTCTTCCAATTGAGGGTAACAACCTGGAGTGTGGGCTTGATTTGTCAAAGGACCTTTGTGGGAAACTACAGGTGGGAAGACCTGCCATTTGCATAGAGAAAGAGAAAGAGCATGTGAACAGTCTTATAAGATGCAGACTTAGATGCATCAATATATAATTGATATGTTTTGGCTGTGTCCCCACCCAAATCTTATCTTTAATTGTAGCTCCCACAATCCCCATATGTCATTGGATGGACTCAGTGGGAGGTAATTGAATCATGAGGACAGGTTTTTCCCATGCTGTTCTCATTATAGTGAATAAGTCTTACAAGATCTGATGGTTTTATCAAGGGCAGTTCCCTTGCACACGCTCTCTTGCCTGCTGCCATGTAAGATGTGCCTTTTCTCCTCCTTCACCTTTCACTGTGATTGTGAGGCCTCTCCATCCATGTGGAACTGTGACTCCATTCAACCTCCTTTCCTTTATAAATTACCCAGTTTTGGGTATATCTTTAGTAGAAACATTAGGACAGACTAATACAATAATATAAACTTGGACATACATAATATAAACTAGGATGCTCTATCAAGGGAACAATAAAATGTTACCTTTTTTTCCCAATGTAAGTTACCATGATTTTGCTTTTTTCTCATTCCTGTGATACTTTTTATAAAATAAATTATAAAGTATTCATTGAATGAATTTATATCTTCTAATCAGAATTTTCCTTAGGAACTTCTCTAATTGTGTAGTTAGGGTAAAAATTGCTTTGTATGTGACTGTGGTTTCAAAAGACTGGAATGTGCTATTTATCTTTTTATTTACTGAAGGTATTCACTTACTTCTTATGTATTTCTTATACTGTATTAATTCTAAAGTATTAACCTATTTCCAGGTGTAATGATGATAAGTACACAAAGGTCAGCATTGATTAAAAAAAGTGGGGGAGGAATTTAATTCTGGAGCTAAAATCCATTTAGTTAAACAGATCAAGGACATACATTAATAGGCTGCTGCAAGCACATAATAGCCTAAGACATAAATAGGCAAGTATTTTTTTCCTTGGATGTTAAATTCACAGTATTAACAGTAGCTGCCTAGAGTATTGTGTTAAGAAAGAGGCTGAGATTTGTTGGAAAAGAATTAGTAGTGCTTATCTGGGAGTGCCTAAACTAGTGACTGGGAGGTTGTGGTGACACAAGTGCCACATATTTGCTAATCTTTGTCTAAAGCTTCCCTTAACCATTTAGTTTAGCTAGTTCATTAATACTATATAATATCATAACTTATTTTGTTTTTCATAATTTGTCTATAGAGATTACATTATTTTCCAAAATTTTTCTATAGATTATTACAAATAAGTAAATGTCAGATATTTTATGCAAGTATCTGGAACTAAATTATCAATATTTATAAATATGATTTAAATCAAACAATACACTTGCTAAAGCAATCTACAGATGAAAACCAGAGTCACATTTAGAATTGCCTACAGACGGCTGGGCACGGTGGCTCAAGCCTGTAATCCTAGCACTTTGGGAGGCTGAGGTGGGCGGATCACGAGATCAGGAGTTCGAGACCATCCTGGCCAACATAGTGAAACCCTGTCTCTACTAAAAATACAAAAAAAATAGCAGGGCGTGGTGGCGGGTGCCTGTAGTCCCAGCTACTCGGGAGGCTGAGGCAGGAGAATGGCATGAACCCAGGAGGCGGAGCTTGCAGTGAGCTGAGATGGTGCCCCCCAGCCTGGGGAACAGAGCCAGACTCTGTCTCCAAAAAAAAAAAAAAAAAAAAATTGCCTGCCGACAAAAGGGAAGGGACTCACGAGCCTTGAATAAATGGGGAAATTGTTCCTTTTCAATTCAGTTGCAGAAATATTTATTTAGCAAGTACCAAGATATTCTCGGAATTAGATTATGCACTGAGAGCCTCGTAATCTAATGTGAAAACAGACATATTATTCCAAAGTATAATTGCCTAAATTAATAATTATGGAATTGCTAAAATTTTCTAAAGTGTTAATTATGGAATTACTAAAAGCCAGCTTAGATGTAACAAAAAAGATCTAGGAATTGTCTGATACATTTATTAATCTTATCAAAATACTGGAGATTTACAAAATCGGAGATTTTTTTATTTTTGGGCTCAAAAAATTGAAGTTCTTCTTGGACAGTGTAATTAGTCTTATAATTTTAGGTAGGTCACTCCAATTTTAAGATTAAAACTCTAGAATACTTTATAATAGCAGTGTTTTATATTTGAATAGCACTTTAAAATTTGCAAAGCGTTATGTTTTCAGATACTTTACTTGGTAATATAAATAGGTCAAGTACTGTCTCCACTTTCTGTGTAAGGCTACTTTGGCTCAGAAAATTTAAACAAGTTACTCTAGTTTACAAAGCCAGTGGAGTTGGAAGTCAAACCCAAATACTTGGCTTTCTAGTTCCAAATCCTTTCTTTATGTTAGAGTAAGCTCAACATAATATATTCTTGAAAGCAACTTAGAAACATACATCATTATAAGGTAAAATAAAATTTATTTACTTACTTTTCTTATTGCTCACCATGTGAAGAACCTGTGAACAGCAAGAAACTTTCTTTAATTCCCTAATTAAACAAAATTATCTTATACCTTGTTATGCACCTGTTATTTTCAGCATTTATCCTAAAAAATGTGGCATTGGATAATTAACCAATTATATGAGTTTTATTTAACAGTTTTGTTGTTCTAATTATGGGGTTAAATATAATTATTTTTCTATAGCTTTGTAAAGGAAAACATCATAAATTAATTTTCACTGTGTATCTTGGCTCTTGCTGATGAAAATATTCAAAATAAAAGCTTTATCTTACCTAAAAATGGAGGAGGATGGCGTCAGAATTTACTGTCATCTTAACTGATTTCTAATAAGTTGTCTCTGAACACACAGGTCTCACATAATTCACAGCTGCCTTTTGTCTTGATTTTTTCTTTCTTTTTTCTCCTTGAAAACTGAATTTTTTTTTACTTTATTTAAAGCCCAATATTTGGATAATAAAAAGGAGTCAGGGACATGGAAATAAGCATAGTAAAAAAGCCAGATATCTTCCTGTTTGCTCTAAGAAACTTAATATTCTGTAGCTTGTATATAGTCATGTAAATAAAGATAAAATGACTTCTGTTTTTTCAGTTTAAGTTCAAGTTGATATTTGAAATAGCTTTTAAAAAAAAAGTTAAGTCAAACCCAAAGAATCCTGTAAAACTTTTACTGGAAGTATTTATGGCTATGATATCCTTGTCCCTTTTTCTCACTTTTTTGTGAAATTTTAGCCAGGACATTGATTTCATTACACAATTGAAGAATCCTGTATAATTACAGCATTTAAATGAAATGAAAAAAGAATTTTGTTACTGGTGTTTATCTTTTTTTCCAAACTGAGAAGGAACAGTTCTTACAGTGAGAATCTGCCAGCCAGGTCTCAGTGTTGATTATAATCGTATTTAAAAAATATAAATGAATGATTTTTATTTAATCATTTTCCATTTTTATTTAATCATTTTCCAAAGGATGGATTGAAGCACAAAATCTGTTGCACACCCAGAAGACAGTGCAAGAATGGACTGGGTTGGGGATGTGGCCAGAAGACAGTGCAAGAATGGACTGGGTTGGGGATGTGGCCAACCATCTAATTACACAAATAGATTCACAGCACAGTTGGGTCACAAATTATGTTTCTAAATTTAGGAGATGAATCTCCACCATAAATTATTGAAAAGCACTCTGTGGTACTCCTCTCTCCATTTCCCACGAATTAGATTACTGAAAGCTATAAAGCATTCTTTAGAATGTGTTTTCCTTGCTGTTTAAAAATGTTCCTTTATCATCAATTAGTGCCAACCTTGATGACATCAGCTATAACCAGAAAACATTGAAACTAAAGGATAAAATAAAGAAGTAAGGAAATTATTTCTAAAAGAAACAGAAAAAGATTTTTTACTTGCTAGGGAGATTTAACTCCTTGAAATATTTGTGAGTTTCCATCTCTAAAATTTTCTTGGGATAGAAATGTAATGACATATTACATAAATAGAGTCCCCAGCACATTTTATTTCCTTGTTGATAGTATTAGGTGAAATAATTACAGCTGAGCTAGAACAAATTTTGATAAAATAATTTCATTCTACCATAAATTAAGTCATTTGCATTATTTGTCCGCCTTTAGTTTTGACTTGATTTGATTTGATTGGTTGATTGATTGATTTTTTTGAGATGGAGTCTTGCTCTGTTGCCCAGGCTGGAGTGCAGCAGTGTGATCTCCACTCACTGCAAACTCCACCTCCTGGGTTCAAGTGATTCTCTCGCCTCAGCCTCCCAAGTAACTGGGACTACAGGCACATGCCACCATGCTCGGCTAATTTTTGTATTTTTAGTTGAGTTGGGGTTTCACCATGCTGGCCAGGCTGATCTTGAACTCTTGACCTCAGGTAGCCGCCCACCTCGGCCTCCCAAAGTGCTGGGATTACAGGTGGTAGCAACCAAGCCCAGCCCACCTTTAGTTTTTGAGCTTATATATACTCACCACTTTCATTCATATGATTTATGAACCTGAAAAACAGTTGATGGAAGATATTAGAAAATAAGATTATGTATAACATTACACTAAATTTAAGGTTTGGCCTCTCTATTTCAGTTACGATTTTCTCTACACCACCTCTCTTCTTATGTCTATAAAATGGGAATAACAATCCTTACTGTGTACTTACTTAAATGGGATGATCAGCAAGTTCCTTGTTCACAAGAGATTTTTCAAATTGTTTTTTATTTTCTAAATTGAATATGCAGTGATGTACCATGCAGAACTCTGGTTCCAAGTTAAAAATGTTCAATTCAAATAGTTGCAGGGTATTTATTGGCTCACATAAATGATGGCCCTGGAAGTAGAACCAGCTTTAGATATAACTATACTCGGGAGTCACACATAGTTTTATCCACCTTCAGTTTTGCTACAAATTGTGTTGTCCTCAAACTCAGATTTTCTGGTATAGAAAGATGGCAGTAGAGCTCAAGTGCCTGCCTTTTCTGAGATCTTAGTCTAGTAGATTTCCATTCCCAGGATTCCTTGCAGATACTTGTTGAATCTCAGAGATTTTGATTAACTCAGCATGTCCATTTCTTAACCCTTGCTAATGAGAAAGAAGACAATAAAGCTTTTTTCATTTCATATCCCAGAAAATGTGCATGCAGTTCTGCTCCCATTTTTCCTACAGTATTTCAAGTGAACTACTCAGTGACAATCCCATCAACATATACTGCCTTACTCTTTTAATTTAATATGAAATAGAACTGTCATTAACTGAAAGGGAAATTGCTTCAGTGAATATATTTGTGAAGAAATAAAATTCATGAGATATTATACATTTGTATTTGCCTTCAAAATTTTAATTTAACTTTTAAAATTAGTTACAAAATATAGTTTTAAAAAATAATCAAATTACTCATAAACTTTTAATTGAGAGTTTCTTTCTGATTAGTTGCTGTCTGCCTCTGTGCAGCTGACCCATTATATTTACAAATTGGTTGATCTCTGCATATAGGCCTTAATAGTCTTATAAACTGTAGGTTATAAACATCTGCTCTAATTAATTTTCTTTCATATCAACTGAATTTAATGTTGTTGTTGAGGCATTAATGAGTTTTTTAAAAATAGTTTACATAGAGCTTCATTTTGTTGATTAGTCAAAAGTATTGTTAAACTGGCTTCATGGTGTTTGAAATCACCTATTTTCAGGTGATAAGACTTTCTAAATTGATTTTTCCTTGTCCCTGGATGGGTCTTATTCTGCCAGGTGGTAGCTAGATCACTGCCATTGAAAGAGAGTCTGCATGTGTTCCCAGAAGCACACACGTGTATGCAAATGCACACACTGACACTACGGAGTCCGGTTCGTGTGTTCTTTCTCACTCTCTGAGGTTGTGTATGGCCATACACACCTCAAATGGGGTTAGTTTTTATAAAAATGTTAAGGCTGAGTCACATTTGTTGTGTTGTGACATTTGCTGCATTGCCATCAAAGAGTAGGTGCCTTTGTGCTGACAACTCCTTGGCATTTTGCCCCGGGGAAGTGTTGCATTATCAAAAGAGGCACTCACCGTGTCAGTGCCAGGGTGCTGGTAATTAAATCGTGGATGGTTGACCAGAATTCACAGGTGAAAATGATGAAAAGAATGTCTTGAAAAGAAAACCTGAGCTAGGCAGCATTATGTCTAATGAGCAAGAGGAGAGCTCTTTTAGGCTTGGTAACTTAGATGAGCATATGTGAAATATGGCTAATGCTTCTGATAGAAAATGGTTACTAGGAAACCATAAAAAAACCCTCCAATTATGTGACCTCCAAGCTATACCAATAAATATAGAATTCAGATCAGTTTGTGCTAAAACCATTAGTAACCCACTAATATTATTAATACTCTTGTAGGTTGTTTACAAAGGAAGTAAGATTTATTGTCCTTTTAAGTACTGGGTAACAATTCACAAAGACTGAATTTATTTAAAAGTTCATAGCCAGTGCTACTGTATTTTAACTAATGAATTTTGGTTTCCTTTTGCAGTGTTCTGTATCATGACGAAAGGTCACAAAATAATATCTTGCTATCAAAACTTTTTTTTGTGGTTTAACTAGACAAAACTTCGATTAATACATGATAAGCTGTAGACCTCTACTCAGAGTAGTAACAAAGAGAGAGCTGGAGGTAGTGGCTCTTGCTTTTCACCCAAACTCCCATGGAGAGTCCTTCCTTCTTCAGCCTGACTTTCTTATCCCCACAGACCTCATGTGGAACCTTGTACCATGGCTGCTATTCTGTGGCTGCTGTAGGATCTTCCCAGGTAGAACCAGACCTTATCCTGTTTCTTCGGTTTCTTGGGAGTTGAGCTGAACATGAGTGGGTGACTTCCTTTTCCAGGCTATTGGTCAAAGCTGTGGTCAGCAACAACTTGGCCAAGATATGCTTGACCCAGTTTTGCCATGGGCTACTGAACAAGAAGTTGCTGTTCGGAGCTGGCATGAGTCAGAGAAACAGGTTACCAGCAGGTTACCAGCTAGGCAAAACTCAGATCGATTAGATGTATCTTGGGGTCTTTTCACCCCTCTCTACTCTTGTTATAATTTTTTATCTTAGGCCCCTACATTCCTTCCTCTCTTTAGCCACAAGTGCCTGGTATCTGTTACTTCCTACTAAGTTTTAGCAGATAAACCAGACTGAGGTTAAAATGCTAAGAATTAACTCCTCTTTCCAGAAAACTCTAATAGAAAGATACTACAGTGGAGTGGGAATTTGATAGGAAAGCATAAAATTATATTAAACTGGTAGGTGAAAAAATTTTCTACAAAAGCGGTGAGTAAATAAATAGCATTTTGGTAGTTTACATGCTCGAATGCTTTATTTTTCTGTTTTTTTTTTTTTTAAAGCATTTGTCTTCCGGGGAAGCAATTTTATAACAGGTAATATAAGCTTCCTTTGACTGACTATAATTGACTAATGGCAACCACAGAAAATAGCCCTTAGCCTTCAATTTTTTCTCCCTTGCCAGTAAATCATCCTGCCTGGGGTGATGATTTAATTTTCATGGTATTCAAATTACAAATTAACATTTGCAAGTGTAGATTTGGGGGTTATGCTGAAGCCTAGTAGAGTTCTCTAAGGATAGTATGTCCCCTTGGGCTACATCATGTAACTTCCTTATTAAAGTGAAAGGAAATTCCCTTTTGGTTTTCTTACAGCTTATCTTCCTGTCCTCATATTTAGGAAAGGCATCCATCTATTCCACTTTAAATATCAAGCTTTTCTTATAGCAAGTATTTCAGATAGTCAGTTTGCATACTGCTTATGGATGAAGTTAACGGTTTTGGAAATGTTAACCTAAAGATTTGCTTTTTTTTTTTTTTTTTTGAGACAGAGGTTCTGCTCAGCACCCATGGCCCACTGGAGCCTCAAATTCCTGGGCACAGGCAATCTTCCCACCTCAGCCTCTTGGGTAGCCGGGACTACAGACATGTACTACCACGCACCACTAATCTTTTTTACTTTTCGTAGAGACAGGATGTCATTGTGTTGTCCAGGCTCGTCTCCAACTCCTGGCCTCAAGTGATCCTCCTGCTTCGGCCTCCCAAAGTTATGTTTGCTTCTAATAATCATAGTTGTTCATGAGTAGAAGGCATAATTCCAGCCCATCACCATACCGATGATAATTTATAGCATTATTTGTACTTGTGTTTGTAGTTTAACCTGTGTGGAATTATAGAGAGGAAACAAATCTTTTGACAGGGGCTAAGCTTGGTTTCAGGGCAGAATAAACAATGTTTTGTTCAATTATATAAAATTTTGTAGAATTATGGTAAATAGCAATTGCATTTGAGGACCAAAATTCAAAGGTTTCTGTATTTTATGGAATTCAAATTCATTCTGTTGTATTAAGAGTAGATTATCCTGGGGCCAGGTGCAGTGGTTCACGCCTGTAATCCCAGCACTTTCAGAGGCCGAGGCAGGTGGATAACCTGAGGTTGGGAGTTGGAGACCAGCCTGACCAATATGGAGTAACCCCATCTCTACTAAAAATACAAAATTAGCCAGGCGTGGTGGCACATGTCTGTAATCAATCCCAGCTACTCGGGAGGCTGAGGCAGGAGAATCACTTGAACCCAGGAGGTGGAGGTTGCGGTGAGCTGAGATCACGCCGTTGCACGCCAGCCTGGACAACAAGAGCAAAACTCCGTCTCAAAAAAAAAATAAATAAATAAAAATAAAAAAAGGAGTGGATTATCCTGAACCCAAATAGAAAGTATTTGAAGGGAAAGACTATATTTTCCTGTAAGGTAGATTGAGCAGAAAAATTATTAAAACAACCTAATGATCTACTGTGACTAACATTTTGCAACTCAACCTATTTAATAGGCTCTGGAAAATAAGCAATGGTTTCTAGAGAAGAGTAAAAAAGCCAGAAGAAGAAAATTAAATGAGTGCCACTCTTTCTGTGAGGAAGCCTATTAACCGTGGAAAAGAATAACAAAGTTAGGCAAAAGAAGCCTACAACAAATCTTGCGTATGTGTACGTGTGCATGTGTATGCATACATACACACATATATTTCTCTCAGACATACGCGGACTTTTCAGTCAGAAAAAAAAAGGCTAAATGTTGGAACCAGTACTTAATTGATTTTTAGAATGCAAACCTAACCCTTTTTGACATAGATTGATCCTATTATAAAATTCATAAAATTTAAAAATAAAAATCTGTTATGTAATGCTTAAGTAGATATTGGTAATTTTGGATTAAGTTTAAGTTAAAATGGTAAAGGGAGAATTTTAGTGAAAGTGTTTATTGTAAAATTGAAGGATATTAAAATATTTTGCTTACAATTTTTTTAAAAGTCCAAAATGCTTAAAAAGTTTTAGTCACATCCAATATTTGCTAAAATGTTTGTAATATTGTAACCTGGTAGTGTGACATTTGCCCCTCATTTTGTTGGCAGATGTATTATGCTCTCTAATAATACAATTTCTTTTTTATTATATAAATATAACTCTGAAATTAGTACTAGGAAAAGCAACTGCGTGTTAAAAAAGTATCACATTTTTTACTGGCAAATTTGGACTGAAATTGTCACTTTGTCACTTTTGTCATTGCCTACCTTTATCTCCAGGGCAGCATCTGATCAGAGATCTCCCTTAATTATTTTAAGATCACTGTGTTACTGTTAGATTTTTTAAATAAATATTTAGATGAAATATTTTATTAAAATATTACACTAAAAATGTGTTTAAACTAATATGACTTTAGTCAGTTTCCTATGATGATAATGTAGCTTACATGTAAGGGATGCTTCTTATGTACCAGACATTCAGCTCGACAGCTGACATAGATTATCTCATTTCATCCTCCCAGATGTGAGGATGAGAAAACAGAGGCCTGGAGAACCTGAGCAGTGTGGTCATGATCACTAAATTAGTAAATGGTTATGTTTTGACTGAGTGTTTCTTGTTATCATGTAATGCTATCTATCTCCTTTAAATAGTTATAAAACTCAGAGTTTACAACTTCTGGTCTTAACATTAGAAAAAAATCAGCTGGAAATTATGACTGTCATATAAAAGTATGTTTTAACCTTCAAATAATGATGTTATAAGCAATTCCATCTTCATAGTCACCCCCCAGTATTTGATCTCTGATAAATGAATTATTGTTTATTACACACAGCCTCTTAGCTTCTTTCCTTTGTCTAGGCTTCTGGTTCTCAACCACTCTTCATAGAATTGTTTTATAAAATTACTCAGACACTAGGTTCACATTATTACTCCATTATTTTTAAGAATGCTGTTAAAAGTCAGGAACCTTTATTTATTTTCTTAATTAAAACCCTCATACAGAAAATGCTCAATGAACATATTCTAGTTCTTAACCCCCAGATGAAGAAATAAAATAATGCCAGCACATTAGAATTATAGCAAGCAAGCCCCCAACCCCAACCCCAATCCAACCTTCTTCCCTAAAGGTGGTCTCTATCTTGATTTCTATCAATGTTATTATTTCATTTTGCCTGTTTTTATGCTATATAAAATGTCATGATATTGTATAGATTCTTTTGTGACTGGCCTTTTTATTGAAACTTAAGTTTGTGAGATTGATTCACAATGTCGTTTATAACTTTAGTTTGTTGATTTTTACTGCTGTACAGTATCTACTCCATGACTGTGAATATATATGACAATTTACTTACCACTTTACTCTTGATGAGTGTTTAGGTGTGTCCAGTTTTGACCATGTTTAATAGTGTTTTTATTATGGCTGTTTTTCCTATTCATAGGGAAAGCTTTATATGCCATTTATATGCCATAGGATAACATATAAATATAGTCAAATTTAATACTCAATATTGAACAGTTTTCCAGGGTGATTGTGCCAATGTATAGTCCTACTGGTACTGTATGAGAGTGCTGGTCACTCCAATTCCTTGTCCATACTTGGTGTCCACAGTTTTGTAATTTTAGCTATGCTACTGAGTATATAGTTTCAGTTTTAATTAAAATTTTTTTTGAAGAGTCCCATAACTGAAATAAATTGAACTCATCCTTAACTTATTTCTGGATTTATTTCTTACATTTGTTTAGGATTTTAGTCTCTATGTTTATGAATAAGATTAGTTTGTAATTTTCCTATCTTGAAATTCTCTTATTAGAGTTGGCACCAAGGTATACCCACATAATGAGTTATTCAGTGTTTTCTCTTTTCTGGAAGAATGTGGTGTTATTTCTTCCTTAAAGTTTTGGAACAGTTTACTGATAAAATTATCTGTGCCTGCAGGTGTGTGTGGAGGGCAAGGGGAGGTTTTAAATTATGGGTTAGATTTATTAAAAATTATTTTATGACTATTCAAATACTCTATTTACTTATATGTCAATTGTGTATGTTTGGCTAGTCCCTTGTACCTAAATTTTCCATTTTTATTTTTATAATGGAAAATCCTATTATAATATATTTGAAGTCTCCTTTAATATTCCTGCATTGGCCCGGCGCGGTGGCTCACGCTTGTAATCCCAGCACTTTGGGAGGCCGAGGCGAGCGGATCACGAGGTCAGGAGATCGAGACCACAGTGAAACCCCGTCTCTACTAAAAATACAAAAAATTAGCCGGGTGTGGTGGCGGGCGCCTGTAGTCCCAGCTACTCAGAGAGGCTGAGGCGGGAGAATGGTGTGAACCCGGGAGGCGGAGCTTGCAGTGAGCCAAAATCGCGCCACTGTACTCCAGCCTGGGCGACAGAGCGAGACTCCGTCTCAAAAAAAAAAAAAAAAAAATTCCTGCATTATTCGTTTGAATTTACTGAACCTCTTTGTTCTGCACATTTTTTCTATTTAAATAATTTCTGCAGTTACCTTTTTAAAAATTTCCTTAACTTTTATTTCTTTTTCTAATTTTTGAAGTGGTTGGTTGCTTATTGATTTTGTTTTCTTTTATATATTGAAAACTATAGTTTTTCCTCTCAGCATATTATGCTTTAGTTTTTACCAGTTTTATTATCATCCAAATAAAATAATTTTTTGTTTTCCATTTGATTTCCTTTTTGACTTATGAGTGTAATACTTGTCAAACACACAGATGTTATCTGTTTATTGTTTATTATGGATTTCTGGATTAATTCCACTGTGGGTATAGTACATACTCAGATTTTAATACTTGGAAATTTGTTGAGACTCCTCTGGTCAATTATCATCAAGGGTTTGTATGTACTTGAAGTCATGTGATTAAGTGTTTGTTGCTTGTGTGGCATTTACTGAGGGAAATATGTTAAAATCTCCCAGCATGTCGATTTGTCTATTTGACTTTTATTTTAAACATATTTCATTTTCCTTTGTATCTAATAGTACTTTTTTATGGTGCTAATTTAACTACATTGGTTTTCTTTTGGTTAGTGTTTGCATAATGTATCTCTCATTCATTTCAAACTTTCTATATCTTTATATTTAAGGTTTCTTTTAAGCAGCATGTTTTAGTCCAGAGTGAAAATACTTGTCTTCTAAAATTGTAGTATTAATTCACTTCCATTTAATATGATTACAGCTACATTTGGATTTCAAACTACCATCATATTTTTTAGTTCTAAATGGTAGGTAGTGGCTTAAAAAGTTCTCAAAGTCGCCTTTTTCTTACTTGAATATGTTAAGTATGTTTACTTTAATATCTGCTTTGGATAACACATTATTTGTATTGCCTGTAGGTTCATCTGTGTCATCTTGAGTTTTGTCAGATTGTCTTGTCTCTTCACATGCCTAGTCATTTTTTAATTGCATGTCAGATATTCTATGTTAAAATTCTCAGAAACAATGTGCGGCCTAGTATGTTGTTTGAAATTAACAAGTCATTTTTCAAATGACAGGGAGCATTGCTATACAGTATTGCTATATTGGATCAGTTTAATCAAAATTCTGGGATTGAAATGATTCAAGTGTGGACTTTTATGTTATCTAGGAATATTTTATGCTTCCTTTTATTTCTGAGTTATAACATCTTGGAGTCTCAATCCTACATGTAGCATTTTGATATAACCCCCTCTTTGGTGAGTTCTGGACTTAAATTTATGCCCTCTAAGATTTAGTAGATTGTCACACCTTTGTTTAGCCTCTCAACTACCTTTTCTGGAATCACTAAACTTTCCAAGGTCAATGCGATCTCAAATTTTAGGCTTACTCCTCTGAATTCCTTTTTATCCTGTATCTTATCCCTTTAATACTTTATTGTATGTTTGGGATATTTTGGGCACTTAGGATCTTTAGCTTGATGTCTTTTATCATTTTTAGTTGCCTTTAAAAATATTTGTAGAGCTTTTTTAGTTCTTTCTACAAGTGTTGATTCTTTTTACATGATACGCCATTATATGAAGTAGAATTTCCTCTTTTAACAAACTCTAAAATTTTTTTAGTTTCTTGAAGTTCTTTGCTTTATGTTGGTTAATTTTATATTGCTTCTCCTTGTATATCTACAACATATTCTTGTGTATTTCTAAAGATTCCCATTATTTTTAAATTGCTTATAAGTTCTTTTATTTCTTGAATTATTTGTATTTCATCTGTTATTGATTTCCCTCCTGTTTTGATGTTGCTTTTCATGTTGCTTACTTTCCCCACAAAGTCCTTCACTGTGATCCTTCATTGTACATTCATTATTAAGAAAGAGGAAATACATTAGAGTCTGATTTCTGTGGAGGTGGGTTGGGTTTGTGAATTTTGCAGGTTTCATTTAAAATTTTTTAAAGAACAGAATGTAAACAATACAAATACACTCTTTTTTCTGGGCTGGTAGTTTCTGCTGAGTGGGAATAGGAGCAGGATCTACTCTTCTGGAAACAGAATCTGAATAATTCTTCATACATTCAGATCTGAGTATTAGCCGTTTCCTTTTCATTCCTTGATTTTTTTTGAGACTAAAGTCTGTATTCCTCTGTCTATATTTCTTTCCCAAAGTACAATAATTTATAGCTGTGTCTGATCTTCTTAATCAGTTACTAAGCTTCCACCCCTTTCCACTTCTATCTTTTGTAAATTTGTTAAAAAATCCCTTATCCAGTGATGGACTTTTTTTCTTTTTCTAATGTGGAGATATATCTATTTAGATGTTACATTAATTTTCTATTGCTGCCATCAGGAACTAACATAAATTTAACAGGTTAAAACAACACAATTTATTATTTTACAGTTTTGTGATCTGGAAATACAGTAAGGAACTCACCAGTCTGAAATCAAAGTATTAGTGGGGCACATTGGCTATGTTCTTTACTGTAGGCTGTAAGGGAGAAATCAGCTTGTTGCTCATGCAAGTTGGTGGCAGCATTCAATTCTTTGTTTGTCTAAGAATGAGCTACTGTGTTCTTAACGATGACCACTCTGAGCTTCTTGAGGTTACTCACATTCCTTGTCTCATGACCTCTATTTCTTTTATGTATTTATTTATTTAGAGACAGGGTCTCACTCTGTTGCCCAGGCTAGAGTGCAGTGGCGTAATGTCAGCTCACTGCAACCTCTGCCTCCCGGGCTCAAGCTATCCTCCTGCCTCAGCCTCCCAAGTAGCTGGGATTACAAGCATGCACCGCCACACCTGGCTAATTTTTGTATTTTTAATAGAGATGAGTTTTGCTATGTTGCCCAGGCTGGTTTCAAACTCCTGGACTCCAGTGATCTGTCCACCTGGGCCTCCCAAAGGGCTAGGATTACAGACATAAGCCGCTGCGCCTGGCCACGGCCCTTTTTCTTTATCTTCAAAGCCAGTAATATTGGGTAGATGTCCTCTCGTACTTCAAATTGCTTCTGTCTCTTTATCATTCTACATCTCTGACCAGCTCCTCTGACTTCCTTTCCTACTTTTAAGGACAATGTGATTGCCTTGGGCTCACCCAAATAATCCAGGATAATCTCCTATTTTAAATTTAGCTAATTACAGCATTAATTCCATCTGCAATCTTAATTCCCTTTTGCCATGTAGTGTAACACATTCAGAGAAGTAAGCCTGGGGGGTGAAAATCATGTGGTCAAAAATTCTGCCTGCCGCAATCTGTGGTCTGCCCACTGCCATGCACTGAATGCTCCTTCTTCTTACTTTTCTGAAGATCATCTGTCTGTTTCAGGGAAACCTTATGCTGCTCAATTTCCTTATTTCTACCATTTATAATTTACCTCCCTCTTTTATAAAATATCTATTCATTCTTATGATTGACTATTTTCTCTTTCTCTAGGCACTCTTATTTTTTCAAGGAGTTTCAATTACTGTCTATACACCAGTGACTTTCAAATCTGTTATCTGCCGACAAGACCTATCTGTAAAACTGCCTACTTGGCATTCCTGTTTGGATATTTCACAGTCAAATAAACTTTAATAAGGCCAAAATATCTCACCATCTTCTTTCCTCATCACACATTCCAAACTTACTGATCTTTCCTCTTTGTTCTCTGTCAGTTAATGGACTCACAATCCCAGTAAGTTATACAGACCAGAAATGTAGTAATCATGTTTGATATTTCCCTCTCTCTCATACCCTACCTCCATCAGTCATTGACCTATTGATGCTTCCTATCAACTATCCTTTGAATGTTTCCAGTTTATCTCACTGTCATATATACTGGTCTCCATCTCACTCCAGGCCTCTGCTGCTTTCTCTGCCTGAAACAACTATTGTTGTTTTTCCTGCTTTCTTGCCTAAGTTATACTTATCTTTTAGACCTCTGATAAACGTCACTTTCTTGGAAAAGCTCTCCACAAATCCCAGGGCTGTCATAAAATTCTATACTTGCCATTTATATTACCGTAACTATAAATGATTGATAATTTATGTAACTTCATAAAATAAACATTTTATTGTTGAAAATTTTAGATTTATGGAAAAGTTGCCAAGATATTACAGTCCCTATATATTATTACTCATTCTTATTGCCTTATGTGTTGTTAATATCTCATATCACTATATTACATTTATTGCATTTATTACACCAGAGAACCCACGTTGGCACATTACTGTTGCCCAAACTCCACAGTTTATTTAGATTTTAATAGTATTCCCCTTTTGTCCTTTTCCTGTTCCGTATTCCATCTGGTATACCATATTGCATTTGGCCATCGTGTATCCTTGCCTTCCTCTGGTCCATGCCATTTTCTCAGACTTTATTTGTTTTAGAGGACCTTGAAAATCTTGAGTAGTACTACTCAAATATTTTATAAAATTCCATCAGTTGGGTTATATCTGGTTTTTTCTTTCTGGGTAGACTTAGGTTATAGGTTTTCAGAGAAAGATCATGGAGGTGAAGTACCTTTCCCTCAAATGATGCAGAGGGTATGTATAAATATGACTTATCGCTGGTGATATGAACTTTGACCACTTGGCTGAGGTAATGTTTGGTAGACTTCTTTAAAGTTACTTTTTTCTCCCTTTTTATACTCCACTCTTTAGAAGCAAGTCACTAAGCACAACTCATACACAAGGGGGTGAAATTTAAACTCCTCCTTGAGAAGAGGATATTCACATAAATCATTTAGAATTCTTCTGTATGGGAGATTTATCTCTTCTCCATTTATTTATTTAACCACTTACTTAGATCAGTGTGGACACACATGGATATTAATTTTATTCTTTGTGTTACAATTCAATACTGCTTTATTTTGTTGCTCAAATTGTTATGGCTTTAACCATCGGAAGGTGTAATTTTTTTTTTTTTTCTTTAAGAGAGGGGTCCTGCTGTGTTACCCAGGCTGGAATGCAGTGGCTATTCACAAGTGTGATCATAGTATAATACAGCCTTGAACTCCTGGGTTCAAGTGAATCTCCTTCCTCAGTCTCTCTAGTGGCTAGACTACAGGCACATGTCTCTTGGCCCAGCTTGGGAGGTATAATTCTTTAAATGTCTCTTTTCCTGGGTAGAATGTAAACTACATGAGGATGGGCTTCAGGTCTTTTAAAATTTTAGTGAGAAGCCTGATGGCTGGTGTGTAAAAATCAATTCATGAATGAATGGGATCTGTAAAGATGAGAAAATATCATTGTGCTTATTTAATGTTGAATGATTCCTGCGTCGTCTTCCATTTGTAAGTGCCAGATATTTCTTTATATTCTCTGAGCCTCGAGACTGTGGTATAAGTACAAACCAAGAGACACAAAAATCAATTTAAAAGATAAATATCTGTATTGTCAGCCTTGAGTTTAGATGGATGACATCATTGTTACCTTGGGCATCTGTCTCACTCCAGACTTTTATTCATGCATCTTACTCACCCTTCCATTTCTCTAAGTCTTATAATCACCTACTCTATATTGATTCAGACCCACATCTAATTGTGGTGGCCTCTGGGTTTTCCCACAGATAGCCACCAGGTTTTTATGATTTCTAGTTTTACTCCATTGGCCAGTGTGACTAAATCAAACCTGTGGGATGGAGCTAAGATTTTTTTATTGTGGACCTATGTACGTGTATGTAATTTTTAAAAATTTTTGGATGTGTGCTGAAAGAATAGTGATAACTTATTTTTAATATTCTGCTACTTTCCCTTGGGGAAAGAAAAGTACATTTTCATGGTCAAATATGGGAACTTTACATTATTATTCACCATCAATTATAGATCTCATAAATCAAAAAGCAGTATTAAATGTCATATTTGTAAATGCTATTTCTGGGAAATACCAGATCTAGCGTTATTTTGGGAAACTGTGGGTTGACCTTGCAAAACTCACATTAACAAGAAAAAAAAGCACATTTTAAATGGTGACGCATCTAACAGGGAGCTTAACAGAGCAAGAGAAAGTGTGTAGGTGTTCAATAGTAACAACCTAATGGTACCACATTGTATTTCATGAATGGGAGCAATTCACAAAGTTCCCACAAGTAGGACCTCATGCAAGAACACAACTGTATAGTAGTTTTCTCTATCCTTATTCTATCAACATTTTATGAGTCCCTACTAAGTAGCAGGCAGGATCCTGGTTATTGTGAAAATAAAAATGAGTGAGTTTTACAATTCTTTCCTGCATGTAGCTCAGCTTAGCAGGGGAACTCAGATCTTATAGGTAAATCATTCATATTATGTATTATAGAAACAATGAATTATAGGTGAGATCAACCAGGAGAGTAAAATCATGTCACCCAGCTTGATGCCCAGATGTGTTTTCTTGCATTTAATAAACCAGTAGCAGAGTGGAATATAAGGAGCTATGTCAGAAACTTAATGGAGGTGATCTCTGTGTATAGCTTATTAATAGTGATTTTCCAAATGTTCTATGGTTTCTAAGATAAGTATATGTTTTTTTGAATTTAAGAAACAAGGCCAGGCATGGTGGCTCACACTTGTAATTCCAGTGCTTTGGGTGGCCAAGGTGGGAGGATCCCTTGAGGCCAGGAGTTCGAGACCATGTCTTTACCAAATAAATAAGCCAGGTGTGGTGGTGCATGCCTGTAGTCCTAGCTACTCAGGAGGCTGAGGCCAGAGGATCAGTTGAGCCCACGAGTTTGAGGCTGCAGTGAGCTATGATTGCACCACTACTCCAACCTGGGTGACAGAGGGAGACCTCAACTCTTAAAAAAAAAAAAAAGAACCAAACCAAAAAGCCAGTTGTTTTAAGCTACTATAATCTCTAATTTGTAACGATAATTTCAGTGTTTCCTTGTATTTATTTCCATACCCTTAGCCACTTGTGGAGTTTTCTTTTTTATGGTATTAAAATAAAATTATTTCTTTTAAATCATTAAAATGCAGAGGTGAAAGAATCTTTCACTACAGATATTAGACAGCCTATGTGAGAATCTCTTAAGGCAGGAGTTGGCAAACTTTTTCTATAAAGGGCCAGATAGCAGTAAATATTTTGGGCTTTGCAGGCTATATGGTCTCTGCTACAAGGATTTATCTGCTTTTTAGCAGGAAAAGAACTATAGATAATATGTAAATAAATGGATGTGGCCATATTCCAGTAATACATTATTTAGAAAAATAGGCGGAAGGTTGAATTTGCCATAGTTTGCCCAACCCCTGACTTGAAGGATTTATTAAAAATGCAAAGACCAAGTTCTTACACCTTCCTGAATTAGATTTCAGAGAAGTAAGCCTTTGGAATCTGCGTGCTTAACCAGTTGCTTATATTATTAATATTATTATTACTACTTATACTCAAGTTTGTGAACTTTCATTTTATTTATATACTAGGATATGTATATGTGAGTCCTGAATTTGTCTCTACAGTATTGCTAGGGGATTTTTCATTTAGCTTGAATAGTTACTTTGAACTTTTTTTTTTTTTTTTTACTTTGAACTATATTTATGGAGTATACCTTTATCAGATGGAACCTCTGTTTCAAATAATTTACCGAGAAAATATGAAGGGTAAGTTTCTGTTCAGTTAAAGTTCAAAAATGGAAATGCTGAAAGAACAAGGACCTTTTTCTTCCTCTTTATTGCTATATTTCTAGTACTTGGAACTATACCCGGCACAGGGCAGGTGTTTTGAGAAATATTTGTGTAATGAATGAATACACATTTGTATTACTTCACTCTCAGCATACAGTGATGGCCTGAATCCAAATGGCTGGACTGTCTCTGTATTTGATATCTGGGTAATCAAGTCCTAGCCATAGCCTTTCTGCTTTTACACAATATCTTTTAGTTTTTATCCAATATTCCACCTGTTTGCATTAATTTTGGGGTTATGAATGCTGCCCTTAATTGTACTGTTTCAACATTCATGGTTCCAAAGCAACATCTATAAGTATATATGATTATATTAGCTAAGGATCTTTTGACTATAATCAATGAAAATCAATATGGTCAACTTAAAAAAGGTAACTATCAGGAAAATGGGTTAGGTGAAAGCTCAGTATCAGGGGCCTGCTGAACTTCTCTCTGGAATGCCACCCAACATAACTCAGCTCCTAACCTTATCCTACCTCCAGGCCTGTGCACATGCTGTTCTGTGTGCCAGTTTTTTTTAATTCTGAGAGATTGGGATTGGCCCAGCTAAGGACAAGTGCCTGTTGTTTGGTTTAATTTCTTGGCTGGTGGGTCAGGGGGACCATTATGTAACCATCTTTGTGGAGAGAAAATCAGAGATTACTACCAGAAGAATGTGCGAGAAGAGATGAGAGATGCTAGGAAGATGCAACTAGTTTAGATATGTTGATTTTGGTGCCTTTAAGAAAAAAAAAAAAAGCTTTGTAAATAGCTATTTGTGCTCTGATTTGCCAAAGCCCTGTTTTGAATGCTGCTATTAATGCAAACCAGGCTGCAGACCTCTGAGGTCCATGCTGATTCTTCTCTCCAGGCCTCTGGTCTGCTGTGAACAGGGCTGTTCTCTAATTGTTACAGACTTCCTCTAAACCTGAAGATTTGATTTGGAGCCTTGCTTTAGCTGCCTTTAGCTGGGAGATTTGATTTTGAGTCCTGTTTTTGCTTTTAGATTATATTTATTTATAATATCTATCCCTGTCTACTTCCAAGAAACGATTGTTAATTCCAGGTTTAAAATCAAATTCCATGCTAAGAAATGACACAGATCATCTTCAGACTGCTCCCTGTAATCTACTCATCTCTGGTTCTGTCCTTGAGTAGCTGCCACCCAAACAGAGTGCCCCAGCATGGTCCTAGATCCAAGCCATAGGATAAGGATCCTAGAAAGAGAATGGAGTTCTTTCCCAGTTTATGTCCCCATCTCTCACATGCCCAACCCCCACAAACTCTCTCTTTGTTCCTTTATTGCAGTCTGCAACTACTGACAGGTTCTGACTGCTGTCTTCTCCAAAAGCATCATGTATTCTTCTCCCCACTGCTTTTTGTGATACAGTTCCACTGGCCTGCTTTCTGTTACAGACACACAGAGGTCTATTCCCTCTGCGTGAAGTGGGCCTTCCTTACATATTTACAAGACCGGCTACTTCATGTTTTTCAGATCTCAGGTCAAGTGTCACCAACTTAGCAAGAGATGCCTTCTCAACCACCCTTTCTAAATATATATAGAGCATGCCTCCTGAGTCACTCTATATCCCCTTACCCTGTTATATTTTAATGTTGCAATGATCCCTATGTAGAATGTCACTTCTTTGTATACTTGTTTATTGCTTTGTTTTCTTGCTAGAGTGTATGCCCCAGGAGGGCAGAGATCTTGTCTCTGGTTTATCCCAGTTGTTTAGAACAGCACCCGGTGTACTGGGTGTTCACTTGTAAAAATGAATGAATTAAAGCCACTTAGCAATTTCTAAATCACCTTTGATGTACAACAATCCATATGCACAGCAATCCAGAGAGACTCACCTGTCTGGGGTATGTCAAAGCCAGGGAGAAGAAAACTCAGCAATCAGCATTTTTCAGACTGTGGGGAGCTGAGATCACTGGCCTTGCTGAATCTCTGGTCCCAGAAACAAATACAGACAGGGATCGCCAGCACTACTTAACACCCATTCAAAGAAAGGCATTGGGGATTTGCAGCAACTTTTATACCCATGTTCTTTTGTCACCTTTCTCAGTATCTGTATCAGCATGTTTGTAGAGTTCAGCAGAGAATTTTGTCAGGTTAGGAGGAAGTAACATATGGTAGTTGTGATGAAACCTTAGCACCAGGCATGCCTCTAACATTAACTCAGAGGACTTGTTTTCGATTCTTCCTTTTATGAAACCCAGCCTTTCTATTTTCTGCTAAATCAACAGTACCTATATACACATCAGCTTTACAAGTCTCTAGGAGACAATATTTCTTTTCCACTAATATGTGTATTCATAGCCCAGATGCACATGTGCATGAATGCACAGACAAGTGACTGCATTTTAAGAAGTTTTGGCAGAAGCCAAGCCATAGCATAACTCATTAAGACAACCTCTGACAATATAAGAAGAGATTATTTTGGAAATTCTTAAGGTAAAGATAAAAGACAAAACATACACTAAGTGGTCTTTAGCAACCCTGAGTTTTTTCCTCAGTAGCTCTTCTTGGATAGCACCCTTAAGTTTGCATATCAAATAGTAATACAGCTTACCTCTCACTGACTAGAGCCTTGTTATGTTTTCCTTAAAGCTTCATACTGATGGATCAACCTGTTGGTGAAATGGTGTTAAATGGTCTTAAAATAGTTCAGAAATCAAACCCTTCAATATCTTTGGGTAAAGTCTAAGAGGAGCATTATATTAGCTGTACAGTAAATAATGCATAAAAAGGCTCCTGTATGAGTTAATGGTGCTCCACACACATCACTTAGGGTACAGGAATGAAACAACTTGTTCTTAACTTGCCAAGCCCTTGTACTTTTCAGCTTCTTATCTATGTTCTTGGAAACCATCAAAGAAGAAATGGAGGAAGGGTATGGCATGATAACGTTTCTCTGAGGAAGGCTATTTCTTTCCACCCAATGCTGATTGTGAGCCTTGGTAATCTCTCTCAACTTTTCTATGTGCATACATATATGCATTTTATGGAAGCTAAATTAAATTAAATTAAATTTAAAAACAACAATATAATATGGCAAAATGTTAATAATGGGTGAATCTATGTAGAGGGTATGTGGAGTTCTTAGTACTAGTCTTGTACCTATACTGTAAGTTTTTAGTTGTCTAGAAAAATGTTTAACAAACTATCAGCAGCATCCAAGGTGGTCATACTCGTGCTTTTGCATGTCAGGTATCCATCTATAGCTGCCCCTGTGGCATGTGTTTTTTTCCTACCAGACTGTAGCCACAATAATCTCTAGGGTAGGCTGAGCTAAACTGATGAAATCAGACATTCAGGGAAACAAAATAATCAAATTTTAATACATGTCTTTATTTGTACATATTTTATTATCTTTGAACTATGATTTTTTCCTTTAGGGGAGTAAGGCAGGTTTATTAGCAAATTTTAACAAGATTTTATATTCTCAGAGCATTTAAAGCATGTTTGAAATAGATAATGATTATTTTATGTGTTTATCTTCAGCTGAAATTCATATTCTATGGTTTCAAGGTATTAGTGAACTACTTCTTAATAAACACAGCATCAAACCTGAAAGTCAGAGACACAAAAACAGTGAAATTTAAAACCATCTCCATAGCAAGAATCTGGAAAATCTAGAGGAGAAAAAGTGAATGAATAAGGTAGTATGGAAGGAAGAAAGAGAGGAGAGGAGAAGGGTGGATTTGACCCAGCCATCCCATTACTGGGTATATACCCAAAGGACTATAAATCATGCTGCTATAAAGACACATGCACACGTATGTTTATTGCGGCACTATTCACAATAGCAAAGAGTTGGAACCAACCCAAATGTCCAACAACGATAGACTGGATTAAGAAAATGTGGCACATATACAGCATGGAATACTATGCAGCCATAAAAAATGATGAGTTCGTGTCCTTTGTAGGGACATGGATGAAACTGGAAAACATCATTCTCAGTAAACTATCGCAAGGACAAAAAACCAAACACCGCATGTTCTCACTCATAGGTGGGAATTGAACAATGAGAACTCATGGACATAGGAAGGGGAACATCACGCTCCGGGGACTGTTGTGGGGTGGGGAGAGGGGGGAGGAACAGCATTAGGAGATACACCTAATGCTAAATGACGAGTTAATGGGTGCAGGAAATCAACATGGCACATGGATACATATGTAACAAACTTGCACATTGTGCACATGTACCCTAAAACCCTAAAGTATAATAAACCGGTATGTATTAATGTAAAAAAAAAAAAAAAAAAAAAAAAAAAAAGAAAGAAAGGAAAGAAGGAGTGGTCAAAAAGAGAGAAATCTATAAAGACACCTTGTATGATGTTGCTGATGTCACTTATTGGGAAGCATAAAATGTAATTGAAAGATAGTCACAGTAAGTGTTAATAGAATTTTAAACTAAAGTTCATTATATGGTGTGGATTTACCCTGTGGATTTTGTGGCAGCTCAGGCTTCAAGCAAGGCCTGCCGTAGTGTCATGGTCAGGAGGAATCCTTTGCCTAACCGAGCTTGGAAGGATCTTGTGGTGGTCAATGATCTTTTCACCCAGGGAAGCCACTGCCTTAGTAACAAATCTCTGCAAATGGGACAAGAGCCATGGACTCTTCTGACCCCTGATCCCACGCAAAGTGCCATGTCACCAAATATTCTGTTTCTTGAACTAGTAGGGAATTGTTCTGTGTATAAAGTGATTAAGTTAAATTCTTTGAGTCACATTTTTACAGAGATTTAAGAGTTAATTTTATAGAGTGTGCCAAGCTTCTTAGAAGCAAGAATGTGGATAAATATTTTTGGTTACCATTTCCCCTGTCCCGGGAGATATCTTGCTATCATTATCAGAAATTACTTTTATTATTGTAGAAAGAAGTTCATTCTGTAGCCCCAAACAAGGCAAAGGTGGCAAATGGACAATAAATCAGTACTTTGTCAACATGGAGATGCATTTTTTTCTAATTTTACTAACACTGTAGCCAGTCACCATGCCGTCCCAGCCCATGCAGCTGCGTAATTATACATCAGATCTCCAAAATGAATTAGTTTATTTTTAAAACAGCTAATTGCCTTAGTGGAGTCATGTTTTACCAGAAGCACAAAAGGGCTTTGTTCACTGCAGGGAAATTTTCTTCTGGAATGACTGTGTTAGGCGCTAGCTTCTGTAAATGTCAGTCATAAACAGCAAAATATCAGCAAAATCCACTAAAATCACTAACAATCCAGAACATCTCAATGCAACTTCAGCATTATTTGCTCTGTATGTAGCTCTATGTGATTTTAAGATTAAAATGGCATAGTTAGGAATGTTCTGTGGTACAACCATATGTGACTTTTTATGTGTTTTCTGTAGCCCAGTTTAGATTATGTCTCTTGAAACCCAACTATGTGTTTATAAGGCAGACCTCTTATTGCATGTTTGGTCTCCATTAGGGATGACAGGCCAATTTTTGGAAATCAAGACTTCTCTCTATTATAGTCTTAAACTTCAATTTTTACATTTTGTTTTTGGATGCTATTATATTTAAATAGAAATAGCAGGTGTAGTGTTTATACTGTGTTACTCTGCAGGGATAGTGGGCTCAGAAAACACTGATTAAGGATAAGTTCCCACAGTGTGGCATCACCTTGACAAATTCACATCAGTAATGCCCACAACGACTAGTAGATTCAATCCTAATGTCAAATGAATACTCACAATAAAAAGTATTTCCCCAAGGGACAATATCCTCATGACTTATGACCAACAAGTTCTAAGAAACCAGATTATAATTAGATGTATCATGGCAGAATATTGACTCAAAACCATGCTTATTAGTTACATGGTTTGAGTGTTTAGTAGCATGAGGCTAAGATGGCTGACTAGATCTGCCTCTAGGGGACTTAAATGTGGCAGGACCACCACAGACAGCCTCAGATGTGACCCCAAACCCAACATGACGTAAGTTTCTGGACTTTCTCTTTAAACTTTAAGGCCTGAAGCATTAGTATTTCAGACTTCATAATGTATAAGAAAAAAGCCAAATGATTATCATACAGTTAATTTTAAAACCCCAATTAAATATCTTATTTCTTCCCTTAATATTTCTCCATAGAAGGCAATAACCTTATCTGTATATCTCTGTTTCAATTTTTTCTTCATTCTCTGTCCACACAGATCCCAAATAGATTTTATTATTTTGAACAACTAAATTCTGGCTCCAGTTTTGTATTCCTACCTAGAAAAGCAAAGCCTGCAGTTAGCTAAACCCTTTCTATTGTTTGCAAAGTTCTGCTTTTTAAGTTTGTCTCCTGGAGGTCTCATGTTCCATGCCAAATAGGTTTTCAAAGTATTTACCTAATAATTCCTAGGAAAACATTCTGCTCCTAAGAAAAATAATACTTACTACTTACAAATATAGGAATTCACATGCCTTTGGTACTGAACACCCTCTCCTCAAAGTAGACTTTAGGTGGGCATTGACAGTGTTCACTTTGACAATGTTCACCTTTGTGCTCTGCATTTTCTCTGACTCCAAAGCTAACACACACCCCTTCTGATGAATCCTTCATTAAACAGATTAAAGTCATTAATTATATTATAGTCAACTATGACTAATCTGCAATCTATTATATATTTTCTAATTTGAGTTAGCTCCCCAAGAACATGAATATTAGGGCAATAATAATAGCCTTTGAGACCTTACTTGGTCCCCATTAACTCACAGTTTAATCCAGTATGTCCTAATTTCTAAGCAAAGGCTGACAAACAGGGTGATCAGTTGTGTATGTGTGTGTGTGTGTGTGTGTGTGTGAAACAAATACACACAGGTGTATTTATTTCAGGAGCCAAAAGACTGCATTTACAAAATATATTTGAGATGGAGATAGTTATTAAATTAAGGCCAAATTGTTTCCGTATGGTAAAAATACTTCTTTACTAGTAAAAGATATTTTTATAATTTAAGAGGTTTAAGATGGTTTCAAAACTCATTTCTCATCACATTTCCAGCATTCATGAGCCTTTGAAACTTAAAGCCAGAGAGGAGCTTATCATTTGACAAATTACATAAGAGTTCCAGAATTTAATGTTATGTCGATTCTTAAAATTGGCCATTATTCACAAATTATATTTATCACATGCATTCATGAAAATCAAGAGAACTTTAGAATAAAGTTCTCTTTATATATATTCCTTTATCTAATATTAACGACTCACAGGCTATAACTACCATCTGCCCTTTCTGCCAATGGTGTATTTATTAATGTATTTTAATAACAATTCTAATACTTTTCATTTTAGGTTAAAATGTGTTGGCCTACCACAACTATACCTGCATTTTTCTATGCTTGCTTTTCACACTAGAAAACAAAGACCAGTCAGTACTCTAATTGTCCAAGGGTTGTAAACAGACATGAATGATTCCTTAAAGCACCAATCACCTTTAGGAAAAAACAAACAAACAAAAAAAACTGTTTTCTTTTTCTTTTTTTTTTTTTTTTTTTGAAACGGAGTCTTGCTCTGTCGCCCAGGCTGGAGTGCAGTGGCACGATCTCGGCTCACTGCAAGCGCCACCTCCCGGGTTCGCGCCATTTTCCTGCCTCAGCCTCCCGAGTAGCTGCCACCACGCCCGGCTAATTTTTTGTATTTTTAGTAGAGATGGGGTTTCACCGTGTTAGCCAGGATGGTCTTGATCTCCTGACCTCGTGATCCGCCTGCCTCGGCCTCCCAAAGTGCTGGGATTACAGGCATGAGCTGCCGCGCCCGGCGAAAATACTGTATATTTAAGGCAGTTTATGCATTTTCTAATTCTGTGCTGCACTCTCAGGATGGTGGGCTGCGCATTATTAGCTCATTCCTTTTATGTTATATTACTTAGTTTGAAAATCAACTTTTGTTTCAGGTGCCATAGTAATTTCTCACTGTTGATAACAGAATTACAATGAGAAAACCTTGAACAGAATACATTTAGTTTAAATTAAATAGAAAAGAAAAGAGGAAGGTAACTTTAGCCAAGATTCAATTTAGGATTGTACCAGAATATTTAGTTCCCTTAAAAAATACAAAGTATTGCTACTTCAAATGAAAATTTCTTGAGAAACTCTAGCCCTTGTTAAATGAAATGTTTGTAACAAAATAAACTTTCACTATCAATGTATCCGAGTCCTTATTACTCAACATTCTTACCAATACTTGGTATTGTTAGGCTCAATTTTTGTCTGTCTGCTGGGTTTAAAATGGTGTCTCATTTTGGCTTAACTTTCAATTTTCTGATTACTAATGTGCTGTAACATATTTCATATGTGGATTGGACATTAGAGTTTCTTTTCCATCACTTGCCTATTTTCTTTTGCCAACTTTATTATTGGGTTGTCTTTTCTAACTTATTTTTTAACCATTATTAATATATATTCTGAATACTCATTTTTGATTGATTAAATTCACTGTAAATGCTTTCTCTCAATCTGTCATTAATACATTTCCCTTTTTAAAAGTGTCTTTGCACAAAATTATATTATTATATCATGTTTATCAATCTTTTTCTTTATGATTTGTGTTCTTTTATGTCTCATTTAAATCAATTCTTTACCTGAGAATTTAAATGTATTCTTTGACATTTTTTCTTGTAAAACTTTTCAAGTTTGCTTTTTGTATATATGTTTAATCTACTTGGAATTGATTTTCTGAGTGGGAGTGTACATGTATATGTGTATGTATAGTTTAATACAAAAAATAAGAGTTTAACATAGAGTAGCAATTATCTTAGCACCAGTTATTGAAAATCCTCCCTTCTCTATAGTGCTAGTATTGATGTATGTGGAACTATATTCCACATATGTGGGCCTGATTGTCATTGGTCTATTCTGTTCTCTTACCTAGTTGTCTATATTTGAACCAATAATGTATTCTCTTTTATATAGCTTAACAAATAACTCCTGAAATCTGATAAGGCACATACCCTCATTTTAAGTTCCTTCAAAATTATGACTTTTCTTGGAATTTTGCTATTTCATGTAAATATAGAAGTAGCTTGTCAAGTTAAGAATAATATTAACACTAAATATTGATTTTTTCTATCCATGGACAAAATGTATCTCCCTATTAATTTTTTTCTTTATTGTCTTTTATCTATGACTTCTTCAATTCAGGACACTTTACTTGGTTTAACTATCACTCAAGACTATTTTATTAACATTATTTTAATATTATGTAATATGGTAATGGTTTATTATATTACATAATATTGAAGTGTGAGAGTAGGCCTGTGTGTGCCAACACTCAGTTATCCTAGATTGCAATGCTAAGAGAGGTCTAAAATCTGCTAATTTTAGCTTTTCTTCTTTCTCCTTTATTTTATAAATTCCACTCTCTTTTTTTTTTTTTTTTTTTTCTGGAAGATTGCCTGTTTCTAGCAGAACCCTTTCCTCCTTTCTATTTTTTTTTCCTAGTCTGCTGCCAACGAGCTTTTTAGAATTTTTTTCTGAGATAAAAGTAAATTTATTTTGAGTATGAGGTTTACAACATACTAATTAATTAGCTACTAGTTGTTGATTAAATACTGTGCACCAGTGTTTGTATTAGACACTCTAGGTTTTTCCAGCAACACTACTATTAGGGATAGATGGTAATCACCAGTAGATAGATAAAACTGAGGATAACATGCCCCAGATTATGAAATTAGAGTGCTGTGTAGTCAGGATTGAGTCCGAATCTATGTTTTTTCTCCTAGCACCACCCTGCCTCTAACATATAACAACATTTTAACACTGAAGTGTAATCAGAGACAATGTGTTGTACAACTCTAAAACCAGACAACCTGATTCTGAGGCAGGATGGGCACCTTTCCCTAACTTTGGGGCCATAGAGCAACTCCTGTGCCAGAAAGTTTGTAGGGAGGGAGAGTGGCTAGGTAAGTAGGAGAGACAGAGATACCTGGGGGACAGAGCTGCAGGAAGCTTTCAAAGGTGGTTGTAGTGAGCTGAATAAAGCGTTTCCAGTATGTCAGAGCTGCAGATTGAGGAAAGGAAATAAAGAGAGTTTTAAGATATTTAGCCTGGTCTGCTGCAACATGTGTTTCTATAACAAAAATTAAATGTGATTGGTACATAGATGATAATGAGTATAAAGTGATGTTGGTTCTTATGTGATTTTTTTTTCTAGTCATGGGGAACCAGAAGAGTAGAAATACAATAATAACTTTTAGTAATAAATGGGAAAGAAAAAACCATCAACTGGGCTGCTACATTGCCAACAGGAATCATTTGGAGTATGTTTAAGAAATTAAAAACTAGTATCTGCATCCAGTGAGTTGCTTATCTCAGTTCCTTGTGCCCAAACTTGTTATGCTGTAGGCTCATGGCAGGGGACATTTCCTCCAAGCCCACCTAGGCTGCAGCTCCGCCGCAGAGCTCCAGTTCTCCCAGCAGTGCCTCAGTCCCCATCACCCCTCTTCATTGTCCTCTCTATTGTTTTGTGCATTTGTCCATCCACTGTGGCGGCCTCTGGCCAAGCTGAGCTGCTGGTTTTTTGGAGAGGGCAATCCAACTTTTATCCCCACTTAACAACTGTAAATATCAATAATAATAATAATATTATATGATAATGATAGTGATGATGGACATGGTGGTATAATTACCAAATAACATAGGCTTTGAACAGTTTGCTTATAATCCCATCATCTCATAAACTTGTTATTTAGAGTACATATTTAACAGAATATGAATTTTCTCTGAAATGCAATTATTGTGTTATTGCTGCATACCTGTACTGTTACAGGTCTATTGTTTCCTTCGTAGTGTTCAAAAATTATAAATAATGGACCTTACTTACTTAGATATTACTTTTGGGTTACTCAAATGGATATTAAGTACAACACCACTATAAACTGCTGAACACTATGGGTTATAGTTATAAGGGTTATACTTGGTTCTCTTTACTTTGAGTACCAGGGTATTTTTGTCTTCAGTAGTCAGATTGTGTCACCCCAGTATCCATTATAATACCTAGGAAATTTATGTTCATTCTAGGCTTTGGGAAGATGATAAAATGATGTAATGTGAGTTAATCAACTGCACAATGGCCTGCTTTCCTATATAGTTAAAGTAAAGCAAAATTATACATGACAAATGATGAGCTGTGATATGAATCTTCAGTTCACCCCTCACTGTGGATCTAGTGTATACCTTTAGCATATGGAGCTAAGTCCAGTCTAGATTACTTGCCTTGTGTAGTCTGATTGCTTGAGTTTCAGTTCTGGATGGGCCACAGTATTGCATGATGACTTTTGTCTGGTTATTATTTCCTCATGTCCAGATCCTTGTGATTATTTGCAGAAAAATGATTATTAGCTGTGTCTGTAATTGCCTCTGGGTGACTTTATGTGCCAAGTCTTCACTACCAGCATTTCCAAAGGGCTTGGTTTCCTTTCAAGCCATTCATCAATTGCCTATCGCCAAGTTGTATATGCCTTGAGGCATGATCATTCAGTCAGGAGCCTCTGTAACTCTGACTGTGCTCTGTACTTTCTCTGCAAAATTAAGGTGATGGAAAAGATCATATTCTACTTGTTCTGGCGAGAAGGGAAGAGGTCTAAACTGAAAACAGGGGCACAACCATGGACCCTCATGTGCTCTGTCACACTGTTAAAGAGTATCCCTGGCTGCTGAGCATAGTGGTGTGTACCTGCAATTTCAGCTACTTGAGAGGTTGAGACAGGAGAATCACTTCAGCCTGGGAGTTTGAGACCAGCCTGGGCAACATAGCAAGACCTGGACTCACCAAAAAAAAAACAAACAAACAAGCAAAAAAAAATTCTCCTTGGCTGCCACATCTCAGGGATTTTTTTAAAAGCTATTTTCCCGTAATGTGGATATTGTTTGCATTTTTGTCTTGATCTCAGTTATCTTCCAGCAATAAATGCTTGAGATGTTATTAGAGTTATCTTACAAATGATTATTACAGAAGGATAGAAAATTGTATTGAAGGATTAAAACATAAATTAAGAAGAAAAGTAACTGAGCAATGCCTTTATTTATTTTTTTTCTTAGAGAAGCATCACACATTTTTAAGACATTTTTTGGAATCACAGAGCATAACTTTTCTTCCTGGGCTATTGAATCAAAGCATTACCAAGGGAGCATTAACAGCTAGGTGTGCCTGGCTCTACAGCTCATGGGTGTCCTGTCCAGTGGCTTGCTGCCCTCTCTGGTCATGCCCACTTTGTGTGAACATTGAAGGCCTTTCTTCCCAGGAGCCATTGGAAGAACCAGCACTTGTCAAAGCAAATCATATTTGTTATGTAAATATGAGGAAACTCTTAAAAACAGAACAAAGTCTAACACATTACTCTATAAGACAGATTTTTTTGAAGTCCTGCTCTGAAGTGTAACTTTTTCCACTGCTACATTAAGAATTAGCAAAAGAAAAAGATGGTGAATTATGCATTACGTACTATATGCGTTATATACAGTAAATTACGCTTTAGATACTACAAAGAAAGAAGAAAGATGCAGAAAATAAAATGAAAGTTAATGGGTAAGAAATGTGTGCTTAAGTTGGGGCAAGAAAGTCAAATTTTGATTTCTATAAAAGAAAACAAAGGCTTCAAAGAGTATTATGTGAATGGGTGACTCAAGAACAGGTAATGATTGCTGAAATGAGGGAAATATCATCTTAAGCAACTAGAAAGGACATGCGAAAGCATTGATATACCGACAGGATACAGTGATTTTGAAGAACCTAAGTAAAAATGAGAGCAAGGTTTTCAGAAGAAGCAGAATAAAGGAAAATAAACCCAAAACAGTGAATTGGAAGAACTTTGACCAGTAATCTATTTGATAGTGGATGTGTTTTGAGGATTATTTATGACCTGTATCAGTAGGCGTTGTTGTTATGATCATAGGAAAATCCTGGGAAAGAGAGTTTTTGGAATGAAGAGTGGCTGTGTTGTCTAATGTGTCTTCTTACCCAGGTCACCCTATGTTAAGAAGCTTAATTCTGGAAAATTTTAAATTGCTTCTGGATACACATAAGAACTTCTGGCAGAATTTTTCTCATCTGGAAATAAAGTCATTGAAAATTTTTACAAATCAAGTTCTTTCTGTTTTTTTCATTTATCTCAAATTTTCTAAAACTGATGCTACATTGGCAATTCTGTTAAAGTTCAAAATTAACAAATTTTATTACCAGAAAGGCTTATATCATGATTGTCTAAACATTGTATTATTGGCACAGATTCAAAATTCAAAATTTTGAGTATTATTTTAATCTTTCTCTTTTCTATCACCTGATTTGAATCACATACATTTAAATGTCTGAAGGCCAATATATTCTACTATGTAATGATCTACATAGTTTTGAGATGTTACAATAATTCATGATTCATTTGAAAGTGTAAAAAAGAGTACTTTAGTTTTACCCTAATGGCTAAATATTTAAAATACTGTTATGGGGCTGGGCATGGTGGCCACTGTAACCTCAGCACTTTGGGAGGCTGAGGTGGGAGGATTGCTTGAGCCAAGGAGTTCAAGCCTGGGCAACAAAGCAAGACCTTATCTCTCAAAAAAAAAAAAAAAAAAAATATCCTGCCGTGGTGGTGTGTGCCTGTAGTCCCAGCGCTTGAGGGGAGAGGATCCCTTGAGCCTAGGAGGTTGAGTTTGCAGTGAGCTATGATTACACTACTGCACTACACCTGGGTGACGGAGCAAGATCCTATTTAAAAAAAAAAGTAAATATCTGTAGGCATTGAAATACAAAGGTAGCCCCATTATCATAGAACTTGATAATCATGGGTTCTCATTTCTCAACCGCCATATTGGTTTAAGTTTTTTTGTTCATGTAATGCTATATGCAGGTTTTGAGTGAAGTGCATATTTTAAATGAAATCAAATGCCTGAAGTTTTTGAATATTACATCTGCTGAGTGTTTTCTCCCTAGCTTTTGAAGGGGATAGCATTTACTTATGTTTGTGGATTCCCTGTTAATTAGCCCTTAGAACCATTTAGCTCCTAGATTTTAGTTTCGTTTAACTAGGCCTCGGTTTTTGAAGTCAACGCATAATTATTCATAATTGAAATAATGAAAAAGTATTAACCAGGCATGGTGATGCATGCCTATGTCTCAGCTACTCTGAAATCACATGAGAAGATTGCTTGAGCCCAGGAGTTTGAGGCTTTAGTAAACTATGATTTTGCTATTGCATGGCAGTCTGGATGACAGAGGAAGACCCCACCTGTAAAAAAAAAAGAGGAAAACGTAAAAAATTTTAGTTCAACTAGGGTTTTGAATTTAAAATAACTAAACTTGGGTTCCAAAGAGTCCCTTCTGCTTATAAGCAAGTACCATTAAGAATTTCCTTCAGACATAGCCAAAATAAGACAACAGTCCCTGCTTCATTACAAAAAACAGATTGTTACAGCCTCAGGTGAAATAACTAATGTTAGCTTATTGATTTTTAAATAGACTGTCCCTGCCATCTGGAGAGAAAACATTAGTCGGGGGGAACACATTGTTTACTGAAGATATTCCTAGGTTCGAATTAAATGACAAACACAGACGTAATTCATTGTACCTAATGAAGGCTCTGTATTTCATGTGAGTATTGTTATCAAGCTTCGCTTCTCATATTAAAATGTCAGATTTGGCTTTATAAAAAGAATATAGCAAATAGCCCAGCATATTCCACCACCTTCTTGTTCATTATTTCCATATCTTATTTGGCAGTTAGGAATCATTGAATCATTGAATATAAATGGTTTGTTTAGCAGCCTGGAGAGTGATATTCATATGATAAAAATTTCCATTCTAACTTTTCATATTTAATTTATATATATTTATTATATATATTTATTTTTTCTTTAAGAAACAAAGCAGACTAATGATTTTTATATTCTGTTTTATAATGTTTACAGCTGATGTTAGTTCAGCAATACAGAACTCAATTATCTTAGTTCAGAATACAGAATTTTATGTAGTCCTTCAATCATTTAGTTCTAATTTATGTATTAATATTATATTATAATCATAACGACTACTGTATATTGAGTGCTATTATGTTATCATAATGCTAGGAACTTTATATTTACCGTTTCTAAATATTAAAGCTATACTGAAAGGCAGATGTTAATATCCCCATTTATAACATGAGAGAATTGTGACTCAGAAAGGCTAAGTAACATATCCAAGTTGTACAGTCCTGCATAAGTGGCAGAGACAAAATTCAAATCAAATTCTGTCTCAATCCAGGCCTCTTATCCATACAATAAGCCACATTATTTGAAATGTTATTGTCTTAGTCTGTTTTGTGTTGCTGTAATAGAATACCACAGACTGGGCAATTTATAAAGAAAAGAAATTTATTTACAGTTCCAGAGGCTGGGAAATCCAAGAGCATGGTAAGGGCATCTTGTGAGGCCTTCTTATTTTGTCATCCCATGGTGGAAGGCAGAAGGGCAAGAGAGCGTGAGAAAGCAAGAGATGGCTAGATTTGCTTTTATAACAAACCCATTCATGATAATGACATTAATCAATTCGTGAAGGACCTAATCACCTCTTAAAGGTCTCACTTCTCAACACTGTTGCATTGGGAATTAAGTTTCCAACATATGAACTTTGAGGGCAAACTATACCAGTTATATAGTTCTGTTTCATATAAAAGAGATGCCATGATTCTCATGAATCAAATTTAAATTAATATCTGAAGCCAAAGTTTCCACATTTTCCAGAATATATCTCTCTGATCTAGAAAGTATATGATCATAAGGCCCTTCCTTCAAAAGGCTTAGACCATGTAGGATCTCTTTAAAGCTGAAAAGACAGCCTTCAACTTGATGAGAATGTAAGGTGGAACTTCTTTTTATTAGAGCTTTGATGTTCTCAGAGTGTCTGATCAATGTGTTCTGTAGAAAAACTGTAATAGAAGCCAGTATGGCCATTAGACAGAACCAGGGAGACCCTTAAGAGCATAGAAACAATTGTTAAAATTATTTTCAGTAAAAATAGTTTCAGTATAGAAATGGAAATGTTTTAAGTAAATTCTCTGGACTCTCGAATATCTAATTCCTTGTGTTTAATTATAGGAAAATAAAGCATAATATAATTTATAATATCCATGTTTTATATTGATAATATGAAACTTACGTATGGCTATAATTTTGTCCAGAAAAAACATTAGATTTGGGGAAGGGTGGTAGGTGGAATGGGGAATGATAATGCAGAAGATGGTCAAAATTGTGTGCCTGACATTTATTTGTGAAAATAAGTATGAATGGAAGTGTATAGTTATCAAATGTTTTATCTACATTTCTGTAGATTCATATATATATATTCAACCAACATGTGGCTTTGCCAAGGAGCTCATCTTTGGAGAGTGTTTTGGGGGATGAAAAGGATTTACTGCTTTTAGCTCCAGAGAATATGGTGCACCAGCAAGGGCTTCTATCTCCCTTCTGTGAGCTCACCAAATGCAGAGACTGTTATATTGGATATAAGGAAAAAAATACAAAAGTAGGCTGCTTATAAAAGAGAGTGATGCCTAAAATAAAGGCATTGAAAGATTGAAAATAAAGGGAAAGAAAAATATCTACCAGGCAAATGTGAATAAAAAGAAAGTCTGTTGTAGTAGTCTTGAGGCAAAAGACATCATAAGGGACAAAGAAGGACATTATATACTGGTAAAATGTAAAAGAATTTCCCAAATGAAAAAGAGTGAATACAAGAACATCATGTTCAGAGACATGGAAAATGAAAAATTTGTGTGGGTAATATCCAGTAATTGTGTCTGTTGCATGATGTTTGCAAAAGAAAGTTAGGGGTTAAACTCCTAGGTCAGGTGGTTGTCAAAACTTGAGTGGCCTTAGAGTGTGTTTGCCTCTGTTCTTGGCACTGAAATAAGAGAAGTCCTGAAATAGAGAAGATTCCATAACCATAGGATGTATGATATAAACTTAGTGATATGGCCAGTTGTAAATGTTTGTATTTAGTTATATGCTGTTGCTATAAATGCTCTTGATCTGTCGAAACATAAGTAAAATATGTTTTAGGTACTTGCTATTTCTTAAATTCAATAGTTCACACCCAACTGGATTGAACTGTGAAGTCAGAATTGAATTGCAGCATTAACCAAAAGTTGTTGCTATTTTCAGAGGCAAGCTTTCTAGAATCCTCTTGATTTAACTTGGTTATAGATCATGGTGTGGTATACCACGTTATCAACTTGATTTTTGTAGCAAGAAATAATGCAAAAAGCTCTGGGTTGACTTTTGGTATCTGCTACAATTATGTTAGCAAGTAGTAACTTAGTCTTATCACAGCTCTCAAATGTAGTATATATTTCAGATGCTACACACGACAGAATTTTTGGTGTTCAGAATTTCCAAGTTGATAAATATTAAATGTGCAGCTACATAAGAAGGAGACTTATTTTGTGGAATAAAATAAACTTTTGATTCATACCAAGTAGTGAAGATCAGAATGCTAATCCTTAACTGGACTTCTAGAATTTTTTAATTTTCATAGCCCTGTAGCTAAAAATAGTGTTTTCTTGAAACAGAGCTTTCCATTAAGTTTCTGATCCTGTGAACACCTTGTATGTACATGACTTAGTCAACATAGGATGGGTTAGTCAGTGTTAGCTTGCATTTCAAAGTAGACACTGTTAAATAAAGAAAATAATGCTTCATTATTCAGCATGAACCATTACATGTCACTTAGAGGAAAAGCAAGGATTTCTAGTTGATGTGTACTGATACATTCAGGCATATGTAGTACATATACTAATGCAAAATGATATTAAGTTGTTTAGTTATCTTATATGAAACATTAGTTTTAGGGTCACAGAAATACTGTTTATACAAAGTATAAAAATTGTGTTATAAGTTTCTCTAGTGACCTTTGAAGGGAGGCAAAGTTGGGTCTGAAGCTGTAATATATTTCTTCTAGAATTTTGAGTGCAAATGGTGTATTCAGTGAAATTCATGAGTTAAAGATAGAGCATGAAGACATTAGCCAATGCAGCTCATAACTAGAGTTTTCTGGAAGCTCTGTCATGACTACAAGGTTACTAGATTCATTACTGTAAAGCAGAGTTACAAACACATTTTTATATTAATTTCTTAGTGCTGATATCTGCTATAAATGCCTCACAAGAAAGATATTTTAATACTTTGTTCATTCAACTTGTACTAGATAATGATGGTCACACTGAGATCATTTCTGCTACAGTCTGATGCCAAGTCTTTTTCACTGGTTGGTCTATGTTGTGGGACAACAACAAGGCAAAGGAAATGCAAAAAGTGAAAGTGCGATTAAACTGCACTTGCTTTCAATGAGATTCTTTATTCAGTTATATACTTAGCTTTTAATTATGGTTTATTTTTGTTATTAAATTAATATTTTAATAAGAAACTATAAAAATGAATAACAATGAAATATTAGAGGTTGAATAGTATATTAGTGACTTACTCAAGATCAATAGTAACTTAATAGGTTCATCTGAAGAAGGAATCATTTATTCATTGCAGAAATATTTATTGAGTGACATACTATGTGCCAGACATTATGCTAAGCTCTGGTGATACAGCAGAAAGAAAAATGAGCTATTTTTTCAAGTTGATGCATGAAACTTTTTATAACTCTGAGTAAATAATTCAACATTTAATCAATTATATAACTTTCTTTAGAATTTATACAGTTTCTTAGAAAAACAGATGAGTAACAGCTTTTCAACATTTTAATAATCATGAATTAAAGGCCCATAGAAGGATATTTTTAGTAACCAGTTATAGTAATAATAGCTAGTATTTATTGAATACCTATTTGCCAGGTATTATATAATTCTCTATCATCCTTATAACAATCCTGAGAAATTTATTATTTTGAATCCATGCTTATAAGTTAAAATTTAGGGAAGATTTGAAGAAAATTTAGTTACAGAGTTTCTTATCAAACTGTATAGTAATCACCTTGATTGTATTGCTTCTAAAACTGAAAATTCCATGAAAGTAGAGCCTGTATCATTCTTGTATACATTTATATCTTCAGGGCTTGCACTGTGGCTGTGAAATAGTTGATATTCAATATATGAAATAACTCACTTTCATAGAAAAAATAAACTTCCCTTGATTCTATCAAAAGACCATTAAGTTTTACTTATCTCTAATTACAGGACTGCACAGGGCCATATTGATTTCTCCTCCTGTGCTGGCTGCCTTGAGCGCTGCAGAGAAGGGCTGATGTGCAACTGGAAAACACTCAGAAAAAAATAGAACCTGGAACAAAATGGCTGAGCAGGGAAAAGCTGTGCACACATGCCCATCATCTTTAGAGTACAATGCTGCTCTCATTCGCAAGCTAGAGGATCCCTTTCTTAACAATCCACCTTAGTCTTTCATACTCCGAATATTAATAGCCTTGTTCTTACCTAGCCTTACCTAGTCTAATTATTTTCATTTTAAAAAATTGTTCTCTAAAAATGTTGGCTAATTTGAAATCACACCAAAAGATACTTTATTCTTTTATATTTTTGCTATATAATTCCTGCTTTTGAAAGGATGATCTCATCTTATGGTTCTCAAACTTTATTGTGCATCAGAATTACTTGGAGGGCTGGTTAAAAATACAGATTCCTTCCAGATATTCTGACTTAGTACTTCTGGGGTAGGAACCAATAAATTGCACTTCTAGCAAGTTCCCAGGTGATTTTGATCCTCTGTAATCCTCTAAAAATAGAATAAATCTTGGCTCAACACATCCCATTTGAAGGGAAGAGTTATTTTCAATCACTGCAAGGCCAATGATTCTAAAGTTTTTGTTGTTGATTTGTTTTGCTTTCAAATATAACAGTCTCCCTGAAATTTCAATGCCAACATGATTTCTCAGACCCTTTACCTGCTATAAAATCTTTCCTCAGATGAGGAAGATTTTCTCAGAAGACCATTTGTTATCTAATTAGGCTTTCTAAGTGGGGAGAAATCACTTGTTAATTGAGTATCCCTTATTCACATGGAATTGATGCTGTTCCTCTAAGAAATAGAAAATTCAGATAAATAAGGTCTTCAGCTGGAACAAAAATTAGGACACTGTACTTTCCCCTCCATCCCATTCCTTGGAGGTCTAAGGGAATCAAGCTCACTGACTGCAGGCAAATGCATATAGTTTTATTGCTTTAACAATAGTTTGAGGAATGTGAGGTTGGGAGAAGAGGTAACATCAATGAGTGAGTGAGTGAGTGAGTGATTGGAGGAGCACCAGTTATTGGTGAGTAATTTGCAGCATACTACAATTGTAGAGCACAAATTCAGTATTTGAGGTAATTAAGTTTTAGATCTTACTTCATTTAGATTCCAGAATCATAGGGTTTGTTAATACATGTAAAGTCTCTGCTTAATTACAGATGAACTGATGTTATATCGTTGTGGTAGAAGAAATTGGGTTACATGACCTCCCTTGCTTGTTTCCAGTTATCAACTGAGATTGATTTTAGAAGAAAGCCTATTATAATCCAGAAAAATACAACTTGAACTCCATAATCTCAAGTGTTGAAATCCCAAAAGATGAAAATATAATTCTGAAAAAAATAATAATTCTTTATATTTATTTACATTTTAAAAGGGGGTTTGTTTGAGAAAAATAACAACAAAACAATATGCTGTACACGATAAAATAAGAAATAATAGCACATATTTTTACAAGCAAAAACACTCAGGTATACTAGCAATAGTCACACCAGTATAACAGTTATGATGCAGACAAACTGTGTTTATAAAGAAATTGGTCAAAAATGGAAATGTATAAATGCATATCACTGTGGTTAATAATTGTGTGCACCCAGCTTTATATAACTGTAGTCATCTTAAATTTCCTGATGAACAAGCGAAGCTTTTTAGCAAGATGGATCAAAAAATTCAGTGGGTCACCAACACACATGTAGTTACCCAAAGAACCGAGATCCTGATAAATTTTCTTTCACAAATGCAGACATACAAAATCTTTCATTTATTGAAAAAATTTCGACATGTTTGGGTTCAGAAACAATGCTTATATGTAAAGTCAACGTTGTGATAATGCACTTCTCGTGGAATCAAATTTCTGATGTCCAAGGAATTCAAAGAGAAGCCTGCCCTAGTTCTCAGAGAGAAACCAGTTCACCTCCTGTGTTTGTTCTGTATGGGTCCCCGGCAGATCGGATGGTGCCTGCTAACATTGAGGGCAGATCTTCTTCACCTAATCCACTCAAACTCACACACTAATGTCATCTGGAAGCACCCTCACAGACACACCCAAAAAATGCTTTAATAGGTTTCTAAGTATTTAATCCAGTGACATCTAAAATTGAATCCATAGGTCCACCCCTTGTCAACTTGGCTCCCATAAGTCTCTCCTTAACCATACTTAATTTCCAAATAAAGACTGTAACAGCCACCTAACATGATGCAACTAACATGATGCAATAATCCTGCATACGACCAAAAACTAATCCCTTCCCCAGAATTCAGCTTTCAAGATTTCATATTTGAGATTTTAATATTTCGAGATTGTCATTTTCAGGATTGTAGACATGAGAGATTTTAGACCTAAGGGATTTAGACCTTAGGGATTTTGTATCTTTTCAGATTTCAACATTCAGGATTATGGCATGTGGGATTGTGTCTTTCAGGATTGTGATCCAAATCCATTTTAGAAAAGGTCATCATGAGCTAGAGGTCCGAGGATATTTCTGGAAATATTTTGGTGCCATACAGGTTATTTAATACTTTTTTTTGCTTATATGTCTGCATAAAAAGAAATGGGATTATGATAACTTTGAAATAACATTTTACATTAGGATTTAATTCCCACTTTCATTTACTATTAAATTGAGAACCTGAGACTTTTGGCCCTTGTTACTTTTTTTACCTTTTTCTTTGACCTATATGTATATAAAATATAATACTTGGATTAGTTTCCAATAAATGCTTATTTAATTGAATTTGAATTTATTATATTGAAACTTTTTAAACTACTCACCTACCTAGCCTGACATTTGTATTAGCTTGTTATAGTTCTTGTAATAGAACATATATTTTTTTCCCCCAAATTAGTAAACTGTAGTTTTATAAATACCCCAAAAGAAACTGAGTCACATTTCTTTACTAACATTACTGAGATGATGTGAGAAGAATTAACTCAACATTCTTAATAATGGAAATATAGTAATCAATATAGTTGATGGTTGTTTTGATGATACTTATTTTTCTTCTGAGAAACAAGTGGGGTTTTTTGTAAGTATCCAATGTCTTTTCACTCTAAAATATTTTTTTCATTATCAAGAGTTAAATAAAAGAGAAGATGGCTAATGGAAAAACATACTGCAAGAATGCAGGGATGAAACGTAAATAAACCTCATGTTAAATAATGGTCAAAATGAAGAAGACACATTATTTACAGTATTTTGTGTGGAATGCCCTTTCCTGGAACCTTTAAGAACTAGGATAATTACTAACTCAGTCTTCGGGAGTTTTATTCTATTTTTTATTTTTTATTATAAAAACTGAGAGATCTTTTTTTTTTTATCAGTTGTGGTTTGAAGGTGTAATTTAAACTTAAAAAGACAAAAGATGCATAGGCATATTATATCAATATGGTGATTTTGTTATCCCTTTTGTATATTCATCATGAATTTTTGTATTCTGTTAAAAATCACTCTGAAACAGACAGTGGGTCCATTTTTCATCAGTAGATCATATTAAATTTTATTTGGAATATCTCAGATAATGATTTGTATCATTTTGGTAAGGGACAAGATGGTGAGACTGGATAATATAAATGCTAGACCAATATGGTTAGTTATTAATTACCTGTATTTCCTTAAGCTACTGTCTTTTTTTTTTTTTTTTTTTTTGAGACGGAGTCTCGCTCTGTCGCCCAGGCTGGAGTGCAGTGGCGCAATCTCGGCTCACTGCAAGCTCCGCCTCCCAGGTTCACGCCATTCTCCTGCCTCAGCCTCTCCGAGTAGCTGGGACTACAGGCACCCGCCACCACGCCCGGCTAATTTTTTGTATTTCTGGTAGAGACGGGGTTTCACCGTGGTCTCGATCTCCTGACCTCGTGATCCGCCCGCCTCGGCCTCCCAAAGTGCTGGGATTACAAGCGTGAGCCACCGTGCCCGGCCAAGCTACTGTCTTTAAAGCCTGACTCCAATAGTGAGTCCTTTTGTAATCAAGCCTCCTTAGTTTCCTCATGAGTGAATTTCAATTATTGTTTTTCTTAATATAAGAAGTTCTTGTTCTGATCTCACCACAAAAAAAGTGGTAACTAGCTGAGATGATAGATTTGTAGCTTGATTATGGTATTTATTTCACAAGTTATAGGTGTATCAAATCATCAAATTGTACACCTGAAATATAAAGAATCTTGATTTGTCAAATATACCTCAATTTAAAAAATGTTCTTTAAATAAATGTTTTGTGGAATAAAAAAAAAGTTCTTCAAAAGAAATCTTATATCTCCAAATGGAATCAGGTAAAAGCGGAACGCCCCTGGTTCCACGGAGAACCTTTTTTTGAGGAAACTTAGGCAACTTGCAGGTACCCTATGTCATGAGGCAGAGTTTGAAAACTACAATTGACTATCTCTAAATTTCCTCCCATGTGATGATAGTTACTACTTCAATACATCATCCTTAAGGAAAATTATTAGGTCCACACTGTTTCTATCCTTTGAATTTTACACATAAATTTTGTAATCAAAAGTTTATTTGTAATATCAGATGGAATCAGATCGTTGTTTTTTGTTTTTTGCTTTTTCCACTGACAGGAACATAAGATTTTGTTGTGTAGCTTAAGTCAAATGCAGTTTGGAATATATATTTTTTAAAAATTGTAACTTACATATCCAAATACAATTTTTCAAGGAGTATTCAGTAGAAATTAATCTGTGAAAGAAGAGGAATTCAGCAGTGGCTTATTTGATGAATGATTTAACATGTTTATTTCTTCCCTTTCATCAAAACTCTGTGTCCCCTTGTTTGCCCCCTCTGACTTCATACTCTGGAGTTGACCAAGCTCCCTCTTCCATTGGACTGTTCTGGGAATTTTGAAATAATCTGCTTTTTCCTCTCTTTCCCCTGTTGCTTCCGATGCCTTAGAATTACATTTTCCTCGCTGATTTAGTTTAGAAAAGAGAAAAGAGCTTCCATGACTAGTAGATTATCACTTTTGGGTTTGCTCTTGGAAGTGACAAGATGCTAGGATCCCTCTTTGGAATGTAAAATTTATCTCTTATATAGAACTGATATAAATGTGCACCAGAGACTATAAAACTCTGATACTATCTACTGTACTGTATAGCTGAACGCCACAATGTGTCTGGTAATCTATTGACTATCATAAATGCTATTTCTACAGAAAAGTTAGGAGGTCCATATTTCGGGCAACCAATGTATAGCTGAACGCAGAGCAGTCATAGTTGAGTACTAACCATATGATTTATCCATCAACAGGTGCATGTGCTCAGAAATTCTGTATCCATAAGAAATCAGAGTACTTTCTTTTCCTTTTGCAAGTAAATTGAATTTAGCCTGAGAGGCTGAGGGGAAATTTTCACATATAAGCCATGGTTTTGTGTTTTGTGTTTTGTTTTGTTTATAGATATAGTACTAACTGGATGGGTGCAATAAAATTCATAGGTGGTACTAAGATACAATAGGATTTGTGAAATGGACAATTGTCTTGCATAAATAGCAAGTAAAAAATCAAGCCTGTCCTTCATAAAAATTTTATTCTGGGGTGTGCTTGTTTTCCAAAACTACCTCTACTAAATCTCCTGTTAGTCCTGAAACTAGAAGGCAGAAAAGCTTCTAGTGCTACAGCCAACTGCAGTGTAGCCTGAGAAACAGGCAACAAAAATAGAACACCAGGATTGCTGTGCGTGGGTGAGGCAGAAACCACATTATGAGCAAAAGCTTCCAGTATTATTTTAGAACCAATACAGAGCTCTGCACTTCTCTCCTCTCTCTTCCAAAAACACATACTACAAAAATAAAATGAAATGAAATGTATGTGCATTTGCCCCCTTAGAATTATGATTCTTAATTTTTTTCTTGCCTTCCTTTCTTTGGAAGCAAATCGCCAGTATGGAAACACAGTGTGTAAAGCAAGCTTCGAGGAAGGAAAGAGTTAATTGCTTTTAGGGCCCTGCAATAGAGAATTATGGTTTGAAAGATAGAGGCTGGACAGCTGGGTTTGCTGGGGTATTTTTAAATGCATTAATGCAGGCTCCAATCACTCGGCCATGCTTGACCTATTTTTGGCTCAGGCCGACCATTGTTCTATTTCTGTGCCTGTGGGCCATGCTGTTGTTGATTCATATGCAAATGGATTATCACTCGCTTTAGCCAACTTGAGCTGAGAGAGACTGAGAAAGGGGGAAGAGAGGCACAGACACAGATAGGAGAAGGGCACCGGCTGGAGCCACTTGCAGGACTGAGGGTTTTTGCAACAAAACCCTAGCAGCCTGAAGAACTCTAAGCCAGGTTTAATTGGTTTCTTTTTCTCATGGGTAGACTTAATAATTTTCTACATATTCTGACAAAGAAATAACCCCGAAGCACGTTCCTATTTCCCACCTGCTTGTAGTTTCCGGGATAACCTAAACTCCAGAGAGCTATAGCATCCACTCTGTCCTTTCTGCTTTGCACACAGGTTGGTAACATGGGAAAAGTGTCCAGGTCTTTTTAAAAGTGGATGCCCATTTGAGCAGAAAGGAAATCATTGTCGAAGTTGATCCTCTGCTGCTTCTCCTCAGGGAGGAGGGAGAACCAGCGAGGGTAGCTCCTGGGGCCGGTGCACTGAGCAGTGATGAATGTTTCATGTAGCTGAAGTAAGAGTGACTGGAATATGCTGCAGACAATTTACGAGAGTGACTCCTGTTTTTCCTCAGATGGGGTGGCTGGACGAGAGCAGCTCTTGGCTCAGCAAAGAATGCACAGTATGATCAGCTCAGGTAAGATCCTCTTTCATAACTGAGACGTTTTAGGTTTGAAAGGGGGCTGGCTTGGGAAATGCAGCTAAGAAAAGCACCTCTCTTAAGGAAATTGCTGCTTTTTCGTGTTGATGTTGCTATTTTCTTGGTGCGTCTGTAGGGTTTAACTTAGATCCCTTCCATTACTGTTTCTGTGCATATTCAGTCTGCTTAGGGACAGCAGCTTCTGAATGAAATTGCAAACTATTGCTTCTGATGAAAGATGAGACTGAGATAAGTAAAATGTGGTTGGGGGTGTTTTGCCTTTACTATGCAACTAGAAAAAGGAGCTCTGTACTGATTGTAAGCCTATTCTAATAGGACTTTAAAAATCAGGTAAGTTCATATTGGGGCGTCAGTTTAAATTGCAGCCCCACTAGCCTGACGATTTTATATTTACTCTGTGCCTACAGAAGCACATCTATTTATAGACCTACCTTCTAAAATGTGTTTGCTACAGAGTTATAAAGGCAGTTTTCTTTTTTCCATTATGTGGCTTTTCCTCATGAGCCCCAAATGAAACTGTTTAGGATGAAATAAAATTGTTATTAGCAGATGCTTATTTTAATTTTCTTCAGAAACATGTGGGAAGTCTAGCATTGTCAGGCAGATGTGATGGCATAACACACATGTAAATGTGTTAAAAGCAGGTGCAGCATTTTAAAGGATAATAGGAACAGATTCTAATTTCTAGTTTCTCAAGGAGATGAGCTGGTGGGAGATGGAGCTTGTCAGCCTTGTCAATTTATACTTACTAAATGAACATACTCTCCAGGCAGTATCACTTACGTGTAATTATTGCCTTTCATATTTATTTCCTATGGCTATTTCCTAAAGCTTTGGGAACTCTTTGTTTCTGTCCTCTTCTGAATGTTTCAACCTAAAATTGGCTTAAAGTTCTCACTTAGATCCCACTTCCCATGTGGGCTTAATCGTAATTATAGATCACCGCCTAGATTTCCATGATAAGAATGCCACATAAAGCAGTGTTTACTTTGTAGAGCTAGGTGTGAAAGAAATATTCCACAGGTTGGCATGATGTCTGTTTTGGTGTTAATACACCTTCCCATATGGGGATCTATGTTTAAAGCTAGTTTTCTTTAAACCTTGGTTAGTTATGATAATTTTAAGATCCTTCTGTTGACCCAATCTTTTCATGGAATCAGAATAAAATATCAATTTTGCATAATTTGGTATTTATACATTTAAGTGACAGGAATTATGTTAATGAATAGTGCCTGCTTAACAAAAGCAAACCTACCAGAATTTCAGTACAGTTTATTCTTATAGCTGCAAAGCTGACAAGGGCTCCAGGAGGGTTTAACAGGTATGTCTCTAATGGGACTGGTCATTTAACTTAGCATTTTATTTTTAAAAATTTGGATGAACCCTTTGAAAATAACTATTTTAGAAATCTTTTCAGCCCTATGCTTTATCCTTTTAGTCCTCACTTCTGTGTTACAAATTTGATATTTTTTTCATATGGTAGAAACATACATGCCTTCCAAGTAGCAAGTGTCTGCTGAAGCTAAGGCTGGCTACAGGTGTTTGCAAGCTTTGCTTTTTTCTCTACATCTTTGATAATCACATACAACTTTACACCCATTTCAGTAGAGATTGTCATTTTCCTAGCATTTAATGGTTTGTATAGAAAGCAACAAGATTTTCAGACAGGGAAGTGCTTCAGGCTGTCCATGCTTTTGCCAGTTCTACAAGAAGCAACATTGAAGCACCAGCTAGCTATTAAATGAAAGGTGATGTAGGTTAACATCGACTCCCAAAACCTGTCTGGTATAAAAACATAATCACTAAGTTCTATTTATTTTTAAAATTTGAAGCATAAAAACAATTGCACCCTTCCTACCATGCCATATATTTCATATATGTTCTTAAATTTAATTTACCTAGTCTTTATTGTATACTTCCTGTGAGGCACTGGCTCTCAAAGTTGGACTCACCAGAAGCACTTTACAAAATATGATACCTAGATTCCACTCCCAGAATGCCTGATTTAATTGGTATGGGGAACAGCCTGGGGATTGAGGTTTTTAAAATCTGCCCACCTTAACCTTCAGCAAACTGAGATTCCCTGCTGTAGGGCTAGGGAATGGATGGTGATGCTGGTGAACCACTATCAGTAGGGTTTGTCCTTCGAGTTAACTGCTAAATTAGGGGTATGTTTGTGTTAATTTAGCTACAAATCTTGTTCAGCTCCCTTTTGGACCAGTGGTCTGGATGTGATTCATAGGCTTAGAAGCAGAGTCTTTGGATTTGAAAGAGAGATAGGATGCCTGGCAGCAGTGCAGAGGAGTGGAGAGAGCACTGTTCTAGGAGTCAGACGCTCTGTATTCTAGCATGAGCTCCAGTGCTGGCCGATTATGTACTGATTTTTTACTTATCTTCAAACTGAAGAATAATGATGTCCTCCTGCTTGCCTCTTAGCATTCTTGTGAGGTTCAAATGTATCAATATGTCTTTAAAACATATACTCACTATTATAATTGTTGTTTTTAGTGAAATGAACCTAGGATCTTGGTTTTCAATGCCATGTTCTATCTTGCTGAACAAGCCACATGAGTTACATTGTAGGTCACATGGGGGAAATGATTGTTTGTTTTGATAATCAATTTGCCTTAGTTATCTTATAAATCAACTATTTATTTTGTTACCTTGGTTTGATAAGAGTTAAGATCTTTCCTATGCAGATTATCACTATAGGTAAGAGTAGGGTGTGTATGTGTGTGTGTGTGTGTGTGTGTTCTCTGAAATGTCTCATTATGTAATAAAGGCAAAGAAGTTGCACAGTATGTGATTGAACAGTGAACCCCAATGGCAGATTTCTTGAGATTGTTTTTAAAACATTGGTTCTGTTGTGTAATTTCTTTAGCAATTGCTTTAGAGTTCCCATTTGTTGTTCTAGTTATATTGGATATTATGCACTAATATTGATGGCTTTTGTACGCAGCTCTTTATATACTATTGGAATACAAGTGTTTTTTATGGTTTTTTTTTTTTTTTGATATTGACTCGGCCAGGCTAAACATGTTTGGTAGAACCAGGTTCTATAATATTGTACTAATATATTTTAGTTTAAAGTTCTATAATATTAAATCTTAGAATTCAGTATGAGTGACACATTTTGTCAAGTACATCCCTACTTTTGTGGCTTGTATGGGCCAGGGTAAGTGATAACTGTAGCAGAAAGTGAAGCATGTACAAATACTGACTCAGGTCACTCTGCAGGAGCTGGCAGGATTAGGGGTGTTCTCCTGTTGCCAAGCATGTTGCTTAACACGTTGGGCAGCAGAGCTGTCCAGACAATATTGGAACAATTATTATGAAGGAATTTCCTAGAGTTCGTACAGAAGTAATGTAAGATATATTTACAATAAGGAAAGCTCATATTTTGGCCATCTATTCTTATTTTAGGGTATAAAAGAAAAACATTTAAATCAAAATCCTGAAATTCTTTTATATATCTTCACCCTTTTTTGAATCCTTTTGTTCCTTAGTGTATGGTGTTGAGGGGAAGGGAACATTTTAGATTCAGTAGTCACGTCACTTATGTCTACTTGAAAAGCAGAATCTAATTATGAAAATGTAAGTCTGTGAAATGTTCCTGTCATGTCAAGAATCACTTCTGGTATTCCCCATAATTACTGTTTTGCCATTCTCTAACTCAGGTTATCTTCACTTGCAAGTCTGCTATCAATTGAGATAGATGATAGGTATCAATCAGAAATATAATTATAAATGGGCTCATTGAGAATGGAGACAAGAATGAGTATTTCATATTTCTAAGGATGACACAGGAGGCATAATTATTGTTATGTCCGTTAAGTAAGAAAATTCCAATAAAACCCCTTAGAAGACTGAAATTAATCCAAATTCTGAATTCAAAAAATATTCTAAATGATGATTTTAATTTTGGAGGTGAGTAATTTTAAAATGTGCCTCATAATTTCTCACTACTGATAAATAATGAAGTGAGCCCAAAATAGCATGTCAGCCAGCAAACACTCCTTCCACCCCTGTCACCCAATATATTCAACAGTAACTGAGCAAAGAAAATGATAAAACCTAATGCAACATACCTCAGAGGCTAACAGCCAAGAAAAAATGGATGCAGAGGTTCTTTGATCGTAACAGAGAGACCTGTCTCCTGGGCTGTCTTAGAATTTTACTGGCAAGTTGACCAGTTCCTGAGGATTCTCACTAAGATTCCCAAATCTGAAGAGAAGAAAACTGAGTAGGTATCCTCACCATTTTGGGTTGTTCTTGTTTTCTCTTGTGGCTGAGAAATCGTAGAAATGAAGGCTTCAGAGCAGCATACTAAATTGGGAGAAAGATCGAGCCACAGCTCTTTGGAATGACGTACCTTTCACCAACTAACCTTAGAGATTCTACCAAGAAGAAAATCATCAACTCATTGAACCCATGGAATTAGACGTCTTAGTATTGCTTCCTACAAATAGAGCACCTTACATAAATTTTATATAAAAAAAAGCTGAAAGGTGAGATGATAAACAAGAGAATGAGATGAGAAAGGAGATATAGATCTCAGGAAATGAATTAAGAATGGAAAATCATAATGATTATGGAAAAAATATTCATTAGAAATAGAAGAAAACAGAATAGGCCCAGGTAAAAATCTTTACACATAAAGATGAAAGGTTTGAAGAAAATCAGAATGAATGAAAAAGGAAAATAGTTAGACAAAGTAGAAATTCTCAAACATGAAAGAGGCTGCTTGACAGTGAAAGCCACACAGTGAAGAGATGAACTTAAAACAAACAAAAAACTAAATTGAGAAGTAGAGAAAAGATTATCAAAGTAATGAGGGAGCACTGAATGCATTTAAACAACTATTGGATTGTGTTTATAGGGCAGAAAGCAGATATTATAAAGTAGGGGAATGTAAAAATATTAATAAAGCTGGCCAGTGTGAGGTGTTAGAGGTTGAGATGGAAGGATGTGAGAAATGCTAATATCCTTCCCTTTCTGAGCAGGGACAGACTCCCTGCTGCTTAAAATAGAAACACATACTTAAAAAAAAGATTCAAAGCACTGATTTTTAAAAATAGTTTATTTAACCTTAAAGAGGTCTTTTTGGAAATAGTATCTCTTATGTTAAGGAAGTATTTAGTACATTTATAGTTCCTTCAACTGCAGTTTTAAATCTGCTTAATTCAGTTAAATTTAAATTTAAATTCAGTTAAGTTTAATTTCAGTTTTTAAAAATAAATATAACATCAGTGATATGTTCTTATTTTTATAATTTTTTAAATCTATCCATCCATCTCCTGAAGAATTCATATAAAGATAGGAAGAAATAAGGAAACATGCTGTGCTGTGTTTGGTGAAGAGGAGGGGCTTTTTCTTTTAGCATCATACCTCTTTACAGTGTATGATTTTTTATAATAGGCATGTATTCTATGAGAAGTGTTCGTTACACACCCCCACACAAAGCTACTATGTCAAAATACTAACAGTGATTAATTGTAAGTAGTAGGTATATTAGTTAGGTTGTTTTCTCCTGCAAATAAAAGAACACTCTAGTCAAAATGACAGACAAGTAGGACATTTATCATGTGATAAAGTAGTTTGGTGGTTAGGCAGCACCAGGTAGTCAAAAATGGCAGCAGCATTCAGGTCCTTCATATAGCCCCACTCTGCTGGTCTTAGCCTTGGTTGGTGTGATCCTAAGATTGGATCCTCCAATGGTCACAAACTGACTTGTAGCAGTTCCAAGCATTATGTATATTTATGCATAACAAATTGCAGAGACAAAGGTTGGATCCTCCAATGGTCTCAAGTTGACTTGTAGCAGTTTCAAGCATCTTGTTATTTATGCATCACAAATTCCAGAGACAAAGAGGAGAAACTGCTGTCTTGGCATCTCTTTTAAAGGAAGGAAATCTTACCCACTTCTCCAGCAAATTATCCTTTACACTATATTGACTAGAATAGCGTCACCTGCCTATTCTTTCACTTGTTTTCCAGAGGAGTGGGACCCATGACTGAGCTGGGAAGGCAGGATACCTAAACCTGCTCAAGTTTCTATTGGGAAGAACAAAGAAGTAAGAGGAATAAATGTTAGCTAGGCACTAGCAGTATTTGCTACAACGTGTATATTGGTGATTAGAAGTTTCTTCTTTGCAATTTTATTTACTTTTTAGTTTCCACAAATATAATAAATGGACTATGTTTATAATTTCCCTTTCAGTTGAACTATGGGTGTTGACTTTCTTTTCATGAAGATAATATATCTGTTTAAATACTAATATAAGTATTTTTTACTAGTATTGAATATAAGTTTTTTATTAATATTGAATAGATTGTTAGAAGAAGCCCCCTAATAAAGAGACTAAAATAATTGTAGAATAAACTGGATCTCTCTAAGCTATTAATCATATTTTCTGAAGGAAGGAGAGTCAACATTGTGGCCTCATGCCTTACAAGCATTTATTACAAACTTGAATAGAGTATTCCTTTAATGTTGGCTTCGAGGCACACAAAAATTTTTTTGAGAAATATAATAATATATGAATTGTTTTCAATATATGAAAGGAGGATTATCTTAAAAATACTCAGAATGTCTTTGCCAGTAGGTTGTCACAAATATTACATTTTAAGAATCATGAACAATTTTTACAATATGGAATGATAACTACATTTTAACATTTTTTTCTGAATTTGAATGCTTTGAAAATAATTTAATTGAAATAAAACTCATGCAAATGACTTTAGAAAAGAAGCTTTCAAGAAGAAATTCAAAAATATGTTGGCCTCTGCCTCAAATCAGTGTTGGCTGTGCTGTGCCATGGTCCCCCCCTGTTTTTGAAAGGAAGCTGAAGTGAGTGGTTAGCTTGGGATATGTGGTATCCTTCCTGTTAGCAGTTTTCCCCTTTTCTTTTCCCAGTAATTTGGCAATAAGGAAGCAAAGAAAGAGGAAATGCCTGGTGTTCCTAGTTCCATTCTTCTTCAACTAAGTCGGTTGCACAAAACAAATTTAATTTAAACAACATTTTTCACAATACTAAACGACCTACACTTTCAAGTGTTATCAGAGAACATTATGTTTAGGTTTACTCTAAGTTGCTATGATTCATGAATATAAGAATAAGTACTTCTTATGTTTTTATAAGAATATATTTTCCATTCATTATCATAATGTTAACTTTTCCATAGTAAAATAAGTGATGGGCTTTTCGTGTATAGTGTTTCTTAAATACCCATTAATTAAATCCAATGAAAACCACTTTTAAGGAAGAAAGAAATTTACCAAACCACAGAGTGTAACTAGTCATTTGCTTATGATTAAACTTTTTGCATGCTGATAAGGTTGGAAATACCCACTACTTTATTTTCCTGCTTCTCCTTATGGTTCACCACTTGTATCAGAAACTTTTAAATTCATAATGTATGTTCATTATTGACCCAGTTGCAGCCATGTGGATGTTATTTTCAATTTGCTTGAGGTACATTTTGGTGAATGTCTAAGGCATGACATTTCCAAATGAGAATGTCATGAAGTTGTTTCAAAATTTGAGACTTGATATTAAAAACAAAATAAACCCCCCAAAATCCAGAAAACAAAAAATAAGTAAATTTCACTGAGTTTTCATTAAATGACATCATAGCTTGGGAGTTCTTGCTTTAGTAAAAATGTGTTTACCCAGAAAGTTTTCAGGGAACCCAACGTAGGGTGAATAAGAAAAGGCTCTTGTTGCGTTAAGCACTGTATTAACTTTATTCTTGATGATGCTTTTGAAATCTCATAATCAAAATTCAAGAGTGTATTTTAAGTACATGATTTTTACATTAGGAACTATTCATTTTAAGTTGGAAAGAAAGTTATCACCACCCGTTTTTGTTTTTTTCTGTCATACTCCTCCTTGATCTTCTAGTTGCTTAGTTCCAATTTTATTTTATTTTATTTTGTTCTGCTTTTTGAGACAGAGTCTCACTCTGTCATCCAGGCAGGAGTGCAGTCGTATGATCTTGGCTCGCTGCAACCTCCACCTTCTGGTTCAAGTGATTCTCCTGCCTCAGCCTCCCAAGTAGCTGGGATTACAGGCATGTGCCACCATGCCTGGCTAATTTTTGTAGTTTTAGTAGAGATGGGGTTTCGCCATATTGGCCAGGCTGGTCTCGAACTCCTGACCTCAAGTGATCTGCCTGCCTTGGCCTCCCAAACTGCTGGGATTACAGGCATGAGCCACCGCGCCCAGCCTAGTTCCAATTTTAGAGGTCAGTGATTGTAAACTTATTTTTTTCAAAAATTTTTATGTCATTCTTTTATTATTGACACAATGGCTAATGTTTCAAAAGTTTCTCTGTGTATCACTTTATCATTTAATCCTCGCCACAGTTTAATAATGCAGTAGTTGTTGCAGCAATATTGGTATTTTACAGTTGAGGAAATATATTCAGAGAGATAAGAAATTTACTGATGGTTACTGTAGGTAGGAAACGGCAGGGTCGTGTTTAAAATCCTGCCACTTTTTCTCAAAAAATATTTAGCATAGGATAATTCTGCTTGGTACTAAAAATGTGGACACATTTATATATGTATAAACAAATACCTAGGGAGACTTCTTAATCCTGGGAGGTTTAAGGCACAAATAGGCAAATATGTTGAAAGTTTTGCTGGAAGATCCTTTCTCATATTCTCAGTGCTAGATAATTAAATTCAAGGAAGTTAGCACTACCCAGGACTGAGAGGAGCTTAAGGAAACCAAGCTTCTATGAGTGTGCTCTTTTCCTTGGAGCAGATGCTGTGGACAGAAGCAGCATTCCTGATGCATTTGGCACCTGTTTGCCAGTGTTCATGATACACAGATCATGAGGGTAAAGTTAGCCCCGCTTCAAAATAGCAAATTATTATTAATGTATTTTGGCAGGAGAAAGTAATTTTTTTTAAATGTTAGCATTATGGGGTTCATTTATTTTGACCAAAAGTTTTGAATTATGCTCACCTTGGTATTTACCTTGAAATGTAATAAAGCCTATATCACCACTCAAATCCTAATTTCAACTTGCAATGTGAAATTCTCTAGCCAAGATAAAGATCTAGCTAACATAATTCAGTTTCTACTTATTTTGAATATATATCTGTCCAATTTGGGTCCAGTTTGGACATTTTAGGTGAAAACTGGATGGCTGTGTTTATATGTATGATCATCATACTACATTTTACTTTATCTTGAGTTATATTTTACTTTATTGGATGAATATTATATGTTCTGTAGGTGGCTTAAGCATAAAATTCACCCATTACCTACTAATCCAATTATGCAAAAGCCCAATCTTTGCTTTCCAACATGTAATTTTTATAATCTTATTTGCTATAAGAATCTTGAGCCATCTTCAGGAATCAATACATTGTAAAAGCATTATTGATTATCACGTTAATGATTGACATAATTTATTGCCTTCCTAGGGGAAAGAAGCTTTCAGAAGATCATTAAACGCATTAAAACCTGCAGATGTCCACATGTCTGTGCCTCTCTTTAGCAGCCTGACTCCTTTGGGTCAGTTATTCTTAGCCTCGGTATTTCTATCTTATGGCATCGCAGGTCTAAGATTAGCTTGTTAGGCGTTATCATGCCATATGAGTTACCTCCTAATATAACTCTACACTGGAATGATTATTTATAGAAAGAGCATTCTGTCATTTTTGGGTTATTTCTAGTAGTTTAAATAAAGAAGAATAACATTCAAGTGAAACCACAGATTCCTTCCTGCTGCCAAAATAACATGATAACTGTCTACTTAAGGGGCAATAATGTTGTTTAAATGTCTGCTTCGGGTGATTGCAGAATTCTTTTTATCTCTGCCACCTTGAGAGAAAAGGGAGAGCTCTGGTAATGATGTATCATGCTTATGGAAAGGCAAAGAGGCAGCCTTGATGCCATCTCAGAGCACACAGGACTCTGGTTGATGATGACAACAAGAGACACACAGGGTTTATTTTTAGAAACAGACATTGCTAAGCTCTCTGTTTGGTGTTAATATGGCTCATAAACGGAGCTCCTTGGGGCTGTTGACCCTTCTAGTGAATATGGCATTAAGCACACATACTGTTTTCTTTTTTCACTTTGTAAGAATGATTCTATTATTAAAAGTGTATATATATCCGTTTCTAAAAACTAAGAAATCTAAATTCTATTCAATTTCTCCAGTAGATTTGGAGTTGTTTTTTTTTTTCTTTAATCCCGTGAAGCTTGGGTTTAAGAATTGGTTTATGAAAAACAGTTGACTATTATAAGCACAATAAATATACAGGTTAACCATAAGGTATGGGAAAAAGGCAAGTATACATCATGAATGACTTTTAATAATAAATAACACCAATGCTCCTAGCTTTATTACCACAATATATAAAATATAGCTATAAAAGATACTGTCATTATAATGCACTAATGTGAGTTACTGATTTAAATAGATGAGATAAAATTCTCAGCATATGAGAAAAGTAAGTGTAAGCCTCTGCTTGCTGTTTGGGTATTACTACCTCTAGATGTTCCCAGAAAGTCTCATATACAGTAAAATATGCAGTTTTACATTTGAGAAATGTTCTCTCAATTTACTTTGTGTGCTTAATTCAAACCTTAGCAATTGTTACTTTGCTCTAAAATTAGAATTGTTTTAATGTTAAATTTGCATTTTATATTTTTTTACTATTAACTCATTTTTCCTAAATGATAAAAATGTTAAAATGGATGTGAGTGCATTTTATGTTAAACATTTGCCAAATGCTATAGAATGGATAACTTATAGCGGTCTTTCAAATATTCATTACATATTATTATTATTATTATTATTATTATTATCATTATTTGAGACGGAGTCTCACTCTGTCGCCCAGGCTGGAGTGCAGTGGCGCGATCTCAGCTCACTGCAAGCTCCGCCTCCCGGGTTCACGCCATTCTCCTGCCTCAGCCTCCCGAGTAGCTGGAACTACAGGCGCCCACCACCACGCCCGGCTGATTATTTTTTGTATTTTTAGTAGAGACGGGGTTTCACCGTGTTAGCCAGGATGGTCTAGATCTCCTGACCTCGTGATCCGCCCACCTCAGACTCCCAAAGTGCTGGAATTACAGGCGTGAGCCACCGCACCTGGCTATTATTATTATTTTTTGAGATGGGGTTTTGCTCTTGTTGCCCAGGCTAGAGTGCAATGGTGCCATCTTGGCTCATTGCAACCTCCGCCTCCCGGGTTCAAGCTGTTCTGCCTCAGCCTCATGAGTAGCTGGGATTACACGCATGTGCCACCAAGCCTGGCTAAATTTGTATTTTTAGTAGAGATGGGGTTTCTTCACGTTGTTCAGGCTGGTCTCAAACTCTCAACCTCAGGTAATCCACCCGCCTCGGCCTCCCGTGTTTTTAAAAGATAAATATGTTGGCCGGGTGCGGTGGCTCACACTTGTAATCCCAGCACTTTGGGAGGCCGAAGCGGGCGAATCACGAGGTCAGGAGATCGAGACCAGGGTGAAACCCGGTCTCTACTAAAAAATACAAAAAATTAGCCGGGCGTGGTGGCGGGCACCTGTAGTCCCAGCTACTCGGAGAGGCTGAGGCAGGAGAATGGCGCGAACCCGGGAGGCGGAGCTTGCAGTGAGCCGAGATTGCGCCACTGCACTCCAGCCTGGGCGACAGAGCAAGATTCCGTCTCAAAAAAAAAAAAAAAAAAAAAAGATAAATATGTTTTGTGTGTTGTTTGGTTATCTGCTGACCATTAGGAATTTCCAAAATGAAAGACAAAAATAGGAAACACACAGTAATTGAAATTATCTTAAAAGAAGTCAAGATGGAAATGAATTCAGGGAGCGGAAGTGGAAGCAACTGAAGGAACAACATAATATGTTGCATCCTGACCACTCTTTTAATGAGCGGGTCGAAGATTTTGGAAGATGAAATTGTTTGAAGCTTTGGGAACTGAGGTGAAAGAGTCATTTATTGGTTCAGTTTTTCACCCAAAACTGTTTAAGAACCAACCATATGACACAGAAAATACAGGTATTAAACAAAACAAGGAGATACATGGTTGGTTGTTCAATGGAATGATGGATGGATAGATAAAGCTACTTGAGATAGGAATTAGTATTAAGGTGAAATAAAATAAGACAATGGGGTAGAAAGTAACTGATAGGGCAGTATTAGCTAGGGTACTTAGGGTAGTTAAGTGAAGGCTTTTGAGTATGCTAAGCTGTAAAGGGTATCTTTCTAAAAAAAGTAGACTTTCCTTCAACATTTAATTTGGTCTAAGTCAAGTAGAACAGAAGCACTGTTAAAATAGATTAGGAATGGTCTGGATCGATTTCAATATTGTTACCTCTGCTTTGTGGAAAGGATGGGGAAGCATTTAGCAGTAGGTAGGTAAGGGAACTGGAGAAAGGCTGTTAGCCATGATTTTCTCTGTTTTTCATAGAGATCGTGAACCAAGTGCCTCTCTCTTGTATTCATATTATTAACTTGAAGTGAAGGCTCTTTTAGAACTTGTTCCCTTTCCTTGTTCCTAAGGTTCACCTTGTCCCTCATCTCACCTGCACTGTCAATTGTGCTTAAATTTCTTACCCAAGCAGTATGAGTCATTGCTAGTAGTTTAGTGAAGCAAACAGTTTCTCTTTCTCAGAAACTCAAAAGAAGGGGAGCAGAGTATCTTCGCCAGCTGAAGTTAGAAGTCTTAGAACATTTTCTCATAAACACAATATTGCACACTTTTTAAAGGGGTATAAAATACAGTATTCATCACACAGGCATTTACTGTGTACCTACAATGTGCCAGGTATTTAATTCAGGTAGATCATGGGTCAAATCACACCTTTGTTAGGCAGCTAGAGAATCATAACTTCCCAAGAAAATATTTAGCATACATAGTCTTCATTGGGTTAGCAACTGGCTAGATTCGTGACACATTGTTACAAAAAAATAGTTGTATAAGGAAGTATTTCATGAAGGTGACACATCTATTTTTTTAAAAGGGAGAAACAGCTAAGAGCTATTTTTCCCCACACATTATGCTTTGTGAATAGGGAACAACGGTGGATACACAGAGTAGGTTGGACAAACATTTTTGAGGGACTGACACATTATCTCACATGCTTGATGCCTCATGGGGTTTTCCCTCAACATTCCAATTGGTCTAAGTCAAAGCACAGTTAGAATAGAGCAGGAAGTGTTCTGGAGCTATTTTAATCTCTACCTACTTCTGCCTTGTGGAAGGGGCGGGGAAGCCTTTATCAATGGGTAGGTGGGAGAACCAGGGGAAGACTGTCAGCTACAATTTTCTCTAGCCTCAAGAAGACTGAGACCGAGCCAAACTCCTGGCCAACATGCTTTGTGGATTAACAGTGTAGGTTGAGAAAAATAGTTAGTAGTGACTTGTTTTTTCCCCCGAGTGATTATCTCATTCAATCAGTATTTATTGAGTACTTCAAAGCTGTATTTTTTAAACGAGGCTCCTTGTTTATCTGTTATTGTTGTTGTTGATTTCTTATTCTAAGAATTACCAGGTATTTCCTTCTTCTGAGATACCTTAATGCTCTATCCCAACTGGTCATCACTGGGGAAAATTCTCTTATAAGCCCAATGCAAATGTTATCTAATGTCTGACACCATCACTGATTCCCCCTTACCTCCGTGATATTAATACTTGCCTAATTACGTGTATTTTTTTTCTCTTTCTCCCTTCTCTCTCGATCCTCATAGTCCTTTTATTACTCTCTTTAGAACATTTCCACTTTCTGTCTTACACTGTGACTATGTATGTGTGTCCTCATCCCCCCAATTAGTTATATTACAAGCTCCAGGAGGAAAAGGATCATGTTTTACTTCTATTTTTATTCCCTACAGTACCTAGCATATAATTGATCCCTGAGACTATTTTTAGATGAATGAATGAGTGATTAAAGAGTACAGTGTTATTATTGCACAATGTGTTTTTATACATTTGGTATTTTTAAAAAATGATTTCTTCTTTTATGAAGAAAATTACTCCTCAGTTTCTTTGTAGATTTGAAAAATGTAGACATTTTTGAGGTGTTAGAGCCTTTTGCCCCCAAATTAAAATTATTCATTATAGAATATAAGCAGGAATGACCTCCAGTGCTTTAACAATGTGTATATAACCCTTTAAATGCTTCAGTTATTCTTAACAAAGGAAATTTGGGAATATTCTTATTTGATTTGATTTTTCAATGAATAATGAATGCCAATAGAAATTTCCTGGGATATGTGTCTGCATTCAAAATGTGAAATGTGAAATAGCTAATTTAAGACTGCCTGAATATAAATGCATACTTTTTTAAGCCAACAGAAGAATAAATTTAGTTGTGAAAATGATTACAGGTATACTTTTATGTTATTCAAATACCACTTTGCACTTAATAGTATTTTTCCCTTCTCTTATATTTTTATGTAGAGACAATTTTCTCAGATAAGGGGCAAGTGGATTTTTCTGTTAATAATAGTATCAATTGGAAATAATTTATCCCCACAATTGCTATCTAGCTCATCTATGTTTATTCTAGCATTATTTAATTAGCTATATTATTTGACAAGGGGGCAAGGAAAGATGATTTTTGATGAACAATTTAATCAAAATCTCAATGCCAAGGGTATCAGTAATTTGAAAAATTATCTAAAGTAAAATGTCAGAACAAGGAGTTAACATAGTGAGATACTAAGGAAATATAGATGGAATGGGTGAATCAATCTCTATATACAACTCTTCTAAGAGAAGAATGAGAAAATTATCTTTATGTGTATGTGGGAAAGGAATGGTATAGGGAATAGGATATAAATCTTTCAGGGTAGTCTTTTTGCTCTATTTTATCCTTAAAACAGCATAAGTTAGGATAAGGGCATTAAGACTTAGAAAATTAATTGAGTTCGTTGATAGTATATGTGTGGGCCGAGAAAGGAGTTCGATAATAAAACCAAATTTTACAGCATAGGTGTTGAACACAGTGTAGTATATCATGGTGAACAAATGTATGCCAGTGTCCTTTTAGTGAATTTGTGAAGGCTGCCAATTAGGCTTTCTTATCATTGTTCATTTGTTTGCTGAAAGATGAACATAAAAATGTTAGAAAAAAATTATCTGAATATCAACTTAACCTAACTTTTATATTGTAAGAAGGAAAACAACCCTCAAACAACTGATACCCATAGTACCCCTAGTCTCTCACTATTTATTATCCCAATAATTAAATGGACATTCTTCCACATCCTTGATCTGGAAAGATCAATATCTTTTTCTTTTTTTACTTTTTCTTTCCAGCACATAGTTTCAAATCTGAATATAGATATAACTCTAACGTTAGAAACCTCTGTCTCAGTTCAGTCTTAGATGAGTAGAAACCAAACTAAATTGCCAGGTACAGTGGTTCATGCCTTTAATTCTAGCACTTTGGGAGGCTGAGGTGGGAGGATCACTTGAGCCAGGAAGTCAGGGCTTCAGTGAGCCGACATCACTCCATTGCACTCCAGCCTGGGCAGCAGAGTGAGACTCTGTCTCAAATAAATAAATAAACAAATGAAAGAAAAGACAAATATTAAATTGTTTAGTAGACACAGGAGACAACATCTTTCTATTTGATTATCTACTGCCCAGTCAACTTCCTTGGGCACTCAACCAACAGGTAACAGAGATTATCTTTATGCTTCACCAGTCATATATATGAGACCCATTTTCTCCACACCCCTGCCAATATTGGATATTGTCAGACTGTAGATATTTTTGTCAATCTTAAAGATGAAAATGGTAGAGAATCACTTTTTTCTATGAATTTTTCTGACTACTGTTGGATTTGAGTGGTTTTCATATGCTATTAGCCATATGGGTTTTCTTTTATGGAGAGGTAATTCCAGGAATGCAAGATTGGTTAAAGGAAAAAAGTCTATCAGTGAATGTTGCCCTGTTAATAACGAATTAAGCAAAAAAAAAAAAAAAAAAAAAAAAAAAAGATCTTCTCATTAGATGTAGAAAAACATGCCATAAAATTCAATATACTTCCAGCATAAAAACTTTTATTAAACTAAAAAATAGAAGAGGGAAGTAAGTGTTATCAACCAAAACCCATTCACCCTATCTGAAACTTTATATTTAATGGTAAAATTAAAATACATTCTCTTTAATGTCAGGAATTGTCTTTGGATGTCCTAGTCAATGTTTCAAGACTTGAACATTCAACAGGTTGTATTAGAAATTAAAAGGAAAAGAAAATAATTGAAATAATAAAGAGTTCACTTATGTTGCTCAGTACAAGGTCAGTACAAAATAAAACATTGAAAGGATTGTTTTATATAAAAAACAACCAAACACAAAATGTAATAGTGCTAGCATTTACATGGTAAATGAAATTTTATAGAAAAATTAATAACATTGTTGAAGGACATATAAGAAAACTTGATGAGATTTGAGCGATGCTATGCTCATGAATAGGAAGACTACATCTTTAAAAAGTTATTTATTCCCAAATTATCTATGTATCTCTTTGTTTTTAAAAGTTTTTAAAAAAGATACTTGATGAATAGTATTAAGTCAGATATACTAAGTGATGTATAAGAAGAAGTAAATCTTATTTCCACCTCAACTCTACTAACCATTCAATTTCCCGCCTCATACATAGTCCGCTATAAATTTCTTCTATACATTATATGTGTATTATATTTCAGCACAATGTTGATTAAAATCCTGACAGGATCTATGAGGGAACAAGGCATACTGATTCCAAAAATTCAAATATACAAGTAAGTGTGCACAAATGGCAATTCTGTAAAGCAACAAATGGAGAGAAGAAGCCTAGATGTCAAGTCATACAAAGCTGTATTAATAATGATTATTTGGTTTGGGCAGGGACATGCTCACATAGATGACAAGGAATAGAATACAATGTTATTTTTAGTAGCTTTGTGTATGACAGAGTTTGCATCACAAATCAATGGAAAGAGGACAAGCTGTTAATTAAATAGTTTGGGAACAATTAATATATTCAGTTTCTAAACTCGTAGCCAAATGATTTTGTACTCAAATATCTATTTTTGTAATACTGTTGTTATCCAATTATGCAGGTTACAATTTAAATTCCTGCAAAGCCTATGTATTGTATCATGCATATAGGATCTTGCATTGTATAGAGGGACAGGAAGGAATTTTATGAAGATATGGCAGGGACTTTAGTAAAGTGGTTCTAAACTAGGTGACAGGAGTACACAATGTTAATCTAACTGAATTCTCAAAAAATAACTGAGACCAAATAAAAGATTCAGATCTAAGAGTACAATAGAGTGAAATAGAGAGGTGATAATTCAGTCAAGGAAGAAAGGTAGATAACTGTATCCTAAAGCTTCACCAAGTTATTCACTGAATAGTACCTTAAAAGACCAATGAAGAAGTGACTTTTAAGCTGATGCCTGAGTGACTAGAAGAGCCTAGCCATGCAAAGATCAAAGGACAGCAATTCCAGGCAGGGGGAACAGCCAGTGCCAAGGCCCTTGAGACCATTATGTATTTGGCTGTTCTCAGAATGAAGGCCACCGTGGCTACATTACTTTCAACACAACAGAGAGGATTTTCAGGAGGTTTAGCCAAATCTGCCACTGTCTGTGTGAAGATAGGTAATCTAGCTGTCTTCTCTGGCATCTGTAAGCTAGGATGGGTTGCCTAGATTACCGTTAGGTCCCTGCCATCCTTAAAAATGTTAGGGATTTGACTTTTTAATTCCCTAAACCAGATCATATCACAAGACTATGTCGTTCTTGAACCTCCAAAGTAATTTTAATTTAGTGGGCAAATAACCCCAGTAATTTGTTTGATACTGCTAGTTTATAATCCTACAGATTTTAGGTTTAGAAACCCATTCACTTCTAGCTTTTTTAAACATTATTGCTTATTTTGAAGCTTATGCTGTGTCTGACTTTGGCTTAGAATGTATTGCCTTTTCACAAAAGTGTTGTGGTCTGTTATAGACCTGTTTACAAAGAACTATCACTAATTGTTATGACTTATCTAGCTTAGTTTGATACCTCAAAACAATCTGAATCAATCTGTCTTTTTCTCTGGTGTGTATATGTGTTGTATGTGTATATGCATATATAATGCATGTATTACAACTATAATTGAACTATTTCATATTTTTCTGTGTAGCAAGAGTTATGTCATTCTTCTAATAGAAGTAGAAAGAAATAGATGGAAAATTTGACTATATACCAAATTTCTTATAGCTTAGAACTATTTATTACCATCTTAGTAATGAAGATTATTATTTGATTGTTTATCAGAAATATAAAGTTGTATCATTAGCGTTCATGCTTTTCTTCCAATCTCCTTGCCCAGTGACTACATTTGAATTTTCTACGTCAATTTAGAATTGTATTTCACTTTTTAAAATTTGGACTTATTTTGGGCTAAAATATAACAGAAATTTCAGTTTAGCACAATAACAGAAATTATTGTAAAAAAGCAGAAATTCCAGTTAAATATTAACACTTAATATAATTAATTGCTGCAGGTCAGCTGCTTAATAAGTAAATAATTATTTACAGCTATCTTTTTTCCCCAGTTTATTTTAATCAAAATAATTTTCTTGACTGTGTGCTGTGGCCCATGCCTATAAATCGCAGTGGTTTGGAAGGCTAAGGTGGGAGGATAGCTTGAGGCCAGGAGTTTGAGACTATCCAGGGCAACATAGTGAGACCCTGTCTCTACAAAAATAAAAACAAAAAATAATTAGCTGAGTGTTGTGGGGTGTGCCTGTAGTCCTAGCTACTCCAAAGGCGAGGTGGGAGGATTGCTTGAGTCCAGAAATTTGAGTTTGAAGTGAGCTATGATCATGCCTCTGCACTCTAGCGTGGATGACACATAAGACCCTGTCTCTAAAAATAATAATAAGAAAATAATGATAACAATAAAAATAATTTTCTTCGTTAAACTAGTATTGTGGGATAAGTACTACATAGTCCTTAGGAATTTTTATTCATAACTTTTTCTAAACTCCAGTTTATAGTCATATGGTTAAAATTTAAAAACAGAAAGAGAGATTATATTGGTTATTGGTTCTAAAGTCATATTTTATTGGGTTTTACACCTACTATGGTGATATTTAAATGATGCCAAAGCTACATGTTGCAATCAAGATAACAAGAGTATTTTTTCCTTCTTCCTCATTCCAATCTTTTGAAATGTAATGCATGGAAATTTTTCTTTCATATGTTAAGTGTATCTCATTGCTGAATATAGTGTGCCTCACTGAAGTATTCACTTCGTTGCCAAAAACACATCAGTCATTCACAAATATTCAGTATTCTGAGAATGAAATTTTTTTTTAGCTACTTGGGTAGTTGGTGAAAGCCAGTTTGCAAAGATTTCTAACTCCTACAGCGTTAGACATATTATGTGGAATCCAGGGCTAAGTAGCAGCTCCCAAAACATGAGGTAGAGTTCTAGATACATTGGACCCTTCAGGCTACAGTATCCTGGACCAAGATTTGTAGCCAGTTAACAGAATAGCAGTAAGCAGTCTTCTATTTTGTCGATGAGATCAAAGAGCATTATAATTTTGGAGAACAAAGTGGGTTCCATCCCTGAACACATTCATTAACATTTAAAGGAAATAGATATAAAATAAAAATACAATCTCCAAGTTAATTAAAACATGGAGTCTCAACATAAGCAAACCTAAGGCTTAGAAGATTGGTTGACATCTAATAATTGCTTAATGAATATTCATGGGATAAGTGAATGAATGAATGGATTGAATATCATCCATTTACAGCAGCTGATATTTCAAGTGCACATGTGCGTTTGCACTTTAAATGTTCTAGGCTTTTTATCCTGGTTTTCTAGGCATAAGATATATAAAGAATATATTTTAAAAGCCAATTTTTAATTTTAAAACTTAAATGGAAGAAGAATTTCTTTTCATTCCTCATGATGCTTTTACTAAGGACACATTATTATTTTTATGAATATTAACTATGTCATACTTCAAATATGGAGGTTCTTCAGTCACACTTATAATTTTTTGGGTTGTTTTCTTCAGACAAAAATGGCTTTGCAGCTGTGATTTTATACTCTTCATCCTGCCTGCAGGCCTCTTTCTAGTAGGGCCACATTGTGTCATCCTAATTTATTATGTGCAGTATAGTTAGAGAATAAAACCTCAGATGGTTGGGCTTATTGCATTGGTTTCTAAAATGAAATTTAAAAGACCTTTAAGAAGGATTTCCTCTGGGTAAAATATATTCAGTTATGCTTATATCCATAGAAAATGTAATTTGGACAATAAAAGGCCAAAATCACTTGAGTCTTTGGTATGTTCTGGATAGCTGATGTTATTAGAGTTGTGATTTCCAGAAAGGAGGATGTCACCTTACCGCCCTAGTCAATATCCTATTTACTTAACAACAGAAACAGGGAAAGGACAACTCAACCTTCCTCTCACCTAGAGGATGTTCTGATGTGTGTCAAATTCACATTCTAGATAGTAATATATTAGGCTGGGCGCGGTGGTTCACGACTGTAATCCCAGCACTTTGGGAGGCCGAGGTGGGTGGATCACCTGACGTCAGGAGTTTTGAGAACAGTCTGGCCAACATGGCCAAACCCTGTCTCTACTAAAAGTACAAAACTTAGCCGGGCGTGGTGGTGTGTGCCTGTAGTCTCAGCTACTTGGGAGGCTGAAGCAGGAGAATCACTTGAACCCAGGAGGCAGAGGTTGCAGTGAGCTGAGATCGCGCCATTGCACTCCAGCCTGGGTGACAGAGTCAGACTCCATTTCAGAAAAAAAAAAAAAAAAAAAAAAAGAGATAGTAATACATTGAGCATCTGATCTGCCTTAGCAGAAAAATCAAACATCTGGCATAGTAGTAAAAAATTATATAGAAAGATTACTTAAAGAGACATCTGATTTTAGGCTTCTTTTTCTGGCAACAACAACAACAACAACCACCATCACCCCAATACAGCCAGCATTCTCTATATTTCTAATTTATGTTTAAATAAATATGAATATTTAGTCCAAGATAAATTTTTTGGCTCAAAACTGATGACCTCACACATTGACAGATTTACTTTCTGGTATTTAAAGAAAAACATATTCAGAAAGGTTATGCATTGCAGGACGTCACGTGCTTACAGGAATTGATATCTTTTAAGAGTCCATCTTCGTGACTGCCTCATTTCACTGCTTGCCACCTGACTCTGTTCTTACGATAAAAGTTCAAAGAATACATTATGAAAATGTGTTCTGAGGATATTTTATTTACTTGCTACTTTCCACTTGTAGTTTCATGTAAAGCACGGTCCCTTACACCTGATAAGAACTGAATACGATGTTTGGGAATGAACAAACTAAAGGATCAGCTTGTGTGATGCGAGAGCTGCTTGCATTATTTCCTCCCCTCCATTTCTCCTCTTTTACAGTCTAGAGTCTAGTACGGCTGCTATCATAGTTCTTCTATACATTCATTCTAAAGAATTAGCTGTAATCTATTACACATTGTATACCAACTTTGTTTTTCTCTTGTCACTCAAATTTCTTTTCTCAACACTGATTTGAACATTTGTCCATCTTTCAGAACACGATGTTGCAGGTAGAAGAGTACAAGTTAAGACAGGGTGCCTTAATTAAAGAAGAGGCCTTTACTCCTATTTTCTTGCATTCTCACCCCTCTGTTTCTGCCAGAATTGTGACAGCAGGGCAGAAAATGGGCTTTTCGTGCAGAGTTGACAAGATACAGGGTAGTGAAGACAAGAATCTTCTTTCACATGCTAAGAAACTCCTGACTATACTTCTGAAGTAGTAATTGGAATGACAGCTTTTCTGGCTGAAGTACAATTTTTTTGTTTTAAAAATACAAATGGTCCCTCTCATTTTCTATTCCCAGTTCTTTCACTCACATGCTCACACTTACAGTTATACAGTGTTCACACATACATTTTTCATTGTTTTCTCATTTGAAATAAAATTTTGTGAGAAATTTTCACCATAAGCAAATAATCACTTATTTTATTTGTTTTAATTGAGCTTTTAAAGGGACATTATTTATTATTATTTCACACACTCTTGCATTTATTGATTTACTCCCTCCCACAGTAATTGATTTACTGGTATTTATCTTCTCCAACTAGACTGACTTCTAATGACTCATTTATTTGGGAACTTCTTCTATATGGATCAAAATCAGGAGTTTGAAGTAACCCAGAAAGAGACTTGGAGAGCCCAAGGGATCTGTGAATGAGCTTTAGGCAGTTTCTAAATCTAAGAAAATTGTCTGCAAACAAATATATTTGTGTACTGTGCATTTTTCGGGAGAGACTGTCAATTCTGTGTCTTAATACTCAAAGAAGTTTGTGTCCCTAGCAAACGTAAGTGATCAATTTTAGAAAGAGTGATAACCAATTTGATTATTTGGGTTTTCAGCCCAAGATTAAAAGGCACAGATTACAAGCAAGGGAGTTTATTAGATTTAGACTTACCTAAAGACTTACTAGAGCCACAGCTCACAATAAAAAGCAAGAAGAAAACCAACCCATCTTCCAAATGTAGAAAAGGTCAAGAAATTAATGCAAAAGCTGTCCCATCTCCATTAAAGCCGAATGTTGTAGTTAACTGGCCCTGAGGGAACCAGAGTTTCACAGTGCAGTTACTGATAGGCCAGTAATAGCCCTGGCTCCTCCATGTTATAGATGTCTTTAAAAGCAGAGATGTATCTAACCCATTTTGGAAAGCATACCTTAAAACATTAAAGTGGAATTGTTTTTGATATTTCAAGGAAAAGGCTTCCAACCTCTGAAATGTTTATTTTCTAGATCCTCTTATTCCAGAATGAAAGCAAACATGTGTATGAAGCTGTGGGATGTGTCATTTGCCCCTTGAAGCTATAGTGTGGTAGAAATTGAATCTTTATGTCCAGAAGCCCAGTGTCTGTATTATTAGTTTTGCAAACATCTGTGGGCTCTAAGTGATTGATAAATACTATGTATAGAATGAACCTAAAGTTTAGTTTGAAGACCCTACTTCATAGATCAATATGAAAATGATGCTAGCAAAAAGATATAGTTTAGATATTATGCCTTGGAAAAGTATTTCTATTTATATTAGCGAGCTTATGAATGATGTCATCACAACTCATTCTAGGAAAGATCTAGGTCAGTGTAATCCTCTCTAGAGAAAGTTAAAAAAGAATAATGGTTGACTTGGTATTCTTAGTCAGAAACAAGTTAAATGACAAATTATGACACTTATTTTTTACATGACAGACAAATAAAAAGTTACCATATATTAAATGCTCAAGAGGTTAATATCTATAAAGCACAAATATAAACTGTAAATCAATAAGAAATACTAGTAACTCAATGGATAAATAATCAAAGGCTATGAATAACACATTTACAAAGGAATAACCAAAAATAGGCAATAAGTATCTGAGAAGATGATCAATCTCTGTCATGATTAACACATCAGTGAGGTGCCATTTTTGTCAACATTATGGGAGTAAAAATAAATGACTAGATGATGCTTAGTGTTGATTGTGGTTTGGAGGAAAGGGGTGTTGTCATATATTAGTGGAAGAGCACACTGTTCAAATTTTGGAGCAGCATAATTTGGCAGTACTATAAAAATTAAAAATCTACACACCCGACAATCTAGTAATTCTACTTAATTGGTATACAGAAATACTTGCACAAATTCACAATAATTTATGTACCAGGATATTTATCAGCAGTTTTATTTATAATAATGGAAAATTGAGGGCAATCTAACTATTAAGTCAATACATAATCCATATTCTGAAATACAAGTCATTAAAGTTATTAATGTCTGAATATATTAACATAGAAGGATGAGCTCAATATATTAATGAATGCAAAAAATGTAGAATTGTATACAGTACATATAGCATAGTAAGCTCAACTAATGGATTCATGATACTTGTTTCCATTATTTTATTGTTGTAGTAGGAGTAGAAAAGTAGTAAAAGTATTTTAACCCAAAGAAAAAAAATGCTAGCATGAAAATCACAGTTCAGTAAAGTGTTTTTATATCAGTATGTTAATTAATAATTAAAAGTATTAATAAGTTTACTTCAGGAATAAGATTAACTTACATATCTGTGAGAAACTTCATGATATACATCAAAATATTGAAGTAATCATGCTATATTTTTCTTTTCATTCTGAAGACCACCTCTTGTAGGTAACTTTTTATATTTTATTATACTGTTCTATTCTCTTTTCTTTACTTAGTTACATATCACAACTATAGAAGAAATAGGTTACCTGTTACTTGCAGAAATGTCACTCACTATTAATATCACTTTGCAACACAGAAAATTTTTCTGAATAATTAGAGGCAACTAAGCAGGCTTAAATGGAGTTGGTTAATTAAGTTATAAAATTCTAAGGGAGTATGATGAACCGTGTAGACATATGAGCTTTCTGTTCTGCTTTTTTATCAAATGTTTCTGGCACCTGGGTTTTCTCAACTGCCCTTCTGTTGAATATGATTTTCAAATTGATGTAATGAAGAGTGGTGCTCTCTGGACAAGTTAGCTCTTCATTTGTAGAATAATAATATGTCAACGCATATTTTCCAAAATAACAGTCCTACTACCCTAAATGTCTTGGAAACAGTTACCTGACACCCAGAGAGTAAGTACAACTAGCCTAGAGCCTTGGTCTGACACCAAGCAAGAGGGTTTATGAAGGAAGATAGCCCAGAAAGCTGGAGCCCTGCTCTGCTGTGTCGACATGTCTACAGCTCAGAATAAAATTGAGTTTCCTGCTTTAGCCATAGCTGGGTCTTAAAATAACCTGAAGAAATTATAGTTCTGATTACATAGAAAGTGAAGGACTTAGAACATTCTCCTAATAAAGCCATGAGAATGACACAAAGCTTAGTCATCGGCAGTCCTCCTCTAACAGGCATTTTAGAGAGAAAAATAGAGGTTTGAAATTGGATAATTTGATTTGAAATCTTGCCTAATTATTTTAAGAATGCAGAAAACCTTTCTTTTTTGGCCAAAAAAATAATGATCTGGAATCCAATTAGGAAAGAACAGGCTTTTAAAACATTTTATATCTCCAGTAATGGAGAAAAATCATGTCTTTAAAATTACATTCTGCTACAAACCTCGTTCTTGGATGTCTTGCTTTTTGCATTTTGAATGGACAAATTTAATGTAATTTCCTTTTGGAAACATGGCATTGGAAAAGTTAGATGAGATGTTTAATTTTATGTTGGATCCTATCTACCAGGGTACAGATTTTTAAGAACAAAAACACTTCTTGTTTCATTTCCCAAGGGAGATATCTCACTTAACCAGATGCCTTGCGATTTGTCACAATATAGATCATTTACACAGAATTTGTGTCCAGTCGCCCATCTATTTGATTAGCACACCATGAATAAAATAAGCAAAATGGATAAAGCTTCTAATACTCCCAATTAAAAAAATTGCTATCTGTTTTTTCACCATTAATATGCTATCCCAAATGGCATTTATCACCATACTGTCTCATCATATTTATTCGTATGCTGTTGTTTTCTCAAGATACGTTCAATTCAGGTTATGTTTGACTTGCAGCCATATCAATAATATGACTAATCATAAACAACAGTCTAGGATTTCCAGTTTTTAGAAAAACGATAATAAATTTGAAGTGAACCTGTATTCAGATTTACATTTTACTTAATATTTTTTTAAAAAAACATTCAATTAATATTCTGAAATGATTCCATTTATTTTTACTACGAAGTTAGCTGGACCTTTACAGCATTTTAGAGTTTTACATGAGGTTTAGATTTGACTAAGCCTTAGTACGATGTCTGGAAACAGGAGGTTGAATGAACATTTGTTGAAAGGGAAAATCAGTTATTGAAATATTGTGTCTTCTGTTATCATTCTTGAGAAATGGTGGTGAGACAACTTAGTAGAAGTGACTAACAACTACATATATACAGAAGACAGGATGTAAGTCTCCAAGGTAATCAAGACCAACAGGAGGATGTTAGACCAAAATTAACACCGCGAGAAATGTGTTATGCATATATTACAGCCCACGTGTGAAAATCTGTTCATTTATAGAGAGATTGCTTCTCTGTGAATGGCTAAGTTGGCTCCACTAAGTACAAAAATGCACTTAGGGCCATTCAGAACTAACAGCCACACACTCTGAAAGACTAAACCAAAAGATACCTGATTAGTAAGTGCTCTTTAGATGTGGGGATAGACGTTTTAACAAAGAAAGTATAGGGATGGAGAGGACTAAAGCTCCCGGCTGGGAAACTCTAAGGAGCCAGGGCCTCCCAACAATATGCTAAGAGTGCACCCCTAGCTGTCTGGCCACATTTTCATTTCTTTTCTCAATCCTGAGGGTTAATCATGAATTCCAGTCCAATTTCTTTCCAAGCACATAACTGGACATGACAGAGTATCTTAGCTTCTACATCATAAAGCTCATTTGTTAATACTGAGAAAAAAAGCGCAGGGTGGTTTTTTTTTTAAAAAACAAACAAACAAACAAACATCTAACTAACAAACAAACCAAACATGCCTCTCTTATTTCTTGTCCTATTTTTTATTTAAGCGCTCTAGGTGAGGTAATTGAAATGGGGCCCATGATATGTCTTAAGAAGGAATAATAACATTCAGTGAACATTAAGTGCTATGAATTTTCAATGTATAATGTTTTATTTGTTTCTCCCAGGAATCCTCTTTGTAGGTGGTAAATTCATTTAATAAGTGCGGAAACTGAGCTCAAAGAGGCTGAATAACTTTAATTAACAAGCATTTATGCATGTCCACTGTATTTAGGCCAAAGTAAATGATGTAGTTTCTTGCTTCCAAGAGCACATTGTCTAGAGTGGAGGAAAAAGGCGAAGTAAACATGAGAGAATAGGTGCCAAAACTAGACTTTGCAATATTGAGAAGGCCTGGGAAGCCTTTCAAAGGAAATAAATGAAGGGAAGTTCAGTGTTTTTGAAGATGGTTGGAGGACATGATCTGTAATGTTGCCATGGCCAGAGATGAAACTGCAAACCAGGCAGGAGACAGATGATTAAGGACCTTTAATTCCATGCAAAGCTAGTGACTTTGAACCTCTAAAGGATTTTTAAGAAGAGCTGCATGATCAGAAATACTTCTTGGAAAAGTAACTTTAGCTGCTGTGTAAAGGATGGGACACTCCTTAAAATGGGTTGTGTAATTATCACATAACCTCTAACTATTAACTAGAAGTGCCCAGCAAGGAATAGGGAGAGAATAGTAAGAGTGAACTGGAAGGACCAGAAAGAGATAAATTGGGAATTCATGCAAAACGTAAAGGGACAAATTCAGAGTCTGAGATTTCCACATTCATAACTGGGTAGATGTGTTGCCATTATTCATTCATTCATTATTTTTTGAGTGTCTCTTTTGTGCCAGACATTATCTTTGTGCCAAAATAGATGACAGAACAAAACAACCTTGCGTATTTGCCCTTGTGCAATGTGAAATCTACACTATTTGCACATGTGTATGTGTGTGTGTGTGTGTGTTGGGAGACTGATAATAAATTATGAATATACATAATTAAATTATGTAGTTGGTTAGAAATGGTGCTATTAGATGAACAAAAGGTAGGGCAGAGAAAGGTGGTTCATGAGTTGGGGGAGAAAGGTGCACCATCACAGAGTAGTTAGAGTAGGTAATTTTTATGAAGGTAAGATTTTCAGCAAAGGATTGGAGAAGGATTGTTAAGGTGAGGAATTACACAAGAGACAGATGAGGAGATTTAAATGTAGACCCCGCCCTCCCCCACTCCCTCACTCCCCCGCCCTCCACCCTGCTTCCCATGGCTTGTCTTGCTATTCACCTGGGCTGGCAGAGTAAGTGTGGAGCTTGGTAGGTAACATTGACTGACTATCACAAAATGAAGTGTAGAGCAACACTGAGAGTAGGAAAACCTTACACTATGAAAACATACAGGGGAAAGAAGCACTTCTTCCTCTGGCTGGGTTAGCTATTCTCGGGATAGGTACTCAAGTATGGAAAGTATATAGAGATTGGGCCTTGGCATGCACTCATATCTACACAGATACATCTATTTACCTATGTAGTGAATGTGAGCATGATAATTCATGTAATTAACTGCCATATTTCTTGTAGGACTGAAAGTTAACAACTTTGTATATTAATACTCTAAGAGAACTCTAACTATAGTCTCCAACAAGAATTGCAGGGATTTTAAACTCATAATTACTCCTCAGTTGTAAACTTCAGATGCGGATTATTGCTTTTTCTCATTTCGGGGAGTGAAATTGCTTCAGCCATTGACTTTGTGATGAGGCCTGCAGTCAGCTGTAGTTGAGAGGGGTGCTCACTCTCTGCTGTTATTAGTAGTTTGTCCACGTAAAGACAATCATACAACATGTACCAAAGTTGGATTCAGGATAGCAACATATTATGTGTTGTGGCTGCAAGATATTTAAATCTAACTCCAATAGCATAACATTTAAAAATAATAATTTTATTGAAAATAAAGTTTATGTTTGGGACAAAGGAAGATTAAGAAGATACGAATATATATTTTCTCATTCTTAACTCTGTCTTCTAGGGATTGAGAGATACAGAGAGATTGAAAGAATGAATTGGAGTGAATGGATATGAGTTATGTAGCACTGCCTAATCGATTATTACTTCCCAAACACCTGAGTTGAAGAATAGATGGAGAGCCTGTGTAAAAGATTTTGGGTAGAAGATTTTGAAATAAAACTTAGTGACATATATATATATACACACATACATACACACACACATACACACACACACACACATACATATATATTACAGATATGTATATATATGGAAAAATATGTATACACAAGGAAAATACTGCTGTTCTAAATGTAGTATAATGATTTTAATATACTACCCAAGAAATCTTATGAGACTTTAAAATCATTTTAAGATTTAATAATAGTAATGGATTTAATTTTTTTAGTATACTATTCATTACAAACTAGAAAAAGCCTAATAAATCAGTCTGAATCAGTAAAGCCTCATAGATTTCCATGCAATAATGTGTTTCCTCAGTTGCTTTTACAGGAAAATAATTACTAATTATTTGATAAATTTAATTTTGGAGCAAATGTGTTGACAGCTGAAAAAACATGTAATGACTTGGATAGAGACCAGATATAACACTAGAACAAATACTATTGGCGACTTAAAAAAATAGTAACTGATGAAAAAAAATCTAATTGGGTTAAATATTTTAAAGTACCTAAAAATACCAAGGGTTTTGTATCTTTTGTCCTTTTCTACTTGAAATTTCTTAATCATTTTGGTGATCATACAAGATAAATCTTTGAAATTACTGTGTGAGTATTCTTAAAATAAATGTAATTCTTTGGTTAAACTATACTTCTCTAAATTACATGCAGTCTTAATAAAATAATTTGTATGGATATTAATGTTCATTCTAAATAATTTTGCTCAATCCATATTTTTGTAAACAGCATTGCTTTGCTTTTTTTAAAAAAAGCTACTGTTTATATAGTCCTATTTCCCAGTTTTTCATATATACTGTATTGTGTCTTTAAAATTAGAAATGCTGCTGAAACATAGAATATATTAATCCTTGATGAAATGGGACCTCTCTTTGAGCATAAGACTGTTGCCTGTAAAACTAAGTCTGGTCTTTCAGAACAGAGTAGGATGCTGTATATCTGTTCCCTGGAACTTAGATCCTTTGGCCTTGGTTCTACCTGACTTTGAGAAATTACAATCCCTAGTTTTTATACATGTTTCACTTACTTTCTGCATACGATTTCTGGCTTACTTGACTCTAAGTTCTTGCTGCCAGTCTTGCCTCTGCAGCAGTCCACATTCTCTCACCACCAAAGACATAATGTCTTGTGGCTTCCCCATTTTTATTTCTTTGCCTGCTACTCAACATTTGTTCTGCACCAAATGAAAGTCATTGTTATTGTTTTAGGTACTTTTTAGGGGTACATAAATAATTATTTCCTTCAAGAAGCCAGCAATCTGCATAGGAAAGGTTCACAAAGCAATTTTGAAATAATTTAATAAGTTTGTATAATGGATTATCACATGAGCTTTGTAATTTATACTATTTTGTTGGAATTGTATAGCAATATTTATAAGTTGTTACTATTTGAGAATTCTTGTGTCTTAAATCATCTTCCTATTAGACTGATATACAAGTCTCCCCATTGACCACCCCCAATTCCAAAAAGAAGCATGCTGTGAACACTGCAAAGTAAACTATTAGAAATTAATGGTCACTACTGATAAAGATAGTAAAATACTAAAGGGGTGGTATTTTATGAGCAATGGAAACTTTTGTTGTAGATATTTCAAGTGACACTGTGCCTTTATTACTACTTTGTACCTACATCTGAAGATCCAGACTCTAGTAGTTGTAATACAATAGATGCAAACAGTGAGAACATCTAGTTCTTGTCAATGTGTCACCAAAACATATTATCAAAGCTAATCTCATAAGGGTGTCAGAGGAAATTAAAGTTGCCTTTGGCTGCATGTTATAAGAACTGACTGAAATTTTAAACTACCTCAGTAGCTGACTATATACAGCAGCAGGAAGCCTTCAATTAACTGCACCAGTTCTATTTGTAGTACAAAGGATCTATGGCTTAGGATAGCCTACATAACTTAAAAAGAAAAAACTCAACTAGATCTTAACAGTATCCTGAAGTACAGCCTGAGAGAAAAGGATAGATAGGGTCAGATAGGAGCATGGAGCATAGTAACTAATTCAAAGACAAGGGGGTCTTAGGTTGAGCTTTAAAAAATGTTCTGTCTAGTCAATAAGAAATTCAGAGACAATGTCTTTGAAAGAAAAGTAAGCCAGAATGAAGAGTAGCAGTCTACATTCTAGAGATTATAACAATAAAAGTCAGCAGTATGAAATGATTTAGTATAGAAAAAGGTGAGCTTTTACAAGAATAATGGATAGAAAAGGGTTCTTGAGGTTATTAAGTAGAAATTCACATGGATTTAATAATGAAAGACCATTTCCACATGATCCTCAGTTAGGCCCTGTTTTTTGGACTGTAATTAAGAAGAAAAATGGAAGAATACTAAGAGAAAGGACTAGGGAGTGGTAGTGGCTCTAATGTTATTGTTTTACCTTTTGAAATGCTACCTGATACTAATTTTTGAGAAAAATTTGTTGGAGAGTGAAACTTGCGTGTCTTTGGATAATTTTATTTAAAGGTGAATGATCTCAATTTTACCTTCTTTGTTTTTCACAGTTGCCTCCCTCTCCCTTTGCTATATGGACTATATGTATTTAAGTAAGTTAATGTTGGAAAAAAATTTAAACATTGAGAAAATTACTGAGGGTGTCTGGGTAATATCTCAGAATTAGATTTGAAAGTCACTGAAAGATAAGTTGTGGCTCAATGAGGAAGTTGTTAGATTTGTGATAATACTGAAAAAAATCCCTCTTTTGGTTTTATCTAAATTAGCATTCACAATACAAAAGTCATTCTAAGAATTATAGTTAGGAGTCTGACATTTTACACAGAATTTGGTAGTTATTTTTGGTAAATAATTTTTACAGAAGATGTTTGATCAAATTAAAATTTAAAAATTTAAGGGATCAACCTATGATTTTCTTGTATTAATATATTCATGTGGGATCTAAATGCTGAAAATTTTATTATTTTTTCTAATTTCAAATCTACTGGAATGTTTATCTATAACAACTTCTATACAGAAGTTGTTTAAAGTTCATGGAAACTATCTTCTGTAGGAGACAGTTTACAGTTTACAGTTCTGTAAAATGAATCATAAAATCCAGAATTTTGCTCCACTTGTCCCATTACTGATCCATAAAAACTAGATTTAATTTCTACTGTAGCTATTTTTTAAAAATACATATTTAGTACCTTAAGAATGAAATAATTATAGGTCAGGCATGGTGGTTCACTTCTGTAATCCCAGCAATTTGGGACGGCGATGCAGTAGGATCACTTGAACTCAAGTTCAAGTGGAGTTTGAGACCAGGCTGGGCAATAAAGCAAGACTCAGTATCTACGAAAATAAAAATAAAAATAAAAGTAAAAAAGTAAGCCAGGTGTGGTGGCACATGGGAAGCTGAGGTGGGAGGACTGGGGAGGTTGAGGGTGCTTCTGTAGAAGACAGTTTTCCATGAAGTATTTTTTTTTTTTAATTACGTCAAATTAATTTGCTTATTTTTCAGAAAATAGATTTTGGAGCTGGTAAGAAGAAATGAGAAATACTAATATAGCATATTAGAACAAATAATATTTTATATAAGTGAAAACAAAAAAAATTAAGTAAAATGATATATTTATAAGCCCAATGAAAGAAATGGAATGAATTATCTTCTGGGTTTTCAGACCAAATGGACTGTCAGATCCTTTAGTTAAAAATTTGAAATATCACCTTTAAAATTAATGTTTATTCTTTTCTTCTTTGCCACTTTACTTACTTTTCATGAGTCTTTAATAGAGTATTAAAAATTATTTAGCAAACTCATAATTATGTACTAGAATAATTCCCTTTAGTAGGAACTTTATTCTAGGAAATCATTTCTAAAAGTGATAAAATTTTACCAACTTAAAATACTTTTGTACTAACAGTATTAATGACAATGAATTTTATAGTAGTGATAGATACATAAGGAGACAGGAATCAATGAGCATGGGACTTATTATGGAATATAGTTGATCATGTTTCAGCATATGAAGTATTATTAGAGGGTGATACCTCTCTATCTCCACTCTTCTTTCTAACTTTAACAATTTCCTGCCCAGTCTAGGGTGTGCATATTTGGAATTATGCCTATTTACAAAGGAACCACATAAGTAAAAAACATGAGATAAATTAGCTATTTTAGCCTTCACAGTTTTTCTGGGGTATTTATATTACATTTCTGTTTTCTTGCTTGGTGTCTTTATCCTTCTGTCATGTGCATCTCTTTATTCCCAAACATTTGTCTGAGTATTAAACCTTTTTTCTTATATGACTCAATGTAAGAGAGCCTCAAACAGCTAAACAAAATAACAATGAGTGGAAAATTTCTGTAAGCCAAGAAGAAAATTAAAAATAGGAGACAGAAAATAACCAGAGAAGAAAAAAAAATCTTTTGAAAAATGGTCAAATGTCATCCAGATAACCTTCCAAGGAAAGCTGCCTCTCATCTCCTTCCCCCTTCTTTTCCTTCCTCATCTTCCTAAGGTTGTCAGTTGGCATAGGACATAAAAGTAAATAAAAAGATGGGCATAAAAGCAAATCAAAAGTGGTAGGAAACCAGCCAATAAAAATGGGGAGGTATTGTCCCAGAATGAGGACAGAGATTTTACTTTAGCCAATTCCAAGTTAAGTTTTCATCCAACACTTAGTTTGGTATTTACATGAATGCTTGTATAGATTTCCAAAGTAGATGCCAAAGTAGACTGAGGAATTTAGTAGATTAGTCCCTAGGGTTTGTTTGTTAAAAGAATTTGAGAAGCTTCCCATAATAACTTTAACATAACAGAAAAGAAAACTGATTATTGTGTGTATTTTGTATATTTATGGTTATATACATTATGTAGTTTATTTCATCCATAGACTTGTTTTTTCTCAGTCATTTCTTTAGTTATTTTAGAATGAAGAAAATGCATTCATACATTGTTGAGGAAAGAGTCTTGAACTCATTGGATTCACCAATTTTTTAAATCTTTATTGGTTTTCATTGATCTGATGTGGTTCATGATTTTTCATGACATTCACTCTTTTAGAATGAATCATAAAATCCAGCATTTTGCTCTACTTGTCCCATTACTTACCCATAAAAACTAGATTTAATTTCTACTGTAATTATTTTTTTAAAATACACATTTAGTGCTTTAAGAATGGAGTAATTACAGGTCAGGCATGGTGGTTCACTTCCAAATCCCAGCAATTTGGTGGGGGTGAGGCAAGAGGATCACTTGAACCCAAGTTCAAGTGGAGTTTGAGACCAGGCTGGGCAACAAAGCAAGATCCAGTCTCTACGAAAATAGAAATAAAAATAAAAAAAATAAGCCAGGCGTGATGGCACATGGGAGGCTGAGGTGGAAGGATTGGGGAGGTTGAGGCTGTAGTGAACCATGATCATGCCACTCCACTTCTGCCTGGGCAACAGAGTGAGATCCTGTCTTAAAACAAAAAAGAATGGAACAATTACAAAATAATGTATGTTCTATCTGAAAACAATGTCGTTAACACTTTATGGAAGCTGTCCCCAGAGTTGAGGGACACTTGCTGATGTGAAGTTAGCCAACCCATGACTGCTGCAGAATAGAAACAATGTTCAGTGGTGTTGAACAAAAAAAAAATGTGCCCTTGCTAAAGCTACTTCTAATGCTGTGTAGCTCTAACAAATGATTTATACTGGTTTTCCATTTAATGAGCTGGCAGGGAGGATTTTTAGCTACTGCAAAATCTTCTAGAAAAAAAAAAGAAACTTGTTGAGAAGTCTCTGAAAGGGTGTGAAGTTTCTTATTTTACATTCATTAACTTTTTATTTTATTCAAAGTTCAGAAATAGGCTATTGGTCATGCATTGTGAACTCACCATCTGGCTCCATCCAGCTTCCTGAGGGATTTCCCCCAGTGTCACAATCTTCTGATGTACTTCATGTTTGTAAAAGTTTTGAATGCTTAATTATATATATATAAAATATATATTTATATATGTATGTGTATATGTGTATATAAATACATATATGTAACACTTATAAAAGTGTGAGAATTTAAATATAGATACATAGTTAAAAAAATCAATCAGTATATAAAGGCTTACAGTGAAAAGAAATTATCCTCTATTTCACTTCAACTTCAGCCTGACTCGTTTCAGTACTCCAGCCCTGCCTCCCATATTAGCCATTTTAACAATTTTTTAATCTTATGCTTCTAGTGACAATCTCTCTGTCTTTAAATAATATTCGTGCTTTATTCACTTTCAACATTGTCTATTGACTTAATGCATGATAATAAGAATAACTCACCAATTTTTCTCTTTTCTCTCCTGCTTCAAAATATACTTACATTATTCTTAGTTCATTCATTTATTATAATAATTATTATTAATTAGTGTTCAGAAAACTCAGGAAGAATAATTCTCTTAACTGGTTTCTAAGTTGTTGAGATATGTGTGGATCTGAATGATTTGGAAAGTAAGTAAGTGGACTAGCAAACTGTAAACATCATATAAATATGCTTTATTAAGGAATGTGGTTACACTCAAATTACTCTTTTACTTAAGAAAATAAGAATTTAAACCACTTGACATAAACTGCAGGAAATTGTTGAATGATTTATCTTAATTTAGTTTCTTTAAATTCTTTCCTGTGATGTGCTAATATGTATGTAATTAAGAACCAAATGAGAAATGTTCTCTTGAAAAAAACTTTAAGTTTTGAAAAGCTTATAAAAATATAAAAGTCATTTTCCCCTATGATTAAAGAAAATCAAGTTAATGCATGACCTATATGTTGCTCCTTGACAATCTTTAATAGACACAGTACTGGATTTCCTATAAATAAGAAAATGGAAAGGAAAAAAATCCTCTGTTCCTTTCATACTTTTACCCCCTAACTCCTTAACTATACAGTGTAATTCTGCCTCTAATGTGCTTGTGTAAGCAAAACTCAATACCTTTAACCTCCCAGAACCACACTTCTACTGTTTGAGTTCTGTTGACTCCATTTCAATGCAAACAAGTAAAGGAAATGTTTAAAAAGTTGACGTGTGATGAAAAATGAACTCTTTTATGTTTTGTCAAAATTTGGTGCTTCTGGAAAAAAAATTGTCAAATACATTTTTTGGTCTAAAGCTTTCATTTTATATTTAAAGAATTAAAAGTCTGGGCATGGTGGCTCACGCCTGTAATCCCAACACTTTGGGAGGCCGAGGCAGGCTGGGCATGGTGGCTCACGCCTGTAATCCCAGCACTTTGGGAGGCCAAGGCAGGTGGATCACCTGAGGTCAGGAGTTCGAGACCAGACTGGCCAACATGGTGAAACCCTGTCTCTACTAAAAATACAAAATATTAGCTGGGCGTGGTGGTGCACACCTGTAGTCCCAGATACTTGGGAGGCTGAGGCAGGAGAATTGCTTGAACCTGGGAAACGGAGGTTGCAGTGAGCCCAGATCACACCACTGCAGTCCAGCCTGTGAGATGCCATCTCAAAACAACAACAACAACAACAAAAAACAAAACAAACAAAAAGCCACAAAGAATTAAAATACTTCCATACTAAGGCATCACATTTTGGCTATCCAGGAACACTATTGCCTACAGTAAGATTATGAGCTCTCCTAGAGGTATGATTCTAAAGCAAGATTAATGTATTTGATTATTTCTGGATACAGGGATGGGAAGAGAAGTGGTCTAATTATTCATTTAAAATATACCAATTCCAAAAATTAATTTGTACTTTCTAGTTTAATTATATGATTTTCTTAGAACATCATAAACATCTTGTTTATTCCTCTTCTGTCTACTCTCAATATTGACTATCGTGAGAGCTGTTCAGGCTTTAAACACCGATTTGAATTTTGGGTTCTCTATGGGTGAACAAGTAAAATTATCAAAATGTTATATATTGGTCCTATACTGTTTTTGTTTTAAATCAAAGTAAGTCATGCATTTAGTTTAAAAAGGAAAAGGTCTTTTAATGAAAATAGCAGTTCTCTGCCCTGCCTCTCCCCAATCCTCCTTTTCACCCCACAGCGACAACTACCTTCAACCATTCTTGCTTTCTTCTGTTTTTTTTTAACTTTAATGTTTCTAAATAATGTATCCATATAGAAAATTATTTGTTTATGCATTGTAAGCACTACGCATTGTTTTCTCAGCCTGCGAGATGAGGAGGTTCCCTTGTACCCATACATGTTCACCCACAGGAGTGTGCTTGTGTGTGCACACACACACAAATATGTACACTTTTCTTCTCTACTCTTCCCAGTAGTTGAATCAAATCAACAGTATTTATATGACTAGTCAAATGTTTACTGCTGAACCAAGTCATGTATTATTTATAACCATGTCACTTTTCAACTTCGCCTTTTTTTCTGAAGTTCATTGCAAAATCTTACCCTCTATTTATCTGGTTTTGTATACTTGGGTGTCTCTACCATGTGCTTAAAAATAAATATTTTCCACACCTGCAACACTTCAACTCTATTTTCTCCTGGAGTTTCCAGCCTTCTGTCTCTATTGGGAACTAATTTCTTTAGGCTCCCCACTCATCCTGGGTCTGTTCCTTTGCTGTTCTCTTGTGTAACCCTCTCTTTCTTGGGTTCTTGTGGCTTCTTTGTTGGTTTTTTTTTTTTTTTTTTTTTTTTTTTTTTTTTTTTTTTTTGAGATGGAGTCTCACTCTGTCGCCCAGGCTGGAATGCAGTGGCGCGATCTCGGCTCACTGCAAGCTCCGCCTCCTGGGTTCACGCCATTCTCCTGCCTCAGCCTCTCCGAGTAGCTGGGACTACAGGCGCCCGCCACCACGCCCGGCTAATTTTTTGTATTTTTAGTAGAGACGGGGTGTCACCGTGGTCTCGATCTCCTGACCTCATGATCCGCCCGCCTCGGCCTCCCAAAGCGCTGGGATTACAAGCGTGAGCCACCGCGCCCGGCCCTTTGTTGGTTTTATTTTTGTTTTAATTTTCAGAAGAATATTTTACAATAGCTTATATTTGTTGAATTTTTACATGCCTGAAAATGTCATTTTTCTATCTTTTTCAATGATAGATTTGTATGACTGGTCATAGAACCCTTGTGGAAAATTATTGTGAGTTCTAGTCCCAATTTGATTCTCTTTCCTTTGCATTTGGCTTCCCCAACACATTTGGAAGCTTTTTAGAATCTTCTCTTTATCTCTGTGGTTCTAAAATTGTATAACAGTGTGTCTTACCTTATTCATTTTCTCAGTAATTCTATGGCCTCATTCACCTTGGAGGCTTATGTTTTCAGTATTTAGATATTTACTCGAATTATTTTCCTTTCTTTAATATAACTTCTTCTCCTTTGTGTTCTCTACTCTTATTTTTCTGCAGTTCCTACTAGTTCAGTGTTAGACTTTCTGATTAGAGTCTAATTGTATTTTCTTTCAGGTAGATTTAGTTCACTTTGTCTTCAAGAACATTTAGTGACATTTTAATTTAAGTTACTGAGTTTTTAATTTCAAAGAGTTTAAATTTTTTTTAAGTTTTTCATCAAAGTGCACGGTTCTTTATTTTAACGTACTAGGTAACTTCCTCTATTTGATAGAGGCTATTAATTATAGTTAACCACATTTTAATTTTTCTGCGTGCACTTTATACTTTTTCTCTGCTCTCCTCCTTTCATGTTTGTTTTGATCTCTCCTGCATGTTGGGAGCTTTCATATTTGAAAGTGAGCATTTGATCTTTGGAAGCTCATCAGTTGTGTGGCAGTTGTAGCATAGAGGGGTTCTGGTATAGACGGCGTGGGCATTTAGCAGCCCTTTCAGTGGGCACATGTGTGTTTGTGTGTATGTGGTTAGAAAGAATCCTTGCATGTGCAGGCGTAATGGCTCACAGCTGTAATGCTAGCACTTTGGGAGGCTGAGGCAGGAGGGCTGCTTGAGACCAGCCTGGACAACACGGTGTGACCCTGTTTCTACAAAACAACAACAACAACAACAAAAAATTAGCCAGGCATGGCAGTGCATGCCTGTAGTTCCTGCTACTTTGGAGGCTGAGGCAGGAGGATTACTTGAGCCTTAGAAGTCAAGGCTGAAGTGAGCTATGATTGTGCCACTGCATTTCAGCTTGGGTAACAGAATAAGACCTTGTCTAAAAAAAATTTAAAAAGAGAGAGAGAGAGAAAGAGAGAATCCTTGCATACTCGTGTGTGTATTTCTCATCTCATGAGTTGTTAGATGTCTCAAGAAAAGAATTTTCCCAGCTTCAGCTTGAAGGAGACGTGCTTGTTTGCCGGAGCTGGGGAAGTAGATGGGTGAGTGTGCTTTGTGGAATTGCACTCAATCCACCACTGTGCAGCTCTTGTGTCCCATGTTTCTGCTAGAGCTGTGGCCTCACCTCAGTTTTGTTTGTCCAGGGAATAACTCTTTATTCTTCTAGTGAAAAGAAGGGTAGTAAGTACAGAGAGTGGCAGGGACTTAGAGAGGAAAAGAAATGTCTTGGCTGTGAGGGAATGGACATGGTGATTTAAGGATGCTACAATCAGACCTTAAACCAGTCGCTGCGCTTTTGACCTTGCGCTTGACCACTCTTCTTCCTCTGTGCCTTTCTGCAAGTTCTGAACCTCTTAGGGATTCTCTGGCATGAGGCTGCTTGTTGCTCACTCACTGCAGTTACTTCAGGTTGTGCTTTCTCCTTTCAATGGGGCTGTAAATCACTGTCCAGCTCACTTTCCATCTTCAGAAATTCACTGAACTCTCTTGCTCATTCTTGTCATCTCTTCCCTCTTCTTTTTTTGTTGTAGGTTTATAGCATTTTAATTCTTTTACGTCATTTTATGGCATTTCTGAAGGGAGTAGAAATAAATGCATTTGGTCAATCCATCATTTTTATTCAGAAGTCATACAATTTTAAAATCACCCCCAAATTGATATAATAAATATTATTGTTGATGTTCTTCTTCTTATTATTTATAATATGAAATATTTTAAGTTAATAATACTGGAGCCATTCTGAGAAATTTCCTAAAATAGACTACTGAGGAAGCCCATTATTGCCAGGGACCTGATATATTTACATCTATAATTTTAATGAGGATGTCATAAGATTAAAATTTGTGATGGACATTTGTGATCTCTCTCAATGATGATCTCTACTATATCGACATACATTCATTTCTTTATTAATAGCTCATCCATCCAGAACTCAATTATCCAACAATCTTATTTTATTGATAACAAATGCTAGAAAAAGAAAGTATCAGAAATGGCTTTGAAACAACGTTTGCATTGAATCTACAAACATTTCTCTGGGGATAGCCCATAAAGGCATTAAGCAAAAAAAAAGCATTTACTTCTATTTCATAACCAAGTACAACAGCTTTTGAAATTTACATTTCAAATACACAGAACTTAGCAAACAAAACAGAAGAAAATAAGAGGGAAGCCTGTGAACAGGCAAGGAATGATCAATGAAACTCTTAACAATAAAGAGGAAGAGAGGGGAACCAGATGGTAGCCAAAGAAACTCACATTCCTATTAGGAGCTTGTAGCAGAAGGTGTAGGTGCCCCACTCAAACCTCCCAGGGCTCTGTCATTTTTATGTTCCCTGGCCTGGCTCTTGTCTGCATAAATCTCTCTTTGCCTCAAAGCTTTCTTTTGTAGTTCAAGCCTACATTGCAACCCAGGTGCATGACAGGTTAAAAGTGCCAGAGAATTAATGCCACCAGGAAGTAGCCTGCAATGAATGACTGACAGAGTTGATGTGTAAATATCCCAGCTTCCTTGCCCCTTGGTTAAGTCTAAAGTATGTGTTGTGCACTGGTGACCAGAGGTCCCTGGAAGGATGAAGCTCCAGTTGTCACTGTGGTAATCTGCCTGCTTTCTTGGCTGCCTTCCTTTACTGTCTCATTCCCCTACTCTACTATAAGCATGATGTTTTCCCGAATCAGCTCCCAACTAAACCACAAATTTGAACTAAAATTTGTGACTTAATTTGGGAGAACCCAAAATAAGAAAGAACTATTTAGATTTGGAGAACAATTATATATTCCTCAACAGGACATTATTATATGTACAAAAAGTAAAATATTTAATATTCAGGATGACCCACATTCAGTAAGGAAACATTCAGTTATATTCAATATATTCTATTTAAGAACATGAGGATTATGTATATATTTAAGGAGACTTCTACTTAATCTAGCTAATATATTATAGTTCCAGTGTTTGACCTTTACTTATATGGAAATTTAAACCACCCTGAATGATTCATCTGATTAAAATTCTGGATATATAAGAGCTCTTGGGTTAAGGAAAACACATGTGTGAATGTTAAGGTGCTTTAAGGAAATAGGAGATTATTAACTAAATAGTATACAACAAAAATCCTCCATAAGCCTCTGTAAATTCATGAGCATATACTAGGGAGGGTATTAAATAAGTTAGTCATAGTTACTACTCTTATGAAGATAGAATACTCTAAAATTTTTAAAAAGTTAACACATTTATGAAATAAATGCTTGCACAAAATACTATGTGTATATCTGTGTGTGCTTTCTCCCAGCTTCCCCTGGAAATTAGTTTACTAGAATATCCTTATTGCTGACACATTCCCACTTTCTCCTGACTCTCTTGGGATCATCTGAACTATAGGGCTAACTTACTCTCACTCTACTACAAAAATTTAACTAACAGGAATAATCGTAAAGCAAACATTTTAAGTGTATCCTGAATAAAAAATTGTCTCCATGCTTCTCCATTCTGCTTTCTCATCTTCTAACAGAGACTACCAGAAGAGACTAAGGACTAAATTTTGGGACAGGTGAAGGAGAGAGTTGAATCTCTCTGCCAGGAGAATGGAAGAAACGTATCTGTTATCATTGTTGTTTCTAGAGGAATGGAACCAAACTAAGGGGTTTGGGACAGAGGAGAAAAGGTTTGGAAAAGGAATAAGAGAGAGGAGCCAATAGACTTGAAAAATAACTTATATCGAATTGCATTTTACAGTGACTGTGCTGCACTCATCTCTAATGCTACAATAAAATCAAACGCCCACAAAAAGGCCACAAATTAATGAGTGATTTATTTTTAAATAAATAAAATAAATAGGGATCAAAAGCAGAAACTTTTTTTTCTAATTTCTGTCAGGGATAAAGGTGGAAAATGCAAAGCCAAAAACAATAATTTAGTGGAGACAGGAAGTTAAAGCCAGAAGTAACCTTAAGGTTCTAAGTCCTTGGAAATTCCCTTACATACAGAGAAAGCCATTGGATTTTGCATATAGAGGGAATACTGGTTCATCCCAGTCTGACCTAAAAGTTATGTGGGAGAATAGTTCAGTTCCAGAGAGATGTAGCTAATGTCTAAGTATCTACTTAGTGCCCACAGACGTTGCAACTCTTGAAAATGCCCAAATCTTGAACTTGAGCACTTCAGTTTTAGCCACAGAGTGAAGAGGTAGACCAGCAGCTTTCCTAAGGCCTCAGTTGATGGGCCTTGCCTTTAGTCCTTCATAATCTCAGGCAGCATCATCCTCTGTGCCCAACATGACTTCTGCTCTATTCTGTGCTTCACAAGCTTAATGGACTTACTTTGTAGTAGACCCCTCATTCTTCTACAGCCTTGATTGTACGGAAAGAGGGAAACTACAGTAGTTTTTTTCTGTAACAATTGTCCGCTATTATTTTCTGTACATTTCCCTGGCATTCACCCTGAATTTATTTTCTGGTCGTGTATTCACTTACATTCTCCCGTGGGGTCTCACTTTCCATTTAGTCCTCCTGTTCCCAGACTTGATGATGTTTATCTGTGTTGTCTGGTATCCTACTAATGACAGGTCCTGTCTATCAGTTTGCTAATTATCACACAGCTCAGCCACAGCCTGTGAAATAAACACACTAGTTAAGTATGGCACTATGTTAAGGAGTAAAAGTAAAGTCTGCGAGTTGCATACTTAGAAACAGTGACAGGAATTTATCGCTTCATTCTCATTGACATTTATGTTGTGGTAGATGAAAGGACAGTCTGACGAGAAGAGAGCATGTGTTTGGGAATCAGATATTCATACACTTGAATTTTACTTTTACCCCTTACTAACTAATAGCTATTTAATGGCCATGAGCCTTAATTCCCTTGTGAAGTCAGGATGGTAATACTTGACTCATGTGTGCAGTTTAAGTAAAAGGAAAGCACCCTTAACATGATGACTTTCACATGATAGGAGTATGGATAAATTATGCTTGCAATAGCATAGTCATAATAATACTTTTAAATTAGTGACTCACTTCCAAGAATGGAGTATAGGAAAGGGAAAATTGTAAACTTATAGTGAAGAAACCTGGAAGAAACCTCTTTAACCAAGTTTCATTCTGTTTTCTACTTCTGTGTTAGAATGCTGGAGACTGTGTAATTTATAGAAAAAAATATATATTTCTTACAGTTCAGGAGGATAGGGAGTTCAAAGCGGAGGGGCCGCCTCTAGGGAGGGCTTTTTACTGTGTGATGTGGAGGCCATCACATGATGAGAGGGCAAGAGCATGCCAGCTCAGGTCTCTCTTTACCTTCTTGTAAAGCCACCAGTTGCACCATGGGGCCTCTACCCTGATGACCTTATCTAATCTTAATTACCTCCCAAAAGCCCCACCTCCAAATGCTATCAACATATGAATTTGGAGATTAAATTTCAAACAAATGAAATTTAGGGAACACGCAACACGTTCAAACAATGGCACCAAGTCATCAAGGTGAACATCACCAGTGATAAGTCATGTGGCTCTACTCTACTTATGTGGGTGTGATGGGAAGGGCACTTCTCCTCGTTGTTTTTCCCCCCAAATTTATATCCTCAGTCCAATCATAAAAAAACACCAGACAAATTCAAATTCAGGAATATTCTATAAAATACTTGATCAGGAATCTTCAAAAAGCATGTAGGTCATGAAAAACAAGATGGGAAACTGTCACAGATCAGAGGAGACAGCAAGTAAATGCAAACTGGGACCCTGGATTAGATCTTAGAACAGCAAAAAGGATACTAGTGAAAACTGATGAAATTCAAATAAAATCTGTAGTTTAGTAAATGATATTGTACTCACATTAATTTCTTTGTTTTAACAAATGTCTTATGGTTATATAAGATGGTAACATTATGGAAAACTGGGTGAAAGATATATGGGAACTTATACTATCTTGAAAACTTGTCTGAAAATCTGAAATTATTCCAAACAAAAAGTTTGTTGTTGTTGTTGTTTAAACTGAAAAGGAAAAACATTTGGTAGGTAACAGATGAGTGGTTGCCAGGGGTTAGGGTATGGGGAGCATAAGGGAGATTTTAGGGGTGATGAGGCTCTTCTACATCTTGCTTGTGATTATGGTTATTTGAATCTATAAATGTGTTAAAATGAGTACACCAAAAATGTCAATTTTACCGTATGCCAATTTGTTTAAAATAAAACAAAATAAAAGAAACAAATGTCAATGGGAAGCATAAGTACCTTTTATAGTAAATAAGGCAAAAGGGGAAAAAGTTGGCTGGGCACGGTGGCTCATGCCTGTAATCCCAGCACTTTGGGAGGCTGAAGCGGGTGGATCACCTGAGGTCAGGAGTTTGAGACCAGCCTGGCCAACATGTTGAAACCCTATCTCTACTAAAAATACAAAAAAAAAAAAAAAAAAAAAAAAGCCAGGAATTGTGGTGGGCGCCTGTAATCCCAGCTACTCAGGAGGCTGAGGCAGGAGAATCACTTGAACCCGGGAGGCGGAGGTTGCAGTGAGCCGAGATCTCACCACTGCACTCCAGCCTGGGCAACAGTAGTGAAACTCCATCTCAAAAAAAAAAAAAGGTTGGGGGGGAAAGTTTATAGACAGTATAAAATTGCTGCCTTCTTTCTTACATATAATACTGTCATCATCAAATTGAAGAAACCTTATTAAATATATTTATTCTTTCATTTAGCAAATATTCATTGAATCCCAATGGTGTGTCAAGTAGTGTGCTAAGGCTTGCCAGTAGACAAGAACTTGATGTGTTCTAGATGTTAAAAGAAGCCGTTATTCCAAGATAGGCCAGCATATACTACTAAAAAGTTATTGCATGAAGTCAGGGTGTAGACATATCAGGGGTTAAACAGACATGAAATATTTACATGATATTTCAAGATAATGTTGGTACTCTGTTAAACAAAGTGAATTATGATGACATAACAGACTTAAGACAGCCTTGGATGTATAAAGAATTTTTGTGAAGGAGGTACAAAGAACTTGCAGTTTTCTTGTCTGTAATGTAAGACTATTATATTTAGAAAAGGAACATTGAATTTTAAACATTGTAATGTTTTTATTTCAAAAGTATATTAAAATACCCAACACTAATGAGCATTTAGCCTAAGTAAAACACTATTGTAAGGACTTTACATATGTTAATCTACATGATTCTTGTAAGAATTTTAGAAGATAGATACTATTATTTCCCCTATTTTATAGATAAAGAAACTGACACCAAGCATGTAATGTGCCTAAGATCATACAGCCAGTAAGTGAGAAAGCCAGAATTTGAGTCCAGGTATTTGACTCCAAAGCACACACTCCACCCTACTAAATACATGGCATCTATAGTGATGGTTATTTAACTTTCCCAGCTGGAAATAGCATAAAGTGTTTCAAATATCCAAGGAACCATATTTTTTTTCTTTTTTTTTTTTTTTTCTGATTGAAAATACAACTGGTTATAACATTTTTTTTTTCTGGAAGCAGATAGCCTTTGCCATGCCTTCCAGTTGGCACCTTGCCCCTTGCTAATGTGCATGGATGGGTGCCTTTTGCTTTGCAGCCTGCCAGTAGAACGTGACCTTGGCAGCCCGGTGTGCCAGCCAAGATTCCAGAAGAGCGAAAGTAGCTCTTAACTTGCTGAAGAAACTCTTTGAATCACCAACTATGCCTTGCCATATCTATCCATGTGGCACTAGTCCTTTCACAAGGGGCTCCTAAGCTAATGACTCTAATTGGGGCTCAACTGTCTCTCTAATACATTCTTTCCTTAATTTTATGTTTTTCTATGGTTGTAATTTCCTAATGTCTAAAATATTCCATTCTGTATTACTCAGCAATGACCTTATTTGCTTGCAAGCGTTGTGGTGACAAACATAATAATTAATTATGTGGAATTTTGTTTAGAAATATTTTTGTTGGAACAGAAACAGGAATTCTATATCTGTACAGTGACTGAAATACAAGGGCCCTCTCTAAATGAATTATATGTGTTTAAATGTTCAGATTTTATAGTCTATTTAATTCTGTAAATCTTAATAATAAATTTGATGGCAAGCAGACTGTGAGTGGAATTTTAGATAACAACATATGTTCATAGTGATTCATGAAAATGTAATCCTTTATGGTAAATCTGTATTATTTATACCAAATCTTTCTCTCTGGCCTAGACCGCTTTTTTAAATTCCAGACTTCCTACAGATATATCCATTTAGATCAGGGTTTTTGAGCTTTGATGCTGTTAACATTTTGGACTGGCCAATTCTTTGTTGTGGGGTGCTATCCTTCCCATTGTAGGAGGTTTAGCAGCATCCCTGGCCTCTACACCCTAGATGCCAGTAGCATAACACTCCACTCTGTTGTGACAATCAAAAATGTCTTCAGAAGTTGCCAAAAGACCCCTGGGCAATAAAATCATCTTTTTTCAAGAACCACTGATTTTTATGTTCTATAGGCTTATGAAAAATGACATATACAAAATTAAACTCATTTTCCCCTTAGAGCTTCTCCTACAGAGGGATTAGGAGCATATCTGAAGCAAATTCTGCCTCCCTGCTTTGATAGCTGTGGAAGTTGATCAAATTACCAACTTCTCTATACCTCAATTTCCTCATCTCTAATATAAATACGTTAATAAAACCTCCTTCATATGACTGTTATGAGGATTGAATGAACTAATATATATGAAACATTTAAAGCAGTTCCTGGCACATAGGATGCCTAAGTTAGTGTTTGAATAATCAATTAATACTATTAAATGTTAGCAATAGTCCTACAGTACAGGAAAATTCTAAGATTTTTCTTTGTATAGAATATGTGCAGATACTTTTTTAAAAAAGAGATTAATAAGTGACAGTAAATACATGAGACAAAGCTCAACATCATTAATAATCAAGAAAACACAAAATAACATCATGATATATAAATCTATTAAATTTGGAAACATTTTTAAAAATACTTCATATTAATAAGATTGTGGCGAAAGGCCCTATACTCTACTGATGGGAGAATATGTGTCTGTTTTCTTTCTGGAGGATCAGTTACCACTATGTATCAGAGCATTAAAATATTTATAGTCTTTCACAGAGTCAATCTAGCTCTAGAAATTTATCCTAAGTGTGTAATATGTTCAAAAATTAATGAAGTATATTAATTACTGTTATTTATAATGGCAAAATCAGAAGCTACCTAAAATCTCAATAACGGGGATGAAGAAATAGCTCATGGTATATTTATGTCATGCAATATGTAGATATCACATTTTACAAATAATAAATTAGGAGAATGCTCTGACTATGGTAATTCTTAGTTCAAAATGCCTCCATCACTTTCAAGATAATAAAAATATTTAAGGGTGCGTTATCATGCACACATAAACATACACCTTTTAAAGTTATTTTTTGGCAGACCCTGTGTATTTATCGAGTCATTTTTTCTCTCTAGGTTTCCTTCCAAATTCTCTACCCCCACACCTTAAGAGATTCTGATACATCATAAATAGAGGGACATACATCTTTACATGAAAACGACATGGAAGATTTTCTGAGGGACATGTGAATGGTGAATTTGCATGATGTGGAGACCCAAAATGGCTGAGGACTGCTGCTCAGTGCCCAGCTCTGTTCACCCGCCTAGAGTTTCCTGAACAAGCCCTGCTGCTTCTGTCTTCTGAGCTCTGACCCACCAAGCCATTTCCTCTACTTGGAGTGCTTTCCTTCCCTTTCTGCTTTTCCCTTCTCAAAACCAAGCTAAAACATTGCCTGCTCTATGAAACTTATCCTATCACCCTGTTCAGATGCACATGCCTTTCTTCTCTGTACTTTTGTGACACCACATGCAGATCTGTTCATCGTATTTTCTGGTATTCATTTGTTTAAAAATATGAATTGAGATACCACTAAATGCCAGATGTTTAAGAATGAAAACATGTTAATAGATTCTGGCTGTATTATTAGGTGTGAGATGCCAACCAGGCATCAATGTGGAGATGTTGAAGGGACACTGTTTAGGAAAAGGGTCAGAACAGAGATATGTATTTGGGCATCATCCTCATATAGATAGTACTTAAAGTTATGGTGTTGACATGCCTTCCAGAGCTGTGAGCATAGTCTGTGAAGATAAAAGTTCTGAGGTCTGAACTCTGGGACACTCCACCATTTAGGGAGCAGAAAGAGAATCTAACAACAACAACAAAAATGAGTAGGAGTGGTTAATGAATTAAGAAAACAGGAGGATGCGGACTATTAGAAACTAAGGAAAGACAGTATTTCAGGAAGGGGAAGCTGATCATCTAGGTCAAATACATAAAGAATTTACCACTGGATTTGCATCGTGGAGGTCATTGCCAAATGGCTACCTTTGTCAGAGCCATGATGCTATTCCTTGGCAAATGTTGATTTACTTATCCGTTTCTTCCAGGAAACCTGTGAACCTCACATAGGAATGATTTTGCCCTCCGGGAAACCTTTGGCAATATCTGGAGACATTTTTGGTTGTCAGAACTGAGTGGGGTCCAGTGGAGTGATGCTACTGGCATCTAATGGATGGAGGCACAGGATGCTGCTGAACATCCTGCAATGCACAGAGCAGCTCCCCCCACAACAAAAAAATGATCTGGCTCCAATCGTCAATGGTTCCAAAGTTAAGAAATCCTGCACTAAACTTGTAGTTCCCAAAGTGTGTGCTCAGACACCCCAGGATGGACATAGGAGTGCTGTAGGATATTTTAAAGTGTGAATGGAAACACAATGGCATCTGTCAAGCACTAAATAAACTACTAACTCAAGATAGTTCACAGTTTCAACATTAGCTTTCTTTTTTTTTTCTAAATAATGTATCTTTGTAAAACTTGGTTTTGGAAGTTGCTGAGATAAGAATCAAATACTTGGTGAATATCATTGTGGAATAAGAAGTGAGAATGGCAGTTTCCAATCTGACTTCAAGGTTTGTGAAGTTGGGTAGTGACCAGAAGGTATTGAGTTTTTAGGATGTAAATAGTTATTAAATTGTTTGGACTTGACAACTCAAGAAACTCAATTATTAGGTATATCTTTTAGCCTAGGGGGTGTAGTAAAAAATTATGGATATGCCACGGGCACCATAAAGCAGAAGGCTTGGAACTACTGGGCTTGACTTTAAGTTCCTTGGAAATAGGCATTGTGTATTAGTACTTTATATCCGCAGCACCCAGAACAGTGCCTGCTACAAGTGCGAGGTGCAAGAATGCCAAACAGATATCCATAAGGAGATTGAGGGAAATTTAATAAATTTGAGAAATAAAATGGCAGGTATGAAATGAATGAAGTGTCAAGAGAATTCTATGTTAAGTGGCAAAATTCTACCTACTGGTTCACTATGCACTACAACATCCCTAAATACCTCCCTACTTATATAGGATAAAATAAGAGAGTGGAAAAGAATAAAGCTTGCTTTCTTATTCTTTGGCCTGTGAATCTCTAGACTAAAATTTCTTGAGTTTAGTGCAAGTTTACTTCCTCAGATTACATTATTTTTTCCCAATACAAATTTCTATTCTCACTTATATTATGCATATTGACAAAACTGTGATCTTATTCTGCAGGAATATGTGAACGGGAGTAATTTGAATATCTCCTAAATTTTTGGCTGCTTTTCTTCCTGCCCCTTTTGCCAAGCACTACATGCCCTAGCCTAATGATTGCATAGATGTTGGAAAGAGATGTTCTTTTTAGAGTTAGTGATTCTATTTTATTTTTGAAAAAAATCTTTACAGTGTAAGAATATGATTTCAGAATATAAACTTGTGGAAATATTCTTGGTATAGTGGCAAGAAGTCAGCTTTTAGAATGGGATATATAGTCCCATGCATCTCACTCTCACTGGGTAACATCTGGAACAAGGCATAAAGTTTCTTTGACTCTTAGATTTGTCTCCTGTAAACTTGGAATATGAACTCTCAAAGTTCTTATGAGGATTAGACTAGTTAGCTGACGACAAGTACCTATCACAGTGCTTGACACAAGGAGATACTCAATAAATTATAGCTTCTCCTTTTATTTCAACCTGACCTATCCTGACACCTTCCTTCTCCTTTTTCTCATTCTCTTAGTCTTTTGTTTGACTTTAACACCTAGGATGAAGCTTATAGAACTTATTACCATTTTAAAATAGGAAAGTTGTTTGCTTTGTTGGTATTTTGTGTTGCATAGTGATGGGGTGGTATTTTTCCTATTAATAATGTAGTACATCAACAAATGTAAATATATCCATAGAAAGTTCTCCAGCAGGGACAGAGTTGGAGAATCACTGAGTCACCAGTCTCCCCTCACCTGAGAATGTTCACAGTGAAACTTCTCTCCATTGTGTGTTTTGTGGCCTTGCTTATTTGCAATGGCCTGTCCTGAAGAATTTGAGATTAGAGACCCTATGGATAATCATATTCCAAGGTAACCAGTAAAACTAAATTTTTGTAATAGTTATAACTTCTACTAAACCTTTTTACTAGAGCAGCTAAAATGCAGTCTGCCTGTGAAATCTGGCTGACTTACCTTATTCAGCATATAAAAGTTATGTTTACTCTATAGTGTAGTCATTTAAGTATGTAACAGCATTAGCCTAAAAACTATACATATTTTAATTAAAAATTACTTTATTGCTTAAAAATGCTAATGATCATCTTCACTGAGTCACAACCTTTTTTGCTGGTGGAGGGTCTCGCCTCAATGTCGGTGGCTTCTGACCAATCAGAGTGGTGGTTGCTGAAGGATAGGGTGACTGTGGCACTTTCTTTTTTTTTCTTTGAGATGGAGTCTCACTCTGTTGCCCAGTCTGGAGTGCAGTGGCACGATCTCCGCTCACTGCAAGCTCCGCCTCCTGGGTTCAGGCCATTCTCCTGCCTCAGCCTCCCGAGTGGCTGGGACTACAGGCGCCTGCAATCCCGCCCGGCTAATCTTTTGTATTTTTAGTGGAGACAGGGTTTCACCATGTTAGCCAGGACGGTCTTGATCTCCTGACCTTGTGATCCACCCGCCTCAGCCTCCCAAAGTGCTGGGATTACAGGCATGAGCCACCATGCCCGGCTGACTGTGGCACTTTCTTAAAATAAGACAACAATGAAGTTGGCTGCATCGATTGACTTTTCCTTTCATGAAAGATTTATCTATAGCAAGTGATGCTGATGTGGTTTGATAGCATTTGACCTACACTAGAATTTCTTTCAAAATTGAAGTCAATGCTTCTCAAACTCTGCTGCTGCTTTATCAGCTAAGTTTATGTAATATTCTGAATCCTTTGTCATCATTTCAACAATGTTCACAGTATCTTCACCAGGAGTAGATTCTATTTCAAGAAACCCCTTCCTTCCTTCCTTCCTTTCTTCCTTCCTTCCTTCCTTTCTTCCTTCCTTCCTTCCTTCCTTCCTTCCTTCCTTCCTTCCTTCCTTCCTTCCTTCCTTCCTACCTTCCCTCCCTCCCTCCCTCTCTCCTCTTCTCTCTTTCTCCCTCCCTCCCTCCACTTGCATTCACAATTTGGTGGTTTGCTTCAAGAGGCCTTGCTCTCCTCCTGTCTTGGCTTTCAACCTGCCTTCCTCACTCAGCTTAATCATTTCTAGCTCTTGATTGAAAGTGAGAGATGTGCAACTCTTTCTCTTTCACTTGAACACTTAGAGGCCATTGTAGGGTTATTAATTGCCCTAATTTCAATATTCTTGTGTCTCTGTGAATAGCGAGACCTGAGGAGAGGGAGAGAGTCAGAGACCGACTGCTGGTCAGTGAAGTCGGAACACCACACACAACATTTACAGATTAAGTTTGCTGTCTTATATGGGTGTGGTTTGTGGTGCTCCAAAACAATTACACTAGCAACATCAAAGATCACTGATTACAGATTACCCTAACAGATATAATAATAATGAAAAAAATTGAAATATTGCAAGAATTACCAAAATTTGATAGAGACATGAAGTGAGCACATGCTGCTGGAAAAATGGCACTGACACTTGCTCAAAGCCGAGTTGCCACAAAACATCAATTTGTAAGAGGAAAAATATCTACAAAGTACAATAAAGCAAAGCAAAATAAAATGAGATATGTCTGTAGTTGTATCTGATATGTAATTAGCTCTTGGATTTATTGCTTTAATAAGTGTTTATGAGTCTATTGGTGTAACCTTCACTATATAAAAAAGCAACACTTCTGTAACTACATTTATGACAAAGGACTCATATCTAAAATGTATAAATAACTCTCAATACTCAACAGTAAAATAACCAACCAGAGCAATAAGGAAATGGGCAAAAATAATAAAAGACTGTTCACTGAGGAGGATATACAAATATCAAGTAAGCACACAAAAATATATTAAATATCAGTGGGTAAATATATATATATATATATGATAATAGCTAGAATTCAAATTATAATGTCAAATGCTAGTGAGGATGTGGATAAATTGGAGCACTCATACCTTGGTATTGGGAATGTAAGATGATACTGCTATTCTGGAAAATAGTTTGGCTGGTTCTTTAAAGATATAAAAAAAGGCCAGGCATGGTGGCTCATGCCTGTAATCTCAGCACTTTGGGAGGCCGAGGCGAGAAGATCGCGAGGTCAAGAGATCGAGACCATCCTGGCCAATATAGTGAAACCCCATCTCTACTAAAAATACAAAAATTAGCTGGGTGCGGTGGTGCGTGCTTGTAGTCCCAGCTATTCAGGAAGCTGAGGCACGAGAATCGCTTGGACCTGGGAGGTGGAGGTTGCAGTGAGCTGAGATTGCACCACTGCACTCCAGCCTGGTGACAGAGCAAGACTCTGTCTGAAATAAATAAATAAACAAACAAGCAAATTTACCATATAAGCCAGCAATTGCATTTCTGGGAATTTGTCCTACAAAAATTAAAACTTATGTTCACACAGAGTATTGTACACAGTTGTTCGTTGCAGCTGTTTTCATTTGAAATAACTCAAAACAATAAACATTCACAGTGTCCCTCAATAGCTGAATAGTTAAACAAACTGTGTGGTACATCCATACCATGGAATACTGCATTGCAATAAAAATGAATGTACTGTTGATACAGACAACAGCTTGGATGGACCTCTAGGGCATTATACTGAAGGAAAAAAAGCCAATTTCAACAGTTTACATATGGTATGCTTCAACTTATTAACATTTTAAGGATGTTAACTCCCTGATTTTGATATTGTACTATTATTATATAAGATGTAACCATTGGGGAAAACTAGGTGAAGCTTTCACAAGATTCCTCTTTGTACTACTTTTGCAACTGTCTATGAATCTATAATTATTTCAAAATAAAAAGGTGGGGTTTTTTTTGGTAAAGTCATATTTTACGCACACGCACACACGCACCCACACATACACACAGTTTCTTATGGGAAAATGTTATTTTGAAGTAAATTGGGAATATAGGCATTTCATTTATTCTTTCCAAAATCATTTGTTTCTACTTTTGCAGGTTTTTTTTCTTCTTCCTCCTCTTTCTCTCCCTTCTCCCAGTTATTTTTGTTTGTTTGTTTGTTTTGTAGGATACTGAGATATCTTACTTTTCTTGCTTAGGAATGCCTTCATTTTTTGGAAAGGCATTCTCTTTTTTTTTTTTTTTTACCATTTTCAACTCAATTTTAGTTATTTAATTTTTCTGTCATTATAATTTGGATATATAACTTCTTTGAGAAGTGCAGATCATTTCATAGCTATCTCATTCTTTTATAACTCACTCTTTGTTTTTTAACAGATCAGAAACTAAAGCAGAGAAAGCTAGTGATAGAAAGCATGAAGTAGAGTAACAAAACTGAAAACAGCCAGTTGCCCTACCAACCTGTTCTGCTCTATTCTTTTATTTTTTACTGTACTATATTTGATCCCATTTTATTCATTCCATTCTATTTTATGATTTCCCAACCTATATATATTCCATTCATCCTATTCTGTTCCATTCTATGCAATAAATATTTAATGAGTGTTTAGTATGTGGCAGGTGTTAGTCTATGTGGCTTGGCATGTACCAGTCAACACAATAGACAAAAAATTGCTGCTCTTCTAAAGCTTACATTACAAGAGGAGGAGACAGAAACAAAATAGACTTAATTCGTAAGTAAATTTTAGAAGTTAGTGAGTGTTGTGGAATAAAGAAAGAGTTAAGCAGATGGGGGATATCAGGTGGGAATGGAGGGAAAGTTACAATTTTCAAACAGGGTAAGGTGTGAGAAACTGTAAGGAATTTTGCCATAAATTTATCTGAGCGATGCATTTTCTGATCACTAAGAATAGCAAGGCCAGAGGCACTAGGATGTGAGATGCCTGGAATGTTTAAGAAACAGCAGGGAGATCAGAGTGGCTGGAGTAGAGTGGTGAGAGGAGAGTAGGTGCAGATGAGGTCAGATAGGAAAGAAAGGTCTGATTACACAGGGCTTTTGAAGGTGTTAGTTTTTACTCTGAGCAAAATAGCCAGCCATAGCAGGGCTTTCAGCAGAAGACCACATGATCTCAATTATAGTTTAGGACCCTAGCAATCCTGTTGAGAAAGACATTGGCTTATTCTATACTCTTAGCTGTGAAGGAAGAGAGAATTATTATTCATATTATTAACAACAGCCACATAAACCAAAAAACCCTCAGGATATTTTGAAGATAGAGTCAAAGGGATTTCCTGATGAATTTAATGCAGATTGTGAGAGAATGGAAGGGGTAAAAAGATGATTCCAAGGATTTGGGCATGAGCATCTGGAAGGTTAGTGTTGCCAACAACCAATATGGAGAAGATGGCATATGGAGCAGGTTTGAGGGGGAATGTCAGGAGATCTTTTTTTAGATATGGTAACTTTGATATATCTTTTAGACACAGAAGTAGACATTGCTTGTAGGCAGGTGGGTATATGAGTCTGGAGTTCATGAAAGAGATCCAGGGCAGAGATACATATCTGAGAGTTGCCAACACATAGTGATATTTATCATGAGATTAGATGAGGTTATCAAGGAAGTGACTATAGGTAGAGAAGAAGACCAAGAACTAAACCCCAGGGAACCAGAGTTAAGAAGTCAGGGAATAGACAAGGAACCAGAAAATGAGACAAGAAGCAACTAGTGAGATAGAAAACCTGACAATGTGTGTCCTCTCAGCCAAGAGAAGAACAAGTATCAAAAGCGATCCAATTACTATACTATATCTCTTACCATCAGTGCAAATGTGTATGATGTGATTCAATATCTTCCTGTATCCCTAATTTTATTTTTATTCTATTTTTATACTGGAAAACAGGATCATTTTTTGTTTGGAATTTAGCCTGCTAAGAAAAAGTAGACTTTGTTGTTGCTGTTGCTTAAGTTTCAAACAGAATCAACATTGTTTAAAATTGTTTGAAGAACTAGATTTGGTGTTAACAGTTTTTCTGTGGTGAGTCTGAATTTCCTTGAGCCGTTATTTACAGCAGAAGGTAACCACTACACTTATTCTAGGAGGCTGGATTGAAATGTATTTTATGTATTATTATTTTAGGAAAAATATATTAAGCATCTTATCTTTATTATGATCACATTTGTTATTACCAGCATCTTCTATAAATAGTACTTTTTGAGGCCACATGTTATTGTGGACTTGTGCATTTTTAAAAGATTAAGCATTTGGCTTGGAATTATCAAGTAATCCTGTGTGGTAACTGTGATTAAAATTATGTAGGAATTCATTTCAAACTGTGACAAATATATTGTAGCTTACACTCTTCTTATTGAATTTGTTCATATATTTTATCAAGAATGTCAAGTATTTTTACATTAAGTTTATGTTTATAGGTGAAAATATAAATTGTTAGTAATGCAAATTATGATCTCGAAAAAGTAGCTAGATTTTCAGGTTTTCCTTTTTTTTGAGCCTGCAGAATATTTGGAAATTAATTTGCATTTTTTGGTGTGTATTTATATTGTCTTTTGCTTATATTCTGCATTACAGTATTCTGAGTTTCCACTTAATGAGTAGGCTTTACAGTACCCACAAATTACTGCAACAAAGTTAAAAAAAAAGCACTAGAAGCCTAATGAAGTGGACTGCTGAGAACAGAGCTGAATAAACACAAGCTTCCCTTTTTGCAGTGACTGTTCCAAACTAAGCAGAAGCTGCTTCTTTATTTCAGGGAAGGAAAAATAATGACCCGGTTTTCTTTATTTTTCTGGTGAGCAATTTAACTGCTACCTCCATTTGGCATATTCTCCCACTTCTTTTACTGGAATGGGCTATAACTGTAGGTATGGCATTCTTTGCCACAATGTATATTTTCCTTACTGCAGTGTATATTTTGAGCCATATTTACCAACACAGATATTTACTTTTTCTCTGAGATGTGGTCTAGAAGCAATTGTTCCTAGAGAAATTCAACACTGACACTAGAGGTAAACCTGTTCCCGGCATTTCGATGTGTATGTGTGTTTGTAGAATTAGCATCAAAGAGAGAAGATTATTCTTCCAGATGGCATTTACCTTAATAAAAACCGCTAATATGCACATGCTTGAAAACCATTTCTAATCCAAGTGTACTGGCAGCGTGTTATTTTCAGGAGTAGTTGCATTAACTCTTTGAACCTTTTAAAAAAATTATCTTCTACTTTTGAACTAGGTCTTTTGAAAGATAATAGCTATCCTAAGTAAGTTATCCTTTGAGTACTGTGCGTGCGCACCTTTGTGTGTATTTGTGCTGTGTGTAAACCATTGTGTATTTTGGCATGGCCCAAGTCAGCAGGAAGGCTCCAGGGCTGAGGCTGCTTTCATCCGCTGTTACACCCTCACAACCTTCCTGTTTTACGATAATTCTGAAACCTAATGCTCCTGCTACTTTTAACTCAGAACTGTGTTTATTTGCCTGTGGCCTGTTTTATTGTAAAATAAAAACCTTAAGAACCCTATGTTTTTAGGGTGCTTTTCCCCCCTCAAGAACACTGTGGTTGTCTTAAAGCCTAAATGACTGTGTTTTAATGATGTGTAAAGATTCAGTAAAAAATAAATCATGGCAATTTTGTTTTAAGAAGAAACTTCTAAAGGCAATACATGCTGCAGGCTTCAAAAAGTCCAATCAAACGATTAAGAACAAACTGTACTTGTGTGAACTTATCATTTTATTCTGCACTTTTCATAACATATTAGGTGTTAAGCTTCGAAAGATTATGCTTTAATTCTGGGTAACTATTGGTAGGGGATTTAAGTCACAATTATTTAAACATAAGTTTTTCACAGATCTTGAATGTCTCTGGGAATTTTCTCCCCCTGAGGCAAATAATAGAGGGAATTAAAGCTGATTTGTTTTCTTCGCCAATTGAAATGAGATAGGTGGCTGCCACTGATTTTATCTTACCTATGAGCATCCTACAGCCTCACCTCTTTATGTTCTGGTAATGCCTCTGATGGTGATGCATGGTAAATAGTGGAGTAAATTAGAAGAGAGTTACAGGTGTGATGGGAGGAATGGATAAGTAAAATGCCATCTTTATCCTCAAGGGACTTACAATCTGGCCCGGTATTTCTCATGAAGGGAGGGTGGGACACTATTGGCATTTTAGGTAGGGCAGTTCTTTTCTTTTACGGAAACGTTCCATACATTGTAGGAAGTTAAGTTTCTCTGGCTCCTGCCTAGTAATTATTAGTAGCACCGTTAGTTACTGTGACAGTAAAAAAACAAGTCCATATATTTATCAGATGTCCTCTAGAGGAGGTATTAATTCTAATCCTTCTTCCTTAGAACAGTTGGAAGATCTGAAATATACACTATACGCATAAGAAGTGGTTATAGAACTGTATTGTCTATATTGTCGAAGCTGTGTTAAAGGAATGATGCATACCATAAAAGCTAAGAAAAGACAGGAAAAAAAAGGCTGGTTAGTTGCCTCTGTGTACACCAACTGGTATAACAGATCACTGTTTTGTTTTTTTTTTTCGAGACGGAGTCTCTCTCATCACCCAGGCTGGAGTGCAGTGGCACGATCTCGGCTCACTGCAAGCTCCGCCTCCCGGGTTCACGCCATTCTCCTGCCTCAGCCTCCCGTGTAGCTGGGACTACAGGCGCCCGCCACTGCGCCCAGCTAATTTTTTGTATTTTTAGTAGAGACAGGGTTTCACCGTGTTAGCCAGGATGGTCTCTATCTCCTAACCTTGTGATCTGCCCGCCTCGGCCTCCCGAAGTGCTGGGATTACAGGCGTGAGCCACCGCGCCCTGCCCAGATCACTCTTGAAGATCATGCTGATTCTTCTGCTGTGACTATCCTCTTCTGTCTCCCTCCTTTTTTTTTCTGCCCTGGATAACTCCTACTTAACCATCAAGAAAACTAAATTGTTATACCTTCCAAGAAGGCCTCATGAGCTTTCTCTCTTCTTAGACTGGGTGGGATGACTATGAACCTGGTTCTTACAAATCACTGGGTGCATCTCTGTCACTGTCTTCTAGAATTCTATTGATATCATCTGTTAAGGGTCCTTTCTATCTTCTCAATAGCTTCTATGTGTATATTGCAGGCAGGAACTATATACTACATCTTTCTTACCTAGTTAAATTCTATGTGTGAAGTGCATATTCAATTAACTGACCTGAACTTGGCAGAAACATATAAAATTGTGTATTTGTATAGTTGATGAAAACATATAAAATGTAGTTTCATTATTTTTTGACATCAAATTAAAATTCTGTTCAAAAGTCTCCTTTAATATAACTTTGCTCATTTAAAAAAGATTCTTATGCCCCACTGTTGGAAATATAATTTGGTACAATGCTTTTGGAAAGTCATTTGGCAGTAGGTATCAAGAGATTTACAAGTTCATGGTATTTGATTCATTAATTCCATTTCTGGGAACCTCTCCTAAGGAAACAATTCTAATTATAGAAAAAGCCTGATACACAAAAGTCTCCATTTCAAAACTGTTACTAACAGCAAAAAATTCCGAAGCCTTCAAGAAGTCTGGGGAATGGGAGCTTGGTTAATTATTGACAATCCAATTCTAATGGATAATTTTGGGACAATTGTGGGGGAATTGTGTATGAATATGATCTGGCTTTTAGATGTGATGAAATTATTCTGAAATAGATGGAGATTGTTGACCCCCCAAAATAATATAGCTACAATACAATATGAATATATTACCTCATTTTAGTATACACATGGAGACAGACACAAACACACAGATGTGTACATATGTAAAAGATCCAAGAGGATATACTAGATCTTAGCAGTGCCAACATCTGGGTATTAGGAATTGATGTTGATATTTTCTGTATTTTATTATTTCCTAATTTCTACAATACCCATTACACAGGTGTAATAATAAAGGATATTTTTAAAAAACAAGGAATCAAAAATAATTTAAATGTTCATCAGTAACATATGGCTAAATTAATTATTGTAGGTCTATATTCTAAGTTATTTCATTATATTCAAAGACAATATGAGAAATTTTTATAACATGGCAAAATAGTTGTAGTATTCAGTGAAAAGAGAAACATGAAAACCTTTTTACATAGGTTGGTCTACACTCCAAAAGTAGATCTCACAGTGATTGTTTCTATGTGGTAAAATCTTGGGATTTTCTTGAATTATTTTTCTATAGTAAATTTATCTTTTTAATTGGAAAAATAAATAGATCATCAAAAATTCTGTTAAAAAAGTACGTGCTTCTAAAGTTTTAGGTTATTGTTGCAGGCATTTCAAAAATGTTATAGCTGCGAATCATGGCTGTATTGAAATACAGGTAGCAATTCGTGTTAGAAATATGTGTTGGGAGGGGTTTATATTGTGTATTTTGTAAAGATGGGGTAAGATTTCACAAACTTCTAATTGACAAAAACAGTTACAAAGATTTTTGTAAATTCAGCATAAAGGTGAGTTCCTTAATATTACTTTTTATTAAATCATTTATTCATTTCTTCATTCAATAATTATCCATTGAGCAAGGGCTTGGGTGCCCAAGATCCAGAAATAAGAAATGTAGTAGGAAACAACACCTAAAATTGACTTTTCTCTCACTTTTTGGGCAAAAATTGGAAGAAAGTTAAATTCTCTTACGATAGCAATATCATATGTGATCAAAAATTCAAAGCGTCTTTACTATCTAAATAATGTCTATTGAATTTTCAGATGTTCTCTCAGCTCTTTAATTAAGTTCCCTAATTTCTGTCTCAATCCAGTGTTGAAGTCAGCAGCCAAATGTCACATATGGAAAAATGTTCCTCTGGAAGTAAATTGAATATTTTAAAAATTACTGTCACTTATCTTAATATTTAACTCAATAAAACTTCTGTTTCTCAGTGTTTCCCCACACATTTTCATGTGTCTGTTAAATTGTTGGTAATGCTGCATACATAATTCCTTGGAAAACTAAGTGGATTCTCTATCATTTAGAACAGTTTTGGGGGTAATGTGGTAAATCATTTTTTAAGTTGGGTAAATAATTCTTTTGAGTAATTAAGTAAATCTAATGAGTGCTGTTTAATTGCTTATTGGTTTATTCAGTCTTTTTATTTGCTTCCTGTATGGCAAGTTCAGAAACCTATTAATATTGCTATTTATTGAGAGGGCTTCTGAATATCTTTTAATGAGAAAAATACCTGGTGACAGTTTATTAGGGAATTCAGTAGATTCAGGAGGAATTTTTAAATGATCTCATTTGTATTTTAGCTATAAGTTAGGAGACAAGGTTCTGTGCTCAGATTCCCAGCTGCTGTAGGAATTGTATGATTGTGGTTATTTTTGAAGCCAGAAGACGCTATTTTGGAGTTCTGTTATTTCAACAATCTAGATCTATTCTCCATGTGATATTGACTTAAAATTTAAAAAGCAGATGTAGGTCAAAGGAGATTCTGCAAACACTTTTGCTGTTTAATCCTGGGGCTTTGACAACTTTAAACCAATGATGAGTTTTTTTTTTATATCTAACCTTAATCCTCCTGTTATACTTTAAAGTCACCTCTCCCTAAGTTTTCTTTATTACAAATGTAAATAAAAATGGGATTGTTATGTGTGTTCTTTATTTTAGTTATGTTATCTGTTTCATCTATAATATATAGAGATATGAGCATAATATTTCATGAAAGATAGACTTTATGGAGAATACACAGAATCTGTTACTAGGGATTTCTACTAGTAGTAGTAGTAGAAGATAAGGGATGAGAAAAGGGAATTTTTGACCTATTTTTCTCTTGTATGGTTAAAATGTTTTGCCATGAACATTGCAAATTATATATTATAAATTACTTTTATAATTTAAATATATATTTTTATATTGTAAACTATTACAATTATATTAAATGGTATTAAGTATTATAAATTATTTTTATAATTTAAAACAAAAATGATACATATTATTTATATACAAATTGTTGGTTTGTATTAGGCTTTTGGCATATTAGGGGCTTAATAAATATTTAATTGAATTTCAGCATGTACTAACATATATTTTTCTTTTTACAAGTGAGCCTACTACCTGCTGAACTTGAAAGAATCTAGCATTTAAAAGTTCTTTAACAATATATGAAACCTAGAATAAGCAAGCATAAAGACTTTAAACATTTTTAAAAGCTGTTTAAAGAATGTTCTTATATTGGTTAGCCTTTGGCCTCCAAATACAGAAAGCATTTATTTTCATTTTAAAAAGGGCCCCCAAACAAGACAGAGCTAATAAACCAGTTATAGGATACAGTTTTTTTTCCATTTAGAACTTTATGCAATCTGACATCTTCTCCGATCCATCATTATTAATGCTTAGTCTTCTCATGTTTTACATACTTTATTCTTAGAATCCTCAGAAAACACACTCATTTTTCCTGCTACTAAAATAAATAAACATAGCAATTTATTCCTAAATATAGTGTATTTCCGGTTATTGGTGTTTCTTTCACAGGCCATTGGTAAGTGAAGGAACTACAGAGAAATAAGGGGTAAGAGGAAATAAAAATGATATCTCAAGGTCTTTGTTCTGCCAAGGTCATCTAAAAGCTATACAGCAGGGTTCATTTCAAGACTACGTTTCAGGGTTAGCTCACTAAATGTATCCACCATACTCTACAGATGGGCAAACTCAGGTTGTGCTTAGCCTAACATACTTGGTTCTGATAATTTGCTTGGTTCTGATAATGCCAAGATGATAAATAGATTTAGTCCCTCTGTTGTAACATTTATATTGAATATATGGGTTTTGTAGGATACCAACAGAAAACCAACTTTAATTGCTTTCTCTTCTACCCATTCAAACTAGCACTGAAAGAGAAGTCTGACTCACTCACCACCACTTGAGCACGAACTTTTCTGGCCACATTCAGATAATTAAAAGTCATCAAAGCAATTTAGCCTCAAATGGTCTCGATTCAGTAATTATCAATGTAATGATGACGTTTTCTTCACAGTAAAGGTTTCTCAGATTCACTAGCTCAACCAGCTGCATGGATACACCTGAAACAGAAAAGAACGGCATGGTCAGCTTTGCTGTTTGCCCCAGCTTTTGTGTTTCATAGCTGCTTTGCCAGCTTGTTAAAGAGTGGTGACATTGGGAAGTGAGGGGAACAGGTAAGGCAGGGAAATGCCTTCCATGTTGGGTGAGGTGACATCCCTGTTTTGGACCGATGATTAAAGCTGCCTCTTTTTCTGGTGGATGCTTACCCAGGGTTCACTCATCTACAGTTCCCTGAACTAAGTGAAGCATCCCCCAACTGACCAGTTACAACTTGTTCTTCACACTTCGGACGTTAGTCTGTGCACCTCCAGAATATTCCTTCTGAATTCCAACTAGGTGTCCTTCATGGGCAGATTCTAAGACAGCAAAGGCCAATAGTCTTGTTCTCCCTTTCTCCCAGCCCAGATTTGACCCACACAATACATACACACACCTTCGTCCTGCTGATTAGGTGGGTCATCTTTGCCCAAGTGTGTTCAATCACCTTCTTATCCTTGATGTTTGTACCTTAGATTTCTCAGGCTTGAGTGAGAAACCAATCGATCATATCTCCAAGACATCAGGAAACGTATCAATCTCTCTAAATGAATTATCTGAAGTCCTTCTAACTAATGTTAAGGTGAGGGACAAGCAAGCCCGAACCATCCCTGAGGAGGAGGGGGTAGGGACGTGGAACATACTGACAACTCTTTCTCAAGACATTCCCCATCTCTTTTTTCCATCTCTTTGACCAGTTTTACTGCATCCCTTTTATACCTTTGAGTTTAAGGAGCTAAGGCTCCCACACTGGTGTTCAATTATTCCTTTTTCAGCCTGCATAGGTGGTCTGGAATGTGGGAGTAGTTGACACCTACTTTCCTGGGGTCTCAGCCAAATGAAAACAATTATTTAGTAACAGCTTTGGGAATATAACTTTTTCACCCTTTTTTGTGGTCTCTGAGATACTTTTTAATCCTCAAATATTATATTCTAAGGTCTTTTAAAAATGTTTGTCTGTTAGAAGCAGTAATGCTGGCCATACCACCTAAATATAAGTCTTACACTAAATATGAGTCAAATTGACCGAAATCCTAAAGTCTTCTTATGTTTATTTTGATTACTCGTCCACTTGAATAGATAATACATGACATGATATGAAAGCTAAGATAAGCAAAAGACTATATAATGACAAGTCTTTCTTCTGTTGTAAATCTTAGTCAACGTTTCTCTTTCCAAGAGGCAAATTTTTTATTATTTTTAAGATTCTTATTTCAAACATTTCTGGCAATCTCAAGATTCATGTGGAGAGTATAAAAAATAATTGGGCTCAGACTGATCTGACATAATGTTAGGTATATGTTATCTGTCAGCAGAGAAATATTGAGCATGGACCATAACTGGGCTCACTCTTGCTATTCTACCTTTGAGTTAGAAATAATAATACTAAAGACCTCTAGGAGTTGTGAGAATTAACTGAGAAAAATCGATTTAAAGGAAATAGTAGTTTCTGTTATAGAATATTCACTCTGTACATATTAATTTCTTAAAGTCCCAACCTCTTTGTAATGTCATATTAGCTTCTGCTTCATCCCCACCCTCAACACTAACCATTGTGCCACGAACATCCCCTGTATGCCTCTGTGACAACTGCTTGGTTTCCTGCATATACTCAGTTCCAAAACCTTGTTGTGTAAAGTGTGCCTGTTGTGCCCCGTGTACATCTCTGACATAGCACTTCTTCACTACAGTGTAGTGGGATATGCGTTTTTCTCTTCAACTTAGTGCCTTGTTTTGTCACTCAACACAGTGATTGGCACCTAGTAAACAGTATGTATTTGTTGAACGAGTGAGTGCACAAATTAAGCACCCTCATTAAAGGCCTGTTCTGTTTTGATAGAGGGGACATGGACAGAGATGAAGCATTTTGATGCTATGGGAATTGTGGGGACCATAGAACTAGCTCCCCTGGAATCAGAGAGGGAGCATTAGCTTGGTAGAGAGAAAGAATATGTTAAGGAAAAGGTAAGGGGCAAAGTCAGGCCATGAAGGTCAGATAACACATCTGGAAGTTTGCTTTGACCTCACCTTGTCCGGTGCTCTCCTCCCGGCATTAGGAAATGACTATTTTATTAAGACACTGGTGCCTTTGAAGGATACCACCGATATTCTTACATACTGTATCAGTCAGCCCCAGAAAGCCTTTGGTGTCAGGGGATAAAAAGAAACAACAACAAAAAAATGAATCATTTTTCTCTCACTTTCAAGTGATTAGAATAGAAGAAATAGAAAGATCCATTGCTTTGATTAAAAGGAGTCAGTTATTTGTGGTGGCATTTTAAGTTGATGCTTTCGCATATGCTTCTCCAAAAGAAGCTGGTAATAGTATGTATTGAATTTAAATGTAACCTGAACAGCTAGAGTGAGCACACTAATATGGCATTGGCAACTTCACTGAGCATACTTTAAAAATTCCAAAGGAAATATACCAATTCCCCAGAGATTATCTTCATTTCTGAATGAAGAAATATTTTGTTCTGTATATTAACCTTTTGTTATTCCTAGATCTCAGTATATCTAAACAATTTAATTAGATTATTTTAACTGCTTTATTGAGATAACATGAAATTCACCCATTTAAAATATACAATTGAGTATATTTTAGTCTATTCACATGGTTGTGCAACCATCACCACAATCTAACATAGAATGCTTTTTACCCTTTAAAAGAAACCCCAGACCCATTAGCATCAATTCCCATTCTCCTTTCCATACTACCAGCCATAATTAATCACTCATCTATTTTTTTATCTCTATAAATTTGCCCATTTTGGACATTTGATATAAATGAAATGATACCAAATATGTGGTCGCTTCTGACTGCCTTCCTTTACTCAGCATGTTTTTAAGGTTTACCCATATTGTAGCATGTAACTCAGTACTTGTTTTTATTATTGCTGAATAATACTCCATGGTTTGCATATACCACATTTTATTTATCAGTGAATCAGCAGATGTGTATTTGGATTGTTTCGCCTTTTGGCTACTATGAAGAATACTGCTAAGAGCATTCATTTACAAGTTTTCGTGTGGATGTCTTTTTGTTTGCATATATCTAGGAGTGGAGTTTTGCTGGCTCGTAAGTACTTGCCAACATTTGTTATAATACATCTTTTTGATTATAGCCATTCTAATGCATGTGAAGTGGTATCTTCTTTTAGTTTTGATTTGCATCACCCTAAAGACTAAAAATGTTGAGTGATTTTCAAATGCTTATTGGCTATTTGTATATCTTCTCTGGAGAAATGTCTTTTCAGGTTTTTTGTTTATTTTTTAATTGGGTCATTTGTACTTTGATTATTGAGTTGTAACATTTTATTTTATACACTGAATATTAAAGATATATGGTTTGCAATTATTTTCTTCTATTCTGTGGATTGATGTTATTATTTTCAGCAACAATTTTAATTTTGATGTAGTCTAATTTATGTGTTTTTCTCTTATTGCTTCTGCTTCTGATTTTGTTACCTAATAAACCATTGTTTAATCCAAAGTCACAAAGATTTACTCATGTATTTTCTTGTAGTTTTAACTTTTAACATTTTAATACGTGATCCATTTTGAGGTTTTCTGTATGTATGTGATTAGTTGTCCCAGCACCATTTGTTGAAAAACTATTATTTTCCCTATTGAATTAACATTCTTGTCTAAAATTGATTAACCATAAATGTAATGGTTTATTTCTGGATTCTAAATTCTACACCATTCGTCTGTACATCTGTCCTTCTGCCAGTACTTCTTTGTTCTATTATTATAACTTTCTAATAAGTTTTGAGATTGGAAAGTGTGAGTCCTTTATATTGTTCTTCCATTCTAGGGTTATTTTAGCTATACTGGGTCTCTTCCATTTCCATATTAACTTTAAGATTAGTATGTCAATTGCCAGGGGAAAAAAATGGAATTTTTGTAGGGATTTCATGGAATTTGTGGATGAATTTGGGTAGTATTGCTATCTTAATAATATTAAATATTTAACCTATGAAAATGAAATGTTTTTCATTCATTTAGATCTCCTTTAATTTCTTTCCATACAGTGTTGTAATTTCGATGTACAAGGTTTGCCTTTTGTTAAATTTATGCCCAACAGTTTTGTTCTTTTTGATGTAGGTCATGTTTTATTGATTAGTTATTTATTTTGGTTGTATTTACTGATCAAATTTTCCAAGATTTTGTAAATATATTATGATATATTTTGACAGTTAGAAAACTTTTGTGATGGCTAAGAAAAGTTTATTCCATTTATGTGCTCCCATTTTTGCTCTCAAATGATGTTGCCCACTGACTTTAAAATTAATTTCAGAAAGTTCAATGTGGCCATAATAGTGCTATTATAATCCCAATATATCAGTGATTTTTAAAAAAGAATTTCTACTTGTTTTATACAATTGGTCTTCAAATCCTGCTATTATACCTTGAAAATGTCTCTCAAAGTCATCTTTTTTTTCCATCTTATCTGTGTTAAGCATTTGAAATATAAAATATATAAGCCCCCCCAAAATATATAAGCTCCAGTTATTCAATGGTTATGCTTTTGTTATCTTCTTTTGTTGTTATTGTTACCTTATTTTAGTTATTTCCCCATTCTCCATCCCCTAATATCTTTTACTCAGAAAATTTTCTTATAATCCCTACAGGCAGAATTAATTTTTCCTGTTTCTGGGATTACACAACGTATTTAAGGTGTTTAGCACATTATTCTTTATAGAGAATAGTCTCAAAACATGGCACCTGTCACCATCTCTAGTTATCTATTCAAATCACCAGTATTTGCCCATATCATACTCTATATCTTTGGTATGTTTTCTTGCCATCAATTCCCTCAGAACCACCCAACCCCCCCATGAACTTAGATTATACTTTTTTTATTATACTTTAAGTTCTAGAGTACATGTGCACAACGTGCAGGTTTGTTACATAGGTATACATGTCCGTGTTGCTTTGCTGCTTTTTTTTTTTTTTTTTTTTTTTTTGAGACGGAGTCTTGCTGTGTCTCCAGGCTGGAGTGCAATGCTACAGTCTTGGCTGACTGCAACCCCACTGTCCTAGGTTCAAGCAATTCTCCTGCCTTAGCCTCCCAAATAGCTGGGACTACAGGTGTGTGCCACCACGCCCAGCTAATTGTATTTTTAGTAGAGACAGGATTTCACCATGTTGGCCAGGATGGTCTCAAACTCCTGACCTCATGATCCGCCCGCCTCGGCCTCCCAAAGTGCTGGGATTACAGGCGTGAGCCACCGCACTTGGCCAGATTATAAATTTTTTGAGAACAATGACTATTCTCCTCATCTTCTATGTTCAAGGCCTGCATAGTTTAGAAACAAGGAAAGTGAGTACAGTTGCAACCATACAATTGAAAAAAAAATTGTCCATGGTTATAAATTAATTAATCTGTTCTGATTTTAAGTCTGTCAAATTACAGGTAGTACTAACCCAGTAAGAGCTTTATTGATAAATAAATGAGAAATTACAGTTTTCTCAAGTGTAAGGTAATCCTTTTTTGGGGCTTGCTTATTTCTTTTCTTTTTTTTTTTTTTTTTTTTTTTTTGAGTCTCGCTCTCTCACCCACGCCGGACTGCAGTGGCGCGCTCTCGGCTCACTGCAAGCTCCGCCTCCCGGGTTCATGCCATTCTCCTGCCTCAGCCTCTCCGAGTAGCTGGGACTACAGGCGCCCGCCACCACACCCGGCTAATTTTTTGTATTTTTAGTAGAGACAGGGTTTCACCGTGGTCTCGATCTCCTGACCTCGTGATCCGCCTGCCTCGGCCTCCCAAAGTGCTGGGATTACAAGCGTGAGCCACCGCGCCCGGCCGGGGGCTTGCTTATTTCTATTAAGCTTTCAAGTATTTTTTAAAAGACAACTTGTATTCCTGGCTTTATTTTACAGTTTGGTTTTATCTATTCTACTTGCATACTGAGAGGAAGCTGGTATATAGCAGTCTAAGCTAAATGAAAAATAAGTGTCCAATTCTAATATTCAAAAACAGGTTAGAAGATGTCCATTTTTAGTTTTTTTATTCTAAATAGGAATAATATGCACTATAATGTTTATATTTCTTCCAATTATCTTGTACCACATGCTTATGATTGTCATTGGGCCTCTATACCTATTCCTTTTCATTAAGAGACTACTTTTGTATTAATATTTTACCATTAGATTTTATTGAAACACTATTCAAAGTCCTCAAAATTTCAATTTTATACCTTTTTATTTTTCTGTAAGATGAAGCAATGTCTTTAGAACGTTATTTTAAGCTCATCTTTGGGCTTCCACTGTTTCCTCTACTTGCCCTTATTTTAAACTGTAAAATCCATGAATCTAATGACCACATCTTAGGCTCTTTCGTATTTCAAATGCCTAAGCCAGCATCGAATAAATGTATTTTATTTATTTATTTATTTATTTATTTATTTATTTATTTATTTATTATTTTGAGGCAGAGTTTCGCTCTTGTTGCCCAGGCTGGAGTGCAATGGCACAATTTGGCTCACCGCAACCTCCGCCTCCCAGGTTCAAGCGATTCTCCTGCCTCAGCCTTCCAAGTAGCTTGGATTGCAGGCATGCGCCACCACGCCCAGCTAATTTTGTATTTTTAGTACAGATGGGGTTTCTCCATGTTGGTCAGGCTGATCTCTAACTGCCAACCTCAGGTGGTCCGCCTACCTCAGCCTCCCAAAGTGTTGGGATTACAGGCGTGAGCCACCGTGCCCAGCCAAATAAATGTATTTTTTTTTAAGTATCCCATGGTTTGTTTATCATATAATGTAAAATCAAGAATCCAAATATTTTTCAAAGGGTAGAGAATTTCTGTGAGTAATTTTTTCCTTAGCGTCTTAATATCTAAACTCTACTTGCTCACAAGATTACTTAATCAGCATCATATCAGAGACAGCTTGCTGTGTTTACCATTGTTAGTTGGGCCAGCATATGTCCAAAACAGTTGGAATGAGAAAAACAGCCTTGACTTGAAGCCAAATTAGAGAGGGAGGAGGAGAAGAGTCTTTAGCTGTTGAACAGGACTACATGTTTTGGACAGTGTAGGGTACTTCTGTAGAAAAAAAGAAAAAAAAGGGTGGGGAATTCTTTCAGCCAAAAAAAAAAAGGGCGCATTTTGAAATGTCTAAATGAACTGAAATAATAAAAGCAAATTGGTGATGTTGCTTTAATTTTATTTATGTAAGCCTTTGCAAGTAATGAAATCTTTCTATGTTAACCAAAAAAAGAAAGAAAGAAAAGTATTCTAAGATATTTATAATGTGGATAATTTTTTTTTCAGTTTTACCCTAGCAACTTTAATTGGCTTAGTGGTTTCTAATTCTGGGCAATTTTCTGTTTCTTTATTAAGCAATGTGGGAGCTGTTGAATAACCATCACATTTCACAGGATCAGAATAATATTTCTGATTTTTCTCAAACTGGGTATTGTATTACTGTATAGTAAAAACTTTTTAAGTGAGGAAAATGTGTATTCTTGTTTTCCTAAGTAACATTACAAAAAGTAGATATTTTTGTGCATTCCACCCCCTTAAGAAGCAACTATTGTAGAAAGTGGTGTTTTCATTGAGACAGAAATATGAGACAGAAAATGGAAAGTAATATTTTGCTATTTATTATGGAAAGTTAGAGGAGAGGTTTCCAAACACCACAATCAAGGAATAAAACAATTTTGACCACAACTGAATTTTATATATCAGGCAAAGCCTGTCCTAGGGTAGTTTTTAATTAGATAAAGCTTTCTTCAGAGTTCCTGCTTTCAATTCTCTATCATTTCTTATCTGGTAGGTATCCCGCTTGCTTCCTAGAACCTCTCCCTTTCTTTACGTCAGAATCTATTATGTATGGTGGTTATTGATTTACCCAAAGAAGTCAATGAAGGCCAACAGCAGTTGCCTTTTGCATGAGATATACTTTCTGATAAAGACTAAAAAAGTAAATCACACACACATACACACAATTTTTAGGTGGGGAGGGAATAGCTTTGACAGTAGAGAAAGCCTTGGGAATCACTATTTTAGCTCCCTGGTTTTATTTGTTTCATTACATGAGAAACCCAGGATCCATAGATGTGGACTAATCAAGACTAGAACTGGTGACACAGTGTTCTTTCTGCCAAATTCTGTTTCTTTACATTGACAAGGTATTGGGCATTAGCCAGCAATTGAGAGTAGACTGATAGAGATGTTAATTTATTCATTACTTGTTCTTTAAAACAACTGTATCCCATGCTTGTGAGTATCAAGCAAGATGGCAAAGATTTGTTACCAACAAGTTTGGTAAAGCATTTTCAGAGCAGTGTAGTGGGTTTAGTAGGTTTGTACTCTAGGACCTGGAGGTGAGAGAGGGCAGAGGAAGGATGTACCATACTGTCAGAATCAAACCTTCCCTCAGGTCCTGAGGTTATCAGGTCAAGTGTGTCACAAGGCCTAGCTTCCTCTTTGCTAAAGATGAGTTTTTCTTAGGTGGTGCCTTAGTCATTTATGCAAATAGACATCTGCAGTGCCAGCCCCACCTGCTCTCCAGACATGCCCAGTAGTTTTTGAACCTTGGCTTTGAGTATGTCCTGCAGCATGCCAAATTTATCTTGAGGGGAATAAGCCCAAGTGAACCGCCTACATGAATCTAACCAAGAGAGGCCTAATGTGGCGGGTTGAATTTCTGTGTTGAACTAAGGAATCGCATGGGATTCTATCGCTATACTTCTCCCTCCTAACTGGGCAAGGCGAGGAAACCTGAATAACCCCTATACAAGACCATTTACCTTAGGATAGAGACAAATTGCACTGTTTGTTATTCTCTCATTTCTTTTGTTTAACCATGATAATACTTACCTTTTTAGCTTCAAGATTTATAAATTCCAAGCAATTCATTTAAAGCATTTTTTAAAAGCTTGAATTTATAATTTTGTATAATGTGTTCTCTAGCTACTGAATGTTCTACTGGTCTGATCTAAGTTATATTATAAATTTTGTGGAAAATAAGCAGAAGCCATTTGATTCAGAATGGCTTTGCTAAGCTCTATGATTAGCAATGTATTTCCTATGATTTGGAGTTATATAAATTTAAATTTGCATTAATATCTGGAACAACATTTGGGTAAATATTTTTCCCATAGTTTTTAAACAATACCTAACTACCAGAACTATTTTGTATGAAGCACAAAATTTCTGTAGTGGTTTGACTACAGATCTATTACTAGGGCGATAGCCAAACTTGTAGTATTATTATTGCAGCTTTGAGGTGTATAAGATGTTTCTTTAAAACCTCAAGGTTTTAAAACATTCAGAATAAACTATATCAACCCACACATTAACAAACATTTAAATGTCAAATAAGCAGGATATCCTTTAATTTCTAACCATCCCTTTGCAAAACCTATTCCAATGTTGGTTTCTATAAAATATACTGGGGCCTTGTTAGTTTATACATATAGGATATATATATATATATATATATATGTAAGCTTGGAATTATGTAGCAACTGCTGCTGCACAGATTGGAACAGTCTATCTCTTTCGCTATAATTTATTAAAAGAAATTTCGATTCAACAAGCATTTGTTCTGTTTGTAGCTTATTGAAGGGTATACAATCTCTGTCTCATGGAAAAAGATAATTTAGGAGAACTCTCCTGAATCTTTTAGTATGGAATATTATACAGGATCTTTCATTAGCACCATTCTAAATTAATATTTACCATATTATTAAATATGCAAGATAAAAAACACTGAAAAATAATATTGTATATGTGACAATGGCAAAGCTAACTATAACCTGTCTAGTGCTCATTATTCTCGTCTGTGAAATGGGGATAATAGTAAAGCTGTGTATTCAAAGAGAAAGTCCATCCAAAAGTCATAGCTAGCGCTCAGCATATGTTGCTCATTTTAAAGTGCCATCATTCTTATTTATATTTTTGTTTTCCAGTTGACTGCGTATTGTGAAGAGCAAGCAACAAAGTCTAAAATTAGTATATCAATCTAGTGAAAATACTTAGAACTTGTTTTACATGGTGTTTTCCTGTCATCATACTCTATTTCCTAATTATGTTTTATTTTAGATGAAATACACTGTGATAATTTTTAACCTAATTCATTCAACCATTATAGCAGAGAGGTAGCTTGGAAATTTGATTGTCACAGGGACATCTCACCATGTGAGAATAAAAATTGGGCTGGGCGCAGTGGCTCACACCTGTAATCCCAGAACTTTGGGAGGCCGAGGCGGGTGGATCACCTGAGGTTGGGAGTTCGAGACCAGCCTGACCAACATAGAGAAACCTCATCTCTACTAAAAATACAAAATTAGCTGGGTGTGGTGGCACATACCTGTAATACCAGCTACTCGGGAGGCTGAGGCAGGAGAATAGCTTGAACCCGGGAGGCGAAGGTTGCAATGAGCCGAGATCACGCCATTGCACTCCAGCCTGGGCAATAAGAGTGAAACTCTGTCTCAAAATAAATAAATAAATAAATAAATAAATAAATAAAATAAAATAAAATAAAATTTGGCCATAGATTGATTCTCAGGAACAGGAGTTCTCAAACTTTCTGTCAGGGGCAGATAATAAATATTTGAGATTTTGCAGGCTGTACTGTCTCTGTGGCATTCACTTCTGACTTTTTAGTGCAAAAGTAGCTATACACAGTAAGTCAACGAATGAGAGTGGCTGTGTTCCAATTAATTTTATTTGTAAACACTGAAATTTGAATTTCATATATTTTTGTGTCACAAAATATTTTTATTTAAAAAATTGTGTTCCCAACCATTAAAAATGTAACAATCATTCTTAGGTTGCAGGCCATAAAAAATTAGGCAGGCTGGATTTGACCCATGAGCCACAGTTTCCTAACTCCTGTTCTGCATAGTTACCTTCATTGTAAATATTTTCAATAATTTCTTATACTTTTGATTGTACAAAGAGGTATGGCTTCAAATTACAGACTGATATCTCAGAGCTGTGCTTAAAGTATTGAGAAGCATTCTGTAATGCTGATGGTTTTCTCAATATTGGCTAATTCCATAAACAGATACTATGAGTTCTGCCAGAAATAGAAATTCTAATGACAGTCTAATTAAATAGAAGCCACGGAGAAGAATTATTACATTTTCTTATGCCAAATTATAAATGTCTTCAATTAATGCACAGATATTTATTTATTTATGTATATGTAAAAAGTGGATTTTCTGACAGCCTCAGGCTCTTCTTTATGATAGAACCTTCTGTTTCTCTAATTAGTTGTGCCTTAATGGCCAGTAATTGTCTTTTATAATGCACAGGGAACCAAAAAAAAAAAAAACAAAAACTGAAATAAAAAAAATAGACCATCACAGTCTATCTTTTCAAATCTTTTCTCATGCTGTCAAAAAACAGCTGCCTCTTACTTTTTGTTACTACTTTCTTCACTTTCTTCAATTAAAAAATAATCTCAAAATTTATGAACAATACACCCAAACCTCATTAACACTGTTTACAGTTAATTTTGACTTAGTATCTCTCTCTGTCTGATATAACCCAATGGGATTTAGTTAATCAAGTACCAAAGATGACTTCATTACCAGGCAGTCTTTACCTGTGAATCAGTAGATTCACAGATTGGAGAGTAAAGCCATAGTGAATTTAAGAAAAACAAAAACAAAAACAAAAAAATGCTAATTGCCTAGACTCAATAGAATTTTGTATAGCTAAAAGAAAGGGTGAAATATCAAATTTGGAATTCTTAAGTACAGAATTGTTCCTTAAAAAGAGTGCTGAAATACACACGTTAAGAAAGATACTTTAGACTTACCTGAAGATACACAAATGTGTCAAAATATGAATATATTCAATTACACATGTCTCTGTGGAATATATTGACAATTATGAACAAATGTTTTTCTTCACCTTTAAAAACAAAAATATGTAATATTATTTTAACAAAAACTTTTCAGTCTCATCTGTATCAAGGCATACTCCAGAATGAAATGTGTAGAAATAAAATGAAATGTCTATTTTGTAGAAGTCAAATAGAATCAGAATGGAGTGGTTGCGATCATGGACTCTGCAGCTGGAAGGTGTGTGTTCTAATTCCTGTTGTACCTGTTAGTGGGTGTGTGAACTTGGCCAAGCTCCTCTGTGGCCTCCATTTTCCTCATTTGTAAATAAGAATCCCAATCACGTCTGCTCCATAGGTTACTAGATATTGCAAGCTCATAATGTTGTAAAGAACAAATGAATCAATATTTACTTTATAAAGCATTCAGAACGATGTTTGTTATACAGTAAGTGCTGTAATTAGTGTTGATTCCATAATTTAAATTAGAATAAGAGAAACTCGGGAGACTGGCCAAAATTATGCTGTTACTCTTTGTGCTTACCCATGTTTGTAAAACCAAACTTGGAATCAGTACATATAGGGAAGTCACATTTTCTTAGAATGCTTAGGACCTCAAAACTCACCTATTTTAAAACACACATATCCAAAGTGCTTCCTGACAAAGGATACTGGGTATGTCTCTTTAGGAGCAAAAGTGGTGCCACCATGTGGCAATAACATAAATATAGCTGCCAATCCATTTAGCTTGGCAAGGCTTGAAATATGAGCACATTACATGAATTTTTAAAATGTTTTAACATTCAATTTTTTTCTAAATTGTATGTACAAAGTATAACTTTATTATTTTTAATTCAGCATTTTTAAATTCCCCTAATTTCAATTCTCATAAAACAAGAGTGGCATTTTCTTTGAAAAACAGTAATGTAATTTGCCTGTGATTTGAATTTGGCAAAATAAACAAATAATGCCCTTATAATACTGATTTTCAAACTGAGTTCCATGGAGCCTGGATTCCCTGGGGGAAAGGAATAGCGGAGGAAGTGAGTGGATAGAATGTTGGTTCCTCCTCTCCCTCTTTTCTAAAACATTTCCACTCATGCTGGTTTTATATCTTGGAACTATTCGTAAGATTTTATTTGAAGAAAATAAGAAAATATCCAGCCGTTTAAAGAAATGTTTTTCTTTTCTAAAAGCCATTGCAGTCCTATATTAGGAGTTTCAATGGGGCTTTAAATTTTTTTTTTTTTTTTTTTTTGGTAATAAAGATTCACTCAGAACTAGAAAACAGCTAAATTCTGGAGAAAAGGTAAGATGCATTGGTTGAAACCCTATTCCTGTTCTGCAGGACTGAAAAGATTAGAGCAGAGAAAAAGCAAAGATATGGTATGAATCGCAGAAGAAAAGAAGGGAGGTATCACACATGGCATTTCAGCTTTGTTTCTCCTACTTTTCCTGCATATTTTCATGTATGTTGTTGTCTTAAACATATTAAGCATTGAGGCTTTCAGAAAATATTCAACTATTTTGTGCTGGCTAAAGGTAATTGTTTCCTGGTGGCAGGAGGCATGAACTGACAAAACTTTTTTTTTTCCTGTCAAAATAGCACATAGTGATGTGCTTTTTGTAAGCAAGAGTTCCTGATAGAAGAGTGGGAACACATTTTTGAAAAAGTTTATTTTCTGAGTAATTTGCTTAGAAAGAATGTTGTTAGAGAAGGGTATTTGCTAAGAAAAATCATTTATTCAACTAATATTTATTAAACTTACAGTATAAGCTACATAATATACTAGGTTCTGGAGTTATAAGGGAATCCCTTGCCTCAAATATTAGGGTTTCGAAATGAGAGGGAAGTTTTGTTAGTCATTTGAAATAGCTATAGTCAAATTTCAAATTTGACTATTTTGTTATATTCATAAATATGTCATATTCACAAATATGACTATTTGTCATATTCAAATATGACAAATAGCTATTTCAAATGACTAACAAAACTTCCCTCTCATTATGAAACCCTATATTTGAGGCAGAGGATTTCCTTATAACTCCAAGTATTTGTCTGTGACCTAGAAGAAAATATAAGTTGTAGAAAAAAATATGGGAAAGGGGACGGTTTGCACCATCTTCCTCGTAGTTCCTTTAGAAGTGAATTTACTTTAGATCCCAGAGGAAGAGTATTAGATCTGGCCAAATAAGTAACTCTTCTATATTATTACCTATATTTTCTATTTTAAAACATTAAAATTTCGAATCTTCTCAAGATTTCATTTTTAGGTACCTTTATATCAAATTGAATTTTAATCTCAAATTAGAAAATAATATGGATTAAAAACTAATATAGGTTCTTAGCCTCTATTACCTTGGAGTCCCATAAATTGGCTTGGTTTTGTTTCCACAGTGCAAGGAGCTGAATAAAGCTTTTACTCAGTTCTTAAATAGTAAAGAACTAGCAAACATTGCAATAATTTAGAACTAAGTGGCCATTACAAATTAGTTAGCAGTTCATGTTTGTGTTATGGTTTGTTATGACTGCTTAATTCAAAAGCATATTTGCAGACAGGGAGTTTGAATTAAGTAAATCAAAATAGTAAAGGCTTTGATTAAGAAGTTAGCTTGCTTTAACTTAAATGTTGATATTTCAAGGCCTACTGATATTTTAGTCATTTGTGGTTATTTTTGTTTCCTGTTCAGACCCCTGGGAAATAAGAGAATAGTAAATCAAAGCCCAGGTTGCTTTTTGCATTTTTTTTTCTTTTCATTTATGCCATGTAGTAGTTCACTTTAAGAAACTAAAGACATGGATAACTTGAACAGAATCACCGTGAGGGAGAATTGTATTTCTGAATTAATCAATTTAAATAAATCTCTTTATAAAATGATTCTTTTCATGTTTGATAATTTAGTAATTCTTTTTATCCCATGATAATGTTGTCATAAATAGTGGAAAAGCAGCTAAAAATATCTGCATTACTGAAGTGCAATTTGGGCAGTATTGTTATCAAACTGAGGCGATCTTGCTTGTGTCTCGGGATCCCTAGGGTGTTGCTTCATCAGCCAGAAACCTCTGTGGCAGGTGGTGCCTTCTGCCTGAGTATTGCTAGTGCCCGTTTCTTTCCACCCACTCGGCTCAACAGGCTGCACTCGGCTCGTGCTGCCAGCCCAGATCCCACACCGGCCAAGTACGAGCAAGGCGTGGAGCAGTGAGGGGTGTGTGGGTGATTGAGTGCAGGGTCTAGTCACTGCACACAGCCTGGCACACTGGCTGCTGTGGTGGGGCAGGCATCTCCAGGCAACAACACAGGTGCCAGCTCCATGTAAGGAGGCTGAGGCTGGAGCACATGTACTGCACGCGGCTTCTGCTATGGGCATCCGTGTCTGGATGAGGGGAACATGGTGGCACCCGGAAGCATGGAGATGCCTGGAACCACTGAACCCCAAAGAGAGTGTCACAGCCCTGGCTCAGGGAGCCCCTGGGCCTGGGCTCCCCAAAGGGCCACAGCTCCTCTCCCCTTCTCATCGCCCACAACATGGCAAGCGAGAGGGCGTGTTTCAGCCCTGTTTGTGTTACAGCTCTTTTAGTCCCACCATTTGATGTGTCCCGAGTTCTTGTTTGATACCCAGGAAGAATGAGGTATGCAGACAGCTGGAGGCTGAGCAAAGCAAAGAGGAGCTTCATTGATTGGCCGAACAGTTCTCAAGAGACCCAAAGTGGGCAGCTCCTTTCTGCAAGCAGGTCATCCTGACGAGTGTCCAGCTCTCAGTGGAGAGGAGACCCACAGTGGTTAGCTCCTTTCTCCAGGCAAGTCATCCCAACACGTGTCCAGCTTTCAGTGGAGAGGAGACCCACAGTGGGTAGCTCCTTCCCACAGTCAGTAGTCCAGACATCTGTGCAGCCCTCAGTGGAGAGGTGACCTAGAACGGGTAGCTTCTATCGGCAAGCAGGTCGTCCCATCCTCTGCCTCAGTCTGGCTGAGTCCAGGGTTGTTATGCGCTTCAGAGGAGAGGAAGTATGTGCTAATTGGTCCATGGACGGCCACGGGTGGGCCTGGATAAAGCACCATAAGTTCTCACTCTGGTCCACGGAACTGACAGCCTGGCCCCCACGCTTTTGGCTGTCCCTGGCTTGAAAGTGGGGCTTCACCAGGTACCCTCCCCTTTCTGCCCAGGAGCTTGTCTGCCTCCTGCCGCCATCAATCATGTTGTTCACGGTTCCCAGGCTGTTGCCGAAGGGCACCTGCAGGCCCCTGTTGAGCTGCCCTCAATCTCCCGCTCATGCTCATTGGTGCCCAAGTCCAAAGGAGGCCAAGACGACAGGCGGCTGGCGTGTCAGTGCTGCCCTGAGCATGCACATACCCAGCCGGGTTGCGACAGTGCCTGGGCTTAGCCTGAACTTTGCTTCAAAATCAGAGCGAGTGTTGGGAGCATGGAGAGGCCAGGCAGCGAGAGCAGGCACTTCCAAGCCTGTGAGGAGCAGAGGACCTACCAGGTCCCCGACTGTGCGTAGGGATGCCTGGGTCCCCATAGCTGCAGCTGCACCCAGGAGGGTGGGGCTTCTGCCCCTCAACTCGGAAGCGGGTGGGGCTTCCGCCTGTTCCCAGCTCCTGCGGGCTCCATGTAGTGGGCAGCCCCCGCCCCAACTGCAGCTGGTGTCAGGGCAGCAGCCCTTCTGTACAGGCCAGCCACTGCCATCACATGTTTTCCCATGTTCTATTTTTGGTGATAGCAAATTCAAACTTCTTAATTTACTTTTCCTGAAAAAAATTGCCTTTCAAGACTACACATTTTAATGAAGAGCCTTCAGTAATAAGCATTTCAGCATGTCTCAAAAAAGATTCAACTGTTGGTTATTTTAGCTAAAATGTCAAGGAATTTTGATTAAATAACTTTAAAAGGATTTACCTTTTATATTTACATTAATTAATTTAATTCTTTATCTTTAAAATGGAAGATTTGAAAAAAATCTTAGCTTAGCTTGCAGCTTACCAGTTCTGGTGTAATTTTCAATAATGTAACGTAGAGTATTCAATCACAAATTAGGCATTATTATTTAAATAATTCACCATGTGACCTATACTGGCTTATCCCTACTGAACCAAACAGCATGAATGGGTAAGTTTTATTTTCCTCAGTGTTCACTTACTACATGTTGTCACATGTCAGCACATTGAATTTTAAGAGATACGGTGGAGTCTAGGAAATGCAAAATGACACCTTGGGTGGAAAAACTTTTCAGATTGTTTTCAAATACTTATGCAATGTTGCCAGAAATGTATTAACTTAGAAATTTAACTAGTAAAACAGCATATATTTGTAATTCAAACAGTCAAAACGCCCAGTAAGTAATTGCTTTAGGATTTTAATTGAGTATGTGTGTATGTGAACATATACATGCAGATGTGCACGTGTTACTAATTTTATTCCCATAATCTTGTGACTATTATTCATTCATTTATTCATTCATTCATTCATTTATTCCACACATGCACTGAGGCCTTACTATATTTTCATGTTGTACTAAGCACTGAAAACATAGTCCCTGCCCTCATGAAATTTGGAATAGTGGTAAAGATAGACAAATGAATGTTATGAAAAGAACTGAGAAATTTAATGGGAAAATTAAATAAAACTCAGAAAAACATCTATATTAAATCATGTTTTAGCTAAGATATGAAGGATAGGACTAATCTAGAGAAATGTGTTGGTATTGGGGGAAAGGTTTTAGGAAGAGAGAACACATATGGAAAATCTCTGAGACCCTGGAGTGCATAACATGTTTAAGGAGCTGAAAAATCAGTGTGGCTTGAGTGAGTGGAGGACAGGTAGTATTGAGGCTGGAAATATACAGAGAAAGCACACTATGGAGAAACAGGCCAGGCATGTTAGAGACAGAGGCTCCACTGATGAGTGTTAGCCAGGAACGTAAGAGAAGTGCTTTAATAAAACAGGCAGCAGTGGTGGAGAGACCTTGATGGCTTCAAAAACTATTTAAGAGTAAGGGCCAGTCAGGCTGACTCATCCCTGTAATCCCAGCATTTTGGGAGGCAGAGGTGGGAGGATCACTTGAGATCAGGAGTTCAAAACCAGCCTGGCAAATGTAGTAAAACCCCATCTGCACTAAAAATACAAAAATTAGCCAGGCATGGTGGTGTACACCTGTAGTCCCAGCTACTCGGGAGGCTGACGCAGGAGAATCACTTGAACCCGGCAGGCAGAGGTTGCAGTGAGCCGAGATCGCGCCACTGCACTCCAGCTGTCAGAGTGAGACTTCGTCTCAAAAAAAAAAAAAAAAAAAAAAAAATCAGGAGTTGGAAAGATAATGTCTATCGATTAGATAATAAAAGAGAGAGGAGTCACTATCACTTCTCTGTTTCTCTTGTGTCTGCAATGATTAAAAAAAAAAAAAAATACAGGGATACTGGAGAAAAGAACAGTAAGAGACTGCTAAAGAGAGTCCCAGCAGTACCTGTACATATGAGTTGCACGTTTGGTGGAATAGATGTTTAAGCTGGAGATAGAATTGTCAACATAGAGGAAGCAAAGCCCTAGGAATGGAAGGGATCTGCAGAGAGAGAGAGAAAAAGAGAGAGAGAGAGACTCTTTTCCATTAGTTTCCCATTCCATGACATACTTCCACCAGACGTAAACTGTTCCTTCATGCCTTTATTCTACTTTAAATCATTTGATGTCAATATGTCAGTTAGTGTTCACAAAATAAGATAAAGGAAACTTTTTTAGTCTCATTTACATCTCACAACTAAATAGGCCAGATTTTGTAAGGGAATAAACTCAGAGGCTGCTAAGGGGTTGAATAACTTGTCTCTCTGACAGTGGCTTCTGCCACACTGCTTGTTTTGTGAAACAACCAAATCTCCTGCCTACCTTTCTGACCTTTCATTCCACCTGTGCCTAGTAGAGTCCAATCACAAGTCATTTGCAGTTTCCTTTTTCTTTTCCTGTTCCTGTGTACATGCTCTTCTGCTCTGAGTTCACGTCTCTGTGTTTTCGGTGGCGTAGGGAGGGTTAGGCAAACATGCTTTCTTTGTGAAGCCTTTTCTGACTCTACCTGAAATAATCAGTGGTTTCTCTTTTTCAAAATTTCTCTGTAACAAATAACATAGGACATTATTTTTCAGCTGGATGCCTGTCTCATGCCTTTCTCCTATTCACAGAACCTGATTACCTTGCCCCACCCTGCCCAACCCCATTTTATATGTACTTTATTGTGAGCTTTGGCAAGCAGGGACCACATTATACTTTTTATTTTTATTTCCATTGTATTTAGCAGAGTAATAGCATATGCTCAAAAAATGTTTGTTGAATTAAGTTGATAAAGAAGGAAGACATGGGCAAGAAACATAGTGTAAAAGGCAGGAAGGAAACTATGTGTTAAGAGACTGTGGTTTAGCCCCCAAAAAACGTAGCAAGAGATAAGTCTAGAGAGGTATGGGTGAAACTCGTCTGTCATAAAATTTGTTGATGCAAACAGTATTTATGAAACCCAATCCATAATACATAACATGGATAGAAAGAATGAGACTGAAAAAAAGGACTTGTTAAAAAAAATAAAAAAATAAAAAAACCTTAACAGCTGCCCCCTCTCCCCACAACACACACATCCTCCCCATAACACACACATCCTCCCCATTCATGCCCCCACTTCTGCCTCCACCTGCATCTCTATCTTCATCCCCACCAGCTTAGCTTGACCTTCGGGAGCTAGAATCCCAAAGATCCCTTTCCCAGAGTGCTCTGCTCCGGACCTAGCAGCTTCAGGGAACTGTGGTATTTTGTGATGTTGGAGCCAGAGAAACAAGATGGTGAGTGACCTCCACAAACTGAGGGAAAATGTTTGGGCTTTGGCTGGGCTTCTTCTGAGCAGTAGTGTGGCCCTAATTCATTCTCCTCTTTTCCACACAATGACATCGAAGGTGTTTTGGCCTGCTATTCGTAATGACCCCTTCACACATGTTAGCCTGTGGAAAGAAGCTCTACTGAGCAGAGGTGATCAGCTTTCCCCAGCTGGATTTTGGGCCATGTTACCCAAAGAAAACCTCTGTTTTCTGTTTTGTGTCACCCTTCTCAGTAGCTTTGCTCTGTAGGCCAGCCCTGGAGGCCCCTTCTCTGCAGAGGGTTAGAGGCCTGTCCCCAGTCCCTCATCATCATATTTCAGGATGGCTGGAAGCAGTGGTTCCAAGGCCAAATTCATCATCAGTGGGAAATATAAACCGGTGTGGAAGATCACGTCTGGCTTTTTTGGGGACATTTATCAGCCAAAGAACATAACCAGTAGTAAAGAAGTGGCACTAGCATCCTTGAATTCTGGAAAGCTAGGTATTTCTCATTGCAGTCCCAGAGAAAACTCTTTTTAGATTCTTCAAGGCGGGTTAATATTTCAACATGAGATGGTATGATTAGAGCAAAGACTGCAATGTGCTACTCTTGGATCTTCAGGCCTCAAGACCTCTTCATTTTCTTTTGGAGAAGGCTCCCAATGAAAACTGTAGTTAGGTTAGCAGACCAGATGACCAGTAGAATTGCATATGTGCATGCAAAGAGTTTGAGTCGCAGTTTAAACCAGATAACTTCCTAATCAGTGTTAAGTATTGCTATAGGAAGTTATTCCTTATTGATTTTGATTTGCTGAAAAAGTACAGAAACAATAGGATAAGGCAGCACATATCATAGAGGAGATAGTAATCTCTAGCACCACCTGCTAAGTTAGCATCGTGCACATCTTGGTATTGATCAGAGTTTTGGAGATGACATGTTATCATCATGATACATGTAAATGTAATTTAATAGAACCAGCCTGCTGTGGCAAAGATTAAAGTCTGCAACAAAGAACAGAAAGATGAAAATGTTAATGAGAGAATAATAAAATGAAAAGGAGTTGATGGAAGATATCTACTCCTCTTGAAATTTTGTCTGAGGGGTTTTCTGCAGAATTTGCAGTAAACTATTGTTATGGATCACACATTAAGGAAGCCTTGAGACAGCTATCCCACAATATTTTCTGGACCCTGAACTGCTGATGTTAAATACATATTTGGTTGAACATTGTTAAAGCAGAAAACAGTACAGAAGGCAGCCTCTTCCCATGGAGTTAGCATGCCCAAACTCTCACAGGTTTCCACGCATGAAGGGAGGAACAGAAGAAGCAGAATAGATAATCAGAGTAACATTTGTATATCCCCAAATCCAGAAATTTTATTTCATATGTCCCATTGCCAGTGTTGTGAACAACCATTTCCCAGGTAAAAAGAACTTAAGAATAAAATGGCTCTGGGCAGCATTGTTGATATAACCAAGTTGTGGCCTCTGTAATGATGTATATTAACTGAAGTTGTTAAACATGGTTTCAATTTTTATAGCACCTTTTTCAGTGGAAAACCTAACTAAACAATTGGCATATACCAATTTGTGTTGAGATTTTGTCCATGCCTGTGTGTATGTGTGTGTGTGAAAACCTATTATTTTGAACTCTACTGCTTTGAGAAGGGCCATATGGTTGTATATGCACAAAATTGTGCATTCTTAAAATTTTTTCATATGTAAGGCTTGCAAGTTGTTTACTTAAAACATTAAAATGGATGGCATCTTGCTTAAGGCAGCTGATAAAGTAGCAACCAAATAGTCCAGTTTTTGAACATATGAAAATTCTGTTTGTTATACTATGAATAGCAGCATCTAAAGTGAAGAAGTAAGAAATACTCCATGGTAACTAGATTATCCTTAGTACTCTGAATGAACTCTTTAACGACCCTTGAATTAAAAAATATTTGTTACAGAAATTGAAAGCTAAACATGAATGTTCATGTTCATGCTCAAATAAATGTAATTATTATAAACACCTACATGATTTGGGATTTTGGTTTTATTTTGAAATGAGAGCTCTTTCATTTACAAATTCACTAAAAACTCAAATGTTTCTTAAAAATCACAGGAGCTTATAAACATTAAAAAGAAGGAATAACTATTGAACAAATAAGACAGACACTGTTAAGAACGGGCAGGACTTTGTAAGGCGATAATTAAGAACAGTTAATATTTATGTGGAAATGTTCTGACTGGGCAGTTGGAACATAATAATATGAATAATATAATATAATAAATATAGCATACATTTGCATTTATTTGCAACCTCAGACAAGCAAGATGAGTCCAAATAAAGCTAGCTTCATCATAGTCCTTTCTTACATGTGTCACAAGGTCTTGAGATCAGTTTTAAAAATATGTTTTATTTACAACTAATATGAATACTAATATTTGCTGTCATTAGATTCCTTCGAAAATAACATATGCATCACTGGCCACCTGTTCTAAGTAATTTTTGAGGAATCTGCATGTTCCCAGACAAGGAATGTTGTGAACAGAGATGATTCCATTTATCCACAGTTAAAAATGGCAGTTAATTTTTCCTTTTAAGTTGATTTCTAATTATGATAATATGGCAGCTATGGACAATGCCCTTTCTTAAACATACTGGGATGTAAAAGTGACTGTAACTTGTTGAAACTCAGCCCTGGTATTGTGTTACTATTATTTCTCCTGGGGAGGCTTATTAGCCTGTCACAAAAGATGTAAGAAAAATCCAACATTCCTTTTGGAATATGATGAGCCTTTGTCACCCACAATGCAATTAATGTTAAAAATAGAAAGAATGGCTATGATATGATTATGATTAGGCAGAGATGAGCTATTGTCCAAGTAACAGGAACTAATCTAGCAGGCCAGAGATGACCTACACAGAACCATCAGTGTGCTGATTGCCATTTCTCTCTGAGTTTGATGAAATATTCATGCCTTTGCTCTCCTTTCTGCAAGCACTATTGATTTCTTGTATAAACGCTGCTATATTTAGTCTAGACAAATGGAATGTGGATTGCTGCTGAATAAATTGGATGAAAGACTGGGATCTTGCCTGCCACTTTCTCTCAGTCTTGGGCAATTATTTATAATCAAGAACAGTTTTTGTAAGTTGAGGGTGATTTTTCACAATTTAATGATTAGTCTCTGAACAAAGGCAAGCAGTTAGACACAATCATTTCTGTTGGGATAGCAGGTTAAGAAGTCAAATTACCCTTTGAGGTTTGCAATAACTGTTTTAGAGACTTGTAGGACTTTTTTTCTTATCTTTTTAAAAAAACTTTTTTAGAGGTTTGATGTTTGTAGTTCATGGATAACAAGAATGCCAGCAAGAAGAGACTCCAAGGTCTCTTGAATTTTTGCGTTTTGTCTTTATAGGGTTAAGTTCTGACTTTTGTTTTTTGAGATTTCCATGTAAAAGCTGAAAGCTATAGCTTGGCCTTTTTAATGTAAAAATGAAATATATCATTAACTGCCATTGCTTTTGGTTGGAATTATGCCAACTCTTTTAGTTAATATTCAAAATCTCATGTTACTCCAGAGCCTTGACTAAAAGTTCTACGTTGGGTGCTGCAATTGCCGGGCGTGGTGGCGGGCGCCTGTAGTCCCAGCTACTCGGAGAGGCTGAGGCAGGAGAATGGCGTGAACCCGGGAGGCGGAGCTTGCAGGGAGGCGGAGCTTGCAGTAAGCCGAGATCGCGCCACTGCACTCCAGCCTGGGCGACAGAGCGAGACTCCGTCTCAAAAAAAAAAAAAAAAAAAAAAAAAGAGATCTTACAGACCATCATTCTAATGTGCATCTGAACTTGTCATGATTAATTTCTTTCCTTTCACAAATATCATCTTTGAGAAGTCAATGTCCACCAAACTATAGTTCATTTATAAATTATTTTCCCATTTTCATTAAAGTGACATGTAAAGTACCATCAATGCAAACTTCTGGTCAATCCATGGCAAAATAACCAATGTTAGCAACCCAACATTGATATCAGTCTGCATGCACAGGCACGTGCACATACATGGACATTCAACTCAGATCACTAGCAAGGACATTTAAGTATATGAAGCTTTAACGTCTGTAGACAGGATTTCTGTTAGCCTTTTTTTACTCACTGAAAATAACCCTTAAATTCACATGGAAAATTAACTTTGTAGTTCCCAAACTGGAATCTGCAAATCTAAGTTAGTTACTTATAGTAATAGAGCATTAGATGCAATTTTGGAAAAATACAGAAAAGTAAAGGGAGAATCATTCATATTTCCGTCTAAAATACAGCCATCTTCTGTTCTCTACATCACCAGTCACTGCTATCAGAATTTAAAAACTAATATGATTTAAAAACCGTGGTAGAATATGTGCTCGACAAGGGCTGGAATTTTTGTCTTTTTTTAAAATACCAAACCCTAATATCTAGAATGAAGCCTGGGACTTTAAGGGGCTTGATAAATCTATTTTGACTACATTACTTATATGTATATATTTTAAATGGTTATCATAGTATAAATATCACTTTTTTCACTTAATGTAACAACTTTTTTAATGTTCCCATAAACATTATTTTTAATGAATGCATAGCTTTTCTACCAAATGGATGTGACATATTTTGCTGAGACATTTCCTTGAGTTGGTGATTTCAATAACAATAATGGAACTCCAGTAAATAATACGACGTTGAACTGTTTTTTTCCGTATTCAGTATTATCTCCTGGAGATATAATCCTAGAGTTGACAAACCTGAATCAAATGGTAGAAATATGTAACACTTCTTGATACATATTACCAAATTGGTTTTGCATAAGTTTTGTACCAACTGACAGCTCCACTTGCCATAAATAATTGTCTGTTTGGTCATACGCTTAGCCTATACCATGGGGCATTGTACATACATATGTATACACATGGGTCATATATATGATAATAATTAATGATGCTCTATTTTGGTTCATAATTTTCAGTTCTTTACTAGTGAAGGTGATTTTCAGTTGTTGTATTTTTTTATTTGTTTTGATCTAGATGTTTTAGTGTTTTTCTTTTCTTTTTTTTTTTTTTTTTTTTTTTTGAGACGGAGTCTTGCTCTGTCCCCCAGGCTGGAGTGCAGTGGCGCAATCTCGGCTCACTGCAAGCTCTGCCTCCCGGGTTCACGCCATTCTCCTGCCTCAGCCTCCTGAGTAGCTGGGACTACGGGCGCCCACCAACATGCCCGGCTAATTTTTTGTATTTTTTTTTTAGTAGAGACGGGGTTTCACCGTGTTAGCCAGGATGGTCTCGATCTCCTGACCTCGTGATCCGCCCGCCTCAGCCTCCCAAAGTGCTGGGATTACAGGCTTGAGCCACCGCGCCCGGCCTAGTGTTTTTATTTTCTAATGTTTAGTAGAAATTGTCATTTTATATTTGTTTCTAATATTTTTGTTTTGTTAGCTACTTACTACTGATGGTTTATTTTAATATGTAAGAAATTTCCATTTTATATAATAAAAAAAGCAAAAACAAACATCTGTTAAGGGATGTGCTAGATGCTATTAGTACTTACTGTTATTATCTCCAAGTTACAGATGAGGGAACAGAGGCCTAGGGAAATTAATAATATCTTCAATGTTACACACATGAAAGAATCAAATAAGCATTTAGATTATAGAGCAGAATTTGAAAACTGGTACATGTAAAGATTGAAGCATTTTGTTTGGTTCCTGGAGTATTTAAAGCTTTTGAAGAGCCTGGTGCTGTGACTCATGCCTATAATCTCAGAACTTGAGAGCTCAGGCAGGAGGATCACTTGAGGTCAGGAATTCAAGACCAGCCTTGGCAACATAGCAAGATAACACCCCAGCTCCCACTGCCCTGATCCCAGCTATAAAAAAAAAAAAAAAGAAAGAAAAGAAAAAAGAAAAATTTAGCTGGTCATGGTGATATGCACCTAAAGTCCCAGATACTTGGGAGGCTGAGGCAGAAGGATCCCTTGAGCCAGGAAGTTCCACTGCAGCCTGGGTGAAAAAGTGAGCCCTCCACCCACCTAAAAAATCTTTCAGTTTAATTTTCAGTTAACAATTATTTCTGTCTACACTGGATCTGTATTTTCTTTCCCCCCCACAACTCCCACCAATAATTGGTTTTATCTGAGTAGTGACTGGCCTCTTTTGAAAAGCCATGCAATCCAGTTTGCCACAGTTTCCCCTCCAAAATTCCTGTTGTCTTTAGCTTAATCTTTTACACTGAACTACACAATTTTCCTGATTCTTGTGGGTAAGGGTCATACTCAAAATATTTAACAATCAGTTTGGCATGGATGCTGGTCATTCAGAATGTCAGAATGGACACCAACAATAAATAAATGGTACACCTGGATATCTACCCTGTCTGTGAGTTTTCCTGCTTAAACTATTCCTTAAGAAAGCAGCATTCTTTTTTTTTCTTTTTTTTTTTCTTTGGAGACAGAGTCTCGCTCTGTCACCCAGGCTGGAGTGCAGTGGCGAGATGTCGGCTCACTGCAAGCTCTGCCTCCTGGGTTCACGCCATTCTCCTGCCTCGGCTGGGACTACAGGTACCTGCCACCACACCTGGCTAATTTTTTGTGTTTTTAGTAGAGAAGGGGTTTCACCGTGTTGGCCAGGATGGTCTCGATCTCCTGACCTCATGATCCTCCCGCCTTGGCCTCCCAAAGTGCTGTGATTACAGGCGTGAGCCACCGTGCCGGGCCCCGAAAGCAGCATTCTTATCTACTAAGAGTTTTTGCTAAGAATTTTATATCTATTATCTAATTTAATTTGTATAAATTTAAATATTATCATCTATAGTTATTCTCAGATCATCAAATCTTTTTTACTCCAGTGGTTTGATTAAATACTTGTTTTAAGTTTCCTCATACTCTTTCCACCTTGTTTATTTTAGGAATGAGGTAGCTGAGATACAGATTATTACCAATTAAACATCAGGACTTAGAAACTTGGCTACTTTCACTCCTTGATGTTTGGATCTGGCACCATTGCTGTGGTTAATCACCATTTTCCACATTTTAGCACGCAGTTGTCTATTCTGTCTTTGGTACATCCAATAGTGCTACAAATACATTATATTACAACCTTTACTTTGTAAAGTTGAAGATATCTTCTGACGCTGATTACAAAGGAAGATGTTCTTAAGTGTACAAATTTAGTCATGGTGGAAGTTCTCTCTTAGGGCATCTTTTCCTCAACATAATTCCATTTTTTTTTTTTTGTCCTCGTTGACTTGATTTTTGTTAGTGGTTCAGTAGAATAAGTTTTATGAATGACTGATACCAGTAAACAATTGAAGTCACCTGTTTGTAAAAGGAAATTGTGGAAGATTCATGGCAGAGTGCAAATTGCTGAATGAAAATTAGCCTATGGCCCATTTATCAAAACTAATGTACAAATGACTTTATATCATCATTGTAAAGAAATGGCTAGAGTCATTGGCATAAAATTTGTTGTACAGGGTATAATGTCTTATACTTTTTCTTTGTTTCTAAATCAATGTGCTAATTTCCAATCCTCTATTACTCTCCCCTACCCCGTTTCCCTTTTTTTCTGGTTCTTTAGTGGATGTGAAATCAGAAGTTCCTGTGGGCCTGGAGCCCATCTCACCTTTAGACCTAAGGACAGACCTCAGGATGATGATGCCCGTGGTGGACCCTGTTGTCCGTGAGAAGCAGTTGCAGCAGGAATTACTTCTTATCCAGCAGCAGCAACAAATCCAGAAACAGCTCCTGATAGCAGAGTTTCAGAAACAGCATGAAAACTTGACACGGCAGCACCAGGCTCAGCTTCAGGAGCATATCAAGGTAGCAAATGCTTCTTTGTCTGTGACCTTACTCAGGAGTCTGCACCGTGGTGGGCATGAACAGTGCCCATGGGAACACTTTGCGGGTAGATTCACTGTGATTAAGACATGGATATATGGCTTGAAGGGAATTGTGATTTTACTAGTGAAAACTTTGGGTAAGTACCTGTTAAAAACCTGTTTTGCTTCTCAGAGGGACCTTCTTTATCCTTTAGCACATAGAATCAATAGTAGGGAATAGTAATTTCCTATCCTAATTTTAGATTCTCTCCTATGTTCATTTGCCCCATCTGCTCTCCACCAAGAAGAAGCACGAGCCTGGAAGACCCATTTTATATTTCATTTCTGAAGAGTCTACATGTACTATTTGTGAGAAAGGATAAATTAGTCACCTTATATGAAGAAAGCTGTTTTTAAAAAACAAACATGGTGTATAAGTAGATGTTCTGAGTATGTCCTAATCTTCCTTATAGAAAAAATATCATAATGTACATATTCAAAATAATAGTATAATAAAAAGCTTAAGGGAGTTATAAATGGAGAAACTGGTGCAAATATTTTTATAGACTGTAGATAAGAATTTATTGAAAGTATTTGGGAGTAGTTGACAATTTGAGACTGAAGTTGTTTAAATTATTCTAGCAGAAATATATCCATATTCCAAAATTTTTAATAATAACATTTTATTATCAAATAATATTAGATGTCTTTTTAAATTTTGTATCTTCAGAGATAAATATTACTTTAGCTTTATTTGTAAAACATCTTGCAACTTGACAAAGACAATTGAAACAAGGCTATTTAATTTGAATTTATTATGACAGAGAAAAGCAGCAAAGATTTACAATAAAAATTTTATTTTTATATCTAACTTTCAAAGATGACAAACACTTGCTAATTTATGAATGTAATAAATTATGTTATCTCATACTTTATTATTTTGTATTATAGGAACTTCATTACTTGCATATCAAGTACAAGCACATTCATAGAGGGTCGATATAGATAACTAATGTTAATAGTATATAATTTTACCACATTAATATGACAGTTTCTAAGGAAGTAAAAATGCTGTCTTCTTCTCTATATTACTTGGTTTACAAGATGTTTCTTAATCCTAAAAGAACTTTATTATCTTATATTCCTAAAAAGGCTCTTTGACAAGTGATATAAAATATATTTTTTTCTTTTAGTAGTGAACTTTCCAAAAAGAACTCTTGTATATTATTGATGTATAAAATACCTTAAAGTGAGAGTATTTTCTTTTGTCCCAAATGGAATCAGTGCTCATGGCTACATTTTGAAGTATGGGTAGCCTTTCTTTAGTTTTTAGACTTATTTTTGAATGAATACTGAAGCATTATTTAAATTTAACCTTTGAAACAATAATAGAAACATTGATATCTAGATCTGTTTCTTTCCTTCCAGCATGTTAAGATGGCAAAGAGAAATGAGTAAAATGTACATTTTTCACCATACTTTAAGATGTAAGGAACTGTGTAGTTCATTTTGCTGCTCTATGTGAGTCATGTTTCCCTAAATACAGGGCAATACTGATAAGTTACTGCTTTAGATACTTCATTTCTGTTGCTGCCTTTGATAGCTATAAAATCAATATAAATTGTTTAGAAAGAAATTTATTGCTTAATTTTACTCAAAAGGTTATAGTAGCAAGTAGATAATTAATTGTTCGTTTGGCACAAGCAAAACAATAGTGTCGGTTTATTGACATCTGGAAAATATTGGAAAAGTGGCTCCTGTGAGAAAAAAGAATTATGAGATAGCTAAAAGGAAAATTTAGCTTTTCAAATGATTTTCCAAAATAATAATTTGTTTTCTTAGAAACCAAAGACATAATTAATATTACTTTTTCAGATTAGGAAGTTTTTTGATTTTTAGAATTTTTATTTTGTTTTGTCTTGTATTTTTTATGGATAAAGCTAAAAGTTGATGCTTTTCATTAAGATTTTATTTTTATGGGAAAGATGCATTACATGATGTTTTATTTATATTAGCTTTTTGAATCTTTAGCTTCTGTAATAATCAAAATTTGTTGAGTTAGATGCTGTTATCCCATGTTTCCACCTAGTAAACTGAGGTAGAGAGAAATAATGTTACCTTTCCAATACTACATAGCCAATAAATTGTTGCTCCAAGATTTACAGTCTTGCCCTGTCTGCCTCTAAAGCTCTTAAGTTGCCCTGCCTCTCTCATGGGCCAGAACATCTAGCAATAGAGGGCTTAAGTTTTATTTCTTTCTATTGTTTTAAACCTCATTCATGCAATCTTTGATAATGAATAGTAGCTATGGTAATTAAATTGTGTGCTTTTCTAGATTCCTATACAGATTAAAGTTGAAATGCATTGGGGCTTTGGGTGAAGCACCAAATTAATTTGACCAACCCAAGTATCTGTATAGAATTTAACAGTAAGGCACAATTTAAGCATTCTTTCTGCTACCATGGAATATTATTTCATTACAATGGAATAATAACACCCATTAAGGGAGTGTATTGAAGCCAAAACGCCAAAGATTTTAATATGAGGAGTAACCAGAAATGCTTCTAACTATGTCCTTCTGGGAGTAATAAGGCTATTATGGTTGATATACAGAGTTAGCTTTCTGTTGCTCCAGAGTGACTGTGATGCCATTCCATATAATAGCTTTTTATTTTTGTTCTATTACTTTTTGGTGTAAAATCAAGAGTTTTAGATACCTAATGTAAAAAACAAAATTTACTAACTTCATTAGTATTGAAAGTTACGAACACATGTTGAGTATCCTTTATCTGAAATGCCCGGGACCAGAAATATATCAGATTTTGGATTTTTTTTTCTAGATTTTGGAATATTTACGTATCTGTACATAATGAGAGTCTTGGAGATGGGACTCTAGTCAAAATATAAAATTCATTTATATTTCATATACACCTTATACACATAGCCTGAAGGTAATTTTATACAATATTTCCAATAGTTTTGTTCTTCACACAAAGTTTGGGTACATTGAACCATCACAAAGGAAAAGTGTCATTGTCTCAGCCACCCATGTGGACAATCTGTGGTTGTTTGGCATCATTATTGTTGCTGAGTCTGAATGTGAGGAACATGCCATTGGCATGTCTTGCCCACACACATGCCATTTTGTTACCTTTTGTGGGTGTGCTTATGTGGGGGAAGGGCTGGGTGTGTGTGGAAAAAATATATTGCAGCTGAAAGAGGCCGGAAGGGTCTTTTTTCCCTTGGTGAAGCTGACTAAACTTTGTGTTGTGTGCCTGCATTTTGACTGGAACTCATCACATGAGGTCAGGTATGGAATTTTCCACTTGTGGCATCATGTCAGTGCTCAAACTATTTCAGATGCTGGAGCATTTAGGATTTTGGATTTTCAGATTAGGGATGCCCAACCTGTAATAATAATAATTAAAATAGGTAGGGTTCAAACTTAAAAACTAAATTTTATGTACATTATGGATATGCGGCTGAAGAGAGATTATTCTCTCTCTTACATATGAGGAACTGTGGCTCCGAGTAGTTTAGTAACTTGTCCAGATTTCTTATCTACTAATGTCAGAACCTAAGTAGAACTCAAGGTCTTTAGTTACTCCTCAGTGAGCACATTTACTATAGTTCATAGATACATATTTCTCAGTCTGAATGGAAATGGACATCTCAAGATGGCTATTAAAAAAGAATGCTTCAGGCTGGGCAAGGTGGCTCACACCCGTAATCCTAGCAGTTAGGGAGGCCAAGGTCGGAGGATCACTTGAGGCCAGGAGTTTGAGACTATCTTGGAGAACATGGCAAGACTTTGTCTCCACTGAAAATGATAATTAAAAAAAATTAGCCAGGAGTGGTGGTATATGCCTGTAATCCTAGCCACTTAGGAAGCTAAGGTGGGAGTATCGCTTGAGCTCAGGAGATTGAGGCTGCAGTGAGCTATAATGGTGCCACTGCAATCCAGCCTGGGCAACAGAGTGAGACCCTGTCTCAAGAATAAAAATAAAAATAAAAAAGAGTGCAAGAATGCATCATATTCATGTCATTCATTGTTTGAGAGTGAATTCAAGGGATTCAGAAAGCTAAACAGTAGTGCATTAAAATGAAGTTTTGTGGAAGTGGTTTCTTCTTGACCAGTGTCTTTAATCTAAAAGTTTTTATGCGCTGAATGAAAGAATAAAGCTTTTGTTATTTTGATATTTTGAGAGACTATATATATATATATATACACAATATATTCTACATATTGTGAATATATACATTGCATTAGTCTATTGAGAACTTGCTCTGTAAGGTTTTGAAATTTTTAACATTTGTTTACTTCAGGTAAACTTCCCCCAAATTAACTTAATATCTCACCATTCTGTATTTGCCTTGATTATTTTTACACCATTTTTTAGGCTAAGAATGGAAGATTTCAGTTGTTCATTTACAATGTGACGGACTTTGTAAAATAGGCTTCTGGGCAGTCCCTACCTTTTCCTGTTTGTATGTTCAAAGAAAAGTTATTAAGGGAACTAAAGATTTAATTAAAGGAAATGAGAAGACCTGAGTGAATTTAATAGTTTTGATAGGGATGCACAGATAATGGAGCTACCTAAAACTTGCCTGTTGATGATGTTAAGACCTTCACGGCATTAGTTACTTGTCCTTAGATTTCAGTGATTTACAGAAAAAGTGAGTACAAATATGAACTAAATACAAACAAGTTCCAAAAAGCTCATAACATTTCAGTTTTGGTCAGTGATGACTATGAAGCCTAAAGAAATTGCACACTCTCATGTCTTTCTCTTCTCGCAAGTTGCAACAGGAACTTCTAGCCATAAAACAGCAACAAGAACTCCTAGAAAAGGAGCAGAAACTGGAGCAGCAGAGGCAAGAACAGGAAGTAGAGAGGCATCGCAGAGAACAGCAGCTTCCTCCTCTCAGAGGCAAAGATAGAGGACGAGAAAGTAAGAGGCACCAGGGTAAACGATGGACTCTCTTTCCTCATCGTTAGCTGATCATTATTCAGAACAAAGCCTGATAAAGAGTGCAGTTAGACGCGTCAAAATTATATGTGTTTAATTAAAAGCATAGATTACAGACCCAACTGTAAAGTTTTGACATTTACATACCAGCTGACATCGAGTCTGCAGAGGGTCTCAAGAAGCAAACATAACATTATCTGGCAAAGGTGCTGATTTCTGTTGTTTTGAACCTTAAAAATAGTGTAATTCTAAAGCAGTCTAATATATGCCATCTTGTTTAATAATCAGCTTGTATCCACATCTCCTGACTATGTCTTCCTTACTCCTGGCCAAGTAATAATTGCTCTCTAAGTAAAGCCTTGCCTCCATTTAGTTGTGGCATACTGAAACTTTGAGATTTAAGGCATAACACATGCAAAAGAACTATCCACAAGAGGGAGACAGATCCAAATAGTTCCCCTGTATTAGGTCAGTTCAAAATCAGGTCGTAGCAAGGTTTAAAATTTGATGACTTGAACTGGAATTGTCAGCAATATTTATTTGTTTAATGCTCAAAGGGTTTTTTTTTAAAACTAAGGTTTTCAAACTAGCAACTCAGAAAAGATTATTTTAATGTGTTTAAGGGATTTAATATGGATCTAATCCCTTAAGATAATTTGATTATTAAAATACAGTGTTTTGTTCCTCTGCAGTATTTTTTAAACTTAAAAAAGTTGATTTTGGCAATTCCTTCTTTGCAAAAGTAATTAAAGAAATAGCTGAAAGTCTTTTGAAAATTTGCAGTTTAAGTAGTATTTATAAAGCATTACTGTACTATTTTCTAAAGCAAATTTGGACTGTGGTTTCTTCTTTTAATAGGAAAACTTTATATGCTGTGACCAGCGATTTTACTTCTTAATCTTTGTCAAATATTCTAGAGGCATGAGAGGACAAAACTCACCATCAACATCTGTTTCTGTGTGTGTGTGTGTGTGTGTGTGTGTGTGTGTGTGTGTGTGTGTGTGTATTTCAGGGGCAGTGGCAAGTACAGAAGTAAAGCAGAAGCTTCAAGAATTCCTATTGAGTAAATCAGCAACGAAAGACACTCCAACTAATGGAAAAAATCATTCCGTGAGCCGCCATCCCAAGCTCTGGTACACGTATGTTCAGTGTTTGGCTGTTTTCATTCCCGGGGTAAAGAATACAGGTTCTGTATTTAGCCGACCTGGGTACACATCCTTAGCCTGCCATTTCTCAGCTGTCTGGCTGTGGCAAGTTCCTTCACTTCTCTAAGGATCAGTTTCCTTTTCCATAAAAAGATGAAAATAATAGTGCATGCCCTCTAGGGTTGCTGGGATGGTCCTATGAAATAACGTGGTAAGGTACATAACAGAGAGAAGTGCTAAATAAATGGTAGCATTTATCAACTTGAGGGCAAGGAAGTATATATCTTATTTGATGAATGAATAACTGACAAATGTGAGGTGGGCAAAGAAATTTGTATTTTGCATTTTTCCATTCTCAACTGGTACATCTGGTATCTATATAGTACTTTCAAAAGATTTAGCAGATTGTGATTTTATTACACTTGACTTGGTGTAAGATGGAGGTCAGAGCTATTTTCAAAAATCTAGTAGAATTTTGTCTCAAATGAAGAAAAAAGGAAGGAAGAAAGGAAGAGAGGTTGCTAAATAAATAACTCTAAGTCTTCAGTGAATAGTTTACCCCTGTCCACCTCACCTCATGTCTTCCCAGACAACAAAATAATAGCTTGGCTTCTGACACACAACCTGACAACATAATACACTGTGGTATTGTGGTTTTTATGGAACTATATTTCCATAAGTCCAATACACAAATATTTCAATAAAATATAGAGGATGTGGTGATTTTAAAACTCAGGGCAAAGAACTGATAGGCAAATAATACATGGATAATAGACTAATAGATAATAGTTTTATTTCTTTCTTAAAAGTGTTTGCCAAATGACCATATAATTTTACACTTACATATTTTTCAATCCCTCACACCATTAAAGATAGGAATAGTACTTGATTACTCTATTATATTAATATTGTAAGCAGCCTGGGAGTTCTGTTTAAAGAGTTAATGTACTTATAAGGCTATTTTATAGGTATCTGCCCTTCTCTGCATCCCAAAACAGGTAACAGACAGATACTATAATGTTTTATAAATACTTTTTAATGATTTTCATAATTTCTGTCTTGTATATCAGTTGACATGAAAAACAAATCTCTGAAGAGCAATTTCAGGTATTCAATCAATATCACAAATGATTTAAAAAGAAACACGATTGTTACCTAAAACTACATACATAATTTATAGCTAATTCATAATTCAAAATTAAAGTCTGTTCTAAGAAAATATAATAGCATTTTTAAATGAGAAACAGCTACATGCAAAGAATTTGTCAGTTAAAGTTCATTAGCTCTTATCTTAGGTAATATTAAGCATAGCTCTCTTACTTAGCAGTATTTACCTTGTTTTTATGGAATTGAACTTCAGTAGAGTCCAACTTCAGATAACCACAAATGATTAATTTATAGAATCTGAATTTAATACCATTTTTGCCAGTTATAGCTAGAAGAAATATCCTTAAACCAATAAAGTCTTAAAAATGTGTGATTTAAATAAATAATACTGGTAGAACAATCATTGTGATTGTGATACTATGTCCTGTTCATTGTTTTCATTACATATATAATTATAGATATTTATATCTACTGGATAGTCAATGTTCAGTCCTATAAACTATTCTCCAGCAGCACAATTGCATCTCGTAGATTGTATTCACCCAGGAAAAAGAAAACATTTTAAAAAATCGGTTTCATATTAAAGAATGTGATCCCCATTCTTTTCTACTGAAACTGCCCCGGAAGTCAGGAGATGGGAGTCCCTTGGCACAATCCTGTCTTTTCAGTAAAAAAGGCTACTCTCATGTAGTCACATGTACTATCTAGCAATTTTTTTAAATGAAGTCCTTGCATATGTTTACTTTTACCTTGATTGTTTTATACTGTTGATTAAAAAGGGTTGAGATAATGACTTTTCCCCTAGGATGGCTCTTAAGAGAACATAGGCAATAATCTCAAATTGTCAAAAGCTCAGACTCTTGGTAAATTATTTTAGTGAAGTAAACTTTTCTATGTGACTGTATGACCAAACACATGGTGGACATCCTTAGGATCCCTGCATCATTCCGTAGCATACTGCTACGGTGAACTTGGTTACGTGAGGCTATGGTTTGTATACACTAAGGAGAAAGAGCATAAACATAACTGAGGCACGTGTACAGCATGTCCAGCTGATTATTGCTGACCAACATGCAGTAAAAACTACCGAGTAAATAGTGAAACTTCCTTGTCTTTTCTAGGGCTGCCCACCACACATCATTGGATCAAAGCTCTCCACCCCTTAGTGGAACATCTCCATCCTACAAGTACACATTACCAGGAGCACAAGATGCAAAGGATGATTTCCCCCTTCGAAAAACTGGTAAGTTGGTTTAACAAGAACTCTGTTTGCTCTTCTGTAACACACCTTTAAGTTTCATTTTGCCACACCTCTAGAAGAAAGTCAAAGGATTTGAGTCATAGATAACATACCTCCCCACCCCTGCCCCCAGCATAAGCAAACATGCTCATAAGCATGTGCACATGCACACACATACCCTACTTATTTCTACATCAGTTGATTCATGACATAATCAAAATATCTCTTTTTCAGTTTAAAAGTTTATCATATTTGAACTTTAGCCAAATTATTTTCTTATTAGGAATAAATAAAAATAAAAATTTGGTATCTCGGCAAACCTAACTCTTCTCCATTAGATAGGGCCTCTGTAATATCTTTCACTGTCCTGTTTTTCTGCCGTACCTCAACCATTTACCACAAAAATGAGGATAATAAAGTTTAATTTTTCCAATAAATATTTTACAAACCTTAAATTTTAATTGTTTTTGTGGTGAAAGCAGGTAAGGCCAAAGCTACCTTCTGAGTAAGTGACTTGCTAATATCTCATGATTATAATAGAATTTAGAGTGAAATTATATCTGATAATCTCATGAAGTTAGGGGAAATAGCACAATTAACCTTTTATTTAGAATTTAGTAAACAGTTCTGTGGCTCTAAGGATTGTATTTGTTGCTCCATCTTCATCTCCTTTCTGAGCATTCTGATATGTATATATTTAATGTCTTATATGCTCTTACTGCTATAATAAATGTTTAACTAGATATAAATAGCATTTGTGTACATTCTATTCTGAATCTCATGTTGTTTGCCAAATATAGTTCTTTAGAGACAGTAGTAAATTTAAAAATGTTTATCTCCACAACTGATCTGAAAAGATATTCACGTAAGATAGCTTCGTCTATTGTATTTGACTCAGATCTACTTGAAGAGGTATAGATTTATTTATTTTATATATGATATCTGCAGAGTGAAAATGATTTCAAATAATTACATTCATTTTCCCAAGCAATTTTGAGTAATTAAAATGAATATAGATTGTAAAAACACATGCCAAAGCTATTTTCTGTCATATAATTTACCTGTGGCATATTGAAGATTTAAAAATAAAATCAATTATGAATAAGAATTTATTATTCGCCATCTAGTGTATATTGTAGGCACTAGGAAAGGATGTTTAACTATTGCAAAAGCAACCTGTGGCTTTTTAATTTAAATAGTCCAAATATTTTTGCATTTTTACTAAAAGATGATAAGTATTATAAAATACCTTAATAGAAAGCTATGCAAAGGCAAGGATAATTGAGTTTTATGTATTGCATCAGAATTCCACACTATTATCTGCAAATCAGAGTGTCTTATAAATAAACTTTTCTAGGATGAAAGAAAGAAAGCAAAATGTGAGCCTCTATGTTATTTCTAAAACATGAGTATAGTTTATGAAAAGTGATCCATAAAGGACATGAGTTTTAGAATGTGGGGACTTTGATCTGCAGGCTTGACATTTATTTGTGAGTAGCATGAGTAGGAGCTATTTACTGAGATTATGTAGATACTACCCCAGGTCTTAGGGCAGTGAATGGCATTCAAGAATCCAAGGAGTTACTAAAAGGAAAGAAAAATATGGATTCCCCTTATGGCAGGAGGTTACTGATGAGTGATACAGTCACATTCACAGAGAAAGACTTCTATCCTGCTGAGCACAGAGCCTTTGAATATATCCTTACCACTGGGAGATTGAAAACTGACTGCAGAACTGATAGTGACTTTGAAAAGAAGTGGCATTTGGGAACATTAAGCACCCAGAGAGAAAATCTGATATTTTTAATACTTAAGGAGAAATACTAAAAACCCATACTTTGTGTCCCACTGTTGCCATGCGAACAGCTTAAGGTTTTTCCTCTGTGAAGAATAAATAACAAGCTGTTAATTTATTCTCAGAGATTTTTTCAATCCACAACACAATTTAAAAAGAAATCCTTCTCAGGATATATATGTTACAAACCCTATTTAGATTTGTACAAATATGCAAGACATTTTCTGTGCCTTATTGTGTGCTATATAATAATAGTGAAAAATCCCTGGTCTTTTCTAGAGGTATTTTTTTCTGTATTTGATCAGTATTTCATGTTTCTTCCTTTTATGTTGAAAATCTGATATTTATGAAGTGTCTGGCTGTTGATCTGTAAAACTAAACATTTTCAAGCATTGTAGCAATAAAGTTCTTGAACAGCCATTAATACTTTAATATCTTTATAGGGATTTCAAAATATTCCTTAATTCAATTCCAATTGTCTGTTTAAGAAAAGTGAGATGTAATTAAATACAGATGCTTTCTATACTCTAAAATACTTAGAGATGCCCTTCATTAATTACAAAATAGGTGGAGCACTCAGCTTTTATAAATATAATCCGTTTGGTGTATTTCCAATTCCATTGTGAGAAAATTTAGACATATATTTGCAGTAAAAGAATAACACTGAAATGTTGTCAAATAATAATTTTTACTTCAATGTTTATTGTATTTCAGTGACTCAAAAGTCTTTACAAATAAAGCGAACAATAAAATTTTACCATAATAAAACATATGTGATGACTGGGGAAACTCTTTAAGATAGCTTGTGTAAAGCTACATCATACTAAATGAAATCTGGAATAGTGCCATTGATCATAGAGTGTAAACACCAGCCTAGCTATTGTAGAGTGATGCTTTGTTATTAGAGCCAGATTCTAAACCTCTCTTGTCTGCTTGGATTTCATTGAACTCAATCTTAGAGTTAAAAGAATTTGTTAAATGAGTGTATTCTATCGTTTGATCTATGTATGATGCTGTTTTAGTTTCTTTTAAATCTACATCAGCAATATGTATTAGCAAGCAAGATTTACGAGAGTAAAACTGGAATCAGAGTTAGAAAAGTCCTAATGATCTTATATTGATTGAGGTAGCCCTAGGATGTCCCTTAAGCAGTGAGGACAATTTGAAACCTCTCTTGACCTTTTAGGACCTTCCCCAGACAGTGATAACCCGGGAACAGTTAACTACAGAAACCTCATTTGCCTGCAGAAATCTGACCTTTGTCACGCAAAGTGGACCTTTACTTCCTTCCCCTTAGGAGAATCATAGTTGCTCCTAGAATTTGGGCATTTTACAAACATGGAATTATATTAAGAGTTGGCTCTAATCATGCCCATTCCAATTCACTTTTCTTTAAAATGTTAAGAATGGAGTGACTTCTCCTCCTTTCACAACATCAAAGGCTTTACATAACTTGTTTTGAAGTGGAAAATAACATAATTGTTTTTAATTTTTATATGCATTGCCCACACTTAAAGTAGTACTTCCTTCTAGAATTACACATTGTAATTCATTTTGTTCTGTAACACAAGGATACGTTGATAGGAAAATTTGGAATATTTTACTAAACTTATACTTTGAAAATAGTATCATTGCTGTAGTAGATGACTTTATTGTTTTTATATAGTACACTGCTGAACTGATAATAAACTATCAAGTAGGGAAAGGAAGTTTTAGAAATAGTACATATTTGCTGGCACTTTGGAAATGGTACATATTTCTCACAGAGATTCTACATATGTGGTGATTTTGAACTGACCTTCAAAACCATTTGATTGGATTCTGTTCCAGTGAGTGTGTGCATATGTTTCATAAAATATTGTGATAAAAATTTCTGGGAGTTTTATGCTCCATTATATTATTGAGGTTTTACCCAATGAAATTTGCCTTTCTTTGAATATTACAATCTTTCCATTTAATACTTCTGAACAAAGTGAGTTGGCTGGCTAGATTAACCTCTTAAAGTGCACAAGCCATATAAAGCTTGGCTTGGGCTAATAAGAGACTTTTCCAGCCCCACTGAAATATTTATTTTAATGGTCAGCAACACTAGAATAAGACTCAAAGATGGAAAGAGTCCAAACATAAGTGAAGGTTTTGGAAGGCCAGTATCATTTTCCACACTGAGTAAATTGGAAAGGAGGCAGAGATGAGATATGTAGCTTTATAAATTGCCTTTTGGTATAGCAGTCAGCAGTTATGTTCTAGTACCTTGATGACCTATTCAAGTCATTATAATAAAAATTAACACAATAATTACTTTTAATGCTTTAGAATATCTCTTCCTCTCTCTCTCCCTCTTTCTGTGTCTTTCAGAATACACTTGTGCATGTGTGCATTGCATACATGAACATTATACACATTTCTGCAAAGATATCATTAAAGATAGCTTAGGCTTATGATATTTGCTCAAAATCTTATTCAAGATTGATGAACACTGGAGCATTTTTATATATCTTAGTACTCTATCTTGGTTACATTGTTTTGACTAAACTTGTCAAAGTTTATTTTTATTGAAATATACTTCTTTTAATGAATCTTATACTAGTTTTCTCAGAATTGAGAATTAATATAGCCATTGTAATTCAGGCTTTGAATCCATACATACCACTTGGAAATTTGGGTCCTCAATCTTGAGCAATTAATTTAACCTCTCTAGGCCATGATTCCCTCATCTGTCAAATGAGGATAATAATTGCACTTGATTTGCACAGTTATTTTTAGAATTCAATTAAATAATGCATGTAAAGCACTTAGGATCATACCTAGGATTTAAGGAGTGCTTACTCTTGACTGTGTATTTGTATAAGGAAATTTTATTTATTTCTATTATGCCAAAACTAAATCTCTTTTTGTTGCAGAAAGTCTTTTTAATGTCTTATATTCTTCTACCTTTATTAATAAAACAACCAAACTAAGAGAAAGGTGATCAATATTTTCTTTTTAAGCTACGGGCAACTCACAAGGCTATTGTCAAAATGAGGGTAAAGTTATTTGTTAATTTTGCATATTCTCTGGCATTTCAGAGCTCACTGTGGTATCCAAAAGAAGGAGCAGGCTGCATGCCTATAGTCCTAGCGACTCAGGAGGCTGAGGAGGGAGGATTGCTTGGCCCAGGAATTTGAGTCCAACCTGGGTAACATAGAGAGACCCTGTCTCTTAAAAAAGAAAATAAAAAAGGGAGCAGCAGGCTTGTTTTTGTTGTTCATTGTAGGAGGAAGTCTGATTGATGTTCTGTGCTCACTAGGGCCAGAGTTTTAATTTCTGCTATTAACTTCATTTTTAAAGTAGCAGACTTTCATTTTAAGTAAAGTTTTATATTTACAGAAAAATCGAACAGATATTGTTGAGTTCCCATATTGTTGCCTCCTGCTAACCCCTAGGTTTCTGCTTTTTAAATATCTTGCATCAATGTGGTACATTTGTTCCAATTAAGGAACAACTATTGATACATTATTGTTAATGCAGTCCATAGTTTATATTAAGGTTTACTCTGTGTTGTAAGATTCTATGAGATTTAACAAATGCATCATATCATGTCATATATCCACCATTACAGAATAATATAGAATAGTTTTACCACACTAAAAATCTCCTGTGCCCTACCTATTCATCCTTCCCTCACCCAACTTTTGGTAACCACTAATTTTTTTATTGTCTCTATAGTTTTGCCTTCTGCAGAATGTCATAGAGCTACAATATGTGGCCTTTTCAAACTGGCTTCTTTTATTTGGCAGTATGCATTTAAGATTCTTCCATGTATTTTGGTAGCTTGAAGCTTTTTTGGTTACTGAATAATATTCCATTGTGTGGCTGAACCACTGTTTATCCATTTACCTTTTGAAGGACATTTTTGTTGCTTCTAAATTTTGGTGATTATGAATAAGCTGCTATAAACATTCATATGCAGTCTGTGTGTGGACATGTTTTCAACTCAATTGGATAAATACCTAGGAGAGCATTAACTGGATCATATGGTAAGACTTGTTTGTTAAAAAAAGAACAACAAACAACAAAAAATTGTCAAACTATCTTCCAAAGTGGCTGTACCATTTTGCATGCCCACGAGCAATATAACAGAGTTCCTGTTGCTCCACATACTTGTTAGCACTTTGTATTTTAAGTTTTTTTTTTTTTTAAATTTTAGCCATTCTAGTAGGTATGTAGTGGTTTCTCATTGTGGTTTTAATTTGTAATTCCCTAATGACAAGTGGTGCCGAGCATCTTTTCATATATCATTTGCTATCTCTGTGTCATCTTTGGTGGTGTCTTTTTAGATATTTTACATTTTTTAAATTGGGTTGTTTTCTTATTGTTGAAATTTAATAATTATTTGTGTATTTTGGGTACAAATTCTTTATTTGCTGTTTGTCTTACAAATATTTTTCCTCAATCAGTGGTTTATCTTTTAATTCTTGTATCATTATCTTTCATAGAACAGAAGATTCTAATTTTATTAAACATCAATATTTCCTTTCATGGATCATGCTTTTAGTTTTATATCCAAAAATTTGTTGCCAAACCCAAGGTTAACTAGATTTTCTCCTATGTTTTCTTCTAGAAGTTTTACAGTATTTCATTTAGATCTATAATTCATTTTCAGTTACTTTCAATGAAAAGATAAGGTCCTTGTGTAGATTCATTGTGTTGCATATCGATGTCCAATTTTGCTGGCAACATTTGTTGAAGAGACTATCATCCTTTCTCCAAAGAATTGCCTTAGCTCCTTTGTCAAAGACCAGTTGACTATATTTGTGTGGGTTTATTTCTGGACTCTCTATTCTATTTCACTGGTCTACTTGTCTATTCTTTTGCCAATACCACACTGTCTTGATTACTGTAACTTCATAGTCATTCTTAAAGTTGGGTACTGTCAGTCCTCTCAACTCTTCTTCCATATTGTGTTGACTATCCTGAGTCTTTTGCCTCTGAGTATAAACTTTAGAATCTGTTTGTTAATAACCACCAAATAACTTTCTGGAATTTTGTTTCGTTTTGTTTTGAGACAGGGTCTCACTCTGTCTTCCAGGCTGCAATGCAGTGGTGCAATCTCCTGGGCTCAAGTGATCTTCCCGCCTCAGCCTCCTGAGTAGCTTGGGAGCATAGACACACATCAACATGCCTGGCTAATTTTTGTATTTTTCGTAGAGATGAGGTTTTGCTATGTTGACCATGTTACTTACTGGGACTTTAACTGGGATTATGCTAAATCTAAAGATCAAGTTGAGAAGAAGAACCATCTGAACAATACTGAGTTTTTCTATCCATGACTACGAATAATTCTTTTATTTAGATTTTCTTTGATTTCTTTCATCAAAGTTTTCTAGTTTTTCTCATTTACATCCTCCACATAATTTGTTTGATTTATACTTTCGTAATTTTTTTGGTATTGATGTAAATGTTACTGTGTTTTAAACTTCAAATTCAAATGGTTCATTGCTGGCATATAGGAAAGCAGCTGACTTTTGTATATTAACTTTCTGTCTTGCAAATTGGTATAACAGCTTATTCATTGCCAGAATTGTTTGTTGTTATTGATTCTTCGGGATTTTCTACATAGACGATGTGATTTGTGTACAAAAACGTTACTTTATTTCTTCATTCCCAATCTGTATGCCTTTTTTTTTTCTTTTTCATGTCTTATTGCACTAGCTAGGACATTCAGAATGATGTTGAGATGTCGAGCAGGAGAGGTAAAAGGGGACATCCTTACCTTCTTCCCAATGTCAGAGGAAAGCATTTTGTTTCTCACCATCAACTGTGATATGAGCTGTAGATTTTGTGTTTGTGTTGTCAAATTCAAGAGTTCCCTCTATTCCTAATTTTCTGAGAGTTCTCACAAATTAATGTTGGGTTTTGTCAAGTCCCTTTTCTGTATCAACTGATATAATCATATGATTTTTTAAAAAGCCATTTGATGTGATGGTTTACATTAGCCAATTTTCAAATAGTGAACCAGTCTCATATACCAGGAAAACCTACTTGCTTGTGTTATACAACACTTTTTGTACATCATTGGATTTGATTTGCTAGTATTTTGTGGAAGATTTTTATATCTATATTCAGGAGAGATAATTGATCAATGGCTGTCTATTCCTATAATGTCTGTATCTGATTTTGGCAGTATGGTAATGCTGTCCTCATAGAAAGAGTTAGGAAGTAGTCCTCCTATTTTCTGGAAGAGATTAGAGTATTGATACCATTTACACTTTAAGTATTTGGTAAAATTTACTAGTGAAACCATTTGGACCTGGCGCTTTCTTTTTTGGAAGGTTATTAATTATTAATTCATTTTCTTTCATTAGATATAGGCCTATTTAGATTATGTTTTTCTCCACCTGTGAGTTTTAGTAATTTGTGTTTTTCAAATAATTCATTCGCGTTTTCAAACTTGCCAGTATAGAGTTATTCATAATATTGCTTTATTATCCTTTTAACATCCACAGCATCAATAGTTATGATATGACCCCTCTTTCATTTCTGATATTAGTTATTGGTTTCTTCTCTCTTACTTTTTTTTTTCCTGACAACCTGACTGTAGTTTCATCAGTTGATCTTTCAGAGGACCAGTTTTTTGTTTTGTTGAGTTTTCTCTATTGATTTCCTGGTTATAATTGTCTTGATTTTCCCATTAATTTTTACTTTTTTTTTTCTGCCTACTTTAAGCTTAGATTGTTATTTTTCCTCTATTTTTTGTTAAAGTGGAAGCTCAGATTATTCAATTTTTATCTTTTCTTCTAATATATACACAATGCTATAAATTTGCCTCTAGGCACTGCTTTTACAGCATCCCACAGATTTTGATAAGTTGTATTTTCATTTAGTTGAAAATATTTTGAAATTTATCTGGAGAGTTTTTCTTTAAGTCATGTTTTATTTAGAGTTATATTATTTAATTTCTAATTACTTGAGTATTTGCTAGCTGTCTTTCTGTTATTTATTTTAATCTTTCTGTTATTGATTTCTATTGTGGGCTGAGAAAATACTGTGTACACATTCTGTTCCTTTAGATTTGTTGAGGTACATCTTATGCCTCAGAATGTATTCTGTTTTGGTCAGAAGTACTAAAGTCTCCAACTGTAATAGGTTTGTCTATTTGTCCTTCCAGTTCTAACAGGTTTTGCCTCATGTATTTTGATGTGACATTATTAGAGGCATACATATTAAGGATTGTTATATCTTCTTGGAGAACTGTGACTATTTTATCAATATATAACAAACACCACTTTTATCTTCAATAATCTTCTTGGCTTTGAAATCTGCTCTGTCTGAAATTAATATAGCTTTTCCAACATCCTTCTGTTTAGTGTGAACATATTATATCTTTCTCCATTGCTTTACTTTTGATCTGTGTCTTATATTTAAAGTGGGTTTCTTTTAGGTAATATGTAGTTAGGTCTTGTTTTTTACATTTACTGACAGCCTCTCTTCCTGTATTGAGACAATTCACATTTAAAATGATCATTAATATAATTAGATTAATATCTACAATATTTGTAACTGTTTTCTTCATTATATTTACTTGTTTTTTTAAAATATTCACTTCTCTCTCTGACTCCTGTGGTGTTCAGAACTTTATATAATTCAATGCTGTCTACTCTCTTAACATATCAATTGTACCTCTTTTAAAAATATGTTTCAGTGGTTTCTCTAGAGTTTGATGAATACATTTATAGTGAATCCATGTCCACTTTCAAATAACAGTATACCACTTTACAGGTAATACAGGTACCTTATAAAAGCGTATTTCTAATCTCTCCCTTTTATTCTTTATATTGCTGTCATTTATTTCTGTTTTCCAAAAGCTACAATTATCCAGTATTTTGTTTCTATTATTATTGTGCACAGTTAACTATTAGATCAATTGATCATAAAAATAAAAGATTTTCTTTTACCTTCATATGCTCCTTCCTTTATATAGGTCTGAGTTTCTGACCTATATCCATTTCCTTCTCACTGAAAAACTTTTGACATGTCTTGTATGGCAGGCCTACAGGCAATAAATGCCCTTAGTTTTTATTTGTCCAAGAAAGTGCTTTATTTCTCCTTCTTGTTTGGGATAATTTGTGTTCTTTTTTAAATTTTTTGGGCAACATTTTGTACTATACTTTCTTTTTTATTCTACAGCTTATGACAGGACATCTGATCCAAATCTTATCCTTGTTGCTCTATAGATAAAGTTTTTCTTTTTTTCTATGGTTTCTTTGAAGATCTCTTTATCTTTTATCTTCTGTAATTTGAGCATGATATGCCTCGATGTTGAGTTTTTGGTATTTATATTGTTTCATATTCTCTGAGATTCCTGTATCTATGGATTGGTGTCTGTCATTAATTTGGATAGTTCCCAGCCATTATTTTGTCAAATATTTATTCTTTCTCTCTTTCTTGTTATTTTGCTATTCCCATTAGGAATATGTTATACCTTTTGCAATTTTCTTAGAGTTTTGGGGAATTCTTTTCCATTTTAAAAAATTGTTTTTTGCCTTTCTTTTTAGGAAGTTTCTATTGACATATCTTCAGAGTTATTGATTCCTTCCTTAGCTGTGTCCAGTCTACTGATGAGCTCATTAGGACCTTTTTTTTTTTTTTTTTTTCTTGAGACGGAGTCTTGCTCTGTCACCCAGGCTGGAGTGCAGTGACGCGATCTTGGCTCACTGCAAGTTCCGTCTCCCGGGTTCACACCATTCTCTTGCCTCAGCCTCCCGAGTAGCTGGGACCACCACCACGCCCAGCTAATTTTTTTTTTTTTTTAATTTTTAGTAGAGATGGGGTTTCACCGTGTTAGCCAGGATGGTCTCTATCTCCTAACCTTGTGATCTGCCTGTCTCGGCCTCCCAAAGTGCTGGGATTACAGGCATGAGCCACCGCGCCCGGATAAGACCTTTTTTTAATTTCTACTGCTGTGCTTTTGGTCTCCAACATTCCCTTTTCAATCTTTCCTAGAGTTTCCATCTCTCTGTTTATATTATCCATCTGTTGTTGCATGTTGCCAACTTTCCATCAGAACCCTTAACATACTACTTTTAGTGTCTTTAAGTTCCCTTTCTGTTAATTCCAAAATTTGTGTCATAACTGAGTCTGGTCTGATGTTTGCTTTGTCTCTTCAGATTGTTTTTCTTGCCTTTTAGGATGCTTTATAATTTTTTGTTAAAAGCTTGACATGATATATTGGACAATAGAAATTGAGTAATTATACTTTTGGTGTGAGGTTTTATGTTAATCTGGCTGGGGCTGGGCTTTGTTTAATATCTGTTGTAGTGGTAAATGTCAGAGTCTTCAGTTTCCTCTAGTTTCCTTTGATGTTTTTCCTTCTCCTATTGCTTTGGGGTTTCCCTAAGAGATCCTTCTTAAATAGAATTTGTGTCCTGTAGCTCCCTCAGTTTTAATTCACTGTTTTAATACAGAACCTGGTTGATGTGGTGATAAGGCATTGGACAGGAGAAATGTTCTATAACCTTATGACTAAATTTCATTTTTTTAAGTGGGCCTGAGTTTGTATGCTGTGATCCCTTGAACTACTTCTTAGCCTGTTTCCTCCCCTTAAGTAAGATAGGAAAGCTAGAGGAAGCTGAGATTTACTAGTTGCCTTCTCCCTTGGGTCAGATAAGGCTCTGTAAAATATTTTCCCTTGGAGAATAGGCTGTTGTTATGAAGAATCCTTTGTGTGTATTTCAAAACTGTTACTTTTTCATTAGACAAGTATTACAAAATGGTTACTTTTCTTCCCTTTCCCACCCCTACTCCCTACCTTCACTTAAACAGAAAGGGATTTTTTTCTTATATATTCACTGAGAGAAACTGGTTGGGTTCCTGGAAGTAAAACCCATGAAAATGTAGGATTCTTCTGAGACTGGGCCCCTGGAGTTTTGTTTGTTTGTTTGTTTTTTGAGACAGAGTCTTGCTCTGTCACCCAGGCTGGAGTGCAATGGCATGATCTCGGCCCACTGCAAGCTCCACCTCCCAGGTTCATGCTATTCTCCTGCCTCAGCCTCCGGAGTAGCTGGGACTACAGGTGCCCACCACCATGCCCAGCTAATTTTTGTATTTTTAGTAGAAATGGGATTTCACCGTGTTAGCCAGGATGGTCTCCATCTCCTGACCTTGTGATCTGCCCACCTCGGCCTCCCAAAGTGCTGGGATTACAGGCGTGAGCCACCATGCCCGGCTGCCCCTGGAGTTTTTAACTCTCAAGCTGGTTCACATTCAGTCTCCAGCAATTCATGCCTCCAACACCTCATTAACATTACCATTTAAATATTTCTTTCTTTACTGACTCCAGTGGCTTCTGCTCACTGTAAGCTGAACTCAGCTGTGATTTTCTGTATTTTCCTGTTTCTCCAGATTTTAGCATGGCAGTTTGCCCTGCAACCTTAATTCTCTGATAGATCTAAGAAAATAATTTTAATTTTTACTTTGTTCAGCTTTTTACTTGTGGTGAGGTTGGGAGTGAAAATTTCCCAGTTTTTCACATGTGGAAATGAAACCAGAAGACTACCACTTACTTTTAAATCTGTAAAACATTAAAAATACTTTTTAAAACTCAACTTTTTCATTTTTTGAGGTGACAGATTCATATTTGAGCAATATTATTCTTACAAATTAATGATTATGTATATTTTAAAGATGAACATCAGTGCCCAGCATGCTCATGATTAACAAGTTCATATGCTAAAAACTGAGAGAGAGAAAATAGGTTGAAATTATTTTATTTTAAGTCACATTTTGTAAGCAAGACTTGGGAATTATAAGGACTTTTTGTCGATTTTTGTCTTATTGTTTTCATAACATTAAACCACTTAGTAAGGTATGAAAATCAAACCGATTTTTGACCCTTATCAAATTAGAAAATTTTAGCTTCTTTTCAAAATAAGATTCACTTTTAAAATAATATTTTTACTAGATAATAATTTCCTTTTAAGCAGTCTTTTTGATAGATGTAATCATTTAGATTATGAAAACTTAGCAATTTCAAAAGAACATATTTAGTTGATTTTAAGATGCTCATTTTTTAAACTAACATATCTGAAATCTGAATTGCTGTAATGGATATTTATAGTTTAGTAGTGCTTTCTGGTGACAGGGAGTTAGTGGTATACAAGGTACTTGTAAATGTTGTAATTGATTAATTACCATAGTATTTACCCAACAATTAAATGGTCCAGAATACTAAGATTCCTCATGATAAAGAAATAATACAAATTCATAATTTATACTTTTTTTACTTTAAAATAATAAACATAGTAGAAATTAATAACCCTAAAAATTTTTGATGAAATTTTTGATGAAAAAGTTAAGTATGTTAGTTTCAAGTCAATGAACAAAATAATTTAAATTTCACAGTTCAATAAGTGAGAAGCTGGTTTCATTGATTGCATATGGAATTTGTATGACAAGTAGTTGGAGCTAAGAGCGAGTATCAAATGACAGTTGTGTGATAATGAATCAGCCTTGTGAGAACTTCAAAAATCTAACTCAAATATTTTGCTTGCAGAAAAGCTAATGTAGCCTAGAAAGACAAAGCATGGAAAATAATTTCCTGGCTTGGCATTAGATGAACAAGGCTGAGAATTCTAGCTTGACACTTTTGATGAGAGCTGTGTGACCTGCACATAGTGCAGGATTTCTCTGAGCCTCAGTTTCTTCAAATGGCAAATATGGAAAATATTTGCCTTCCAGTGTTATTGTAAGCAAAAATATACTGCCCAGCACAGTGCGTGACATAAGTCTCAGTACATATTGCCAGTATGAATTATTAAGAATAATAGTATGGCATTAGTGGTAGGAAATATTAGTAGTAGCCATATAATGTAATTATTGAAGAACTAGAATGGCAAAAGGAGACTTAAGTTTTAGTCTTAATCCTGTCACTAATACATGACTATGAGCATAGTGCTTCATGATTTTAGATTTCAGTTTTTTCAGTTAAGTGCAAATGGACCAAATGATTCCTAAGACTGTATATGAAACTAAGAAGGAAATATATAATTGCATTTCATAAAGAGGTGTGATAAAAATATATTAGTGATTTGAAGAATGTATAAGAAATAAATGACTATGCTATTGCACAGTGGTATCTCAAATTAATCATAACTGGTAACTGTAGAAAAGTCTAAGGACATATTTTTCACTCCTCGTAAAATGCTCATTTAGAACAGGCAGGACATTTTAGATAAGATTGGAATGAGAAATTGGCAAAAAATAATAATTAAGACTTTAAAAGCATTTAGCCATCTGTTATATAATCCTGAGATTTATTGAAAAATGATTCCTCAGCACTTTGGGAGGCCGAGGCGGGTGGATCACGAGGTCAGGAGATCGAGACCATCCTGGCTAACACGGTGAAACCTGGTCTCTACTAAAAATACAAAAAAATTTAGCCGGGCATGGTGGCGGGCGCCTGTAATCCCAGCTACTCGGGAGGCTGAGGAGGGGAATGGCGTAAACCCGGGAGGCGGAGCTTGCAGTGAGCTGAGATTGCGCCACTGCACTCCAGCCTGGGGGACAGAGAAAGACTCCGTCTCAAAAAAAAAAAAAAAAAAAAAAAAAGGAAAGAAAAATGATTCCTAATTTATAATATTCACAACTATAGAACTGAGACATTGAGGAAATATTACATGCAAATATATGCATTTATATGTCCTTAGACTTACCTAATGAAGTAAATTAAGAGACACAAAATAAATGATGAAATATTTGGGATTTTATTTTCCTTAAATTTTCAGCCTCTAACTCAGTTACTTTAAAATGGAAGTGTTCTTTATGGCAAAGAAATTGGAGAGAGGAGTGGGAGGGGAGGGGGACTGGCTTAAGAACCATCTTATTATTAAAAGCAGCACAGAATAACAGTTTGTCGTGACACGTAAGATTTTTTATCAAGCGACTTTATTTTGCTTTACGTCTATCAGCCTCCTCTTTTATAGATTTATTTGCTTTTTAGCCTCTTATTTTCATTTTTATTTTAATATTCATAATGATTCCTCCATTATTTTCCATTTATTCACATACAAGATAAATTCAAAAGTTATTTTTCATAGAACCTTCATTCTAACACTTCCCTTATCTGTATTCTCATATCATTGTAATTTTTGCTATAAAAGCTGGTAATTTTGTCAATTATGAGATATTAAATTTTGTAATGTTGTTTTTATCCTGTTCATCCCAATTAGATGATAAAAATATCTATGAAGATAATGCTTGTAACATCTTCCTTCTTTATTTGGCAAACCACACTTTGTGCTGGGCCTAGACATAAATATTAAATAAACCAGTATAAGTAAAAAAGGATTTCTGACATTAAGGAGCTCACAGTCTTTATAGTGAGGCACTTGTAATAGTTTCCTAATAGGTTGATCGATACTTTAATTCAGCAGTTGAACAGTTGAACCGCCTTACTTCTTGAGGAACTACTATTTCATATTTTCAGATTATAGGCATTCTTGAGTGAAAGCAAAGACCCAAGACACCCGAGGAATATAGCTGGGAAAAGACATAAGATGTTATTTTTTTTTTTTTTTAGTTGTAAGCCTTCAGTATCTTTATTTCAAAATGCATATTTTAATGTCATTATATATATTTTAAAGTAGGTAACACAGAGGTAATGAAGAGAAATTCTTGGAGAGAATGTATTAGCCTATTGTAGCTGTACATATGTGGTTCTTTGAAAATAGTATGGACCAGCACTGCCAAATATAATTTGATGGAAGAGTTCTATATTGGCATTGTTCAATTCAGTAGCCAGTAGCTGCATGTTGCCACTTGAAATTGAACACTTGAAACGTGGCTAGTATGACTTAGGAGCTAAATTTTTGTTAACTAATTTATTAGTTAGCTCATAACTAATTTTGTTAACTAATTCATTTGAATCTAAGTTTAAAAAGCCACTTGTGTCTAGTGATTTTCATGTAGGACAGCACAAGTATACACCAAGCACACACATGTATGGCATAAGCATCATGGTGAAACCCTTTCAGTGTCCAAGACAGAGTTCACTAATCAGTCACAGCAAACTCTTCCCTCTGAGTTTGAACACAAGCCTTAGTAAAAGCATTCTAAGTCACATCACCTAAAGAAAATACAATGTCTAAACAGAATTATATTTTCAGAACTCGTTAATTTTTTATATATATATTTTTTATTTTACTTTAAATTGTAGGATACATGTGCACAACGTGCAGGATTCTCACATATGTATACATGTGCCATGTTGGTGTGCTGCACCCATTAACTTGTCATTTACATTAAGTATTTCTCCTAATGCTATCCCTCCCCCTCCCCCCTCCCCCAACTCCATGACAGGCCCCAGTGTGTGATGTTCCCCTTCCTGTGTCCAAGTGTTCTCATTGTTCCATTCACACCTATGAGTGAGAACATGCAGTGTTTGGTTTTTTGTCCTTGGGATAGTTTGCTGAGAATGATGGTTTCCAGCTTCATCCATGTGCCTGAAAGGACATGAACTCATCATTTTTTATGGCTGCTGGAAGACAGTGTGGCGATTCCTCAAGGATCTAGAACTAGAAATACCATTTGACCCAGCCATCCTATTACTGGGTATATACCTAAAGGATTATAAATCATGCCGCTATAAAGACACACGCACACGTATGTTTATTGCGGCACTATTCACAATAGCAAAGACTTGGAACCAACCCAAATGTCCATCAATGATAGACTGGATTAAGAACTCGTTAATTTTTAAGAAGCAAGAACCAAATACAAATTAGATTAGTTTAAAAAGTGGGAGGTGTTTGGAGGGGGTCATTTAAATGAATTTTCCTAGTGTCCAGCTGCTTAGATGATGTTATTAATTCAGTGTATTTAAACTTTGTTATTAGAAGTATGAGTTCCAGTCTTGCCTCTTCTGGGTTTTATGTGCAGTAATGCTCTCCCTCCAAATTTTGACTATAACCCAGAGCAAGCCTAGGCTTGCCTCTTCACAGTTTAACAACGATAGCAACAACAAGCACTCTTTCCCCGGTCATTCTGATAAATTCCCAGGACCATCTCATTCGGACAGCTTATCTCACTTGCCCCCTCTAGAAGTTTAGATGGAATTTGCAGTTTACCTCTCAAATAACCTGGACTAAGAGCAAAATCCTAACCAGCATTCATCCATCTAATGGACAGCTTTGATGTATAAACTTTTCTGTTTAGAGTTTTGTGTGGATTTTCACAAATGCACTTGGCGTTTCCTCAGTGGACTTTTCAAGTCTAAATTGTCTACCCTTTCTTCACAAGCCATCATAAGCACTTCAACTCCAAGGAAACTTTTCCCAATCCTCTATGTGTTCTGCCCCAAAACAGTGATGTTGAAATCTTACAATTCCGTTCCTTTAATTTGCCTTTGCTGCTATGCTATTCCCATGTACACATTGCGCCTCCATAATAATCAAGTTTACTCAGAAGCAGGATTTGTGTTTTATTTTGGGGGCCTCAACAGTACAGATAGATAATATATTCTTTCCTATTACATTCTTTCCTGTTTATTTAAAAACTGCTGCTAACAACACAATAGAGTCATGTGAAATCCTTCGTTTTTTGAAACAATATAATAGATGATCATATAAGATTTATGAGATGAATGCTGTATTTTCCAGAGAAATGCATTGAGACCTTTGTAATATAAATCATATTTGGAGAATAAAGAATGTAATAGCAAGAAGAGCATAATAATTTATTACATGACAGTGATGTTTAACCTACTTTAGACACCACACTGTGGTTTTCCATGGTAAAACACTGATAAGAGAACAGCACATTACTTTGGGGTATTATTTGGTCAGGAATAAATGGGTAATCAGTGAATTCTGAGATCACAACTAGCAAGAACAATATTATTTGTTCAATAATAATTTTGAAGAAAATTAATGTTAACAGACTTATATAGTAGAATAGATAACTTTGGTGACTATGTGCTAGATCCATTTTAGGCATCTTACCTATATCTTATTAACTGCATACAATAATCCTAGAAATAGATTTTATTATTTCTCACCAGTTTTATACATGAGAGAACCATCACTGAGAGGTTTACTAACTTTCCTCAGTTCTGATTTTCTTTATTATGGCAGTATGTACAATGCCAGGTTTGAAGACAGCAAGTTTTATTTCAGAATCTGGTCTCTTAACCCTTAACACTTATTCTTTGAACAGGAATAAGTGATATCTAATATCATTGAGAATGGCATTTTGCTAAAATTAAAGTACCATGTAGCATCTATCCTAATAAAAGTAGTGACTTATAACAATTTAGATGGTGTCATTTGTAAGTTAACTTCAGTCCAATGATGAATAAAGTTCAAAATCTTTTTAGAAATAGCATATGTTTGGGATATTCTTTGTAAAAAAAAATGATGAGAGATATTTTCAATGGAAAACAAATTATTAAAACCACAAATTTTTGTTTTCTTTCTGCATCGAAATATTTAACAAGTTTTTCAAATAATAAGCCATTTCAAAGGTAAAACCTATTTCAAGTTGGGCTTTCCAAATATGTTTGCCATAAACAAACTTTCAGAACTAATTTGCTGATGATTGACAGAATTCTGAGAAATTGTAAATGTGATAGTAGTGCCAAAATATGTTAATTTGCTAATTCTATAAAGGAAAATACAATTTTTCAAATCTCCTAGATTTCTTAAAGGAAATAGATAAACTTATAGGCCCATAAATAATAGACATACTTTAATTACATGGGTTTAAATATTCCATATAGATGCTATTACAAAAGGGATCATTCATTTGTAGTACAGTTATAAGAAAAAAAGAATATATCTCCAGCTTTTATAAAATGTTTTTTAAAGACACATCAATTGTGTTTGTCATTACCACTACATATACATACGTAGAAAATCATTTCCCTTTGGATTTATTACTAGGATAATATTTATCTTTTTTTAAGAATTAATATACTTATTTATTGTTATTACAGTGATGTTATGAGTCTTCTAGAAGTGAAAGATGACTGTCAGATAGAGAAGGGGTGGGGAAGGACAGAGGATATGCATATTAATGTTAGAGAATTAGAGAACTGAGGAGTCTCACTGAGGACTCCAGGGTTGGAAAAGAAGATGAGTAGACACAGAATTCGATGATGAAGAACTCTGTGATACAGAAGGCAGGAAGAGGAATAAAATGTTGGCTATTTCACAGATAAGCATTGGAAACATCTTAATTCCTTTCCCTTGTTTAAAATAAGTAAATCAGATAATCCAGAGATAGTATTGAATAAATCCTAGAGATGAGTGACATGAGACCACAGGAAAATATTTAGTCAGAAAGAGAATGGAGAAGCTGCCACATGAAGAAAGACCATGACTGTTAAGGTCTCATCTCTCTTTTAAGGGGCAGATACTGAGAGGAGAATATGAAAGCCAAAAATCAGGAAGTTTATGTTTACAGAAAGTTTCTGAGTTTTAAAAATAGGTATGTTAAAATTTGAAACTTTAGTCTGACTAGCAGGAAATATTTTTAAATTTTGTTGGAAGAAATTTTATTAAAATGTATAGTCTAAGAAGTACATGTTTATAATTAGATATATTTATATATCTAATTATATATTTATAATAGACTGAATAATAGATATATTTATATATCTTTTATATATAAATAGATCTATTTATATATATCTTTTATATATAAATAGATCTATTTATATATAAATATAATATAATAGATATATTTATAATAGACTGAATACAGTCAATTACTTCATAGAATAAAGATTAGAAGGAACTGAATATATTGGAAAGAACAGTCCATTAGTTTTGTCATTTTTTTTTAGAGTTTCATTAGCAATCTTCTAATTCAAGCTGTTCCAAAGAAAGAGATCGTTTTCACAGTTGTCCCTTTTAGTTTTGGGAAATGAGACAGGAAAGAAGGAAAAGGAGGAGAGCAAATTTTTCCTTGCACTTAACACTGGGCTGGAAGTTCTGGTCACTCTGAGCACATAGAGTGGATTAAGGGACATTTTTGCTTTCAAGGAGCTCAGAGTCTGGTTCTAAGAGATTTTGCTCAACTACCCCTAATGTAAGCGTCTTCTAAATTTTATAATGCTTACACTCAAAATCTATCCCTCTCCTAAACAGTGAATTAAAAAGAAACAAAAATTCATTGAAATTTACTACTATGAGTTGTGGCTATAATTTTTTTTCTTTCTCCGTTTGTCATCAAACTGTGAGCCTATTTTATCATTACCTATAGGATTGAGTTTAGAATAACTTTTATTGAGCATTTATTCTAAAGTAGTTATTATGCTAGGTTATGATGTTATAAAAATGTGTATCATCTGATTCAGCGTTTGGTCTCTTCTAAATCAGTGTTCTGAAACAATACCAGGGACTCCCAAATCCTGAAATCTGTGCATTTTTCTCAGGCTTCCTTTTTCTCTGTGGCTTTTGACCCCATTGTCCAACCCATGCTCCTTAAAATTTTAACCTCATGGGCTGCCCTTTCATTCATCTGCTTTACCTCTCTATTTTTACCACCGCATCCTTTAAATATGAAGCTCATGAAACCTGAGGTTCCTGAGGTTCCTAAAGTTGCATTGTCTCTTCTATTGTTTTAACTTTTCTATTTCAATTGTCACCAACTTAAAGACTTTGATCCTACTTGTTATTCATTCTAACCAGTAGTCGTTTCTGATAGTAGGGTTTAACCCAGCTTTCTCATCTATAAAATGAAAAGGTTGATCAGGACTGCCTTCATTTTCTTTTCCTCTAAGTTCTTTTATTTGGGATCTAACTCCACATCTCTAAACTTCAGCCCTTTCATAGACTTCAGGCTAACATTTCCAAGGTATCTTGCAACTATTTAAATGTAACAGATTTGGAAGTTTTCCCTCCAATCCTCCACACCTCAAGACTTGCTCCTCCTCCTGAGTTTCTCAGTTCTGCCAATGCCTCTCTCCCAAACATGCAAGCTTGACTTTTGGGTTCAGTTCTGTCTCTGTTGTCTTCTTTGTTGTATTCTTTTGTCCACTCTATCACCAAGTTATGTGTTTTCCCCCACCTACTTTTTCTCGTTTTTAAAGTAGGAAGCATCTTTTCAGATGTATTTTTTTTTCTTCCATAATGCCTAGTGTAAACCTTTCACAGAGTAAGTGCTTGGTAAATATTTGTTGAATGGAGTCTCTCTTCTTGTCTGATGCTTAGTACTTGTTAAGAAATGGTGAATCACAATTGAAGCCAACAAAATGTGAATCAGAGCAACATTCTCTTTTTTCGACCCATCTTAAGTACAACATTTTTTCTACCCATCATAAGTACAACATTTAAACCATCTGAAATAGAATAAACTGGTTAGAAAAATAGTGTTCTTCTTTGAGCCCCTCCAGAATCTGAATTCAGTGAAAATCTGTTCAAACCATAATTCTAATTAAAGGTTTTAGCTGCCAAATAATATGTTCTGGTTAAAGCCAAGTTAGTATTATGGAGTGTTTCATGAATAACAGCACAAGCTTTAAACTTGCTGTTGATTTTCTCATGGGAAACTCAAGTAAAGGAGAATGATACCTCCCTGTTGACTTTAACTTTTAGAAATGCAAAGCATGCTGAAATTGTACATAATTCTCTTCTAAAGAAAAGGAAATAGCATTTCAATGGTTTTCCTCAGTGTCTTATTGAGTTATGGTGGGGCACAATTATGTCTGTTAAACTGATTTACCAGATGGAAGGTTACATTTTATATTTAGCTGATTAAGTTGTAAGAGACTGGAATTGTATCTCGTACTATCAAGGTCATATATAAAATTAAAAAATATTTTGATTAACTATTTTGGAGCAGTTAAAAGGTTTAAACTGTTCCCCCTCCTCTTTTACTTACATTAAACTAAAAATGAAGTTATTCTTAGAAACAGGCCTATCACAGAGTTGGTATTTGGCTTAATAATATCTCAAATGGAATCTGTAAAACAGCAGCAACAAAAAAAGGGAAATATGCCCATTCAAGTTTTGCAAATTGCTTATCTTGGCTATTTAATGTATTAGTATTTTATGGTTAAATTAAATAATCCTTAATTTATATACTTATACCCTATGGAACTTTTACAGAAATATTTAAAGGAAATAAATTATACTTTTTGTCTTTTTTCTCTTTTGGATCTTCTGCAAGTAAACAAATACATTAATAAAACCTTTAGCGTGGAAAATTAAATGTGGCAAAGTGCTAAGTATTAAATAAATTTTTGTCCTGGCATTTTTGCTGTGTGATCATATATCATTAATACTACTCTTTAATATCCTACTACATTACCTAAAAATAATGCATTAAAAATACAGCCCAGTAAAATCTGATCTAGTCAGAACCAGTATTTCAGAATATTAAGACTTCCAAAATAGCACCAATCTTGGAATTCATTCAACTACTGTATTATTTTCCTGTGGATGCTGTAACAAATTACCGCAAACTTAGTTGCCTAAACCAATCTATATTTATTATTTTACAGTGCTGGAGGTCATATGTCCAAAATGGCTTTGACTGGGCTAAAATGAAGGCATCACCCTGGCATGTTCCTTTCTGGGACTCTGGGACTCTGGGAACAAATCCCTCTCCTTGTTTCTTCTGGCTTCTGGAGGCTGCCTGCAAGCTCTAGCTATGGGCTCTCCCATCCTCGTGGCCACTAGGACCAACCAAGCCTTTCTCAAATGGCATTGCACTGACACTCCTCTGCCTCTCTCTTCCTTATTTTTTAAGGACCCCTTGGATAATCCAAGTTAATCTTCTTTAAATCAGTTGATGGGCAACCTTAAATCCATTTGTAACTTTACCTTTACCTTTACCACCTAATGTGATATAGTCACAAAGTCTGGGGAATAGAACATGGACATCTTTGGAGCGGGGCATTGTTCTGCCTACCCCAACTGCTTAGAGTTTTCGTTAAAATGGTGTTTTCTACAGTGTACTTTGACTTACTACTCCTTTACCATTTTATGTGAAATTTATTTGCGATGCCTTTATCCAGACAGTCATCCAGAGAAAGGTGACTAAATAGAAGGTGTTTAACTGATGATCTGTCTAGAAAAGGATTCAGGGGAGGCCTGAATGAATCTAGAGGTGAAATTTTGCCTTTTATATCCATTCAAAATAGGTAATAGTGTTTCCTTATAAATATATATTATAAAGAAAATTTATGATATAGTCCAGTAAAGTTATAAATGCTGTTGAGGTAGAATTGAATTACCAAGAACATTCCAAAACCATAAAGGTTGTCTAAAGGTTATAAAATCAAAACTTGCAAAGCAAAATTAATAATAACAGATGCCCAGGTGACTTGGAAGGTTCTGAAACAGGACAACAGCAGGAAGCAAGGTGGTATTTAAACTGGGGAGAGGACAGTCTTCTGTTGGCTAGAAGTCACTGCTGACCCCTTGTCAGTGGTGCTGCTGATCCATGGTACCTGAATGTATCTGAGGGGCTGTGAAGAGTTGAATAGACTTAGAAGTTGCACCTAAAGACTTAAAATTATATTGCGAGAGATAACAATTATTAATAACAGTAATTAGACCTTTAAAAAATGTACATGTGCCTCTTTATTAAGCTGAACAATGTGATTCCCTAAAGAAATAAATGGAACCATGTTCTGTCCAGAAATCTCAGAACCACACCAGGCGCCTAGTTCTCCTTTATTTCATCCAATACTAACTTCTGTTATTGCTTGCTGTTAAATCTCCCCTTTCTTATCAGGCCTACTGTTATAGTTCATTCCCTATTTTGTTCAGCCTCCATTCCAGTTATTAACCACTGATTCCATCATACTCCTGTCCAGTCAATCCTTTGACTTTCTAAAGTTTAAATCTAGTCTTCCTACCCTCTAAAAGAGCCATTTACTGCCTCTTCTGTTATGTACAAGGCTAAAGCTCCTCCATCGCAAGCATGATCTCTCTCTCCTCATTCCCTCTCTGACCTCTCTCAACTCTCCCCACTCCACTACCTCATACCCCTTTGCCCTAGCAGTACTGAAAAAATTGAAATTCCATGAACAAATCTTTCTGTTTCCCATTCACACAAGCCATTCTCATCTGGTTTTCCAAATGTTCCTTGCTCTTAAACTGCCCTCTTCAATAGTTCATACTCATCTTTAAATGCTCAAATGATATATACTTCCTCTCTGTTAAGCTTTACCTGGTACCTTCCTACCCACCAGGCCACCCCAAATAGTCACTTCATATTTTATGCCAAATGTATATGCCCAAATATGCCCTGACATATGTCTGTGCATATGTCTCTATATTAAAATTACATTCTACTCAGTTGAGGAATCCTTGAGGACAATATCTTTAGCCTATTTATTATTGTGTCCCCAGCATCTTCAGAGAGCTCATAATTGGCACTGAATAAATTTCTGTTATATGAGTACATGAATATATGCACTAAAATAGGAACTAATATGCATTTATTTAGGTATTTAAAATTCTAGAAGTTATTTTACTAAATAATTTTTAAGAATTTAATTTGCAGTAACATTTTGGAGGTAAGAGACTAACTGCTTCTGGATGACTGTAACTGGGTATATCAGAAGAAAACAAGGAAACAAAATTTTTCATGTTAGCAAGTTGATGTTATAGTCTTTTAAATATTATTGTATTTTAATTCTTGTGGAATGAAATGACTTGCTAGAGGATGATTTTGCAATTTAATGGGAATTGGCTAAAAATTTTCAGATAAACATCAGAGAGAAAAAACCTAAAGTAATATATTTGAAGAAGATAATTGTATGGCATTTCAAATTAGACAGTGATTTACTATACTTACTGTAGTCAATGTATTCCATTCATTACTTCTGAACTCTTTAAGGTCAGGAATGGCTATTATTGTCCGCATTTGCAGGCAAGAAAATCGAGGCACAGAGACATTAAATAAAACTTTACTCAGATGTTATGGTGGTAGAGTCAAGACTGGAAAACAACTCTAGACTCTTAGGAGGGTAACAAGATGAGGTTCATTCTGAGAGAACAAATAAGTACAATAAAGTTTAGGTTTATGATGATACCCAGGATATTATCAGGGGATAGGTATTACCTTTCTGGACCATGAAATCGTGACCTATAACATTTTCTGGGAGTAAATTCCATGCTGTCTCCATGTGTGTCCCTATCAAGCACTGGGCTGCACCCTAAATAGATCTCACCGACTAAAATGGCCCCACTCTCTCACGCAGTCAGTTCACATGTAGCTCTTATGAACTGTCTGAGTAGGAGGGACATTAAAACATTTTATATCCATAATAAAATTACTTTTCATGCCATTTCTATTTGAAATGATATATGAAAGATATATCTAGTACAGGATTTTGTGTGTATATATATATGTGTGTAGGAATTAGTTTATTACAGAAAGATTCATAGCAGAATAATTATACAGAATTTTAGAGTGAACAGGACTTGTTTATAAAAAAAAGATATATAAACACATGTATGAATTCAGATTTCCCCCAAAGTAGCATGTTATTTGTGAAATACCAATTCAGAAGTATACTTTATAATAAAACTTCGGGATTCAGGTAGAAAAGAAAATCATTTTAGAAACTGGATTGAAGACTGAAACATGTTTATAATCTAGTTCGATTTATTAAAATGATAATTCAAAATGATGCTAGATAGATTTTTAAATTTGTCTTAGGTAAATAAAATACATTTGAAAAATTAAAGCATATAAAGGAGTTAGCATATGAAGGCATTCTAGCCTGTATGAGATATGGATTTCCTTGACTCCAAAATGTAGTATTTGTGATGCTTGCCAGAAAAGAGAAATTCCTTCTGCATTCCACATCTGATCTATGAGACCTCCTGCCATAACATTCAGCATCAAGAAATTCTTAGAAATTAGGGTAGTTGAGGTTCATCTAGTTCTCTTCTCAACAATATTTGAAACTCAGTCTTTTAATGTAAGTTTCCTTCATGCTTGGATGTATACAGGCATGTATTATTCATTCAGTAACTGTTTATGGAGACCCATTGAGCCTATGTTCTTGTTAAGTACTGGAAATAGACACAAAATCAATGACTACATTATATTTCTGCTAAGCATCGAGGGCTGGAGCCATATTGCAGTGTTTTGAGGTTACGAAGTGGTAGTGGCAAGTATAGGCTATTTCTTTAACTTGACTATGAAAGTGCAGTTGCAGGAAGTAGCTCATAAGATCTGTGTCTATGGGGGCTTATTTTTATTTGAATGGGAAATATTTGAGCTTGTCTACATTCTGAGAAGGAGCCAGAAGAGAGAGGGAATTTGAAGATACGTGTTGAATAACCTCTATAAGTATCTTATAGATTAACTAAAATGTGTTTGATATTTATCTTAGAAGTTTTATTTTTTATTTAGTATTCCTTCCCTCACCAGCATACTTAATCTCCATTCTTTGAATGTGTGGGCACTGTGCCCTTGGACGTGGTTATTTCCCCTGCATAGAACTGCACTTCTGCCACCTTTACCTGTCAACATCTCACTGAGCCCTGGAGGATCCTCTTTCAAAGCAAATGAATCTCTGCCTTTCAGCCACAACACTCTGCTTATACCTATCACGTGGCACTGATCCCAGTTAGTATATTATTCATTCTTGAGACCATGAGTACCTAGGAGAAAAAGACTGTCTGTCTTTTCTCTGGGGGAGTTGCCTCAGCACTTAACATGCCCTTTTTCCCATTCCTTGATTCCTTGTTTGAATAAATAGCTAAAGGATTTATTCCATATAGTTGGCACTGTATAGGTACCTGAACAATGGAAATATGGCTACACATGCTTCCAGTCTGCATGAAACTTGCAACCTTGGTTCTCAATATTATTATTCAATAGCTGTTAATCGAATGTAATTAAACAATAGATCTAATTAAATAGTAGGTTTTAATTTTAACTATAAAATAATTAGAATTTTATAACTTACTATTAAAATTTATTTTTATACTGAATCACATTGATTAATGTATTTTTATGTTAAAAATGATAATTTGTTAAAATGCCATAAAAATTTTAGGAAGTTATTTTTTCCTGTTTGTCCTAGTATTAAAAAAACAGTAATGAGTAGTACTAAAAGTAGTACTAAAAACCAGTATTACTACTGAGTGGTACTGGTTTTTTTTTTAATACTAGAACAAACAGGAAAAAAATTACAAATTTGTGCATTCATTCATTCACTCAGTAAACTTTTACCGAGTTTTACCTGAGCCAGCCGAGTGCCAGGCACTCTTGAGGCACATTGGTGAGGAGGAGGAAACAGGTCTCAGCATATAGTGCTGCTCTTAGAGGGAACTGAGTGCACTATCATGAGCTTTAGATGCTAAGGAAAAATGCCCACCTTTCCCCTTCTAGACCATGCTCCTGTTACTTACAGCCCCGATATTGTCTTCCCATGCTACTCTGCGATGCTTCCAATGACTTGGTAGTTCTCTTTCTCATGTATGACCATTTTTTTCCCTATATGTAAAGAGGTTATCATTGTTGTTTCCATCTGTGATAAACCTAAGAATTAAATTTCTATTTACATTGATAGA